>NC_141691.1:1418642355-1420056105 GCF_964263255.1 Lissotriton vulgaris | reverse complement strand
AAAAATCTTAAAAATTCACTTAAAAACCAAAGGTTACAGGGACGTTCTAGTTAGGCTCAGATATCCCTCCTACTAAACCATTCAAATTCAGCAGTTATATTTACCTGAACTAACTATAACTTAAGCCCCCGCAATGCACTACTTATGAACTCACATATTACATCACTCATGACATGGTCAGTGACGTCACTGATGGCATTATCCAGCGAGTGTAAGTGTTTTTAGGAGTTTATGAGTGTTAAACATTTATACTAACTTACAACAAAAGTTCTTAAAAGAAAATGGTTAAATCTTTGAAACCAAAACATATAATAATGGCAGTTATTAGCATGGTTAGTTTCAGCAGAACCAAGTGTGCATTTCGCACCTCGAGATTACGATAAAGCGAGCACAGCCCATGATTCCTTAGTTAGGACCCAGCAGTATCAACCAGGCCCGCGCACATCCCTGGGCACCATCCAAGTGGCTCCTCGTCACGGCGGGCTCATGACTGCAAAGTAAGAAAAAACTTGTAATTAGTGGATTGCTAAGTGAGGAGTATGTGTGAAAAGTCTGGAGGGAGGGGTTATACCAACATGCGCTCAGTCAGGATATATTTACATGTGGTATATCAACAAGATACCACATGAAGAGATTTATAAACCGAACTTATGAAGGGATTCAATAGTAGATCCTTTGTTGGGGGGTGGCAGGATATATCAAGAGACCCTATACAGGGGTATACAATCTAGGAGGGGTATATCAATAGATTATGGAAAGGGATACATCAACGGACCCTGTGATTGGATATGTCAGCAGACACCTTGAAGTGATATCCCAACAGATTCTATGAAGTTATGCATTCACAGCTCCTCTGGTGGGATATACTGACAAATCCAGGGAAGGAGTATATCAACATCCTAGGTGTAACAAAAAAACACATTTACGAATACCTCCTTGGATGCATAAATCGAGAGACTCCCAATGTGGGATTTATTAACATATTCGACGCTTATGACAAGTTCAGCTTGTCATGAGGCACAGTGGAGCTGTGCTCATGACAAGCTGAGCTCGTCATAACTGCCGCGGAACGCCCACGCGGGGCTAGTTCCCCGCCTGTGCGGGCGTTCTACAGGAGTGGGCGGAGTCCGCACAGCTCCATTGTGCAGCATGACGAGCTGGGCTCGTCACGAGCACGGCGGCGCAGCGCATGGCCCCTTTCCCCCCTCCCCCTGCACCGTGGGGGAATTAGCCCCGCGTGGATGGGGTTAAAAGTGGAGGAATCTATGAACAGATTATGTGAATGCATACATGCTATAAAGAGATGTAGCAAAAGACTAGGTGAAAGGACAGATTAATTAACAATTTTGGTGTAAATCAACAGACTGTGAGGCATATAATGTCCGCCTGTGTGAAAAGAGACTTTAATATGCGCTGCGAAGGGATGAATTGGCCGACGCTGTTAGGGATAGATAAACAAAGCATGTGAACCTCCGAGGTTTGTTTGCAAGGCCCTGTCAACAATCGTATCTACGAACCCTTTGCAGAGATATATCGACAATCCCTATGAAGAGACGTACCATTAGACCCATTGGGGCCTGTGATGGAATATGCCGACAGCCACCCTGTGAAGGGTTGGTAACACACACTTGATGAAATGTTATCAGACCATATAAAGAAACGTATCAAAAGAATTGTTATGACTATACCACCAAACCCTTTAAAATACGTCAATAGAGCTGGTAAATGGCTGTCTCAGTGAACCATAGGACCCCGCAGAGAGGAGACTGGCAAGGACTGCAGCAGTGATGCCTGCCTAATAAAATGTTATTTTCCTAATTTGTGCGTAGGGTTAGGAAAATATATTCAGCATCTGCGGGTTTTGATTAACAATACACACACCTCTGAACAGTAATATGGTGGAATATGTCTAAATATAGCAATACTATATTTTGTTTCAAGACACTAACGGGATAGGTTAAAGGGCATCACATCAGTTGCTTTTTAGGTTTTGCCTCGTCGAAAGCTGCGCACCGCGAAGCTTTTCGGCGCAGATTAAATCTAATGTTAGAACAGTGTGGCCTTCGTTCCGCCTCTCTTCCATTGGCTAGCTCCATAAATGAAGGCTAGCCATTGGAAGAGAGAACTGTCCGTCATTTCCCAAGGAGATTGGTGGGCGTTCCGCCGATTCTTTCCCTCTCCGCAACGTCATGAAGACGTGGCCACTGTAGGCGTGTACTTTCTTTTTTTTTTTTTTACACCAATGTTTGTGTTCATTGTTCGTCTTGTCCCTGTCCTGCTGGCTGTTTCCTGCCCACCCTCCTGCTGTCCGTATGCCTGTTCGCCCCCCCGCTGTCCGTGTGCCCGTTAACCCGCCCCCCCGCTGTCCGTGTGCCCGTTAACCCGCCCACCCTCCCGCAGTCCGGCGGAATATGCTGCTAATGCCTGCTAGCCAGGCCTCTCCGCTCACAGGGGAAACTGATTTCTTCCTGTAAAGCGGCGGCTAATTTTATTCGGCTTAGTGCTACCGACATCAGGAAATACCCGAGCAGTCACGTAGACAGACCAGACCACACGCGCAAGATTGGAAATGTGTAGCACGGGCCCAGTATACGGTTGTATGCATGCGTTGTGCAATTCATGGTGTCCAGGACGAGTGAGGGAAGGCCTCGTGTGCCGGATGTTTGGATAACAGTGGCTTAGTTGTGTGTTTTGTCGAGCTTATGCACAGCTGCGTGAACGGAAACATTTTGAATTACACCTTATCACTGCCACACAAATGATGCAATGCCAAGATGCTCCGTCTTTTTTGCCCTTTAAGCCAATCTTTCGTCAAAAATAACATCAATAAGTGTTAGTTCCATTCTGGGGTACGTGGTGATGTTCGCATGTCACTTTGTTGCCACAAGAGGAGAATTGTTCTCGTTGTTATCCTTTTGTCTGAGTGGAACTGTGTGCCACCGGGGCACGGATTTATGCTGAATAAAACGCTGTCTGATTCAAGCTACATTTTTCAATTCTTCACAAAAGGTAATTCAGGGTAAATATTCTGGAGTTCGTTTTGCTTGCCTACGTTTATGCTAGCAATAATCGGAGCAGGACATTTTTGGTGAGTCATGTCTGAGACCGCGCTTGTTATGACTGGACTGTTTTTTTGGTGCTCAACTCTATTTGTGCCCCATGTCACTTTGTACCACAAAAATTCCTGAATATTGTACGTTCTCCACAGAATTGTACCTTTGGCCGTTTTTTGCAGCCAATAAACCCGTTTTCGGTTGATTGGCATTGCGCGCGCTTTTTTTCCTCACCTTATTTCAATGAGGACACACCTTGCTTACATCACGTCATGTCTGTGCAACTCTGAGGGTCAAAGTTTGGCGCACTAGCTTGCAGTGAGCCCCCGGCACTGCAAACGGAACGTGCAGCCCTTTTTCTACATCCTGACTTCTGCTATAAACATCTGAACCCTTCCTGTGGGTGTACTAGTCGTGTCATCTTTGCTACAAGAGGACTGTTTTTTTTCACGCTCTGTCAACCACAAGCTGTGCGGCTTAAACATTTGAGCATTTGCTGAGCTTGCTCTTAGTGAGCTCACGCAGTAATGTTTCTCCATTTTACTTTGCAAGTGCATGTACTATCTATTATTTAAAAAAAAGTTTTTGTGCTCATCACAACTTTTCTCGCGTCTTGGTTGCATGCTGTTTAGTGTTAGAATTATTCATAATGGCCAGTCTATGCCGCCAAGATGTATTTATATTGCATATCTTAATTGATGAGAGGCATGGTTGTCTTCTCACTAACTTCGTTGTCTGTGTGCTACAATATTCAGGTGTCAAATACACCTTATACTTTCGAAGATGCATACGCTAATGTTATTGCTGTTTTTTTTCTGGGGGCAATTGTATTCTTTGGAGTTTTCTCACTATTGGCACATTTGTTTATTCTCTTACATTAGATATTGTAATGGGTCTTAGCCCCATTCTCACAGTGTACGTTTTACTCCTTGGGCTACTGTAGGTTTCTACACTCACACAGGGGATCCTTTTTAAAGGATGTTTGTCACATTTCACAGTAGCTACTATCCCTACTTCTGGGATTGGTTATGGGTACTGGTCCATTTTCTCACTACACTTTTGCCTATGTGGTTAGTTGTTTAAAGGAATATTAGGAAAAAGAACGCAGTGTTTGAGAGAGTTAGGATGTTCTCAACTTCTGATTTCTCTTAGGAATTATGTGCATGCTCTTATTTCTTATACCCCCAGAGAGAGGTTTATTTTACATGTAAAATTCTCTAATGCTTTAAATGTGTCATCCACTTAGGTGCTAGTTCATGTGTGCTTCTTATGCGATCCTGCCTGTTTTTATTCTCTTTACTCTTTCTCTAAGCTTTACAGACACATAGTTTTATGGTCTTGTGACTATGTGACTTTAATTGTCACCTACATTTCCTGTTTTATTTTACATTACATAGCATATAGTTGCTTCCCTGCCCCCTCGCTGTGCTTGCTTTCCTGCCCCCTCGCTGTGCTTGCTTCCCTGCCCCCTCGCTGTGCTTGCTTCCCTGCCCCCTCGCTGTGCTTGCTTCCCTGCCCCCTCGCTATGCTTGCTTCCCTGCCCCCTCGCTGTGCTTGCTCTCCTGAGTGTGTGTGGCTCTGGGTGGGTGTGTGTGGCTCTGGGTGTGTGTGTGTGTGTGTGGCTCTGGGTGTGTGTGTGTGTGTGTGTGTGGCTCTGTGTGTGTGTGTGTGTGTGGGTGTGTGTGTGTGTGTGTGTGTGTGTGTGTGTGTGTGTGGCTCTGGGTGTGTGTGTGTGTGGCTCTGGGTGTGTGTGTGTGTGGCTCTGGGTGTGTGTGTGTGTGGCTCTGGGTGTGTGTGTGTGTGGCTCTGGGTGTGTGTGTTTGTGTGGCTCTGGGTGTGTGTGTTTGTGTGGCTCTGGGTGTGTGTGTTTGTGTGGCTCTGGGTGTGTGTGTTTGTGTGGCTCTGGGTGTGTGTGTTTGTGTGTGGCTCTGGGTGCGTGTGTTTGTGTGTGGCTCTGGGTGTGTGGGTGTGTGTGTGTGGCTCTGGGTGCGTGGTTGTGTGTGTGTGTGGCTCTGGGTGTGTGGGTGTGTGTGTGTGGCTCTGGGTGTGTGGTTGTGTGTGTGTGTGGCTCTGGGTGTGTGGTTGTGTGTGTGTGTGGCTCTGGGTGCGTGGGTGTGTGTGTGTGTGGGGCTCTGGGTGTGTGGTTGTGTGTGTGTGTGTGGCTCAGGGTGCGTGGTGTGTGTGTGTGTGGCTCTGGGTGTGTGTGTGGCTCTGGGTGTGTGTGTGTGTGTGGTTCTGGGTGGGTGTGTGTGTGTGGCTCTGAGTGTGTGTGTCTGTGTGTGACTGGGTGTGTGTGTGGCTCTGGGTGTGTGTGTGGCTCTGGGTGTGTGTGTGGCTCTGGGTGTGTGTGGCTGGCTCTGGGTGTGTGTGTGTGTGTGTGTGTGTGGCTGGCTCTGGGTGTGTGTGTGTGTAGTAGTAATTGCTGTCTGGTGAGCTCGTCCGTAGGTACAATAGGTCTCACATTTGTGAGAGATTAAGCTAATGGCAATGTAAATGACAATGCCATTTATTTATCTGTTTTCAAAACCAACACATAAATACAAATTTTGTCATTTACAATGCCAATAGCTCTAACTTTTCCAAAGGCGAAACCATTGCATTGTAAATGCTTGTTTGTTTCTCTTTCTGCTCTCGTGGGTAAAGGTTTGGTGTATTAATGGATATTTTGTCAAATTTGATCCTACCTATTTTCTCCTACATACCCGGAATGGTAGCACACACCATACCAGTGATTATGTTGGGTCTGCAGATGCTTTTTGTTTGTTTACACATGAATCATGCCTGTTGAAGGGATCTCATGTTGTTTTGTGGAAATATTTGATGTGTGAAGTTCTCTAGGCCCTGTGGCACACTGCATGTAAAGCCTTGTGCACCGTGTAGTTACAGGATCCGTAAAGAGCAAGAACTTGGTGCCTAGTGATTGCAACGCAGCGGAGAGCACTTCGTCTCAACACCAATTCCCAGACTCTGAATTGCAGGTGGCCTTGCCACTTAGCTCCCTAGTTGGTACAATTGATCCAAACTTGAAACCGCATTCCACCTTATTGATCCCTCTCACTTCTGCCCACCAAGTAAACATGAATACACTAATCACTTGTGTGTCCTCTAACATTAAATGATCCCGTAGTTTGCAGATCGCACGATTCATGATCAATATGCATGATTCTCCTGTGTTATCATTCTTTGTCTCCCAACATTCCCAGCATGTCCTGGTTGCATTGCATTTTGACCTCCTTAAGCTATTTTCACGGTGATGGGAAAACATGTTAACAGTTCTGTAACTCTGGGCCAAAATAATTGAGGGGAGTGAATTCTAGAACCACTAGAGAATAGTCTTTAGAAAATCTGCTGCCCTCAGCGAATGCTGTCCCCGGGGACGAAATCGGCCAGGAGATGGTGGCTACATGTGTCCGCTCCCCCATTTATAATAATTAATACACCTCCACGATCTGGCCCCCCTTGGGAGCATATAGAAAAAAAGTGCAGCAGCCTGTGCTCAGATTTGTGGTAAAATAAGAAAAACAATTAAAAACGTTTTTGGCCCCAAGCGGGGACCCCAACACCAGGCCTAGGGGGGTCTGCCTACCTTGCCCCCTTGCATTTTTTTAAAAGTTTTTTTCTGGGAGTCTGAGTCCAAGTCCCAAGAAGGCTTCCAGCACTTCTGGTTGAAGTGCTGGCAACCAATCAAATCTCATCACGAGATCTGTGCTTAGGCTCCGCCCAGATATACACATTTATTTTTCCTGTGACAACTCCAGAACTACTGAACAGATTAACACCATATTACAAAAAGTACTCTTTCTGGACAAAGGTATAGCTTTCTGCCAAATTTGGTGTAATTCCATTCAGCAGTTCAAACTGCATTAGAGTCTAAAATCCCTATGGGAATGAACAAAACCCGTTTTAGGACCCCCACCCCTTCTTCTCAGGCACCGCTTCACAAATCATCTTGAGTGGCAAAGTAGTTTTATAAAAAATGTTGTGAACATTCGTCAAATCGCGCCAGAGTTATTTACAAAAAATTATTTGTCTATGGAAACTCGGTCCTAACTACCTACTGGCGAAAGGGTATTGTTTTGACTTATATTGGGGGCTCCCTTGTGTCTGGTCAAAGCCAGCCTCTAGGAAGAGCTATGATAGCGTAACACGTGTCAGGGGTTGATGTATTCATTCCAGGTTGGCTTGAATGGTATTTTACCAATCCAGAGCAGTAATTCTGTTCCTGGAGTGGTAAAAGGCTTTTTGCCATTTTGCAACTCGGGGTGGATGGCACTGTGCTAATCCCATGCTTAAAAACGTTGATAGGAAAGCTTGCATTTGAGGTGAGCAAATTCATTGTGTCACTGGTGTTGTAGGGTGCCCTATACCTGAACTGCTGTACAATTAAACTTGGGAACTAGCCAGAGTTCTCTGCTTTGCTGTATGATTTATTTACAACAAGGGGTGGTGAGGGACAGAGTCTCTGAATTAAGCAGAAAGCTCTCACCCAGTCAAGAGATCAGGGCTAGATCCAACACCATTTTTTAGCTCACTGCACCATCCCAGTTTCAGAACCTGGCTGTATGCAAATTAGTCTGTTCCTGTCCCAGTGCATGATGGGAACAGGGCAAACCTAACTACAAAAGCCAATTCTTACACATCACCACCCCCTTTTTGTAAATCGTTTTTAGCCACTATAGGTGTGGCAGGGTATACTCAGACATGAGTCCCTTTCTCACTGCTCCATCAGGATTCAAGCAAGCCGGGCCGAAGAAGGCTGAAATGTCAGAAACCGGTCCCCGGTAGCTTGTCTCCTTTCTGGTGAAGAATTGGCTTGGTAGTTTAGTCTGCCCTGTTCCCATGATGCACTGGGCCAGGGACAGACTGATTTGCATATAGCCAGGTTCTGAGCTGGGATGGGGCAGTTAGATAAATAACGGTGATGGATCAAGCCCTGATCTTTGGACTGGGTAAGAGTGGTCTGTTTAACTCAGACACTCTGTTCATCACCACCCCCTTTTTGTAAATTGCTGTATGATTTAGGCGGTATTCTATGTCTGAAAGACCATTGTTTGAAGAAATATATATATATTCACTGAAAAAACCATAGGTTTCACACCAGTTATAGTTAGCTGGAAATTTTACTGACATAAAACCATTGAAATTCCCACGTTATAGTTAGTTGGACTCACTATAACTTGCGCGTGCAATGCACTGCTGATGACGTCACATATTACATCACTCATGACATGGTCAGTGACATCACTCATGACATCACTGATGACGCCATCCTTGTGATATATATATTGTTGGACCTAGATTACCCAAGCCTACATATGGTAGCTTGGCACAGTAGTGGTCTACAGCTAACTCCAGGCGTTGGCTAAGTACTTACACAGCTTACCCACAGTAACACATTGATGAACCACTAAAATAAAGACACAACACCTTTGTTTGCAAAAATACCGTTACCTTTTATAAAAATAATATGGCTCTTTGGATTTGAAAGCATACAGGTTATCACATCAATTGCTTTTAGGAATAAACATTGCACTTTTACTAGAGAAAATAGTTTTCACTCCTCCAGCTGTGGAAAAAGCAGTAAATCATATACTTTTATCAGAATTCAGCAGTACATTCAGAGAACTTCTTGGATAATTAATTGAAGCTCCTAGACTTCACACTCTACAGGGGTATTTTGCATTAATACACAATGACATCAATAACTCTTTACTACAGCCTACCAATTCATTGGTTATGTTAACACATCTAGGGTTACGCTTCCTAACCCCTTCTCTCCTTTGTCACAGAATGAATCTCCAGGGAAGTAGAAAGGTCAAGGCCCTTTTCTCTGCTTATAGACCTGTTTAAAATAGCTGTCAACCTTTTATCCCTTTTTACCCAACACTTCCCTCTTCACACTCCCACTCTCCTTACTGTCTGGGTGGCAGATATGCCACAGTCCACAGGCCTTCAGCTGGTACCTGCCTCTCAAGCTCCCCCGATCAGCTGCTTCCCTGCACTGACGTGGGGAGAGCCTTGCCGGCCTCCTCAGCCCAAGCGCGCGTTCTCCTGTCAGCGCTGGCTAGGGGGCCTCGTTTCAGGCTTAACGCGGCGATTTCCTGCGTCTGTGGATCACCAGGGGTTAGATGGGCGGTCGGTTGCCCAAGCGCTAGTTCCTCCAGCAAGCGCTCACAAGTAGGGGGTTCCGCTGTCAACGCGGCGCTCCGGAAAGTCGTCTGGCGCCACCTCAGGCAACCCGATGGACGCGCTGATCTCTGGGGCATGCGCGTTCCTCGCAATGGCTCCGCCTCTCAGGTCGCGCTGCTCGTCGGCGCCTGCGTGTTCCTCACCGGACCTCGTCACGCAGGGAACACTGCACCCCTGGGCCTGCTCGACCCTAGGCCCCTCCTGCTGAGAGAAGCGGTCGCGCTACTGGCTTGCGCGGAAGCGTTTCCTCGCTTCTCCTGACGCGCCTGGTGCCCCCGGGGTCCCGCAGATGGACCACACTGCGCCGCTCCTCACACGCTGCTGCTTTCCTCACCCGGCTCCAGAAGAAGTACCTCACAGATCGGGCACTCGCTCCTCCAGGTGCTCCAGGCTCCACAGTTCCCCAACCACCTCAAGGCGCTCCAAGGGGACCACAAATGACTCGATACCCTGGTAGGTGCAGCGCTGGGCAGGGCATATAAGACTGAGTTTCAGAAAGCAGGTCCTGTCAGTTTCTACAGGAATGCTGATCCAGAAGGGTTTTTCTTCTCACGAAGCTTGTTTTCTTGGTCAATAACTGATGTCTTGAGAGAGGGATCGGTCAAGGGCTAAAGGGGGAACAATCCTCTGAAGTAACTGTCAGCCTCAAATGACAACTAGCTGCTCTCAGTGTGTCCACCTCCTCTCACCACTGCCTCACTCCTCTACTCTGGGGTCAGCACAAAATGGCTGCTGGTCACTGGCCTTATATAGGGTGGCCTGAGACCTGCAGAATTCTCTAGGGTATTCTAGAAAGTTCCCTAATGTTAACCTATGGACCTGTCCTCCAGTGGTGTCCGTTATGGCAGTTGGTGGACACCATCTTAGGTCTCTGGAGATCCCTAGATTTTCAAGGGGGCTGACTAGGCCTCACAGGTTATGAGGGAAAAATGGCGTCATCGCCAAGGAGCACCTAGCCTCCTGACAGCATTAAAAAAAACTCCTGATGGACATATGTAAAAATAAAAATAGAAAGTCTGGGAGGCTAAGGGGGACAAAAATAAATCATGGTGGTTAGAGTCTTCCCAGAAGCAGACAGGTCTAACACGCGTCCCCCCCAGCTGAAAGTGGGGAGAACTACCCAACCCCTTGGGAGTCCTCATCACTAAGGCGGAAATACCTGGATAGACCGTCTGCATTGGCATGGTCTGCCCCAGGTCGATGTTCCACCCTGAAGTCCATTCCCTGTAGGGAGATGGACCACCTTAGCAACTTGGGATTCTCCCCCTTCATTTGCATCAGCCAACGAAGGGGGCGATGGTCAGTCTGAACTAGGAAGTGCGAACCAAACAGGTATGGTCGCAGCTTCTTCAGAGCCCAAACCACCGCAAAGGCTTCTCTCTCAATTGTACTCCACCTCCTTTCCCTGGGGAGTAGTCTCCTGGACAGGAAGACCACGGGTTGATCCAAGCCCTCATCATTTAGCTGCGATAACACTGCCCCAATGCCATGTTCTGACGCATCTGTTTGGACAATGAATTCTCTAGCAAAATTAGGGGCCTTGAGAATGGGAGCGGAACACAATGCTTGTTTCAAGGTCAGGAAGGCTCGCTGGCAAGCCTCCGTCCAGACTACCCGTCGGGGTTGCTTCTTGGAAGTAAGCTCAGTGAGAGGGGCCACAATAGTGCCATACCCCTTCACGAAGCGACGGTAATATCCAGTGAGGCCCAGGAAGGCTCGGACCTCTGTTTGAGTCTTGGGGGGCTCCCAGGCGATGATAGCCTCAATCTTTGCCTGGAGGGGCTGCACCGTCCCTCTGCCCACCAAGTGACCTAGGTACACCACCGACCCCTGGCCGATCTGACACTTGCTGGCCTTGATTGTCAATCCAGCCTGTTGCAGGGCATGTAGAACAGCTTGCAGATGCTGCAAATGGTCCTCCCAGCTGCTACTGAAGACAGCAATGTCGTCCAGGTATGCAGCAGCAAAAGCTTCCATTCCAGAAAGGACCCTGTTCACCAGCCGCTGAAAAGTGGCAGGGGCATTCTTGAGCCCAAAGGGCATCACGCGAAATTGGTAGTGTCCCTCAGGTGTAGAGAAGGCTGACCTTTCCTTCGCCTCCTCGGTAAGGGAAATCTGCCAGTACCCTGAAGTTAGGTCAAAGGTACTTAAGTATTGAGCAGCTCCCAGCCGGTCAATCAGCTCATCCGCCCGTGGGATAGGATGGGCATCAGTTTTGGTCACTGAGTTCAAGCCTCGGTAGTCCACACAGAATCTCAATTCGGGTGTGGTGCCTGGTGGGGCAGCCTTTGGTACCAAAACCACCGGGCTAGACCAAGGGCTTCCAGAAGGTTCAATCACTCCCAGCTCCAGCATCTTGGCGACTTCACTCTTGATACTGGCCTTCACCTTGTCCGACAGCCGGTAGATTTTAGACTTCACAGGTGGGCTGTCTCCTGTGTCCACGTCATGGGTACACAGGTGGGTCCTACCCGGGACAAGGGAGAACAGAGAAGAAAATTGCTCCAGGATCTGGCGGCAATCACTCTGCTGTTCAGGAGTTAGGGATGGCGAGAGAATTACTCCCTCCACCGACCCATCCTTTTCTTGGGACGAGAGAAGATCAGGGAGAGGTTCGCTTTCTTCTTCCTCTGCTCCATCGGTTACCATCATCAAGACAACCGCGGGCCTCTCATGATGTGGCTTGAGGCGATTGGCATGCAGCACCCTGTGGGGCTGCCTCGGGGCCTTAAGATCCACCAAGTAGGTGGACTTCCCCTTCTTTTCCAACACCTCAAAGGGGCCTGTCCAACGGTCCTGGAGGGCATTTAGCTCTCCAGGTTCCATCACCCACACCTTCTGTCCAGGCTCCAGTTCCACTGGGTGAGCGTTGTGGTCATACCACTCTTTCATCACTGCTTGGCTGGCCTCCAAGTTGTCTGAAGCTTGCTTCCACAACTTAGCCATTTAGCAATGTCGTCGCTGGGTACATAACAAGCCATAATGTCTTTTGGTAGGTACGGTCTAGGTTCTCGGGTGTTGGTTGGGTTCTCGCTGCCACCATTCTCTGGTTTGGGGGTACGTAAGTTTAGGGCTTGCAAATCCATTTCCTTGATGGTCCGCTCATGCTCCAACCTCTTCTCCTCCCTCACCATGTCCATCCTGGCCAGTTCTATTCTCATCCTCCTCTCCTCCCTCCTGTCTTCTAACTCGGCGTCGGTCAATCCCCTCTCTGACACACTACTGCCCACTCTAGAAGGTGTTCTAGGACCTGTTACAAGGTTCTCCCCTCCCGCCTGGTACAGTGTTGTGGTCTCCAGGACAGTGTCCTTGTCACTCTCTTCAGGATCTACCTCCTCCCCGGAATGAGCCTCTACCCATGCCCGAATACTGGTCAGCAGCTCAACTTTCCTGGCGCCTTTCTTGAAAAACACCCCCTGCTGCTGACACCATTCTTTCAATTGAGGCACAGTATAATCGTCTAGCTCTTCCACATTTATCTCCATCCTTGTTTGAAGTATAAAATGCTATACAGGAGAAATCCACAGAGTGACCTGAGGTCAACCTCCACCCACCGCCAGAAGTCAATTTAGAAAAACCAAAAATGTAAATTAGGAGGGCCGCAGGGAGAAAACTCCAGGTGGGGTCTCGTGGTTGTCACTGTGTTACTAATAAGTAAGTGTAAGTACAGATCCGCTATCCCACCGCTGAAACACCAATTATGTTGGACCTAGATTACCCAAGCCTACATATGGTAGCTTGGCACAGTAGTGGTCTACAGCTAACTCCAGGCGTTGGCTAAGTACTTACACAGCTTACCCACAGTAACACATTGATGAACCACTAAAATAAAGACACAACACCTTTGTTTGCAAAAATACCGTTACCTTTTATAAAAATAATATGGCTCTTTGGATTTGAAAGCATACAGGTTATCACATCAATTGCTTTTAGGAATAAACATTGCACTTTTACTAGAGAAAATAGTTTTCACTCCTCCAGCTGTGGAAAAAGCAGTAAATCATATACTTTTATCAGAATTCAGCAGTACATTCAGAGAACTTCTTGGATAATTAATTGAAGCTCCTAGACTTCACACTCTACAGGGGTATTTTGCATTAATACACAATGACATCAATAACTCTTTACTACAGCCTACCAATTCATTGGTTATGTTAACACATCTAGGGTTACGCTTCCTAACCCCTTCTCTCCTTTGTCACAGAATGAATCTCCAGGGAAGTAGAAAGGTCAAGGCCCTTTTCTCTGCTTATAGACCTGTTTAAAATAGCTGTCAACCTTTTATCCCTTTTTACCCAACACTTCCCTCTTCACACTCCCACTCTCCTTACTGTCTGGGTGGCAGATATGCCACAGTCCACAGGCCTTCAGCTGGTACCTGCCTCTCAAGCTCCCCCGATCAGCTGCTTCCCTGCACTGACGTGGGGAGAGCCTAGCCGGCCTCCTCAGCCCAAGCGCGCGTTCTCCTGTCAGCGCTGGCTAGGGGGCCTCGTTTCAGGCTTAACGCGGCGATTTCCTGCGTCTGTGGATCACCAGGGGTTAGATGGGCGGTCGGTTGCCCAAGCGCTAGTTCCTCCAGCAAGCGCTCACAAGTAGGGGGTTCCGCTGTCAACGCGGCGCTCCGGAAAGTCGTCTGGCGCCACCTCAGGCAACCCGATGGACGCGCTGATCTCTGGGGCATGCGCGTTCCTCGCAATGGCTCCGCCTCTCAGGTCGCGCTGCTCGTCGGCGCCTGCGTGTTCCTCACCGGACCTCGTCACGCAGGGAACACTGCACCCCTGGGCCTGCTCGACCCTAGGCCCCTCCTGCTGAGAGAAGCGGTCGCGCTACTGGCTTGCGCGGAAGCGTTTCCTCGCTTCTCCTGACGCGCCTGGTGCCCCCGGGGTCCCGCAGACGGACCACACTGCGCCGCTCCTCACACGCTGCTGCTTTCCTCACCCGGCTCCAGAAGAAGTACCTCACAGATCGGGCACTCGCTCCTCCAGGTGCTCCAGGCTCCACAGTTCCCCAACCACCTCAAGGCGCTCCAAGGGGACCACAAATGACTCGATACCCTGGTAGGTGCAGCGCTGGGCAGGGCATATAAGACTGAGTTTCAGAAAGCAGGTCCTGTCAGTTTCTACAGGAATGCTGATCCAGAAGGGTTTTTCTTCTCACGAAGCTTGTTTTCTTGGTCAATAACTGATGTCTTGAGAGAGGGATCGGTCAAGGGCTAAAGGGGGAACAATCCTCTGAAGTAACTGTCAGCCTCAAATGACAACTAGCTGCTCTCAGTGTGTCCACCTCCTCTCACCACTGCCTCACTCCTCTACTCTGGGGTCAGCACAAAATGGCTGCTGGTCACTGGCCTTATATAGGGTGGCCTGAGACCTGCAGAATTCTCTAGGGTATTCTAGAAAGTTCCCTAATGTTAACCTATGGACCTGTCCTCCAGTGGTGTCCGTTATGGCAGTTGGTGGACACCATCTTAGGTCTCTGGAGATCCCTAGATTTTCAAGGGGGCTGACTAGGCCTCACAGGTTATGAGGGAAAAATGGCGTCATCGCCAAGGAGCACCTAGCCTCCTGACAGCATTAAAAAAAACTCCTGATGGACATATGTAAAAATAAAAATAGAAAGTCTGGGAGGCTAAGGGGGACAAAAATAAATCATGGTGGTTAGAGTCTTCCCAGAAGCAGACAGGTCTAACATATATATATATATATATATATATATATATATATATATATATATATATATATATATATATATATATATATATATATATATATATATATATATATATATATATATATATTGAAGCTCCGTAGTTCGAAAACCAGCAAGAATCAGCACGTATACTTTCAATTACTGTTACCATAAATGCGATAATAGTTCTTCCCCTGCATTGAGTCCTCCCGGTGACTTCGTTTGGAGATCTATGATATACCTTGACTCCAACCGCCTAAGCTATAATATATATACACACACACACACACATCCACAGTGTATCTCATTTATATTACAATTGTTCATATTATACTATGCACATCTGCATACATGGTTTATGTAGTGGTTTTTTTTTCATGTGCATTTGTTTTAACAAACTATTTAAACAAATCCAGCGTACAAGGGGTTAAAGTTATACAGTATAGTATAGTAAAATCTTTGAAGAATCCTCTTGAGTATTGGAGAGTTGTTTCTCTTTCGAAAGTAATCATTACATGCAATCTGTGAAGCAATAAACATGTTTTTCTGGTGTCAGTTTGCTGAACTGTGATAATAAACTGAAATGTGTGAATGTGAGTTTCTTGGTGCAATTGCTCTAAATAATGTTATGTCACATTTATTTCTCTGTTGTGGTGTGTGTCTCTCTCTCTCTCTCTCCCTCTCCCTCTCCCTCTCTCTCTCTCTCTCCCTCTCTCTCTCCCTCTCTCTCCCTCCCTCTCCTTCCCTCCCCCTCCCTCCCACTCCCTCCCCCTCCCCCTCCCTCTCCCTCCCTCCCTCTCCCTCCCTCCCCCTCCCTCTCCCTCCCCCTCCCTCTCTCTCCCTCTCCCTCTCTCTCCCTCTCCCTCCCTCTCTCTTTCTCCCTCCCTCCCTCCCTCTCCCTGCCTCTCTCTCTCTCCCTCCCTCCCTCTCTCTCCCTCCCTCCCTCTCTCTCCCTCCCCCTCTCCCCCCCTCTCCCCACTCTCTCCCCCTCTATCCCCCTCCCCCCCTCCCTCCCTCCCTCTCTCTCCCCCCCTTCCCTCCCCCTCTCCCCCTCTCCCCCTCTCCCCCTCTCCCCCTCTCTCCCTCTCTCCCCTCTCTCCCCTCTCTCCCCTCTCTCCCTCTCTCCCTCTCTCCCTCCCTCTCTCCCTCTCTCCCTCCCTCTCTCCCCCCTCTCTCTCTCCCCCTCTCTCTCCCTCCCCCCCTCTCTCTCGCTCTTCCTCTCTCTCTCTCTCCCGCCCCTGACACACTGATGCACCCCTGAAATGAGCATGTGTGCGCATATTTCGCACATACATGCCCTAAGGGCATGTATGTGCGCCACATGGCACTTTGAAACATGCCAAAAGTGCATTATTGACAGAAATCGCAAATTACCACCAACTTGAAGTTGGTGGCAATTTCCGATTTCTTAAGGAGAAATCGCACAACTTGGGTGTTTGATCCATAGCATTTAAGGAGTCGCAATTTGCGATTCCTTAAATGCTTACGCAAAATTAAGGAATTACAAATTTTGCAATTCCTTAATATTGCAATGCGATTTTCCCAATACATCACGTTTTGCGAATCTGTAGTCTCAAACGCTGCTTTTTTGCGAATCACTGCGTTTGCGACAAAATCAGTTTCATACATATGCCCCCTGGTCTTCTACAATGTGCATGTACACACAAAGTAGTCCCCTTTTACAGTTTTACTAAACACTTAAACTAACACAAGTATTATTGACATTGCTAGTGCTTGTTTACATGATGGAACAGTGACCAAGTGTAGTCTCCACCTCAGTGTTGTGCCTCTGATGTGATGCTCTACAATGTATTGGGGTAAACGTAGTGGTGGTACACCTTTTTAAGGTCTGCCTCAACAGTTCAGTTGCCGTCTGACTGTGATCAACCTAAAAAAGAACTTTTAGGAGTACTTCGGATAGGGGCTTTGACTAGATGATTGCGAATAGTAGTACATGTTTTAATTGAACAGATGTGTGCTTCCACAGAAAGTTCTTCAACTCCATAAAGATGTGGTTAATTGTTTATTCAGCTGCGTTTGGCCTGCATTAGTATGGCTGCCTGGTAAAGGCTCACTACAATGCATAAAGTATCAAGATTAAAGTGGGATGGAGCTTGAATTTAAGGTTCACGCACGCAGCACTGTTAATGTGTCTTATGTAAGTAGATAGTTCACTTTTTTTCTGGTTATAGCACAGATCCCCTTCCCTGATTCCTCTTCCTTGATTCCTCTTCCAAGATTAACTATAGACTTCATACAGCAGTTGTGTGTTTGAAGGCATCAGGGGATGCCCTGGGCTACAGTAATCCATATTCAATTGTAGATGTGCCATATCACAATAGCTCTCACTGGATCTTATGTGATCAATATAAAAGAACTTTCAGGGTACTAGTGAGAGAAGGTCTTGTGCCTCCGCCACATCTTGGTTTCTCTGTGTAGCGGATTGGACTGGGCTGCTGTTGGGTGCTTCCCCTAAAAGAGTGTTTGTTACGCTTTTAGACTTGTGGAAAAGTTTACACACAATCCAGAAGGACTGAGTTTGTTATGGTGGCAAGCCAATTATCATGGCTATAGGCATGATCGTTTTATTATGAAATGTAACAACAAAGGCAGTAGGCTTGATGAATTTATTGTGAAAGGAATTTTTTTATTCATTTGGCACATAATGGTGAATTGTTGTTGTTCTGTATTAAAGCCCACAGAGAAGTATTTGTTACTTGTAGTCACCCAGGAATACTGTAGTAGGCAAGGGGTTTGGTGTTGATTACCCACCCTGACATACTGTGGGAAAGTATATTACTTTGCCAACTTTAATTGTGAACATATTTTTGTGATTTTATGACTGTATGCCTGATGGGTGAAATGTGGAAAGCTTACACTACCTTAGTCGGCATGACGTTTGGTGTTGGAGCAACAACTCTTACAAACCCTGAGAGTAGAAGATTTTCACTTGATGATTCTTGTTAGGCCCTACTGAGTTTTTTTTAAACGTTGTTTTACCAACTGTAATTCTGCACATATTTGTAATTTTGTAACTGTATGCATGATGGTTGCCAGCTTATGTGCACTAGCTCTGTGTTGGTTAGTATCTCAAACCAATGGTCGGGTCTTTATGCCTTATCTGTTCACTGGGAAAATTTGTCAGATTCCTTGATAGTGATCAGTTTATAATGAACATTTATGACATAGCATGTAAGCTGAAATTATTGTGATATGTTACTTTGATTTGTAAAATTATTGTGAAAAGTATGTGTTAAAGGCAGTATGCTTTTGAGGGCGGTTTATTAATACTATGCGTCAATGCTTGTGGGCATATATTTTGCATGTATGGGTGTAATTTGCTTTTCCGTAATGACACAACATTTCTGGAAAATACTGTAAATACAAATCCGCCATTTTGCGCAAACAGTTGTGCAAAACAAGTGATTTGAAAAACACCCGCTCACGTTCTGTAAGTTCGCATTGTTCCTGCACCACAATTTTGCCATAAACAGCAGCTTAATTACATGATGTAGCGTGATGTAATTTCTGGAATTTCTAGTAATGAGCATAACATGAAATTACGCCTGTAATTTAAATTTCACTTGGGTCTAGTATTTTGTGACCTCGAACCTTTCAGTGTACTGTAGAAGGCCCACACGAACAAATAATTGGGATAGAAATTGTACACAATGGTTATCCTTGTTATGCTCTCTATTAGTAGGGATATTCTGTATTTGTTGGCAACTGTATTTTGTACACATTTGTGATTTCATTACAGTATTTTTGATGGATGCCCTGTAGGAAAGTTTAACACACTAGGTCTGATGTGGGTATGGTGACAAGCAAGTGATAAAGATTATAGGCCTTTGTATAGGAGAGAAGGTGCACCAGAATAAAGTCTATGAGCTCCAAGTGTATCCAAAATATCTTTTATTATAGTTGAAGTTAAAAGTTGGACATCAGCCAACACGTTTCGTTCCACAGCTGGATTGTCAGGGCTTAACTATTTCAATCCTGGTCCGATCAGTCTGAATGAGTGAGTCAATGTACCCCAAGATCAGACCAAATGGATACAATCCTAAGATCGCTAGCAATGCAAGTAGTGGGCTTGTGAGTTCCACAGTCGTCCCAACTTATTATTTTGCGGTGATGGCCCAAGGTATTGGCCCGATTCCTCCACATCCAATGAAACGCAATAGCATCATGGATAATATTTCTCAGCGTCCCGTATTTCAGATGACCAGTGTAGCGGAATATATATATTCTATACCTGGTGACACTTTAATAAAGTAGTAATAAGTAGGGAAAAAGAAGAAAATCTACTATTTACCTATATTTAATGCCTGAACCCGAAATACAGCCAAAGTACCACTGTATACCACAAAATACAGTTGTATACTGTGGCACAAGTATCACTAACACATTGATTTTTTGATAAACACATTTTTATTGATTTTACAGAAGAAAAAAAACCAGCCAATCACCACAATATCAAAGAATTACTTGCATTACTCTGAAGGACCCAAAGACCGTAGACCTACAAATTCAGAAGGGCGGATAAGGGAGCATCCCCACCAGAATCTGGCCAAACCTCCCAACCACTTCCCCCAGACCCTGCGATAATTCTTGGGGCAGCCACGTGTCTTGTACAGTGTCTTCTCTTGTGTGGCGCACCAGTCTACTCCGGCCCACCACTTCCCCACAGGGGGAGGGTCAGGGCACTTCCAAGCGAAAGCTATGTCTCTTTTGGCCACTACCATTGCTGTAGTGTAAAAAAGTTTTTTGTGTCTGGTCCCGTTCAACCCCTCAGTGATGCCCAGCAGTGCGTGTCTGGGGGCGTGTGGGACCTCCCACCCCAACACCTCAGTGAGTTCCTCCTCAATGTCACCCAGAAGCGCGCCAGACGTGGGCAAGTCCATACCATGTGAAAGAAGTCGTCAGGCTCATAACCGCACCTTTCACAGGAAGGGGACGGCCGGAACCCCACACGGTGTAAGCGTGCTGGCATGCAGAAAGTAGAGTTGTGTCAAGCGCAATCTAGCGGAGGCAGTGACTGTCCTGGGGGCCATAAGGGCATTGCGCCAGTCTTCCTTATCAAAGGAACCCACCCATTCCTCCCATTGGGCCCGTAGTCGGTCAAGAGATGTAGGCGTGTTATTAAGGAGCGACCAATAAATGCGGGAGACTCCCCCTCTTCCCAGGTCCCCCAGCATAATGTGTGCCTCGGGAGGGCTATGATCCGGGAGTTGTGTGCTAGGCGTTAAGTGTACTAGAAGGGCATGGCGAAGCTGCAAGTATCTGTAAAACTGCGAGCGATGCAAGGAATGCCTAGCCCGGAGGTCTTGGAAGGAGCGCATGTGGTCACCCACCCAAATGTCGCCTAGTTGGGAAATGCCTATAAGGTCCCAAGACCGAAAATCCTGCAGCCCATTGACTTATCTAATCTAGGTACCATGCCACAGGGGTGTGCATTGAGTCAACGTGCGGGTCCACCTGGTATGGCACAGCGTGGCCCGCCAGGCCAGGAACACCGAACGTGTCACCTCCAGCAAGCAAGATGGGACAGGCGCCACATACATAGACTGTAGGTTAGACAAGCCCAGTTCACTAAGTTCTAATCTGTAGGCCAGATCTGGCCATCCTCCGTTGAGCCAGTCGTGGCCCGCCAGGCCAGGAACACCAAACGTGTCACCTCCAGCAAGCAAGATGGGACAGGCGCCACATACATAGACTGTAGGTTAGACAAGCCCAGTTCACTAAGTTCTAATCTGTAGGCCAGATCTGGCCATCCTCCGTTGAGCCAGTCGTGCAGGGAGAGCAGGCGTGTGGCTAGGTAGTAAAAGTATAGATGGGTCATACCCAAGCCCCCATCAAAGGAGGGGATCTGACAAACACCCAGGGCCAGTCGAGACCTGCCCTTGCCCCAGAGGAATTTTGAGGCAAAGCTATTGAGTTCCCGGAACCACGCTCTCAAAGTTGATGGGGACGTTTTGGAGCATGTAAAGGAACCTGGGAAGAACCATCATCTTAAACAGAGCAACTCTTCCCATGGGGTTCAGCGGCAACGACTGAAATTTCGACAGATCCGCCTTGGTCCTTTTCACCAGGGGGGTAACATTGAGGGCTCAGCTAAGTTCGGGGAGCAAAGTCACCCATATCCCTAGCTACTTACTAACACCCAGATTTATTATTATATTGCGTTACCCTTGCGTTATGCAGGGTGTCGGATGGCTAACGCAGTACTTAAGAGATTTACAAAGCAACGCTAGGCTACCTTGCATGACTCTGCAGTGGTTGGTAAATCTGGATAAACACAAAGCAGTGCAAATCACTCTCTTGTGTTACTTTTCACACCATATTATACATTCCTGCCTAATTTAATCTACATCCATATGCCACTCCATTACACGGCACTCGACTCTGCCCATTACACTATTCCACACTGCACAACTATCATGTACACCAATACACTATATGCATCTACACTCTACACTGTTCCACTGTAGACCCCTCCATTCTATGCCATTCTTCTGTACAGTATTTCAGTGCATGCCACTACAGTGTGCACTACTCCATTCTACGTCTCTCCACTCTAAGCTATTAACTATGAGGCTCGACTTCACAACACTCTACTGTATGGTATTCCACTCTATCCCCCCCTTCTCCACTGTGCACCAATCCACTGCAAGCTACCCTAGTATAAGCTATTCTACTCTATGCCACTTCCCTGTGCGGTCACTTCAATCTATGCTATTTCACTGTATGCCACTAGCCTGTAGCACAGTCCACTGGACGCTACTCCACTCTGCCACTGCAGTGTTTGATACTCCTCTCTATGCCACTCCACTGTACACTATTCCATTGGACATCATTCCACTCTACGTAAATCCACTGCATTCTATTCCACTGTACCCTACTACACTATATGCAACTCAGTCTATGCCAGTCCACTGTATGCCACTCCACTCTACTCCATGGTATTCCACTGTAAAGCAGTCCACTGTACTACACTTATTCCACTGCACCCCACTTCACTCTAAGTTGCTCCACTATGTGCTAATTGACTCTTCGCTACTGCACTGAATGCCATTCCATCCTAAGCTATTCCATTGGACAACCTCCACTGTATTATAGCACACTCTACCCTTTTGCCACTCCACTCAACTCCATTGTGCGCTAGTCCACTCTATGCTCTTCAACTCTACCCCAATGCACTCTGACAGTCCACTGTACACTATTCCATAGTGTGCCACTCTACACTACATTGTGCAGTATTTAATTGGATGCCACTCCACTGTAAGTCAATCTACTGTATGCTGTTACGCTCTACCCCACTCCACTGTATGCCCCTCGTCTGTATGCCACTTCAGTGTAAGCCACTCAAGTGTATGTTATTCAATCAGAAGCCGCTCCAGTTTACGGCACCCCACTGTATATTATTCCACTCTCTCCCACTACACTGAGCGCCACTCCAATCTACAGCACTACACTGTATGCCTGTACACTCCGGTACAACAGTTTCTGCTACTTTTGACGACACTCCACTGTATGGTATTCCAATCCATTATACGGCACACCTCTATGTTATTCCATGGTTCACCACTACACTGTCCACTACTCCGCTCCGCACTACTCCAGTGTATGCTGCTTCTCTCTCTATGCTACGCTATTCTGTGTTATTCCATTGTAAACCACTCCACTTTGTGCTACTCTGCTATTCTACTCTACGCCACGCCTCTCTGCTATTCCACTGTATGCCACTCCACCGTACTGCACTGCAATGGACACTATGCCATTCTATGCCACTCAACTCTCCTAAACTTCACTGAGCACTATTCCACTTTACAGTATAACACTTTACGCTATTCTACAGTACTGTACTCCACTGCACACCACACTATTTCAATGTACGACACTCCACTCTACGACACTCTATATAACTCCATTCTATAAAACTCTACTATACTTTATGGCACTCTGTGACCCTCTTTCCCTGTGGAGTCCACTGTCCAACTCTAGAATTCACTCTATGCCTGTACACTTCGTGTACAACACTATTTCACTATACAAGACTTTTGAATACTTTACGACACAGCACTCCGATGTACTACAGGAGGCGCCACTCCAATTTATAACAGTTGGCTCAACTCAACGCTATGAGACTAGACTGTACTCCAGTCCACGAAGCTCTGCTCACCTATACACTCTATTTTACCTTACTCCGCACTGTTACCACTCCACTCCGCTCCACTGTAGGAGACTTTATATCACTTTACTCCATTGTACAACAATCCACTCTGTGCAGCTCCACTGTACAACACTACTCCACTCTCCCACTCTACGATACTCTAGTCCACTATACGAAAATGTACGCAACTCTTTCTATGCCTCTGTGCCACACTTTACTCCACTGTACTCTGACACAGTACTCCACTCTAGTGCTCCACTGTATGCTACTCTGTTCTATAACGCTGTCTTCAATCCACTCTAGCATACTCTACAACATTGTACTGTACGCCACTCAATTCTAGAAAACTGCACTACACTGTATGCAACTCTACTCTCCTGCAGTATACAACACTTCCATTACTGTACGCCACACCACTGTACAATACTGTACTCCTATTTATAACACTTTACTCAACTGTATGCTACGCCATTACACTATTCTCTACGACACTTTACTCTGTTACCCCACTGCACTGTTCTCCACTCTACTACACTTTATCCCACTATAACCGCCTGTATCATACTGCACTTTACGCTGCTCCACTGTCCGACTCTACTCGATTTTTAATTTGTATTGCATATGTGGAGTGTGTCTGTTTTATTGTGATTGTGTCAGGGTGAATGCATGGATGAGTCGGTTGTTGGTTGGATGAATGGATGCATAAGTGAAAAGTTGAGTGACAGTGCATGCACGATGACCTTATTGAGTGCCCATACCTTTCAGTGGAACCCCTTCATTCATAAGGAAGGCCTATTGGTATTGCCAGTGCCTGGCAGTGTATGTTTTGCCTGTCAGTGTATGTTTTGCCTGTCAAACTAAAGTGGTGACTTAAGATTTGCAGGCAGCATGACATAGCAGAGAGGAATTTGTAACGCCTGCGACTAAATAAGGTTAACCCATTTTAGTATTTTGCGCACTTATCCAAAGCTTTTGCAACACTGTACTTTGCATGTTCTAGTACTTGGGTGTTTTTTTGAAACCGAAGGTGAACAGTCGGGATTTGCAAAAACAATTCTTTCAGTTGTCTATTTTTCTGAACATTACAGATTGGAAACACTGGATGGAATTAAATACGGCAGTATCTCTTCACTGCGGCATGGATTTGTCTTTTTACGTGGGCGCCCTCAGATTATAACAGCCAGTGGCGGTTCGTCCATTGGGGGCGTTGGGGCGTTGCCCCACTAGCCATGGACGACCGTCACATCACTGACACTGCGCATACCAAAAAATATAAATTACGAGCGCAGCGCCGACAGTCATCATCAATTATTTATTTTGAGGTCGGACCCGGTGACCTCATCAGGATCGCGGAAGGGTGTGGGGGGCGGGCCTGCGGCAGTGACTAGTGAGTGGCAGGCAGGCAGCAGATAGCAGCGTGGCAGGGAGGGCATCTGCAGTGTGTGCGTATTTAGGACAAGCCATTTTTTAGACTTGCCCACGCATGCGCACACATGCAGTAGCCCCTTCCTTCCTCCTCCTCCGCTAGCACGAACACAGGCAGAGACCCGGGGGAGCCGGTCTCATTACGGGCAGTATTAGCCCTGCTCGTTAACCAATCCTGGCGCAGTGGCGATGCTATGCTGCGCCAGGATTGGCTGAGTTACCCCCGCGCGTGCTAGAAGAATTTAAACTAGGCCCACCACTGGCACGAGGAGCGCTGCACAGAAACCAGCATCACTCCAGCGCTGGGTGTCCCGGACCCGGCCGCAGCGTCAGCGAGGCCCGAAAGATTGCTGCGCCTGCGAGAGTGTCAGTGAGCAGCTCATGAAAGCTGCCCTGCTGCAAGACCATCAAACAGAAGGTTGGAGTGGCCCGAGGACATTTCCAGGAAAGGACCATGTGTATTAGGTTGAGCTTGAACTGCAAGGGGCTTCGTCGGCCAGAAAAATACTTATAATGGATGGCCTGATTGATTCCGACTTTTACATCCACAAGGGGGCGGTTCTGCAATGAGTAATAATGTTTTGGAAGGAAACGTCAGTGAGTGCAGGCACCCGAGCAGTTGTAAACTTCCAGGCTGTTATTAAGGAAAGCCCTTACATTTGTAGTCTCTGCCCACCTAATAATGACTCTAACTTCCTAAAACAGGCCGTTGTTCTGTCTCCCACCTTGACATCGTCTAAACACAGCGCAGAATCCAGAGATTGGTCACGTTTTTGACCGTGCGTTCCTCTTGAAACTTTTCGTGCGCTGGTTATGTGGCTGCGGCCTGACTGATGATGCATTTGATTATGGCCGGCTGTCGGAAGTGTAGATGCGGGAGTTCAACACTTCAGGTCGCACCAAGGGGCCAAAGGGCCCTGCCAGATGGTCTTGTCTCTCCTCCCATCACACTGGTCCATCGGCTGCGCTCTCATCCTGACGGCCGAGGTCAGACTCTGTAGAGGAAGGTGACGGAGTCAGGGGGCACACACACGTCTCCTGCCCACCAGTCATGATGTGCTGCCAGTGTGCGCTAATTTCCGATGCCACCCGCGGTTCCGCCACCGAGATGTTCTACTCCTGCAGACGGGCATGCTGTCGGACTCGGGGAGGAAGGAGGCCGAGATCAGGGAGCAGCAAGTAGCAACAGAGGAGGATATAGAAGTTGGTGCAGCAGTTAGTTCATGCACAATGACAATGACTCAGCCGACCTGCTGCCTTTGGACGGGCTGAAGAAACTGGGGACATCAAAGCCGGACACTGTGAGTGAGCATTTACTAATTACATCCCTCCCTCACCCTTACTTTCACTTAGGAACATCTCTCAATATATATAAATGACTGTTGTGACTGGAGTGGGGAAAGGACGCGTTCAAGGTGCGTGAGCACGCAATGATTATTTAGAGAGAAGAGTTAGTAGCATCCTATATGAAATGGGGGGAAATTACTCTTTCATTTGTTTTGTCCCCTCCCCCCGATTCTCTTTAGTGGGAGATTTACAACAGCAGCCCTTAACCCTAGAGGGAAGTACAACATGATTATTATATGTTTTAATAATTATAGTACTGCTGTACCTGTGTCGAAGTTTTACAGATTAAGCTTTGGTTTTTTATAATTTTGTGAAATGTCACCATCCATCCATGTCGCAGCATAATTGCTCAATTACGAATCTTTTACTTGCTTTGTGGGACACCGCATTATCGCATCAGTTTATTGAAATTCAGCCTAATCTCAACTTAAGCATACTAATGTATTCTTACTTACACATGAGTTTAATGAAACACCACTCGACTAGCAGGTGGTTTGACAGTACAAGGCAGCAAATTCGACATTCCAGTGCTTTGAGTCTCCGCCACATGGCATATTTTTCCACAGAAATTGTACAAAGTCCATAGGGGAAAACGGAAATGCTAATTTGTGACTATTTATAAACATCTCTAAAATGAGTTCCCACATTTTAGAATTAATGATGTCTGTGTGAGTGCAGGTTGAGCAGTGTGCCTGTGTGAGTCCAGAGTGAGTGATGTGGATGGGTGAATGCTGGCTTAGTGATGTGTCAGGGAAGGGTGAGTAATGGGTCTATGAGTGCAGGGTGACTGTGCCTATATGAATGCAGGGAGAGAGATGTATCTGTGCAAGTGCAAAGAGACTTGTCTGGCTACTCCCGGAGATGTATTTGCCAAGCCACCTCTTTCTCAAATGTGCCTGAGAATGCACCATTTGCCCACTTTTTTCAAAATGTTCTCGTGGGAGAACCCCGACCCCCCCATAGGTGGTTCGGTCTCACTCGCTGCACTCGCTCGCCACAGTGCAGTATTTACGCCCACCACTTTCAAATGTCACCAGCCGCCACTGATAACAGCATAGTTGATAAAAACGCTGTTTTTCGATATTATTTCTTGCAACTGAAGCACACCTCGAAGAGAAAAGAAGGGTGACTTGGTTTCATTTCCTTAGCTAACCTTGATCTTTTTGGCATCTGGTTACTCCCCAGGAAGGCTTTACTACTAGCAGCGAAAGTCACAGGGGCTATGCACATGGCTATTTTCTTTAACTAAGCATTTACTATTGTAAAATCCTCTAGTTCTATTATAATCAAAATAGCACTTAAATTTCCCAATCCTTCTCCATCCTTGGTTTGGAATGCTTGGATGCACATTTGCTATTTACTGCAGCATTTTGCTTGAAGGTTCTTTATTGGCTTGTTCTGCATGGTTGGCATTGATTGTAGACTCGATGGAGATTAGGCTTGTTTATTAGAATGCAGAGGCAGCGGCTGGTTACTAGTGTCGGTGATCGCATTATTTGCAGGTTGGAATTAAAGTCATCTTTTCACATCTGACAATTCCTTCTCACCTCCCACTGCCCCCACTCCCTTCCCAGGTTCTCGATGTTTGATCTATTCTGTGTTCAAATAGATTCACAAAAGTTGACAAATACGTTTTTCTGAAATAAATATTTGAATGCGTACCTGCCCACCACCTTATGATCACATGTTATTTTAGTACAGAACAGTAAATTGAGGGTCTTGATTTGAAAACCTCAAGGTATAAGTACACACAGGTTCGAGGCATGTGGGCTGCTGAATTCATATCTGTGCATAGTCCGCCACCTAGTGTTGGGTCCGGATGATTGCACATTGTTGTCCTGGAAGAGTCTTCGAAGTATCACGAGATAGGTGGCTCCTCCCCTGGACTACAGTGCGCATGGGCATCGCCTCCATCCCCAGATTGTTTTTTTCCGCCATTGGGTTCGGATGTGTTTCGGTTCCCTCTGTCGGAACCGATAGTTGTTCTACTTTTTACTTGAGACCAAAAGGTCTTTAGGCTGGGCGTCGGTATAGTTGTGTTCGGGTTTCTTACTGACTCTCAGCTCCTATCTCTTGCTGCCCTTCCACGTGCTTTCGACGCGGACGGGCCTACACTACACCCTTTGCTATGGAGCGGACTCCATTCAAGAAGTGTCCGCTGTGTCATTCTAAATATTCGCACCTCGACGTGCACCCCGTGTGCAATACATGCTTGTCACCGGATCACCGTGAAGACACCTGCATGGCGTGTTCGAAATTTAGAAGTAAGAAGACTTTAAAGATTCGCCGGGCTAATCGGCTCCAGGCTCAATTGTCGGCTTCGGCACCCCCACCCGATGACATCTTCCAGGAATCGGTCGAGGGAGAAGACGACGTACAAGGGTCGGACCCTGGCCCCGCGTCCGAGGAAGAGACCTACGACGCGGATGAGGAGGCCTGCGACGAAGCCTCCGACGAGGTAGGGGACGACGATCTGGCTTGTGCCACGATGGGTGATAGCTCGGAGGAAGAGCATCCCCAACCAGACTCTGGGGTTACTCCCCATCATACGGCCCAGGTCGAGGGATCGCCTTCGGGCCTTACCCAAGATCTAACTATGAGTCCTACGTCCCCGCCTCCGGGCCCGGACATTTCTAAGAAGAAACCGAAAGTGAAGCCAACTGGTCTCGCACCCTCGGATGCGAAACCGAAACCGAAAGTGGCGTTGGTGAAGAAGGTTCTGGAGGCGTCAACTTCCACGAAACCCAAAATGGCCGACTTGAAGAGCCACGCCAAAATGGCCGACCAGAAGAGCCGCGCCAAAATGGCCGACCCGAAGCCTTCTGGGTCGGCGCCGAAGGTGAAGGCATCCGACGCGGCTGCGTCGGCACCGAAAGGGGTCGCGGACCCGAAGACGGCTTCGAAGAAGCGTCACGCCGACGGTGCGCCAGGCCATGGGGCGTCGGCACCGGAGAAGAGGCCTACCGGCGACCGGGCTCTCGGAGACGAAGAGTCGCTCAAGACAGTTCAGCCCTCGGCATCCCTTACAAAGAAGGTGGGAGAATCCTTAAAGCGGATCCAACAGTCCACTGTGGTTCCCAGCCAGGACACTGTAGTGCCTAGGCCCACGCCGAAGCCTGCCAAGGAACAAACGCCCATTCGTTTTACCCTTCCTCCCAAGTCGGCGCCGAAGGCCTTCGCGCCTAAGCAGAGCGGACACCCTCAGGAAGTATTGACGCCGAAGGCTGCCTTGGTGGTGTCGAAGCTTCGGCTCCAGCCGCTTGCGGTGGAGGAACGTCGTGAGGTGATCATCGACGCCAACACCGGAAAATTGTCGCTCCTCAAACGAAAGATTACGTCGGAGCCGGCCTTGGAACCTTTTAGGATTCCACTCAAGAACAAAGGGTACTCTGCGGACTCTTCGGCTCTGATGGAACCTCTGTCTCCACAAGCCCTGGAACACTCGCCGGCCCATTCCCCTGTGCCTGATGTGGACGAGGAGGAGGCCGAGTACAACTATCCTGCGTACTCGGATCCGGAGGAGGAGCAGGTGCCCTGGACAGCAGGAGGCGACACAGACGACCCGCAGTCGGGGCAGGACACTCAACTTTTCGCCGCAAAGACGTCCCCGACAGAGGACTCGGCGGCATTCAATGTATTAATAGAGAGAGCTGCAGCGAACCATGACGTCGAACTGCACTCAGACCCCGTGGATGCAGACTTCTTGGTCGACACCTTCTCGGTAGCCGAAAAACAAGTCAAGACACTACCGATGCTGAGAGGGGTGCTGAAGCATGCACAGGAGGTATTCAAGGAGCCCACCCGGGCGCGGGTGGTCAATCCTCGCATCGACAGGAAATATAAAGCGGCGCCCACGGATCCCACGTACATTAAGGGACACTTGCCATTGGACTCCCTGGTGGTTTCCAACGCTCGAAAAAGGGCGAATTCGCAGACTACTGGTGACGCTCCTCCCCCGGACAAAGAGTCCAAGATCTTTGAGGCATCAGGCAAACGCATTGCTGCACAGGCAGCGAACATCTGGAGGATCTCTAAAACTCAAGCCCTGCTTGCACGTTATGATAGGGCCCATTATGACACATTAGAGGCCATCCTACAACACTTGCCTGACCAATATAAGGAGGCGGGGGAGATGCTCATTCAGGAGGGTAAACTCATTACAAATGCATCCATCAAATGTGCCCTAGATGTGGCAGACACTGCCTCCAGGGCTATCAATACAAGTGTGTTACTTAGACGTCATGCCTGGCTTCAAATTTCGGGGTTCAAACCCGACATACAAACCACAATATTGGGTCAAACAGTGAACCCTGACCATCTGTTCGACCCTGAGGTGGATGCCTCCCTAGAAAAGATGAAAAAAGATACTGAAACTGCCAAATCTATGGGGGCTTTACAAAGTCAACAGTTTCGGGGTAGTTCCTTTCGCCGCTCCACTTCAAGAGGCACCTCGAGGGGACAGGCATCCCAATCCACACAATACTACAAGGGTAACACCCAGTCCTCGTATAACAACAACAAGGGCAGGGGTGGCTACAGAGGCAACAATATCAAAGGCAGGGGACATGGAAACAATGCATCCAGGTCCACCACCACCAACAAGCAGTGACGCCTTGTCACTCCCCCCCGATCACACGACACCTGTCGGGGGGGAGACTCCAGCAGTTCCTGCCGGCGTGGAGGTCCATCACCACGGACAGGTGGGTGAGGTCTCTTATCCAGTACGGGTACTGTCTAGAACTTACGTCCATTCCACCGGACATACCGCCAAGAAGCCGTGCTATGTCCGACGAGCACTTGACCTTGTTGCAGCAAGAAGTTCTGGTCATGCTGCAAAAAGGGGCAATAGAGCTCGTTCCATTGCAAGAACGGGGAACGGGGGTTTACTCCCTGTACTTTCTGATCCCCAAAAAGGACGGATCACTCAGACCGATCCTGGACCTCAGGCCCCTGAACTGGTACATCAACTCGGAGCACTTCCATATGCTCACATTGCAGCAGGTGCTTCCCCTGCTTCAACAGGGGGACTTCCTAGCAACGCTGGATCTGAAGGATGCCTATTTTCATATTCCCCTGCATCCTTCCCACAGAAAGTATCTCAGATTCAAGATCTTAGACCAGCATTACCAGTTCAGAGTCCTGCCGTTCGGGGTCACCACGGCACCGAGAGTATTTACAAAGTGCCTAGCGACTGTGGCGGCGCATCTCCGTCGCCAGCACGTCCATGTCTTTCCATACCTAGACGACTGGCTTATTCAGGCAAAGACGGAACAGCAGTGCGTAGACCACGTGTCACGCACCATTCACCTCCTGCACGATCTGGGATTCTCTCTGAACTACCCGAAGTCCCATCTCCAGCCCGCCCACGTGCGACAGTATCTGGGCGCGACGATCGACACTCTGGCAGCCACCGCGCAGCCGAATTCAGTGAGAATCGCCAGTATCCGGGCGCTGATCCTACGATTCAGACCCCAACACTCGCTTCCAGCGAGGGTGTTCATGCAGTTGATAGGCATGATGGCCTCCTGCATCTCCATTGTCCTGCACGCGAGACTACATATGCGTCCGCTTCAGGAGTGCCTGGCACGTCAGTGGACTCAGGCTCATGGGCAACTGACAGACCTAGTGTTGGTGAGCGGTCGGGCGTACAACTCTCTGCATTGGTGGAATCCACAAAACCTTTGCAAGGGCCGACCATTCCAAGAGCCTGTCCCACAGATCATCCTGACGACGGACGCCTCTCTCCAGGGATGGGGAGCGCATGTACTCCACTACACTGTGCAGGGACTATGGACACTTCAGCAAAGGAAGATGCACATCAATGTGTTGGAACTGATGGCAATCTTCATGGCCTTAAAGGCGTTCAAAGTACATCTGTGCAACAAGGTCGTGTTGATCCGGACGGACAACATGACGGCAATGTACTACATCCAGAAGCAGGGAGGTACACACTCTCCACAGCTGTCTCATCTGGCTCAGAGCATGTGGAAGTGGGCCATTCAGAGGAACATCTTCCTCATGGCAGAGCATCTCCCGGGCAAGGACAATCAAATGGCGGATCTGCTCAGCAGACACAGCCATCAGATGCACGAGTGGGAGATACATCCATCAGTACTCCAACCGTACTTCCAAAAGTGGGGTCATCCAGAGATAGACCTGTTCGCCACAAAGGAGAACGCAAAATGCCAAAGCTTCGCCGCCAGGTTCCCACACCCCCAATCACAGGGCAATGCGATGTGGATGAACTGGTCAGGCAGATTTGCGTACGCTTTTCCCCCAGCACCTCTGATACCGCTGGTGGCACGCAAGCTCAGGCAACACTCGATGACGCTCATCCTGGTTGCTCCAACGTGGGCTCGCCAACCATGGTACACCACGTTTCAGGAACTCTCCGTGGTACCGCATCAAAGGCTTCATCTCACTCCCAGCCTTCTGACGCAGAGCCATGGCGACATTCAGCACCCAGATCCGCAACAGCTCAACCTGGCGATCTGGCTCCTGAAGTCCTAGAGTTTGGCTACCTCAATCTTCCTCCCGATTGCATGGACATCATTCGGGAGGCAAGGAAGCCCACTACTAGAGCTTGTTATGCGGCTAAATGGAAGAGGTTTGTCATCTACTGTGCGGACCACAGCATTGACCCGCTAGATGCTTCCATTCAGAACATCATATGTTACCTCTTTCACCTGTATCGATGTAATCTAGCGTACTCTTCCATCCGCATTCACCTGTCTGCTATGGCAGCATACCTCCAGAATAGGCAGCACCTGTCTCTCTTTAAAGTCCCTGCTATCAAGGCTTTTCTGGAAGGACTCAAAAGGGTCATTCCACCAAGGACTCCACCAGCTCCAGAATGGAACCTCAATGTGGTTCTTACAAGGCTGATGGGTCCTCCCTTTGAGCCACTGCACTCTTGTGAACTCCAGTTTTTGACTTGGAAGGTTGCGTTCTTAGTAGCAATTACATCGCTACGGAGGGTAAGCGAGCTGCAGGCGCTCACCATCCAAGAACCTTTCTTCCAAGTACATGCTAACAGGGTGGTGCTCCGCACTAACCCTAAATTCTTACCCAAAGTGGTCTCACAGTTCCACATGAACCAAACAATTGAATTGCCGGTGTTTTTCCAAAACCCAGAGACGCTGGCGGAGCGTATGCTCCACACTCTTGATGTGAAAAGGGCCTTGATGTACTATGTGGACAGGACAAAAGATTTCCGCAAAACCAAACAACTCTTTGTTGCTTTTGCCACACAACACAAGGGAAATGCAATCTCCAAAGCGGGGATTGCTAGATGGATAGTAAAGTGCATTCAGATCTGTTATGCTAAAGCTAAGCGCACTCTCACTATCCCACCAAGGGCCCACTCCACTAGGAAGTTGGGGGCCTCTATGGCCTTCCTAGGTAACATTCCCTTAGAAGACATCTGTAGAGCAGCCACATGGTCTACCACACATACTTTCACTAAGCACTACTGTGTAGACGTGCATTCCAAACAGCAGGCAGCTGTTGGTCAGGCTGTTCTAAAAACGCTTTTTCAAACTGCTGCAGCTGGCACGGGCGGCCGCCGCTAATGGAGGGACTGCTATGTATTCTATGCACAGATATGAATTCAGCAGCCCACATGCCTCGAACTGCAAATGCTACTTACCAGTATGCATCTGTTCTTGGCATGTAGGGCTGCTGACATTCATATCGCCCACCCTCCTCCCCGGCGCCTGTAGCAGCTGCAGTATTTATTCATTTACACATATGCTCATAGCATGGTCATCACTCACTTTCTTCACTCCATCTCTGCCAATGGCTAAAAACAATCTGGGGATGGAGGCGATGCCCATGCGCACTGTAGTCCAGGGGAGGAGCCACCTATCTCGTGATACTTCGAAGACTCTTCCAGGACAACAATGTGCAATCATCCGGACCCAACACTAGGTGGCGGACTATGCACAGATATGAATGTCCGCAGCCCTACATGCCAAGAACAGATGCATACTGGTAAGTAGCATTTGCATTTTATTGCAGAGCCTTCCCCCCAAAGGTAACTAATGTAGTCAGTGTTTTGCCCTTTTTAGGTGTCTCCAACACAGCTCTTGCGCTGGGTTTGTGAAATCTATTGTATTTGATATTAATCTTAAAAGGGGCTTACATCAAACTTCCTTGCTTTTAATCTGTTCCTGTGCTTGCCACTTACCTTTCTTATGAATGCTTGTGCCTCTTGTCCTTGTGTTATCATTTGCCCGTTGTCGAAGTACTGTTTCCATCTGTGTTTCTGGAGCCATTTTCTTTGCCATCGAACCATCATTCCCCTTTCTTTATTGCTCTTGCACTGGTTTTCCTGCCCGGACACCTGACTGAGGTGGGGCGCCTTTGCGGATTTTACTCACACATGCAAGGCAGCTGAGGGGAGATCTTCGTCCCTCTCCCAGTCCACACCCACTTCTATCACCTCATGCAATCTTTCCCAGGCGTTCACCAGTGTGCCCAGGAAGACCCGGTTTGTCACCTCCTAGGAAAGGAACACCATCTTCTAGAGCCCTCAATGTACCCATTTCCACATGCAAGAAGTTTACCTATACCAGGAATTTGTATTCCATTGAAAGTAGGAATTTGTAGCCCTTTTTAACCCATTATAAACCCCAGAATTCAAAGACCGTTAGTGTCACAAGGACACTATTTTTGTGTCCAGGTTTTCATTTAGCCTCCTAATGCATGCTAGGAGTTGGAGTCTTGATTCATCGCCATCAAGTGAAATCGGTATAAATATCAGCTTACGATGTTACGTAAAAACACAGACTAGACATAGTGCCTGATGTCCTGGTGACATGGCGCCCACACTAGGACAAAGTGCCTGGTATCCTGGTAACATGGCACTTTGTGCTTACGGTGCTCTTTTTTCAAGGTGAGGTGATTAAAGATTGCATATGTTTAATGCAAAGTAACATCGTTGTCATGTGGTACCACCAGTTGTGGGGGTTCAAAGTTTCCAAATCTTATGTTTGAGTAGCTCAGCCAGTCCAGGAATTGTCCCCTAAGTGTGTTTAGACTTCCCCTTCCAGTTTTCAATTTGGTTTGAGGTACTTGTGATCCTAGATATTTCAGGCAAACCGCAAACCTGCAAGTGTCAATATAACACGAATCAAACCCATGACTGAAAAGAGCAAAGATAGGGTAGGCAAAACTCCGCCCAACCTTTGAGTCGTATCTTAGGTTGAATAATGGCCATCATAATGACAGCTTAATACTCCGTAAGAATTGCAACATGGCTTAAATTGAAAAATAAAGCACTATGACGCGGCCAGCATTGACTGCAATAGATTTTGCTTAGCCATTTTAATCCAGTAGGCAAAACCTAATGCATTTACCAATGCTGGTTATGGGAGCTTTAACACGGACCACGTTTGAGAAGCTAATAATCCATTTTCCTTTCCCTGCCCTTCTAGTAAGAAAATGCTTCTGTTACTTATTGTAATTGCATTACTCCGCGTCCTAGTCTCGCTTATCCCCATTACTTACATAGTGAGGCCCCTGTGCCTTGTAGACCTCCATATCAATATAAAAATGGCACACCTCCTGTACATTCCAAGACTTTTTGACACTGTTGGCCTGACAACCAGGAAGGAGGGATGGCCATAATAGAGATAATCAAGAGTAGGACTCTGAGTAATGCCATTACCAGTTGGTAATAGAAGCATTACAACCTAGTCTTTCTCGCTTATCTCCAATACTTAGTGCGATATACCCAGCCAAAAAAGACCAGGATAACTGTGCATGTATCTGCTTAGAAAGACCCAAACAAAGAAGCACAGTAAAGGTCAAACAAACCGAGACAGCCCATACTGAAGAGCCCGCAAAACCAGATGCAAAATCCACCTGGGAGCGGGACACCCCACCTGAGGGAGCGGACATAGAAAGGACAACCCCTCAAAAAACGTGGACACCATACCGACCACCAGACCCCACATAAAGTGTACCAAAAAGCCGCAAAATCCCGTCACGAAGACATTGCAGCACCTGAGGTAGAGTAACCAAGCGGAACCATATGGGTCCGATCACACCAAGCCTGAAACGACAGTCAAGGTTGAGCAGAAGACCAGCAGGCACTCTCCGGATGCCAGTACAGAAGAGGAGACAGACGCCAAGAGACCCTGTAACAGGAAGCCACCCGCTAAATCACCAAGGGCACCAGGAGACATGAAAACCACAGGGCAGAACGAACCAATGGAACCCGCTACTCCAGCCCCACCAACATCTCCAACAACCAAGGAAATCACTCAGAACTGGCCATGCCGGAGCCATCAGCGCAACCTGATCCCTCTCCCGCCAACCCAAACCAGAAACTTCTGGAGTCAGAAAATGAAGGGAAGCAAACATCAGGCCCACCCTCCGAAAACATAAGCGTGGAAGAAGTGCCATGCCAGAGCGTGAAAACCGGCCCACCCTCGTGCTACCCCATGACAGGCAAACGGCCTGAAAAGCCAGACCTCCTCGAGCAAGGAGGCCCTGACAAAAAGACAGTCAAAGCCCATGGAAACAACTGCCTAGCAAACACTAAAAAGCCATGATACCATCCAAGGAGCCCACACAATGTCAAAAACCAGGAGATCAGGCCACAGCCCGAATGGCAGGATAATGAACAGAAAAAGCCTCAACACACAGCAAACCCCCTGAACCTCTGGAAGACCTGCACATGAGAACACGTAGGAACGCAACCTGCAGAGTGATCACAGCCATGAAGACCCCAGTAAACCTCTGGGGAAATAGCTGCTGCAAGGAAAACATGGAATGGATGACACCTTATTAATAGACGAGGCACCACAGACCCAACCTTGGCCAAAATACCTCCGATATCGTCAGTACCAAGAAAGGACAGCCTACAACCCCTAACTGACCGAACCAACGGGAATGGGGTGGGAGCAGGAGGCACCCTGTACCTGGAGGAAGGAAGGAGTTGGAGAGAACAGTGCCAAACTAAGCACCAGACCCAACCCCCTAGATAGAAAGCAAGCATCCACGCTGGAAGGAACGCCGTATCCAACCACCCGCAGGCCACGTGCCCACCGGACCGCCCAATCCAGAAGCCAGGGACCCCAATTGGGGAGACATCCTGCTACTAAACTTACCCGGGCAGAGCCTGCCCGCACAGAAGAAACAGGAGTCCACACACGTGGAAAACCTGGGGCACCCTGGCATCCGAATGGTCCAACGGCACAGAAGAAACGGAAAGAGGACTTGTAAGACCAGGCAAGCAGCCAATCTCCCGAAGCACAGCCGGGCAGACCACCCAACTGTTAACCGAACAGTTAGGCACCCTCAATGGCAACCTAAAAAAACTAAAACCAAACCGCTAGACCTGCCTACCAGTCCTGCAACCAGAGGAACCATCAGGCCATGATAACAGAGGAGGAAGTCACAGACGCCAGCAATCAGAACCACTGACGCAACAACCAGGAAGACAATTTTCTGATTCAGGTGAACCTGTACATTCGACACACTCGTCCGCTCCAGGATAGCCGCTGCCAGAGCCACAAAATCCTTACCCCAAGGATTACGCCATCAATACCAAATAGGATGACGACCTTAGCATCAAACCAGAGACCCAGATAGTCTACAGCAGGCCACCAACCACCCTGCGAACCACAGGAATGGAAGGCCCTAACCCCATCAAATAAAGGAAGCTCTGCCAACAAGAACCGCCAAGAATGAACCTACCAGGAGGAAGTGGCAACAGCGCCACCCCTATCCACAAAACACAGGCGAAGCTGGAAACAGAGGTCATCATCTCACCAAGTAGCTGAAAGTACATGAAGCCCATGCTGAACCAGAGAAAGCCACGAAAAACCGTACACCAGTAGAACACTACACAAGAAGAGCGTAAGTGAAGGCCCAATCACAGAACTTATCATAATTAGCCCTGATCTGTTTAGTTTTATAGCACACAAATCACCCGAAAGAGTAATACGGTGCAAGGAAGCCCTACAAACCCATGTGTGTGTGTGTATGTGAACCCTGAGCAAAAGCACCAGTAAATCAATCGGAAGCCACAGCATTCAAAATACTCACCCCGGCCGGAGAGGTGCACCACAGACTACCGTCCGGGCGAACACTAGAGCAAAGAAAAGTCAGCGAAACCTTATGCCAATGCCACTCCACTTGCTGGCCCTGGAATAATCACCACTAATGTACCACCAAAACCCTAAGTATGTTACCCGCACCCTCGTGGCTGAACCTGACTCCAAATGTAAGTAACCCTGGTCAGCAAGAAAACACATGTCCCAGACAGACTGCTGACACTAGAACACACGGTTTGGCTCAATACAGGGAGCCCCGCAAGCCAATCAGCTGATAGCTGAGGAAACACCGCCACCCTGGGTACCCAGAGATGCCCACTCTGACTGCAGGAAGGCACAGCAGACCTCCAGCTGGATGCAAACAGTGCATCCCAACCATCAGTGTGTGATCTGAAGACCATACTACTGGGCCCAACTGAAGTCACACCAGGCATGGGGCTGCAGATACACCAAGGCACGAACACTTATTACCACCTTGAGCGTCGAAGACCTTAAATACTAGGTCACAATAAAATTGACTACCGGACAAAGGGAACCGACCTAAACACGCCAGAAGCTCGTGAGATCAGACCAACCAGCAGACAAACTGCTGAAGTGACGCATCATCTCTGCCCAGCAAGAGACCACTTCCCAAACTACGTAAGGGCCAATCCGTGAGTTTTGATCGTGAAGGTTCATATAGAGAAAAACTCGGTCCAAGGGCATTTTTGTACAGTCCATACGCACCAAACCACAGAACACTAGGTCAGACTCATGTATCTTAAGTACAGGGAAAGTATATTTGTGCCCAGAATCGCCCGAAAACGAGTAGACTCTGTGAAACCACATACCCCAGGTATTAAGTCAGCAGAACTGACCAACAGGCCACAACACCTGGTTAAATAGAGTAAAGGAGCCCCAAATGCCCCATGAGGGCACAGACCAGAACAAACCCATACAATAGTGGAGAATGTCACATCCAGAGTCCCAAGACCCTGACCTCCACACAGACCTCCTGCTGGTGGAACCCAGCCCCGGCAACAGGCCATGCCCACCCCGAAAAGAGGCAGGCTCCGCCGACATATAAAATTGCAATAGGATTTAATTTCACTTGCCTTCCTTTACAATAGGTGGGGTGCATGAGGATGTTGAGATTAAACCAAGCTTTCTAATGCCCTGTTTTTTTTATTTGTACAGGTCTAACACACACAGTTATGCGCAAGGGTGTCCTGAGGGTGGATAACTATGCAAGAAGAGAAAAGGGAACCGTAGACTAAGAAGAGACGAGTAGGGCAAAACGTTATTCATGAAGAGAACTTTTAAGCTGTTTAAAAAAAAAATAGTGAAGCGAAGAGAAAGAAAAGTTCCAGGCTTTGGCAGTAATATAACCTAATGTTCGGACACCTAATCTCAAATCTTAGATGTATGGATTATGTAAGATATTGGCAAACGCTGCCATACTTACAGCCCACTGCTCTCAGCAGGAGCAACGTGAACATGTAGATAAATTCAAATTGGTTTTCCTGTCCTTTTGGATGCAAAGCACTTTTACTCGGTCAGCTTGCTTTTTGCTACTGAAAATACAGCCTGCAATAGACTCATTGCACTGCAAGTTTGTAAGAAACAAGAGTTGGTAAGTGGTTGAAAATACTATTAAAGGCACAATCTAGCAATTAGAAATCGTAATTATGAAAGTATTTTTTTGCCTAGCCTCCTGGCTGGTGAAACTTCATTGTGTGTTTGCTATTTCTCTGAGCTTTGCCATTTAGTTGTAGCCTTAAAAAAAAAAAGAACTACAAGTAGACGTCGCTGCTTCAGGTGTTAGTGTAAACCGAGAACAGTTTTCTAGTGTTTCTGAACTTTCTTCCAATGTATCCCCTCCCACTTTTACGCTGCCAGTGATTAGTGGTGTAGCTGGCCGTTTTCTGTAGGTATCCTGATGCTGCTGCAGCCTAAAACATTTATGGGCAGATTCCTGAAAATTGATCTGTATATTTTGATTGGCAAAATGTCTTTCAAATGTGTGGCAATATATTCATCAGCCACTCATTAAGATTTGAATTTGAATTCTAAAGCTGGGGAATGGGCAGGGATCTGCTGATGGCAGTAGACACCGTCATCAACATGGGTCAAGCAGCACATTTCCCTGGACAAGTCTAAAAGCCCCATCCTGTGAAATTAAGAGGATTATAAATCAGACCCAAGTTAGTTTGTATGAATATAAACCCGCTCTCCTGCCTTGTTTTGCTAGTGTGGCACGGTCCTGCAGGGCACTTTGGGATCATTTTAGCTATGTCCTCATGTCTTCAGCTGCATTAGTTTAGATCCAAGTCAGTTCTGATTAAGGGATGCACTGGAGATGTGTCAGGAACATATACCCATGCATTATTATTCTAATCCGGAATTTTCTGAAATGCGTTTCTGAAAAAATCTTTGACTCATCCCACAATACAACAGAAAAATTCTTTGGGTTTGGAAATGGGAGGTGTTTGGACCAGAAACCGTATTGAATCGAAAGGTCATATATATTTTAATATAAATGTTAACAGTTTTGAAATTACTCCTTGATCCTGCATAAATTCCAGAATAGATGTATTCAGACCTGGACTGGGCCCCAAAAAATGTAAAATAGTTTCATATGGCTTAATTACCAATGTGCCATAACTTGCAGGGGTAGGCTCCGTTTCTGCATTGGAGCTTTATTTCCTCCGGTGAGGGACCATTAAATATCGTATTAAGAGGCAAAGAGCAACTTGGGCATCATAAGCTTACATTGCATTAATAGTTGTAAGTTAAGTCAATGATGAGGTTGGAATCGTTTTTATTTAACCTTTATTCTGCAAAACCTATGAAGAACATATTGAGGCATTTCCACATGTGTAAAGTATACAATATACATTTAAGCATGTTTAAATGTATATTGTATGAATTTGCGCATGAGGAGGTCTCTATCATGAGATAAAATGCAGTTACGTTTTTTGCCTAGGGTGGAAATGTTTTACTCTGTGGAGAAATGCTTCCCTTACACCACTACCAATATAGTGCATGTTGCCACACACTACCACCATGGAACAACGTAATAGTACAAAGATTCACTCAAGCACAAATATATCTTCGCCCTGGATAAGACCCAATTTTGTGAATTACAAACGTGCCTTAACATTTCAAAAAGGCTCTTTGTATAAGCTGAACGTGTATGCACGAATACCATTAGGCTCAAAGAATCTTCTTATGTGCAGTTTCTTGGTCAAAACTTTGAACGTGAAATGCTGGGCAACTGGAAGCTAATGTAAGAATAAAATGATAAAATGCCTTGTGAAATAACATTCGAATTGATTGTCTGAATACCTTACATGAAGTCCTGTTTTAACAGGTGGGGACGCGTTGCTCCTCATTTTTTTTTTTCTAATGAGGAGGGCCATTTTAGGACGACGGTCTCGGGTGCGAGGATAGGCATTTTAACATTTGCCAGAGTTTTCCGTAATACCATTATATAAAAGAGGTGTTTTAAAATAAACCATTTGTCTCATTGTTGTACACCACCAAGATTGGCTTTTAGAAACTTAGAAGATTATTGCCCTGGGTCTTTCCCAATGACTTGACAGACTGTTTGTGTGATTATGGAAGTTGTTTAGTTGCTGAAAGTAGGATAAAGGTTGTTGAACCAAACTGAAGTTGTTTGATAGGAGTCTCTGTAGTCAAATGCTCATTGACGTTACCATTAAATTGGAAATCTAGTGAAACCGGTAATGTAACAAGGAATGAGTTTACCAACCTAAATTTATCAAAATGAATAAACCATATCTAACTTGGAGTGAATTTGTTCCCAAGTGAAACATGGTTGCGATAAAAGATTTGTTTCAAAGCATGATTTTCCTTGCTTTAACTAAGATTTGTATAGTGTTATGTTGCCACTATTGTGGCTTCATGGTGTTTATGGTTCCTGTGCTTTCAAAACTGGGTCTTGAGAATTCCATTGCCGACTAAATTCCATGGCTTAGTTACCAGATTTCACTTGGTCTTTAAATTCACCAGGTACTATTGAATGTAACCCTGAATACAGAATGATGGATGCCTTTCCCTGTAGGTGTATCTGCCTGTGGTGCTAACCTATACAGTAGCAGTTTTACTTCCTGATTTTAAAGTAAATATACTATCATATGATCCTGTGTTATCTTCATGTGCATTTATGGAGGCCTAATAGGTCCAATGTAAGTAATATCGACTCCTATTTATTTATTTATTTGAAGTTTTTATAGAGGGTAAACTTGACCCATTAGGGTATCGGAATGCTTTACTGGAATCAGCAATAATATACAACATACTTGAGGGGGGCTGGGCACACAAGGGATAAAGGACAAACAATTAAATTTAATTTTGCATTTTATAAGACAATGTAGGTTCCTGGGTACATGGAGGGAACCCGGACGTTCAGGGTAGATAGTGTCAAGGTACTCCGGGGGGATGCCTTAGATGGAAGTAGGGCAAGGTCTCCGGATGAGTAAGAGGCAAAGATTAGGTGAGGAATTTGCCCATTACGAAAGTCTTGGCATCCTTTATGAAGGTTGCCACAGAAGGGGCTCTTCTAATGGCAGATGGGAGTGAGTTCCATATTCTTAATGCAGCCCCAGAAAAGGCCAGATTGTAAGTTTTTTCTTCTTTCGAAAACGTGTAGGTTGGAGAAAGAGGTCTCTATATCTTCAGTCCTCCACTTGCTTTTTGTGACCCAGGAATCCAACGCATGTGCATAAATCACATCCCTCTAAAAAGGCTCACAGCTGCCTTTCTGCTATACTGTCTCTATTATCAGATAAAAGGTTGGGATCCCTAACACGGGCGGTCAAGGGGACTTGTTAGCCATTTCACAATCTACAGGATAAGCAGACTCTAGCTTTAAGCTGCCAACCTCAATCTGACTCCTTACAATACCCCGAGATGGCCCTTCAGGGACGAGTAGCTATTCCTATATCAAATACTTATTACTATAACATGTGCAATAGACAAACTTTTTTTCCAAAAAGCAGCCTCAACATATATTCCAAACCTCATAAATCCATGGAAATGTAATCAATTATTCTTGCTTTTGTGTCTTTTACATACTGAGCTATATCCACCTCCTTGGTCGTCACCTACCCAGTTGGTCTTTAGGCAGACTTCTTTTCGTCTCTCCTTATTGTCTCTTCCCTAGCCCCTATCCTCTCTCCCTTGAATCTCTCCCCTTGCCTGCTACTCTGCCTACCCCCTGTCCTTTGTGCCCTTTGACTAAGCACTCCTTCTCCCCTTGTTGGGGAAAGATCCAATATTTATACTCAGGAGTCTCAGTGAACCCGCTGAGTGAGTCCACTGCGCCAAGGGAGCCACTCACACTTGAGGTATGGTATGGCACCCCTTGCCAAAGCACTCCCTCTCCCCTTTTTGGGGAAGGATCCAGTATGTAGGCCTTGGAGTCTCAGAGACCTCTCTGAGAGAGTCCACCGCGTAAAGGGAGCCTCTCGCAATAGAGATAGGGAAGGGATACCACTTCCCTTGGGATCACAGCTTACTGGACTTTGGACGTTGCCTTGACTCGTCTACCGGTTTGTGTCCCCGTCACCCTTCCCCTCTTCTCCCCGCATGCTGTGTCTCTCACCCTCCCCTCCCCTTATCCTCCTTCTTTAGCTGTCTACTTCCCCTACTCCAACCCCCCCGAATCTCTCACCTTGACTTCTTTTCCCCTTACGTTTTTGTGCTTATTGTTTTTCTCGACCTTACAAGTAACTATGTTGCCATGCTCTAAGAATTGTGTAACCTTTGTAACGATGTAACCAGTAACTAATGATCTGATGCTCATGTAAAGCGCTCTGATACCTCCGGGTCTAGCCAGCGCTATATAAAACATTTAAAATAAAAATAAATTTTAAAATAAATAAACTCTACCCACACTTATGATCGCCCAGGAAAGTCTTTCACTTTTCCTGAGGATAGGTCTAAGGTCTTCGGAGTGAGGATACGCATTATAACATTTGCCAGGGTTATAATCAGGAGCTATGAGCTGGTATGAGGATCTTTCCATCGAACCCCCTAATGGGCCACCATAATCGGGCATGTCCTAAAAATATGCCAGAAATTCGGCTTGTAAAATATCTGAGAGGCAAACCTGTAGTTGCACCGAACGCATCCACCATTGTTGGTAGTTGTAGGGTATTGTGACCAACTGCAGTTGTGCAAGTGTACTGCAACTAGAAATCATTGGGTCGAAGTCCATTCCAGATCATCTCCTGCATACCTCTTGCTTGGTGAAGATGGGCGTTGGGATCAGGGTGATCATGGTGATTCAGCCTAGCAGAGGTTCGAATGTAGCTTTATGCTGGGTCTTGCAGTCCTTGGGTTGCCACATATTTTGTCTGTTCTCCAGGAGAGTCCATTTTCAGGTCAGTGTTAAGAAGACCGATGTTCTTCCTGTCAAAACCCTTAACCTTCCACCCTTTCCCTCTGCCAAGGCTCAGCAGGGCCAAAGCCATTCTTCTTTAGCCGGCTCTTAAAAGCATTTGCCTCATTCTCGGTCAGACACTGCCCTTCAAGCTGACTTTCTATCCCATCTCTGCAATCCTAGCCATCCATCTACACAGAGCCCAAGTTTAGTCACTGACCCCACCTCTCCTTGATGTGGAATGTACTGTTCAAGTGGCTGGACTCACTAGCTCTGGCAGCCCTGCATGGGCAGTCCATAAATATCACACAATAGTAGTTCCCTTAAAAAAACTGACTGAGAGGGTTTGTTATTATAAGCAGGGTTGTGGTGTGAACTGCACCTTGGCTCTGCTCGAGAACGAGGCAGGAGAAGCAGTGATAAAAGATGCAGTATATATTAAAACAGACGAATATCAATAAAGGGCGGCTTTGAAAATGTTCGACGTAAGCAATCATAAGACATCAGAGCTGGTAACCATTATATCATTCTGTTCACGTATTGGACAAAGTGTAAAGCATGGAACCTCTGAAGGGGGCCCCATTTATGATTGTACTGTGCAAAAAGAGTCCGGTTTCTTTTACTTTCTCATGAGCCTTTCACGTGACTAAATGCTGCAGTTAAATAAAATGTTTGTATCCGGTAGTCTTTCTTTCATCCTGACGTTACTCTTCATGTCTTGGAAATGATGTGGGCATACACTGACCGCCGTACAGATCTAAGTATAATTATGAATACGCAGCTGCTAAAAAGGATTACATTCATCAGATTGTAGATTTTGTAAAGAATGAAGTCAGTGTTGAGGGCCTTATAAGGTCGGTTCATTTTGCCTTGTCACATGGGCCTCTGTGCTGATGCCTGAGGCAAGGCTGTAATTGCAAGATGCCTTCTTTATTCATAAGTTGGTGCCCTTAGCCTGGGCTGACTCGTATAGAAGTGACGCACAGATGCATACTTTTGGTAGAACCTGCTCCAAGATTTGTCCTTTGCTTCCATTAATCTCAAAACTGGGTCAGCTTGCTGACAATACTAGTTAGTCTATCCTTCCTCAGCTTTAAGGGTTTTAGGACATGGAATAACTGGTCAATCCACAGTTTCTGCTGAACTACTGAAAAGATAGCCACTACTTTGTATGTATAGTTCCATTTTCCATGCTCATTTGATAAAGCTGTGCTGTCGCTTCACTTTAATGCAATGTGATATAATTTGACTGTTCCTTAGTACCATATTGGTTACTCTGTAATGGCCCCCTGGAGTAGGTTGTCGACTGGTAGTGTTAAAACACCTTTCCCGACCCATGTGTGTTTGCCTTCTGCGTTTAACTACTAGGCGGTGGTGCGTGTATAGATCATGACCTAAAATTAGTGATGTCAAAAATAATTATAAAACGTTGTTATTAATTCAAATATCTATATATTTTTGTATTAATCTTTCTATTAACATTTAAAACAACATAAAAGGCATTAGGTGACAGGTAATCAAGCATAACATTTGTGCTTATTTTTCCATGTCCAACATATCCAGGATTTTACACTGGATCAGTAGACTCCAACGGCACAGTGTCTTCCACAATATGTGAGGAGTACAAATATCCCCCCTATAGGAATTCCACGCACCCTAGACTTTCCCCCACTTTTGGGGTCGACCCCTAGCCACAAACACTGATCTCTCTCTAAACATGCCCCAATCAAGATCTTCCATCCATTTTCCTATCTGTGGCACCTGATTAGCTCCCCATAATTGTGCGATGTTGCGCTTGGCTATCATGCATGCTAATATCACCCATTGTTTCCCGTGTGTGTTTAGGTCGGTCGGCTCCCATACATTAGGATACATAGTCAGGCCTCTATCTGCACGTCCACCCCATCACCTCCTGTATCTTGCCATGTATTCGGACCCAGTAGTCCTGTATTTTTGTGCAATGCCAAAGGATATGTATAAATGTACCCGTCTCCCCACAGCCTCTACGACACCCCCCATCAGTCGCCAAACCCATCTTTACTAGCCGGGGACCCGTTACATAGGAGCGGTGTAGGATCTTCAATTGAACTAGCCTTCGACTCATTGGGACCGCGACCACCCTGGGGGAAGACACCGCCTCTCTCCAATCCTCATCTTCCAGCACAAAGCCATCCTCTCTCCATTGACCTCTAAGTTGAACCAATGGGTCCTCCGTATGGTTAATCCGCTTTTTGTAGATCAGTGAGATAGTCTTAATAGGGAGGTGACCGTCCAACACTCGATCCTCCAATAGTGAGGCCTCCGGAAGCTCGGTCCCCAGGGGAATCCTTGCCACTAAGGCATGCCTAATCTGCAAATTTCAGAATCTTTGGCTCTCCCGTAGCTGGTGCCTGTCTCGCAGCTCCAAACGTGAGAATTCTATCCTTTCCCCACATATCTTTGACCTGGGAGATCCCGATAAGATCTCATCTAACAAACTTCTTCGATTTCCACAGACTACCGAGGTCCTCTGAACTCCACAGCGGGGTGGCAAGCGTGATCTTATCATCCCATTTAAGGTGCCGATTAGCTGAGTGCCACACTTGAACTGCATGCGCTGCCGGTCCCACCAGGAGGGGCTGCTTCTTTCTAGCATAGAGGACCCTTGTATAATCTCCACCAGGTAACTGGCCCCTGTCAATCGCATACCCAGGATCTCCTGGAGATCCGTAGATCACATGATTAATGGCTGCTAGCTGGGAGGCCCAATAATACTCCCTGAGGTCCGGAAATCCGATCCCACCATCATACAAAGGAAGGGTGAATTTGTTGAATGTGATTCGCGGTCTACCTTCCCAAAGGAGCTGCCTCTGGAGAGACTCTATTTCTCTGAAGTATGAGGGAGGCACAGGGTCCAGTGCATTTTGGAGAACATATAGAAAGCGCCATCATCTTGAACAATAACGCGCAACCCAATAGGGGAAGCGGCAACGCCTTCCACCATCTCTACATCTCTACGGAGCCTGTCTAGTGGTGGCCTAAGGTTATTATCAAATCGCAGCCGTGAGTCCTTAGTTACATAAATGCCTAGGTATCGAAATCCCACTGACTCCATCTGTAATGGGCAGGATTCCGGGACAACCGGAGGTTCTCCGCTAAGAACAAACACTGATTTCCCCCAATTAATGGCAAAGCCTGAACATCTACCAAATATAGCCAATATATCAAGAAAACCGATCAAGGACTCCCTGGGGGACATAAGGTAGAGCAAAACATCATCCGCTTAGAGAGCGATTTTATCCTCCCACTCGGAGGTCCATCTCAATCCACGAATCGTCCTATCCCAGCGAACCCATGCCGCGAGAGGCTCAAGTGCCAGTGCGAACAGCAGCGGGGGAAGGCGACATCCCTGCCCGCATGCCCCTTCCCAAAGGGAAATACTCCGATCTATGATTGTTCACCACCACTCTGGCAAGAGGGCCCAAATACAATAGGCGGACCCAATCGATGAATTCTTGCCCTATACCCATCTTGCCCAAAACCGCATATAGATAGGGCCATTCCACTCTGTCAAACGCCATAGTGGCGTCTAACGAGAGCAAGACCGCCGGTTCATGTATCCGGGGCGCTCCGGCTATAATTCCATGCAACCTCCAAATGTTGAGGGCTGTATTGCGGCAGGGCATAAAGCCCAATTGATCCAGATGTACAATGGACGTTATCACCTTGACCAGTCTCGTTGCCAACAATTTTGCCAGTATCCTTGGATCTGCGTTCAAAAGTGAGATCAGCCGATGGGAAGAACACAGAGTTCGAGACTTACCGTCCTTATGTATAACGACTATGTTTGCAACTCGTTGATCATATGGGAGGTGGCCTTCCTCCCTACTTTCTTCAAACATCTCCCGGAGAAACTGCGCTAGTCTATTGGCATTCATTTTTATAAAGTTCTATAGGGATCCCGTTAGGGCCCGTGGCTTTCCCGGAACGCACCGCTCTAATCGCCTGGGCAACCTCCTCATTAGTGAAAGGAGAGTCCAGGTACTTCCTGTCGTCCTCCAAGAGTGCAGGCATTTGTATGTCTCGCAGCATGGCCTCGTTATCAGCCTCTGTGTATGTACCCGTGGCAGTGTACACCAAACCGTAGTATGTCGCAAACTCTTCTACTATCTGCTGCGGTTCCGTAATACTACCCAAACTCTCTGTCTGCAATTCTGGCACCAATCTGGACCCCCACTCTCACTTCTCCAATCACGCAATCAACTTCCCCGCCCTATCTCCGTGTTCATACACCCTACTTTGAGTGTCCGCATGCTGCTCCCGGGCCCTCCCACTTGCAGTCTCCTATACTCATCTCTCAGGAGACTAAGCCGGTGTTTCTCCTCCGGTGTACTATCTCCCGACTCCTCCCCTTCCAGTGTTGTCAATTGTGTCTCGATTCAATCCACCTCTGCGCGGCCCCTCCTCTTCTTTCCGGCAATTAACGATAGCACCTCTCCCCGGATTACAGTCTTATACGCCTCCCACAGGGAACTACCTGACTCCACAGTTCCTACATTAGTTTAAAAATACTGTTACATGATCTGCACTATTTCTTTGTTGGGGGAGGGGGGGGGGGGTATCAGATGCCATGCACCTATGGGAGCTATCCGACCCACGTCTCTCTGACCCACCTCTATTTTAAGCCAAAGCGGTGAATGATCCGATATCCCTTTGCCCAGATGCCTCACCTCCCGAATCTCCACCAGCTGGGACGTCGGCACCAGGATATAATCTAGCCTTGATAAGGAATGATGGGCAGCCGAGGCGTGAGTGTAGTATCTTTCCCCCGGGTGACGCAGGCGCCATCCGTCTGAGAGTCCCGTGGTTTCCATGAAATCTGACAGCCACCGTCACGACAGCGGGAGAGTCCTATCGGGATGTCTATCCAATTCACCATCCACCACTGAATTAAAGTCCCCTCCCACTATCAACAACCCCATTGGTAATGTCACAAAGATTCTGCACAGGTCCCGAAAGGTGTCAGCCTGAACGGCCGGGGGGGGACATATATTGACAAGAAGGTGACCGTTCTTCCCTCCGACTGCCCTGAAACGCCAATGTATATGCCTCTAGTATCCTCCCAAGTGGCCTGTATAGTCAACCAGAAGGAATTCCTGACCAATATCCCTACCCCTCTAGATCCCGTCATGAACCCAGCATGTGCAACCAGTTTGTACCCACCCTTATGCAGCGCCATACAAAGATTACCTACCAGGCGGGTCTCCTGCAGCAACACAACATCTGGGGAGTGTCTCCTGATCAACTGAGAGACCATTCCCCTCTTTATCTGATCTCCTAGTCCATTCACATTCCAGCTGAGCGTGGCTATTCCCAACCCAGACTTACTAGAAGACATGTTATTGATACATCATTTCCTCGACACCCAATGCCAAAAATAACCCCCCAAAAAAAACTTAAATCATGCTATGCATTGTAAATTCAAAATTACTGGAAAATCCCGCCATCCCCGCCTCCCCCACCCTGCACCCCTGCCTAAAGCTTGTGCTCATCCCTAACCAGCAGTGTGCCTGTCGCCCCACCCTACTCTACAACTAACTAAACGCAGAAATGGAGGAGGGCCTGGGAACAACCCCCGCTTCTACCTCCCCACCCCTACCATGCTGCCCAGATATAATCAAGTCCCCAAAACGATCACTTCGGATTGGCAGCATCAGAGAAGCAGTGTTCTCCAGCCCTCCCCGTGTCACACTCACAATACATGTCGCATTTCGGACCCATGTCTCAATTACTATTGTTCGTCCGCCTCCTCTCTGGATTGGCCCTCAGTTTCTGTTGCATATGCGCTGTCCAACTAGTCTGCCGCTACTTCAGGATTATCGAAAAAACAAGATTTCCCATTATGCTCCACTCTGAGGCGGGCCGGGAACATCATTCCGTATCTCATTTCCTTATCCCGTAGTCGCCGCTTCACCGCTAGAAAGCTCTGCCCCTGTGTTTGCACGGCTTGTGAGAAGTCCGGAAAAAAGAAGAGGGTCGCGTTTTTCAATTCGCAGAGAGGCCCCACTCGGGCCGCCTGAAGTATGTCATCTCTGTCGCGGAAGTTAAGGACCCTAGCAATCATAGGTCGGGGTGGTGCCCCGGATTTGGGCCGCCCCCAGGGACCCTATGAGCTCTCTCAACTGTGAAAAAGTTACTGAGGCCCTTCGGTTGTAGTTGTTTAAGTATTGAATCCCCAAACGGGTCTGGCGCCTGCCCCTCCGACTTTTCGTTCACTCTTGCGGATGCAAACATTATTCCGCCTTGCCCTGCCTTCAAACTCATCCAGTTTGGGATCCGCAAGAGTCCTCGAGGCATTAAGATCACGTACCTCCTGCTGCAACTGAATAACGTCCTCAATGAGGCTGGTCGATTTAACCTCCAGCGACTTCACTTTCTCACCAGTCTTCGTGAGATCCGCCCTAATCAGCCCCATCTCTATGGTAACAGTGTCAAGCTTGGTATCCAGGGCTTCCATTTTCTGGCCCAGAGATGTCTGTACTCCTTTTATAGCTGCCATAAGATCTGTGAGAGTTGGCTCCGTCACTGCCAGTGAATCATCCTCGCACCTTTTGCGACCTTTGGCCTCCACCAGGGAGCCCTTCAGGAAAGTGTAACTGTCTAGTCAATTGGACTGAACGTTTCTAGACCCTTTAGTGTTCCGGTACGAAGTTTTGTCCGGGTCCGTTTTAGTCGCCATTTTACGACTGGATTACCACCAACGCCCCAGCTCAGGAGGATCTTGTGTAGCGTGCCCTTTGTTTCGAGCCCTCCGGGGGCAAACCCACCAAGGCTCCACCTGGCAGTCGACTGGCAATGTGTCTCCTCTGGACCCGGCCGCTACCCCGCCAACAGGGGTCCTATTCAATCTTCCGGAAATTCACCACCTCTCAGCCAAGCGTTACCGGTTGTTGTGTGCCAGCAAGTAGGCGCTGCGTGACCCCTGAGTACAGTACTCCAACGGGCCCTCCAAACAATCCACACTTTGACAGATATCAGTCCCCCTGCTGTGGTATCCGGGTATTTTGAGGGTTATTGAGGCGCCCCTTGATGTGTTCTAGGTCGCTCTCACTGCTCCCTGCACAATCAGGCGCTTCAGGAGTGTCCCATTGATGTGGTCCCCAGTTTGTGGCGCTTTGGGCCCCTGGACAGCCATTCAGGGGGGGAGCCTCTGGCTACACCAAGGCGAGACGATTGGTCTCAACAACGGGCCTCCCCTGCACCGGGGTCAGGCGCCCCGCATTTAGCAGGCCGGTCCGCCCATCCAAGGCCGCGTTCCTACGGGCGCCGCACACAGCCCCCAGCATTTGGCACTCACAGCTGCCCCGTGTATTCGGCGACCCAGGCCACACAATGTTTATTTTGGCCGACGTCCGGGCGGGGCCGGGTCCACAGCGCCCTCCGGCCCCGCTGTTGTTGCACTCTGAGGCGGACCATTCATTTACACGGGGTAGGGCCGGGGGTCCAGGATCCCTTCAGCATGTGGCAGCGGGCAAGAGCGATCGGCGGAGCCGACCCTCTAGGCGGCCATCTTAGTCCCTGGCTCGGCTCCTCCCCTCAAATATTTATTTTTAAATAATAATGCTGAACCCTAGATCTCATATTCCCATCAAAGGTTTACCTATTACTGAACCCTAAAAATTCCTTCGTTATGCCAAAATACAGAACTCTAACCCCCCCCCCCCCCCAACACATTCCCGCCACTTAAATCCTAAAAACGTATTCACCCCCAAAAAATCTGCCTTCGTTTTTGGTAATGAGAATTAGGTAATTTTCACGGGTTTTGTTCCCTTCACAATTAAGTAGCAAAGATGTTGGCAATAAGTTGGAATATAGCTTTAACTTTGTTTTGGAGGATCTATATCATAATTAAACACACCCATTGTTTTGCAATCTAAGTTAATAACACTTTTAATTTTAATCAATTTAATGTGCACACTTTTAATTTGACTTGTTGCTTTGAAGTAGCCTAGATGAGGTGTGGTGCTGTATAGAATGTTGTAATAAATATTCATCTTATTCTTCGGGCAAGCTATATGCATTTCCCGTGGTTTCAATTTAAAGTGGAAACTGGCAGATGCAGGAGTTCTTCACTATGCAACAGTGATTGCACTCTTCTTTCTGCACATGCTGTATATTTCCAGCAGTGTTAAGTCTGCACTGCTCCTTCACTACTCTTTCCTGCCATCAGTCTTCCCTCGATCACGCCCCTAAGCAGATATCCTCACTTTCGTTTCTATCTGAATGACACGGTCTTCTATGGTCCTAAGCTACTGGCTTCACCTCAGTCCCTCATCCTCTGGGCTTGCATGTCTTCCTTCATTGCCTGTATTTCAACAGGCTTCATGCTCACTTCTCATCAGGCTCAAAGTTTGTGCTGCCAGTACGATGAACGTGGGGTTCCATTTTCAGTATGTTGTGCTCTGTAATGCATTTATTTTTATAAACTGCCAAAACCTAAAAATATGGCCTCGGCCATCTCTTTAGTCAATCTCCTTCTGGGTTGTAGAGGGGGGTTAATGACCCCCTCCCCCAAAAAACCAAAACATTGAAAGCTCTCACCAGCTGTTGTCACTGACCTCTAAATCCCCCTCCAAAAGGCATCCTGATGCGGAAACCCTTGGGTCAGTGTCCTACCACTATTACCTTGGATGTCTGGCAGTATTGCTAAGTGAGTATAAAAAGCATGGGGTCATTATTTGTTCTGGTGCCAGTGGCGAAACAAAGGCCCTCACAGTGCAGGGAGCCCCAAGCTCTAGGAGGCCCGCTCAGCAGAGTGCCCTCACCTGAGTGCTCCTGAGTTAGTCCGGAGGGTGGCCCCTCCATGTACTTTGAAGGGGGGCGCCCTCAAGTTTCACTACACAACTGTCTGGTGCGTAGATTTTAATGAGCGGACACGTGACAAGAACACGCTTGCACTGACTGGTGTCAGCAGTCCTGCACAGAATCCAGGACAGCCTCCATTCTCCTGCTGACTGCTTCCTCCTTACTACCATTTAATGCTGATCTGCAGTTGGATGCAGTGGCTGCTCCAGCACCAGAGAGAATATTAGACTTACATCTGGAGACAGCATTGGGGTTGCCCTGCGAGTAGGAGTGATTTGTCCAGGTGTAGACCATCAGCATCAAGATAATAGGCTTGTATTTTTTTCTTCAGGCCACTTGGTGCTAGTACTTTGTGGCTCACTATTTTGATTCAAGAAAATGCACCAAATCTGCGCTAATTTATACCCTGGTACACAGTGTCTGTGCAGTTGGGTAATGATCATTTTTCTGAAGCCTGCGCAGAACGCAATGAAAAAAAGCAAAATAAAGTGTCTGAGAGCTGTACAACCCTGTTAAATAGGTGTATGGTGCAGTACCCTAAATATATGATGTATGTCATGTGCTCGGGACCTAGCATTGTCATTTATTTTTTTAAATAGGCGGTGTCACCTGTTTGGTGTATTTAATCCCAAGCATTTCCTTAACTAGAAGCAATAGCCACCTGAACGCATTGTATAAAGCAATAACGCAATGCCCCACCATATGGTGCCCAACTTTCAAAAATAAAAACTCTACAGTACAATGCCTGAAATAGATTCTATGTCACTTGTCTACTGCATAGCTCTGTGTGAGTTGGTAAACTGACAGGTATGTCACCTGGTGCTTGTTTTTTTTTTATGGCGCTACTGCAACAAATGATGGACAGAAAGCTGAATGAATCAAACATTCACCCCCATTCAAGAGATTTTGGTTAAATCCATTGTCTTTTTGCTCACAACGCCACACCAGTTCGGACCCAGCCTTATGCAAATCGGTCTTGACCCTGATCCTCGTGCAAACAGCCCAGTCCGAACTGCCAAGCCAGGTCCTCCCTGGACTGGAAACGAGCATCCTGGGACCAGAGGTTTTTTTTTATTGAGCATTACAAAAATAGCAGTAGCTTAAACTGTGTGCAGTCCGATAGCCCCAGCTTAATTGTTCAGTGTAGTTAGCACACCAATTTTTTTTTCTGGTTCTTTCTATATGCCAGGGAAATAGCATTGTGCCATTTGTAACCGGAGCGCTCCTCCACCAAGTGCTTGGGACATTGTACTGCAATTTGAATGCAGCACCCACATTTCAAAATTGCATAGTAAGCCTCAATTAACTTCTGCTTGTCGTCTCATGTACCACTTTAACACAGTAGTGATATCTTGCAGCAATAATTGTTTCAAAGACTGTTTTTGCCAATTAAATGGTCGCCTAAATTGAATTTACGCATTACAATGAACTAAACTAAATGAAAATGCTGTCTCGTTGGGTTACAACAAGAAACTAGGACTCTTGTATCTCAAAATTTGGATAAAATCATTGCCCAAAAGAGGGTTATTTAAATTTGATGTTAGCAGGTGCCCCTGGTGACTGTGGTGCGTTGAAATAATGTTTTATGTAATTCTGTGGCATAGTGCCCACAACTTTAAATGCTGAAAACAAGTTTCCGTAAGGCGTCCGGCATAAATTTTAAAACTGAGTTTAAGATATGCCATTTCACAACTTCTTTAATAACCAGAATGCATATATATATATCGGCCCTTACAGCTGTAACGAAAAGTCATTATGTAGATCTGGTGGTCTAGTTCAAACCGGTCATTAAAATGTATTGGATTGATTAAGTATGTTGCAGTGCTTTGTGGTATTAAAAAGGCGTGTGATTCCTAGCTGGCTATGTGGCTAACCAAAAGCCATTAACTAATAATCCTTTATAAACATTGGGCACGTTTGACTGAGGATGTAGCCTAATATATTTAGTCCAGGCCCCTGTGCCTGACCTGCATAAATAAAGCCTTCTGCACTAGAGGATTAAAATCCGAAAGCAACAATTCTTTGTTTAGCTATTTATTTTGGCATCCTTATCCTGTCCGATTAGCAAGAATACATTTGTCATGATACTCGTTAGTCCAGAACATACATGTTTGCCTTTAAAAAAAATGGTTACCAAAAGTTCTACGCATATCCCAAAGGTGAGCACATGACTGTCATCAGATTTACTATGTTTCAGCATGAGCTTTCATTTAACAATACAATGCATTCTGGGACTTAACACCATCGCTGCTGGTCTTTTTCCTCTCCTGTGCTGGGCCATAATAAAAATGGGTGTGGTCATGACAAGCTCAGCTCGTCATGAGCACAGGAGCACTGTACTGCATGACGAGCTCAGCTCGTCATGAGCACCGAAGGGGTTGTTAACTTCATTTGAGCAATTTGGAAGGGAAGCCTGGACTGCAATATGGTGCCCCCAATGGCATAGAGACATCTAGTAATGTTTGGATCTGTGAACTTGAAATGGTCTCATAACCCTTGGTCCCGTGCTGCACTGTAGGTATTCCTTTGATGAATGGATGCCTTGCACATGTTTTTGATGCCCCCAAACGGAAGTGTACATTCACAGAGAATCAATCATCAGTGGAAATAACCATGTTGAAGGTGAATGATGTAAAATAGGTAATCTGGTTTATCCTGTGGCATCCCGTGATGCTCTAAACGGGTCCTGCTCTTACCCTGCTAGTCTTGCTGCCTTTAAATCCAGATGAAGGAGGCTATCGGATTGGAAAACAATACAAAAAGGGTGTCAGAAAATACTACAGAGAATTTTACTGTTTGTATATCATTTAAACACCTTTTAAAACGATTAAACAACCAAGTGGAGTAAAAGATAAAACAAAGAGCAGAGGGTATCAGACTACAGCGGCTTTGTCAACCTCCTTGTCGATTCTGCTGTATGTTGTCATTGTCTGCTTCTCATCCTGCGGTGGAGCAAGTATGTTGCAAGAAGGGAAGCTGTCAGGGTGTGCAAATATCTCCATCAGCAGACTACCGTGGATACCCAATCTCTTCTGGCACTGGCAGCATTGCTGGCTCGCAAGGAGCTCGTACTTGTTAGATTACACAAGGCCACCTTTGCCGCTCTGTTCTGACATTCTGACGTAGGTGGTTCTTTTGTATGTGCCCGAGTCCTGTGCTGCGATGGTGATTAGATATGCAAGATCTCATGCCGCCTACAAGGTGATTTTCAGTAGCTTGCTGAGCCCGGCCCTTCTTGTCCCAGGCTGACTTCATGGTAGAGGCAAGTGTTGGAAATGTAGCCAGCGCCTACTTCAGCTTGGCGCCACTTCCTTGTCTGTAACTTTGTTTTTAAAGCTAGCTTCCACGTTTTTTTCCAATCAAATGCGAGGCAATTGACAATAATTTCCAACACTTGTATTTTTGATTTTTCACTTGCACTAATTCTCATGTTGACATTTAGGTCAGGACAAGTAATGCAGTGCTACTTAAGAACTCATGAATGAAGATAATACGTTTAGGCCCATCAAGATGATTATACGTTTGGGGGCATCAAGTTGTGTATGTTTTAGTCTGATTTTGTTTACTTTGGGAAAACCTTTTCCCCATTCTTTAAACCCTGAGCATTAGTTCAAAAATGTAATCTGCCCAATATGATGTAAATTTAGCTCATAAAAAAATATCACTCTGACAGACCCCCAAAATATAATGTAAATGATCTTTAAATTATTTTCATACTAACTGCCCTTATGTTGCCTTTTCTTTTTGCTATGTGGCTGTGTTTGCCTTTTTTTGCTTCGCTGTCTCTAATGAACAATCTGATTGTACACATGAAATAGTTTGCCTGTGCACAGGCTTGGACATTCATATGCAAGCCCCTCCCACAGTGAAATTACTTTCTTGCATATTTGCCTATGAAAAGTAGGACAGTCAGATTACTAAAAAAGTCTGGTCACAAACATTGAACTGTTGCGCAAGTTGTGGCATGGCTGGCTTTCTGATGTGGAAATATATAGGTGGAGTACTTGGCTTGGGAAGGAAGTGGCTCTAACTTTGCACATGACTAAGTAAAATCACAATTGAAAATAAAGATTCAGTGGTGAAGGTGTAAGCCCGCTGGCATTGCAGTCCTGTTGAACTGGAGTTTACTCAGAGTTTTATGGGGTTGTTTCCGCTCAACCCCCTTCCACCTACTTCCTTGAGGCATACGCTGATTCTGTTTGTCTCATATTTGGAAATCATTAAAAGGTTATTTGCATTAAATGTATCCTTATGAGAAATCGTGCTTCTTGACAATTTGCATGTATTCTCTCTATGCCACTGGTCCCCAGTGCGTCCATTGTGACACCCTAAAATGTTGCTCATCGTTAAAAAATATTTTCACTGAGGGCAGCACTATTTGGGTTCTTTGTTTGATCTGTTTATTACACTTGTAAAAATAACCAACCAGGGCCCTGATATTAGCCGGGTCTGGTGGCTCAGTGGACTAATGTGTCCACTGCAGGGGCCTGTGTTTGACCTCATGGCCACAGGTTCAAATCTTGGCGGGTCCACTCAGCCTTTCATCCATCTGAGATCAATAAAATGAGTACCATTGAGTTGGGTAACAATAAACATCTGTTATTCAGCGCAAAGACACCTACGGGTATTCATGCACTTTACAAATACACATGTATATTAGCACACATCAGCCTCTAATTAGACAGTGGTGTAGAAACACCTCCGTCTCCTAATCATATCTTCCTCGCTCTGTTCCAAGGCTCCCTTCATAGCCACCCAAGTCTGGTACTGGTTGAACCCAGTATGGGTCTGAATAGCATCTCTTCCTCTACAGTGTCCTTGGTGCGTATGTAACCTACGACTTGGCATGAGTTGCAGCGGGTTCTGGCTATCAGCCAGACTTGGAAATGCTACCTTGACTGAGGAACTGGCTGTCTGCTCTGACTCCTACACCAACCAAATCAGCCAGTGTGGGCTTGGCCCCAACAAAAGGGCTAGACGCAGCCACTGAACACATTTGAATGCTTAAGCAGCAGCATTTCAACAGTGTCCCAGCCGGATTAGGGACGCTGAGGCAGTCGGCCCAATCCTACCTCATATCTGGCTCTCCGGTTAAGATATAGTTGCCTGGGATTAACATATTGAAAACGAATTGAGTTGCAAGTCACTAAAATGGAGCAGGCCGAAATGGACAGCATGGTATTAGTAGCGATTTAAAAAGTAGTGGGTTATTTTGGGCAAGTGCATTCCTGAAACATTTGGGAGTAAAAATTGCTAGCAGTACGAATTATTATAAAAAGAGACAGCGCAATAAATGGGATGACATTGTGGACGTTTAACAGTGTTAACTGGTGCAAGTGTGCCCAATGGGGTTGTATTCTTTGCCCCCCCCCCTCTAAAGTAGTATTTGCATTCTAAGAAGTTTAGCAATGGGTGTTTCCTCTAGAGCTTGAAAGCGCACCATTTGCTGAAAGATTTTTCCCGATGTATGTATTTATTTTGGAGGTTGAAACCCTGCCTATGAAGTAGGTCTTAAGTAGCGATCACTGTTATTTACTAGTATAATGTGTTATACAATGATACATTTGACAGTACATTTCTGGGCTCTCCCTTACTTGGGGTAGAACGTCATGCCCACCTACAGAACTCTTTAAATCTTACTCCTTTTTAAACAGTATTTCATTTTTGTGTCTGTTGCCCCTTCTGGCACTTGCTTCATGGGACAGAGACTTTGTACCTCGTGGGATATCTCGGTCCTAATTCTAGTTGCTTTAAATTGCAGAGCAACGTCAATAGAAATAGGAGAAGGACAGCTAAATCAGTGATCCTTAGCTTTTTAGGGTTCTGGCAACCATTCTTCTATTAATACCGCCATGTATGCATGCTGCTATCCATTCAGGCCAATAGTCTGGAATGTGTCCGGGACATGCAGGGTCTCTTGGTTAGTAGGGGCACTAGGATCAAAAAGTGAGGAAAATTAAGCTTGTGTATCTGGTACTCAACCTGCCTCACCCATGTGCTTAAAAACAAATAAGGGACCGTCATTTATTTATTTAACGAATTGAGAACTGGTTTTAACCATTGTTATTGAGTTAATGTGCTTTGAAATGCACCAGTTATCATTGAGTGTCCAAAAAGTTCCATGAAGTGTGTTTTTTTTGTGGTAGAGTACCCAGTCCCAGTTTCACTTGCATTCAATAGTTATTTAATTCTTTATTAAAATATATAATTTGAATTAAGTTCTGTTTTTTTTCATTTACACTGCCAATACCTGCATGATATGTAAAGGAGAATCATGAAAACAATTAACCTGTTATATGGTTGGATACTAGTTTGTTTGGCCGTAATTATTTCATAAGCCCCATTTTTCGCATTTTAGTCTACTTACCTTGGTTTTCTGGTGTTCCTTTATATTCTGACCTATGTTAGCTTGCTCTATTTTACTGTTATACATCTGGTCAATCAGTAACTGTGCTGTTTTATCTCCTACAGGACAGTCGGCCCAACATGTCCAGACCTATGATCACCAGATCACCGGCATCTCCACTGAACAACCAAGGCATTCCGGCTCCAGCGCAGCTCACCAAGTCCAATGCGCCTGTGCACATTGATGTGGGTGGACACATGTATACCAGCAGCTTGGCAACACTCACGAAATACCCAGATTCTAGGTAAATTTTGTGTGCAATTCGTTGTTTGTTTGGATGAATAGCAATTGCACGTTTAGCATTGTCATTTGGCTCATCCTATTCCTTCATTAACATGTTATTTTCTATCTAGACTTCATGAAGTAGTGCTACAGATAGTACACCGGGATTGCATTTCTTCCCTACTGCTCCATTTTATAAAAATGTATATTACACTTATATTTTGAAAATCTTTGGGCATTTAGGACTCTAGTGATTGTTCGTTCTTGGCTGTCAAAAATGATTTAAGTGCTATCTAAATTGAGGCAGGTAGGAAGTTGTATGCTTCCCCTGCTATTGACATTACCCTTACATTTCCAGGATGCTTCTAATGAAATGGTATTTTCGTAGTCAAAAAATGCACTTAAACATTCCTTACGGACATGTAATTAGGTGTTATTTATCTTTCATGAATATGCATGTGTGCATGGATCTGTTCTACTAATAAACAGCACTGGTACGCGTGCTAAAACATCGTCTTTAACTCTGAAGGAAGGCCTGCCCCCAAATCTACTGTTAAGAACTTGGGTATCCGTTTGGATCAGGCCCTTACTCTGAAGGAGCATGCTGCTCAGACAGCTGGATCAAGTTTCCATACAATGGGCCTGCTCCGCCGAGTCTTCCCTCTGCTTCCTGACTCAACTCTGAAAAATGTGTGGCTCAGGCACTTGTACTAAGCCGTCTGGACTACTGTAACGGTCTGCTGATCTCCGCCAATGAGGCCTCGTCGCTCAGCGGACTGCAGGTAGTCCAGAATACGGCAGCGAGACTGGCCCTCAATGCTCCTCCTAAGACTGCTTCTCGCCCTCTTCTCTTGCAACTTCATTGGCTTCCTATTCGCCAACGTATAGGATTCAAAATTTGTTGCACTATCCATAAGGCCCCACCTACCTCTCAGAGAAACTTACACCATACCTACCTTCCAGATCCCTTCACTCAGGCTCCAAACATCATCTTGTGGTGCCTCGAGTAAGGAAGGCTAGATTAGGAGGAAGGGCCTTCTCTCATCTTGGCCTCCATTATTGGAACAAGCTCCCCATACTCTTGAGACAATGCCCTGATCATTTGCAATTCAGGAAGCTGCTCAACACTACTCTTTTATGGTCTTGATCCAGCTATAGCTGCAATTTATCCATGCTGCCCGTCCAAAGCGCAGAGATACCCTTTCGGGGGCCGATTCAGGCACTGAACAAATAAATAAACAATTAATTTTAAATTGACTAATTTGTTTTCCTTAAATAATGAGTTTACAAAATGTACACCAAACAGGAAATTAAAAAAATGATTCCTTTTAATGTAAAAATATATGATACGACCGAAAACATTATCCTGGCAATTTGTTTGAGTAGCTGGTTTCTGCTTCATCTTCCTTACCCATCTGCCCTGTGTGTGCCTATCATTACCCACCTGAGCCAGAGACGAAAGAGACTCTCTAGGTCTCCTCGGGCTTCGACTTCTTCCTACTATGTCCCAGATTTCATGCAAGGGGGAAAACACCACCTCTGGTCGTGTGCCACTACCTTCAGTTCATGATGTTGTACTTAATTGTTTTGAGCATTACTCTCCTTCAACCACATCACTCCTGTATTATGTTACAGTTTCAGTGCGTTTTGCTCCAATGGCCCTGTCGCAGATCTTGATGGCAGCTGTAAATCTGTATGCTTGGCTTCCGGCTACTTTACACTGCCATTAATAGATATACAGAACCGGACTACTGCTAATGTTTTTACTGTACATGAGTTTCCACCATTTCCTAGGTTACTTTCCTCCAGTTACTACCTCTATTTATCAACATCATGGCTCTCCTCCCAAGATCTATTCGATTTATTATAAGAATCTCTACAGAAAGCAGTAGAGCATTCTGTACTGAAGCCTAAGTAGTTTCATGAATTGCCTGGATACAGCTCCCTCGTCACCAGCCAAAAACTGAATTGGATTTGTCTTGGGTTACTTGAAAACCATGGGGATTATGAAGTTAAAACCAGGATTCTCACATGGATAGCTGGTTATTCTGGCAATACCATTAGTTTTCCCACCTCTACTGTTGGGTTAATTGGCATGTTGGTTAGAGGTACTGTGCCCACCTTGCTGCGGTTTCAAATGGAAGAGCCCAACTATGATTTTCAAGGTGAATCCTATGTAGCCATATCATCATAGCCATTTTATAGATAGACTTGCATCCAGCTCTGCACCATTCATTAGCCTGTAGAATGGCATGTATAGAAATGTTTCATCTCCAAGCTTCACATGCTTGGATTCTTTTCTTATTTTATTCATTTTTATTTTGTTAAAGCATCCCTGTTATAGATCATCTTATTTTGGGGCTTCTTAGAGTACCTCCTACTGATCTAACATAAGTGACAACTCTTTACGCAACACATTAAATGGAGCTAATTGAACCTTTGTGCTCTTACAAAGTCGAAGATGCTAAATTCAGAGTATCGGAACTAAATCTACCTAAGTGTCTCGCACTATTAGACTAAGGCAACCATGGCAAGACCTGGATTAAGCCTTTCGTAGACATTTGCCCTCTATGTCCCTGCTTCCACACATGCCTAAAACTAGTGTAAATTGTTGTTGCCCAGCCTCAAAGTAGAGATTTAAGCAAAGGGTGTGGACGTCCCAAGAACATGCAAGGGGGGCACAAGCCTTTTTCTCACTGCAACGCCAAGCATGGTGGTTGTCTTCAGACATAAAACTGGAGCCTCAGACCTCTTGTCATTTTAATTGAAAGTCTCCTTTTGATACCTTTAGTACAGTACAGTGGCCTTGAGCCAGCTTTTAAAAATATGCACAGCTTCTGGCTGGCGAGGTTTATAGAGAACTAGATCGAAAACAAACCAAGTAGCTGTTCTATTTTTCATAAATTTTCAGGGCATAGGACCCTCTCCGTCGGCTTTTAAATTGAAGTTTAATCGATGCAAGGGTATTGTAATTCGCAAACATAGTGTCTGACACAAGAACAAAGATCTGATGGTGGTGGAATAGTTGTAGGGAAACAACTTTTTGTGTGTCTCATCAGAATGGAACAAAGACTCTGGTCAGTCCTATCTTGGCCGTTGTTATTCATATCTTCACTAGGTTCAAAACAGAATAGACTCTGTCCACTTTCAAAGCCGGAAAAACCAACGCATCCTGATTGTCCCACTTTGCACCTCTGATTGGCAGGTGTTTGGTTTACATGGTGATGATATAACCTCTACCAGAAATTCAATGTGCCTAATAAACCCAACTTATTTTCCAGTTGTTACCTGTTGCTGTTGTAATGCCTGGTGCTACTCGGTTTTGCCGATATTGGTTATTGCAGCATCACATGGCCACTTTTGCAGCACTACCAGCAACATGGGACAATTTGATGCATCAGAGGATCTAGCCAAATCATGCTTTGAAGTATTATGCCGTGCTTTCCAGATAGGGAATGTATTACTGTTTCTAAAGTGTTGGGTAGCAGACTTATTTCTCTCCTTTCAGTAGCTGCTTGATGGTAACTGCACTCCACTTGAAATACCAGCTTACCGCCATACTCTTTTCACTGATGGGGGTTTTGCATCCAAGACTAAGGCATCCGAAAAACTAGGTGTGACCCACAATGGCGTCCAAACGGGCAAGAAATGCAGGCAAGAGAAGACCACAGGCCGTCTTCTGTGAGCAAAGATATGTAATTCTTCTCCTATAGAAAGCTGTCAATCATCAACTCTCCTCTTCAGGAAGAAACTCAAGACTTGTGTTTAAACATCTTGCCCCTGGATAACCCCCAACACGCGGATGCCTGATTGATCCAACCCACACTTGCCTGTGCTAGATTTTTGTTAAATATACTCTGGCCTCTCATTTTTCTCCATCTGCCCAGTCTACCCCCTTCTCTAATTTACCTGCTGTTTTCCCTCCCTAAAAGTGTACCACTTTACTCTACAGTGCTCGGTTTCTTTAAAGGAATAGAGATTTTTAGATCTGGGTTTTGACTGCCCAGCTGTCCAACAGACCTATTGCTACCAATCTGCATACAGTGCGCTTCAGGTTAACCACTTTCAACCACTGATTTCCTTTGACTAGCCTCTTTCAACCATTGGCTAAGGTTTGCGTGAATCATATCTTAATTCAGCCCAATGGGGTATTGTCCTCTTACTTAATACTATTGGCAGTTTAAGCACATTATTCTGATTCCATCTGAGTGCCTGCGTTCAACCATGTGAGGGACTAAATTTCAACTCTTTCCCTCTCTTACCACCGCTACTGTGTCTCTCTCCTTTCAGTATCGCCTAATTTGCTAACACTAAATATTTTAGTATTGTAAACCCTGACCTTTTGGCTTGGCCAATGCTTGTTCTTTTATGTTGCGCTTTGTTTTGTGATCTCGGTGTCTTTTTGATTGAGTTGGAAATTACAATAATTTGTACGGAACAAGGTCGCCGGTTGGAAGTCACACTCCCGAAGAGCACAAAATAAAAGTGACTGAACATTGTCTGTAGAGTCAAACCTGGTTAATCAATTCATGCTTTGTAGGCCAGCTCTCTTCGAAAGAGGTTAAGCAGTAACCTGTTTGATTGCTGGGATTGACTTCTGATGTGTTAGTCAGAAATTGTTTGTGACATCGGATGTGAAATGAATTTCACAACGTTCCTTGTATCAACCAGCTGCAGCAGTTGATCGAGTGACCGGCACATTACGCTCTCCTGTCACTCGGCATCTCATAACTCCTACCCGGCCAAGCAGCTATCTGCATGTTGCATGTCTGTATGTTGTGCCTTTGGTACTCCTTCCTAAGGTAAAGTGCAATATCGGTCTCCACGTGCCGTTTGGTGTTGATGAGCATTTGCGCTTGATGTTTGTTTCACGCTTTGATGTCATATGCATGCTGTCATCATGAAGTAGAACCATCTGCAAAGTTTGGTGGTCTCTATGGTTCTGTGTAAAATCCAGTGCAAGGTTACTATTTTCTTTCAAAGCCAAAGTGAGCTTTCAGTGTAATGCTTTAGAATGCCTGGTTAAGGGTAGCAAGGACCACTGTTTTGTGTGTAACAGTAATAATTATCATGAATCCAGGTCATTATCTGACTAAATGACATTGGCCTAATTGGAAAAGCCTCATGTTTAATTTGTGATTTTGCGTTCCAATTTGTTTCATTGTTGTTATATTACAAATGCTAAAAAATATAGTTTCTCTGCTGAAGAAATGAAGCTCATGAAATTGGCTGAGAACTATTTTGTTGGTTTATTTTGCAATTTGCATTCTGGGGTCTTGAAAATTCCAAATGATTCGTTTTGTGGAAGCCCGTGTGCCCATCTTCATTGAGGTTATGATGACATACTACTGTGCGACCCGCAGCACCAATTTGTGAACTTGCCCTTTAAAAGCCATTTGAAAAGCTGTGAGATTGAGGGTGGCTAATTCAGCTGTCTCCTCCAAGCCATGCAATGTTTGCAAGATTGGGGCCAGCATATCTATATATCTGAAGCTTAATGATGGCCCATCATAGGCTGTTCTGTTACTGTGTTGCCAGAGCTAAGTCTTATCAAGGCCCATGAACAGTTTAAAGAAGACAATCTACTATTTAACCCCATCTTCGGCCAGAGTACGTGGTGGAAGCAGTAATTTGACCTGGTCTTGTTTGAGGATTCAAGCAAAGTCTCTGCAGACCTAAAGTTAAAACGACACTCTCCTCTTTTGCAGAGAATAGTGAACATGTAATGTGAACCCCTCGTCTGAGCAGAGCTCGACTTAAACCTAGTAGGAGAGTGTTTCAATTATCTTATCGGTGCATCATATGCCTGCCGTTGGGGAGGCATGTAAGTAGGAGCTGTTGTAGCAGTGTGGGATATCGCTCAGGGAAGACCATGTTGCAGCAGAGGTGTTAGCTGCCCTCTAATAGGGTTTAGGTTCATCACTGTTAAGAATGAGGAATTTTTTTTTTTTAGATGGTGAACCATATTTTTGCTTACTGGTATTGTCTTCTTTTTTTTTTTATTCTGCACACTAGGGCACCGCTGAACAGTCTCCAGTTTGTGCTCTGGCCCCTAGATTATATCATGGCAAAATGCTGTGCTAATCCCCAGTAGACATATTTAACTAGTCAGTAAGACCTTAGTACATTGTGCCTGGAAGTCAAATGGCACCCAGTAATTGAGGCACATATTGTGCCAACCACGAAGCTATCTAGAAAAGCGTAGGTTGGGTGCCTAGTATTTAAAAGTGGAACATATGAGACATTAAGGTTGGCATGTTCCTTCAGTGGCTAGCCCCCTAAGCTGTTTTTACTGTTTAGAGCTATATCTGTTCTCGTGAGAGAAACAAATGTACCATTAAAACGCTACTTTTGTAGCTTTGGTTTAGAATAAGCCACAGAACCCATGCAGCACCTGCTTATTTAATATTTAGTGAAAATCCAATTCAATTGTGAAGGTGGATGTTTTATAAATATGTTGGAGAAGTAACTTTAAGAAAGCTATACTTTTCCTACCTGAAAAACTCCAATAGGATAATTTGCACTAGCCTTCTGGCTGCGACCCTTCCAGTCAGTGCTTTCCCTTTCATGAGTTGTGCAAACTGTACCCAGTGCACAGGCAACAGCTTGGAGGTGGGGTGTCTGGCAGGGTGACATGGGTGAGAGGTAAGTGACTTATCCTCTTTGACAGGGCAGCAGGGGAGAATTCTGGAACCTTATTAACTTGAAAAGGACCAGGCTGAGGTCTGTCCATTCATAGTTAAATTTAAAGTGAGACCAAAGGAACAGGCGCCGTCTGATCCCAAAGCGCACTTTTGCCATCCTGGATACATCCCAGGGTGAGGAGAGCAGGACCCAGAACAAGTTGTGTGCTGTTGAGGAGGAGGGGGACTCCTTTTTTTCTTAGATACTCACCTGGGTTGGCCGTCTGCCTCAGAGGCAGAACGTTTCTGGCATGTCAGAGTTTACTAAGGATTGTGCACTATGGGATAGTTTACAGTAAGGCAAACAGGATGTGCTGTAAAAGAGGGAGAGGTGCCCCTGGGATTATATTGTCCATTGGTTAGGGAGTGGGCGGGAGACTTCTTTACCCACTGGCTGGTGAATTGTGCAAAGAGTCTCAAAGTCCCCCAACTCCTCAAAGCACATCTGGATCTTTGGAATAACAAAACAGGACTGGACTTGCTGTGTGTCCTGTGTGGAGCCTTAAAGTGCTGGATCTGCCCCCAGGCCTACAAAGTGAATTTCTGGGTCAGTGAGCTGACTTGCATGTCTCCAGGGACTTTAAAAGCTGTGAGAGGCCATTTCCTTATAGTGACCAGTTGTAACTGGACCTAGAGTGGACCCTAGGTATGGCCTCACTAGATTGAACACAAATCCAGGGAGGGAACTTTTTTTACAAGTTCCGCAGAGTCGCACAGCCATACACTCTGTATGAATCCAATGAATTAATTTCAGCCATGTTTTATCTTCTTTTTAAACCATTTTATATGTTCTCCGTTTAATCCTTCTTGCTGTTTAAACTATAGATTCAATTCATTTTATCTATGCGCTTTCTTCTGTAAGGCAGTTCAAGTAAACGTCTGGGCACAGGTAGATTCCACACATCATGTTTATTTATAAAAAAAAACAATGCATTTCGGGATAAAACAATGCCTTCATCAGTAGAATCTAAAAAATGATACGACAAAATAATTATATTAATCTTTAACCCAATATCATACATATTGTGCATTTCACCAATACACGTACATCTCATGTTATCCCAAGGTATTCAAAAGGGTGAACAATATATGCCATGTTATTTGCTCTCCATTCTAATATGCCAGAGATGCACTAAAAAAACTGGAGGGAGCCATGATCCCAAAGTGCTGTTCCTGATGTCCTGGGAGGCTTACAAGTGACCAGGTGCAACTACTTTAGAAAGCTGAGCAATTGACTTAGAAAAGGTTTCTACTTACGTTCGAAAACCTCTGTAGGTTCAGTAGGGCCTTCTGGCAAAGGTATCACACTTTGGCATGACCTACCCAGCTACAGCTTCCCAGTCATCCTGCTTTGAAAGTTGGAACCCTAAAGAGACTGAAGAGTCTGATTTAGAGTTTGGCTGACTGGTACTTGATGTATATCCAGTCCACCTTATTAGAAGTGTATTAATTAGGACATAATGCACTTGTAATAATGCAGACGGGAAATCGGTCAAATTTGTGATGGAGCATCCACCAGCCAAAATTCCAAATTAGGTCTGCAGCTCCAAAGAATACATCTTGAGCCGGCATAGGCATGAAAAGTGTCCAAAATTACAAGAGGACTTCATTATTTCTTGATATTTGAAATTGGTTGTGGGATTTTTGTGGTTGTGACTTTTAAATTTGCTTGTTACTGGACCTTGTACTTTCCTGATTTTATAAGGTAAGTCAGCCTGCGGCCCAGTTCCTCTATATTGTCACATAACTCCTTGGTGACTTGCAATATGATTATCATGTACGGCGGGGGTACTTCATTCATATATATCAATCATTCCTCATCCTAATAATTTTGCAGCATTAACTTTGAAAAGGTTTGTCTCCTCAAGCTTCAAATTTGGCTGTACCTTTGAAGCCAATAACGTCTTGATTTAGAACTCATGGTAGAACTGTTTAGCTTTGAAGACCTCAGACTCTAAGGCACTTTCAGAATGGACAGAGGACACATCAGTGTTAAAGGGTTTCTTTTCTTGAACCACCACTGATCACCAAAACAAATCTTTCTCAAGAAATCATTCTTAAAACTAAAGAAGCCAGATGACTTGTATGTCACTGAGAATGAAGGTACAGTATATCCTGCATGATGATAGTTCTTTTGGGAATGTTCATCATGTTACGACTTGGGAAGATAAGGGATTAACTTGTCTGGCCGCTCTTTCGACTCCATGGCTTACAAACACACTTATTACAATAGCAGAAGCAACATCGAACAAAGTAATACCCTTGCTAAGACTGTCCACGTTATTTAATCTCTAGAGCCTGCTCATCATCTTTTGAATACTCGACTGCTTCGACATTGAGGGCCTAAAAAACAGTACATTATATTGTCACTTTCTGAATTGCCATTTAACCAGGGTTAATGTTACACCACCAGTGGGCATCATATGTCCAAATGGATGCAATTCATACCAGAGAAGCCTCGGTGAATGGTTGCTTTTCTCTAGGAACCTCTAGTGTCGTCCTCCTCAAAATAAATCAAGAGTAAGATAATTTTTTGACAGAAAAGAAAGAACAGCTGGGGGTCATATATATGTCTGTATAGTATATATTTTAAGGAAGTATGGAACGAATCTAGGATTGTTGGAGATATCCCTTCACTTTGGGTATATGGATGCAAAGTCTTGGTTCCAAATCACACTCTAGCCCTTAAGTAGTGGCATTTGGTTGCTCCTCCATTCTCAAATTAAGTATGATAGAGCATAATCCGATGGTTGCAAATTCTACATGGTGTGAACATTTTAATCACTATAGTTAATTGTTAACGATTCAGTCTCGTGCAAAAGTTTCAATTATATATTTAATGATTCAATGTAAATCGTACAGTGTTTCACTAGAACCAAACTCCTATAACTGCAGATTAATGCACACTCCATAAAACTACCTTAATGAATTAGTTTTATACATGGGGGGGTCTTTTTTGCATTGCTTACACCCTCTTTCATACGCATTCTCTATTGAAAAGTGTCCACATTATGCCCAGTAATGCTTTTAAAGGGGAAAAAAAGCAGCATTCAGATCGGGTTATTAGATTATAGGAGGACAGTGTGCTTTTAAAGAGGAAGTGGAAAGAAGTAGCTACATGTACCTGGAAAATACTGCCTGCTATCTTCTGGGATAATAAGTTAGGATTAATAATGCGTCTGCTTGTCAGCATTGGAACAAGCTACAGATGATTCGAGTGAACCAAAGAAGCAGCGAGAAGAAATATGCAGTCGAACTGTTAAGAGTGCAGCAGCCAACCCTGTTCCTCAGCACTCACAGCGGACAAGTGATCCTTTGGAGGAACAGAAGAGGTGATCGAACTGGCAAATGTGTGTGCTAATAGCATTCTGGACCTTGAAGCCAGTCTGAGTTTTGTACAGCACTGCAGATTACTTTTCAGTTTGTTCAGAGCACAATAGATTGCTGTTAGATGAGATGTAGTCAGGGTGAGTAGCCATATTTTGTTTATTATCTTAATTATGGGTGCTTTCAGCCAGTGTCGCACATTATTTGATTAGAAAGCTTCATCTGTGCAAACTTCAGCTAATTGTTTGTTATCCGATCTCAAGGGAGCGTTGAAGCTCCAGTTATGCTAGTTGTTGTCTACATGTAGTTATGTTCTGCAAATTTTATAATGAACATCGAAAACTGTGGTTATTATCCCTATTAAAATCTTGGGGTTTCATACAATGCCGTCCTGCCATGTTTTGTCTACAGCTTCTAGACACAGAAATCACCTGCTATCACGTACTAAACTTTTTGAAATGTATATTTAGACACAGGAAAAATTTGTAAAGTAATTTCCATTTGATTAGTGCACCTTAAATGAACTGTGAATAATTCCTCTCTGATTAGTGCACTTCAAACGAACTGTGAAAATGATTTTTTTAGGTGAAATTGTATTGTATTATATAATTCTATGATTACAAATTTTTAAAGGATGAAATTATCATGTATTAATATTGCTTTTATGGATTTCTAATTTTGAAACTCCGAATAAAGAGATTTATTATACATTTATTATATGCTAGTTGTTGTCCCTCCCCTCCACTACGCACCCACACCTGCAGCCAAGGCCCATGAGTTTTATTGGCGCCTATAACATGCGTTATTGACTGATTTAGCAGTCTGTGTTGCTACAGAATTTGCCACATCAAGTGTGAGTTGCCAGGAACTCATGGTGCTAAGATTTCTAGGAGAAAGGAACACAATCAAGTATGATAAAAGGTGCAGTTATCTACTGGTTAACAAATGTGTCTTGTTTTTTTAATGCTGTGCACACACCAATGCAGCGCTAATGGTTGAAATCGGGTAAGTCCGATTGTACAAGTCGCTGGTAGAGCATACAGCAATAATTTAAAAATTACCATTTAAAATGTTTGCAGTGAACTGCCCTTTGCAAGTTGAAGTTTGATGGATGAGTTTGAAGTGTCTGGGAAAAAATAAACTGATTTATAAGGCTGTGAAAGCTTCAGCTAGAAGGCGAAACCTTACTACTTATAAAATATTCACCCCTCCCCCGGTGAGTGAGTTGTATGCATGCCCTTATAGTAAGGTAAAACTTCCGCGCAACCTAAGCCTTTTTGAGCAGCATTGATATGATCAAATGTAGTATTAGCTAATCTAGATTTCTCGCATTACTCTTAAAGAAGAATCAGGTTTCCTAAAGTGCAATGGAAGTAGTCCATGAAGATAAAGCGCAGTTCAAGGAGGAGGAGTTTGTAATGGAGAAAGAGGACAAATAAATGTTTCACTCTAAATTGGGAATTAATGGCACGTTCACAATAAGCGTTTTAGTATGGATACATTTTTAAAAATGTTTTATTATTCAAAACGTAGTCTTTCTTTGTCCACGCCACGCAGATCTCCTCATGTTTTGAATTCTCTCCCATATATACAAATCATTTCTGAATTCAGAAAAATAATTAATCCGATTTTGTTCAGATTTTTGAGCAATGTAACATTACTTTGAACTCATCTGCCGTCTTCTTCCTTGCGAGGGTGTGCTCTGAACTGATTCGAGATTTCCTCGTCATGCAGGATGTCCTGCTTTACATTAGAGAACCTGAAGCTTCTAAAGTCATGCGACAAGAGGGCGTCAGTCTGCAGTAGAGCTAAAGGGCAGTTTGGTTTTCCCCCGAGCTAAATTAATAAATTATGTGGATTGTATAATCCTAGATTTCTTCCCCAGCCTGACTCTTCTCGAAAGCTCATCTTCCAATAAATTAGATTTCTGATTTTAAAAATGGCACATCCTATTTCTCTAACTAACTAAATATCACTAGTGCGTATTTAAAGACGAGCAGCAGAACATAAGCAGTTGATATTTTCCGTCTTTTACGCGTGCCTCTGCTCTTTTATACGGCCACGTGCTACTACGTAAACATAAAGTAAAAATCCAACAGTGCATTGAAATGTGTTTAGTAATACCGTACAAACTTTAATTTCCGGTGTTCCTAGACTTTCATTAAAATATTGGTTCTAGCTGCTGTATACATGAATAGCATTTCATTAGTAGTAAATTGGTCCCCTGGCGGAAATTAGCTGGCATGTGTGTCTGTACGCACCTGCAGTTTGCACACGCTTAGTTTGGCATTAGGGTTTGAAGCGTCGGATTGCAGCCAGGAAGGATTAAACCGCCAAGTCACTGCAGAGCTTCTGCAAGCTCAGTCAGTGCCCCGTGCATCTTTCTACCGGATGTCCTCATGTGACTCCTGAATGTTTTACTTCTGAGTGAACTTGCCAGCACAGCTGCAGTTGTACCACGAGTGTCCACCAGGTTTGGTTTTTCAGTTCTCGGGCTTCTTCCAGCTGTAAGCTTTCAACCCACTCTGCTAGTATGCGGACCACCATGGGAGCCAGGTTCACAAAATTATTGGTCGGACACAGGTCGCATAACCCCATTTAAAATAGATCTTGTGTAGAACTGCAGATGCTAATGGAATGAAGCGGCGAATCCACTGGTGAGCTGTATGCACGTTCGTTCATTTTAAGAATAATCAATGCCTATAATGGACAAATCTTTGCTCCCCCCTGCACTCATGCCCATTGTGTTGACACACTGTCCTTCCTATCCTTACCCTCTCTGAACGCTCACTGTCTTCTGCTCATTGTTGTCACACACTCCTCTCTGCTCCCAGCACCCACTATTCATACACTGATACTTTGCTCCCGCACTAGAACAGACCCTACCCTCCCTACTCACACAGTGCCCTGTCCTTTTCTACTACACGCTCTGCATACCCTGCTCTAAGCCAAAAATAAAAAAAGCTGTGTTCACACTTGTTTATTAATGAACTGTGCGATTACTTAAAATCATTACAGTATAAAAAATGCAGTTTGGTTCAAATAAAACACAGTAAAATACAGTAAAAGCCCCCCCCCCTCCCGCTCGACCTACACCGGTCAGGGACCAATGGTGCAGCTATGTGGTCTCGATACTATGTTCACTGGTACTATACATTATTAAAAAGAATTAAAGTTTTTAGAGTAAGCATGAGACCTCGCATACTAGAGTCTGGAAGGCGTGTAAAAGTTCGACATCCTCAGTTGCACTGTGGACTTCATCGGACCCGTAGTCGGCCCCAGTTGGATACCTCTGACTGATGGGACCATTTTCTTTTCGGCGACTCCCTGTGTTATCTGTGGATTGCCAACTTTAGGGCGGCGGGTCACAGGGCTCTTCAGGATGGTATCCTTTAGTTGGTTTTCGAGTGCCATTTTAACTTGATGGATGAACTTGCCTATCCTGGCTAATAAACATGTTGTGGTTTCAGAGAAACACCAATCTGAGGCCACTCTGCAAGTTCTGTGGCCCAAGATGCGTAGTGCCGGACGTAGCAATCGCTGTCGGTCACTGGCCAGCTTAGTGCAGCAACATAGCAAGTGTAGCCAGGATTCTCTGCGATAGTTGCAAAGTCGGCAGGCAGTGGCTCCGTCCGAGCGTGCCCAACGTGGGTTGAAGTACGTTATCCTGTGGGCCAAGAGGCGCATAAACAGAATTTTTTGTCTTGCTTCGATTGTTAGTGAGTCTTGTAAATATGGTTGAGGTTTACCAGGAGTGTAGGACTTGTCCAAGGCCAACGTTAGCGGGTTGGGCCGGAGGGAGGAAAGGTCTAGCTCAAAGGAAATAGACTGGACTTGGCGCTTGACGGCTTTTGCCCAGGCGGAATAGGGGATTTTGTGTAAGTGCAGACTCCGCCCCTCGATCTTCAGAAGATCAATGGCTAGTTCCACCTTGGCTTGCCATGGGGAGCCCACTTCCCCAAAGATGGTTTTTAGCGAGTGCTTCAAGGTGTTTTCGGGCGACTTCAGAGATCTGATGTAGTATTTTAGCAACTCCCCCAGTAGTACCAGTTCAGGACGTTTCAGGCCTATTTCCAGTTTCACCCTGTTATTCCGTGCCCGTTTGGGGGCTCGTAGCACCATCTTGTATGCTTTCACCTGTGCCGCTTGGACCACTTTCTCAAAAGCCCCTGGATAGGCTATATGGCCGTACGTGATGGCGGGGATCAATTTAGCCCTGAGTACTGTCAGCATCGGATCTGCAGAGGGACTGGCCAGGCCGTGGCTTAGACGTCTTAGAGATGTAATTATTTTGTCAATTTTTGGTTTAAGCGTCTTCAGATGTTTGAATGCAGTAGCCCTCTCTGATACCCATGTGCCCAGATAGTTGTAGGATGGGGCCGTGGTGATTCGGTGTTCCCCCAGAGACCCTGCTCTAAGCCATACTTTAAAATATTTTGTGTCACCCCTGTGCACAAAAAAGTAGTTTCAAATCATAAATACCAAGTCCTATTTCGCAGACTCTGGATTTGTTTACTTTTTCAGTGGTAACATGGGTGAAAATTTGGCCAAGGTGCCACCTTTTCTAGTGATGTGAAAGTAGGTTTTTTCCATGATTTGGAGATTTTCTACTGGTCATCCCTGAGAAGTGGGTGGATAAACACACATACATTTGTGGGTATCCACATAACTCTTGCACATAGATATCAGCCCGGGACAATGCACACAGTTTTACTCAATTAATTGGCTGGGATAGATGCCTTTCCAGGCTGAAAATGAGACCCCACTATATTTAATGAAGGTGTAGGTGAAAGGCTGACTAACAGTTTAAAATATTTTCCCAATCGAAAAATAAAATTTGTCGAACTGATTTACATTACTTTTCATGTCTCCTTTACACGTGCTGGAAAGCACGTGTAAAGGAGACATGAAATACATTGTGTACAAAGTGTCGCACCTAGCTGTCCCTCTTTTGTTGAGCCTAGCAACAGCACACATGCGATGCTTGCTTTGTGGCATGCTGTAGTAGAGTATGCTGTGAAGGCCTCGCCCACTCCTAGCATATAGGTGAATTGGACAATCGTTGTACTGATGGAAATTGATTGTAGATTATTAGTGGTATACCTGAGATTCTTTTAGGGGGGGGGGGACAACATGCCGATTAGTGAAATGGATGAAACCTCACCCTACCTAGCCCACTCATGGAGCGAAATTGGTCTATAAAAACAAAATACCCACATCTAGAAAAGCGGTCACATTTGAGGTGTTTTGGTTTCAAGGTTCCTGCTGAGATCAGAGCTAGACTTGCTGGGAGAGCTTGCCCTCATGCAACAAGGTAATTCTGGCGGTGCAGGTTAGTATACTCAAGGTAGTACCTGCAAGCCTGGAATGTGACGGACAAGACCGAAGCGGAGAACTGGAACATTTTGGAACAGACTGGTATCTGGACAGTGGTAATGAACTGGGTAATGCTTGCAGAGACAAAGCTAGATGGACCAGGCATATACTGTATGACAAGGTACTGTACAACAAACAATAGGGAGGCAATCCAAGTTCAAAGCAGAACAATAGACTATCATAAAGAACAGTTTGTATGCTCCTTGGAAAGTGATCTCTCTGAGTTGATCAGATCTTACAATAAAGCAAGGAGTAGCTAATCTCACGAAGCCATGGAAGACACCCACCAGCTACTATGGAAGAGGAGTACTGGGTGAGTCTCTATGCTGGAGGCATCAAGCCTCAAAATCTCACTGGTGTGATCTGTAATAATAATCAGGATTACAGTGCAAACCCAATAGAATAAAGCAAGGAACACGTAATACAGAAACTGGAGTCTGGGAGAGGAAAAGCAGGGCCAGATTCAAGAACGGGTACAATGCACAAAGAACTAACAATGGAAGCCAAGCCTAGGAATTCTGCACTCAAACAAGGGTAGAAGCAAAAAGAACAGATGCACGGAATGCAGAGTAACTGAAACATTCACCACCAGTCACAGATCTGGGTTTAATACATAATTTGCTTGCTCACTGTGCCACCCCAGTTTGGTCCCAGCCCTATGCAAATCAGTCTTTTCCCTTCTCCCCATGGGAACATTCAAGCCCAAACTGCCAGGCCAGGTCCTCCCTGGATCGGAAACAAACATCCTGGGCCCAGTTTTGGGGTTCCACACTGATTTCATTAGGTGGGTCTCTAAGTTCATGATTTAAAAAACCCAAAAGTAAACGTTACAACCTTTTAGTCAAACGAAGACTATGAGAAAAACCAAGTAAGGCCTAGGAGATCTGACTTCGAGCTCCCAGACAGAACTCTCAAATCAAGAATGCATTTGCTTGGGGGGGGGAGGGGGATGTTGCTTGCTTGCTAGATACTTATAGCATCTCGTTGCAGCTGCCCACTAACACTGACATTTGTTAGGCTGAATTTTAAACTGTGCTCAAAATGCATGTTTTCCCTTTTTTCTATAAATAGTATGCAAGTTTTTTGAAACATATAGAATAAGAGTATATATATATATATATATATATATATATATATATATATATATATATATATATATATATATATATATATATATATATATATATATATATATATATATATATATATATATTCACTGAAAAAACCATAGGTTATAGACCATATATAGTTAGGAATTCGCATTTACAAAACCTTATTTTACTCACACAAAACCATTGAAATTCCATATATAGTTAGTTGCACTAACTATATATCGCGCACCCGCAATCCACTGCTGATGATGTCACATATTACATCATTCATGACATGGTCAGTGACATCACTGATGACATCACTGATGACATCTCATTTGACATTACTGATCACATCACTGATGATATAATTCATGTGATAATACAATGAACCTCTTCAGACTCTAATATAACCTTAGATACAATCAGTGTAAACAGACACTCACAGACTGTCACTCATCCATGGAGTTACTCACACACCTAGTCAGTCATGCAAAGAATCAATCACACCTCCATTTCCTCAACTATACAGTTATATAAACTTTACTTATTCAAACATATACTACCACATATTTACTCTCTTATACAATCCCTGATACAAGTTCACAATGATCCATACAGCCACTCACACATTCACTGGCTCTTATGCACAGTTATTTATATATGTCAACTCTCACATGTACTGTGTTTTACATATGTACTTACTTTGACATGTAGCACTGAGATATCCATTCACTCACCAATACTCATGCACACAGTCAACCGCCCACACAGCTGTTTCCACATGCACTTTTGAAACCATACATCTAGTGAATCAACTGCTCACACATCTATGCACAGTCATACACCTCCCAGCCACCCACACACACACTCAGTCTCCCATACAAATACTTGGGCAACCAATCAATAACCCACATAGTTACTCATATAGCTACTTATCAACACATGCAACAGTTTACAGAACAACAGACATAATGATGCACAAATTAAGACAGTTTAGTCACTAACCCATGCACTCAGTGAGACACATTTAATCACTCACTCATACAGTCAGTCATGCACCTACTAAATCCTTCATCCAGACACTTATACATCCACTCATTCTTCAATATGTAAGACATATCTTAACTTTACAGAAACATACAGTCACTGGATGTTGTCATCAGTGATGTCATTTGAGATGTCATCAGTGATGTCATCAGTGATGTCACTGACCATGTCATGAATGATGTAATATGTGACATCATCAGCAGTGGATTGCGGGTGCGCGATATATAGTTAGTGCAACTAACTATATATGGAATTTCAATGGTTTTGTGTGAGTAAAATAAGGTTTTGTAAATGCGAATTCCTAACTATATATGGTCTATAACCTATGGTTTTTTTCAGTGAATTTTCAAGGTTTTGTAAATGCTAATTCCTAACTATATATGGTCTATACCCTATGGTTTTTTCAGTGAATTTTGAAGGTTTTGTAAATGCTAATTCCTAACTATATATGGTCTATAGCCTAGGGTTTTTTCAGTGAATATATATATATACATACATATATAAACATATATCATCTGTATATCTATATAAATACAAACATATACTTATATGCATACAGATGCATGTTATTTACATGAAAGTTGAAAAAACACTAATAAAAGCAAAGCTAAAAAGCCACCTCATTACAAACAGAATGGCTTTAACTTAAACGAGGGCGAGATCTATTGCATTTTCAATGCTTGTTTACTTTGGTTCTATCAAGAAGGCATTCAGATGTGTCACACATTTGCCATAAATTCTGAATGTTAGCAGTCTAGTTGCACATTAGATCACTGTAGTAAAGCTACTGCTCACCAGGGACGTCTGCTGCTGGTATTCAAAGTGCATGTTTCAGTCTGCATGTCAGAATTTTTTTAATGAAATAGAAGAGGATTTGAGAAGTCACTCAAAATGATCCCTAATTTTTCTTTCTGAAGCACTAATCATACTTTCTATGGCAAAATTAACCCCTCATGTTGTTCCTTTTTAAATTGAGTGTTTTCAGACTTACCACGTCATTCCAATCAAGATGGCTTCTGGTGTGCCATACTTTTGTCATAAGTAAGACTGTTAGCGCTCTAGTTGTTCTTTAGAACACTCTGGGACATTCTGTCATTGGGCTATACTTGGGGTACATCTGGGTGATATTTGGGCTACATTTAGGCTCTTTTGTCTCTGGTTGCCATCTTGGGAGACTGTATGTCAGAATTTTTTAATGAAATTGAAGGGGGTTTGAGAAGTCACTCAAAATGTGCCCTAATTTTTCATTCTGCAGCACTAATCATACTTTCTATGGCAAAATATACCCCCTCATGTTGTTTCTTTTTAAATTAAATGTTTTAAGAGTTACCACTTTATTCCAATCAAGATGGCTTCAGGTGTGCCATACCTTTGTAATAAGTAGGACTGTTAGCGCTCTAGTTGTTCTTTAGAACACTCTGGGACATTCTGTCATTGGGCTATACTTGGGCTACATCTGGGTGATATTTGGGCTACATTTGGGCTCTTTTGTCTCTGGTGGCCATTTTGGGAGACTGCATGTCAGAATGTTTTAATGAAATAGAAAAGGATTTGAGAAGTCACTCAAAATGTGCCCTAATTTTTCATTCTGTAGCACTAATCATACTTTCTATGGCAAAATATACCCCCTCATGTTGTTTCTTTTAAATTAAATGTTTTAAGAGTTACCACTTTATTCCAATCAAGATGGCTTCAGGTGTGCCATACCTTTGTAATAAGTAGGACTGTTAGCGCTCTAGTTGTTCTTTAGAACACTCTAGGAGGCTGCAGTAGAACACAAAGGAATCAACTGACAGTCTCTGTCCTTGTTGGATGTACATGTTTTACTGAGAATGTCAGACTTCATTTTCACATGACTGAGAAAGATAATGTGAATTTACAGAAAATATGCTTTCAGTTTAGCTTATAGATCCCCTTCCAAACCACTGTGGGAAAATCATGAGATATTAGTTTTTTTTCAAACAATATTCATGATATCATAGCAGAAGGTTTTTTCACATGGTAAAATCACCTTAGAACCCACCACAATTCCTAAAACGGGTATGGCACCATCAACAAATGATTTATAATGTAACTAAAGTCCTAAAACCCTCTATTAACTACAATGCTTTTTAATGAGGTGCTATCATGTATATTGGTCCCAAGATGGCTGCCAACACTTCTTGGATGAAGTGCTGACAGCCAATCAGATCAGATGTGTGGTTAGGCTCCGCCCAGATATATATCTTTTTTTGAACCTAAATTACTCAAAATCCACTGGAGCACATATATTGAGACCTAGCAAAGGCACATCGGGCTAACAGTCCCTACAATTTTGCCAAGTTTCGTGCAAATCCATTCAGCCGTTCGAGCTAAAAGTGAGGCCAACCGCCATATGGAAATTAACATGGGAAAAACGCGTTTTGGGACCCCCCTTTTTTCTCGGCCCCCCCTTGATGAACCCCCCCCCAAATTGTCAGGGGCTGCTCAGAAACAAAATGTTCAATTTTCCTGAAAATTTCAGCCAATTCCGCCCACAAACGCCAAAGTTATTAGACATAGAATTTTCAAAAATCCCATAGAGAAAAAATCCTAACTATATATACCTACTGGCGACCGCCAGTAGGTAATATATGAATTCTCGCCACAAACAGCCATTCACAGGTAGAAATGACGATGAGTAGACCCTTTCACTGGTGCCAAATTTCAAGTGCTTTATTGTGCCGATTGTTTGCCCAGCAAATCCGCCATGACGCGTTACGCTTCTAATACGAACCTTGATCACATTGATATACACATACATATATTATAATCTTTCAAGTCAGTGTGCCTGTTTATTTTATTTATTGTTTTTAACCAAGAATGCTAACCAAACTGCAAAACCCTGTTTGGATTTTATTTCCGTTTAACGTAATCACTAGGGTGTATCCACCGCGACTACCAATAAACCTGAAACAATGCTCAGTGTATGTTCCAAAACAAAACTGGTTTCTAGCTTGAGGCATAGCCCCTCCCAAGTCACTGCTAACTTGTTATGATTCAAGACCAAACTAATAACCTTCATTTGCATTGTAAATAACAATGCTCCGTATGAGTTGGGATCTGTCGCATTTGTAGAAAGGGCTTTTCATGAAAGTGCAAAGGAGATGTTTAATGAGCAAAACAGTTTTGTTTGTTACGACATGCCAGGGCAGCTTCAGGTAGTGTTAGGACAGCAGCATTCTTGAACAACGTACCATGTAAATTATTTTTTTAGTTCAAATTCTCTTTGAATTCTTAATTCTTTATATAATTTTTAACCTCAAATCGGTCGACCACCCCACTAATTTCCCTTTATTGTTCATTTCCCACTTTTCCTTAGGGGGGAGTAAGGTGGGGTGAATGTTTTACTCCCGGTTTTCTCTTTTTACCCTGTCTTTCTTTTTCTTTAGAAAAAATGTGATCTGTTCCCCTTCTGCTTCAAGGTTTTTTTTTTTTGTATTACCTCAATTTTTTTTCCTTACAGGCAAACATGCTTGTTATTGATAAAGGTTTGTATTCCTGATTTACCCTCTCCCACCGCCACGTCTATTTTCCTAATTAAAAAAAAAAATGTTTTTTTTGTTTATTAAAAAAAAAAGATTTCTATAGAAGTATCTCTGTATGAGTGTTGCATTTCAAACTTCTCATTTTTCTGCAAGCTAAAATAAACCACACACTCCTCAAAAGTGCTGTAAGTTTATTTTCTTTGAGCAAAATAAAGAAAGCACGAGTATTCTAAGGTTAATACAAGTACATGAGTAGTTATATTCCCAGTCGACCCTGGTTTTCCAAAGTCATTTTGCCAACAAAGTTTGTAGACATTGTGCTTTAGAATTTGGGCATAATGAGCACCTGAAATGCTGTATTGTTGAACAGCATTGACTACTATACCAACAAAGAAGAATATTTGTATTTCATAGTGTGCTTTAAATTTGTGATTTTATATATTGCTTACAGCAAATACAACACCTGGTCCCCAGCAGGACCTGGATCCCAGAATAACATTGTTACTACACCATCTTTCTTTTCTGTTTTTGAAATTTTATGTTGAGAATTGTTTCTGCCAGTCTTTACACTCGGTGAATTGTGCACATTCCGATAGTTGATTCTTTGAAGAAAAAAATAAATGTTTTGTAGCAAGCTTCTAGTCTCCTTTCACCTCTATCAAGAATTCATGTTGTGAGGGTGAGCGCATGTCTGATCATTTGAGGTGCTGCCCAGCTGATATTCTCTGAACACGGACCCTTAGAGTCCAGACTGTCCATTTAAGACGAGAGTTTCAATAGTAAACGTTTGCAGAAGTTTTTAATAGTGTCAAGAGGGGTTCTGTCTTGGAGAGGGTCTGAGGGCCTTCTATATTTGGGGATTTTAGACTACCTTTCACCTGCCACCATTCAAAATCATCTTGATTTGTTGTTGAATCAGGTTAGCAAGTGATCATCAGAGGTTTCTGACTGGGTTATATAATAGACTAGGCTTTGCAAATATTTTAGGGCTTCACATTTTCTTAAATTTGCACCAAAGAACTTGATTGGAAAGATTAATGTTTTAATTTCACATTGTGTTTGAATGTTTTCAATACTGTAAAATTTTATTTAGTAAGTTTTTTTTAATGACTGCTAAATTTGAATTGAGGGTAAATAGAGCTTTCTTAGTAGGCTTTATTTCGTTATTTTTGCATTTGTTTGAGACATGTTCTAGGTGTTTGCTTTTGTAAGTCTTTGCATACTGCCATCAGCGTTTTGGGGGTGCCTCTGTAAATAATGTTAAAGTAGTCCAAGTCGGGCAGGACAAGGGTTTAAATTAGTCCCACTGGGATTACTGAGATTATTTTGCTGAGAAGGGAAAGCTGAATATTCATCCCTTTTACCTCTGTGATGGTATGGAATGAGTTAAAGTTTGGAATTAAAGTATTGATTGAGAACCAAGACCCAGGGCCTTGTAATAGCAGCTGCAACATTTTTTTCTTCATGTTGCGCCAGCCAATTGCAGTTCTCTAGACTCCTACTGGATCATCTAATCCGAATTTTTGCCTCCCCCCCCCCCCCCTGTAGGTTTTTCTTTTCCAGGTATTGTTGCTGTATAAACCGTTATTTCTCTAAACCAACTAAACATATTTACACCAAATGACAAAGTGTGCTTTCTTGATTTACATCAAATTTGGCAGAAAGCTTGATATATTTCTGTTCAGCCTCGCATCTTTATTGTTCTCGAATTTGCTCCATGAATATTGCATGGGGAAAAAAGCTTTTTGGGGCTTCCCTTTTACCAAAGTAATTAGCAAAACAAAAAATGTTTTTCCTGTGGAAAATCTTACTCCTGGGTTGGGGTAGGGATGTAAGTGTGTGTTAGTTAGTTAGTTAGTAATGGATCTGTTCTTGCCTTAGTAGATATATTTTCTCGGGATGAATTTATGTGATAACCGGATGTCACTTTATTGCTTATGCCGGTATCCCACACTTCTAGACATCACATATTCTTGTTCATGACATGTCAGCAAATAATTTAAAAAAATGATGGTGGTGGTAACAACTTGTAATTGTTTTGTTACAGAATATCAAGGCTCTTTGATGGCACAGAACCTATTGTGTTGGACAGTCTGAAACAGCATTATTTTATTGATCGAGATGGACAAATGTTTCGATATATCCTTAATTTCATGAGAACTTCAAAACTTTTACTTTCTGATGATTTTAAGGTAAGTCTAAGTAACCTCGTGTACAAATGAATGTGAAATGTTTGATCTAAAGTATATACTGTGCAATAGAGGTGACTTTCATTGTTGCCCTTTCCAGGTCAGTGTGACATGTTCAATCTCTTGAGTTTCTTTTGTGTACTTACATATTCCATTAGTACACAAGTAATGTTTAGTATTTATAGTAATTAGCATTTAAAAAACAGAACACCTGTTAAAAAGAGATGCTTTTTTTTATTGTTGCTGGCCAAGAAAACAGGCACCTGATTACATATGAACAATAATGCATTTGTTGCCCTGAACTTCTGGTCGTTTTGTATACTCATTCTGAATTTGGTGTTTAATCTATGAGATTGTGAAGACATTGTAAGAATAGGTCTTTGAGATGAGTACACAAGTTCTAGTTGATCCCAGATGTTAACACTTGAATTAATTTAATGTTGACTTGGAATTAAAATATTTGCATCTATTATGTGCCTTGTCTAGCATGCTGTGGTAATCATCATGGTTCTTAAATTGCAGTATCAATCAACTTTCCACCAAAATATATGAAGATGTAAAATAGAGGAATATTCATATAACCAGCATCTGAATGAAAATATTATTTCTTGCATCTCTTCTGTTTAATGTTAGTGGCGTAATTGCATGAACATTGATCGTCCTGTTTTCCGTTTTACTTCAGGTAGAAGTGTGGATTTGTGATCATTCATAATGTATTGACATTTGGGTTTTTCTCTTTCTGTGGACTTTGTGGTACAGAAGAGTTGTGGGTTTGGTTGAAGCCTCAATTAACCTTAAGTGCCTAATTTCTTTTCTAGCTACTGATACTGTGACTAAAGGGGATCCAGGTTTGTTCAGGGTCACAGTATATAGTTTAGCTTGCTATATTTCTTAGTAATGCACCAGTATTCTTGTAGAGTTTGAATTCGGAAATGTGGACTTATATTATCATGCGACCAAAAAGTGCTGAAAAGTATTTAAATTGGACGTCCGTCAAATTTGATGTCAGTTAAGAGTTGACCTGGAATATGCATATCTGGAAACTATAAACAAGACTGATAAAATCTATATCATAATTGTAAACTTGTATGTATGGGAACAGTCCCCAGCTATCCAGAAAGTGTCATATAGTGAGTGAAAATGTACGAATTAAATGTTTAATAAAGTGAACATTTTGCCTGTCATTCCATAGTGAATTAATGTTGGCATCCCAAAACGATTTTTTGCAATGTTAATCTTTGTGTGTGTGGCATATGTGTGGATTAAAAAAACATTGCCTCTGTATTTTCTACCTGTTTAGGATTACACTCTATTGTACGAAGAAGCCAAATATTTTCAGTTGCAACCTATGCTGATGGAGCTGGAAAGGTGGAAACAAGATCGAGAGGCTGGGCGGTTCTCTAGGCCTTGTGAGTGCGTAGTGGTTCGAGTTGCCCCTGATTTGGGAGAACGGATCACTTTAAGTGGAGACAAATCTCTGATTGAGGAGGTCTTTCCAGAAATTGGGGACGTGATGTGCAATTCGGTCAACGCGGGCTGGAACCATGACTCGACGCACGTCATCCGGTTTCCACTGAATGGATACTGCCACCTAAACTCTGTCCAGGTTTGTTGAATATTTGATGCTTGCTATTTGTTAATTTCCCATACTGTAGGTGTGAATCAGGTTTATATCAAAATTTTGCAAAAATGAAACCACGCATTGGTCATAGTTATATTGCATATTTGACAAATGTTTTATGTAAACCTTTTTAACCATGTGACTTGTTTAGTCATTGTTTTATTTGGAAACTGTGTTTGCACATATAACCTGCCTTTATTTACATTTAATAATGTGGCTACTTTTGTCCATCTGTGTAGGACTCTGCACGTTTTTTTAAATATGAAAGTTAATACTGGTCCACAAAAATTGGAAAAAAAAATTGACATTTACTTTTAAATGCATAGTAATGATTTTGCAAGCCACATGGGTAATCCTATTACCTCACAGAAGTACAAACTTAACTTGCCATTTCTTGTTTTTCTATGGTTTGAGCACAGGATCCTTAATTTTCACTGTGATGTACGTTATTTTGCCACCTACCCATTTCCAAAACCTACTCCGTTCCCCATACCTGCCTAATTAAAACATTGTAGCAGCCTGTGTTCGTTTCGCATTGATGTGACATAGTGTTTTAGATTGAAATCTCTCACCTAATCATTAGGTACAGAAAAGCATAATAACTGCTCAGCATGAAAAAAAATTGAAGTCCGTTTTACCTGATCAAAATTATGATTGTGGCATTTATACACTAGTGTAGGAAATGTTTTTCGAATTTAATGTCCCTCCTAAGGTTATTTTTACCATCCTAAATGGCATCCCTAAAATGTTTACAATTCCAAAGATGTCAAAAACAATTTTGAGGGAATATAAACATTGACCAAGCTTTAAGTAGAACACTAGAGGTTAGAAAGGCTGATGTAGTTTAAAAGCTCTCCTTTTTCTCCAGTATGTATTGCGTTCTTTGCTGTTTTTCACCCCTTTTTTTGCTTTTTCCTGTCACCGAACCTTTCTTACCCTTTTGTTGGTCTTGCCTGGCGTTAGCTGCGCACATGCGTTGCCCTCACCATGTGAGGACTTCTTGGGATCAATACGGATTCCGAAACTTTTAGAGGCGGACTTGAAGCCCCGCCCACCTTTTTCGTTCGCTGGCATCATCCTCCATGCAAAACACTGGCTCACGATTGAAAAGGAGGCTTCTTAGTCCCTCCTTGTTACCGTCCTGTCTTTTTTTTTTTTTTTTTTTTTAGCCCTGCCCACCGGGATTGGATGTTTTACTTGCGGCATTACACTTTGGGCATTGTATACTCGGTGAGCACTATCTTATTTCAGATGCTCAGCAGCCCCATCGGTGGCCGGCTGTGGTGTGTGTGACTCGCTGTCCGGAGGTGTGCTGTGAGCGGCTGTTCTTATTTTATGGTGTTTTTTTCTCGTTATTTGCAGCTCGCTATGCACGCTTTTATTTTGACAATACTTTCTGCTTATTTACACAGCACTTGGGGCGCTTAATGGCAGCTCACTGTAGTTCAATGGTTGTAATTCCTCACTCATACCGACAGCTGCCCATGTTTTAGTTCTCCATGCCGCCCAGCCCTGCCCTCATGCCTTCCGGGCTCGGTCACTCCCTTACTTACAGTCTGGCTGTTCTTCTGAAGTTCTAGGTCCCCGTGCCCTCTTCCAAGGGCCTTATTTACCTTTCCATCTTCGTGGAAGGGAATGTCCAGGCTGCAGGCAGTTTCGTAGTCTGGGTAGGAATTCTTCAAGGAACATACTTCCATCTGAGACTTGACCCCGAACTACAGCTTTACAGTCCTGCCACCGCGAACTGCACAGTATCAACCATTGCTTCCCTGACACTGTGCTGCCGTCATCTGGGTATTGCCTTCTGCTCCCCTGAGGGACATTGGCTTGTGCCTCCTACGTTACAGGATTTTATGACTGTTCACTTGCAGGCGTGCCTGTATATGTCTTGACCTATGTGGGCGGGTGCCTGCCTGTTAAGTCGGGGGAGGGGCTGTATATATATGATAGTCAGAGCACCTGTGTTTTTAAAAGACATAGCATGGGTGCCTGGCGCGTGGGCCTGTATGGCAGTTAACCGTTGTGTTAAGGAGAGTGAGGCTACATGGGAGCGTGTGCTTGTTAAGTTTGTGTGCCCGTATGCCGTGTCCATCTGTAAGTATTCACTGTTGAATCCCAAACCTATTCACTTTCACAATGCTTGTTAAGGAGCACAGGAGTTGAAGGGGAGACATCTCGGGTAGGATTGTGAGGATTCTCCCTGCCCGCAGTTCCCACTTGTTGAGAAAATTGTTACCTCGGCTTTCACATCTCCAATACTCGTGAGCTGCTGTTTGAGAGGTGTCATAGATTTCTCCTTGCGTTCCCATCAGAAAGCTGTCAGGTGCTTCCGAGAGGCCCGCCTCCTCCCAGGCGGTGATATACGGCGGTGCCATCCACTGTTCGGTGCTTCTTACCAACGGATCACAAGCCCCATCAGCGCCTATTGATCTCCTCGGACATTGCATTTGAGACGTTTCAAAAGCGGGATAATTACTGGCAAGTGCTCTATTGGTTTTATTACAGCGCATCGATTAGCGGGCGCTTTGAACCCTGTGTTTTGTTCAGTTCACTTTTAAATGCGATTCATCCTCCTTTTACCTGCAGTCTCGGGGACAAACACCTCTGTATCGGTGACACTGGTCACCTTCCTCCGAGCACAGGTCTCTCTGCCTCCAAAGGAGGGGTGTGCCCTCTGCTACGCGCAGCTGCTCTCACCTTGGGTAGTGCGGAGTCATTGGACTAGGCTTCATTTACCCCTGCTGGTTCTACAACCCTTTCGGGAAGCAGTGGAATGCCTGCTTGGCTTCTGGTGTCAGGCCTGGTCAGCTGGGCTCCCAGTAGAACCTGTACATATCCCCCTAATTTTTATGTCTGATCAGGTCCCAATAAAACAAGCATTTGCAATGCAAATATGTCTTGCATTTAAGTGACTTTAAGCTTTTGGCATTGTAAATGACAATGCCTTATATTTGTTTTAATAATGAAAACAAAAATAAAAAGCATTGTCATTTGCAGTGTCAATAGCTCAAACTTGCGTAAATGCAAGACCTATTGCTTTGCAAATGCTTATTTAAATCAGCCTTTCTGTTCTTTTTTTGCACTGTAACTGGTAGTTCTTTAAGTATCACTTAATATGTTCCCCCCTTAATATGGACATAAAAAAATATTGTGAACTCACGGGGTAGCCAAAGGTTTGAATTATATTTGAGAGATCCTAATAGAAAAGTCTGTCATGTTTTGACACATGTACCTTTTGTACACAGTTTCATGTAGACATCCTTGAGAGTTTAAAGGGTAATTTTTGAAGATGGTTTGGGGCTGCCTTTTATCACTCTCCGCCAATAATTAATAAAAAAATATTTGTCTTTCGTGTCAAAGTGCGGGTCTGGTAAGTGAAGAGTTGAGAATAGTAAAACTTTGCTATTAAAATATCTGACACTTCCATGGCCTTGAATCTTTCGTAGGCCCTACGGCTTTGAATAGTGTCCTTTCACAAGGTTTGGAATCCTGCTAGCATTTGAGCACATGAATTTCAAAGCAGCATTGCAATAGTACTCTGTCAATATAATTTGATCTTTTTTATGACCAGCTAATGAGGAGATCAACATTCATCTCCACCCAAGGCAGCTATCTTAGATTATTGAAACGTGAAATGTACATTTTGGGGAAGTCTCACAATGGAGGAGGGATGTTTTTTTTTTTTTTTTTGAATGGATGAAGGAAATCCTTGCCGAAAATCTGTAGTTTTAAGTGTATACCTTTATTTTCTATTTGTCAGTCTTTCATAGATTTGCATTCAATGAACATAATTCATGTGAAGGAATGTCAAGACGTGAGTCTTACCTCTTAACAAAATTGTTCTGCAAACAGCATGTCTCATTTGTGACTTGGATGTGGCATTCCCAACAAAGCACAGTAATGACTTGTGAAGATGTGCTGTATTCTCTGTTTTCTGCATTGCATATTTCTTGCAACACTATATTTGCCTGCAGAGTTACAATTTCTTTCCCTCTGGTGGAATGTGTTGTAACCAATCTGGGAAGCTGCCTATTTGCTTCCAGGTGGAAGAAGAAGTTGGCCTAAAAAGCCTCCTATTTTGAAATATGTTCCTTTTTATTGAAACCACCCTCTAGACGCATTTAAGAAGAATTCGTTAGCAACTTAGCCCAGTCTGTATGTCTCCAAGCAATTTTGCCATCCTATATGTTCAGGGCTCTTTCTACATCATTTGGAAGGGTTTTGTGAACAAAATGTAAATATATCGGAGCTGGAGGTGAATTTGAATGTATAATAAAGTCTGGTGAAGAATTGGATTTGGTAGTGACACTTTCAAAGGAGGGTCGGAATTGGGCATGGTCAGAAGAGGTGTTTCCAGCTTAATTTTAAATCCGAAAAAATAGGCTAAAGTCAACATTCCCCAGGCTTCTCATTACTTAAATGATCGTGCTGCTCAGTTAAAGACCATAGTACCATTCCCAAATAAATATTTTTATTGCATGCTCCTGGAACCGTAGACTTGATTGGTGGAAGTGGATTAAGTAATCAGCAAAAACATTGCCCAACTAATCGACTAATAGTTGCAATGATGGTTACATCTGCCACAATGCTGTTTTCTCGATACTTTTAACTTTTTACTTTACATGATGTATTTTGTGCAATGATCAATTCTCGTCTCTGCATTACATCTTGATTAAATTAATCACTATAATCTGCTCAGTTAGTGATTTTCTCACTCTTGGTGAGGTAGATCATGATAATGTTCCCTTGTATAGTGGCGCATTTCTCTGTATTTAGTTTCCTTCGTACTTAATCGAAAATGTTAAATGTACTTCTTATGTAAGTGTGGCCTTTTCAAAGTACTGATCTGGGTGGAGGCTTGTAGCCAAGGTACTGTAGTTGTATTAGACCTTAGATGACGTCCGCTATGTATGACTGCTGAAACTAAGGAGTTGGAGTAAACATTGTAATAGGTCTTGTTGAAGTCTGCATTGTTAGTTCATTTACTGTCTTTCTTTCTCAACAGGTGTTGGAGAGGTTGCAACAAAGAGGATTTGAGATTGTTGGCTCATGCGGAGGAGGGGTTGACTCTTCACAGTTTAGTGAATATGTACTGAGGCGAGAACTCAAAAGGACATGTCGTGTACAATCTGTCTTTCGAATAAAGCAGGAGCCGCTGGACTGAATGAACATTTTTCATATGCAAACTGGGGCGTTTTTGTGCGCAGTTGGGACACCAAATTAGTCCTGCAAGAATCTAAATAAAGCCACATTTATATCTTAGAGACCATACCTGTATTCCTATGGCATCGTACGGACTAATAGTAATCGTGATAAACTCAAGGTGTAAAAAAAATGTAGGAGAATGGAAAAAATGCCAAGAAAAACAACTGTTGTGCTGGCTGTTTAGGATTCTAGGCGTTATGTGAGCACTGTCAAATATAAACATCTGGCCACTCAAAAGAAAAAATAAGAAATTGCTCTGATGGATGCAATTTTTGTTTCTCAATCTGCTGCCTACTTGTCTATTTAGAAGATTTTTAAAACATATTTGTTCCAGGGCACTTGCCTAAACAAAGACCATTTCTGTTTATCAAGGTGTTTGGACATGTTTTCTGACTATGTTCATAAGCACATTGCATTTCAAAGTTGGCTGACTGAAATTTTAAATGTAGTTTGTACAGAAGACGCACAGTTTTAAAAGCATCACAAAATGTGGAGATTATTTTATTGTTTTTTAAATAGTTTTTTTCAATTTTTTTTAACAGTTCAAAGTGCCAGAATCATTTGATAAATCTGCTCTGGTTTGCATTTGCTGCTGTCCTACCGTTTTCCATATTTTATAGTCTGTTTTTTAAAAACAAAAGTGAAAAAATGTCTGCCCGGGAAATGATGGAAGTGTAATAGTGCACCCAAGAGATCGAATCAGTCCCATGTCTTCCTTTTTAACTGGTTTTGATAAGAAGACCACATTTGTCACTTTGTATTACGTAAATGAGACCATGGATTAATCCTGCCATCACTAAAAACTGCATGTAATGTCAGATATGCACCAATAAGAAGCGTTCTGCCTATAAAAATATGCTTCAGTCAAATTTAACTTGTACTTTCTCGGGAAAATATATGACCAACAGGAATTGAAACATGTAAATTAGGAAATGTATGCCTTTTGCAGAACGGAAATTAAGCAGTACACACTGTATGTAAGATATAACTACTCTAAAGCAGGAGTACACAGCAAAGGCATTCACAAGGTGATTTGGGACCAGAGCTCTTACAATGAACAAGTAGTATGTTGAAGCCAGTGTGCTCTTGAAAATCAACTTTCTAAGCATAAGTATCTGGCACAATGCCATCTGATCTTGAACTTGGAGTATTATACCTGAAACAGTGGTCAAGGTTGCTTTTCATAAAATAGACCACATGAAGAACATGTCTTCGCACTGCCAGTCCTTCTTTCTTTTTTGTTAACGCCTTCCTTGTTTATATTTTACTTAAGTGGATCAATATGAGAGCCGGCCTGTTTAGCAAAATTGTCAAGATATTTCTTATAAATGCTGGTCCATTTAAATTGGCTGACTGTAATACCCCGAAGCTGCTTGCTTGCAAAGGGCAAATAACAAGAAATTGTCACTAGGGCACAGATTTGAGCACAAACCAAATATGTTGTCTTGTTTCTCCTTCCGACCCTAATCCTCGTTTCTTCTCCTTAAATATTGTTTTCAGTTTGTCAGATCAATTTTGTATATGATAATATTATAAAAGGTTAAAATTTGATACCTCACTGGTGTTGTAGTTTTTGCCACTTCATGTTGCTTTCAGTCCACCTTATGACTTCGGTGTCTATATAGTTCATGTTTGGAAAATGTTTTGATGTTGCTTCTGCATTTAGAACATGCAGGTTATAAAATGCTTTATGTAGCCTTTGTTCTCACGCATTAATACGTTTTATAGATTCAAAAGCAGTTTCTGATAATCACCATCAGGCTTGGACTTCCCATATGTTTTAAAAAGAAAAAATACCTTGTGTTGGTGGAACATTGCCTTTGCTCATCCACATTGTGCATTCAGTTGTTGTCCTTCTGTGAATTGAGTGTTGACCTGTTTACGCTCTACATCCCTGAGGTTCAGTAGGTTCTCTAGCTTGTGAGTGGCACCCAAAATGATCTTTCACTCCTGGGAGGAGCAATGTCACTTTCATCTATCAGGGGAATCTGGTTATTATTGTTCTTCAGCATTCGATCTTTAATAGAAAATTCCTTCCTTGCACGGGTTATATTGACTACTTGGTCCAGGCAGTAGTAGTATCTAGAGAACTGGTGCTACACAAAACGCAATTTGTAATTAGGTATTGTTGTAGATTGCCAATGCTGCTGAATCTCATATTTAATAAGCTGAACCTCTAATTGTCGGAGATGTGCCAGATTTTTCATAATCAGATTTGATAAAATTTAACAACCAACGTGCTGTTCTTGTTTGGAGAGAATCTCCTCTATACAGATAGAGGCTACAGTTTGTTAAGGAGCCCAGATTTCTGACTTTTGAAGTTGAAAGATGTGCTATCTGAGGGCCTATTTTTAGGTCGCACCTGGGCTGCTTATGCGATGCCCTGCGAGGCATGCTGTATTGAGGTAGGGACTTGAAGCTCCACCCATTCTCTGCCCACATTTTTCATTGGCGTCTGTCATTGTTCACTGTAAACTGTGGCTGGGCATTGGTCAAAAGGCTTAGAAGTCCCTCCTTAGTACCACCTTGTCTCATTCTTTAACCTCCCATGGCGACATCCCCTGTTACGTGTGTGGCTCGGTAGGCATTATTACAGCCTCCAAGCACTATTTTCTTGAATAGCTTTGTCCTGCCTGCTGTTGCAGGCAGGTCAGGCTCTCTCTTAATGCTTTTTAAAACTTGTATAGCATGCATTTGCAATGCAATGGATCTAGCATTTGCAATGTCTTTTATTTGTGTTGTTTTTAAAACAACACATAAATAAAAAGGCTTTGTCATTTACAATGCCAATAGCTCAAACTCTCATTAATGCAGGACCTATGTTGTCCTAGGTCAAATGAGTACCCGATAAATTTTGTGGGCATTTCATTAAACTGCCAACAAACTGGAGCTTTTATGTCACTGCCAGAACCTTGCAGAGCACTCCTGTAGGACATCTCCCCGTACCGGAGCAATATTGATTATTTCTTACAGCAGTTTGTGTTTCTAGATGTGGTGTATAAATTATAGATGTACTGTTTTGAGGAGCACGGGAGTCTGATACTTGCCATTTCACTGTGGTTGAAGCAAAATATCTGGAGGTCAGCAGACGAGTGTGAACATTTTCTTTTGCAAAATGCGTGTGTAACCGGCACACCCCTGTTTATTCAACCCTAGTGTTATTTAATTTTAGACAAATCGGTGCAGACCCGCTTCCTGACTAGCCCCTGTCAGGTCTTTCAAAGAACTGTACTTGCAGACACAACTATGTCTAATGCAGGAATGCACTGTTCGAACTTGCACAGGTGCAACGTAAATGTTTTCGTCCTTTACTTCATCTTTTTCAATAATTTCAACATTATTTTAAACATTTAGCAGTAGCATGTAGTACATGCGTTAATCGATATTGTACCTCCTTTTCAAAGGGAAAGTAACCAACTCAATTGTAGTTCATTAAGTATTTACTATTAGTTTTCAAAAAACTTTTTCAATTATACATGCACATATTCATAGTTCATCTTCATTGAAAATATAATGTACTTTCTTCTGACAAATGCCAAACTAATACTCATATAATAAAGTAGTTTCATCAATATTCGTGATGACTCCCAATGCATTTCGATGCTTCCGCATCTTCATCAGGGGAAATACTGAATAAAAAATATCAAAATATGAAATCAAAAACCAGTATATATATGTTTCTCAAAAGATCATTTTTACAACTTTTGCTCATGCATTATGCCATGTGTAAGTAGTCATGCTATTTCATTAACCAAGCAACCCAGCAATTTAAAAGTCAAACAGTTATTTATATTGTGATTGTGACCTATACATGCCATCAAGTGTGGTATAGTGTAACCAACGTATGCTTTAACCTACATGTGACAGTGTCAAAATGAAGAAGAGAAAAGGTAAATAAATAATGGTAAAAAATGGACATACCCTCCAACCGGGTGCGTGGTCCCTAAATCAACTCTCAGACAAAAACAACTATAACTGAAAGCAAAACAAGACTCCTATAAGTATACACCTACATTGTCGCCATTATGTTTAACACAACCTATAAGCACATATCACTTACTTTCTCTTATCACTCCTTGCAGCTCGGTGAGTCAGTATGCACTATGTAACCTGTAAAACAAATAAACTGCCCTTACTATCTGCGTTGCCCAGTTCTAACATCAGCTCAACACCGTAGTGCAATTGTTCCCGATTCGTACCTTAGGCTTTCTACGGACCGCTGACGCCGGTTCTCTGATTCACTTCCGTGTACCAAAGCACGCGATATCTCAACGTAGGGTGTTGGAGCGTCATATAGCATCCAACATAAACGACGGACGAGTGTCCCCAACCTCTGTGTTTACGCTTCAACATAACTAGAAGTGCCGAGCTAATTACTATGCAAAAAAGTCTGAACTGAAACTCTGAAAAAAATTATCATTATAAAAGTAAAAAATTAACTCCGCAATACCAGTGTTTACTTATGACCCTCATAATCACTTATATTTGCATGTATGGTTAATATATGAGGTATAGCAGAATCGTTTTTATATGAATGTCACTCGTTTTTAGATAATGCTATTCGAGTTGAGTAGATGCTTGAGTATAGCGATAGTCTGTTGTTCATTACCACTGTTGGGAGGTAGGAGCGATGATTAATCAAAAGCGGTAGTCCGTTTTTAATTTTGATGATGGAGAAGTTACGAATCACCCCGATTGCCGATAATGGTCTCAGGTATTGCTGAGTTCATTTTTTACTTTTATAATAATAATTTTTTTCAGAGTTTCAGTTCAGACTTTTTTGCATAGTAATTAGCTCGGCACTTCTAGTTATGTTGAAGCGTAAACACAGGGGTTGGCGACACTCATCCGTCGTTTATGTTGGATGCTATATGACGCTCCAACACGCTACGTTGAGATATCGCGTGCTTTGGTACACGGAAGTGAATCAGAGAACCAGCGTCAGCGGTCCGTAGAAAGCCTAAGGTACGAATCGGGAGCAATTGCACTACGGTGTTGAGCTGATGTTAGAACTGGGCAACGCAGATAGTAAGGGCAGTTTATTTGTTTTACAAGTTACATAGTGCATACTGACTCACCGAGCTGCAAGGAGTGATAAGAGAAAGTAAGTGATATGTGCTTATAGGTTGTGTTAAACATAATGGCGACAGTGTAGGTGTATACTTATAGGAGTCTTGTTTTGCTTTCGGTTATAGTCGTTTTTGTCTGAGAGTTGATTTAGGGACCACGCACTCGGTTGGAGCGGTTGGAGGGTATGTCCATTTTTTACCATTATTTATTTACCTTTTCTCTTCTTCATTTTGACACTGTCACATGTAGGTTAAAGCATACGTTGGTTACACTATACCACACTTGATGGCATGTATAGGTCACAATCACAATATAAATAACTGTTTGACTTTTGAATTGCTGGGTTGCTTGGTTAATGAAATAGCATGACTACTTACACATGGCATAATGCATGAGCAAAAGTTGTAAAAATGATCTTTTTAGAAACATATATATACTGGTTTTTGATTTCATATTTTGATATTTTTTATTCAGTATTTCCCCTGACGAAGATGCGGAAGCATCGAAATGCATTGGGAGTCATCGCGAATATTGATGAAACTACTTTATTATATCAGTACTAGTTTGGCATTTGTCAGAAGAAAGTAAATTATATTTTTAATGAAGATGAACTATGAATATGTGCATGTATAATTGAAAAAGTTTTTTGAAAACTAATAGTAAATACTTAATGAACTACAATTGAGTTGGTTATCCAGTATTAGGGGTGTCTTTCATAGATTCACATGCCTGAATCATTCCCCGTCGTCGAGACGGGAGCCTCCGGTACATAAAAAAGTAATGTCCTATAGACATACATAGAGAAAATAGGCCTAAGGGTCCTCCCTTAGTAGCCTCTCCTTGTCCTTATGCAAAAAGGACCAAACTCTCAGAGTCAGCCAATCAGCTCCGACCTCCCTCTAGAACCTTCCTGGGAGGAGCCTCAGTCCCTCAGATTTTCTACCGCACGTTGTGCTAGGGAGTCTCCAGCCTGAGCTCTCCTCAGGATTCCTTAAAAATCATCTACTTACTTTGGAAGTGATTTCTTCACTCTACAATCTCATCAGGGATTACTTCAGTCCACTTTGTCTGCAGTAAGTGTTTTCTTTCTGCTTTCTACAATGTCTGAATCCCAGAAGAAAGCCCTTTTCAGGGCCTGCTCTTCATGTGGAAAGAAAAGGCTCCATGTGGAAGATAAGCATGCCCTGTGCTTATATTGCCTTTATCCAGACCACGTCCCTGCAGACTGCAGAATATGTAGGTCTTTCCCTAAAAAGACCGTAAGGGACAGGGAAGGTCGCCTTCTCATCTGGCTTGACAGGCTTCAGGACAGAGACAACCTGGAATCTTCAGTGGGTAGTGTCTCTAAGACCTCAGAAGTCTCTCAGAAGAGGCCAAGGGTAGCTTCCCCTGGCCCCTCAGACACTCCTCCTAGGAAGGCACAAAAGAAGTCTTCAGAGGCAAGATCTACGACATCTTCAGTGTCTGTCAAAGATACCCAGACCTTTAAGAAGCCTGCTCAGTCGTCTAGCAGACCTTCCCAGAGGACTACCTCAGTGACAACCACTGTGTCGACGACGACAGCGTCGTCACCTTCACCGTCGACGACGATAACTCCATCATCGTCGTCAGCAGGTAGACCTATTACATCTGTTGTACTGCTGAAATCGTCGTCGACGACGAAGACCTTGTCGACGACGAAGACTACACCGTCAACGACGACGTCGTCGTTGAAGAGCCCATTGACGACGACGTCGATGAAGAGCCTACCGTCGACGATCCCTGCGACGAAAGCGTCGACGAGGGCGTCGACGGCGAAGACGTCGACTACGAAGACATCGACGACGAAGAAGTCGACGACGGGCTCGCCGTCGACTGCACCGACGACGACCACATCGACGTCGAAGTCATCGTCGAGGACCAACATGCCGTCTACGGAGATACCGCCGACGAAGGCCTTGCCGTCGACGAAGACACCGTCGACGGAGGACTCGTCGTCGACGATGGCCCTTTCTGAGCCATGGAAAAAATCCAAGCTCGTGGAAGTGTCGTCTCTGACGCTACCACCGTCGACGACGCCATCAACGACGACAGGAACTTCAACATCAAGTTCTGTGCCTGGCAAGATTACCAAACCACAAATTACGCCGGAAACCACGTCTCCGAGCAAAGTCGAAAGGCAGCCACCTCCAGAAATCTTCCAAAGTGAAGAATCTGAAGAGGAAGACCCCCTGGAGCCTGCTACTTCCATCTCAGACCTTCATGTCAAATGCCAGAGCACTGACGAAGAACAGGAAGACTACACTTACCAGGAACACTCTGTCCACACTAGTGTCCGCACAGAAGTCACCCCAATGGTGTGCCTACCGGTCTCTATTGTCAATGACTTGAAATACCTTATACAAGATTACAAGCAACGCTTCCCGGAAACACCTGCGACGGAAGGTGAAAGTCAGACGCCTGCAGTAAATAACCCGGCGTCAGCGTCACTATCAAAACAGTCTCGACCTCCTCCTCAAACCCACCGTTAGAGGATCCAACCTCAGGTGGTGGTATCGTCGGACGAAGATGACGACGAGGATGAATTAGGAGAGGTCCAAGAAATACACTCTGCCCACGATGAGGAGGATGAGTATGTCGCATCTTCCCCAGCTTCACCTCAACCACGCCAAGCAGATTCGCCACCTGTGGATATTGGCGGCTTCCATAAAATTGTGGAAAGGGCTGCAAAACGATTCCACATGGTTATGGAATCGACGGAGACTGAATGCTTCCTACACGATTTCAAAGAGCAGACGCAGAAGTCAACGAAATCCATTCCGATAATAGAATTCCTATGGGAGCAGGGCAAGAAACTAATGCTGACACCAGCTTCGGTACCTGCAGTTATTCCACGCCTGGACAAAAAATACAAAGCCCGACTTACGGCGGCAGCTTGCCTCAATGGACACCCCAAACCAGATTCGGTGGTTACACAGGCAGCCCAGAAGAACTCCCGCAACCCTTCCTCCCCTCTGTCAGCTCCTCTGGACAAAGAAGGCAGGAAGTTGGACACTATCGGAAAACGATTCACGACAACATCGGCCATGACCATCAAGGTGGCCAACTCCATTGCTCTGTTGGGGCGTTACAATCGCCAACTCTGGGAAGACATAGCCCCATATTTGGCAGAACTGCCTGACACAGTCCAAGGTGAAGTCAAGGCTCTGCTTGTGGAGGGTCAAACCTCAGCAGCCGAAATAATTGACTGTGCTATTGATGCTGCCATGACCGGCTTTCGTCAACTTGCTGGAGCAGCAGTCCTGCGCCGTCAAGGTTGGCTTAAAGCGACGTCGTTCCGACAGGAGGTGCAATCAAAAGTGCTAGACATGCCCTTCGACGGCCAGCACCTTTTTGGGGACAAGATCGATGAGGCACTACAAGCCATAAAGAAGGACACCGATACTACCAGAGCACTGGGTACTTTGCAGACGCGGAACCAGTCCTTTCGAGGCAACAGATCCAGAGGTCAGTCCTCTTATCGAGGTTCCTATCAGAATAGGTCCTCGTATTCCTACAATAACAAAAATCAATACCAGCACAAACAACAACAAGGTTGTCAGTCTTCTTACGGAAGATCAAACTTCAGGGGCAAGAATCAAAAGAGGGGCACTGGCGGCCGCCAGTGACCTCCTACTCCAGCCAGTCCAGCCACCCTATCCCACTTTTCAAATTGGAGGAAAATTGACCCATTTCCTCACCAATTGGCAACACATCACCACGGACCGGTGGGTTCTCCAAATTATAAGATTCGGCCATTCCCTGGAATTCACCACCATCCCTCCCAAAACACCTCCCCGCAGACAGACACACAAACACCTACGCCTGCTTCTCAAGGAAATTTCTGCAATGCTGAAGAAGGGAGCAATCGAGCGAGTTCCATCACCCCTAAAGGGGAAAGGCTTTTATTCCCACTTCTTTCTTGTACGCCAGAAGGAGAACAAATGGAGGCCCATTCTGGACCTCCGAGCGCTCAACGCTTTCCTACGGAGCCAATCGTTCAGGATGGTGACGATTCAAGAAATACTAGGCATTCTAGAAAAAGGAGATTTCATGACATCCTTGGATCTCCAGGCTGCCTACTACCACATCCCCATCCTCAAGTGCCACAGAAAATTCCTGAGGTTCGAGGTTGCCGGACAACATTTTCAATTCAGGGTCCTGCCGTTCGGCCTCAAATCCGCGCCGCGGATTTTCACGAAGTGCCTTGCACCGGTGGCAGCTTTCCTGCGTCAAATGGGTCACCAAGTCTTCCCCTACCTAGACGACTGGCTGGTGAAAGCACCCTCAGCAAAAGACGCAGCCGAATCCTCCAGCGCCTGCACCAATCTTTTTCAGAGGCTAGGATTAACTCTCAATCTCAAGAAATCCTGCACTATCCCTACGACAAAAATTACCTTCCTTGGGTGCGACATTGGACACGGAGTGCGCAAGAGCCTTCCCCTCGAAGGAAAGGACAGACAAGATATTATCTCTGGCCACGGCCTACACATCCCTCCTGGGCATGATGTCTTCCTGTATACTCCTCATCCCTCACTGCAGACTCAGGATGCGCCCGTTGCAGGAGGCTCTCACGAGCCAATGGACTCAAAGTACTGGTTCTTTCAAAGACATGGTACGGATAACACCAAAAATATCCAGAAGTCTGGAATGGTGGTGGCGCCGCAAAAATCTTACCGTAGGACTACCATTTCTCCTTCCGGCAACACCTCTGGTGATCACCACAGACGCCTCCCTGGAAGGATGGGGCGCTGTCCTCCAGGACCTTCGGATCCGCGGCAAGTGGGACACTCAGGAAAAACAGCTCCATATAAACCTTTTGGAGCTGAGAGCGGTGTATCTGGCACTGCAGGCCTTTCTACCACGCATCCAGAACTCCCCGGTGCTCGTCATAACGGACAACACCACGACGATGCACTATCTCAACAAACAGGGAGGAACGCGTTCGCTCACTCTATCACGCGAATCGCAGAAGATCTGGAACTGGCTTGTACTACATGGAATCACGCTCAAAGCGGACTATGTACTAGGCAAGGACAATACCATCGCGGACGCCCTGAGCAGGCAAAGATCCCTCTCCCACGAGTGGGAACTGAGCGAAAGCGCACTGACTCACATCTTCTCTCAATGGGGAGTCCCAGGAATCGACCTGTTTGCCACCAAGGGGAACGCCAAATGCCCAAACTACGCAAGCTGGCATCCCCAACAGGGGTCACTGGGAAATGCTTTTTTCATCGGTTCGTTCAGCGTGTTTGCGTACGCTTTTCCTCCGTTTCCGATGATCCCGAGGCTCCTCAGGAAGATGAAGGCGGAGCCCTGTACCCAGATCCTGATTGCCCCGTACTGGCCGAGACAACACTCGTTCTTGGATTTGCTTCGACTCTCCATCAGGACACCGATTCGTCTGCGACAACACCCGAACCTCCTGACAATGTCCAATGGCAAGGTCCAACACCCGAACCTGCAATCGCTCAAGTTATCAGCCTGGCTCCTGAGCACAGAGAGTTCTGTAGCCTGAATATCCCGCAGGAATGCAGAGATGTATTGGCAAAAGCGAGAGCAGACAGTACCAACAAAACCTACTCTCTCAAATGGAAAAGATTCTGCATTTGGTGTTCAGACCAGGGCCTACGACCACTGCACGTCACACCTGAGCAGATATTGCCATACCTCCTACATTTGGCACAGTCAGGACTGGCACATGCATCCATAAAGGTTCACCTGGCGGCTATCTCACGTTCACCAGAACTTTCACAGGACCTTCTCTGTGGTCCATTAGACTAGTCAAACAATTCCTAAAGGGACTTTATAGATCCTTCCCGAGGCCTCGGAAGGTCCCTCCGACATGGCATCTCAATCTAGTCCTCAACCAACTCATGAGGCATCCTTTTGAGCCCATTCATCGAGCATCCATCAAGTACATCTCATGGAAAACTGCGCTCTTACTCGCCTTAACATCTGCCAGGAGAGTAAGCGAGCTCCAAGCTCTGTCCATTCAGGAACCATTTATGCAGTTCAGACAGGACAGGGTGGTGCTGAGACCAAACCCTAAATTCATACCAAAAGTGCCTTCGGACTTTCATCTCAATGAGCCGATAGTCCTTCGGTCTTTCTTTGCGAACCCTTCCACCGCAGCAGAAAGAGCACTACATTCTTTGGATCTCAAGAGATGTCTAAAGTTCTACCTAGATAAAACTAAGACTTTCAGAAAATCTTCACAACTGTTTGTGGCATACAGCAGACCAAGAATGGGTCTGCCTCTCACGAAACAAAGCATCTCGAGGTGGATCTCCTCAGCGATTTCATTCTGCCATGACAAGGCCGGACGGCCTTTGAGCGACCATGTTACTGCACATTCCACCAGGGCGATGTCCACATCAGCAGCACTGTTCGCTGGAGTGCCGATCTTGGACATATGCAGAGCGGCGGCCTGGAAGTCACCGCACACTTTCTCAAGACACTACTGCCTGGATATCGAACTTCAGAAGGATGCAGCAGTGGGCCAGGCGGTGCTTCGCCATCTCTTTCAGTGAGGTGAGCCTTCCTACATCCCGCCATCCAGGTATGCACATTCTCTGTTCTTGTGATATTCTGCTTATGCTATCATTCCCATGTTATATGATAATATGTGTATTGTCTAACATGACTGCAGGGCAACTTTGCATCACAAATGTGCATATCTTATTGCTCACTACTCTGATTCAGGCATGTGAATCTATGAAAGACACCCCTAATACTGGATAAGAAATGCGTTACTTACCTGTAACAGCAGTTATCCAGTATTGGTGTCTTTCATAGATTCACATGCAACCCTCCCGCCTCCCCTGGAAGGACTCACATCCCTCTCTAACAATATTGCGCCTACCTAGCTGGGTGTGTACGAAAATCTGAGGGACTGAGGCTCCTCCCAGGAAGGTTCTAGAGGGAGGTCGGAGCTGATTGGCTGACTCTGAGAGTTTGGTCCTTTTTGCATAAGGACAAGGAGAGGCTACTAAGGGAGGACCCTTAGGCCTATTTTCTCTATGTATGTCTATAGGACATTACTTTTTTATGTACCGGAGGCTCCCGTCTCGACGACGGGGAATGATTCAGGCATGTGAATCTATGAAAGACACCAATACTGGATAACTGCTGTTACTGGTAAGTAACACATTTCTTACTTTCCCTTTGAAAAGGAGGTACAATATCGATTAACGCATGTACTACATGCTACTGCTAAATGTTTAAAATAATGTTGAAATTATTGAAAAACATTTTCTTTTGCCCCATAGAAAACCTTGTTTCCATTATTTTTTCAGTGGCAGTCACAAGTCACCCAGCAATCATTAATCAGCACAAGCACTGAAATTATTTCTTAAGAAGCCATTCTGCCAGACTCGATATTTAAAGGCTTATGATGGAGCACCTACTCTCTCTCCCCCTTATGCAGGGAAACACCTGCCTTTCCAAAGAATTCCGTGCCCAGTTTTGCATAAATAGGTGCAATAAGAACCATCCTATTGTGCTTTGCCTCCATCTTCTAAATATCAGTGGAATTTCTCACAGGAAGAGAAAAGCGTAGTGTTAGGTTGCAAAGTTTGACCATTTTTAATTGTTGTGAAGAGAAGTTGAAACACAAAACCTATTCCAAAATTATTGATAAGGATGTATGGGTCTAGCCCCCTCTTGTGACTATGCAGTTTGTCTTGGGTGGGACTGCTCCATTATGTTTTTTTCACACTTGGATGATCCTCTTACACCGTAAAGTGATGCCGGAGTGCATGTTTCCACAGGGTCTGGGTTTCTGAAGATCTTTTCTGGGATCTTGCCCCTGGCTTCTTGGAAATTGTCGTGAAGCTGTTTGTGTTTCCTTGAATGTCTAGCAGGAAACACATTCCTTACACTAGAATTCTGTTATGACAGATGATCCAAATTTGAAAATCTCCCTGATAGTTTTGGATTTTTCTAGATTGTTGATGTCAGATTATAGTCTTGTAATGACATCCCTCTTGTTCAGATAACTTTGCTCAGTCCTCCTCTTGAGCATGTTTGTCTGCCCTTTTATGAGGACATGTCTTAGTAATTCTCTGTAGATTGTGTCCACAGTTTTTTAACACTTTCTGTAGGATTATTTGTGTGGAACAGGGAATGTTGCATTTAAATGAATCTAGAGAACATTAGGATTAGATAGATGTGAACTTTGTCTACTGAGAAAGGCTCAGGAATGCTCCCCACTAGTGTAGCCCTTATTACGTCCACTGGTTTCACTCAAACACTGGAAAAGTTGTCATCGCCAATGAACTAGATAGTTTTTGTTGAGAAAAGACTACATTTTTTGGTCACCTAAAAAGCGGAGACCCAGAAAAAATATATGCTTTCAGCCACAGATACTTTTTTCTGCTTAAGTCCTGTGCCAACTATCACCTAATAATGACCATGAATCAATTCAATTCAAAGACTGCTGTATTCGATTTTGATTAAAAACCATAAAAGCACAGTAAAAAAGATTTTAAAATGTTACCAAAATAGTTACATAATCATTACTATAAATCATCATAATACAGTTTACACCATACACGTTTAAAAGCAGCTCATGGTATATACATAGAAATGTTAGACTGGCTCAGACAAAAATTATAAATTAAGTCATTGTAATCCTGTGTCTGATTACAGCCTTTAAAAATGACGACATGGCCAACATAATCAATTCATTTTCCAAGATTTTAAGCCTCAAAAGTGCTGTTCTACATTGTCAGAGTCCCCACTTCTTCAGAATAGATATTAGGAATCTTCTCCTTGGGAAATTATAAAATTTACAAAATTAATGTAACATCGATTGAATAGAAATATCATCGCATGGACATAGAGGCAGATTTTTAGACCAAGAGTTTACCTCTGGAAATGTAACCAGTCTAAAAAATGTCCCCCGAAAAAAGGGTGTAAGTAACATGCGTGAATAGCAACTTTGGATCTGTCTTTAGTATGGTTGAATTCCCTGGCTTTGCAGAATCAGGTGGTTCTCCATAACTGAGATCTTGCATTTCTCTGTAAGCCAACGCGTGTTCTAAACAAATTTCTTTCAAGTTCTTCCTTGATACGGTTTCTAAACAGTTTGGAGAATCAAAATATTCTGGGTAACTAATGTCATAAAATAATTTTTTTACATACTTGATCCAAGAGATTCTGGTAACCCCCTCTAGATTGAGGCAACCCTTAATTATGTCTCTTAAAACCAGTCTCGACAGAGGACCACACCTTATGCCACAGTAAAAAGGGATTAAGTTTGATAATATCCGATATATATGGCAGGCCAAGTTCCTTATGGCATGCGTAAGTAGAAGTGGAACCCGGGACAGCTAAGAGATAGCGCAAAAACACGTTCTCACAAAGTTGTATTTTGTGAACTTCCACTATTCCCCAGATCTCCGCACTATATGTCGCTGTGGATACACATTTGGATTTGTATATATCCACAAGCTCTGGAACTGGTCGCCCACCCAACTTATTGGAAAAATTACGAACAGCACCTATGGCTCTGGAGAAAGACAATTTTCTCACATGTGCCGCTGATGACCATGAGCCTGATTTCTCAAAGTTAATACCAAGATACGAGAATCTATCAATCGTATCTATTTTAGTTTTTTCAATAAAAGTTTTACATGTGAATTTTATATCTGAGTCTGTGCCATGATTACTGCGTCGTCTGCGTATAATAGGGGACTGGGGTATTCTTAATCTGAGGGTAGTCCTGCATATCCTGAACCAAGTGGGAACCTACACTATTTATGTATAGGTTGAACAAAAGCGGTGCGAGTATACATCCTTGTCTAACTCCCTTGTTTATGCTGAACTTGGCTGTACCTTCGCCCCGCTTCCCATACCGCACCCTTGCCCCCACCCCCGATATAACTCCTTAATAAATAAAAGCAAATTCAGGTCCACAACCATTTGTGTCAAGGTACTCCAGAGTTTATCATGATTTAAACCATCGAAAGCTGAACTCAGATCGACAAACGTAAGACACTATTTTTCTCTTTTGGCTGATACATATTTAGCTATGATCAGCGCTAAGTTTAATCCTTGTTCTGTTTTTCCGAGTTCTTCCCTAAACACACATTGGAACTTCGAAAGTATGCCCCTTTCTTCCACCCAGAGTTGTAAACTATTTAAAATAACCCTCCCAGCAACTTTCATAAGTGAGTTCAGTATTGATATTGGACGGTAGCACTTAGGTTTATTTCGGTCTCCCTTTTTGAAGATGGGAATCACAATAGCGTCTAACCACGTGGGAATAAACCTATGTTTATTACAGCTATTCAAAACATTGGTTAGGAGTGGGGCCCATAGCTCAGTGTTAGACTTGTATATGTCCACTGGCACACTCTCAGGTCCTAGGGCTTTCCCTGCGGCACTCTCAATAATGGCAGTTAAAACTTCTGCGAGTGAGAATTCAATGTTCAGGGGGAAAGACGCCTGAATAATATTTTCATCTCTCTCCATTATGCCAGTTCCCTCACTCTGGGTTAGGACATCTGCCTGATAGAGGTCCTTGAAATAATTAACCCATCTATCTTCCGTGATCGCCACATCAATTATATCGGTTGCTCTATCTGCAAAAAAAGGATCATTAATAGCCTTCCAAAAGCCCGTGTTGTCCTTGGTTATACAGGCTTGATGTAATGCCTGCCATGCTTCCGATTTCAACTGACATGCGCTTTTTGATTGCTCGTTGTTAGTCCGTTCTAGCCATCCTCACTTCGTCCTTGCTTCTCGTCTCACATTTTAATACCTTCCGTAAGTGGGCATGGGCCTTGCTATAATCCCTATCAAACCACCCCTGTGCCTTAGTCATGCCCTGTTTCTGTATCCCAGTGAGAAGTTTTCGTATTTCCTCAGTAATTCTGAGGAAAGTTTTGAACACTAGGGCATTTTCGCCTGTCTTCACTAGACAAGTTTCGAAATCCTTATATTTATTTTTTACAAGGGTTTCAAGAAAAGCTGTGGGTTCCACTTTAGTCCATTTTATGGCACATCCATTTGTCCTTGCAAGATTTAATTTATAATTGTATGTTGGTTCTTTTACTTTGGAACTTTTTTTACTCCCTGCAAGGTAAAAAAGTAGCCTGTTCAGAAAGTGGTCGCTCGTCACTATTTTGCATGTTTCACAAGTAGAAACATGACAAGAATACCGGTTTGACATGAGACCAAAGTCAATTACTGATTTGCACCCCCTCCCGATAAAAGTTGGCTCAAAGGGAAAAGGGGGATACATAATTCATTTGCAAAACCCAAGTCGAATTGAAAGATTAGTTCATTCAGCCAGTTACCCAGGGTAGTGTGGGAAAAGTGTGTTAAAGGGTCATCTTTGTCTTTACCCAGACCACAAATGCCCAGATGGCTATATGGGCATAGGAAACAGTTAAAATCGCCAGCCCATATTACGCACATGTCCCCAGACAGATGTTCTTCAATGTGCTTCAGGGTTTTACATAACTCTTCTAATACCTTACTAATTTCCGATTTCGGGATATTATTATAAAAATGTATTAGGACTGTTACCTTTTTTTGCCTCACAGCTTACTAGCAGTATCTGATAATATTCGTATTCATTCTCAAATTTCACTACCAAATCATTCAGAAGGTTAGACACACAAGTACATAATCCTCCTTTGTTACGTCCCCTTGTGCTCAGACTAGCAGGGGTATGGAATGTGCGATAACCATTTGTGTGTGGCCTCAGTTGCCCATGATTCCTGCAAACAGATGATGGAATAATCCTGTATAAATGTTAACCAAGAGGGGTCCCTTACCCTAGAAGAAAGCCCAGCGATGTCCCGCGATATCAGCTTAAGAATATTACCCAGTTCTGGTTTATTAATTATTGGGCTTGAAGCTACTTGAGTGGTAACATCTCCTAGTGGGCTACTTATCTCACTATACAGTTCAGCTGTAATCAGTCTGTATTGGCTAGCATGATGTTTACTTTCCAAGGTCTCCTCCCTATCTCCTCTTTTCAGGGTTGTAATAGGCTCGGGGTGAAGTTCGCACTCACGTGTAAGAGTATAAGATGGTTAATTTCAGTAGCAACAATAGTATACCCTGTTTCCTTGCAGGCATCGGCTATACTATATTTTGTACAATTTACTGGCCCCAGATAACACATTGATTAGATTGTTGTCTCGTGACCTTAACCCCTCTATCGAGAATGGATGCGCTCTGGTGGTTAGTGCTAGTTGGAGTTAGTCAATCCACCATATCAAGTACACTGTACCTGTTGCTAAGGGGGATACCGGAGACAAAACCGAAGCCATCTAGCCCAGTCCTGTTTCTCACATTATTTTCCCCAGAACCCCTTTCAAAGACATTTCCATTACAAGCAGGGTTCACTTTTTGTATTTGGCGGGAATAGAAGTAAGTACGGTCAAATGGCTGAATTCTAGTTCTTGTGGTATGGGTCGACCTCTCACAAATGTATCGCACTACTCGCCTATCTTTAAAATTTATGACAATACAGTCACCCGATATATCTTTCCTTCTCCTGCCCACCCAAATTACTCTGCGTGCAAACAGAATTTGGCTGTGCATATGTGAAGGGAGGGGTCTGTTGGTATTCAGCCAGTGAATTGTTTTATTCTTCAGTTTAACAAACGATTCCACACTACCCTTATCTAGTTCTGGGACCCCTGCCAGGAAAACAACATAGGGTACAGACTCGGTTGGTAAATCAATTTGTGGTAGCAGATTCTCGTGCTCATTGGTATTAAAGGTCCCTTCTGTCCCCCCTGCAGGGTTTTAACTGTACCCCCTCTCAGTACATGATGGTCTATATTTTTGCCCTTTGCTGGGGCCATAGTTCCCTGCGAAACTGCATCATCCTTGGCACTCAGTCCGGTTCCAGCACAGTCCCGCAAAGTGCCTTCCATGGGATCATGTTCCGATGTATGGGGAATCAAATTAGGGACGGAAATGTTCCTTGTACCACTTGACGACAGGTTCTTATCTTGATTAATCATTGGCAGGTTCCTCTTAATGCACTCAAGATTTGATATACTCAATTGTTCAATTTCTTTAATTTGTCCTCAATTGACGACAGTTTTGCCAGGATGGCTGTATAGAAGACTTAATAAGTCTGCCTACTTTTAACAAAAAGCCCTCATCCAGCATAGGCGGAAGACCACCAGAAGGGAATATAGAAGAAGTACTTGGTGCCGCCGTCTGGTGCCCAAGGATAATGGGTGCAGCACATGCCGAGTCACCCATATTGTTTGCTTTAGCCACCTTAGGGATTTTTCCCTTTGAGGCGCCCCCACCTCGCTTCCTCTTTGGCATCGCTCTAGGTATATGCCCTGGTGGAGGTGGCGCAACCTCTGGAGCAGTCATCGTAGTGGCTACCCTGCCAGGTAGTTATTGGTGTGTTGAAGTTGCATTGGGCCTGCACGCTGGGGGCCCCATGAGTCCTGGTATTTACCATATCCTCCAATGTTAACTACTATTGTGACTTAAGGTCACTTGTTCAATAATAGCATTTGTGTGTCGCTCCGGGGTAGCAACCAACATTAGGTTTCCCAAAGAGGATCGTTTACCGAAGGATGGATTCTGAGAGGGGCGGCGCTCCGTAAGTTCGATTTTATGCGCCAGTACCGAAGTGGCCCTTGTGATAAATTGGTCAAGTGTCCCGGCCACATAGCCTCCCGTTGCAGCCTTCCTCCCCTTCCCTACACATCCAGCCATATCAGGCTTGTTGAAATACTGGGGTTGTACAGATAAAATGGTTTAGGGAACACACACAAATACATAAACTTACTTTGCCTTTCAGATTGTCGATGTTAGAGGGGGGGCCCAGCTGCCTCCAACGGACTCAAACGGACCCGCCCTTGTCCCGGGCTTTGCCCGTCGTGCGCCCACGCGCGTCCCGCAAAGCAGGGGCCGCGAAGAGTGCTGTAGCGCTTGTGGGCGGGCGCAAGTGTGCTCAAGGCTCCTGGACCTTGGAGTCCCGTTGATGCAAAGGAGGATTATAGCCCCAAACAGGGTTCCTCTCCTACGAGCGGCACCCCAAGTAGTTTGTTCTAAAAGTTCTTTGTGGTTTTAACTGTTTCTTTCACAGTCATTCGCTTGTACTCAAAACTTCATTTCCTAAAATGCAACATTTCTGGGTTGATCAATCCAACATCATTTCCATCATCCCTATGCATTTCGGTTTGAAGCCTTCCTCAGAGGAATGTCTGTATGTTGAAATTACGTGTTCCTCACTTCAGAAGCTACCACGTTTGTTCCATGAATCCCTTCAGCCCTCTGTGCTCCAAGAAATCAGCCTGGAAGTCCTGGATCTGCGTAGCCTAACGTATTTCTGAAGGGTATGCCGAAGCTGTAGATCTCACCCATGTCGTACTCTGTGCACAATTGATGGAACCACTTTCTTCCAATAGGCAACCATATTTTTTCAGTTCAGACAGTGCTATTGGGTCCCTTTGTCTGAACCAGTCTAGTAATTTGTCTTTGAGAGTCTAATCACTACCTAGTATGGACAGGCAGAGTCTCCTCCACTGATGAGCATGTTAGTTAAAGTGCACTAATAGTTTACTCAGGTAACAGTGTTGCAGGAAAACTAAAACAAAGAAAGACAAGATTTCTCTTGGCAAGTCAAAAGCAGGTTTACTGTCTGGGCAGGGAGAGTAACTATCCCCACGCAGGTCAACAGCTGGTCTCAATTTGCTGCTCTCAAGCAGCCTCTTGTATTCATGAAAATCTGCTGACATTACAATTATTTCAAAAGCCAATAACCGGTCAAAGAATACATTAGTAAATCATAGACTTTTACATTCACATCACCTGTGTCCTTTAAACTTGAACGTATTTCAACAGTGGGTTTATGCTGTTCCTCCAGCAAGGTGCTGTTTGGAGTCTCAAGTGACTTGGTCCCACTATACCCTAGAAAAGGCAAAGGTGGGAATCCATATGTTGGATCATTTAATGCTTTCACACACCCTTTAGGTGTCATGCTTCATCATCTGGGCTGCTCCTCGTTGGGTTGGCGGTGCAATACCCAATGGGCTCCCTGAAAAGGGGCTCTTTGTCAGATCTTCTTTCCAACTGCCGTGTGATGAAGTGCGGGTATTGGGTCTGGACTGTGTAGATGCAGTGTAGTGATGTAAAATAGCACTGGGAGTACCTAGAAGGACAAATCTTGTTCTGGGGGTCTCCTGTTCTAATTAAAAAACAGTGTGTAAGGCACTCGCCCGAGGGATTCCTCGCGAGGTGGTGTCCTTGCTAATATGTGTTGGTCAACATGTTTTTCGCTATTGGTTCAATAACCCTGCAATTCCTCAGGACCTTAGAAAGAAGCCGTCTACAATTCATGTTTAAGAGGCATACAAAATTGCACACTCAGGTAATGTATTTACCCAAAATTACCTTTAACCTGCCTGGATCTACCTGTTAAGGGAAAAAAAAGTGTTACAGAAAAGATTTGCGATATTGTAATTGATCACATGTACCATGAATGTTTCATTGTGACTCCAGAGCATACTAATGCTAAACGTGTGTGAACGCCGTCAGGCGTATGAAGGACAGTTATAAAAAAAATTGCAAAGGTTAAACACAGCAGTGGTGGTTGTCCGCAGTGAGCTATGGTGACTATTGCCCCTGTGGAAGAACAATAAATTGGCAGAAGAAACACCTTCAGGAAGGACTCACCCAATGGTTATGGTCCCCAGGCTTCATCAGTGCCCGGTGTAATTACGCACAAGGCTTAGCTCCTGTGGGTGAACTGGTGTTGGGGCGATAAAAACATGATATGTACAACCATTGTAAACAGCACATTGTCTGAGCTGTGACACATCAAAAATCCCCAACCAACAATAGGCTGCCTTCACGAAGGTATTATGACACTATTGTTTTCATTCTGTAACATGGTAAAGAAAAATACATTGTATCAACTAAAAGTCTAACAGAATTGTATAGCTTTGTGGTAAGGACTGTGTTTGGGCTCACAATTAAAAAGTTATTATGCTGGCCGTTAGTATCATGAGGCGGTTGCTTCAGAGACTGATGTGGGCATACTCCATGTTAACACGTACACTGTTCCCCCGAAGCCTTGTGGAGTTGTAGGCTAACATGCGGCAGCAGTGATGTGGCAAAGCGTGTGGCTAATTCAATAGGAGACTCAGATTGAGCCGACAGATTCACTTAAGGCGGCAGTTGGAGAGGAACATATTGGGCTATGGCAACGAGCATGTAAGGGAAGTTACAATCATGCATGAAGAAGACTCCTATCAATTACGCTTGCAGGCGAATGCGTAGTGCTGCTCTGAGGGTGGCAGTTGTCATGTCTAGGGTGCCCTGGATCAATACAGCAAGTGGAAATGTTTTAACACTTACGACAGCGGTGTTCCATTTCACTGCGTGTTTAGAGAAAACAGCGTGTGGGGAGAGCTTAAACCCATGAGCCCGCAGTGTACCAATAAATAGCATGCCTCAGAATAACCGCGTCGGAATTCATTTAGAGTCCGCGGTCATGAGTGTGGCGTTCAGGTATCACACCACCTCTGCTGAGAAATGCATAAAACTTAAAACACGGGCGGGCCGTTCTGGTAAACGAGTAAAATGCGTGATAGCGAGCCCTTTGAAAGCTCGTGTTTAGGTGGCCATGGTGCGCTGTTTGTTACAAAGTGAAAGTTCGCCTAGCATCTGGAAACAGCTATAGTGGCCATAAAGTCACAGAGCCTAGGCGGGTTTCTCACGGTTGCCGCGTAGTGCGTGCGTCCCTAGACCTGCCCTCATCCACCGGGTCCAGGAGGTGCCTGTGTTACCATCGATGTGAGATTAAATCGAACTCCCAGAGGTCATGTGATGGGTCACATGGTGTAAAAAGGGGGAGGGGATCTCGCCATGTTTGAGTGGTGGCTATTTCTAAATAGGTTAAACGCAATAAGATGGAGTGGGCTGGGATCGTGTGTGGTTTAGAGTATGATACAACTTGTTATGTTACTAGAGCTTGCACTAACGTCACTGTACATACTGTACATAAATCCCTGTTTTTTTCTGCAAAAAATGGTTTTTAGCCCTACTTATTATGTCTGCTGCCCAGCATAAGATCTGGGGGAGCGTCATGTTCCCTTGATTGTAACTTTTCTTGACTGTTGGCAAAGAGGATGTGTGCGATGAGTGCCGTTCAATATGTGTAAATCGGTGTCTCTGTGAACTGTGTATATGGCAGTGGCCGTTTCAACCTAGTGTTACTGGTCTTGCAAGAGGCAAATGATGTCTGTTTGGTCTAGGCACATATGCAGAGAGGTAATATGGACAGATCTACAGCATGATATCAATTGTAGATGCTTTTCAGAGTCTCATATCCAACTCTCTTGCTGAACTAATAGTCTGTACAGCTTTTATGACATGTTGTACAGGGAGCTCCAGGGTATATCCTCATTTAAACCATATTAGTGTGTCGATAAGCGGTGTATCCATCTTTGTTCTCTGATAAAGAGGTTTCTCTTCGAAATGTTGGGGGAGGCTTCCAAAATGACCCACTTGAGGTAATCTGGTGTATACATTTTGTCCCGGTAGTGGGTACACATCTTGGTATTTGTTTTATGGCAGCGGAAATTGCTGCAGTTTTCAGACATACGCTGTTTAATCATGTGCTCATTCCTACATAGTAGAGGTTGCAAGGGCGCGTGAGTAGATACATACAATTTGCAGAATTAGTTTCTGTGGGTGCGCATCTCCCACACAAAATCGTTGTTCAGCGTGATGTTTTTATGGATGTAAGTGAACGCACATGCAGTGCATGAGCCACATGGATAGTGGCCTGTGACTGCTGGTAATTGCCACAATGTTCCCTGTTTGTTAATGGCCTTAGGTTTAGGTCCAATGTTGATGAGCATATCTTTCAGGTTTCTCAAACGCTTGAATGCAAACCGTGGGTGCTCAAGTTGTAGTGACCCTGTCTTAGGTAAATTCCAATGTTTTTTCAACACCTTAGTTGGTTGGATATTGGCGTGTAAGTCGTCACACAGGTCAAAGTTTCTGTTTCGACTATTTTTCTTCTCTAGCAGACTTTCTCTATTGTTGATTTGTGCTTTCTTTCTTGAGAGGGTGATGCTTTTCAGAGGATAATCTCTGTCCGAGAGATTGTGTGCAAGGGCTGCTGACGCCGTCTTGTAGTCATCTACTGAACTACAATTTCTCCGTATTCTGAGAAACTGCCCAAATGACATCAAATTAAATTGACATTTGGAATACTATACTACAGCAGTTCTGTGCCAACTTGGAGTTCTCCTGGGACACCAGCATGCCTTTTAGATAAGCTTACAATCCCTATGATTGAAGGGGGAGTACATAAATGGTGACAAATCGTAGAGGACAACCTAGCCCGCTGAGAGTCTCTAATAGAAATCACAGAGGCTAATCTGTTGAAGTTCAAGTATTACCAACTTGCAACGGGAGTAGGCAAAGATAGAAAAGGTAATCGCTTTCGAGAGGACAAGATACAAAGAAGATCACTTCAGGAAAAGGAAATTACCAAGTGGTATTGGATGTTAGTCCAGGCAGGAGAGGAAGAATGTATTTTACCCGCGGAGATCTGGAAGAGGGACCTGCCAAGTTCTGACATGGAAACCTTGTTGCAAGTATTGTCTTTGGTCATCTATTAAATCTGTGCCTCTCAGGAAAAAACGTTTGTTTAGAGTGCATAAGCATACTGGATGTCAAGTAAGCTGTCCAAGCTGGGAAGTCCGGAGGCAAGGACGTGACCCAAAGTGCAGCGAGGAAAAGGCTGATGATGTCCAAATATTTTGGCAATGTCCCTTGATCTAGCTCTTTGGCAAGAAGTTGGAAAGGTGCTCTCGGATATAATGTGCCAAGAAATCAAGACAAGCCTACCTGTCACTGGTTATTTTTGGGGTTGTTAATGGGGGGGAGAATCCCTTGAATTTTTCCAAGACCCAAAAATCCCTTATTTTTGTATTAATTTTGCTTGCACGAAGAGAGGTATGTCTGAAGTAGATCCTCACTAGCCCCCCAATGGTGTGAGATCAGGTAACATCAGCTCAAATGGAAAACAGTCTAGATCATAGTAGCCCCGCCTCCCCACCATAAGAACAAGATTTTGGGACAGATCGGAAGGTTGGCAATAAACTAATCGCTTTAATAGATCCACCTTATTTTTTGTAAAATGCTGAGCTCCAGTAATTATAAATCAATGAAATAAAAGTTGAAGGGGAGTTTGTCTCGAGGGTCACACATAGCACTCCTATTTTTAAACTGCTCTGCGTATGAGGTGTGGGAACCCGTTTTGTGGGGAGTACACTGCCCCTGGGTCTCCAGGTGTCTCTTGTGAGAGGTGCAGGACTCTTGTTACTGCACCAGAGTTTACCAGACTTTTTGTTGAACAATTAGGACAGTTCGAGGAAAAAAAGCATTTAAACGGTCAGGATGGCTTTCAGCTGCTATGAAGAAATGTTTTGTACTTGCACAATCTGATAATTGATTTATGGCATAACTAATGTCTGTTTTGCTTGGTTGATATAGTTATACTCGTGCTCCCTACCACTAGAATGCTTTGTTGCATTCTGTAAATTGAATGTATTGGTTATTTGGTGTTCGTAACTAGGTATAGTAAAGGGTTCCCCCTCTCATTCCTCTGAAAGATACGAAGGGCCAGATTTAACAAGGCGGTTGCGTTGCCCTTGTGTCTCGCAAGGTGACGCAAGGCAGCACAATTCCTTAATTATCATCTACAAAGCCACACAAGGGGTGATTTGTGCCATCTGTGTGGCTTTGGAATGAAAATTAATGCCACACAGTGGCTTATGTTGCATTTTGTTATATTTCGAGCTGGTATGCGTTCCTTGGGTGGGACGTGGGTGTTCCTGTACATCCAGCCATGGATTTGATACAATCCAGATATACAAATTGCATTAAACCTGTGATTGTATTAAATTGATATGCCACCCTGAGTATGAAAGGAGACAAAGAAAATGCCACCTTTGTTTTGTTTATGTGCAGAACTGTATCCCTTCCTACACAAAAACAATCCTTCACAAGGGTGCCTGCTTTGGAAATAGGCAGCACACAGTGCACTATAGCTAGGCGTGAACACATGTGCACCATATCTTTGTAGCTATGGCACTTTCTGCTCTCTGTTTCACACATTTCAGCTCAACAACTTTGCTAACTGCTCTCCATTGTCTGAAATATTAGGAAATATGCCTCTAAGTTGTTTATAGTTAATGGGACACAAAAATGGAACCTTTGGGTCTATGGTCAATTAGTTGTGTCCTTAATGACAAAGGAGCATCCCTTTCATTGGATGGTTTCATTCACCCACCCGAGGGTGGCATGTTTCATCATTGGCAAACCTCCTCGTATTGTGATGCCTAGTCACCATACAGGCTACAACCACATCCCTTGGAGGGAGGAGTTTAGGAATGTTTTGAAAGTAAGAGGTATATTCTAAATACCCAAATGAGGAGCCAAGGATGGTGTGGGCAGCTGAGAAAGGTAACAAAGAGTGATATAAAACGAACTCCAGGTTTCGCAGCAAAATGCTTTGATTGAGCGACCCTGTGCCAGGGTTAAAAACAGTGTGGCACTGCGGGTAAAATTAGAGCCACTTGTGTGTCACAGAAGGTCGACATGGTTCAGCCTATGACCCGGATGGTGTCTTGGCTTTCTTCAGGACCAAATACTGCTGCTGCTTGATGTGCTCAGCAAAAAATGTAAAGATAAAAATAAATTGACAGGTAATACAAAACCATCAAGTGATCCCAAGGAACATGAGAAGGTGAAGGAGTCACTCGTGGTACCTGTGAAAGACAAATTCAAAAGAGATTTTTGATAATAAATTCAAAACAAATTACATAAATGTAGTTATGGGTTTAGGGCCAGAGTGCATTGTCTCAAACATGTCGACAAAGTTATCTATCTTGGTCATTTGTGTGTTGATGGTCTATCACCAGTTGTCTCAGACATCTAGTTTGGTGTCCGGTTCAGCAGATAATTATACATTACACATAGAACATGATGAGTTTTAAATTCTCAAAATGAAAAGGGCTTACCCGCTGTAGTCGGGTGTCACCCCTCAACTGACCCAGGCTTGGAGCCCAAAGAAGGGAGAGGTCTCAATAATTTGCAAAAGTCATAGCAGAGAAAGGGTAAAAGAAAACGAGAAGAAGTTTCCTTAAAAATGTTAGAGGAGTTGAAACCGTGATGTGCAAGTATATTCTGCAATGTATATCCCAATATAGTGCAAGAAATGAGAAAACATCCACAACAATCATGGCATTGCCATGTCCTACAGGGTGAAAAAACTAATGACGCAATCTTGTGCCAGTCTGTGCCAGTCTAACTGGTGCTATAATGGGTGTTTACAGGAGTAAGTATTTAGTTGGAAATTGCTACTGGGAGTTGTAGTGCAGTGGTGGTGCACACCTCAAATTAAATGTTTATGCAATCCTATGCATACAAGGAACAGCTTTACACTTTAAAATGCAGCCTTCTTTTGAGAAATACCAAAACAAGACCGTTAAGACAGAGCATGCTAAAGCACATGTTGATGGAGTGCCCTAGGCCCTGTGGTATTGTGTAGGCCCGGTAACAAAATATGTGTTGGGGGTGTGACTCGCCTCAACTCCAAAATGCCAGCACCAAGCTCACCACGCCTTGGATGGGAGACCTTTAGCATAGCTAATCCATGGGTGTAGATAATGGACACCTGGTTGAAGTACCATTCAGTCATCACTTTTCAGAGTTTGTTTCAACTGGATAAAATATGATTAAAAAACCGGAAGCCAAGAGAGAGCCTAGAGTTGAAAGTACTATAAAAGTCATTCCAGAACTCCTCGGAAGTCCTACAACAAAGCTGGTCATCCTTTAACCCAAACAAAATGTTTCCTCTAATTATCGTTCATCAACCTCCAGATTATGACCACTCATTTGTGGATGAAATGCTCACTCATTTTACAAGGATGTCCAATCCTTCCCTAAGAAAAGCATTGTTGGAGATTTTAACATGTACCTAGACAGTTCAGTTAGAAAACCAGCCTTAGAACTCATCGACATGAACACCACAGGTTTTTTGCAAATTGTAAATGGGCCTGCACTCTATACATGTTATATTCGGTGACAATGTCTCTTTTTGTGTGGTCAAGGTGTCTAGTTCTTAGTGTATGTGCTATGACCTCTGAAACTGTACAATTGGGGAATTCCTAGTCAGCACATTTAACACTTTAGTAAGGTAATAGTACATGGTGCAGGACATGGACAGGTGAATGTAACCTGTGGATTGCAGCACATGTACCATCCGCTAGGTTGACAAAGTAAACTTAGCTTCTAGCCTACGTGTTGTGTAGCCTGACTGCTGCAGCTTTTTACCCCTTGCCTGCTGGGCTAATTCCCCCGCTGTGTTGGGGGAGAGGGGGCCACGGTGGCTGTGTGCTTATGACGAGCTGAGCTCATCATGACCAAGCCCGTTCCAATGGAACGCCCAGCACAGCAGGGCAATTATCCCCGCGTGGGTGCGTCGCAACACACGGCCACCGTGGCTCATGACGAGCTGAGCTCGTCATAAGCATGGGAGGGGTTAAACCTTAAGGTGAACCTGTCAAAATAACCCTTTTGCCAATTAAGAACCCTACTTGTAAATATTTAAAAAGTCATCCCCAAGTAGGCCTTGTGGCCTATAATGTAGGGTGCCTATTTAAAAGTGATCCATGCAGTAATTTAGTGCTGGCATGTACCTATAATGAAGAGCCCTGAAAAGCTATTTTCACTAAAAAGGGCTGCAGCTATTCCTATGGAAAAAACTAGAATTCTGAATAAATACTATTTTTTGCGAACTCCGATTTAGGATAAGCTACTGGTATAATTCAACAACTTAAAAAAAATATCCGGCTCAGTAGTTAAGTGGCTTTTTAAAAAAAATATATTGGATAAGTGCTGTTTCCTGCCTGAACCTCCACTTGGCTAATTATCATTAGCCTGCCAGAAGCTGGTCTCTATTGGTGCTTTCCCTTAACTGTTTCTAGACCAGAAATAATTGTTGAGGTATTTTGGATGGAAGACCAGGTGTGAGGTATATGACTTCTTAAAACACAGGAAGGGCACCTGGGGAAGGTTCAGGCACTTCATTAACTTAAGAGTCCAGGCTGAGGCTTGTTCATTCATAGTTTAGGACAAAGGGAGACCTGGAGAAGAGAAGTCTTTTAGTCTCTTGGCCAGCTTTTGCAAGTTTGACACAGTCCCAGTGGGAGAGAAAGGGAGAGATGGTCCCAGAAAAGGTTTGATGGGGACTTGGAAGGGGGACTTCTCATTTTCTTAAACATACCCCTGACTGGGACATCATAAATCTTCAAGTGCAGCAGGGTGCTGCTATGTTCGATTTTACTCTGAATTGTGTGCTTTGGGGTAGTTTGCAGTAAGGCAACTAGGATGTGTTGTAAAAGTAGAAAGGGTTGCGCCTGTGAAAGTTTGTCTCAGTGGCAAGGGAGCGTGCAGTAGTCACCCCATCCCAATGGCTAGTGAGTCTTACAAAAAGTGGCACTTCACCCACATCTCATAAAAACACTTTTGTACCTGTGGATTAACAGAAGATGCCTGGATCAGCTGTCTGCGATCTGTGTGGAGACCTGAAGTACTGACCCGCTTCCATTGCTATCCGGGACTGAGACATGGCCATCAAGGTTCAGTTGGCTGACCTCATGTGTGACTGGAGGGGACACACGCTTCAAGAGGTCTTTTTTCTTGAGCTTTAGTGCTGGTCCTGTGGTCCCAGGAGCTGTAGAAGAGATATAAAAAAAAGAGGGTGAGCGTAGCCAAAATGCGGTCCAGTGTCGACCTGTCCTTGTTCAACTGACGCAGGCTGAGAGGCCCTCCACCACCTGCTCCTGGTGAGGCCCAGCCCATGAGTCCTCACAATCAGCTGCTAAGATGTGGGAGACGATTTGGTACAGGAGGATTGGCGGAACTGCCCTGGTAGCTCCTGCTCAGCCCCACAAGATGCCTCCCCCACCCGTTCTTGTAGTTGAAATCCAATATGGCCACCACCGCTGCTTGAGACACCCAAATTCCCTGAGGGAAGAGTCGCAGATGCCTTTGACTGAGCAGACATCCAAGGATGAAGGAGAGGACGTCCTGGAAAACCTGGGCTATACCTCTGCATGAGAGGGTCAGGATTACCCAACACATGCGTATGGATATGGTATTGACTGAAGTGCAGGGGAGTTTTCTGCCACTCCAATAGGAGTTCATTCCAGCATACCAGTCCTAAGCTGCATGCAAGCACATCCACTCATTGCGGGAACTAGGAGAGCGGCTCCAAGTACCTGGAGCCCACATGCCGTGGAGATGGTGTGCTACAAGAATTAGCATTGGAGAGCCTGGCCTGCATACACTATAGAGCACCTAAAAAGTGAGCTGTTCTGCGGTTTGCTCTGGCACCGGCGGCAGGTGTTTGGTGCCGTAACTAAATCAATCTCTTTGATGCTTTTAGGAGGTCACCTTATGGTAGCACAGCAGAAACCCTGCACCACCTACACTTGGCATATTGTGGACTAAAATATGGAATTTCCATTCAACTGAATGGATCACTGCAGTTTTATGGGACAACATGCCCAGATACGACAAGATATGGACTCCCTTCCATACCGATATCAAACATGATAGGAGATTACCCAGAACCCCAGACTTTGTGCCCCTAACGGAGGAAAGGATTCCAGACATAGTTGATCGAGGAACACATTCATTGCGGCACCTTGGGAGGTCTGAGCTGCCCTTTGTTTTTATTGGGTAGAGTTAGAGGGCTACCGCCTCCTTACTGGATATCCAGCCCCTCCCGTAACTCTACCACCCGTCCTCTACGAAGCTTCAACCCACTTTCGGCGTACGACATACACTCCCTCCTGTACTAATATGATCTTGCACCCTTGACGCACACAGCCCCCACACACCTTCCCATCCCTACTATTCCTCCAAATCCCCACAGGTCCTCCAAACAGAACGATAGAGGTATTGTTGCCAATAATCTAAGAAAAGTCACACTAACTCCTGACCCCTCTTCCTCCCCTATCACTCCTCAGCTTAAATGCTCACTTCTGAACTGTAGATCGGCCCCTAGACATGCCTCAGACATTGCAGACCTCATAATCGCACATGACCAAGACTTGACCATACTCACCGAAACCTGGTTAACAGACTCTTCCTTGCCACTCATTGACATTCTAGTTCCCCCTAATTATCACATCATCAGATTGGATAGGGTTGGCGAAATAGGGGGTGGAATCGCATGTATTCACCGAAGCAACCTTGCAGTAATCAGAGCCCGTTCCCCTATATTCTCCTCCTGTGAACACCTCTGCCTTGATATCAACAGCGAAGGTAACCCTGTATGCTCCCTACATATTATCTACCACCCACCAGAAGACAACCTCACCTTTACTGAACACCTCTTGGACCTGGTCACAACGAACTCTGGACGTCTACATACACAAATATTCCTTGGTGATTTCAACCTTCATTGGAACGATCACAATGATTCTGTGGTCAATAGTCTCAAAAACTTCCTCACTGCCCTAGACCTCACCCAAATTTGCAACAGCCCCACCCACGATAAAATCTCTATCATGGATCTTATCTCCAAAGATGACTCTATCCAACTCGAGTCAATCCAACCCTGTGACTGGTCTGACCACTTCATTATTACATTCTTCATCCTCGAAAAAATGAAATCTAATCCGGTACTATCCACCAGATCTAAGGTCTGGAAGAGAGACTTGAAGAAACTCAATCCCAACTCACTACCCTCCCTAGCTACAATTTTCTCCTGCCCCCCACTGGCGCTGTTGGCGTACAGGTTCTTACCGACCACTACCTCAATTAAATGTCCTCAATTACCAACAAAGCTGCCCCTCTTCAGTTAAAGATTGTTTCTTCTAAAATCTCTAAACCATGGTACGACGGGATTCTTAACGATGATAGACGAGCGATGAGACTGGCGGAACGTAACTGGAGATCTGACCAGTCAGCTTTGCACCTCAAAACACTTAAGAAAAAAAGAAACGCTTACTTTAGAAAAATCAAACGCTCGAAAGCTGCTTTCTTTAGCCACCAGCTTGACCAAGCAAGAAACCTACCAAAAAAACTGTTCGAGTTAATCAAAACTCAATCCAGAGATGGCCCTCAAAGTCTCTTAAACACTTCTAGTGCACTACCGACCTGTGAAGAATTCTCTACTTTCTTTAACTTAAAGACAGACAACAACAGGAAAGATCTCCTCACCGATCGAAGTCTTTACTCTAACCCCCACAGCAAAATGCCCATTGATTTAAACAACAATGCTTCATGGTCATCCTTTGAAACGTACTCGGAAGAAAATATTGTCAAGATTCTAAGCACACTGAAGCCTTCCAATCACCTCACTGACCCTCTGCCCGCAAACGCCTTAAAGGACTTTATCCCATTACTTCTCCCCATCTGGACTAAAATCATTAATAGCTCACTTAAACAAGGATGCATCCCGAACTCCCTCACGTGGGACAGGTTTCGCCATACTAAAGAAACCCACAGCTGACCCCTCAGGGCGATAGTTGTTAAGCTCGATCACCGATATCCCTACCTTGGCCAAACTCCTAGAATGTGTACACCTACAACTAACAAAACACATCGAGCACTTTCACCTCCTCAACTCACACAATCATGTTTCCGAGCAGGCCACAGTATGAAATTAGCCATGACTCAAATAATTGATGACGCTCTTCAAATTCTTGATCAGAACGGTTCTTGCCTCCTCATACTACTCGATCTCTCATCAGCCTTTGATACGGTCAAACATGAGAACTTACTCGATTTGCTGAATCTCAGAACGGATATTTCAGGGACAGTTCCCAAGTGGTTCACCTCCTTTCTGTTTAACCGGACTCAAAAATTCAAGATTAACAATACTATGTCCACACCAGTTCCTGTAACACTTGGTGTCCCTCAAGGATCCTCCCTCTCCCCTACTCTGTTCAATTGAGTCATGGAACCACTTACCGTACTACTCCAAGCATCTAATGTTCAATTTCACATGTATGCAGACGATACCCAGCTCTACCTCAAAATTCACACCCTTGATGACATCAAAATACTCAACACAACGCTTAGGAACACTCAGACTTGGCTGGCAGAGAATCACCTCAAACCTAACGCGCTAAAAACGGAATTCATCCTAATAGCGCCTCCCACCAAAGTCCCCATCACTCAGGCCTGTCTTAATCATCTCACTGCACTCAACGTTCAACCTACTATTGTGGACTCAGCAAAATCTTTAGGCATAACCCTTGACTGCAATCTTAATATGCATCATCACATCAGCAAAGCAACAAAGGGAGCTAATTTCCAAATCAACACTTTGCGTAAATTGAAACCTTTCCTTCCTCCCAATGACTTCAGAACTGCAGTCCAAGCCCTAGTCATCCCTCGAATGGATTATGGAAGTGTTGCCCTCTGTGGTCTCCCCATATCGACAACCGCACCATTAAAAGCCTCTATTAATGCTGCAGCCAGACTTATCACAGGCTCAAAAAAATCGCTCACACATCTCTCCTGATCTAAAAGTTTTGAACTGGCTGCCCTACAAAGCTAGAATACACCTGAAAATCGCCTGCATGACCCACAAGGCTATACACCACATCTCCCCCAGCTACCTCGCTCAGAAACTGACAATCTCGGCTGGCTCAAGAGCGACAAGAAGCGCAGACAATCTTCTTTTGAAACCTCAGAGATTTCACAAGAAAAAAACTTATAAAGGCTGCTTCTCAGGGACGGCGCCCAGGATATGGAATGCCCTCCCCCCAGAAATCATCCACAGCATCCTTCAAAAAAGAAGTAAAAGCTCTACTCTTAGCTAAATTTACCTGAACTTTGTCTATTGTAATCTCGGAACTCGGTACTCTTCCTCCTATGACTATGTATATTGACTTCCTATGCACCGTTGCTACCTTACCTTGTTTTCTTTTGTAACCATTTGCACATCTTTGCTCAAAATGTTTTGTTTAATCATTACTCCTTTGCCTTTTTATCCCATTCTGTTTGTAAAGCACTCTGATATCAGTAAGGATCTTGTTCGCGCTCTATAAAACTTTCAAAATAAACTTGTAATGTGAACATTACACTCAAGATGTAATGCTATTACAATTTCTTTGCCTCTACCTGTAATTTCACTCACCTTGGACTTTAAAAACTTAAATAAAGTTGTTTAAAAAAAAAAGAGAGCGAGATGGAAAGGAATTGCTCCAGAAAGTTTGATAAGTTGGGACTTAATAGGGGGCGTTAGGTGGCGCTTGACCGTAATGGCCGTGCTTTGGTGAGGCTCCCGCCGATCCAGGCTGTATTTTATACATCATCCTAATTCTGCTGAATACAACTGCCCATATGTAGAGCCACCGGACAGGGGAGAAAGTGCTGATTCCGCCGATCCTTGGTTGATGGCAAGGGGCTGCCGGGAGGCTGCGAGAGGCCTGGTGTCCTGAGGTGGCTGAAACTGCTGGGCAAGGCCGAGGCTGCATGGGCCCGCTGCGCTACCGCCCGCATCACTGCGCGGCTGGAAGCCATTGCAGGTCCCGGCGGAGCAGCTCAAGCACCAGGTGAGCAGCGGAGGGTCCCTGCGGTGCCCGGAGTGACTGCCGGGCTCCAAGTGTGATCGGAGGCCAGCATACGGCGAGAAGAGACGGGCGAAGAGGCTCACGGTCCGGCCTTCAGTGCGGTGAGGAGCGGGAGAGCCTGTGGGTGAAGGAAGTGCTCTCAATTACATTACGGCCCTGAGGATGGGAGGAATTACACGCTTGAGTGCACAGAGGCAATCTGGGAAGGTGCACCTGGTCGAGGAGACGGTCATGGCGTGGTGTGAGCCCAGGGCCGCAATTTTGCACAGGACTCGTGGGAGCATTGACTACTGACCCCCTGGGAGTCGATAGCAGTACGGAGGGAACTTCCCTTAATATCTTGATGGCCATAACTCCCTTATCGCCCTCATTAGCTGGAATTTGATTGCTTTGGACAATACACTTGCTGCTGAAATCCCCCCTGGACTCCCTGGCATCCATTTTGTGTTGCTGAACACTGGCTGTCTGACCTATCTTGTACTGTATTAATGGCTGGAGGTGTATGACGAGACCAAGAGCTGAGGTGGAGAAAGCGGGGACTTAGCACAACTTGTTGATTGGGACACATATATTTGTCTTGTGCACAGGAGGCCGGCGATACACGGTCAGACAGCCGGGGAGAACAGATGCCAAGCAGGCGAAGCTGTCCTTCGATGCGCGGAAGACGCCCGGTTCGAGCTCCAAAGAGCGCATGGATCCGGATCCACCAGATTCAAGGGATGGAAACTGGAAGGCGCTGCTGGTGGGGATGCAACAGAGTCTTACTTCCATAGATTCTAAGATGGACGCTATGAATAACAGGCTTGAGGCAGTGGTTGCCAAGATTGACCAGCATGACGAGCAGCTTCAGGAGGCAGAACAAAGAGTGTCTGGGTTGGAGGACGGAGCGGCGGCCAACAAACAGCACATGCTCCAGATGGATAGGCTGTTGAAGGTCAAAGCAGACACAAATGAGGAGTTAGAGGCCCGCTCTCGGAGGAACAACGTGCGCATACTGTGCCTGGCGGAGTCAACAAACACAGGGCGATTAGCGGATTTCATGGAACGGCTGGTGGTGGAGCTGTTTGGAAAAGACTCCTTCTCTGTGCACATGACCATTGAGTGAGCCCATAGGTCACTTGCGGCGCGCCCACCCCAGGGAGCCCCGCCGTGACCGGTGATAGTGAGTTTCTTGAATTATCGTGATAGGGACACTGTGCTGTGCCTAGCTCGTGAGAAGGGCGAAGTGCGGTATGAAAACACCACCTTGGCTTTCTACCCAGACTTCACCTAGGCCGTGCAGGAAGCCTGTCAAAAGTTTATGGCCATGAAGAAGAAGTTGCAAGCATGAGAAATCACGTATGCCATGCTCTACCCTGCCAGATTGAAGATCCATCACCGGGGAAAACAACACCTCTTTATTTCTCCTCAGCAGGTGGGGGAGTACCTCAAGCGTGACCACAGAGCAACATCCCGAGAAGGTGCTTCACGCCAACGTTCCCGGTCCCAGTCCCCATTGTCGCATCCGGATTGATTATGTGTCCCTGCGACTCACGACTCACCACAGAGTCAAGGCAAAGAGACTTCTGAGACCTGTGCTGAGTGGGTGATGTATCATTGATATTTGCTGGTTGTTATGATACTTTTACCGTCTGGACAATCGCTTCTGTCCTGTTAATGCAGCCCGCTTAGTTAAGTGGGTTTGCAGACGGGTGAAATAGGGAGGTGGAGTGGGCACGGCGAGAGCCCCTAGTGGGCCCCACTTGAGGGCATTCCCCTTCTCATGTTTATTGTTTAGTATTCGGGGGTGAGAATGTGGTTCTTTGGAAATAAGGCTGGGAGTTGGTAGGGGGGCCTTAACCGGCATGTTGGGGTGGCCGGTGTGGGTTGGGATTTGAACTGTGCTGGTGTTGGTCAAGAGGGCAGACTTGAACTGATTGAATATGAGGTCAGAGAGAGGAGGACTGTATCAGACTTTGCACCTGTTATTGGGGGGTGGATCGCATGCCCGGCAAGTTGGGGAAGCCGGAGTGGGTGCGGGAGGAGGGAGGAGGGAGTTCCGGGGTAATTCTAGATGTACGACTGGATAATGGACAAGACTGTCGGATGATAGAAGTAAATACTTTCTGGGAAAATGGTTGCAGGAGCCTCGGATGTAAGAGGACTCCATGTGTTATCATGGAATGTGCGAGGTTTAAATGACCCACGGAAGAGGTGCCAAGTGCTAAGTTATATGGGCAGACATCACATTAATGGGGCCCTGCTGCAGGAAACCCACTTGGGCCCGAGTAGCCAACCCCAATTCGCGGCCCGCTGGGCCATACACCGCTGTTTTGCCTCCTACTCGAGCTATTCTAGATTGGTGGCTATTCTGGTTAAGCTGGGACACACTTTGTACAGGGAGGAGAGGAGGAGGATGTAAATGGGTTGTATTGTCTACTATGGGGTAGGTTACATACTCATGATGTTCTGTTCGCTAATTATTATGGTCCCAACACGGATAACCCCCGTGCCCTCTTGGAGGGGTGGGGCAAGATTCAGGTGATAGACCCTACTTACGTGATAGGGGGGGGAGACTTTAATATTGTTATAGACCCTACGACTGACAGATCCCGCCCTGACCACATGCACTACGCTAACTCGCAAAGAACTTTGCAGGATATCACAACCTCAAACCGCCTGCTAGACACTTGGCGATGTAAACACCCCACACTGAGGGAGGGGACGCATTACTCGGCGGTGCATGGGTCCTGGGCGAGGCTTGATTATGTGCTGGTAACGGTGGGAATGGCGCACTGGATAGAGGACGCATCCCACTTGGCCTGTACGTATTCAGATCACTCGCCTGTTAGCGTTAGGTTACAGCCCCCGGTGGAACACTCCCCTTATCTTCACTGTCGTCTTAATCCTCAACATCTCCAAGACCAGGTATTTAGGACAGATCTGGTACAAGAGATAAATAAGTTTTTTTAACATAACGTAAACTCAGTCTCCAGCCTGACTACAGTGTGGGAGGCCTTTAAGGTGACCGTGTGTGGCTGGTGCATCTCCAAAGGGGGGGGGGGGTGTTATCCTGAAGGACCTCAGCAGATGAGTACAAACACTTGAAAGAGAACTCAAATCCCTAGAGAGGGGTCTGGCAGAGGGGGAAGAGACTGGGGCCACCATGGCTGCTCTTCGTGATAAGATGTCTGAATTTGAAGAGACAGTCGATAAGGAATGTTCATTCAGGGGGAAGCCCTATAGAGCACGGATATTCGGGGAAGGAGACCATCCGGGGAAAGCCTTAGCAAATGCAGTACGTCCCCCTAGATTTACCAATTACATTGTGGAAATACGTGATGAGGAGGGGCGACTACATAGTGATAAGCGTGGCTCAAATCCACCCGAGTGACTTACCGCACTCACCTATAGTCGCTATATAGGAAGTCAGCCGGACAGTGGAGAAGAATAAACAAAAGTCTTTATTAGGCCAAACAACACTCATATGAGAGGGCCCTGTCCGACCTCACTCCTAGGAGTGCGAACGAGAGGACTGACTCTCTGCATCACAGCAATACATTATAATGCAATACAGTAACGAGGGGTACGCCCCTGGTGGAAAGTTACCGAGCCCCAGACCATGGAACAATGCTCTCATAGAGCAGGCATCTGCACCTGCGAGAGATACATTATTATCTCTACTCAAGGCCATGGAGCTAGGCTTCGGCGTCTCTGGGCATGAGAACATTACTGATAAAGGGACTTGTTAGTTTCGGCCACAGCAAGCTAAGAAATGAAAACTGCTGTCTTAGTACATTTCTGTATTCCTGCGGGAGGGGCATATGAGCGAGCAGGGCCCGCAGGCACAGAGGGTTACACAAAATGGTGGCACACAGGCTAAGCTAAGAAACTAATATGGTCACACATACATTTGAATATACGTAAGGAGCAGTGGAATAATTCAGCATAAGTGCATATACGAACGTCATCAGTTAGCCATATGATGCTAACTCATACATCAGCAATAGGTAATTAGGGTGTCGAAAAGTGAACTCTATCAGACCCTCCTTTTAGCATCATTGGCTAACTATGGCCTCATTTATTTGCCAAAAGGTAGTGCCGACATCCATACTAGGGGCAGGACTTTATTTCTTTAATCTAGAACATCTTCTGCAATGAACATCAACCAACTTGCATCAGCAGGAATTTCAGTAATCATAGAAGTGGTATATTGACCAGGTAACTTCTTTTTCGGGCGTATATTCGCAGCACACATTGAACAACATGGAGGGAGGCAGTATATGCAAAGGCAGCATGTCAGAATTACACTCACCACACCAACCAAACCCATCAATATTTTCCAACCCCAGGAAGAGAAGGCACCTCAAAGCCACCCCTGTAGGGACCATGTCCCATTATCCTGATGTAGTTCAGTCGCTAATCTATGTAATTTTTGTACTGCCAAGTTAACAGTCGGGGCTGAGTCAGGTATATAAACACAGCAAGACGTCCCGATGACGCGACAGGCCCCGCCCCTATCGGCTAGTATGACGTCAAGCACCATCCTGTTCTGGATCGTGAATAATCTCATAGCCTGAATCTCAACAGATATATTAGTCGTAATGTCGGCCTCAGTTAGAACCACCTTTTCCATTACCCTAGACAGTCGTCTAATAGCTCTACTGTTAAATATCGGACCCCAGAAAGGTAGCAAACCCTTAGAAAAATCAGTCCATTGCTGGTACGAGGTGTCCGTCTGATCAACGTCATCTACCTGAAGTTCCCTCCTTTTACGCTGCTCTAGCGGCTGCTCCTGAGGACTGGGGAATCGACGATGAGTTTTGTGGTAATCAGAGGGAGCCACATACACAGTGGGAATCATGTAGGCTAGGTAGCACACCCCACCCCAACCTTCAGGCAACCATAAGTATCCATTATCGCCGCAGATGAAATAGATACTTGGTGGGGCAATCAAAGAGGGGCTAAGAGGCAGGCGTATTGAAGCAGTCACATTACAAGAGCTATTACCAACTTTTATGGGACCCCTTCCCTCTATACAGAAAAATGGAGAAGGACCCACCACAGCCAGGGGTATCAGAGACTTGGAACTGTCGTTACTCTTTGGAGGGTGTCTGTAAGACAGAGTGGCATTCAATTTCAAGAAACTATCCCTAAGTCTGTCAGTATCATTTGGTATCAGAAATCGACCCAGCCTTTTCTCACACGTCTCTATAAACGTCTGGTCAAAACGTCCATCAGTATATAGTCGCCCGAGAGAAGATGGAGGCAGAGGGCGTACTCGCATTGTCATTGTCCACCCCCTATTCTGCAGTCGGGGAGTCAGGGAATCTGGCTGTTGGAAATATTTAACGAGACCTATAAGAGTATACCACCCCACACAACTATTGACCGGCGTCAAAGGGAGAGCAAGGAATCTATCTTTCTTATAGGCAGCAGAAGGCAAAAGCCCACAAACCCAGCAATCTGTCATGTTGGTAGTGGCGTGTGCATGGTGCAAAGTCTTAATAAAAACATTATCTCTGTAATTTTTTCTCAGCATTCTTTCACCGTAATCAACAGTAATCATATTGTGTTCAGGAACAGCAGTGGGTGTGGGTGCAAACACATGAACAGGGTACGCCTTATCCAAGAAAAATAATATTCCAAGAGTCACTATAAAAGCGATCAGAACAATGATGATGACCACTATCTTTCCTCTTCGGGGAAGGGCCAACCAAGGGGAATCAGGTACAGGTCTCGGAGGAGCCGCAAAGGGCTGCTTCTCATCAGGAATGGGACGCCCAAAGGGGACATTCTGAATAATCTTTCAAAAATATCAAAAATCAAAAATAAAAATCACACTACTACTAGAAAAATAGTCCCAGACAATCCTCAACCGGCCAGAGGGGTTCTTCAACCCTTAAAAAGGGATCTTCTCCCTGTGTCCTTCAAAGCCTCACAGGCAGGCTTTTACCGTCCATACCTAGTTCCAACGACGCTGTTCAACAATTTGGAAACAAGGGAAGCACTTAATTCGGGCCCCGCACCACTCTATAGTCTCAAAGAACACAATCTTCGGCTAAACACCAGGGCTCTTATAAGTCCATCCCTACCACTAATTCTTCTTATTCAGAAAATCCACTAAGCCCTTCTTCCGGTGTCTAGTCCATCATTTTCAGCACTGTTACTTGTTATTTCTTTTTCGGGGCCTCAAATTGTAGCGAGTGCTCCCTGGCACTTCGGGGTCAGCGAACAAAACAGGTGTATCTGTGGCAGACGCTGGACTTTCTGATGTCTCTTCACTAGTAGCAAGGGGAGTAGTAGAGCTCACTGAATTCTCTATTCCGCTACGCTCTTCTCCAATCAGTGAAGCATCCGAGAAAGGAGCATACCTCGGTATAGACTCATGCTCTTCGTCAGCGATGCCATCCTGTACCCATTTGTCATAGGGCAACGGGAGCGGGACTCTCTTCACATGTGAGGCGTGAGTCCACGCCTTCCTGCTGTCGATCCGAAGTGCTGTGCGCGTGGTGAGGAGCACCTGGCGCGGCTCTGACCACCTTGGCTCCAGGCAAGACTTCCGCTGGTATCTTCGCACGACGACCCAGTCCCCTGGGTGGATGGAATGTCCAGGCCCCTCCGGCAACGGCTTCAGAGTGTCTGCTACCTGCTGATGAATAGAACGGAGATCTTTAGTCAAAGCATACAGATAATCTGTCAACAGAGGATATGGCACTTCAGAAAAACATTTAGGCCTGGGCACTCCCCAAATATTGGCCGGACGGCCGAATACCACTTCGTGGGGGGAGACGCCCATTTTTGCATTTACAGTGACTCTCGTTGAAAGCAAAGCTAATGGAAGTGCGTCTGGCCAACGGAGACCTGTACTCTCACATATTTTGGCCATCTTTAGCTTGAGCGTGCCGTTAAACCGCTCCACCAGTCCTGCTGCCTGGGGATGTAAGGCTGAGTGGAATTTCTGGGAGATGTGCAAACCTTTACATATTTGTTTCACTAATTCTGCATTAAAGGACGTACCATTATCACTCCAGATCACCCTAGGTAATCCGAAACGGGAGAAATACTCCTTTATCAACATTTTTGCAGTAGAAATGGCTGTGCAATCTTTCGTAGCGTACGCCTCCACCCACCTACTAAAGGCACATACGACTACAAGGACGTACTTCAAGTTATTGACCCTTTCCATTTCGATGTAATCCATCTGGATCACCTCGAAAGGGAAAGAAGGGGGTGCAAAATTTCCAGTTGGGACAGGAGTACCCTTTCCAGGATTGTGTCTCAAACACACCATGCACTGACGAACCAAATGAGTGGCCATTTTAGAGATGATTTTATTACTCCACACCGGGTCTAACAGCTTACAGATGCCCTTGGCGCTAACATGGGCAGGCCCATGTGCCATCGTCACTACTGGAAGAACATACGCATTCGGTAGCAACCATCGTCTCTTGTCTGTCGCATCTGTCCAACATTCATCCGCATCCAGTCGTCCCTGCCCATCCTTCCATGCTCTCAATTCCTCGTCTGTCGCTTTTCCCTGTATGTTCTTGACACTCTGTACAGTGTCTGCGAACATATGAACATCTGGGACCCATCTAGCTGGCCCTGCCACAAACATCCGTGGTAATTTTTCTCTAGCAGTTTCCTTTGCTGTCTCATCAGCAAAAGCATTGCCTCTTCCCACATCATCCACTATCGTCTTGTGTGCGCTACATTTTATCACAGCCAATCTTGTGGGTAGTGTCAGTGCCGTTAGTAGTCGTAATATCAGGGGACCATGTTGTATGCGTTGTCCGTGAGAAGTCAGAAATCCCCGTTCTGCCCAAAGTCGCCCATAATTATGAGCCACGCCAAAGGCGTATTGGCTGTCAGTATAAATGTTCACGTCTAACCCCTCACTCAATTCACATGCTCTCAGTAAGGCAATAATCTCCGCAGCCTGGGCAGAATTGTAAGGTATCCTAGAAGTCTCCACCACCGTCTGTAATGTTGTTATTGCATACGCTGCTGTCGATGTACCGTCTGGTAATTTAAAACAGGACCCATCCACATACAACTCCCCATCTGGTTCGTCCAAGGGCCTGTCTGTCAGATCCACCCTCCCCTTTGTCTCTTCTTCAGTCCTGTACAAACAGTCATGTATGTCATCGTCTTTTGTATCTGTATCTGTAGGGATAGGTAACAAGGTGGCGGGATTCAGTGTAGCACACCTTTTGATCGTGACATGGGGTGCAAAAAGAGTCATCTCGTAACCCGTAAGACGAGCACTAGTTAAGTGCTGCGTCTGTGTCCTGTTCAGCAAAATGTCCACAGCATGCGGTACCATTACTGTGAGGTCTGATCCCAGTACGAGCCCTGCCGATTGTCTTATGGAGACCGCAGCAGCCGCCGTGGCTCTCAGACAGCTCGGTAGCGCTCTTGCCACGTTATCGAGCATGGCAGAGAAATAAGCACAAGGTCTCTGCTTCCCCCCAAAACACTGAGTTAAGACAGACAACGCGCAACCTTCCGCCTCATGCACGTAAAGAACAAAAGGCTTCTGGTAATCAGGTGTCCCAAGAACTGGCGCAGAACACAAAGACCTTTTTAGTGACTCAAACGCTTCTTGACATGCAGGGGTCCAGGGTAGGGGCTCGCGCACTTCTTTGGTAGTCAGATACAATAGGGGTTTTGTTAGTAACGCATAGTTAGGTATCCACTGACGACAATACGATGTTATGCCCAAGAACGCGCGCACCTCTCGCTGCGTGTTAGGTACCTGCATGTTAGTGATCGCCTTTATGCGCTCTGGCGTCAATCTCCTCCCCACTTTCGAAAGGAGGTGACCGAGATAGGTGACCTCCGTTCGACAGTATTGAAATTTTGGAAGGGACACCTTATGTCCTCTCGTAGCCAAATGATGGAGTAATTTCACAGTAGCATCCCGACAACCCTGTTCGTCATCCGATGCTATCAGGATATCATCCACATACTGCAACATAACGTTGCCAGGTGGAAGTTCCAGCTCATCCAATTGTGCTTTCAACGCTTGACTATAGATGCTCGGACTCTCAGTGTACCCCTGAGGAATTCTTTTAAAGCGGAAGCTTCGGCCAGCCAATGAGAATACGAAGAGATACCTGCTCTCTTCATGTACTGGTATACTGAAGAAAGCATTTTTCAAATCTAGAACAGAAATATTTAGCCGAAGGGGGTATCATTGTCAATATTGTTGTAATGTCCGAGACCACCGGGTACTGTGGCTCCACTACCCTATTTACATGTCGCAAATCAATCACAAATCTATAAACATCAGGGGTATTATCAGTAGCCTCAGGTGACCGTCTTTTGAGGATAGGTAAAATAGGGCTGTTGCATATGTTCGAATCAGTCTCTTCCACTACACCAGACCGTATTAAATCTTGTATTATTTGTAACAGGGCCTTCTCCCCCTCCCTAGGAATCCTGTACTGTGGAACTCGGGGCAATTTCGCTCCCACCTTCACTCTTATTGTCACCGGAGCAATATCCATTTTACCTACATCTGTATCATTGACAGCCCACAAGCTGTCGGGTATGCCTTGGAATTCAGGTGGCAATGGATCGTCTTTCGAAAAACACTGGAATGGGCGGGCAACGTTCGGGCCCAAAGTAAGGTACACACCGTCTGGAGAACAATAGATGGTGGCGTGCAACCTTTTTAATAAATCTAGGCCCAACAAATTTTCCCCACAATTGGATGTCAATAGAAACGGTGAATCAACAGTAAAAGGGCCAATCGTCAACGTGAGAGGTTTAGAAATGGGGCTAATCACCGGAGTTCCTGCGAAACCCACGGAGATGTTATTCTTGCCAGACAGAGCCGCCCCTGGGACCCGAGAACGAGCCACAGAACTTTTCGTTGCACCCGTATCCACTAGAAATTTTTGTTGAGACCCCAATAAGTCAGCTTCGACATAAGGTCCCCTCTGATCAACTTCCATAAGTACTGGTCCCATGCTCTGTCCTACGCTGTCCTAGTTGTGGGAAAACCCTGTCAAGTCGTCCACTGAGTAATCATCGTTATAATACTGGCCCCCACCCCTTTGCGACTGCTGTCTGTCTGCACCATTGTCAAAGTAATTTCCTCCCGGTCTCCCGCCACCTTCTGACCGTGCAGCCTGTCTCCCAAAATCACCACCACCTTGTCCTCTTCCTCGTCCGGGACCAGTGCCCGACTGAAGCAGTGGGCAATCCCGCCACCAATGCCCTTCCTGCTTACATTTCGCACACTGATTCGGTCCCAGCCTCTCCCTACTTTCACCTCTTCCAAAACCTCCTCCACGACTCGGCACTGCACCTCTCCCCCTTCCTCTAGCCACTTGCTGTAACAAAACTCTCGTCTTTAGATCCTTAGCCTTCTTTTCCTGTTTGTCCTTACTTTCATTTTCCCTGTGCTCATAATACTGCGCCATACTGAGGATACCCGAAGGAGAGGACGTTGTCCACGTACTCTCCGACGCTTGCAATCTAGCTGATATTTCAGGCAATAAGTTCGTAACAAACCTATTAACAAAAAGCCGCAATCCGCCATCTTGTGACACATCCTGTCCACTGTAATCCATAAACGTTTCCTCAAACCTTGTAAAGAAATCCGAGACCGCTTCATCCTTCTTCTGCTTACAAGCCGTCAACTTGTCCCAATCTACCTTTTTCGGGGGAATGAGAGAGTGCATATACTTTATTATGCGCCCTGGCAAAGCTAATATTTCAGCCTTCGGCTTCTCCCCTGGCTTACGCTCCTTGTCCCAATCCTGCAACTCCTGCCATGTACCTCCCAGCTCCTCCGTATGATCAGTACCTTTCACTTGCCGCCACACATCAACCGGGACCAAAAGCCCGAAAAACAATTCAACATCAGCCAACGTCATCACAGTAGAAGACGCCGCTTCCGTAAGCTCTTTGTAATAGGCAGTCGGGTTCTTTCTAGAATCCGGTAGCTGGGCCTTCAATGATAATACCTCACTTCTCTTCCATGGCGTATACACCCATTGCTCCTGGAAATGTGCATCGATCCTGTTCCTAGTAACAGCCTTCGTTACTGGGTCTAGCAACTCGGGGACCTCGGGGTGAAAAATAGGGTGCACCTCGCGCATTGGGTGGAGACCTGGGAAATGGGGTGTGCCGGCAGAGGGTAATTCATTCCTGTATTGCAATAGTGCACGCAGACTACTCATCACTTCTTTCACCCCTGTGTTTGTTCTATATGCTCCAGCCTGTATGTCTCGTAAAACCGCCGGAGCCACACCTCCATACCCCTGCTCCCATAGCGGTATCAATACATTGGACATATGCCACAAAGCGTGCTGCTGCATCAAAGGCTCAAAATCTTTCATAGTGGACCAAATATCCTCAAACGAATAAATATTGTTCCTGGCCCACTGACATGCCTGATTGGCCACCATACTCTTTTCATCTAAACCAACTGTAGAACGCGTAAGCAACTTCCGTACCTGTGAGAGTAATCCGCTACCTGCGCCTCGACTCGGCGTTAGCATCTCCTGACTGGGGGTGGTACTGGCTGAAACACTAGGGAGTGCCAAAGAAAATTGGGAGGGTGCAGGTGAGGTGGACTGGAGTAGGGAAACGAGGGGTGTCGAGGGTGAAGATTGTTGGGGAACACTTGTTGAAGGACCCGGAACTTCACTACTAGGGGCCGAAAATGGCAAGGAGGGATACAAGGGCTGTGGGGCATAAGGGGGAGGGGGGTCGGGTGTTCAAAATGTCTTCCATCTCATCTGGGTCGTCTTCGCGCACTACATAACTCTTATTTTCTTTCAACCTGCAGAGCCTGTCTGCGCGCTCCAAACGCTGCTCATTCTCATTCTTAGTGTGTTCTCTCGCCTTCTGCGCCATAGTCTGAGTGGACTTTTTATAAGCTTCTTTCTCTTCTCTCATCTTACGCTTCCGAGCTTCTTTCTGCCACAATCTCAGGGAATCAAACATGCTCTGGCGGCTACGCCTAGCAAACAATTTGTCCTGTAAATAATCCAATTTTTCTTCCTCAAAAGAACCCGTCAAAGGCCATTGCAAATCCACATTATCAGCAGTGTACCGATGCCATAAAGTACCAAACAAGATCGGGGGCAATCCATGCTTGACATACATATCAAAGCTTGGAGTGCCCTCAGGAGGGGCAGGTTGGCTTTTAGCCAGCCTAGTATCTGAGGGTCGACAACAACATCCAAAACATCGTAACTTGCTAAAACACGGCATCTTTACTTCGATGTAAAAGTAGCACTTCTCCACAGACTACGTTACCTTGAATCACAAACTCGAGCTCGTTCACTCACACATCTAGACATACATCGGAAAAACCACGCATACACAAATACAATATCTCCAAACACGTGTTACCAAATGGGACAAGGCCCGTCGACCAAGTCCTGGGGAACCTGGACTCTACCGCAGACCGAACAGTACGCTAACTGTTCTGAGGACGGGGAACAGATCCGCCACCCGTGCGGCACTATGGATCACTGCGCACTTTACCGCGGGAAACCCAGATCTCACCTCCACTGAACCACCACACTAGGAGTTCAGGGTAAGTACCGGAGTCTGCCCACAATGAGCCACGCCTTTACCACAGTACCATTCGGTCGGATCGCTACAAACAATTACCTCTAAATGCATCCCCAACCTCGTTAAGTCTGTCAGAGCACCAACTCGTACTCTGAGTTCCCCGTAGCACACTAGCCCCAGGAGCACACCGGCTCCTCAAACCATTGGAGGCACTCTAGTCTCCCGGAACACTCCCGTTCCTGCAACAATCACAGGTGGACCACTCACCTTCCGTAGGCGGCACCGACCTCTACTGTTCTCCACCTCCGGCTGCCAGGACCAACACGGTCAGCTTCAAGTTCCGCCTTCTGGACCCCGGCGTAAGATCCGAACCGGGACCTCTCCCGATCAGCAGGGTGGGGCAGCGCTGCGAGAACCAAGCTCGGCATCACATGGGTACCCGGGCCCACCGTGCCGACCAGCGGGTCCCCGGTCTTCTGCTACCCACTTACGGGTGAGAAAGATCCTTATCGGGGGGTCCCTATTCGGGCGCCATCTGATAAGCGTGGCTCAAATCCACCCGAGTGACTTACCGCACTCACCTATAGTCGCTATATAGGAAGTCAGCCGGACAGTGGAGAAGAATAAACAAAAGTCTTTATTAGGCCAAACAACACTCATATGAGAGGGCCCTGTCCGACCTCACTCCTAGGAGTGCGAACGAGAGGACTGACTCTCTGCATCACAGCAATACATTATAATGCAATACAGTAACGAGGGGTACGCCCCTTGTGGAAAGTTACCGAGCCCCAGACCATGGAACAATGCTCTCATAGAGCAGGCATCTGCACCTGCGAGAGATACATTATTATCTCTACTCAAGGCCATGGAGCTAGGCTTCGGCGTCTCTGGGCATGAGAACATTACTGATAAAGGGACTTGTTAGTTTCGGCCACAGCAAGCTAAGAAATGAAAACTGCTGTCTTAGTACATTTCTGTATTCCTGCGGGAGGGGCATATGAGCGAGCAGGGCCCGCAGGCACAGAGGGTTACACAAAATGGTGGCACACAGGCTAAGCTAAGAAACTAATATGGTCACACATACATTTGAATATACGTAAGGAGCAGTGGAATAATTCAGCATAAGTGCATATACGAACGTCATCAGTTAGCCATATGATGCTAACTCATACATCAGCAATAGGTAATTAGGGTGTCGAAAAGTGAACTCTATCAATAGAAACCTGCTGGAGCAATTGCACACATTTGTGAGTGTAATAAGACACTCTACACATCGCAGAAGGGACCACCCTTAGACTTGCAGACCTATTTTGTGGATACTGCCCTGGCATGGCTGGGGTATACCCAGCGGAAGTTCCTTGACCTAGACCTAGAGTTGGACGGGATTACTGAGGCCATCATGACTATGAAGTCGGGGCGGGCACCAGGAACCGATGGGTTGCCCGTGGAGTTTTATGAGGCCTTTGTGACTACTTTAGCTCCCATTTTGAAGGCAGTTTATTATGAGGCACTGGAGGAAGGGGTATTGCCGGCAACAATGAGGGAAGCCCAGATTATTGCTTTGTTAAAACCAGGGAAGTGCCCTGCCTCTTGCGACACCTATCGGCCGCTGTCGTTTCTCAATTGCGACACAAAATTTTTAGCCAAAGTACTTGCAACGCCTCAACCTCTTGATGGAGAGACTTGTCCTGCCCGACCAGGCGGGCTTTGTTCCCAACAGGTCAACCGCCCATAATCTTAGAACCTTGTTGTCAGTGATGCAAGACATTGATCCTAATAGCGCTGCGGTGGCAGTCTTTCTTGACGCCACCAAAGCTTTTGACTCCCTCAAATGGGATTACCTCATTGGCACGCTCAGCCATATGGGCATGCCGTATTCTTTTCTTAACTGGGTGAAACTGCTATACTCTAATCCATGAGCCTCAGTGCTGCTGAACAGGACCAGGTCTGATGGCTTCCCCATCTCCAGATGCATGAGGCAGGGGTGCCCTCTGTCTCCTGTTCTCTTTCTGCTGGCGATTGAGCCTCTAGCGGCGAAGATAAGACAGTACCACAAGCAAGGAGCTCTGGTATATCCCGCTAGGCAATTGTTAATATCCCTCTACGCGAATGACATAACGCTGTATGTACATAAGCCCCAAGAAAATCTCAACCCAGTGCTGAGGGAAATTACGAAGTTTGGCGCCATTTCGGGGGTCCAGGGTAACTGGGCTAAATCTGCTATATTCCCACTGACCGGTAAGACGGAACAACCCCAGCTAGACTTCTCGCTACAGTGGGAGGCGGAGGATTTTAAATACTTGGGCATACATGTTACCAGGAACAAGGACGAGCTAATGCGTGTAAACTATGGCAGGGCCATCGACAAAATCACCAACAGCAACAACCCACTGGTTGAAGCTACCCCTCTCGATTGCAGGTCGGATATCTCTCATCAAAATGACAATTCTACCTAAATTTCTCTATTTATTCATCAATATACCATACCACCCCGGCAGTTTCTTTTTCTGTACCCTTAAAACACAGCTGCTTAGACTTATCTGGGGAGGGAAACAGGCTCGGCTGAACTTAGTGACTCTCATGCTGCCTTGCCACCAGGGTGGATACGATGTCCCCAACTTTGAGCAGTATTATTACTGTGCGCAGGCACATTTTGCTATGTACTGGCTGCATACACCTCCGTTCATGGCGCACCTGGTGCTGGAAGATGGGTATAAAGCTCCGGTCCCCCCTGAGAGGTACCTATTTACACGGGTAAAAGAACGGGGTAGAGACCCTTCCACAGTAGATTGCACCGTGACGGCCTGGAAATGGATAGCGCGTCAGATGGACACTCCCCTCATGTACTCCCCTAGACTGACACTGCTGCGCAGCCCGCTGTTGCAGGTCAAGTGTGAAGGACTGGGTAGCAGAATGCTACGCACGCTGAAATATAATACCTGGGGTGACCTATACATAGGGGGCCAATTCCGCACCGCTGAGCAGTTTTTCGGAGACCACACTCCCACTAGCATGGACATGTTTCTGTATGCCTGACTTAGACAGAACATCAGAGCGGTTACCCCAACATTCCCAGCGGAACCTGATATATTCATGCCACTACACACGCTACTACAGGTTGATGCACCCACACACGTTATCTCCCTATTGTATAAACGTTCCCTTTAAGGGACCCCTGCGTGCGAGGGCAGAATGGGGCAAGGACTTGGAGGTGTCATTGACCGATGACCAATGGGAGCGGAGCTGCCTGCAGATGGAGGCGGTCACCGGCAGCAGTCGCTTGCGGCTAATACATTACAAATTCCTCCACCGTCTGTATCACACTTCCAATAACGGGAGCATGATCGATGTGGTAGGTGCGGCAGGGAAGGGGCAGACTTCATTCACTTGGCGTGGCAGTGCCCCAGGGTGGAAGCGTATTGGACAGAGGTCTTTAGAAGAAGTCCGAGATGTTGGGTGTACAGATTGCGGCGTCCCCACTTATAGGCCTCCTGGGTCTGACATACACGGTACAGACTGTACACAAGAAATTCCTTGCAATGGGCCTACTGATAGCCAAACGGAGGGTGTCATGCAAATGGGGACGACGGAGAGCCCCTAAATTTTAAGAATGGATAAGAGACTTGTCCACTTGGCAGGAACACTTACATAGCTATGCGGAACAGTTCCCCCTCAAATCCCGCCGTAAAGATATCTGGAGACCCTTGGTGTCATATCTTCTTGCACAGCATACAGACAGCGAGGTTGCACAGGGGACAGTGGAGGAAGGATTGATCGGAGGGGTCCCTGAGCCGGGGGAGGTCGTCTGAAATGATCATGCTGAGATACTACAGGGCAGTGGGGCGTGAGTGCATACTAAGTGGGCTCATTGCTGGTCGTTACTCAGAGGTGGATGTGGGTCATGCACATTTACTCTTGCCATGAAGGTGGGCCTTGCTTTGAAGATGGTGGGTAGGTGGACAGTCCATGAATACACAAGCCTCCGAAATGTACAGAGTTTTGCCTAGTCATGCACTTTGTGTTTGATGTGGGGAGTTGGGAAGAGGGAGTTTTGGTTGCTTTTTATATGTAGTACTTTTGCTCTGACCAATGCTGTACGGCTCAATAATGCTTTGCACCATAATGTAACAGATATGTATCTTATGTACAATGCTTCAATAAACGTTTTGAAAATTAAAAAAATAAAATAAAATTTCTCCGTTTTAGCCCTGATGAAGTCCGTGGCTTATAGCTGGATGGACGAAACACCTGTTGGTATGGTCTGTGGCTTGAACTTACTCTTTTAAGGAGATGGATATCGTGGAAAGACACCTTGCAAACTTGGAATAAAACCAGAAGAATATAAAAATAAAGTTGGAACTTACTAAATATTTTCACTTCCAACACATCAACAGGACCTCGTAGCAAAGGTATATCGTCGAGAAGACTTTTGCGCATGCGACTTCAAGATTTGGGCCCAGGAGGTTTTTGAGATCAAACCAACATGGCACACCATTTCATTTTGTCAGCTCAGAGCTTTTCCCACCAGCACCAGCACCTTCGTCCATTGGTTATCCACCTTTCAAAAGTACTTTGTCAGGTACAGCCACCACCGTTTCCCTGCTGAATGATTTTGACTTCCATGTCAGAAACTGTCAGAAGCTAAAAACTTTGAGGGATCACACACTTATTGTGTGTGACTTTAACTGTATCACAGTTGGCCTGAAATCATGCATAGGTCAACTGCAAACAGCAATATCTGATTTTCACTCTTTTCCTTAGTATTTTTCACCATAAAGCAAAAAATTCATATATATGGTTCCCGTTATTGTATTTTAGTCATTTTGGTGTAATTTTTCTCTTATTTTTACAAATTGGTGGTGGGATTTTTATTGGGGTTTTAAAAATTGTATTAGTTCTGTTAAATCATTTACACACTTTGGGCCTTATTTACAACAAAGTAATGCAGCGAGGTGCTGCAAGCCATTTGCCTGTGCTGCGCTGAGTTACTTCGGAAGCAGAGGGATGCGTCATATCTACAATGATATGACGGATCCCTTTGCTCTCTCTAGCGCTGGCGCACAAATGGCTGCCATGCGCCGATGCAGGCACCCTTGCACCATGGTGCAAGGGTGCTTACGTTGCGGGGATGATTGTTTTTGTGCACGAAGGAACACATAGAAAGAGGAAAAAACATGGAGAAATGAAAAGATTTCTCCTCGTTGTGCCTCCCTATGTCTCTCTTGGGAGGCATAGCATTTGAACGCATTTCCAGGTTTACAGTTTCTCGTAAATCTGGAAATGGGGCAGAATCCATGGGTATTGTGTGGGAACACCAACAACAACAATCATGGCACGCCCCTTTCACACAAAGTGATGCGTAATAAGGAGCTGAATTTACGCAAGGTAGCTTTACGTGGCCTTGTAAATATGGGGCAGCACACTGCCACAAAAAGTGACACCGCTGCGGTGCAAGGGGCTTGTAAATATGTCCCACATTGTTTAATTATTTATGCAGCCATGGACTTGGCTAGATCCTTCTTTAAACATCCTCCTCTATGCGCTCCATCACTGACTTCTTAATGACCAATGACACTGCCAACACTTCTATAGCCACCTTATGGGAGACACTGAAGGCAGAAAATATGCAGCATAAAGACAAGAGTATGGTCTAGAGGGGCAGGTGCAAGAACTAAAGGCCATCCAAAAATGGATGAGGACCCAGCGAATCTGGCGGAAGCTGGAGTCTGCATGGTCTCAGCTGCCCAGCCTGGACACAGATAGTGCGGAATATGTGCTGCTCCACCTTCAGCTTACCTTCAACATAAGAGAGAACAAATGCATAAGCTTCAAACCAAATGTCAGACAGAGTCAGAGTTAACTGGACACCAGACTGGGCAGAAACCATTGACGATGAATTTATAGCGTCAAACGTTAGGAACTTCTACATGTTCATTGACGGAGCACGATGCCTACAGGTAGCGGACTCGCACAAATACCTTCAGGACTCCCACACCCCCAACTGACCCCTCAGCAGCCTGATTCCCTAGATAAACCTATATGAATTGAAAAGATGATTTCTCCTATCTCATGCCTGAAACTGCGCAAATGCCCTGGCCCGGATGGTTTTTCCACCCACTTCAACAAAGCCTTCTTCAGGCCCCTGCATCAATCCTCACCACACTCTAATTCCTTTGCAGATCCCAAGACTCTGCCTCTCTCTAAACCTCCAAACTCAAGAAAGACAACCGTTCCAGCAGCTCCTGTCACCCTTTATCACTTATACATATATATGCCAAAGTCTTCACTACCATCTTGATGGCTAGAGTTAATCCCACACTGCCAGGACTGGTGGACCCAGATTACTGCAGGTTTATGTCTCATTAACAATGTAGGGATATCACTATTGTGATTTCTGCACCTGTTTGACAAAGCCAAGCAATCACCACCACGAGTTGATGCTTTTTTCACTATCTACGCCAAAAAAGCATTCAATAGAGTGCAATGGCCTTATCCTGATAGCCACTTTACACACAGCATTTTGCGTGAAAGGGGCATCCATGGGTGTTGCTGTGGGTGTTCCCACACAACACCCATGGAACGAGACACATTTCCAGATTTACGAGGAATCCTAAACCTGGAAATGTGTTAGAATACTACGCCACCCATAGCGAGGTGCAACGAGGAGAAATGTTTTCACCGCACCTTACTCCGTCAGGTCAGTGGACACACTATTCCCTCTCTTGGTTTGGAAGAATAGCGGCACTAAAAATTATGACACTCCAATTAGCAGTGGTTCTCAAATTTTTAGCACCATGACCCACTTTTTAGAGTTACAACCTTTCACGACCCAACAATATTTAATGACCATGAGGAGGGGTGATTTTTTTATGTAACTAAAGCATTGTATGGTAGCGCATTGTCATTCAGACAGCAATTATTTTACTGATAGAACTATATAGCACACACATGGCAATGTGTGGAGAACGGGTTTCTGTGAATATTTATTATTTGTGCATCACCAATTAAAGTGTGTTGATCCTATATTAAGCTCGGATTGCAGCACATTTGAGAACTACACAAAATGGGCATCATATTTCCTTTCCTAACTGCTGAATTCATATCATTCATTTTCAAGTATTCATCTTTTGTTGTGTTTGTGTGTTGCAAAAACACAACATTCCAGATCCTTTCCTCTCACATTCCCTCAACTCTAGCAAGTTTGGCGCATAATTCACTTTAAAGACTACTCTCACTTTGCAGTCAAAGAAAGAACAGTAATCCCCAATCCTTCAGCAATTTATCAGAAGACATAGCCTGACATTTAAAGGGATCTTTATTTCTCCCACTTTCCTGACCCACCAAAAACCAGCTTGCAATCCATAGTTAGGAAAACCCTTGCCCTGGGGCTCTGTTCTGTGCCAGCCCTTTTACTGCCCAAACCCCTATGGACATGCTTAATTCATTGCAGACGGAACTCAACAGCTTTATGGGGGGGTTTATCAAAACCAAATCTACTGCTCCACTGTGGAAGGTAGTGTGGGAGATCCCGAATCTTACGTACTATTACCAAGCAGCATAGTTCCACTACCTAGTGGAATGGCGCCACCAGAAAACCGAACAGAATTCGTGCTGTATGGCCCATGCAATAGCGGGAAGAGCTGCAAAGACCCCTCACTCCTTTAGAAAAATGGCTTCTCCTCAAAGGGCATAAGCGTATTTTCACTGACTTATACGCCTTCTTGATCCAACCTCGCACCTTGGAGAAGACACTGAGGCAGAGGTGATGTAAACTAGAGCTGGGGTGAGCCTCACACATAAAGAATGAGGAGACCTATTCTACAAAGTGTGCCACACAGCAAGTATAGAAACCACCACTAAGACAGTCACCTACTGGTACCTTACGCCCATCAGGTTTCACAGGGGCAACCGCAGTGAGGACTGTGAAGCTCGGGTACAGCCCTTCACCTCTTGTGGGACTGCCCGAAGCTGGCACATAATTGGGACAAAGTCCTGACGTGCATAGATAATTATTTTGACACAAAACACCCATCTTAAGGAATTTTGTAGACCTGTGCCAAAAGTATTTTGGGGTCCTCTGGTCAGAACGTCTTTGAATTTATGATCCAATTTCAGCTCTTGCATGCTCGCTTTGGCCAGGTCACTGACAGTTTTTAGGCACACTGGCCCAAATTCAAAATGTGCTTTCATCTAATGCTCAGGGATGGTGATGTTTGTCTCAATTTTGTAACACAGCAGCAGCTCACTAATATCACTGCTAATAATCTTTGTGACACCCTCCCATTTCTCAAATGTGAGCAGGGCCGGACTGGAGTCCCAAAGCACCCCTGGCAAATTTTGTTAGACCAACCCTCATGCAGTGCATAGTGAGTACAGTCAGTGAGCCTGCCCACTACAAGGTGGATTTGGGGTTCTCCCCCAAGAAACACATTTTCCGTTATATATTCAATTGTATTATCTTTAAAGCATAGTTAATGATGACCATTCAGTGCATAAGGATACGAAAATCTTTGTTGGGGCTCTTCAATGATTCCCTCCCTATCACCCTCCAACGTTGGCTCTCATCTCTCCGTAGCCCCTCTCTCACATGTATTTTGTTTGTTTTGTTGTGCCTCTCATACCAGCGTAGGGTGTCGGAGCATTTTACATCACACTCAAATACAGAGATGTAATATCTGACACTTTTATTTATATTTATAGTTTCTATTTAGGAGTCACTTAGTTCAATAATATTCTAGTGTGTGTACACATTATGCTTGTGTTTGAAACAGCACCATGGAGATAGAACCTGGTGTGGTGATGCCTCCAATGCTTTCTGTCAGTTGCACCTGACTTCTTCTCCGGGATGGATGGGATCACTTTTACTGAAATAAACTTACTTCTGCATTTCAATATCTGGAGTCTCCATAACTTCATTAATACTTGAATTTTACAAGAGACAATGTATAATACATGTATAAATCAGTGTACAGAAAATGTTACACAGACAAAGGGAAATACAAAGTGTAGGTTTCACATCATCCATACTGAGGGGTATTTTTTTAAGAGTGATTCGTGTAAAGAAGCATAAACCAGGGTTTAGAATTTAACACAGTGGTTAGGGTTGGCTTTACAAATAATTTATTTCTACACAGACAAACTTTTTTTTGTTGCAAGATTAGTATAATGAAAGACCGTTTGAAGACACTTCTTAGCGCACAGTGCTAGATTATGATTGTAATCTATGAACTGCACTGTAACAACAGGGTCTCTGTGACAAAAGCAGTAACCCACTTAGCTATGCACATAAATACTTTTCTTTGACTTACATGATACATGCCCGTTGCAGCATGCATATTAACCCTCTGTGCTGCTTTAGATGAGTCAAAACTGCCACTAGACAAAATTCCAATCTCTCCTAGTCTGAGCACCTTGATATACCTTCATAAAAATTGTTGTCCAGAGATTTTCATTTTTGATTTGTATTTTTGTTTCATCAGAGAAGTAATTTAGCTTGGGTAGAAACTGCTAATCCGGGTCCACATTTTCCTGGATGACATTTTCAAAAATTGTGGGTGTACAGTGATTATGCAATATTTCAGGAACCGTGAGAACTATATAATATATATTTGGTGTCAAAATATAGGCATTGGGGGTCAAGTAGTCCTATAGAGACAGGAAATATCTCCGCAGAGCAACACTTCAGCCAATTTCCAAAATGGGTGCTCTATAATAATGTGTTTTAGCCACCATATTACTAATATATGTTACTATTGGTTTTTTCCAGGTTTTTAGTTGATTCAAATTCGTAAACAGGAGTGAAGTGATTGGTAGCAGCAGTCTTCACCTCCTGACAGAACGTTGCTAACTGCAAAGTCTGAAGACTCCTTCAACAAAGAAAAATTTGTTAAATGCCAAATTAATCTGAAAGAAAAGCCAACATTAACTGCCGCTGGACAAAAGAGAGTTCAAGATGCAGTAGATATAGGACAAGACAAAGTTCACAAAAGATTGGAACTAATAGGTGAAGAGGATCAAATGTGTTATCATTGTATGAACAAGTGCTACAAGCCATTTACAATGGAGAAAAGTCTGGAAAAAAATAAGTAAAAAATTAGCAGAAATCAGAGAATCACAAGAATCAGAGACTTCTGAGAAAGTGACGACAACCAAACTGAATGCTCGTCCACTTAGAAAATCGATGGCTACCCCTCGTCCGTCTCCAACAACAGAAAGCAGAGACTCTACAATGTGTAATCTGTGGTTTAGCCAGAACAAGGGTAACCAGGTTTGTTGAAAAAACATAGTTCAGAGTATGCGAGTCTCAAAGGGCAAACATGTTTCGGCAGCTGGTGTCTTACAAGATTAAGGGCCTCATTTATGAGAAGTGACGCATCGCTGTATGAAAGCACTTCTCAGTGCGCCCTCGTTGCGACATGATTGATGCGTCATATTTACTGTGTGACGCATCATGTCGCAAGGAGTTACAGATACGTCAGTATTTCTGACGTATCTGTATGGCGCAAAAGTTACGCAACTTCAGCAATGTGTCCTTTCAAATGGGGCAAGCCCCATGTGAAAGGTCCTGCATCAGACTTACTCCTGCTGTGAGGCACGCATAAGATATTGATGCATTCGCATCCTAGAAGTGGCTCAGTGAAATCTGGTAGATTTCACTGTGTCACTTTGACGAGGTTTACTTACGTGGGAACGCCCACCCTGCATACTTTATACCCGACGCAGGTATAATATAGCGCAGGGGTTTACAAAGTGGCGCATCTGGTTAGATGCGTCACTTTGTAAATGGCGTGTAACAGGAGGCATGTTTTAGGCCGCCGATGTGGCACAAAAAGTGATGCAATGGAAGCGCAAAACTGTTGCAAGGCTTCATAAATAAGGCCTTAAGTTTTCAGCCAAGTAGCTGATCTTAACAGTGAGGTGAATGTATTTGCAGGGGATTTGTATGCCCACCCTAACTGCATGCATGCATACATTAAAAAAAAATGTAGAATGAGCTCCCAGCAGTAATGTAACCACCACCCTTCATTTACATTTGCACTCTTTGAAAAAGCAAATGAAGTTTTTTTTTTTTCAAAAACCTTTATTAGTCAGTTCTGCATAAACAGTGCACAAAGCCTAAAACCCAGGGGCCGGCAGACATAATCAAATCCAGATCAGATCCACATCAGATCAACACAGCCCTTCAGCCGACAACCCTGGGGTCCGGCGGCGTAGCAAGGTAAAGCGCATATAGAACTGTCAGTATCCACCAGGATGTAATGACGGCCTGTTTTTTTTTTTTTAAACTGAAATTAAAGCAGAGTCAAAAAATAGTCGTGGGCACTCCATTGCATGTTGATTCATACACAAACCAAATAAAGTCACATGGTTTCAGTACAGGTCTTCCCTCAGGGCCATCTCGGGACATGGCCCGCTCCGCGGTAGGAGAATCACATAGCTCCCCCCGATAGGCATTCCAATGTCCCCATTTCCTGTCCCACATTTTGGGGCATCTCCGAACCTTGTACACTGTCTTTTTAGCTATCATACAGCGAACCATCTCAGCCACCCTAGGTCACCACCAATATTCTGTCCGGCGAGCCCCAATTCATCGCTATAGAGCGCTTGATCAATAGATAGCCTAGCGCCGCCCATTGCAGCTCAGGGCCAGTCAGGTCGTTGTCCCCCCAGATGTTAAGGACACATTCCTTGGGTGTCGGCAAGAGCGGTTTACCCAGGGAGCTGGCCATTTTTTGAATCGCTCCATTCCAGAACCGCTGTACCACTGGGCACTCCCACAAAACATGGTAGAAGGTGCCGGGGAGGCCACATCCCCGCAGACACAGATTGTCAGGGCGCCGTCCAATTCTGGCCAAAGTGAGGCAGACATATATGCTCTGTGTAATACCTTCAATTGGATCAGCCTAAATCTGTGGCATATAGCAGATTCCCTAGGGGACATTAAGGCCGAGCGCCAATCCTCCTTGTCTAAGGGCCCCCGTCAGTCTCCCATTTGGACCGCAGATATTGAAAGGGATCGGGGTGATTATTACATAGCTTACGGTACATTAGAGAGATGGCCTTCTCATGGAGTGGCTCCGATAGCAACCTATCCTCTAGGGGAGAACTCGCAGGAAGGTTGGCCAGATCTGGGACCACCGCTAGAACAGCATGTTTTATTTGCAGATATCGGAAAAATTCGGTAGGCGCAAGGGCATACTTAGTCTGCAGATCGTTAAAGGACAACAATTTACCCTTATGGACAAGGTCTCCTAGCTCCGAAAGCCCAAGCATGTCCCATCTATCAAAGCCACTACAGAAGCAGAGGGATCCCAGGCCCTGCACAGACCACAAAGGCGTTGCTTTAGTAAATCTGTTTGCCCACCCCAATGATTTGGTAGCCTTATGCCAAATAGCTACTGTGTGTGCCATTGGTCCAACGTACTTAGCACTAGAGGGCTTACCATACAGGGCCCCCAGGTAACCCTCACGACCAGTTTGACTTCTATCTAGGAGGAAGGCCGGGTTCAGGGGCGAACCGTGTATCCATTGGTTCACAGCAACCAGTTGCGAGGCCCAGTAATAGAGGCGGAGGTTAGGGAGGGCGATGCCCCGTCATACCATCCCCGCAAGAGCTTACAGAGGGCAATCCTAGCGGCTCCCCCATCCCATAGCAAAAGTCGAAGCTCGCTCTCAACTGTACGAAAATAGGAGTCTGGAACCAAGAAAGGGCAGTTCTGTAGGACGTAGAGGAAGCGCGGGAGGGCCAGCATTTTAAACAGCGCAGCTCTGCCCGGAAGCGATAGTGGGAGGGAGCGCCAGTGAGCAACGTCACTGCGAAGCCTGCGCAGAGGGGCCATCAAATTGCGATCATAGAACTCCCTAGAGTCTGCGTAATGAAGATGTCAAGATACATGAAGAGCTCTGTGGCCTCCGTGATGGCAAATCCCCTGGGCAGTCATGGCGGGGGGCCACGTAGCCTATAGAGCACAGATTTAGTCCAGTTTAGGGAATATCCTGAGTATTTCCCAAAATTAGTGAGCACATGAAACAGGCTGTTCATAGAGGATCGAGGGGACGACACATATATTAATATATCGTCCGCATATAGGGAAATTTTATCTGTGGCGTCCCCATTCCATTGCAGGCCTCTGATAGAGGCGTCCGTGCGGATCCAGTGGGCCAGATGCTCCAAGGTGAGGGCGAATAGGAGTGGGGAGAGGGGGCAGCCCTGTCTGGTGCCCCGATGGAGTGGAAACCTCCTGGATGTGTGAGTATTAACACGGACTTGGCCCCAGAGGTCCGTATATAGAAGTCGCACCCAGCTAATGAACTGGGGCCCAAAGCCAAAACGGCGGAGGACCTCAAATAGGTACGGCCATTCGATCGAATCAAACGCCATCTTGGCGTCGAGGGACAAAATTGCCGCCTCTTGCTGTAAAGTGGGTCGCCGACTCATTACGTTGTACACCCTGCGGAGGTTTAATGCTGCATGCGACCCGGGAAAAAACCGGATTGATCATCATGAATCAGGGAAGGGGGTACCACGAGAAGGCGAGTCGCCAGCAGTTTAGCCAGGACCTTTGCCTCCGCACTGATCAAGGAGATAGGCCCGTAGGAGCCGCAGTCAGTGGGTGGTTTAGTTGGTTTGAGAATGACCACTATGGAGGCAATTCTTTGAGCGAGCGGTAGGATCCCGTTCTCCCTACTTTGTAGAAACATATTTCGAAGATGAGGGATAGCGTCCTGGACCATGCCCTTCAGAAACTCAACAGGTACTCCATCTGGGCCCATCGCTGTGCCAGAATTAACGGCAAACAGTGCTGTGGTTTGCTCCTCTGCCGTGATGTCGGCATCTAGGGCCAGGCTATCCTCCTCAGACACAGTTGGGAGACGCATCTCATCCAGAAGTTGTCTGGACTCCTCTGCCGTGTAGCCCCCACCAGCCTTATAAACCTGCTCTAGATGGTCAGCAAAGGCCTCCGCAATGTCCTGAGGGTCCGTCACTGTGGAGCCATCTGGCTTAACTATGGCCGATACCCATCTGGACCCCTGATCCCGACGCTCCAGCCAAGCAAGCATTTTACCCGCGCTGTCCCCAAACTCGTAAACCCGATGGCGCGTGTGGAGCAGTCGCGCCTGCGCCTTTTCCTGGGACAGGGCCTTATAGACCAGTTGTTGGGTGCGAAGTCTAGCTTCTGTAGCATCTGACGGGGCGGCGTTGTGGGCCGTCTCGAGGTTAATGAGTTCCGATTCAGCTAGATGTATCTGTTCGTTATGTTTCCGCATGTAGCCCTTCTTTAGGGCCAGTGCCTCACCCTTCATCATCACCAGGTACGCCTCCCAGAGCGTGACCGTTGAATCTACGGATCCAACGTTTTCAGCAAAGTAGAATTCAGTGCGTTTCTGCAATGCTTCCCTAATGTCAGGGATTTGCATGAGCCAGGGGCTAATGACAATGGGTCCCCGTGTGAATTGGCGATGGTAGGTAAGGTCTACACTGAGCGGTGAGTGGTCGGCTATGCCACGGGTGAGGCCTTTCGGGCGGACGAAGCAACCGACATTTGCAGTGGGGCAAAATAAATAATTAATCCTAGACATACTATTATGCGCGTTGGAATAGTGAGTGAAATACGGTGTGTCTGGATGGTGAAGGCGCCAGATATCAGTCAGTCCCGTGGCGTGCGCGAAGTCTGCCAAGTCTGAGCCATGTCGATGGGAACGTCGTTGGGGTTTACGGTCAATGTCATCACACATCGTCACATTAAAATTGCCGCCTATCAGGAGAGTACCTGGAGAAAGGCCTAGCAATTGAGCGCCGAGCTCCTTAAGGGAGTCTTGGATCATCGTCGGTGGAAGATAGGCTGAGACAATATTTAGGGGGCGCCCCTCCCAGGCTGCCTCAGCTATCGCAAAGCGGCCCAGTAGGTCTGCCCAGGTCCGAGTGTGAGTAAGTGCAAGAGTCTTACGGATTAGAATCCCGGTGCCTCGGGGTCCCGAAGAGAACCCCGCGTGAACTAACAGTTTATATCTCCCTCGTTGGAGTGCCTGACATGTGTTTCCAACTAAGTGTGTCTCCTGGAGCAGGACGATGTCAGGGGAGTGGCGCCGGAGAAATTGGAGGACTACACTCCTCTTTATTTTGTGACCCAGTCCATTGACATTCCAGGACAGGATTGTAAGGATCTTAGAGAGAGTCTGTGTCATAATGGCAGGAGTGATTTAGTTGATATGAGTGAGGGCTTGAGGGGAACCGCTCGTACAAGCGAAACACCTGAATCTCTCGGAGTTTGGGATCAAACACATCTCCGGGCCCAGGGGGGCCGGAGGCCAACCGAGGTGGCCAATCTGTCTGGAAGGAACCATGCAGAAAATCACGACCAAAGAGGACTCCGCTGAAAACATAGAAAAGCATCAAAACGAGAACAATACAACCCATAATCTCTTCCCCCCACCCCCATACCCCCCTCCCTGCTTCCCTGCCCGCGGACTTAGAACTATCCACACCCCAACTAGGCAGAGTGCCTGTCGCCCTCCCCACCAGAATCGGGGTACTTGTTGGCTGTTAAAGCCACTCGCCCAATTCTAAAAGCGTTATAATCAATATACATGTGTAAGACTACATAAATACCCCGTAAAACATTCACAAAGTAGAAAAGTTACTTGGAAGTCAGCCGGTGCAGCCCAATCGGGCCGAATAGGGCAGTATTCAAGTGCATATATCTAATGAACTACAGAGGGCCATTGCCCCCGGTTATAATAAAAACAAAAGGGTGACGGCAGGGGACCAGTCCACAGGTTTCCAAGTGGCTCTTGCAGGAGCAGAGATCAGCCCTGTCCATTATCAGTAGTTCCAGTAAATAAGTCTTGGCTCTCTGGCAGCTGGTCCTCTCTCGGAGGGTCTTCCAACCCATCAGTGGCTCGCAGAGACCTGCCAGCTCTGCGCCAGCCCTCCAGCCAATCCCACACTTCCTCTGGCGATCGGAAGAACCAAGCTTTGTCATCCATCTCCAGGCGGAGTTTAGCAGGGAAAAGCATGGAGTATTTAATTCCTTGAGTTCGCAGAGCCTTCTTGACCTCAAGGAAACTACGTCTTCTTGCCTGCACCTTCATAGTGAAGTCCGGGAATATCGAGATGCGAGCATTTTCGAGGAGAAGAGGCGGACCAGAGCGGGCAGTTGGGAGGATAGCGTCCCGGTCTCTAAAATTGAAGACCCTCGCAATGATGGGGCGAGGTGGGGCCCCCGGCCTCGGTCTTCCCCCAAAAACCCTGTGCACCCGCTCAATGGAAAAATAGCTCGAGAGTTGTTTAGCTCGGAGATGTTTCGTGACCAACTCCTCAACGTACAGGTCCGCCGACGGCTCCTCCAGCTTCTCCGGATCTCCCAAGATTATGACGTTATTCCGTCGTGCCCTCCCTTCATAGTCATCCAGCAAGTCAGACATCTGTTTCTGTTGTTTCTGGAGATGAGCGGCCTGTTGTTGGAGCGTAGAGGTGTCGTCAATAAGGGCCGCAGTCTTGACCTCCACATCTTTGACCTTAGTGTCCATCTTTCGCAGGTCCGATCGCAAGAGGGTTACCTCAATATTAACAGAGTCAATTCGGGTTTCTAGGGAGGACCGGACTCCAGCAATCGCCTCCATGACGTCTTCCAGTGTAAGCGACTTCCCTCCCTGCGACAGGGACGAAGTTTTGGAGTCAGTGGGGGGGGGGGCCGTGTCTTTGTTTTCCGCCCTGGAGCCCCAGGAATTTTTGTTTATTTGCCTCTGGGTCGAGGACCTACCTCCTTTGTTAGACGCCATCACCCTCCGCAGAGCGGGGCACCAGAGCAGTCAGAGCCAGTTAATGACGTGAGCAATATACTGTCCAAACCGCTTCCACCTTCACCGACAATCCAGGTGCGGTCAAATCCGGGGGGGGGCTCAGGATAGAGGACCCAATATGACCTGCAACTCAGGGAGAAGGTCCCCGGCAACTCACTCACTGCTATCAGGACAGGCCCCTCTCCGCTGCCGGCAAAGGAATTACTCCTGGGTCTTTGCCGGGTCCGCCTTCCGAGTGCGGCAGTACGCGGTGAAGTCGGCGCTGGGAAACCCGATTACCAGTGTCTCAACTAGGCAACTTGGTAGGTGTCAGCCTCCTGCAGTGTAGCCCTGCAGGGGTCGCATACAGAAAGTTTACTATTCCCTGTGGACCGGGGACCCCCTCCCCGGGCCCCCAGCTGTGGCAGGCCCCAAGGCCTGGGCGTCTCGTGTATTGCGTCTATTGCGCCTCGGCAGGACGATGTTGTAGTCCCGATCAATCCACTATCCTCCCACAGGCTCTAGGACATCAGGGGGGGCGGAGAACCAGCCGACACACGGAGTCTTAGCGCAGGCTCGGTGCAGCGCGGCTAGGCTATGCAGGTTGCAGAAGGCCCAGGTCGTTGGTCCACCCTGCGGCCTGACAAAGAAGCAGGACTTGGTCCCCAGGGCGTCAGCATCTCATGGGCAGCAGGCGACAGGTGCACCACGCTCCGTTGGCCAACAGCAGTCCCCCACCGGAGCTCCGGCGGCAATAGGCCTCAAAGCCGGGGCGTTGCCTGATTGGTGGCCCAGCAGTCCGGCGATACACCCCCGGTCTCTACGCAGGTCCTCCACAGGCTCCCAGCCCACCGGCGGGGAGTCCCAGCAGCCGCGGAAGGCTCCAACACAGGCTCGATGGCAGGTAGCAGAGTAGTCACTGCTTCAGCAGGCTCCGTCTCACCCCCAGAGGCCAAGGGAACATCCCGGCTGGAGCCCGAGTACAGCCGCCATCTTGCAAACTCCGGGGGGACCTTCGCGTAAGCACTTCTATCTCCGGCCCATCTTCCCCGATCGGCCCAGCACCACGATCAATTGGGCTACGGTGGTCGAGAACGGGGGGGGCTCCCAGTTGCAAGGGAGTCCCCAACCTAAAAACGGATTGTTTTTTCGGATATCCGGGCGAGGGCGGGGAGCCGCTCTAGCTAGCGACCATTCCCTCCGGCTGCTAGCCACGCCCCCTCAAATGAAGTTTTAAAGCCACTCTTGAGTGCTGGCTGTGAGTTCACACTCAGTGAGTTCAGAGAAATAATAGTCAATATTGATGTAACTGTATTGATCCATGATAAAGAAATACAACTTTTCTGTTGAGAATGTACAATGACAGAATTTGTTTGTGTCAGTCTAACAAAAAGAATGAGCCACTTGTGTTGTTCTCATCTGAATTGACTCCTGAAGTTCTTGCTGCCAAAGTAAGATCACAGAATGCAATAAAATCAGCAGGAACCATTTTAAGAAATGTCCTGAAAGATTGGGATTTTTGGACTTAATGACAAATTGTGTGATGCTCCAGAGCTCTGCAAAATATGGGGGTGAACAAGAATGGCTGATGTTACCTTAACCTTTATTACATCATTGTTTAATATCAGCAAAGCAAAATGGTTACAAACTAAAGTTCTTGAGTTCGGAAGAGAAGGCGACAACGTTGATGATGGCTTTGAAGATTTAAGCAAAGAAGTGGAAGGCAATCCCATGAACCGACAAGCTTATGCTTTGCAAATTTGCTGGCTTTTCCAAATCATATTTTATTAATTACATCACGGCAAAAAGAAAACTCTGCTACAGATGAGACCTGCCCACCCAATCTATGACCAGTGCAAAAGTAGAGAGCTAATGACTTCAATGAATAGGATTGGTGTATCAATACATTATAATGACATAATACAGAACAGGGAACTTGTTAGCAGCTCATGTTGTAAAATCTTGTGAATCTGACATTACACCGCTTTCAAGTCGCTTAAACAGTAAATGATTTACAATTGCTGCTCTAGAACATTTTGATTTTGAAGACAACTCTTCTTTGTCTGGAACATCCAGCATGCATGATACAGCCATGTTGCTTTTTTAAGACTGTACCAATGAAGTGTACTGCTGGAAAACAAGCTGTGTCCGATGTAGGCATAAATAAACAAATCTGCAAACTTATAACCCTGCTGCCTTGCCAATTTGTGCAAAATAACCACAGGCCATCAAAGAGTCCCAATCTACCAGAAAGTTTCAAAGTGGCTGAAGAAGGTTGGGATTTTACCAGTCATACCATCTCCAGTCACAGACTATGCAACAGTATACACAGCTCTAAAATATTTCCAAAATGTGTGTGTTCAGCTTGAAGGCCAGCCTATCCTGCCAATTATTTCCAATGAACTTGGTTTCCGTATTGTAGCTGACATTTGTATGAGCAATCCAGTAAAATTTGATGATCTTTATCCAATGATGGGCGGTTTCCACATGAAAAAAGTTGCTGTGTGCAGGAAGTTATCTTAGTGGATGTGGCATAGATGATACACTTAGTGAGGCTAAAATCTTTAGAAGCAAAACTGCCCAGTCAGTATTGAGCAGAACTCATTATGTTTATTTTCGTTACAAAGTATTCTCATCAAATGTGAGGTCATAGAACCATTGTGTTCGACTGCTTTCTGGAACAAGAATGAGAAATTTGGTTTTGGATATCTTATCTCAGAAGTAAAAAAGGCATAGGTTGCACGTAATTCAAAATACATGAAGCAAAACCAGGCCATGTTCCATACGCTCAGTTCGAAATCAGAAAACGAAGGGGCATATCCACAAGGAACTATCACCAAATTAACGGCACTTTATCGCAGCCAAAGTCATGATAAATTTAACCCCCCATTTACAAGCTGATGCTAACAGCCCACAGCACCAGTTTTCAGGCGATAGCAACCGCAAAAAACATCGCCACAGAGGACCCCTGCAACGATCGTTAATGAGATGCAGAGTAGACGTTCCCGTGCAAAAACCCGTGACAACACGACACCTCAGCATTCACAACGACCAGCCAGATTGGCGATAAGAACACAAAACACGCAATAAGGCGCGTTAGCAGCAGGAAATTAACACCTGCTCTGACCTAGTGTAAAGTCGGACCACAGTCTGCACCACAAAAGGGAGCAAAGCCCAGAGCCACACATGAAGAATAACAGATGCCCCCGAGCAACTGAACATGCAGCACGGACACCCAAGATGGCCACAAAACCCACCAACACCACACCCAGGCCTGCAACACCCGCCCAGGCCCACCCTCAACCCCGGGCCAAGAAACTGCACACCAACACCACGAATCCCCAAATAAATATTTTGCCTGATGTTGCACAAGCAGGAAAACCAACATACATGCGGCTTCTCCGGAACTCCCAAGATTCGGACGTTATTCTGTCGTGCCCTCCCTTCATAGTCATCCAGCAAGTCAGACATCTGTTTCTGTTGTTTCTGGAGATGGGCGACCTGTTGTTGGAGCGTAGAGGTGTCGTCAATAAGGGCCGCAGTCTTGACCTCCACATCTTTGACCTTAGTGTCCATCTTTCGCAGGTCTGCTCGCAAGAGGGTTACCTCAATATTAACAGAGTCAATTCGGGTTTCTAGGGAGGACCGGACTCCAGCAATCGCCTCCATGACGTCTTCCAGTGTAAGCGACTTCCCTCCCTGCGACGGGGACGAAGTTTTGGAGTCGGTGGGGGGGGGGGCGTGTCTTTGTTCTCTGACCTGGAGCCCCAGGAATTTGTGTTTATTTGCCTCTGGGTCGAGGACCTACCTTCTTTGGTAGACGCCATCACCCTCCGCAGAGCGGGGCACCAGAGCAGTCAGAGCCAGTTAATAATGTGAGCAATATACTGTCCAAACCGCTTCCACCTTCACCGACAATCCAGGTGCGGTCAAATCCGAGGGGGGCTCAGGATAGAGGACCCAATACGACCTGCGACTCAGGGCGAAGGTTCCCTGCAACTCACTCACCACTATCAGGACAGGCCCCTCTCCGCTGCCGGCAAAGGATTTACTTCTGGGTCTTTGCCACGTCCGCTTTCCGAGTGCGGCAGTACGCAGTGAAATCGGTGCTGGGAAACCCGGTGACCAGTGTCTCAACTAGGCAACTTGGTAGGTGTCAGCCTCCAGCAGTGCAGGCCTGCGGGGGTCGCAGACAGAAAGTTCGCTATTCCCCGTGGGCCGGGGACCCCCTCCACGGGCCCCCAGCGGTGGCAGGCCCCAAGGCCTGGGCGTCTTGTGTATTGCGTCTATTGCGCCTCGGCAGGACGATGTTGTAGTCCCGATCGGTCCACTATCCTCCCACAGGCCATAGGACATCAGGGGGGGGGGGAGAACCAGCCGACACACGGAGTCTTAGCGCAGGCTCGGTGCAGGGCGGCAAGGCTATGCAGGTTGCAGAAGGCCCAGGTCGTTGGTCCACCCTGCGGCCTGACAAAGAAGCAGGACTTGGTCCCCAGGGCGTCAGCGTCTCATGGGCAGCAGGCGACAGGTGCACCACGCTCCATTGGCCAACAGCAGTACCCCACCGGAGCTCCGGCGGCAATAGGCCTCAAAGCCGGGGTGTCGCATGATTGGCGCCCCAGCAGTCCGGCGACACAACCCCGGTCTCTACGCAGGTCCTCCACAGGCTCCCAGCCCACCAACGGGGAGTCCCAGCGGCCGCGGAAGGCTCCGCCACAGGCTCGATGGCAGGTAGCAGAGTAGTCACGGCTTCAGCAGGCTCGGTCTTACCCCCAGAGGCCGAGGGAACATCCCGGCCGGAGCCCGAGTACAGCCGCCATCTTGCAAACTCCGGGGGGGACCTCCGCGTAAGCACTTCTATCTCCGGCCCATCTTCCCCGATCGGCCCAGCACCGCGGTCAATTGGGCTACGGTGGTCGAGAACGGGGGGGCTCCCAGTTGCAAGGGAGTCCCCAGCCTAAAAACGGATCGTTTTTTCGAATATCCGGCCGAGGGCCGGGAGCCGCTCTAGCTAGCGACCATTCCCTCCGGCTGCTAGCCACTCCCGCTCAAATAAAGTTTTAAAGCCACTCTTGAGTGCTGGCTGTGAGTTCACACTCAGTGGGATCAGAGAAATAATGGTCAACATTGATGTAACTGTATTGATCCATGATAAAGAAATAAAACTTTTCTGTTGAGAATGTACAATGACAGAATTTGTTTGTGTCAGTCTAACAAAAAGAATGAGCCACTTATGTTGTTCTCATCTGAATTGACTCCTGAAGTTCTTGCTGCCAAAGTAAGATCCCAGGATGCAATAAAATCAGCAGGAAGTTGGGAACCATTTTAAGAAATATCCTGAAAGATTGAGATTTTTGGACTTCATGACAAATTGTGTGATGCTCCAGAGCTCTGCAAAATATGGGGGTGAACAAGAATGGCTGATGTTACCTTAACCTTTATTACATCATTGTTTAATATCAGCAAAGCAAAATGGTTACAAACTAAAGTTCTTGAGTTCGGAAGAGAAGGCGACAACGTTGATGATGGCTTTGAAGATTTAAGCAAAGAAGTGGAAGGCAATCCCATGAACCGACAGGCTTATGCTTTGCAAATTTGCTGGCTTTTCCAAATCATATTTTATGAATTACATCACAGCAAAAAGAAAACTCCGCTACAGATGAGACCTGCCCACCCAATCTATGACCAGTGCAAAAGTAGAGAGCTAATGACTTCAATGAATAGGATTGGTGTATCAATACATTATAATGACATAGTACAGATCAGGGAACTTGTTAGCAGCTCATGTTGTAAAATCTTGTGAATCTGACATTACACCGCTTTCAAGTCGCTTAAACAGTAAATGATTTACAATTGCTGCTCTAGAACATTTTGATTTTGAAGACAACTCTTCTTTGTCTGGAACATCTAGCATGCATGATACAGCCATTTTGCTTTTTTAAGACTGTACCAATGAAGTGTGCTGCTGGAAAACAAGCTGTGTCAGCTGTAGGCATAAATAAACAAATCTGCAAACTTATAACCCAGCTGCCTTGCCAATTTGTGCAAAATCACCACAAGCCATCAAAGAGTCCCAGTCTACCAGAAAGTTTCAAAGTGGCTGAAGAAGGTTGGGGTTTTACCAGTCATACCATCTCCAGTCACAGACTATGCAACAGTATACACAGCTCTAAAATATTTCCAAAATGTCTGTGTTCAGCTTGAAGGCCAGCCTATCCTGCCAATTTTTTCCAATGAACTTGGTTTCCGTATTGTAGCTGACATTTGTATGAGCAATCCAGTAAAATTTGATGATCTTTATCCAATGATGGGCGTTTTCCACATGACAAAAGTTGCTGTGTGCAGGAAGTTATCTCAGTGGATGTGGCATAGATGGTACACTTAGTGAGGCTAAAATCTTTAGAAGCAAAACTGTCCAGTCAGTATTGAGCGGAACTCATTATGTTTATTCGTTACAAAGTATTCTCATCAAATGTGAGGTCATAGAAACATTGTGTTGGACTGCTTTCTGGAACAAGAATGAGAAATTTGGTTTTGGATATCTTATCTCAGAAGTAAAAAAGGCATAGGTTGCACGTAATTCAAAATACATGAGGCAAAACCAGGCCATGTTCCATACGCTCAGTTCGAAATCAGAAAACGAAGGGGCATATCCACAAGGAACTATCACCAAATTAACGGCACTTTATCACAGCCAAAGTCGTGATAAATGTAACCCCCAATTTACAAGCTGATGCTAACAGCCCACAGCACCAGTTTTCCGGCGATAGCAACCGCAAAAAACATCGCCACATAGGGCCCCTGCAGCGATCGCTGATGAGATGCAGAGTAGACGTTCCCGTGCAAAAACCCGCGACAACACGACACCTCAACATTCACAACGACCAGACAGATTGGCGATAAGAACACAAAACACGCAATAAGGCGCGTTAGCAGCAGGAAATTAACACCTGCTCTGACCTAGTGTAAAGTCGGACCACAGTTTGCACCACAAAAGGGAGCACAGCGCAGAGCCACACATGAAGAATAACAGATGCCCCCGAGCAACTGAACATGCAGCACGGACACCCAAGATGGCCACAACACCCACCAACACCACACCCAGGCCTGCAACACCCACCCAGGCCCACCCTCAACCCCGGGCCAAGAAACTGCACACCAACAGCACGAATCCCCAAACAAATATTTTGCCTGATGTCGCACAAGCAGGAAAACCAACATACATGCGTGACCAGAAAAAAGAGAATCAGTCATACAGCAATGCAATCACCAACACAAAACACCATAAAAACAAAAGCTAAAAACAACCATTCGGATAAGTCCTAGCGGCTGGACAATCGGTAGGACATAGCCTGGAAGACAAACTCCAGGAGAAGAAGGTGTGCCATGCGCCCCACAAAGGAAAGAGGGAGAGAGCGCGAGGGAGAGAGATGCAGTGAGATTGCACAAGCAGTGCAAGGCCTTGCAGGGCACCTGGCTCCACATGCCAACATGTGTGTGTGTATTGCCATCCGTACCCCATGAGCCCAAGGCTGTGTCCCAATCTCAGTGCCAAAGCCACATCACATTCCGAAAACGCAAGTAGTAGTCAGACAAACAACAGGGATGAAAGCTCCATTGTTCCAATGCAGAAGGCGGGAGGACACCTGCACCTCTGACTTTGGTCCAGAACGTGCCTGGAGCACCCTGAGAGAGATGCCATGGCAGATGTGGGCTACTCCCAAACCACGCATCTCGAAGGACTTTACCATACATTTCTCTTTTCAGTATACCGCTTGAAAAACCCTAAGATGCAGGCTCATGGGGCACGCTATATTTGAAATAACTGTTTGTATATGCCAAATGAATTTACTGACAAGTATGTGTGCGACATGTGTTTCTCTGCCTTTTTTTTGAGAAAATGAACTTTCACATTTACTCGTTCTTTAAAGGAATTTTTAAATAACATCACATCTCTTCACTCTAAAATGGAACCCTTGAAGCCGACTATCTCCCCAGCGATCAGATCTACTTTGTATATGATCGCAGCATGGAATGTATTGAGGTTTGTGCTATTGTGTGTGAGATTTTGGAGGGTTAATATACCCATGACACAAGAATTATGGAGAAAAATATATCACTGTTTTTTTCTCAACATTGATTAATAATAACGATGCTCAATAATATAATGGATACAATGCCGCAGTGTGACTCACGCAATTAGAGGACTATGAGAACTATGTGTAAAGATTTTTATGTAAAATTACAAATTGTATTTTCTTTCTCTTTTCTCTTTACAGAGACCACAATAGGTCATCTATTTTTCCTGCTTCACTGAGGGCCCACTCAAGCCCAGAAGCCAAACCAAGTAGCCGATTTTTACTACTAGGTTTTAGGACTTTAGGCATACTATATTTTACCAGAATTGAGTACTGTTAGTAGGGACCAACAGAGATCCTGAGGAGTAAGCAGGAGAGGACTGCTTACGAAACATGTCATGTCGACCAAGTAGATAGCGTAATTCGACCTACTTAAAAAAAAACCCTTTTTTTTGTATTCCCTGCCAGAGAAGTCAATAAATTAATTTTTTTCTACTGGCCAGGGAATTTTTTATTTTTTTACTACCTTTCATTTATATAGGGCCCTACACCTTATCCCAATCACCTTTCACTGTAACACATTACACATAGCCTATCGTCAAAAAACGAAGTGCCCCCGCGTAGCTCGTAGGTCGCAGCACGCCCCGCCCCGTAGAGGGACGGGAAGACCCCCATGATGAAGCATGACACTAAGGGTTTCTTAGTGTGTGAGGGGTATTTTAAAAACACATAGTGCTCTCCCTTTGCCATTTGCAAAGAGAGCCGCTCTCACCACCTTTAGATATAGAATCATCACAAAAAACTGAAAAATTAATAAATTACTCACCTCTTTCACATTGATAGAATCCCATTGGTTATGTATACAATTTAGGAGGGTGATTCTATCACCATTGCCTCTACACTTCCTCGATTGTTTTCTTGGATCTATCCGATTCATCCACACCCCACACACAGGAGCCCCTGCCTGAGGGACCCCGGCATGGGATGCCCTTAACACTCAGGGACAAGTAACTAAACGGGTCTGGCGTGAGGCACAGTAAGGCTGCGCCCAATTAGTAGTCAACAAAACAATTTGCCAGTACTGTGCAATGGTTAACAAAACTTTATGTAAAAGAGCTATTAATTGCTCTTTCCCAAATGACCACTCTTTCAGTCATTTATAGAAAATCTTTTGTTGATCTTTATTTGTTAATTTTAACTTCTTTTGTAAAAATATTTTTTGTTCTTCTTGTATTTTTGTTTTCAGCTATATACAACATTAAACGTCATTTAACAATACGGAGGAAAAGCAGATTCATAGACAGGGGGCTTGATCACTGGGGTGCATTGTGCAACATTTACACACGAACTCGACAAACGACATAGACGCCAGACAACAAGTGAACACTGATCAGTACCTAAAGGGATAAGGGCGGTGGTAGTTGGTGGCGCGATTTTTTAAGACAGTTTGTTCAAGAAAATCAAATTTGTTATTCTCCTATGTAAAGTTTAACCTATTTACAATCAAAAACAAGTTGAGGCCAACTTAATGGGTACTGCACTTTGGATATATATGACAAAGGCGAAACAATCGATTTTAAATAAAACTTTACGATTTCCAGTTATTACAAACAATTGGCCAATTGGCCAAACCACTGGCCAAACAGCCACAGAAGTGGCGCCAACTAACTAACACCTTGGTCGACGCGTTTCGAATCTTAGTTTGTTCAAAAGGATTCTCTTCAGGACCATACACATTAAATCTGTGAAAAACAATAAATGAAAACAATCTGTCAGTAAAAAACAAAAAACAAAAGAGAGGCTCTCAACTTTCGTTCAACATCAGCACACACTCAGTAAATTACCTGTCAATGATTTAACTGGGGCTCGAGCGTGCGATGGACTGAAAAGAAGTTCAAAAAATACATATTCAGAATCATATGACTGAAAGATCGTCTCAATAATAAAGGAGACGGTGGTCTGTGATACTCACTAGAAGTATTTATGTCATGTCCTAATCCACATGGGTAAATCCAACAAGTAAACGTCATCCACTGGTTATTTTGTGTTTTCTGACGGGCCTCGTGATTCAATCTGAAAATTAAGAAACAGCGGCTAAGAATGTGCCATGGTGGACTCTTAACTCTGTGCAGGAAAAGTGATGACAGTTGTCTGCTTAAGAGCAGAGATTGGCGTGACCGGGCCAGTCACGGAACCCGCTAATCTATTTAAACGGCGGTACATAGTCGTGAATCACTTGCATGGAAAAACGGCTGACATTGGCTTAGTTTACCTGAGGCGGTGCGTCTTTCTCCTCCAGGCTCGGTCGCGATCAGCTGTAGACGCGATGCAAGTCTGACCGGGTCATTGTATTTTAAGTAGGAGCTGCTTCCGGGTTCATGATGTGAGAATCATGGGGTTTGTGGTTTAAGGTGATCCGCCAACGGCGGGTTGGATTGTTCCGGGTTCCACTCGCTAAACTTCATGGGATTTGTAGTTATAAACAGAAGCCGATTGGAGAGATGACAATAGTATCGTTTCAACGAGGATAAGGAACCTTGAGGCAAGGAAGTAAAACTTCAGTATCACAGACTATACAGTTCGGACATTTCATTCAAACCTTGTATGGTTGTATTAAATTTGAGAATCAGCATGGCTTCTCGTTGTCGTAGTTTAGCCTCTACGTCTCCGCCTCTTGGGTCATGGTCTATTTTAGATATTATAGTCCATTTGAAATCTTGTTCCCCGTGTGACTCATCGAGCCAGTGTTGAACCAAAGGGGCTGTGAGGACTTTTTTCTTTATTCTGGACTTATGTTGGGACATCCTTTGTCGTGCTTCTTGAGCTGTTTTTCCTATGTACAATTTATTGCAAGGGCATAGAATGCGATACACCACATTTTTTGTTTTGCAGTTAGTAAATTGTTCATGCTTCCAAGATATCCCTGCATGCTGGAACAGGTTTCCTTCTAAAGTGGAAGAGCAACAGAGACATGTGCCACATTTGCGGTGGCCAGTGATAGGTGGAAGGTTCACATAGTCCCGTAATGTCAATGTCTTTGGCTTAGGAATGGCTGCTCGTACAATGTGGTTGGCAATGCTCTTATCTTTTTTGTATGCGAACAGGGGAGATTCCGTAAATTGAGTATTCAGATCTTTGAGTAGATGTCAGTTCTGATGGATCAGCTTTTTAAGAAGGTTGGATGAGGGGCAGTATGTCGACACGCAAACAATGCGTTGTTGCTGGTGTTTTTGTCTTCTAACAAGTAGTTCTTCTCGTGGCGTCCACCAAGCTCGTTTTATAGCTTGTTTGAGTAGTTTGGCTGGATAGCCACGGGCTAGGAGCTTTTCTTTTAGGACATTGGCATGATCCATAAATTCATTCTTAAAGGTACAGTTTCTGCGGATGCGCAGAAACTGTCCTACTGGGAGGTTTTGTTTTAGGTTCCTTGGGTGACTGCTTGAGAAGTCCAATGCCTTGTTGCGATCAGTCTCTTTTTTTGAATAAAGTAGTGACTAGCTGTCCGTTCACACAGTAGACTTCGACATCCAAAAAGGACATTCTCGTTTTAGAAGTCTGGAGGGTGAATTTGATGTCATTTGTCCTGTTATTGATCCAATCGTGGAACTGGTTTAGTTGTTCAGAAGTCCCTGACCATGTAAAAAAGATATCGTCGATATATCTTACCCATCCCCCGATCCACTGCTGGAACGGGTTGTTGTTGTGAATGAAAGTCTCTTCATATTGACTCATATAGAGGATCGCCAATTCCGGGGCAAAAGGACAGCCCATGGCGACCCCCTTTATCTGAAAATAGAAATCCTCGCCAAATTTAAAGTAGTTTTTTGTTAATGCTAATTTGGCAAGTTTCAATATGAATTCTGTTGGAATTTTCGACGGGCTCTCGCGCTTATCCAAAAAAATCTCGAATACCTCCAATGCTTGATCTTGAGGGATCTGGGTATAGAGTGATACTATGTCCATGCTCACTAGAAGGTCTTGGTTTTCAGTAAATGGTATTTGCTCCAATTTTGTCAAGAAGTCCGTAGTGTCCAGAAGAAAGGATTTAACCGTGAGTGTGAATGGCTTCAAAAAGAAATCTATAAATTTCGAGACTGGTTCGAATAAGGAATCACATCCGGAAATTATGGGTCGGCCTGGAGGGGTTCTTTCATTTTTATGTACTTTTGGGAGTACATAAAACAATGGAATCCGTGGATTCTTATTGGATAGAAAGTTAAATTCGTTTTTGCCTAGAAACCCTTGTTCAAGTCCATTGTTTAAAATCCGGCCTAGTTCTTTCTGTAATTCCGAAGTGGGGTCCATATTGATTTTTCGATAACATTTAGGATCAGACAATTTTTTGGTTGCTTCCAAGATGTATTCATCTGTTCCCCAGACTACTATCGATCCGGCTTGCTTGACTATGATGTTTTCATTGTGTTTGATAGATTGCAATGCCAATTTCTGTTCTTGAGACAAATTTGGTTTGGTGTATCCATTTCTTTTCTTTTCTTGCGCAGCCAAGGCTGAAAGAATAGTTTTCTCAAAGTAAGTGACCTCCTTTGGTATCTTATGTGCAGGAGGGCAGAAGTTTGATTTTTTCTTAAAACCAGTTGTTTCAAATTGAGGTGGGCTCTCCTTGTCCGCAAAGAAGGTGATCAATCAAATTTTTCGGCAAAACTCTATAAACTCAAGTTTCAATCTAACAAAGTCTGTGAATTTAGATGGTACAAAAGAGAGTCCCTTTTCTAGGACACTACTTTCTGACGAAGTTAGAACAGTTTGTGAAAGGTTGAAGATTGAGGACTTTTGATAAGGTATTAATTCTTGTAATTTTGCCTCCTTGTTGACATCTCCCATGGTTGGTTGAATCTTGTTTTTCCACGGGGCTTTGGCTGGCCCTGTCCTAAAAAAGATTGTTGTTGTTGATTTTGGTAGTTGGGCTGATAATTCGATTGATATTGCTGTTGATAATTTCTTTGAAATCCACCTCTTTGATTATATTGCGGACGGGAAGCCCCTTGTTCAGAATCGCTCCCTCCTGAAGATGAGGTGTCGGAAATAGTGAGGTATTTTGTACGAGATCTTCCCTGGTTATCGGTTAGGAAGCGTCTTGCTTCAGGCCTAGTATAGAACTCTTGTTGAAGATACAGATAAGCTTTTTCGAAGGTGAAATTACGTTTGTCTCTCTCAAAGTTATTATCTTTTTGTTGGACAGTAAGGGCCAGAAGTAGGTAAGTAACATTTACCGAATCTTAATTACCGAAAATTACCGAATTTTACCGATTCGGTAATTAAGATTCGGTAAATGTGAGGGGTTGGTATGTAGGGAATCCAGATGTTCCCTTTTACCCAATCGGTAAAATTCGGTATTTACCGATTCGGTAAATACCGACCGGTAATGCCCCATTCATTCCTATGGGCTTTGAAGCCCATAGGAATGAATGGGGCATTACCGGTCGGTATTTACCGAATCGGTAAATACCGATTCTGACAAGGGTGCAGGGGGTGTCACTTTGACACCCTCTAGCACCCCCAAAAAAGCTTCGGGGGCCATGTTATTTATTTATTTATTTTTCGATTTGTTAAGCGCGGTTGCTGCCCAGGGGCGTCCAAGCCCTAAGGGCAGGTCTGCCTGTCATATGGCACAGGTGTGCATGCACACATGTGCATGCACACCAGAATCGGTATTTTACCATCAAATAATATTTGATGGTAAAATACAGATTCTGTAATGCTTGTGGGACTCAGAAGAGTCCCACCTACATATCAATTTTACCGAATCGGAAAAAATACCGATTCGGTATTTTACAGAATCGGTAAATTTACCGATCGGTAAATTTACCGATTCTGTAAAATACAGGGCCCTACATCTCAAATTGCATTTACCGGTCGGTAACGGCCGAATTCGGCCGTTACCGACCGGTAAATACCTACCTACATCTGGCCCTAAAATCTTTAAATTCGAGTATCTCCTTTTCAACTTTTTCAAGTAGGATCTTTGAATTCTGAATTAAGGGGTTCGATTTTATTTCAGACTCAAGTTTTTCGATTTCTTCAAGTTGGGATTTTGATAATCGTTGGGCAGTTTCAATGGTTAAGACCATAAGGTCTCGGCTGCATTTAGTCTCTATGAAACTAAAGCCTTTTTTATACACACTATCCTCAGTAAATATCACTGGTATGTTTTTCACTATTAGTCCAGATGGTATAGTACCTGACCTAAGATGTTGGAGTAAGTAGTGGCCATGCAGGTCTGTCCTTATTTGTTTTTTCTTTAGGCGGACCAGTTTGTCTGATTCATTGTTGATTTGAGCTGAATTGCTAAGTGTGGCAGAGCAAAAAATATTTTTACAAAAGAAGTTAAAATTAACAAATAAAGATCAACAAAAGATTTTCTATAACTTACCTTGACTGAAAGAGTGGTCATTTGGGAAAGAGCAATTAATAGCTCTTTTACATAAAGTTTTGTTAACCTTAACACTCAGGGAAGCAGCAACCCATTCAGCCCAACGTTGCACACACATTGGAATCATTGCCCAGAGCTCTGGCATATCCTCCACACAACTGCTGCAGTTCCACGAGATGCACAAAGGCAATAGCAGGCCATGCTTGGCACATGCACAACACCCGTAACATGGAACACTGCCATGCACGTATGCTGCACTTACTGGGCGCAGTGCCACTGGCAGTGCTGCGGATCAGTTACCAGCTCAGCTTCCGCATTGCCTACGTCACCTGCATCCAGCCCTGATTCCATTGCCGAACACGCACATTTGAGTGTCCCATGGAAGTCTGCCTATCCAGCACAACCGTAGATGAATTGGACTATGACTTGTGTCTGTGCCCCCTGTTGGATCATGAACAGGAGTGTAACCGAGACAACCATGCATGGGATGCCTTGACATCCTGCTCATGTATTGGCAGTTGTGCATGGGAGATTGCACAATTCCTCGTGTGCAGTGACCGCATCGAGGCGCTCCTCTATTAGGCTGTGTTGCGGATTGGTGAAACCCCAGTGGGCTGAGCACACCTGCCCGGACCAGTTAATGAATTGTCTCACCCAGGTGTTCCTTGAACACGACAAAGATGTATTATTGGAACACATGGCACGTGAAGCAGAGTGGGCATTCATGGACGAGTAACTGCGTTGCTGCAGCCACGTCTGCTTATTACCCACATCACAGGTCTCAACAACTTGTTGCATCGTCGGGATTGCTCACATATCCCACCACAACAGTGGACACGACTGCCGTTGTCTGGACTCTAGATGCATGTGCGTGGGACAACGCGTGTGTAAACACACCTGTGCAAGGTGATACCTTCATGTGCAATCATTGTCCCTACATCCAGCCATACTACCATACGTGAGTGAACATAGTAATGACACATCTGTGTGAATTAGAATGTTTTAATCACATTCGGGTGACTGATGGAGCTGGTGCTGTACATGGCCATCCAAGCCCACATCACATTGAAGCCCAGTGGTAGGCCAACCAGAGTCCTTTGGGGATTGTAAATTGACTAGGAAGTGAGAGAGTGCAGTCCGCAGCAGGATTGCTGTGTAATTGGCCAGCAGTGATGCAATGGGAGTCTGTGTTGGGGTTCTGGTGAGTGTTCCAGGGGTCAGTAGGATTTATTTCCAGGGCATGATGCATAGGTCATAACCAGGCAGGGACTAGGGCATATGGCGGTGATGGATGCTACTGCCTCCTTCTTCACTCAGTAATTCCCATCCTCTTCTAACTCCCCTAATACGGGTTATGTGTCCAGTGTGTGTGGAGGGGTGATGGCTGCAACAGACTGCGAGGGGGATGGGGCAGCATCACTGTGTGCCACAGACACATCAGGGGTCGGTGCTGTGTGTGTCGATGTTCCCGCTGCAGTCATCTGGGAACGGCTCAGTGGCAGCAATGGCAAGATGAAGTACTGCAGGGCGTTGAAGTACCCAGATACTACTCGCTTGTGTCCAGCCGTGGTAGACATACTTCCAGACTGCATCTGCTCCATGGTCTCCATTGACCTCCACATCAGTGCCAACTCTGTGCTGTAATCGCTGGTGCCTGTCTGTCCAGACAGCTCTTGTATTCGATTCATGGCCCCAGCGAGGTCAACCAAGGTATGTGGCAGAGCATGGTGCATACAGGAGGTGTCCGATAGGGACTGTACGTGGTCCCTGATGTGACACAGACACCCACGTATGGCATTGAGTTTGGCTGCCACAAGTTCAAAACCCACTGCAGCTCTTCAGCCAACTCCACCTGGCAATCCCACACACGTTGTTTGAACTCCATGTGTTGGTCAGGGGGTGCTGGGAGACAGCCGTGGTGGGGTGTGTTCCCTGCTGTGTGGTCTGTGCAGATGGTGGGCTCACCTCAGGGCAGCTGGCCTGCCCTGCTCCTGAGGATGGGGTACTGAGGCTGTCCATTATCCGTTGGTGGGTGTCTTGCCATATGTGCAGGTTGTCCTCTTCATCATCCATGATGTGAAGTGTGGTGTGCCCTGCAGGTGGTGTTGTTTGTCCCTCTGCACTGTGAAAGGGGAGATACAGGTTAACAGAGTTACACATGTATGTTGAGGATTTGCACATGTTTACATTCAGACTGCATACCAATGTACATTGTCACTGTTTTGGTGGAGCTGGCTATTTGATGGCAGTCAGTTTGTTTTTTGACTACATGACGGATGTGTGGTAGTACCCATGCATTATCATCACATAGTGTCAGGCAATGCCAGATGTGAGTGGACAGTTACTGCGCATGTGCGGGACCTGTTGTGAGTCATGTCCTATGGTGTTGGTGTTGCACTTTGTACCTCATTGCCATCATTGCTGATGTTCTGTGAATGCTATGTGTGTGTGTGTCTCATTGTAGGGGAGTTGCCCCAGCAGTTATGACTTTGTGTAGCCCTCTCCCTTTGAGGCGGAGTGCCTTTGAATCGTGTGCTTTTCGGGGCATAATTTGTTTTTGACTTGGGTCATATGTGCTCGCGGACAGACTTTGTGGCCTGGGGCATTGTTCGTATGCTGCGTGTATTGTACGACGTGGGTTGTGTGTGCATGTGGATATGTCAGGGTGTAACCTGCTCCTTTACGGATGTGATCCGCACTGGGCTACCTCCATATCTACTCGGGGGCCATCTCATGTTTTTGGGCTGCTGCCATGCTATCGCAAAAACAACATCGGGCATGCAGTGTTACTTGCATAGTCAGTGTGGGTCACAGAGCCACTTCTTTGCTGGATTCAGTACATGTGCATGGGTCGGCTGTGATATGGTGGGGGGCCCCTTTGTGCACATTGTGGATGGGGGCCTACTTGGCATTTCTATGTGTGCTGCAGTGTACCAAGGCTATCAGTGACATGTTCCAAGATCATAGTGGGTGTGCAGTGTACTATACATAATTGTGCATCTGTGCCATTGTGCCCATCTCCCCCATCCCGGGTCGTTACTCACCCTGTTGCTGTTGGGTCCGGTCGTATCGTGCTATGTCTAGGCCCCCAATTCCTGCCACCATCTCCACACTGCTGACTATGGCCACCATTTTCTTCAGATCATCAATCTCCTCCTGTGTCGCAGGACTCCCACCTTCAGTAGCCCTTGCTGCCTTCCTGTTGGCGGAGAGCTTCTCCTTGGTTTGGCTGTGCACTTCATGCCAGCACCTCTTGACCTCCTCGACACTCCGACTGCATTGATGTTGGTGACAATGGCCTGCCATATTTCCGTTTGAGTTGCTAGTGGTGGTGCCAAAGAGTTGCTGATGGTGTTCTATCTTCTCTGTGACGAAGATCGGGTCTTCCTGCGGACTGAACCCCATCTTCCTCTTCCTTTTGTTCTTGCCCTTGCCCAAACACAGGGTTCCTGGCAGTACCTCCGTGGTGCTTGTGGAGTTTGGTTTGTCATCTGCACTCGGTCCCATTGCATCCATGGTGTAGCGCAGTTTGAATTACTTTTTTTTCTTTCTTTCTTTTATAGTGCATTTTCCCACCAGACGCTTGGGGTTTGCAAGCCTGTGGCTGGTTTGCTCTGATTTTTGTACTGTGATTGGCCTCATCGCATGTTTTTTGGCATTCGCGTTTCGCATGTTTGTGGCATGGTGTTGATTTTCACACTGACATTTGATGCGTTATCTGGTGGCTATCACATGCTTCTGCCTTCTTGTGAATTCCACATTGACACAGGGTTATTTTCCCGCCATAGGCTGCGATGTTGAAAGTTGCGTTGCGCTACTCTTGCGGTAGTTATCACACGTTCCTGTGAATATACCCCTAAGTTTGTAGAGTTTGTCAAAGAATGTGAAGAAAAATCTGAACTTTGCAAGTACTGGGGAAATGCTTTACACATGATCGCTCTAGTGAAAAACTTGCTACATGCAGACTGGGAAGGTGATTGGGACTGCACGTATATTATTGCACATCATTTTGCGCATTTTATAATGTATATCTTAACTTTTTTAATGTACGTTTTATCTCATGTGCTTTTATGTCTGGCAGTCAAAATAAAGTTCATAAAGAAAAAGATTACTGTGTTTCATGAATTTGATTGCACAAACTACCTGAGATATGGGTCTTGGTATTTGGCAAGAGTGAAGAAGCTAGAGGTGGAAAAACCATACCTCTACAGAAAATTAATCAAAAGACATTTTGTGGTGAAAGACAGAGTGGGAAGTTTCAATGCTGTGGCACCAGATACGAACCTGGAACAGAAGATCCAGAGATCATAGAACAGCTCCAAGGCAATTGTTGGTCAGACACGTAAAAGTCAATATGTTGCTAAATGGCAGCTAGATTACCATAAAGTCTTTTCTATTTGCAATGTTTTCAGAAAGATAACAAATTATAAATGAATGGACCATTGTGAAACTGTTCCTCAACACGAACTTGTGGAAAGAGAGGGGAACATTTTAATAAACATGTAGGCTGTCAACTTCATTTCGTACAGCAGCAAGGAAACCCCTGTGAAATGATTGAGCCTGTGTAACTACACAGCTTGGTGACCAAACAATATTTGAATAATGATATAAAAACACATCTACTAAATGTCCTGGAACATTGATCAAAACTATAGGCAGAACTGAAGCAGGAGAGATTTGTATTGAAAAAAAAAGCTGTTTAACATTAATCAATAAAGCTAAACTTGCACTCTTTAATTGCCTTAGTAAGAGTTTCGTCCAACCAGCCACTAAAAAACAGGTTACAAAAAACAAGTTTTGCAAGCACCTAGATGGATGTAGCAAGAGAAAGGGTGAATTTATGAAGGACATTCTATAGCATGATCTTCTTTCAGCAAACGCATTATTTGATGGAGATGCTGTAACCAAACCAGTGAAGCAAAACTCGTACAAGAGCTAAAAATAAACTTTCACCTGAAGAATTTAAATTCGAAAAGGTGTCCTCACTAAAAACTGCTGTTGTTGTAGAATATATGTCACAATTACTAATGGTCAATATGTTATCCATGCAAAACTTCTGAAAGGTCGTTCAGACTGTTTTACAGATATCAAAGTCAGAGTGCACCTTGCAAGAACTGCACATTGTTTTGGCAGTTATCTTGAACTAACTGTCAAAGAATGTGAGAGACTCAGACAAATGTCTACAAGAGGAACAATGGACCTTGCCTGTATCACAAATTCGACACCTATACCTGTACAACTTGATAAATGTTGGTCATCAACATTGAACAAGATGAACTTGGGGATGTTAACTTGCCAAAACATTGCTGATGGTTCAGTGAACACACAGGGGCAGATTTACAAGGATTGGAGCATCCCTGCACATCAGCAGGGATGCGCCAGGTAAGATGCGTCACACAAGTTTTCCCTTGTGCCATCACAGATGCACTGCATTTACAATGCAGCGCATCATACCACAAGGATAAACAGATGCGTGACGCATCTGATGGCGTAAGGGCAGCGCATTGCAGGAGTTGTGTCGCAAGTGCGACGCAACTCCAGCAATGCTCAGTGGCCCATACCTAACTTGCTGCTTCACACCTTACGCCTGCTTCAAGCAGGCGCAGGGTTTTGACGCAGCGACATCGGAAAAGGGACTCAGTGAAATCTTGTAGATTTCACTGCGTCACTTTTCTGAGGCTTTTTCTGATGGAACGCCCACCCTGCATACATTAAATCTAACACAGGTTTAATGTGGCACAGGGCTTTACAACGTGACACATCACCCTCGATGCGTCAAATTGTAAACAAGTCACAACATGGCGCATGGTTTATGCCGCTGCTGCATCACAGAAGTGACGTAACGGCGGCGTAAATGTGTTGCAAGGGGCTTGTAAATCTGCCCCACAATTTCCAATTATTGCCAGTGGAATGATTGTCAATGAGGAGTTGGTGCCTGCAGAGATATATTCAAAAGGTACGGGCCATATTGTTCAAGAATTTAATAGGTAATTGGAGGAAGCTGACCTTCGAGTTGTACCACATGTCGAGTGGGATGTTCGAAATGGTTCCAATTGAGTCAAAAGACAGATGTTATTATTGTGCTACATAGATTTGTTACAATGTTCATAAGTTAAGAATTGTCAGAGTGATGGATATGTTATGGAAAAGGTGGGAAAAGGCACTTCATATTCTGTACACAAAACTTGACCCAGAGATGCCCAGTGTTCTTATCATGGCACATATTTTTACGGGGGTAAAAGTATCAGCAAAATTGAAACAAGCATGGAGCTTAACTGCTGAACCTGTGAAGTTTCAAAAGGAATTTGCTGAGACAGAAGAAAATTGTAACTTTAAAGACGTAGAAAAATAGCTTGCGTTTGTGTGGAAAATGAGTTCCGACTGTCACACATTTGATAATCTTCAGCACAGTGAGTTCAAGAGATCATTCCCGCTAAATGACCTTCCACAGATGTCATATTCTGTGCATGGACACATTAAAAGAGCATTCTACATGATCAGATGTGTAAATGTGTTGGTTCATGCATATGTAAAGAAAGATCCATGTGAATTTGTTTAGGAAGAAATTGATAGGGTGCTAAAGCCTACTAAATTTTTAAAGCCTCTACCCACAGAACTTACACGTACATGTACTTGCAAAACCTGTGTCACAAAAAGATGTCCCTGCTGATATACTCCTCTGAAATGTTCAAAATTCGGCAAATGTGCCACAAGCAATTGCTGAAACAAATAAAGTGAACTATGTAAATGTGTCTAAAACAGGAGTGCTAAACATATTTTTTATATTCATAAACATTTTTTGGTGAATACATAAAAGGATTAAAAACTATAATTTCTATACATGTCCCTTCTTTCTCTATATAGCCCCCATTTTGGAAACTGGCGGAAGGTTTGCTCTGAAGAGTTATTTTTTGTCTTTATAAGACTAATTGCCCTCCAAAACCTATGTTTTGACACCAAAATGAAGTGTATAGGTCTCATGGTTCCTAAAATATTTCATCATCACTGCAACACATCCATTATTTAAAAAAATGTAATCTAGAAATATTTGCCTCTGATCAGCAATGTCTACCCAAGCTAAATTACGTCTCTTATGATCCAAAAATTTTTTGGCGGAGGTATATCCGGGGTCAGGATTTTTTCCAGCAGGTACAATAATCACAAGAGTTATCTTGACACCTATTGTTGCCTGTAAACTACTGGATAATCAAGGAACGGGTGCTTTCAAAACTGCTGTACTGCTACAAAAATGACCCCCCAGGAACAAAACCGCCTTTACCCTTCCAGCCTCCGGGAGAAACGAGTGATGATCGGAATGGCCAGTCTGGCCTTGAATATGAAGTCCTGTTTTGATCTAAAAGAAAGATTTTTATTGATGTTGAATGAAACATAAACACAGGATACTTGTTTTGGGTCCAAGGATGACCTAGCCTGGCAGTTCTGGCTTTTCAACCAAGAATAATAAGCTCACTCCCCCTGGTAGTGTACAGATCCAAGGCGCTGGGAAACCCTCAGGGTAGCTGTTGCGCCATACAAGTGTAATAAATAAATAAATAAATAAAATAAACTGTTCCCATAGGGAGCAGGATCAAGACTGATTTGTTTATTGCCGGGTCCAAACTGGCGTGGCTTAGTGAGCAGAAGAACAATGATAAATTCAGCCTAGATCTGATGAAAGTCTGAAAAGTTTCAGCACTCTGTCCATCATCTTATTGTGTTTGCTATGGGGTGCCTCATTCAGGAGGGGTGCCTCATTCAGGAATTATCCTTTGCTACGTGGGTTGCTAAAGACTTCTGCTGCATGTTCGTCCAGTTCGTCCGCTACCTTTTGCGGGTGCCGCTCAGTTGCTCCCTGAGGCCATTCCTCCCTGGTGTGAGCGGCTCCGCAGTCGGCGGAGAGCACACGCGCTCCCAGTAGAGGACGGCCCAGGTTGAGCCCTCAGGCGAGAGTTCAGTGCGTGGAGCCTACCGGGGGACTGCGAGGACCAGCATCCTCAGCTTCACACAGCTGGTGCCTCTTCCCCCGGCGGCCACGCCCCCAGCCTCCAGCAATATCAGCGCTTGGGAACACCGGCTGAGTGGGTGCCTCATTCAGGAATTCACCTTTGCTACGTGGGTTGCTAAAGACTTCTGCTGCCTGTTCGTCCAGTTCGTCCGCTACCTTTCGCGGGTGCCGCTCAGCTGCTCCCTGAGGCCATTCCTCCCTGGTGTGAGCAGCTCCGCAGTCGGCGGAGAGCACACGCGCTCCCAGTAGAGGACGGCCCAGGTTGAGCCCTCAGGCGAGAGTTCAGTGCGTGGAGCCTACTGGGGGACTGCGAGGACCAGCATCCTCAGCTTCACACAGCTGGTGCCTCTTCCACCGGCGGCCACGCCCCCAACCTCCTCGTACTTTACTGGCCTAATCACTACCGCGACGCGGGACGCGTGCGGGACGGAGCTCGGAGCGAAGACCGGGCAAAGAGCGGGCCGTTTGAGGCCGTTCGAGTACGTGAGAGCCCGGCCCGGGCCCCCTTCTTTAATTGCCATTTCTGTTCCTCTGTCCACATGGAACAATGTGTACCAGAGAAACCAGAAGTAAATCTACATTAGCTGCGGCAGGAGCTGCAAAGGGCCCCACTGACAATTATTTTGTTAAAGCCGGATCTCTGCTAATTGAAGAAATTGAGGTCCTGGAAAGAAGAATTTCCCAAGAAATAGACTGGGTTAGAAGATCTTCAATTGGGCCAATGGCTCAAGCTAGAACACCGGAGGGGAGGACCGAACTCATAACAAAAGAAAAGACCAACCAGGTAACACTTCATCCACCTAACCCAAATATCACCGACCCGGATTCAACAATCGAGGTCCCAAGTGATTTTGATGACTTGAGTATAATGGCCCTCCCAAACACCCAACTGCCACATACATCACCTGTAATTCTACCCCTACCTCCTGATCCGAAAATTATGGTAGTCAAAGCCCAAGAGCCTAGCCTCGATAGAGATAGGGGGACCAGGGAAGGTGCCATACAAAAAAAGAGGGGGGCCCCATCAAAGAAGCCAACAAGACAAAATCCCCAAAATCCAAACCTTCCAGGGGAAAAGGGGCAAAGGGAGGCATTACTGTTCCTAACCCAGAAAAGCAGGGCATAACAACTACCCCCACAACCCATACTATAAAGGTACCAGCAATGGCCACAACCGCTACCCCAGCTGATAACTCCAGTGACGATATCACACTGGAGGATATTGGTGTACTTCTTAGGTCACTATTGAGCCCTCTTGAAGCTCGACTGATCAAGATTGAGGCCAGGCTAGTTAATATTGAAAAATCCACAGTGCAACTAGCTGACTCAAAGAAACTTGACCCTAATGCAGCTAAAATAGCAAAAGGGGGTCCTGATCCAAAGCCTAAAAAGGGTAACGTATCCACATTTGCTAAGAATAACCTACCCTCCATCGATGCACAAAATCCAGCGCCCATTTTGGTTAAAACTCCTCTACCCCCGACCAACCTAAATTCCAACAAAGGACCACCACTAATGCCACAAACACTAACCGCTTTACCGACTACTACCCTAACACCCAAAGACACTGCTCCTACTCAGTCTAAATCCAAGGGTGATCAAACATTTACGAGAGAGAAACCCAACTACAACCGCAAACCTAAACCTGTCAATCTCCCACCAGAGGCTGCCCCTTACACGCTAGTTTTGGCAGGGGTTCCGGAATTAAAACCCACAACTATAGAAACATTATCATCACTCAGAAATAAAGTTATCAGCTGGTTATCCACATACAGACCACTCCCGAGAGGAACAACCAGCGATATCTCCATGGTTAGGCGGGTTACATGGGTGGGATACTCCAGAAAATCAGTAAGGGGAGACTGCATTTTGGTCACCTTCAGAGAACCGGGCACTGCTGCCTACATCTGTGCCTGGGACTCTGATGACCAAGCCAGCAATATCCAATCTCTCCCTCTCTCATTCTTCTATCCATCAAGTCCATATAACTTGGAGGATCAAAGATGGGGGCACCACCAAGATCTACTGGATGATTGAGGAAGTGGTCGAAGGGAGAGAAGCGGTCCTCTTAATTATAGGGGAAGACCCACTGATCATTTCATGCAGTTTGAGGAGGATGAAGGCTGGGAAAACATCACAAGGAGGAGGGGCCGCGGGGGAGGATTTACAAGAGGCATTCAAGGGCCCCACAGAATGCATTATCCAGCCCATTTCCCTGTCTACAACAGATATAGCAGTCTGGAAATGGTGGACTGACGCATGGACAATGGGGGGTGTGAATGGACAGCTTTAGAAGGGACGGGGAACAGCCCACTTTCACTATCTACTCAGCTCAAAGAGACACAAAACCCTTTGGAATTAAATCTAGCTCCGGAGTCCTCTCCAGAGGCTCCAAATGCGACCCATACTAATCTAAGATTTGCACAGGCCCATTCACCCCCAATACAGGTGGTTACTCCGGAGATCAGGAAAGTTAACAATAACATCACTACGGGCTTATCCTCTACCAAACTATGCCCCTTAACCCTGGTTTCGTGGAACGTTGCGGGATTAGCCAGTAAGATTGACTCTCCTGACTGGGCCTCCTTTATCAATTCTAAAAACATTCTACTTTTTCAGGAGACCTGGGCACGTGAGGAAATCTTGCTTCAGGGTTTTGCAGCCTTCTCTAAACCTGCTAAGTGGGGGGGAAGGGGAAGGCCATCGGGAGGACTCGCAACATGGATAGCAACAGATTTAGGCTGCCAGGCTAACTACCTAGAAACAGATTCAGATGATATTTTGGCCGTCTTATTGGAGTGGCTAAATTCATCGAAATTGGTGGTTGTAAACATATATTCCAGGCCGGTACAAATGTCCAAGGAATCCAGCACCATAGAGCAACTCTCTGTGTTCCTTGACGGTATTCCCTGGGAACTTGCATGCCTGGTGGGAGGTGATCTAAATTCACAGTATGAACCACTATCAGGTCTACGTGATGGCCCCTCTCTTGAGGAAGACTTACGTTGGCGCGTACCTGTGACGGTGGCACCCCCCGAGAGCTTGGACCCCCTTGGCCTTGCAGATTACTGCCCTCACCCTAAACCAAGGATTAAGGGCCTGCAATGGTCGCTGTAAATCAGACACACCTAGCACCTGTACTTATAATAAAACTGGCAGAGAATCGAGAATAGATTATATTCTCGTTAAACTATCCATGTGGCCACAAGTAGTCGATTATAAAATCATCGAGAGAAGGGATAGTGACCATAATGCCCTGGAACTTTCCTACATCTCACCAGGGAACGAACCCATTACGCTCGGTACGGATAATGACAAGTCTGGGCTCCTATTAGAAAATAACCGGAGGAAAGTCAAATGGGAGAAATTAGTCACTAGGGGAGACAGTTTACCGAAACTATATGCAAGGATCATTCCGCACTTGGAGAAGGCTTTCCAGATAGGGAAAGAGGCGGAAGGGCCAGCTAATAGAGAAAAGCTCGCTCACACACATGCTGAGCTAATCAATACCCTAGAGATAGATCTGTTCTCAAAGTCGGGAAAAAGATCAGGACCCCCAGTCAAGACGACCTGGTACAATGCTACTTGCAGGGAATCCAAAACCAAACTGCTACTCGCCATCAAGAGTGGCACCAATAGGGAGGAAATCCAAGCCAGGAGAAGATCTTACAGGAAGCTCTTGGTAGATGCAAGGGCCGAATGGGACCAGGAATACTGGGAAAATCTCTCAAGGTCATTAACCATTCGAGACTCGCGTAAATTCTGGCGCCTGGTCTCAAACGGCACAGAGGATTTACCCTCAACTATCGAGACTAATATCGCTCCCAGCTTATGGCAGAGCCATTTTAAGGCACTGTACTCAGCAGAAGAAAGGTCTCCCAGCATCTCAAACAGCACGCCAGGCCTAGGCACATGTGGCGACCATTTTACAGAAAAAGAGGTGAGGGCGGCCATAGCTGGGCTTTCCGCTGGAAAAGCCCCCGGTCTTGATGGGGTACCTGGGGATTTATTCAAGCAAGAACCAGGGATATGGGCCCCATACCTCACATTGATATTCAACGCCATCCTCGGGGGTATGGAGGTTCCGGATACTTGGCTGGGCGCAGAGGTAGTCCCAATTTATAAAAAGGGGTCCCCTCTGCTCCCAGCCAACTACCGGCCAATTAGTCTTATTGACATATCCCAGAAGCTCTTTGGGAGACTGGTTCTGAATCGACTACAGGACTGGGTAGACGAGATGGGCATTCTGACTCCATATCAGGCTGGATTCAGACAGGGAGTGTCCACAACAGACCAAATTTTTAGGTTGAACCTGCTATACTGGAGGACAGCTATAATTGAGGGCGGCACCCTGTATACAGTCTTTGTAGACTTGCGTGCCGCCTTTGATTTGGTACCAAGACTGAAGTTATGGAAAGTCTTGGAGGAGTTGAATGTCCCTGGAGATATTTTGGGTATCCTGATGAGATTGCCCCATAACAACTATGCCCGCATTAGGTGTGGCAGAGGAGGCAACTTAACCGAAAGGTTTCCCGTTCGCAGAGGGGTAAGACAGGGTTGTGTGCTCGCACCGACCTTGTTTTGCCTCTTTGTGAACGGGATAGTGGACCCCCTAACCAGAATTCCCAACACCGACGCCCCAAAGCTGACTGGCAGCAGGGTGCCTGCAATCATGTTTGCAGATGACACCCTGCTGCTGTCCAAATCCCCTATGGGCATTCAACGTGTCTTGGACGGGTTCCTACAGTTCTGTTTAGATCGAGGACTTGAAATCAACCCTCAAAAGACTAAATATATGATCCTCAACCCGAAGCCGCATAATCGCCCCCCACCAAGGTTGGGAGAAGTCCAACTGGAACGGGTGTACACAATCGAATACCTGGGGATCACTCTTAATGAACACCTAACGTGGTCATCCCACCAGTCGAAAGTGAACATCAAACTGGCACAGTTGGCGGGAGGCACTATGAGACTGGCGAACAAATCCCCCTTCCGTCCACTTAGCCCCATAATTCACATCTATAAAGTTCAAGCCCGGGGCGGTGTCACGTATGGGGGTGAGCTGTGGGGGCACATTCCATCGTCCAAATTATTAACAACTGAAAACAAATTCTTGAGACAGATTGTTGCTCTCCCTCAGAGTACACCATTACTCCCGCTCAGACTGGACTTGGACATTCGACCCATAACGGAGGAGCTGGGCCTAAAGCCCCTGACATTCTGGCGGCGTCTATGGAGTAGTCCAGACCTCCTAAATTATAGAGCTGAGCTGCAGGAATTTCTAGAGCTACCCAATGCCAAAACAATGCCATGGCTGATCTACATCAGGAGAACGCTGGAGGCAATTGGAATCTATGAACTGTGGACAGGCCCACTAAATATGTGCTCAAGGATCCCAAAAAAGGCACTGACGAGAGCTTATTACGATCACATGCTCCTTAGAGCCATGGACGGTGCACGGGAGGGGTCGCTGTCCAACAAGTTCATACAAACTAAAGATTTCTACCATCTCGAAAGTGTCCTAGATGCCATTTCTCCACAACTAACCAGGAAATTATTTCTCCAATGGAGATATGGAACCCTTCCCCTAGCATCGTTCACAGCATCCTGGTCTTCTCGTTCCTCTTCAGAAATTTGCCCGGCTTGTGGACATTCAAAGGAGAATGACCTTCATGTTGTCTTCTTTTGCAGGGGGTACGAAAGGAGTAGGAAATATTGGCTAGTCCCCTTGCTCAGGAACTTGGGATTCAGACCTATCCCCCATTCTAGTATTTGCTCTATCTAAATTTTTAACCTCCATGTGGTATGCTCGATGTCGACGTGTAAAAATGATGTGTTAGGAAACCTGAAGTCTTGAGACAGTCCCAAAATTGTATTACATTTTTTAACTTCAGCTTTTATCTTGATCACTAATGTTGTTTAATATGCTTTTTAAATTTTGTATAGAATTGAATGAATATCTTTTATGATCTGTGATCGAAATAAAGATTAAGTAAGTAAGTTTGCTATGAAACATAAAGACATTTCTCTGTAAAAAGCCTGTAAGAAACCCTCACACATCACCCACATTAAAAAATAAATGAAAGGAAAACAGCATTTAAAACAATCTGTTTAAGAATGAATGAAGGTCATTAGGGCAAGACTCTTCAGAATTGAGCTAGCTCTATCAGGGCCCCCCCTGAAAGGCTGGGGGCCTGGGCCAGAGCCCACTTTTCCCATGCCTTAAGTCGTCTCTGGCAACACCTGCTCTTCCCTCCCTACATTCGTCTAGGGCTCTCCAAGCCTCTGACCTTTCCCCTGAAATCTAAGTGAGGTCCTGCTCATATGCAAATCAGCCTTGACCCTGTGCCTCATGGTAACAGTCCAGCCCGAACTGCCAAGCCAAGTCATACCTGGACCGGAAACAAGCATCCTAGGGCCAGTTTTGTGCTTTCAGCCCTCATCAGTCAGGATAGCTTGATTCCAGTGGCACAGTGAGCCCTGGACCCATGTCTGGGCGCACCCGGCGCACTTAGGGCGAGAAAGCAAAAGACACACAATTGATGGACGGAATGCTGAACAAATAAAGCATTCAACCCCAGTCAAGAGATCTTGACATTGTTCTGCATTCTGTCCATCAATTGTTCTTTTTGCATTTCTCACCCCGAGTGGGTCGGGTATGCCCAGACGTGGGTCCCGTGCTCTCTATGCCACTGGATTACAAGCTATCCTGGATGATGAGGGCTGAAAGCCCGAAACCGGTCCTAGGATGCTTGTTTCCAGTCCAGGGAGGACCTGGCCTGGCAGTTCAGGCAGGACTGTCCTCATTGGGCGCAGGGTTAAGACTGATTTGCATATGGCTGGGTCCAAACTGGAATGGCATGGTGGGCAAAAAAACAATGGATTTAGGCCCAGAACTCTGTACTGGGGTGAATGTATGACATTGATGTGCATTCAGTCCATCAATTGTTCTTTTTGCATTTGTCACCCCGAGTGGGACGGGTATGCCCACACATGGGTCCCGTGCTCTCCATGCCACTGGAGTCAAGCTATCCTGACTGATGAGGGCTGAAAGATCGAAATCGGTCCTAGGATGCTTGTTTCCAGTCCAGGGAGGACCTGGCCTGGCAGTTCGGGCTGGACTGTTCCCATTGGGTGCAGGGTAAACACTGATTTGCATTGGCTGGGTTCAAACTGAAATGGCATGGTGAGTAAAAAAACTATGGATTTAGGCTCATATCTCAGTACTGGGGTGAATGTATGACATTGTTCTGCATTCTGTTCATCAATTGTTCTTTTGCATTGTTCACTATTTCCCCGGCACCAGCTACTGCACTACATAGACAATGGTGCATCCTCGGCATGGAAAATATGACCCTGACAACAACCCATAACCCGGAGGCTTATCTGGATTTGATGGCCCAATACCCAGTTCTTCTCACTGTAGAGTTTTGTGAACCAACAGGGTGGGAGCCTACCAAATGGGTAGGAATTATCTGAGCACCTTACTGAAGAGAGAATGTTTGAGGTGAGGTATTGTTGCAATTATGTTTTGATTGATACTATTGGTGTACTTCAAATGATTGTTGTCGGCTGGGCCTGTGGCCCTTGACCTCAAGCACTTTGTTGGCACCATTCTTCTCTCTAAACACAAAACAGATTTGAACCATAAACACCCTTCTCTTCACCAGCCAGTGTTATCACCTGCATTTATGTGCTAAGCCGGAAACAATACTTGCCATGATTAGATGTTCAAATAATATTAAAGGATACCAATCTTACAAAACAGTAGTCTTAAATGCTCCTCCATACTATTATCCTTGCTTATCACTCTCCTTCACACAATATCAGTCACAGTTGACAACATGGTACCCTGCCAGGTTGGAAAACCAAAGCCTCTCCTCAAAGCTATTATGAATTGGTATAAGTTGGGTGGGACGCATGGGCAACAACTGAAGCTTTCTACAGACCTCCCGCACAATTAAAAAAACACTGGTTTGTCATTATTTGGGAGCTCACCTGCTCTCAACCATTTTTTCGAGCAACTTATTCTTACAGGCCTCAGGTGCAAGAAGAATAAATCAGAGATGGGATACACATGCTCAGCAGCTGATGTCATTGTGATGCCTTTAACATAGAATTTCTACTGCCAAGGTGCATAGTGAGGATGATGAGACCGAGCAGTTACTAGTCCGACTGAATATGCCAGAACAAAGAGAGGGACCTGAACACTAGTGTAAGAGATAACCGACCAATACATATAATTGATTAACTCTTCCTGTAACACGACTCCGATGGGTATATTGAGAGAGAAGTTCCAATGTTCCAATGTCGAGGACAATGGCTGTTTAGCCCCCTGTCAGGCTGGCTTTCGTCCGCTCCACTCCACCGAGAAAGTTGTGGTCTCAGTCATGGACAAACTCAGGGAGGGGATGGATGTCAACCGGCCCCAGGCTCTGGTCCTCCTTGATTTGTCCGCCGCCTTCGACACGGTCGACCATTCCATTCTTCTTACCCGTGTCAAGGCGGCGGGCGTCAGGGGGCCCGTCCTGGCTTGGCTCACTTCTTTTCTGAGGGACCGCACTCAGGCCGTCCACCTTGCAGACTTTTCTGCCTCCCCACGCAAGGTGCAGTGCGGTGTCCCTCAGGGTTCCTCCCTTTCCCCCCTTCTGTTTAATTTGTACATCTTTCCCCTCATTTTTGCTTTACAGCAGCTGGAGGTTATGGTTTTTAATTATGCTGATGACCTCCAGTTCATCTTCAACCTCTCTCACTCCCCTCAGTCCATTCACAGTTTTCAATCAGTTATGCTTTTCATCAGGGACTGGATGAACCTTAACCATCTTAAACTCAACCCAGACAAAACCGAGTTATTCTTACCGGCGGTACATCCAGTCCCTGGACCCCCACGTTTTGGCCCCCCTCCCTTGGTTCCACCCTTCACCCTTCCACTCAGTCAAAACACTTGGGATCACGCTGAACCAACACCTCACTCTGCACTCCCAGATCAGCATGGTGGTCTCATCTTGCTTTTTTACCCTTCGCACCATTAGAAAGATTTCCAGATTCTTTTCTTTTCCTGCATTAAAACTCATCTTGATGGCGATGGTTCTATCGCGCCTAGACTACGGCAACATCTTGTACAATGGCGTCCCCGCCTATGCCCTCCGACGTCTCCAATTGGTCCAGAACCAAGCTGCCCGCCTCATCCATGGTCTTTCCAAATGGCACCATGTCACTCCCTTATTGAAGGCCTTGCACTGGCTCCCCATCAGAGAGCAGGCCCTCTTTAAGCTGGGATGCACAACGTTTTAGGCCCGCGCAGGAACTGCTCCAGCTTTTATGAACTCGGAAATTAAAAACTATAGTCCCGCTAGAGAACTGCGCTCTTCCTCCCAGTCTCTCCTTTTTGTACCGCGGTTCAGGAAGAATAAATTGGGGGGGCATGAAATTTTCTGTTCTTGGCCCCACTTTCTGGAACTCCCTCCCTCCAACCATCAGATCTACACCCTCGCATTCTGAGTTCCGCAAGGCGCTCAAAACTTTTCTTTTTCTGCAAGCTTTTTCGCCCTAGCCAAGAAACCGCCTGGTATACGTGCGCTTATACGTGCGCTTAACAAATACTTTTAAATTCAAATTCATTGAAATAATGTCTAGATCAGAAAAATTTAACATTCTTGCTACCAATCCAGATCACTGACATGGAGGAGCCCAACAGTATATGAGCTAGGGAAAGACACATGGAGCAGAGGGTGTTTGGGCAGAATGTTGTATTGTGTATGTAATTATTCTAGTGCCCAGACTATGTACCTTATAAGAAGCAGCATGGCAGAAGGCAGAATCACCCCTTACAGACCTCTTATATAGTAAAAGAAAAACAATGCTTTCATCCATATTTAAGAGCTTAACTACCCACAACCGGAGCGGCAGGACATGGGTGCTGTTCAAGCCAAAGTGAAGGGAGAGATCTGCTGAAACCTCTATACCAGAGATGGTGTTGTGAAAGACAAGGCAGTGATGTGATGGTGTACTTTGGATATCTTAGTTTAGCCAATTCTAGTAGCCCCACTTCTGATTGTTTCCAGGGTGGGTGTTGCTTGGTTACTGTGCTCTTGAAGCTTGGACAGATGCAACAAGGGGCTATAGAGGTGATTTGCTTCTGAGGGTTCTATATGGGGAAGCATATGGTGAAAGGATTGTGTGCCCCTGGTGCCATGATGTGAATGATCTTGTTGGAGAGTTGGAGATGTTGGTGACTGCCTAGGACTCCCAATTGGCCATCGAGTCTGTTGATAACTGGAGAGGAGATAAAGCAGGAGCAGGACTTAGACAAGAACATTATTAGAGGTGCAAAGGGAAGAATTGCGATGCCACTGGCCCTCATGCCAACTGGCCCAGCTATCAGTGGAGCATTCTCCACTCTCTGGCACGTGAAGGAGCAGCACAATACTCAGTAGACCCTCTGAGCAGAACATGAGCAAAATGGTAGGACTTTTGCCTATCTGCCAGGTTTTCTTAGCTGCGATTCTATATATAGACTGCACCAACATCCTCTGCATGTTGCTGCACAACATTAAGTGCACTGAAAGAAAAGTTTGGTTGTCCATATCAAGACCCAGTACAAGGAAGGCAAGACCAGCTGAGGCTCGACACAGTAAAGATTAATTAGATGATCCGCCTGCACTACATAAAATGTTATTTCCATTGTGTCAGGGCAGCACACCTGGTGGATAAGCAGACTCACAGTGACAGTAACTAATCACACTTGTTTACTTGTTTATAATCGTGCGTGAACCTAGTGACCTAAAAGCCTACCCCCTACCTATTGGAGACATGACGGAAAGTTGCAATGTGGAACGTACTGCATCTCCAAGGCAAGCTGGACATGATACTTGAAGCCTTCATGGCTACAAGGGAATCTTTTGCAACTAAGATTGAGACAGTAGTGATGGGCTCAAACTTATTGTATGGTGACCATACGAAATTGGTGGACAGAGTAACGCACAATGATGAAACTACTTGGCGATCTACAATAGTCTACTGATTTTCTAAAGAAGCAGGTGAAGGGTCTGACTGTGCCAAAGACTCACAAGGGTGACACTGGTGCAATAACATATGAGTAGTTGGATTGTCTGAGCAAGTAGAATGATCTGACATTGTTGCGTATACCGAGAAATGGTTGATACAGAATGTTGTGCGACAGGCCCATTCTAGCTTCTGTGCTGTGGAAAGAGCACTTAAAATATAGAGGCATCTTTCCCTGCCAGTTGTATGATGTTATAATGCATGTTTTAACAATGCGGGCATTACAACGTAAACACCACTACAAAGCATGATTTTACAACAATACCATTACAACGCAGTCCCATAGAGTAACATTATAACTACCATTACAACGCATGATAACAAAGCAATTATAGTACACATAAAAATACTGTTTATCAGCTTCTCCCAAATTAAAAAAAATATAATAGTTCAATTAGAAATAGCAGTAACAAAAAAATGCCAGAATGAACATTAACTGTAAAAAACAAGGTTGAAAAAACCTGATCAATATAACGCTGATCGAAAAATAAGCAGATGCATTACAAAAATAATTTTACAGGTGTCCTTTCTCTATTTTTACTAAATGTCTGTATTCAGTGACCAATCAAAGTGACTGCCAAACTACCCATGAAAAAAAAGTATATGTAAACATTACATATTAAATATAGTTTCTGTCAGAACTAAGGGCCCGATTACAATGGTGAAGGGATTGCCACCGTCGGCCCGACGGTGGCGGTCCCTCCGCCCTCTGCATGCCCTTTTCCCCCGCCAGATCAGGATGGCAGGGGGAATCATTCCGCAAGCAGGGCGGGCATGAAGGCAACCCACCACTCTTCTGCCACGCTTCCGCCACAGGCAATCATAACGATTGACCGTGGTTATGGGGGCAGTGCCTCGAAGGCACAGCCAGCCCGATCACGATGCTGTCGTCAGCCAGCCTTTCCATTGCGGTGGAATTGCCATGGAAAGGCTGGTGGAGGCCAGCTTTGGGGGGCCTGTTACGGGCCCCCTCGGGTAGAGGGTGCACTTGTGCACTGTGGGTACCCGCCTCTATTTCCATGCACAAGGTGGCAGGCACCACCTGCCTGCCACCTTGGCAGGCAGGTGGTCACAGAGCTCACAGAGCAGCCCCGCCCACCCGCCTACCCACAAAGCAGCACAAACAAAAAATTATAATAACTGCAAGTCATCATTTTATGCTTTTTCTTCTGCACTGCTTAAAAGAAGGGGCGACGCTCTTCCGCCATAGTGGAGGAGCCGCCACTGTTCCTAATCCAACAGGGTTTTGACTCAGGGAAGGTGCTGGATGGTGGTGAGGGGAAAAATAACTATTCCTACTCCAACATGTGTTTGCCTCTGGGATGGCGCTAGAAGGTGGTGGGGGAAAAATAACTATTCCGACTCCAACAGGTGATTGCCTCAAGGAAGGTGCTGAGTAGTGGTGGGGGGCATTGAAAGAAGTTATTCAACTGTACTTAATTATAAAAGAAAAGAAAGTGTGAACAGGAAATAATACTCACATTAACTTTTCTTTATCAGAACTGCAAATTGTTACCTTTGAAATTGAAGGTTGTAAAAGCACAGCACAACATAATACAGACAGTTCAAAGAGTTTATGAACATTGAAATAGCTCAACAGATAAGAATGTTATACAAGAAAGTATTTCATTCCATAACGTTTTCAAATCTGTCAAAATATAAAAAGGAAACGATAAAACTCACTTGTAATCCAATTAATACAAATTAAAAACATATATCTGAGTAAATGAAGTATGTAAAAATTAACCAGAGAAAAATACATTGTCTCTTTTACAAGTCCAATACAAATCTTCCATCCGCTGGAAAATTATAAAAATAATATACAGCCATATCTTCTTTACATTTCTCTACAGATCAACCCATATCACACCACCAGTGTGGAAGAACACATCCTAAAAAAACACATAACTATCAGAAGATGCTGATCACACAAAAGGCCAACCCATTGAAGGTAAAACTGAATTAAATCACAGTTATTACCAATATTACTTTTCTTTTCACAGCTTTAAAGAAAAACAACGTTTGACTGCAAACATAGCATGGCCTAATGAATATGAACTTTATGATAAAAAAAGGTAGACTCTCAAATAAATTATTTATGAACATTTTCCCTCATAGGATAATATTCAAAGAACATCTGTAAACCAAATCATGAACACATTTTGCTTTCCTTTCCTTTCTATATAGATCAACCCATACCACACCACCTATCCGGAAGAAACCAATCTCCACCAATCCAAAAATATCCACACCGTCATCTTTGAAAGTTATATTTCACAGAACAGAGAAACCCATTTAAGGTAACATACAACAAAAACTCAATTGTCGCACAAAATAACTTTCTTTTCACATGGATCAACCCAAAAACAAATTAAAGCAAACCTAGAAAAACCTAAGATAAATAACTATTGTTATAAAGAAGGACAGCAGATTGTAGTAATTCAAATAAAAAATCCCTTCCAGGTAACATTTTACAAAAACACATTCAGTAACCAATTCTTTAATACGTTTTATAATCTTTTTTTCTTTCTACCTGCAAATAAAGAATGATAGCAAGAAAACAAGCAAACTATATTAGTTCAGTTCAGTTCGTTTTTATTTCGATAATTAAAAATCATCATAAAAATACATGGTAAACAGTGCTTAAAATGTTATTAAATTACATTTCTGAACATTACTCCTATTTAAAAAAGATTAGATTAAAACATTGACTGGGCACATTGTACATGGAACATGATTCACCGATGGAGTTCGTGCTAAGGTTAATTTCTTGTGTTTCTTAATCTAACAGCTACTTTTAGAAAACTTGAAATGGCGCACAGGGTATACATATCATTTGCTTTTTGTAGAAACAACAGGGCTGCTTTCGCATGTCGTATTTTCTGGCTTTTAAGTATGTGGACCAGAAATCGACGCCTAGGCAATTGATAAAATGGACATAAAAGTACAAAATGAAGGGTGTACTGCGGAGACCTATTGTCGCAGCCGCAGGCACCCTACTGCTCAATCGTAACAGTAAACCCCGAAGGATAGGCTAAAATGTTAGGTAAAAGATTGAGCCTAAAACGACACATTAAAAATCTGTCCTGTTGATTATACATTAAAAACAGATAGGGTTCCATGCCCACCCCGTTGTCTACTAGGTTGTGCGCTGTTACTGATCTCTTAAGTATCCCCGCTTTTAGTCTGGCGGCTGCAAAGCTTTCTAATAACAGTTTATTCACTGTCATTTTACAATTGTTTGTTATCAGCGCGTGATCAAGAAACAAATGAGACTGGTGAATAGTTGTCAGAGTAACATTAACATATTTCAACCAGTGGATTTGGAGTGCATTGTCCCTTAGCAGACAGTCTTTTGCAATTTCCCTGGTTAGTTCAGCCTCTGGGTTAGTCCATATTCTAATCCAAGCGGTGATAGGCCTAATCTTCACCTCATCCGAGATGTATCCCATCCCCAATTCTTGGTGTGCAATGACTGAGGAGGTGGATTTTGGAATTTTGAGGATTCTACGGAAGAACTTGTCTTCTTCAATTTGTAATTTTGTCGGGTCCTTGAATCCCCACACCTCAGCTCCATATACTGCTTTTGACGTGGTGATCGAAGCACAGAGCGTCATTTTTTGTTCAGGACACCACCGACCAAGTCTATTTGCAAAACTTAAAATTGCCCCATTAGAGGATATAAGCTTTGAGCAATGTTCTTCCACTAGCGCTTTAAAGTGCATGTCGCTATCCAACAAAAGGCCCAGATAGGGAAAGGTGTTAACCGTTTCAAGAGTATGTGTCCCTATCTTGAACACTGGCTTCTTGGCTGGTTTTTTGCCGGCCACCATGACAAAAGACTTTTTTAGATTTACTGCAAGGTCCAGGTTGGCCATAAACTCCACGAAACCGTTTACCAGGTGTTGTAGACTCCTCGGTGTGCGGGCCAGCAGCACCGCGTCGTCCGCGTATAAAAGTACTGGGATTTGCCGCGATCCTACTCTTGGGCAGTCCTGGGCAAGGGAGGTGAGGAAGCTTTCTAGTCCATTGATATATAAGGAAAAAAGAAACGGAGCAAGGATGCAACCTTGCCTTACTCCTCCTAAGCAAGAGAAAGCTTCCGTACATCCCCCCTCTGGGCTAAATCTCACTTTCGCCATAGTGTTCCAATGGAGCTCTTTTAGGATGTTAATGAGCTCCACTTCTATGCCCATCGTGACCATCATCGCCCATAGTTTAGTTCTGTTGAGATTGTCGAATGCGGCTGCCAGGTCCATAAAGCCCATGTAAACAGTGCCCTTACTGGCTTTGGTATATTTAGCAGTTAGCAGATATAAGTTCAAACACTGGTCGCTAGTTGATCTGCCACATCTAAAACCATACTGAGTATCCACTAGGGTGTGGTGTTCCTCGGTCCACTCTGTTAGCCGATTTAATATCACCCTCCCTAGAATTTTTGCTGAAACATCAATTAGGGAGATCGGCCTGTAACATTTAGGATCTTCTCGGCTCCCTTTCTTAAAAATGGGTACTATCAGTGCGGTGGACCAGGAGCGTGGGAGGCCAGACCTAACCGCCGCATTTAGGACCCTTGTTAGGATAGGTGCCCATAGGTCTATGTTGCTTCTGTACAGATCCGGTGGTGTTCCATCGGGGCCTGGTGCTTTATTGGGTGTGAGCCCTTGTATCGCTAGTTGGAGTTCTTCAAGTGTAAAGGCTAGGTCTACACTCCTGTCACCTTCCCACAATCCCTCTTGTGTGGGCCCCTTGATGTTATTATACAGGCCCTCAAAGTGTCTAACCCACTGGTCAGGGAGGATGTTTGCACTAATAACTGGGGCAGTGTTATCCTGAAAACAGGGCCTATTCACAATTCTCCAAAATTCAGAATAGTCCCTGTTTTCACCTGCCTCTCTCAGGTCTGCCCATACCTCTGCCTGTAGTACCAGCTTCCTTTCCTTTGTTTTGGCTTTGTAAATTTGTCTACAATTGGCCACTAATGCCGTGTCCCTTGGCTTGCATTTGAGGGCTTTTTTTAGGTTCCTTAGTGCTTTGGAACAACTTGTATCAAACCAACGTGGGTGAGTTGATTTCTTAATGGGGCCTTTTATTTCCAGCAATTTATTCGCTAGTTTTGTTAAGGATTCAAAAGAGGCTACTAGGTCTGGGCCTTTTACTTGGAGATCTAAACACTCCTCCACATATTTCCCGCCTTCCACTATTAGTGTTTTATAGAATTGCTGCGGGTTTATTTTTGTCCACTTAAGGCGCCTTCCTTGAGCTAAAGGGTGCAACCTGCCCTCCCTTTTGTTGCTATTAATTCTACGGCCCCCGTGGTTTAGATCTATGGTTAGTGGGTTGTGATCACTAAAGGCGCTCCATTTTGGTATTACCTTCTTAACTTTTGACAGAGCAAAAGAAGAGATGATTATATAGTCAATCGTTGAGGAGCAACCTCTACCTTTGAATGTAGGAACATATAAATCCTCCCTCTCCTGGGCTACCATGTCCAAAGTATGGACTAGTGAGTAGGTATCTAACATAGTGGATAGTAACATGCCCTCCTGTGTGTGCTCAAAATGCGGCCCCTTTCGTAGTGGGCAGGCATCCCAGTCTACTTGTGTAGTGGAAATGTTTGGACAGAGGTGACAATTAAAGTCACCCAATAATAGAATGATTGAACTCCACCCCTTGCTTCTCTCTTCCGTCTCTTCCCTTAATCTATTGCTTAATTCCAATAGTGCTACGTGTTCCCCTTGTAAGGGCCCTGGGTTGTAAAAGTTGAACAACTGTATTTTCTGCCCTCTACCTTTGTAACTAAGTGCCTGCAGGGTATGCGACGTCCAGGATGAGACTGTCCATTTACCTTCTAGAGTTATGTCAACATAAATGGATAACCCACCTCTCGCTCTCCCTGCTCTACTTTCCTGTGCTGGGACAGCAAAGCACTTGAAACCTTCTAGTTGGTACAGTTCCGGGTCCACTGCCCAGGTCTCTTGGAAGGCTAATATGCTATAGCCCTGAAGCTCTTTTCTCCAATCTGGGTCTTCAAATTTACCCGCTATCCCTGCTATATTCCAGGAGATAACTCTTATATTATCATCCCGGGCATCACTTTCCATTGGACCCTGGTGCGGTGGACTAGCCTGTAACCCAAACCCCTCCCTTCTAGTATTGGGTTCAGGGCCCACTGAAACTTGCATTCTTAGGGCATTTCTTTGCTCCATAAGTGCCAGGTCCTTGGTCCTCCCCCTATTGTATTTCCTTTCTATATAGATCAACCCATACCACACCACCTATCTGGAAGAAAACAATCTCCACCAATCCAAAAATATCCACACCGTCATCTTTGAAAGTTATATTTCACAGAACAGAGAAATCCATTTAAGGTAACATACAACAAAAACTCAATTGTCGCACAAAATAACTTTCTTTTCACATGGATCAACATAAAAACAAATTAAAGCAAACCTAGAAAAACCTAAGATAAATAACTATTGTTATAAAGAAGAACAGCAGATTGTAGTAATTCAAAAAAAAAATCCCTTCCAGGTAACATTTTACAAAAACACATTCAGTAACCAATTCTTTAATACGTTTTATAATCTTTTTTTCTTTCTACCTGCAAATAAAGAATGATAGCAAGAAAACAAGCAAACTATATTAAATCAAGCAGAGGAAACAGACTACTGATCTACGGTTGCTAACTTTATTGTAAGGTATAGATGGAGTCTTGTGCTCCCCCACCATTGTTGCCCAAATTAGTCAGTCTACTTACCTGGCGAAGACATTCTCAGACCATAATCCTCTAGGGCTCACACTTGCATGGGGAAAGATACCAAGTCCGGTACCTACCTGGAACCTACACCTGGAATTGTTAGAGGACGCTCCGTTCAAATCATCACTCTCCAACACAATCACAAATTACTTAGCTGAAAATTGGAACACTGCCTCGTCTCAAGTGATATATAATGGGACGCATTGAAAGTGGTAGTAAGGGGCGCAACGATAGGACAGATTGTGGAGGCCCGACAGGAAACACATCAACGGTTGCTTAGAGTCGAACACCAAATGACTAGGGGGCATATTACCAACAACTAGCGATATTTATCGCTAAATGCGCTTAGCAACTTTTTTTTTATCGCTGCCTATCGCTGGATATTTTAGCGGAGAAAACATGCTATTAGCAATGTTTTTCTCCATAGCGCTAAAATATCCAGTGATAGCGGCGTAATGCGAGAATATCGCTAAGAATACAGCAATATTCTCGCATTAGTGACGAAATGCTCTTAGCCATGTTATCCACCTCCCATTGGATAACATGGCTAAGAACTGGTCAGAGCAGGCGTTAGTTTTTGGTGATAGCGGGAATATTTCCATTGCTACGCCAGCCTTGTGAATAGGCGATAGTGACGTTATCGACTGCTTTCAGTTGCTAATGGGTTGGGTACGCCCACTTTGCATGTCATTAGCGATAAATATCACTGAATGCAAAGCGGGCCCCAAACCGCTCGCTATCGCCTTCAAGCTGTCGCTAACTGCTGTTAACAACAGCTTGATAATAGAGCGATAGAATTTTCGCCGCGTAGCGGCCGGAAACGGCCGCTAAACCGGCGAAAAGTGCCTATCACCCTTCTTGATAATATGCCCCTCCATTAGAACATGAGGCCGTGACAGACCCAGACAAAAAAACAGCTCTGCAAAAGGCCCGTATCGACCATGCGGAGACTTTGGAAACTTTACAGACTATCGCTAATACAGCATACATGCAACGAAAACACTCAGAGGCGGATAGAACAAGGACACTACTAGCGCGCCTAGTGCGAGACAGTCCAGACCCACCGGTAATTACGCAAATTCGAAAGCCTGATGGCAGTATGGCCCATACACAACAGGAGATAAATCTGGCCTTCTGTACACACCTTAGTACCCTATATACAGCGCCCGCAATGTTTGGGGATGCTTCTATCACAGACTTTCTGTCTGCAGAACCTTACTTTTCTGGTTCTCCCAGATGCAATTCAAAAAGAAATAAATGGTCCCATTACACAATCAGAAATCCGAATTGCGATTAAAGGACTGAATCGTAATAAGGCACACAGACTTGACGGGTTACCTATCGAATTCTATCTTGCGCATGCTGATATATTAGTGCCAACACTGGAGACAGTATATAGAACTGCTCTAGAAACTGGCTACCTACCCCAATCTACCATGCAGGCTTTGGTTACCTCGATACCCAAGCCGTGCAGAGACTGTCTTGACATGTCTTATTATAGACCTCACTCCCTATTGGCGACAGAATACAAGATCCTGAGCAAGGCCCTCACTAACCATATACAACCCTACCTTAATTCACTCATACACAGGCCTCAATCGGGTTCCTGCCAAACCGTAGTAAATCCCTTAACACAAGACGTCTTCAATAGGTCATGACGGCTACCCCCCCCCCCGCATATCAGTCTGCGGGATGCTTGGCATTGGACCTCAGTCAGGCCTTTGATACCCTTTCCTGGGATTTTATGTTTGCGACCCTTCAACGCTTTGGTTTTCCAGATACCTATCTGAAATGGGTGCGTCTATTGTATACTTTCCCCACGGTAAGGGCCTGTACGGCCAGACATGTTTCGAGTCAATATACTATCCACAGGGGCACCAGACAGGGGTGCCCGTTGTCCCCCTTATTATTCGTTCAAGCTTTAGAACCCCTGGCAATATCGCTCTGGCAGTCAGCGGACCGTCTCGGGATCCCTATTGACTGTGAAACTCATCTCATCTCAATTTATGCGGCCGAAATCCTGCTGTACTTACGCGACCTGACCAGTGACAATGCTCCCCTCCCAGAAATCTTTGCCCAGTTTGAAAGGGTCTCGGCCCTAACTATAAACCCAAGGAAATCTCTGGCCTAATTCTTCCAAGACACACCTCGCCCTCATGACATACAATTTGGCGTCTACACTTTGCCGATAGCCCCCACTACCTTCAAATATTGAGGTATCCAGGTCTACCGCACACAGCCCAATCAAATTGATGGCAACTTAGGGTAGGCCATAACAGCTCTCCAAAATAGTGTGGCTTTTTGGACCTTGTTGCCCTTGTCAGTCATGGGATGCATTGCCATCTCAAAGATGGTACTGCTTCCGCGTCTCCTATATTACTTTGTGACTTTGCCCATTGTGATCCCTCAGTCTATTTTTACCACCCTGAATACTATACTCGTGGAGCTTATATGTGGGAAAGGGCGTAGGAGAGTAAGTTTACAGAAAATCCAGTTAGACACGCGATGTGGTGGTTTAGGGGTTCCTGACCTCAGGGCCTACTACTACGCCAGCCAACTCCAATGGCTTTCTTATTGGACTGCTAGTAGTAATTTACATGAGATAGGATACTCATCCAGGGACTTGGATCGAGGAGCGCTACATGCCCTGCTCTTACCTAAAGCTAAGATCCCTACTGACAGCCCACCCCTCCTGAAAACAGAATTATTGTGCTGGAGGAAAGCACTGTCATATACCTCTACGACAGCTCCATTTTCGGCGAACATTCCCCTACTGGGTATTTCCACACCACAGGGCAGAATTTCAGGGAACAGGATCCGTGGCTGGGTGGAGAACGGTGTGGAGGACATTAGGGCCTTTTTGGGGGATGGAACCCTGCTGGACCACAAATCCTTTGTACAAGCCACAGGTACACCTGCACACTTATACCGATTGCATGCCACGGTCTCCCATTACATTAAAAACACCTGGGCCCGCAACGTACTGAACCCCCACAGCATACCCTGGTTCACCTCTTACATTATATGGGGAATGGGGGTCACTTAGTCGGATGGCTCTATACTGGTGTTCACATACATGCCGCAGTAACACTTCTATCCCTTAGAGCAAAATGTTCTGAAGACTCTGGTATGGAAATCTCGGACAAGGCCTGGAAGTGCCTGCTGGAACACCCTAAGAGAGTATCCCATAACTCTAGATTAAAGTTTATACAGACCATGGTCTTACACAAATCATACCTCACACCACAGCGGATCCACCAGATGTTTCCTGAGGCTCCCCATCATTGTCCTCATTGTAAGGGAGATGAGAAAGACCTCCTACACATGCTATGGTCATGCCCTCGCATTCGGGACTACTGGGATAGTGTGCGGTGTTGTCTGGAGGACATCACACACATTCCCATTACGGATAACGTTCTAGGCTGTCTCATGGGTTTTTGTAGACGTTCAATTAAACTGAAGGTACAATTGAGATTTGCAGACCTGGCCCTGGTCCTGGCAATCAGAGCTCTCACTATTAGATGGAAGTCCCCCAGGTGCCCAACGTTGTCTAGGTGGCAAGATGACATGATACAGTGGGGGAAAGCTGAAAGTGTAGCCCTGAGGTAGGAAGAGGAGAAGGGTCTCCGGAAACGACACATCTCGATGGACTGGGATATCATGCTACTGGAGTTTGAACTTCTTGACCCCCTGCCCCTACATGGTACCCCGACGGCATAGTCACTACACCTTGACAACGTATCTAGAAGCTCCAGAACCCCAGACCACCCCCCACTCAGTCACTTTAGCGACATATATTTCCCTTAGGCACATACTGTTTAGATTCCCCTTAGATACTAATGGCATTACCATACTTCAGACCAGGAGCTTGGGAGGGTGGGTTAGGGTGGGAGAGTATAATGCAGCACGGTACCTAAAAATGTTGTTTGCACTTTTAAATGATCGCAGATCCTCCGCAATTATAATATCTGTACCACTATGTAATGGTTTTCCACTCTGTATTATTTCCATATGTCCATAACGTGGATCAAAAAAAAGAAAATGACCGTCTTGCGATAACTTTATGCTGTCAAACTGCTACGGTTTCTTAATATAGTTTGTTATAAAAAAAGAACTTTATTGTAAGGAGAGATTAACTTAGCCCAGGAGTCATTGGCGGTGTGTTCAGTATTATGCATCCCATTGCAAAGGTAGAGCAGTTACTCTTGGAGACACTGTTGAAAAAACAACCAAGCATAACCACTCTGCCTCTGGAATGGAGATTGAAGTTTGTTAAAATATTGAACAAATGAAAACCCTTGCATCCACCTCCAACAAACCTTGTGGCTCAGTTTTGAGGAATGTTTCCCAAAACATACCTGTGCGTTTAACTAGTTCTATGCCTATTATTTCCAATTTACGTAGTATTATAAATTGACAAAAGCAGGCAAGTAACCCTCAATGTGTAACACACCAAGCCTACTCAGTAATCAAAATACCTGGAAAATTGACAGTAACCTTTACTAACGAATCTTTCCTATTGCATGACAAAAAAAACCCACTTAAACAAATACAAATTTTTAGCACCCCCCAAAACCTTGCTGAACTGGAGAATAGTGATATTTGGATGGTGGAAGATACCTTGAAGTCTATCCCCCATTACCCCCATGCCCACAACCCTTCAGCCAAATGTACGCTATTCATGCCAACATTTATAACACCACTGTTCTGTTAGTGTACAGTTTACTGCCTGATAAGCAAGCTTCAACCTTTACTGAATTTTTGTCAGTAATAAAAACTAAAACATCTGAATAAAATTCCTAGAAAAATGATTATTGAGTTTGAAAGATCAATGATTAATACGTTACTAAATTATACCCAGAAACCCAAATTCAAGGATGTTTTTTCCACTTTTAACAGGCATGCTGGCGCAAAATCCACAAAACATCCTTGGTTAAAGACTGTATATACGACAGTGAACTACAGTATTAATTGAAGAAACTAACAGCCTTATGCTTTGTGCCACCTAACAGTGTATATGAATACTACACATCAATTACAGAATCTGACTACTTTACAAAAAACGATAAAAATTGGACCTCTTACTAAATTATTTTGAAGACACATGGATTGGCCATCTAAGCAAGTCAGGTCGCAGGAGGAAGCCAAGGTTCCCAATTGACTGGTGCAGTGGTTCCCAAACTTTTTTGACCCGTGGCTCCCTTGATCTAATTGGCAGTAGGCCGTGGCTCCCCCCATTTTTTTTACCGGTGGACGGGTGGGTGGGGATGTAAGCCCAACCTCGGGAGTACTTCCTGTTGTTTTCCCTAAATTAATTGGGATGCAATGAAGGTATTTTATCTTATTTGTAAAAAAATTAAAAAGATAACAGTTGTAAAAGGGGAAAAACAAACTTTTGCTTTATGTGCTGATACGTTTTCTCTAATCGAGAATGTAAATGCGTTGTGAACTCAGGCGTGGGAGGATGTATTGAAGCCAGTGACCATACTGATGTTTCAGTAATATTTGAATGCCTTCCCCTTTCAAGGATCATTCGAGAGTTCTACTGGGCTTGGTCTAGAATAGTTTAGAAAAATGACAATGTCCCTGTCTGTTATCGCCTATTTGAAGATGTTTTTTAAACAAAACACACTTTCTTTTTATGTAATTGTAAATGCATATTCCTTATTGAATATATGGAATATGCATTTACAATGAAATTTAAAAAAAGTGTATTTTGTTTACAAAAACATCTTCAAATGTGCGTTTACAGACAGGGCCATCAGCATTGTTCGTATCTATTCTAGACCAAACCCAGTAGAACTCTCGGTTAATCTGGAGTTAAATTCCACCAAGTTAAGACGGTGTTATCATTGCATACTGGAGGAAAAATGCACCCAACAGGCAAACATGCATGCCGAAATTCATTTAATACACCCCTCCCCCTGTCTGCCAGAACCCTGCCAACCCTCTCCCCCCTGCCAACCCTCTTCCCCCTGCCAACCCTCTCCCCCTGCCCCGGATATCTCCCCCTTTTCTGTTTTATGCATTGTGGCTGGCCCTGCGCTAGGAGTGCCCGTTCTGCCCATGCTTGCTCCCTTTGTGACTTCTCCTGCCCCCTCTACCCATGTCTGTCCCCTTCGTGTCTTGAGACTGTCACTTCTTTCCATGCCTGCTCCCTTCGTGTCCTCTGACTGTGTCTTCTATCCATGCTGCTCCCTTTGTGTCCTCAGACTACCCTTCTCCATGCCTGCTCCCTTCACACACTTAGTCTGCTCCTGGTGTCCATGCCTGCTTCCGTTGTGCCCTCAGACTACCCTGCTGCCCGTGCCTGCCCCCATACCCCTGACTATCCCTTCTGTCCATACCTGCCCCTGTGCACTATGACTGCCCCCTCTGTCCATGCCTGCCCCTGTGCACTCTGACTGCCCCCTCTGTCCATGCCTGTCCCCGCGCCCTCAGACTGCTCCTTCTGTGCATGCCTCCTTTCTCAGTGCACACGGTCTGCTCCTTGTGTCCCTGACTGCTCCATTTGTGCCCCCTGATTGACCCATCTGGCAATGCCTGCTCCCACTGTGCTTTCAGACTTCCCCTTCTGTCCATCCCAGCCCCCTTCGTGCTCTCAGACTACCTCGTCTGTCCATGCCTTTCCTCCATGCCTTCTCCCTTCGCGCCCTGAGACTGCCCCTTTCCTCCATGCCTGCTCCCTTCGTGCCCGAAGACTGCCCCTTTCCTCCATGCCTGCTCCCTTCGTGCCCTGAGACTGCCCCTTGTTACCCCTGATGTATGATAAAGTAATTGCTTCAGCAGAGACCCGGACCTGCCCTCACATCTACTGTGGAACTCTGGCATCATCAAGAAGTATTTATTTCACATGACTAGCAATACTACTCACCCCAAACATAACATGTGTAAATGAACCCATCCGATCTCTGTACTGGGTCAAACAATACTCCCTTTCTAATCTTACCAATTGGTATAAACAGCCACCTGCGTTAAAATAGCATTTTAGCTCGGAGTGAGGTTTAAGAGTTTAAGAGTTTAAGAGTTTATCATCCATTCAACTATTAAAATACCCTTAAATAGCAGCGGTAGGATTATGACGTCAAGACGGAAGACTGCAGTTGATTAAATGCTACAAATTGCTTTCTTATTGCTGATGAAGCAGGGGGTCAGTTTTCAGCAGAAGTCGGTGACTCGAGAGTCAGCAGAAAAGTATTGCTTGCTACAGGATGGAGCTAGCAATAAACGATATAAGGAAGGCCAGGAGCCCACAGAGCTTGTTCGGACTCCAGGACTAGCCTCACAATCCTAGGGCCCGATTAGCAAAAACCTTTCCCATGCTTAAATCGTGGGAAAGTGGAGTTCCCCACAAGGAAAATACATTCCATACTCGCAAAGTTAGGATGTGCATATTGTTGAGCAGGGCTGTCACATGCCAGAGCAGACGTTCCGTTACATTTTTCCACAAGGATAAGTGACAAGTGAGAGTTCCAAGGGCTATGGTCCTTGTAAATAAAGATAAAGAAAGTAGGGGATAAGGCATTAAAAATTATAATTTCTACAAATGTTGCGGGGACAACTTCACGCAGAAAATAAAGCATTCCATGTCTTCTGCTTTGTGCCCTCAGACTCGGACGCGCAACACCCATTGGACTCAAAGGGCTTCAGCCACCGACCCCGACTCCCGCCCCCCCTCCTCCACCTCCCCATCGTGTGTGGCAGCCCAGGATGAGACAGCATCCCGGGTGCATACACAGCCTCACCGAGCACTTAAAAGGTCTTTTGCATGTTAATGAGGCCTCGCTGTTGTTTCACCCCTTCTAAGAGCTCCTGCAGCTCCACTCTGCATGTTGCCCACTATGTGCCACGGCGCCCCTGGCTACTCATAACGGCGCACCAGGGAGCCGCGGCGCACAGTTTGGGAACCACAGGACTGGTGGAACTGTTACATGACCTGCTTAGAGGGAGGCATGAAGACTAATAATGCTATTGAAGAATGGCACAGCTCCTTCAACAAATATATCAGAAAAACTCACCCAAACTTCTATAATTTTTTAGAATCCTTGAAGAAGGAACAAAGCTACCAATGAAATAGGAATAGCGCAATCTTTAACAGGTAGTCTGAATCCAAGTATCTCCCAAAAAAGTAAAGAAATATCAGAACGACTATTAGCACACATGCAATAGTGTACGTTGTCAGTGGCTTCAGACTACCTGGAAAATATTGCACTATTACTATATGTCTAATACAAGTTAACCCCTTCTTCTAACTTACTGTTTCAAAAAAAAAATTCTTTGGCATTTTTAAAATTATTTTTTGTAAAATTATTAGGAATGTCGGAAATCCTACCTGCAGAAGTCTTCTTTCTTCTTTTGGTGATGCTTCAATTCATCCTGTCAACCAAAAGGCTTATTTGCTCAAATAGTCCACAGGGTTTAACCATAAATGTATGAATTTCCAAATGTCCCAATCAAAACTTCGATGGTGGAGTAAACACCAGCACCAACACTGTATTAGTAGGTTTAAAAAACTGTGTTCTAATTTAAAAATGCAAACTCCAAAACAAAATATCAAAACCCCTAAAAACAGAAATTAAAAACAAATTGACAATCTAATCCATAAGCATGATCCAGGTTCCATATTGAATAAAAATTGTCCAATTCCACCCTTGTTCACCCACTTCCAAAATGCAGTAATCCATAAAAATATCTGTCTTGGTCCTTTTTAAAGGCCTGCATCCGAACCCATGAATCATTTTCTGTCTTCTAAAGATGTGACGGGTATAGTGAAAAATACCTCAAAACACTACTAAAAAAATACGTTGCAAATAAAAGAAAAATTTTGCTATTGTTACAAATAAGTTTAAAAAAGGTTATTTTTTTAAAGAAATACTTTTTTGAACTTTTCTTGCAATAACCGCAGTCGTCCCGATGTAGGCCTACAACAGCTACATGCATAGTATGAAAAATGGGTTAAAACATATAGAACATTCAAATTTTACACTAAACACCTTCCTACTACCTCCATCCTCTCTCTTTACAAAAACATTGGCCACCTTTCTTACCAGACCGCAGCTCTGGCTTGCATCCAATCTTGACTGTGACGCTTCAACGACTGTAGAAGCAGATAATCAAGTATGTACATCAAGGCTGAAAGTAAAAAGGGAAAAAGGACAATTATTACCTTTGAATATAATAGAAAAGCGTTGGAAAAATATATTTTTACTGTTTATAAAATATTGACACTGTTCAAAATTATACAACATTGAAAAAATATGACATGACTATTTTTATTTTGAAACATGAATACTAACTTTTTAAAAGTGTATTTCATATTTACTATTTATTAAAATTATTGTTTGATTTTCATTACTAATAAAATATATTTAATACTAGGTGTTGTATTATGCTTCATTTATTATTTTTCATAATTTTTACATGCTATTCTAAATTATACATGTTTTATGCTCTTTTTCTTTTTTTTTCTATTTCTTTTTATTTAAAACAAGGCATCATGAGGTTAAAGGCATTATACAGAGGAGACATCATCCAATATTACAGCATTTAAAACAGGAGAATGCGGATGGGGGGAGGGGGGGAGCAAGGGTTAAGGATAAATACACTGTGATCAGGGTGAGCCCGGAACATCAAAGTTAGAATTGGCAGGCGGTATGCAAATATCTCCCCGGTATCGATTCCACGGACCCCACACGGAAGACCATTTACGGGGTCGGCCTCTTGCCACATAAACAGCTTTTTCATGGAACATGCACCAGTCCATATCATCTTTCCAACCTGACAAGGTTACAAGCACCCTTACCTGTAGGTTGCTTGATGTGGGTTTTCGCAGAGACGTTATGGACCAACTTCCCCAAATTCTAGACAACACCTAGTGATTGCTTAGTAACACTGAGGCAATTAAATAGAAATTAGAGAGGTAGGCCGGATCGTGGACGCTACCTGCTTCCTTGATTGTCGACCTGCGAAGCAATAAGGAGAACTTTTGTAATGAAAATTGTATCCTAAATTTCTAATGATTTACCTCTAACGTGTCTCTAAGGGTTTGTAAGTGTTCTGTAGTAGAAGCCTACCTGCGACTGAGAATAATGTAGCGTCGCGTCCGTGTTGTCGTCGTGAAGGGTGTAGTTTGGACGTGGTTCGTGTCGATGAAGAAAGTTTGGGTAGTCAACGACACTCCTCTGAAAAGCAATGTGTAAAAGGAATTATGAGTACAGTTCTTCTAAGTTATTTGCGTTTACACTGTGCCCCTTCCAAGAGTACCTTTCACTTACTCTAAATTCTCCACCACGTTGTTCTTCTCCTTCACTCCCTAGTATGAACAATGTTAAACAAAACAAATTTAATATCAAATAGGGGGAAGAGGGGTGGACGATTTTTGAGTGGGGTCCAATGTACTCGTCCTGAGCAGCAGCAACCAACGGTGTTGTACAGAGTTCCCCAGGGGAGCGCCAAGAAAAAACTTTATTTCTCAGCCTCTCTTCTCTCTCACTCAGTGAAAAGTGGGGGTTTAGTGCATGAGTGTAGACCCTATTCAGAATTTAAGGATACCTCACACAGGCTCATGGCAGGACCACAACTGTTGTCCCAGCCAATGACCGTCCAGCGTCATCATTGGTATCCTGCTCCTACGGCAGGCTGGCGGTGCAATGCCCGTCGGGCAGCGAGTGAAGCTGCACTTTAGCGGAGATCTTCTATTCCGAGCCAACGGGTGTGTGGGTGTGAGGGGCCTATAAGGGGTGCAATAGTGAGCGTGGTGGGGTGTTTAAAAAAAGTCAGTAGAGTCCTAAGTGGAGAAAATATTTAATGATCAGGCTCACTGCTTTGTTAAAAAAGTAAAGGGGTATTAAGGAGTGGTGAACAATGAGACCAAACCTTTATTCAACCCTTGTTGTGAAAACGGTCAACATGTTTCACGCCCTAAGGGCGATTCATCAGGACCATGTGCTCATATGATTGCTAGCATCCCCCGGTTTGGGAGGACACTGGTATACGACCTGTGTAGTGTCGTTTTCAAATGATTCCTTATGAGGGACCTCCTGAAATAATGAGAAAGATATAAGCAACCAACCAATGATGTCAAGGTAACAACGGACAGGAGTACATCATAATTGTGCCTATATCCAGGGTGTCAGAGAAAACGTGCCCAGTGGCTAACGTTATGTTGAGGTGGTGACAGGGTCGGGTAGTGCTATGAGTGAGAGGTATTTAATAAAATGTACAGAGATATATATACATATATATACACAGTGCGCCAGGGTGAGTCGCTCTGCATAATGCTGCCATTCTGGAGAGCTATAGCATGCATCTACGTGAAGGCGTCGTGTTCTCGCCTGTGTAATTTGTACAGGGAGTTACTGGCACATCCTCACTGAGTCGAGCGGTGAGTGGCGCCAATAATGAAATGTTTCACACGCATCTGTGAACCAAAGGTTGACCCACAGATGCTATAAAAAGCCGCATAGTAAAAAACCATTAGAGGTAATTTGACACTCTGTGATAGGGGGAGTTCAACGCTGGTGGTGAGATCGTATATCCCAGCGAGGAGAAAGTACAGCGAGTCAACATGCCATGCTAAACGTGTGCGTTTAAGAAAACGCCAGTATGAAATTCACTGTTCCACTTACCCGTTAGGATACCTCTTTCAAGCCTCACGAGCTGTCCAGGTGGGGCCAGCAGCGATTGAGGAATACCTATAAGGGAGGTAGTTTATTTAGCGGGATCGTTGGGAAAGCTATCTAGCAGGTCGCCCAATAACGTGACTGGAATTGCTGCGGATGAACGCAAACGTGCAGGCAAACTCTCAAGGCTCGGATCCACACCTTACCTCAAGCATCGGCGGCGGCAGGCTTCTCTACACCTACCCCTCCCACAGGAACTCTGGTACTGGACAGCCGGCGCTGTAGTGCAGCATGTCCGGTGTAGATAAGGAAAAACAGAGCGCGCGTAGGGGGTGTGTCAGACCAGTTGCTGGGTTACGGCGCGCGGGTGTAGAAACCGAGGAGGGGTTAGCTAAGGATAGCGCGGACCAAGTCAAAAAAGGCCGGGGCCATCTTGGAATGGTACTTGAAATCTCGCAGGGCATGTTGAGGGGCATGTGGAAATGGACAACTGGTCCAAATTGGTAATCACTATCTAGCGAGTCTTGCATTGGCATGCACGAGTATGAAACAATGAGGGGATAGCTGGAGAAAGTGCTGAGGCCATCTTGAGAGAATGTTTGAAAGTCTACCGAGGCATGTGTTTAAGACGTTTTGGAAATAGACAACTAGTTCAGACTGGCGAAAAATCGCCCTGGCACACGTGATTCAAGATCACGGGGGTGAGCGGAGGGTGAGCTGGAGAAGGCATAACCCAAGCCATGCAAAAACGGAGTCCATCAATGGATGGATGTGGAAGTCTAGCAAGGCATGTAGAGATACCGGCAAATGGACAACTGGTCCGGATTGGTCACTATCTGGCGAGTGTCGCCCAGGGCACCCCATCATTCAGTCCCAAATCGTCGCTCTGAAGCCGATGTATCCATCTCTGTTCATATCTGAACAAGGCTTGTTGATTCAGGTTCGGTAAGGACTCAATAACAGTCCAACGGATGTTCTCTGGAGAATGGTTTCTGTTCTTACAGTGTTCGTACAGCCTTGTGTGTGTTTTGTGACATCGGATGTTACTGTTGTGCTCCATTATTCGTTGCTTGACTGGACGCATTGTCATCCCGATGTACAATAAGTCGCAAGGACAGATCAAAACATAGATGCATTTGGCGCTGTTGCAGTTGGTGTGTCTGCTCATTGTCCAAGTGAAGTTCTTGTTGAGTACAACGGTCTTACCCTGGATGGTCTGGGGGCAGACAACACAAGAACCACAGCGATAGTGTCCAGTCACTGGGGGGAGGTCCCAGAGCGTATTCACAGATTGAGTGCTGGTCTTCTTTGGACGGGTATGGATAAGGGTGTCCTTGAGGTTAGCCGTCCTTTTGAACGCAAACCTGGGGTGCGGTAACTCCATGCCTGCGGAGTTGAGAATGCCCCAGTGGGTACTGACAGTTTTCTTGATAAATGTGGAGTTTCTTGTAAATGAAGTGACACAAGTGATCTTATCATCTGGCTCCTTGGGGTGTGTTTCAAGTAGGGCCTCCCTGTTGTTATTGAGGGCTCGTTTGGTAGATTTTTTCAAAAGTCGTGTGGGGTAGCCCCGGTCGAGGAGTTTGGTTTGCAGGACTTGTGCTTGTCGTTTGTAGTCTGCAATTGAACTACAGTTTCTCCGGAGGCGGAGAAATTGTCCGAAGGGGAGATTATCCCTAAGGGATTTTGTGTGGTGACTGGAGTACGGCAGAAGGCTGTTCCTGTCAGTCTCCTTCGTGTAGAGACTTGTACTGATTGTAGTTGGCTCCAGGATTATGCTGAGGTCCAAGTAGGGTATGGATTTGTCCGAGATGGTGCCCGTGAACTTCAGAAAGGGGTCTTGTTGATTTATCCATGTGCAGAAGGCCTCACACGACGTCCGATCCCCCTTCCAGAACACCAGGATGTCGTCGATGTACCGGCGCCAACACGTGAGATTTTCACGGAATGGGTTGTATTCAGGGGGGTAGATGCATTTTTTCTCGAACGATGCCATGTAGAGGCATGCCAGGCTCGGCGCAAAGGTCGAGCCCATCGATGTCCCGCGGATCTGGTGGTATAGATTGGACTCATATTTGAAAAAGTTTTCTGTCAAAGCAATATGTGCCAACTCCATTATGAATGAAACCGGGGTAGGGGACAGCCACTCCTCTGATCGTAGGAGGGCGTCCACGACTTCCAGTGTTGCCTGTTGGGGTATGTTCGTGTATAACGCTTCCACGTCGAGAGTTAAGAGAAGATCAATGTCCTCCCTGCCGTCCATGTCGTCGATAAGCCGAAGCACATCTCTCGTGTCCTGCAGATATGACGGGATGGATTTTACCAAAGGTTGTAGGAAGGCATCGCAGAACTGAGAGAGGGGTTCTAAAATTGAACCGATACCAGACACAATTGGTCTACCTGGAACTGGGGTGGTACCCTTGTGTATTTTGGGCAGGGTGTAAAAGTATGGTATGACCGGGTCAGTGGTCACCAGAAATTCTGCCTCTTTTTTGCTTAACCATTCGTTGGTCTCTGCTTCAATGACTAGAGACATCACGGTGGTGGTCAGTCGGTTGGTTGGATCCTCTGTCAACAATCTGTAATGGGTCGTATTAGCCAGTTGGCGTCTACACTCCTGATCATAGTCGTCATAGTTCTGTATGACAGTAGCTCCCCCCTTGTCAGCTTGTTTGATGACAATTGAAGTGTCCTTGCCAAGGGAGGAGGCTGCCTGTCTTTCAGCATTGGAAAGGTTGTTGAAGGGTTTGACTGAGGGTTTGTTCTTCATGGTTTGCAGGACTGCTCTTTCAAAAGTCAGAACCTCTGGTGGAACCATCCCATCAGTGGGGGTGAAGGAGGAAGGCTTCCTGAGTCCCGTGTCTTCACAGGGTAGGTCGGGCCGATTGTGAAAGAAAGCCCGAAGGCGTATCTTTCTAAAGAACTGCTTCAGCTCGATCATTTCCTGGAATGAGTCAGGGATCGGTGTAGGGACAAAGCCCAGTCCTTTTTCCAGGACGGTCTCCTCTGTAGTAGTCAGATTTCTATTGGAAAGGTTCACGATCAAACTCTTCTCCCTCTGGTTGTCGCGCTCCTGGTTTCCACTCCCGACGACTCTGGAATCTGGTCTTGCCACTGTACCCCCTTGTTCCCTCCTCGCTTTCGCCCTCTTCCTCTGCCCCAACCTCTGCCGTGAAAAGGAGGCGGATTAAGAGGGTAGAATTGCAGGGGGCCCTGTGGGTAGTAGGGGTATTGCCATGGTGGTGGTATATTGGGTGGGCCATGGAACACTGGTTCTTGGTGGTATCCTTGTTGCCAGGGACGTGTGGGTCGTGCATTTCTCGCCGGGTAGCCTCCACTGGAATCACTACTCGTGGAGCCCCTCCTGTTGTCTGTGCTCGAGTTATCGTCAGAAGAGTAGGTGTTCTTCTTTCCTTTATAATCATCCTTGAGGTAGGGATAGACCTTCTCCTTTGCAAACTTGGCTATGTCTTTCTCCAATTTGGTGGTTTTCTGTTTGAGCAGAAAGTCGTAGTGGTCAGTCATCTCCTGGTTGATCTCAGCAAGTTTTGTTGTAAATGCTGGTTTATTGTTTTTAGACGTGGCATTTTTCATAGTTGTTTCGATGGCAGAGATTTTTTCTTGGAGCGCTTCAGCCAATCGTTTAGCAGTCTGGCTAATCAGGAACAGCAGGTCCTTGGTGCACTTCCAGGAGACCTGGCACCAGTCTACTTTGAACCGTTTGTCATCTAAGAACAGCCTAGGGACGATGTTAACAATTAGGCCCTGTGGAGCTATATTGCTCCTCAGGTATTCCGTCATCATTAGTCCGTGGATCGTTATCCTGATCAGTTCCTTTTTCATTTCATTTAGTGTAGACCACTCATCAGAGGAAGTTCCCGATGCCACAGTTGGAGGATTGTTGAGGAGTGAATTTGCAAACAACATTTACATTAATTTTGCTTTGATACTTCTCAAAGTTTTTTCAAATCCTTTTTTTTTTTCATTAGTTCTTGTAAATACGCTCTTTCATTGAAAGTTCTTTACAGTCTTTAATTCCTGAAATCTGTCCAGGTAAGTCTTTGAAGCTTGCTTGCGCTGGGCGCCTGATTGTGCAAATAAATAAAGAACCGGTAACTTAGCTTTTAGTCTCTTTTCTTCTTTTCAGGACGAAAGATGCAGAAAGATGACCTTCAATCCCTGTATGCAGGTCTTCTTCTTCAAGTCTCTGGAATCTCCGTGGAAAACGATCCTCTGATGGACGATGCAAGAAGGCAAAGCGCCGTCCTACGTTGGGTGTGGCTATTTATAGCAGCGCCACACCCAGCCACACCCAGGGAACGTTGACGCATCATGCGCCAAATGTCTGCGTGCCGTTTTTCAGCACGCGCGCTGAAACGGCACCTTCAACTTTACTCAGAGCGGCTCCCTCTCCCGTCCTGCTCTCTAACAAAGCAATCGGTTCAGATATCAGCCTAAAGCTCTTTTACAATGGCTAAGTACTTCTAATTTTAGCGGACCTCTAATTAGAAATCATTCCCACCTCGGCACTCGGCAACAGTTCTGCAAACAACACTTGATAAATGCAAATATATGGTGAAAACGTGTAAACATGCATTACATCAATTCTCCTAGGCAGTACAGTAATTACAAGTTTTTAAGCATCACACATGTACACACTACAAACTACTGGCGTGCTGGCTGCACGGGACAGGGGTGGGTTTCATGAGTGGAGAACTACGCCTGCTTGTAAATGCATGTGTAGATGTAAGTGAGGTCTGTGAGGAGCGTGAATCATGACACAACCCACAAGAGTAGGCGGACCCCCGGATCCCCACTTTTGAGCGATATTACGTTTTGCAATCATAGCACCCAACATCGCCCACTTTGTCTGGGCCGAATTTAGATCTGTCCGTTCCCAAATATTGAGTATGCTTCTCCTAGCCTCCAGCCGCAAAGTGATCCCCAAGACCTCACTCAAAGTTTTGTGTATCTTTGTGCAGTATTCAACAATATATCGACAGTCCCCGAGGACATGGATGAATGTCGCAACAAGACCACATCCTCTTCTACACAAATCCGTTTCAGATAGCCCCATCCGAACCAATCGGGGTCCAGTGACATACACCCTATGCAATATTTTTAACTGAATAAGCCTTAGCCTTGCTGGTATCGCGACCTCTTTCAATGAAGAGACGGCGGACTGCCAATCTTCATCGTCTATTTCAAGACCATCTCGCATTTATTTATCCCTCACCTTGTCAAACAATCCACGTCGTCCCTTACCTTGCCTTGGCGGAAGCCCTCTTGGATGACGCAGATGATTTCGCAGAGACGCAAGGGACCAACTTCCCAAATCACTAACTAAAACTTACTGGTTCTAAAAATTAACAGCAAGGTTTAAACTAGGAATTAGGGAGGAGGGCCGGTACTGGACGTTGAAGTGAAGACTTTAGTTCTTGCTGTCGACCTGCGAAGCAACAAGCACCAAAGACTTTAATATTCAGGTCAAAGGATATTCCTCCTAACTATTCTGTGGCTTTTTAACTATTCTTATCTACTCTCTTTAGAATACCTAATTCAGTGTGGCTGTCTCGTAGTTCCCCTACCTGCGATCAGTAAGTAGTTGGCTTTCGTCCAGTATTTCTTTCTTGAATCGAGATGATGAAGTCGTCAGACGTCCTCTAGGATAAGTGGTCAGCTTGTAGGATATCACCTTGTATTGTCAAATTGTTGTAAGCTAAAATTAAAAGAAAGAATTACTTTACATTCTTTAAAGAGTTTCTTCGCAAACTTTCTAGTCTATTCCTATCACTTACTTGAGATTAACTTCTTGCTTCTTTGTCTTGGGATTCATGTATTTCCTCTAGTTCAACAAAAGATAAGCATAGACCAAAAAAGAACACAAAATCCTATATGTCTTTCTTCAATCACCTTAAGTTAGGCACAAATCGAAAAACACAAACTAAAATTCTTTCTCAGAGTATTACATACATATAACAGTTTACTAATGTTCCTCTAAAATCAAGATGCGTGATTTAGCTAAAATCAGAACTGTCCAAAGTCTCTTTCTTGCATCTTTCTTCTTCTAATAAAGAGTTCCAAAAATTCTGTTGACCTTTTTTGCGAAGGGCGCCTTTAAACAATGAAAGTACTTAGCTTTCTAATTCTTGTCTTTCAGGATTCTTGTTCCGATGTGAGAAGAACCGCTTTGAAGAGGAGTTGAAACGGAGTCCTGCCAGCATTGAAACGCTATCAGGTAAGTTCCTCTTCCAGACGCGACCTCCTCCGGTGGAAATCAGAAGGCAAAGCGCCTTCTAGAAGGCCGGGTGCGGTTTAAGTACAGGACCGCACCCAGCCGCTCCCAGCTACGCACTAGGAACGTGCGTGAAGACGTTGCTCTTCATTCCCTTCGAACGCACACCAAAAAGGAGCGTGCGAGGGATGCGGGGAGAGAAATAAGCAAACCTTCACTGGGCTACGTCCCAGTTGTACCAAACGCGGAGTCCAAAGCTCTGAAATACTGCACAATTAGGCCACAAAAACCAACGCAAAGGCTCAATAAAAGCAAATAACAATAATCCTAAATGTTATAAGGCATGAATTGCTAAAGTATTGAACACACCTAAACACACTGATTATGAAGCGTGCGGGGAGCACGGGACAGGGGTGGGTTTCAATAAGGGAGTACTACTCATGTCTACAGGGCATGCGTATTCTTTGAAGGGTCATACAGAACCATGACACACCTCCATAAGAAGATCAGACCTATGGTTAATCATTTTTTTATAAATCAGGGAGATAGTCATCTCTGGCATGTGACCATCCAAAATCCTATCCTCTAGGGGGGAGGCCTCAGGCAGGTCCGCCTCCACAGGCAGTGCCGTCTTCAGCGCATGTGTAACTTGAGCATCTCTAAAATACTCAGATCTCCCCAGCTCAAATTCTGTCTGTAATTCTTCAAACGTTTTAATCTCCCTTTCACCCAAATGTCACCAATGGTCAAGATTCCAATAAAGTCCCACTTATCGAACCATTTTGTATGCCAAAGCTTGCCTAATTTTCCCGACGCAAATAGCGGGGTAGCCAGTGTTAGGCGATCCCGCCATCCCATCGGGTTTGTGGCGTCATGCCAAATACGTACTGTGTGTTTAGTAGGCCCAGTGAGATTCACAGTTGAGGATCTGTCATGTAGTGCCTTATTATAGTTACCACCAGGAAGAAGCCACCTGTCCATTGCACAACCAGGGTCTGACACAGGGCCATAGGTCCCGTGATTGATGGCCACCAGCTGAGAGGCCCAATAATAACGTTTGATATCGGGGAGGGCAATTCCCTCATCATACCAGGGAAGCGTCAATTTGGCCAAAGCAATGCGGGGCCTTCCGTCCCACAATAGACTACAATGCAGTCCTTCCACCTAACTAGCCGGAACCACATCCAACGTGTTTTGAAGGGCATAAAGGAAGCGGGGCAAAGACATCATTTTAAAAAGTGTTGCTCGCCCCAATAAGGATAGAGGGAGTTTCTTCCAGCCGAGTGTGTCAGGCCTCAGTCTGGACAAAGGAGGGAGGAGGTTCCTAGTGTAGCGGATTTTAGAATCCAATGAGATGAAAATCCCAAGGTACTTAAATCCCTCTGTGGCAATTTGAATTGGGCAATTCCGCGGGGGGACCGGACCTTCCCCGGAAAGAACATACAGAAGCGAATTCCCCCAATTAATCGACAGTCCCGAATTCCTGCCAAAAGAGGCCAACACGTCACACACTACAATTAATGATTTCCGAGGTGAGGTCAGATAAAGGAGAATATCGTTCGCATATAGCGAGATCCGGTCTTCACACTGTGAAGACCATCGAATACCACAAATCGAGGGCTCCCAGCGGATCCAGGCCGCCAAAGGCTCGAGGACAAGCGAAAACAAAAGTGGAGAGAGGGGACAGCCCTGTCGAGTGCCTCGCCCAAGAGAAAATGGCGCAGAGACCCGGTTGTTTACCACCACCTGAGCGAGCGGCTCAGTATAGAGCAGTCGCACCCATCGAATAAACTCAGGACCAAAACCAAATTTAGCCAGGACTGCCTATAAATATGGCCATTCCACAGTGTCAAAAGCCATTGTTGCGTCGAGCGACGCTATTATGGCCGGCTCCCTGAGGGTATATGCCCTAGCTATCACTCTGTGTGGCCTGCGCAGGTTTAAGGCCGTGTTTCTGTGCGGAATGAAGCCCGATTGATCCGGGTGTATCAGCCCACCGATTACCTTAATTAATCTGTTGGCGAGGAGCTTAGCGAGTATCTTAGGCTCTGCCTTCAACAATGAAATTGGCCTATATGAGGCGCAGCTCGATTTTGGTTTGCCCTCCTTGTGTATAACCACAATAGAGGCAATCCTCTGCTCATAAGGCAACACTCCCGTCTCCCGGGCCTCCACAAACATGTCCCTTAGGTAAGGCGAGATCTTATCTGGCCGTAACTTGTAGAGCTCAATCGGGAGTCCATTGGATCCCAACGCCTTACCCGCATTCAATGAGCGCACCGCCTGAGCCACCTCATCGGCTGTGAAAACAGCATCCATGAGGTCCCGGTCCTCACCAGACAAGCACGGCAGCCGTAGATCCTGCAGGAGCCTGAGAGAGTCCTCCTCCGGCAGATCCGATACTGACCTGTACACTGTTCAAAAATAATCGGCGAAACTGTCCACTATACTCTGCGGGTCTGTGAGTCGCACACCGTCCGCATTCACTATTTCCGGGACGACCCGATATGCTCTATCTTTCCTGTCCAACCAGGCAATAAGTTTTCCCGCTTTGTCTCCTACATCATATAACCTACCCTGCTGCTCTCTGATTAGGGCTCTGGCAGTATCCGTTACCATTGATCTATATTCGAGTTGTTAAAGCTTCAAGACGTGCAATTTAGATTGAGTCACCTCCTCTCCCAATCCCGCCTCAAGGCGTGCTATCTCAACCTCTGCCTCGAAAATGGTTTTATTCCTGTCCTTTTTTTACCCCACTATCAGTGAGAGAGCATGGCCTCTGATAACCGTCTTGAAGGCTTCCCATAGTGAAACGGAGGAGGCAACAGACCCCACATTCTACAAAAAGTAATGATCTAAAGCTTTGATCAGTGCGTTCCGAATCTTAGGGTTGTGCATGTGCCAAGGATTAATGGGGGCTACTCTACCTCCCGACCCCAAAGTAATGCAAAATTGGAGCCAGAGCAGAGAATGATCTGAAATCCCCCTAGCAAGGTGCGTTGCCTCTACAATATAAGTTGCCTGGGCCGCAGGCACCAGGCAAAAATCCAGACGATAAAGGCTACCATGAGCACCAGAATGAAAGGTGTACTGTTTTTGTTCTGGATGAAGCAATCTCTACCCGTCTACCAACCCCATAGCCTCTAATAAATCAGACAACCATCTCTGAGCTCGACCCACGTCCCTGGGAGGATATCTATCCAGGTCACCGGATACAACATCATTAAAATCGCCTCCCAAAATTGTCAGTCCCTCGGAGAGTCGAGAAGGAGCCTCCTCAAATTAATGAAGGTTGTAGCCTGCATACCTGGAGGAACGTAGATCGACAACAATCAGAGGGTGTGCCCCTCCCAACGACCCGTAACCCCAACGTATCTGCCTCTATCATCCTCAAGCACTGAGCCTTTCATGAACGGGAGCGCCTTCCTAATCAGGATTCTCACTCCCCTAGAACCAGACATAAACCCTGCATGACCCACCAACTTATATCCCATTCTATGCATTGCCCGACATGTGTTCCCAATCAAATGCATTTCCTGGAGTAACACCAGATCCGGAGCATGTCGTTTGAGGTACTGAAGCACCACACAGCGCTTGATTTTGTCCCCTAACCCGTTAACATTCCAACTCAAAACCCTTAGATCCTTACCCTCCATCATCACAATTGAAATGGAAGTCGTCATCCTCCGCATCCTGTAATTCTAACATGCTAGCTTTCAATAGAATGCCCGAGACTCGATGCCCATGCTGAACACAACAAAAAATACAATAAACAAAACAAATGAACAACTCAACCCCCCCACATAAGACCTCCCTCCATCCTGCACCCCTGCGCATGGCTTTCGCTCCTCCCCAACTTGCTGTGTGCCTGTCGCCCTACAACTAAACTGATCTAAATAACTAAAAGATAGACCCCTGGAGGAAGATGACCCTTCGAATCCCCGCTTGTCCCCAAGGATGTTATAGTTCCCGAAGTCTGTCTTTGACCCACCACAGCCCCGGCAATCAGTACCAACAACAGTCAAGGCACTCATTCTTGCTCTTGCGAGCCCTCCTCTCCATCTTCACTTTGTCGCCGCGGTTCCTCTTTAGAGGGAAGACTCTCCAACCAGTCCGAAGCAATTTCAGGATTGTCAAAAAAGTATACTCTTTCATCATGTTCCACTCTCAACTTGGCTGGGTACAACATGGCGTATTTCATGCCTTTGTCACCAAGTCTCCGTTTGACACCCATGAAATTTTACCTCTGTCTCTGGACCGCCTGTGTGAAGTCCAGAAAAAAAGAGAGGTGTTCTCGAATTTCAGGGGGCCCCCTACCTGGAGTCCTGCAGGATAGCGTCTCTGTCCCAGAAGTTGAGCACCCTCGCGATCATCGGCCGAGGTGGGGCGCCAGATTTCAGCCTTCCGCCCGGGATCCTGTGCGCCCTTTCCACAGTGAAGTAATGTCCCAAGCCTTTCGGCTGCAGATGGTTCAGGATAATGTCTTCCACAAAAAGGTCCGTAGCTTGACCTTCGGCCTTTTCCGGTACACCAATAATGCGTACATTGTTTCGTCGGGCCCTTCCTTCGTATTCGTCCAACTTACGCCATGTGGCCTCTCCTGAGGTCTTCAGATTACGAACCTCTTGTTGCAGCTGCGTCACATCCTCTGTGAGACTCGTTGTTTTAATGCCAAGCAATTTAACTTTTTCGCTGGTTTTGGTGAGGTCCGCTCGAATCAGATTGACCTCGATAGTGACTGTGTCCAACTTATGGTCTAAAGATTCAATTTTTTGACAGAGTGAGGACCTCACCCCTTTAATGGCGGCCATCACGTCCTGAAGTGTAGGCTCGGGCGAAGTCATCAATGTCTCACTACTACTTTCCTGCATCTTCCCAGACCCGGAAGGCGACCCTTTAGACTGCGTATATCTGTCCATCTTATTGACTTGTGTGTGTCTGACCCCTCTATTAGTTTTAAGCGATTGTTTGTCTGTTTCTGATTTTGACGCCATTTTCAGAGGAGCAGACAAAGCGCCACCAATTTCGTGCGACGAGTACAATAAAAGAGCGAGTCCTCTGCCAGCAACAGACGGTTGGGCCAGACAATATCCACTTTCGCAGTGTTGTACGCTTCCGGTCCTTCACCCAGTGTCCGGATCCCAGGTTAGTGTCAGGACAGCCGCTGGACAGATTCGTGGGGTACCTGGCCCAAGATGGGGGAAGGGCCGGCGACTTCCGGTTTCAAGCCACCGCTGTTGACAAACTCCAGCCGGAGCCCAATCCCAACTCGGCATCCCGGTTTCTGGGGCGAGCAGGCCTCAATCTTCTTGGCGCTGTATCTTCGGTTACGGGAGGCTCAAAGAGACCCCGATTTCAGCATTCAACGCACTTTCAGTTCCACAGCGACAATCGATCATCAGGAGACAGTATTAATAACAGGATATGCTCGGGGGTAGCGGGGGTCTCGGGAGCCCTAAGCTCACCGGCCTCTTGGATGCGCGCATAGCTCCTTCTCTATTTTTGTATATTTAAAATATTTCAAATTAAACAATTAATCTTTATACATTCTCAGGTATTATAATTAAGGCCTGAATATTAAGACACTTCCCAACCATAACCCCTAAATCCCTCCCATGCCTAAAAGGTTATGTTACAAACCATTTTTTATAATTGTATATATTAATTCTCTAATTAAATAAATATACAGGTATTAAAATTAATACCTGCCTATTAGTACACTTCCCAACCCATAACCCCGAAATCCCTCACAACCTATGCCTAAAGGCAAAAGTTACAAACCCATTTCATATTATACATTTTTAGGTCTCACCTACGCAGCGCACATGCGCTGCATAGGAGGACCTTTAGCTGTTGCTCTGTTCTTTTTGGAAGCACATACTCGTGCTTGTGGCGGCATCCACCTTGCGGAAGCAAGCCGGGGCGCACCACAAGCACGAGAATATTCTTCCAAAAAGAGCAGACTGCGCGCCCACTCACACCTCCCGGGCCAGCAAACACACGATTGCAGTGCCAGCCATGCATTTAGAAACACAGCATAATGACCAGGTTTTTATTCGACTACTTTTTCAACTGTGGTCTTTCATTTCCTTTTTGATGCTGTGTTTTTTAGAATTCATATTTTGGGCGTTCTCTAGTGGCAACAGTCCCAGTCGGGTGGCGGAGCCATTTTAGATTAAGTGGCAAAAATACAGGTTTCAAAAAGGTACATCACGGGAGGTACTGTAGGTTTATGCACAAGTTCCTAGATACCATGATGCTCCCTGTTGTGTGGCGCATTTTGCCTTTTCCTTCCGATTAACTTTTTACATTTTAAACTAACACTAATGCTTTAAATGGCAAAAGCAGGACTAAACTTGAAACTAAAAGTCCAGCACTGAACAAAGCTGTCACACGTCGTTTACTTGCCAAATGAGTTAAGACTGGAGTATAGTTGCCGATAAATGCTTATAGTTCTAAAGTCTAACTCACATTTTCATACTTGACATCTTAAGCGTCATGGCTTTTGAGACAGCAGCACATTGCGTCTTGGATTTTTGAGCCAATCCTTTTCGGTGTTAAAAGCAAAACTACGTATGCCACAAAGTAAGCTGCGGTCAGATCAAGACCAGGACTGACTGCAGGTGTCACGGATGATGTGGGGGACGTAAGAGCTGCTTGTCAATATTTAGTTGGAAAACTTGTAACTACAAAGACTCCCGTCTGAAAAATGAATATAAAATAGAAATACTATTGAAACAGGAATAGAAAATGATAAACCTTTCTCCCATTCATTGATGTGAATGCTTTTAAAGTGTGCACCATTAGCAACATGTTAATACTACCCTGCAGGCACATAGGCTGAATACAGTGTCAAAGTACCCTACTGCATTCTGCAAGCTGTATTCTGGGTTCACTTCTCCTACATCACTTGAACTGAAGTACCAGATAGCGATGGCATAGCCAATAGGTTTTGCCTTTGGGATCTTATAAGTGTTTAGCCATGCAACAGTTGATGTTGTTGCAACAATGATATTTTGCTACATAACCAAATACTTATAAGGTCCCAAAGGCGAAACCTATTGCCTATACCAATGCTTGTTATTTTTGTAAAATTTCACATTATATTTATGAATTTTCTAAATAAATAATACTCAGGTGTTAAAACATACCCGAGTATTAATAAAAGTAATAAAAAAAAATATTGTATGCATTAATTTTCTACACAAGGTAACGCACAGGTGTTAAAATTAATACCCGAGAAGTGATACACTTCCCCACCCAAAACCCTTCATATCCTGTGCCTAATGGGTTACTTTTCTTCTCAAAAACATAAATGTCAAAAAAAAATCACTATGTCCCCACCATATATTACAAGAATTATAACAAATACCAAAAACTAATAAATACATTTAAACTCACCTGAATACTTACCTTAACAATAATTACGATGTAAAGGCATGCTTTGTATTGACACCTGCGTTGCAATAGCATGTGTTGTAATGATACCTGTGTTGTAATGGAGTCATTGTAATAGCAAATGTCATTACTATGTTATAATGCCTGCGTTGAAAAAATTAGTTCCCACTCACCCCCCACTAGGTGCAGTCCTCCTGAGGTTGATGGCGATATACCTTTTGAATTACTAGTTACTAGGACAGAGATTGGGCATTACAGAGAACAAGGAAAACAGTCAATTTCTCATGGCGAATGCTAAGATCATAATATTTCCAAACTAATTCTAGTGGTACAGCAATAAAGTTCTATATTCTAGTATTCTAGTGCTTGAGCACCAGTTGAGAAACTGGGGTGGTGATACAGTTAATGCTACTGGTGCTAGCGTACCCTAAGATATTGTTCAATGATCAGTTGCTTGTTTTTGATTACCATAAGGAGCCCTGGGATTGGGAAGAGTAACAGTCTAGTGAAACGACCTCAACCCAAACCCCTGAGAAAAGTGCCTTGAGGAGGCAAAGACAATAGACGCAAGAGGCCAGAAGAAATGAATATCCATCCTGAGTGCAACTGAAGAGCGGAGCTGAGTTATTAACAGTAGATCGCTTTAAGAGGCATATGTACAAGCCCCTATCGCCACAACAATGTCACTTTTTACGACGTAGTGGTGGTGATAATGACATTGCCTTATTAACAAGGCATTGTTAAGCCACTTAACGTGGCTTAACGCTGCCTTGTAAATAAGGCCTCCATTCATGCTATGCTTAGCGTTAAAGGGGTGGGCAGTGGGTGTTGCATGGGCGTTCCACTGCAACACCCATTGATTTTGACGCTGCACGCTATTTACAAGGGCAGTGAAGATAGGAGGCGGGGCCAAAATTAAGACCAAGGAAAACCTTGTCTTAAATTGGCGAAACAAGGAGAAATGCGTTATTTCTCCTCGTTTTTGTTTTTTTCATGTGTGCCATGTATATAGTACATCCATAACTACACCATTTGTTTTACCTTATGCTACCGTTTACCAGTGTGTGACTATAAAGGACATTGACGCCCTCTCTGACCAGGAAGCCGGTATCCCCTAAAATTAGGATAAGGAATAATCTCCTTAATCTGACAAGTCAGGAAGTGTTGTAGTAAATCTAATGCTTTTATATGATAATGACATCAGAATTATATTGTGCACATTGCATGTGCGACGTCCTTGCATATACATTTGTCATGGATCATGAAAACTGCTGTTAAAACGGCGATAATGGGCTTGATAATATGCTCTATGGAATTCTAATTGAAGCCCATGTTAGATGTGAAGGACATCCAACACGGGCTTCAATTGGAATTCCATAGAGCATATTATCAAGCTCATTATCGCCGTTTTAACAGCAGTTTTTTGCCGCTAAAACTGCAATCTTTTTATCGCCTGTCTTGATAATATGCCCCTAAGAGTCTTGTAAACAAGAAAAATGCAGTAGCTAGTGAAGCACGTGCACCTAGGTGAAGTCTTCACTGACACAAGTAGGATGAAAACAAGCAAATCTCCAGGTCAGACTGCTTCACACTCCTCTTTTAAAAACAATTTCAAATTACATCGCTGTTGATTCGCTTATTTCAGGCACTCACTGAACACACAACAATAACAGACTTTTAGTCACAGACTATGCTATTTGTCACCCCCAAGCAATTGAAAGATAAGTTGCAGGGTGATTAATACAGACCAATATAATTACTAAACACTGATGCCAAAGCTTTTTAGTTGGTTTGTTTTTGGATAACATGTTAGGCAGGTTTCTCTCAGGCTGGATAGAGCCGAGCCCTCCCAGATTTATACCAAGCAGAAGCTGCAATGACAACACTAAAAAAACACCACGCCTAATCAACAATGTCGGTAGTACTCCTAAGGCAGCATTAATGCTTTCGCTTGATACTGGGTGCATTGGACTTACCTGGCCCGTACTACGGCAGTCTTCAGTATAATATTCAGAAGCTGGGTCCTCAGCAGCTACAAGAACGCCACAGCACTCAGCACAATTAACACCAGGTCCTCAAAACTGATCAAAGTAGGCAGGGATACTATGCAGGGCTGCCATCTCTCCTCTTTGCTTTTTGATTTCTTAGTGAAATCCCTAGCAGAAAATATCCAGGGGAATAAAATATTCATGGCATACAAATGGGTCAAGGGATGCATACATTGGTGGTGTAATGAATGAAGAATTTATTGTATAGTTAATAAAAACCATTACAAAAATAAAAATGCATTAGTTTAAATTTGGTCAGTATACATGCCTGTTTTAAAAAACATTAATAACTATTTATATTCATAAAATATCAGATGTAAGAATATTACTGAACTACATTATACAAGTTCCTATTCGTTCTATTCAAAATAGCTCTTATTTCAGGAGCTCAATATCAAATTGCATCGGTCCATTTGTTAGTGTAAAATGGTTCGCACAGCTCTTCCTACTCAAGATCAAAGTTGATTTGGGTCGATCTACTGCGAGTTATGTGAAGCCATTGAATGGCGTGTGACGGCTGGTGCAATTTCTTGCGTGAGAGTAGCAAAAGTTCTTATAGCCTCTTAACGTTACGTCTTGATCTGAATTTTTAACAACCCTTTTCAATGACACCTCTTTTGCTCTCACATTGGTGGTGTACACTGATGACGTAATAGTTATACTGAGTGACCTATTTCTGTCTAACCCGGTATTAATATTGGGACTAAAGAAATCTGGAAGAATATTGAATATCTCAATACCACCTAGGCAAGCTGCAGAATTTTGGAGCACATTCCAGTTTCAATAGGCCGAGAACTTACGTACATGGGCATACAACTAGCATTCACCTTAGAACCCACTCTGCAGTCAGTCAGTCAAAGATCTTTGGGGCATATTATCAAGGGGGTTTATCTACGCTTCTTTGGCTTTAAAAGCCAAGAAAGCAGAGATAAAATTATCTCCCTATTACCTAGCTGTTGCTAACAACAGTTAGCGACAGCTAGTAGGAGATAGCGACCATCTTGGGCCCCACTTTGCATGTCAGTGATATTTATCACTAATGACATGCAAAGTGGGCGTGCCAAGATGTTAGCGACTGGAAACAGTCGCTAACATCGCTATCTCCTATTACCAACTTTTGAAGATATTCGCGCTAAGCGCGAATATCTCCAAAAGCTAACACCTGCCCTGAGCAGTTCTTAGCCATGTTATCCAATGGGAGGTGGATAACATGGCTAAGAGCATTAGCTCGGTAATGCATGAATATCGCTGACTTTTCAGCGATATTCATGCATTGCGGCCGATTTTCATCGCATTTGCAATAAACCTTGGTAATACCAAGGTTTATTTGCGATAAAAATCGCCGCAGCTCTGTGGTAAATTTTTGTCTCTAACCAAGCAATAGCGATAATTATCGCTATTGCTTGGTAATATGCCCCATTATTCAGCTAATTTAGCCACAAAGGAGTAATAAAAAAATTTGAATTACATGATTATACATAATAAAATTCATCTTTGACAAAATCAAAACACTAGAATAATTTTATTACAATTTTACGAAGCCAAACTGCAGAGGAAATATACCTATAAATTAATAGGCTGGTAAATTCATTGTTTAAAAGAAGTAAGTGACATAGTGCAGATTGGCACTTTCTAATATTTAAGAATCTTAGTAATGGTTTTAAAAAAGTACGTCTCGGGCCAGAATATAATTGACAAAAAAACATAAAATGTAAAGTGCTATGTGCAGAAAAAGAATCACATGGGCACAATTCTAGTTTAGTATCACAGTATGCATCACATGGGTACAACTCCAGGAGATGAACAAAACCCATCCTGAATCTGATCAAATAAAACATTTTAGCCTGATTGAAATAGAAAGAGAGGTACGGTTCAATTTTTGGGGAGCTGAATAATAATGAGTGCTCTACAATCCTTTTTTTGCCATCTCTTTACCATCTCTTACATGCTTCAAATAAAGAAGAAAATCCCTTTTCCGATTGTTTTTTTGGGGTTGCAGAAATGTCACCCGGGGTGCTGAAACAATTCTCCATACCCAGTTTTCCTAATTGTTCTTGAATATAAGATAGCCAGGGAATCTTTTTTACAAAATATAATGTCAAGCCATCCAAAATGATATCACGATTCAAGACTGGTTCCTCCTTGGTCCATATGTTATGCCAGAGCTTTAGGGGAGCTAGTTGCGTATGAAAAGTCAATGGTGTTACACCTAATTCATTTTGGCACATAATGACAGGAGTACTTTGAGGTAATGTCAATGTGCGTTTTAACATCATATTTTCCGCTCTCTGAAGCCCCAGAGTATTAGTGAAGCTCCAGACTCCTGCTCCATACAAAGCGACAGCACATGTCCATGCTTTGTAGATGTCTATTATGGCTTTAATTGGACGGGAGCCTAATTTCTTTGTGAATCCGAAGATGGCCTCTGCGTTTTTATTAAAGCTACCAATCCTTGCATCCACTAGATGTGTCCATGAATTTTTTTCATTAATAAGGTTTGCCTAAGTAAGAAATAGTTGGCACCCGGGACAATATTTCATTATTTATATAAAAAGTTTTTGTCGGAGATTTACCTATTACCATTACATGTGATTTTGCAACATTGGTTTTTAGGCCAAGGTCACTCATGAAATCATTAAAACCAGTTAAAAGCCTTTGTAATTCCACCCCAGTCCTCGACATTAAAACACAGTCATCAGCGTATAATAGGGCCGTTAAAGACCTGTTACCTACTGTTAGTGCATCTATATTACCAGTTCTGATCTCACTTTCTAAATCATTTATATATAAGCAGAATAAAAATGGAGCAAGTACGCATCCCTGGCAGACCCCACAAGCCATCTTTATTGGAGGCGACAACTCACCAGCTGCTCCATAATGTACTCTCCCTGTGACTCCGTGGTGCATTGCTGCTAGGTAATGGACAATGGATGGATCGAAACCCATAAGCAGCATTTCTCCCAGAGTCTCTCCCTCTGCACCAAGTCAAAGGCAGAGCTCAGGTCCATAAACCCAAGGTAGATGGTCCCTGGCTTCGCCAAGGTGTATTTGACAATGACTGGGTGCAGATTGGGGCACTGTTCAACAGTGCCCAGACCCTTTCTAAATCCATACTAAATATTAGAAAATTTCCAATTTTCTGCTATCCAGACCTCCAATCTCTCCAATATTATTCGGCCCATTATTTTACAAGAACAATCAATTAGGGAGATTGGTCGATAGCATTTAGGGCCTGATCTGTCTCCCTTTTTAGGTCGAGACCTGCGTAGGCTGCGCTTGCGCAGTCTTGGAGGGAGAGATCTAATGTTGACAGTGTGGGGGCTTGAACCCTCTCTTCTCCATTGGCTGGCTTCCTAAACGGAGGCCAGCTATTGGAGGAGAGGGGCATCACTCCATTCAAGCCCCGTCTTTTTGAGATTCGGGGGTGTGTTTTTTACTTTCTTTCTCTTTTCTTTCTCTCCTCTTCCCATTGGCTGGAATTTTACCTTCCAGCCAATGGGAAGAGGAGAGAAAGAAAAACACGCCCCTGAATTCCAAAATGAGGCTGCGTTTTTCCGAGGCATTTCTGAATGGCCTCGGAGAAAGTGGTGTCATGCCGTGGTCCGTTTAAATGTGTATGGCTTTTTTTTCTTTTACTTTGAAACAAGCTTGTTTCAGTTTTGCCCGAGGCAATTTCTTCCCGTCCCTTTCACCCCCCTCCCAGTCCGATGTCTTCTCGCTCGTCCGCTGCCCCCCCCAAGCCCCTCCAGTCTTCAAATGCTCCTTTCTTCAAAGTATAACGTCGCGGCTCGCCTGCCGCTCGATACCCCCCTGCCTTGAAAATGCTTGTCCTGTTTGAACTCTCCCAACACTTTTTTTCAGCGCGAAGATGTTTGAAAGAGACTGTCGCGCGCCCCACGGCGGAGCAGTATGGCAGACGAGGAACCCCCTGCGAAGGGTGCGAGAACATTATCTAGCTGACTAATTTGCACACCTGCCCCCTCCCGGCATTTCTTTCCCTCGGCCCAAATATAGTTTTTGCTCCTGCATTTAATTGGCCTTTACCCAGGTTCTGGCTGCGCACCAAGACTAGCTTTTCTTACAAGGTAATTTTCCAGGTCTGCTTCTAACTGAACCAACTCGGAAAGCCGTCGCTTCCCTTGGAAGGCTTCTTGATTATCATGATCGCGCCTCAGCCAATTATCGAGAACCCCTGTCGCAGTCACGAGAACGGAAGCCTGGAAGCAGCCAATCGGTAGACCGCCGGCTTCCGGTAATAAAATCTAAGGCGAGCCGCGTAAAAGGCCCATGTTAGGGGCATCAATGGTGGATGAAAAGGGGTCTCTGTGGGCTCTAGTTTTTAAGAAAACGATAGCGAGGAGGTTATAGAGAGCATATACTGGTATTACCAATTGGAGGGGAAGTGAGAGGTTTCGGTCTCAGACCGAGTTTATGAGGACAGTGGGTGGCCTAGGGATTGAATTTTCAATTTAGCTCAAGAGTAGCTGTTTCTAAGCCAGAATTTCAGGATAACAACTTACTATGTGGCCCCATTGGAGGAGGAGGAAGTGCCGCCCGACCGCAGACCCAGCGCCCCGGTCATCACTCCCTTGGCCCCACAGGCGCCTCCCTCGCCCCACCAGGAGGAGCCGGCCCAGCTGAGGGGCCCCTCTGGCTCTGCGCATCACTCTGTGGACTTTGGCTGTCTGGGAAGTTTCTGTCCGCCTCCTCCTCTCTGCGCGGTCGGCGTAGCCCTGGGTGCACCCTGTGCCATCTCCCAGGGGCAGGCGACTCCCCTTAGGGTGCGGCAAAGCCGCAAGTAGAAAAGCTGCTGATTCCTCCGCCCCAGCCGGTGAGTTCTCGCTTTTCTTGCCCTTTCCTGCCCCCTGGCTGTGCTTGCTCTCCTGCCCCCTGGCTGTGCCTGCTTTCCTGTGCCCTGGCTGTGCTTGCTCCCCTGCCCCCTGGCTGTGCTTGCTCCCCTGCCCCCTGGCTGTGCTTGCTCTCCTGCCCCCCTGGCTGTGCTTGCTCTCCTGTCACCTGGCTGTGCTTGCTCTCCTGTCCCCTGGCTGTGCTTGCTCTCCTGCCCCCTGGCTGTGCTTGCTCTCCTGCCCCCTGGCTGTGCTTTCCCCCTGCCCCCTGGCTGTGCTTGCTCTCTTGCCCCCTGGCTGTGCTTGTTTGATATTTCTGGCCCATCGTTCGCAGGGTGTTTCTTTTCCTTGTTTTTGCGCAGGTTTTTTAAAAATATGATATATGAACACATTAGGGTGGTTTGAGAGTCGAGGCGTTCTTCCATTGATAGGGCTGAGGAAATGCGAAGGGTCGTTGTTTGGTTGAATATCTGCGAATACTTTTGTAAATCTGGGACTATGAGTGTTACACTTCTGCGGTAATTGGGAGAAATGCCATCTGGACAACCTGGAAAATGTGGATTAGGGCGTGAATGTATGTTCCAGAAAAGACCGTACTTAAAAGATCTATTCAGATAATTAACTGCCCTCTGTTGCAATTTGGACATGGAATCCCAGAAGCCTGTATTCCTGTCAGTCACAAAGGAGATCTCTGAAAATGGTGAACGAAAAAAACAAATGGTGCAGAATAATTTTTTCCCCTAGTGATTTGAGTAATCTTTCTATTTCTGTCCAGATGCAATTGGAGGTCAAAAATATGTGTCCCGAATGAATGCCAGGAATAATGTTGGTTAAAGGTGTATCCCCCTTACCCATATCGTTCAAAGGTCTCTTCCTGTGCTGTGGACAAGGGAATCTTGGAGGACATTTCCCCCAGTAGGAGTCCACAATCAAATAGTTCAAGAATTAAAATATGGTGGATAGCCTTGGAAGCTTACCAAAACGCATGCTGTGTCCTAAAACAAGGGAGATTATCTGCTTTCATTTATGCCCTCGTTCCTGCCTAAGGATTATTTAAAGGACCTCAGTTCGAGGACATAAATGCCCCATAAAGAGTGTTTGTTCTCAGAGCAGTGTCTGTGTGTGGCTCTGTGTGTGTGTGTGTGGCTCTGTGTGTGTGTGGCTCTGTGTGTGTGGCGCTGTGTGTGTGTGGCTGTGTGTGTGTGGCTCTGTGTGTGCGTGTGTGTGGCTCTGTGTGTGTGGCTCTGTGTGTGTGTGTGTGGGTGCAAATGCAATAGGTCTCGCATTTGCGAGAGATTAAGCTATTGGCATTGTAAATGACAATGCCATTTATTTATCTGTTTTCAAAACCAACACATAAACAAAAATATTGTCATTTACAATGCCAATAGCTCTAACCTTTGCAAAGGCGAGACCGTTGCATTGTAAATGCTTGTTATATATGGGCACTATTATTACCGATCTCCAAGAATCTGGTGGACCCAAAGCCGCACAGCAGCCTAATATATTTGTCAGCACTGGTAATCACAAGGTTGTATCTGCAAGAAATAAATCCGCAGGTACCCCTTCAGGCCCGGGAGCCTTGTTCTTTACAGTGTGGCAAAGTGCCCTATCTACCTCGTCTAGGGTCGGTGGCTTCAGGGGAGATGCCTCATATTCAGTGTCAAAGCCACTAGTTGATTCAATGCTGTTACCATAAAGGTCAGTAAAATGTTTCACCCATGTTTCAACCATAATAGTTACATCAATAATACTATTTTGTGTGTCACGGAAATATTCCTCCTTAACCGTCTGCCAGAAGAGTCTGAAGTCTTTGCTCTGTGACGCCTGATGTAGTTTACCCCATGCATCTTTCCTGATCTCCATCTTACGGTGCTCATGAGCACTCCTATAGTCTATGCAAGCCTGCTGAATTGCCTCCTTCACACGTGGTGTTGTTTTTAAAGTTGTAATTAATTTATTATGCATGTAGGAGCATTCTCTATTGAACCATCTTTTATTTTTTTGTTTCCCGTCTCGCTGACTCTTGGTTAAAATTTCCCTAATCATCTCGCTTATAGCCTTGTATGACTTAATCATGACTGGGATATTTAATTTTACTTCCAGGCACTCCAGAACTCGCTCAAGATTGCGCTTTATTATCTCTTCTAAAACGAGGTCTGGGTTAATAACTCTGCAGATTAATTACAACTACCTTCTACAATCTGTCCAGCAGGTGTTATAGTAATGTCACATAGGAAGAGTACTGTAGTGCATAAGGATTGCAGCAGTAAAAACAAGCATTGGCAAAACCAATCAGCCTCACCTCTTCGAGAACTATTGGCTTTGCCAATGTATTAAAGCCATGTTGTACACCAGCGTGGCTGCTGTTCAGCATGGCTAAAGGTTAGTGGCATAGAGTGGAGTGACATGGGATGGAATGGAGTGGAGTGGATTGGTGTAAAGTGGAATGGTATGGAGTGGCGTAGAGTGCTGCAGAGTAGATTAGAGTGGAGTAGAGTGTTGTGAAGTAGAGTGGAGTGGCGTACAGTGGAGTGGCATAGAGTTGAGTGTTACAGAGTGGAGTAAAGTAATATGGAGTATAGTGGAGTGTAATAGAGTAGTGTTTTGAAGAGTGGACTGGTGTCATAGAGTGTAGTAGATTGGCATGTTCAAGAGTGAACTGGTGTAGAATGAAGTGGCGTAGAGTGGTGTAGAGTGGAGTGGCAAAGAGTGGATCGACATAAAGTGGAGTGTTGCAAAGTTGAGTAGAGTGTTACAGAGTACAGTTGAGTGGCATAGAGTGTCCTCAAGTGGAATGTCATAGAATGGAGTAGAGTTCAGTGGCTTAGACTGAGTGTCAGAGTAAAGTGGCGTAAAGTGGAATGGCGTGAAGTGGAATCAATTGGAGTGCCTGTAGAGTGTAGTGTCATAGAGTGGTGTAGAATGTCATAGAGCGTAAGGGTATGGAATGGAGTAGAGTGTCATAGAGTGGAGTGGCGTAAAGTGGAATAGAGTTTCACAGAGTAGAGTGGCCTACAGTGGAGTGGTGTCGTAGAGTGGAGTAGTGTCGTAGATTGGAATGGCTTAGAGTGATGTGGCATAGAGTGTTGTGGAGTGCAGTGTCATTGAGTGAAGTAGTGTGTCGTAGAGTGTCATGGAGTGGCATAGAGTGGTGTTGACTGGAGAGGTGTAGATTGAACTGGTGTAGAGTTGAATGGCGTAGAGTGTCTCAGATTGAAGTGGATATAGACTGGAGTAGGTCTGGGTGGAGTGCCATAGAATGAATTGGGGTGGAGTGCCATAAAGTGACATAGAGTAGAGTAGCATGGAATGGAGTAAAGTGGTGTGGAGTGGCAAAGAGTTCAGCAGGGTAGAGTGTCGCAGAGTGGAATACAGTGGTTTGTCATCGAGTGGAATGATATTGAGTACCGTGGACGAGAGTGGAGTACATTGGATTGTCATAGAGTCGAGTGTTGTAGAGTGGAGTGCAGTTGTCGTAGATTGGAGTAGATTCATAGAGTGGTGTACAGTGAAGTGATGTAGAATGGAGTGGAGTAGAGTGTTGTGGAGCGTCAGAGTTGGGAAGTGTGGAGTAGGGTGTTGTGGAGTTGAGTGACGTATAGTTTCATAAACAGGAGTGGTGTAAATTGGATTAGCGTGGAGTGGCATAGAGTGTTGATGAGTGGAGTGGTGTAGAGTGGTGTACAGTGGAGTGGAGCACCATAGAGTAGCGGGGAGTAGCACTGAGTGGATCAAAGTGATGTTGAGTGACGTAGGTGGAATGGAGTGGCATAAAGTGGAATAGTGTGGAGTGGCATAGAGTGATGCTGAGTGGAGTAAAGTGTCATAGAGTAGAGTGGCATAGAATGGAGTGGCAAAGAGTGGAGTAAAGTGATGTGGAGTGACGTAGAGTGGAATGGAGTGGCATATAATGGAATAGTATGGAGTGGCAAAGAGTGTCACAAAGTGAAGTAAAGTGTCATAGAGTGAAGTGTTGTGGAATATTAGAGTGTAGCAGAGTGTTGTACAGCGTTGTGGAATAGAGTGTCGTGGAGTGGTGTAGAGTAGAGTGGCATATAGTTGAGTGACACAAAGTGGCGTATCATACAGTGGAGTGTCATAGAGTGGAATGGAGGTGTAGAGTGGAGTAGTGTCCTAGAGTGGAGTAGTGTAGAGTGGAGTAGAGTGGTGGTGCATAGAGTGTCATAAAATGGAGTGGCATAAAGTAGAGTGGAGTGTCACAAAGTGGTGTGTCATAGAGTGGAGTGGAGTGGAGTGGCGTAAAGTGGAGTGGAGTAGGGTAGAGTGTTGCAGAGTTGAGTGGTGTAGTGTTGAGTAGCATTGAGTGGAGTGTCTTTAAGTATTTTAGAGTGGAGTGGCATAGAGTGTAGTAAAGTGGTATGGAGTGGCATAGAATAGAATGGTGTGGAGTGGTGTAGAGTGTCGCAGAATGGAGTAGATGTCGTAGAGTGGCGTAGAGTGTTGTTGAGTAGAGCACAGCTTTCCAAACTTTTCATGTTGGTGACACACTTATTGGAGATGCATAATTTTGGGACACAGTAAGACAGTGTAAACAGTGTGATTTGTGGCCAAGGGCCGCACCGGTGAGGGCTGGGTCAGTGGGGGAGGGGCGGGGCTAGAACAAAAAACTGTGACCATGAGGTTGAACACAGGCCCCTGCAGTGGATTCCTTCGTCCACTGAGCCACCAGACCCGGCATACACACATCTTTCTCTCTCTCTCTCTACCCCTCTCTCTCTCTCTCTCTCTCTCTCTCTGTCTCCCTCCCTTTCTCTCTCTCTCTATCTCTTCCTTCCTCTCTCTATCTCTCCCTTCCTCTCTCTGTCTACCTCCCTCTCTCTCTCTAACCCTCCCACTCTCCCTCCCTCTCTCTCCCCGTCCCTCTCTGTCTCCCCCTCTCTCTCTCTATCTCTCCCTTCCTCTCTCTGTCTCCCTCCCTCTCTCTCTCTCCCTCTCTCTCTCTCCCTCTCTCTCTCCCTCCCTCTCTCCCTCCCTCCCTCTCCCTCTCTCCCTCTCTCTGTCTCCCTCCCTGTCTCCCTCCCTCCCTCACTCTATCTCTCCCTTCCTCTCTCTGTCTCCCTCCCTCTCTCTTTCTCTCTCTCACCCTCTTTCTCTCTCTCCCTATCTCTCTCCCTCCCTATCTCTGTCTCCCTCTCTGACTCCCTCTCTCTCCCTCCCTCTTTCTCCCGCCCTCTGTCTCCCTCCCTCTGTCTCCAACCCTCTGTCTCCCTCTCTGTCTCCCTCCCTCTCTCACCCTCCCTCTTTCTGTCTCCCTCTGTCTCCCTCCCTCTGTGTCCCTCCCTCTTTCTCCCTCTCTCTGTCTCCCTCTATCTGTCTCCCTTTCCCTGTCTCCATCCCTCTGTCGCCCTCCTCCCTCGGTCTGTCTGTCTCCCTCCCTCTGTCTGTCTGTCGCCCTCTCTCTGTCTCCGTCCCTAGGTCTCCCTCCGTCTGTCTCCCTGTCTCCCTCTGTCTCCCTCTCTCTCTGTGTCTCCTTCTCTCCCTCTGTCTCCCTCTCTCTCCCTCCCGCACTCTCCCTCTCTCTGCCTCTGTCTCCCTCCCTCTGTCTCCCTCCCTCTGTCTCGCTCCCTCTGTCTCCCCCTCCCTCTCTGTCTCCCTCTCTCTCTCCCCTCTCTCTGTCTTACTCCCTCTATCTCCCTATGTCACCCTCTGTCACCTCACCCCCGGTGTGTGACAGCCTGGGCAGAGACAGCTTCCTGGACACACACACACAGCAGCACCCCAGTACTTCGTAGGTCTTTAACCCCTCGCCTGCTGGTGACGTAACCACTCCGTCATCAGCCGCGGTTGCGCTGTGCTGATGACGGAGCGGTTCCGTCACGGCCCGCTCGGAACGCCTGTGCGGCGCGAATTCCACGCCTGCGCTGAACGTTCTATTGAGCGCGTGGGGCTGTGACGAAACCGCTCCGTCATGAGCACAGCGCAACCGTGGCTAGTGACGGAGCGGTTCCGTCACCAGCATGCGCCCGCCGCGCCACCGCCCCGCCCCCTTAGCACTGCGGCGGAATAGCCGCCGCAGGGAGGGGTTAAAAGACCATTTACTTGTTAATTAGGCTTTGTTGCGAATCTCCTGGCCCCCATAGAGCAGAGTGTCATGAGTCCGCGCTGCTCAGGTGGTGTTTGCTGACACTCTTTCAACAAAGGAATGCCTCCTAATTAGCAGCAGTTATGTGCTAAGAGCTGGTGTCCTCCCGCGACACACCCAGCACTTGCAGGCAACACAGTACTGTGTCGGGACACACAGATTGGAAAGCTCTGGTGTAGAGTGTCCTCAAGTGGAATGTCATAGAGTGGCATGGAATATCATAGGGTGGAGTGGCATGAAGTGGAGTAGAATAAAGTTATGAATAGTGAAGTGGCGTAGAGTGGGGTAGAATTCCATAGATTGGCAGGGCGTAGAGTGGCATGGAGTGGAGTAGAGTGTCATAGAGTGGCATGGAGTGGTGTGGTTTAAAGTGCAGTAGAGTTTTGCAGAGTACAGTGGCGTAGAGTGGATAGTGTCATAGAGTGGTGCAGAGTAGATTAAAGTAGAGTGTTGCAGAATGGAATGGCAGAGAGTGTCATGAAGTGGAGTGTCGTTGAGTGAAGTGGTGTAGAGTGGTGGTGCATAGAGTGTCATAGAATGGAGTGGCATAGAGTGGCGTAATGTAGAGTGGAGTGTAATAAAGTGGTGTGTGTGATGTGGAGTGACGTAGGTGGAATGGAGTGGCTGTAACGCTGAGTGGAGTAAAGTGTCATAGAATAGAGTGGCATAGAATGGAGTGGCAAAGAGTGGAGTAAAGTGATTTGGAGTGACGTAGAGTGGAATGGAGTGGCATATAATGGAATAGTATGGAGTGGCATAGAGTGTCACAAAGTGAAGTAAAGTGTCATAGAGTGGAGTGTTGTGGAATATTAGAGTGGAGCAGAGTGTTGTGCAATAGAGTGTTGTACAGTGGAGTGGTGTACAGTAGAGTGGCATACAGTTGAGTGACATAAAGTAGCATGGAGTAGTTTAGGGTGGAGTATCATACATGAGTAGCTCTGGGTGGAGTGTCATTAGAGTACAGAGGAGTGGCGTGCAGTGACATAGACTGGGGTGGCGTAGATTGGAGTGGTGTAGAGTGGAGTGGAATAGAGTGTCCAGAGTGAAGTGGTGTAGAGTGGAGTGGTGCTGGATGGAGCATCATCATAGAGCGAAGTGGCGTGCAGTGGCATGGTGTGGCATAGAGTGGATTGACATAGAGTGGAGTGGCATAGAGTGGAGGAAAGTGGTGTGGAGTGCCGTAGAGTGGACTGGCATAGAGTGGAATGGTATGGTGTGAAGTAGAGTGTTACAGAGTGGAGTGTCATGGAGTGTCATAGAGTGGAGTGTCATGGAGTGTCAGAGTGGAGCAGAGTGTCGTAGAATGTTGTAGAGTAAGGTGGTGTAGTGTGGGGTGGAATAGAGTGGCCTAGAGTAGAGTGTCATACAGTGGAGTGGCATACAGTGGAGTAGATTGTCACAGAGTGAAGGGTAGAGTGAAGTAGAATGTCGCAGAAAGTGAGTAGCGTAGAGTGATGTGTCATAGAGTAGAGTAGAGTGAGCGGAGTGGGGGAAGAGGGGAGTAAAGTGGTGTGGAGTAGCAGAAAGTGGAGTAGAGAGGAACACCATAGAGTGGAGTATCATAGAGTGGAATGGTGGTATAGAGTGTAGTAGTGTCAGAGTGGAGTGGAGTGGAGTGGTGTAGAGTGAAGTGGCTTAGGGTGACTAAGTGTCAGAGTTGAGTGGTGTAGATGAATTGGTGTGGAGTGAAGTGGTGTAGAGTTGTATAGAGTGGAGTGGCATAGACTGGTATGGAGTAGAATGAGTGATATATAGTGGAGTTGAAAGTTGAACGTCAGAGTGGTGTGACGTAGAGTGACGTAGAGAGGATTTGTGTAGAGTGGAGCATGCATGGTGTGGGTGCAAACTGCTATAACAGAGAACCCCTTTTCAATTAAAATAACCATTACATTTGCAGAGGCATACAGTTTTACTGATAAAACTATATAGGGCACAAGCGATAATGTGTGGAACTTGGCATTACCTGTTGCATTGATTTGTATTAATCATATTAAAATGTTTGTTTACACAAAACCTCAAAATTACAACAAATGTGCTTTCCTAATTCTTACATATTCTGAAATATTTGTACAGGCATTTACATTTTTCTGTGTGCTAGAAAAAAATAACACCTTACAGCATTTTTACTTCTTCATACCCAGCAAGATTGTTACATAAATCCTCTCACTTTGCAGTCTGAGAAAGAACAGTAAACACCAAACTTCCTGGAAAACAGAGCCTAACATTTGACCTCAGTCTTGTAACTTTTTTTATTGAAGTTTATTATCATATTGTACCAATACAATGCAGAACAGCACAACAGGGAAAGGGGAACTGTTATACAGTGTGAGTACCACAGCATCAGCATCTCAATCGGTCTTGAGTTTAACAGGCAATTTTTTTTAAAACATAAGAGTACAGAATCTAGAACTCGTGAGTTTGCAGTTAGCAAGTGTCATCAAAGGACAGCACTAGTATTGCACATACAGAATAATCCTAGTTAGGTGGAATATAATAGAGGTGTGCAAGCACAGTAATATAGCAATCTAAGGGGCAGTGTAATGTGATCGGGGGCTAGGGTGTCTCCAGCATCCAATGGTAAGTAATTTATCAGTGGATGCCAGAATTTCTTGGGCTAAGGTTGCCCGGGGCAAGCTCCCAGTATGCCTTGAGTTGTCCATGACAATTTGCTGCATCCTGCAACCAGCTCAGAAACTAGGCGTGGTGTGTCGGCCCCAACGCATAGCCAACCTGCACTTAACCAAAAGCAGGAGCATTGCACTCGTTTACAGGAACTTACCTAACATAGCCCAGAAGGGCCCCAAGGGGGCTTTCTGGGGACAGTGGTTCATTATCAGATTGATAGTGTAAAAGATGCCAATATGAGCTACTTCGGGGTAGTAACTTGCTGTAGCGGCCACAGATATAAGACCTCACATAAGATATCACATATCTTCTGAAATCCCGATCTTATATAATTTGACAGTCGTGCAGTATAAATATATGTATAAATTTAGCATGTATGAGGTGCAGCCGATAGTTTGATGAGAGGGCTCAGGAGTGGGCACAGCAGTAACGCCACTGTTGGTGGTTGTAGCGGATCCTCCTTCCAGGAAGACTTGGCCACCGGGATGAACAAGGGAGCTTTCTCCTGCATGATTGCATATAAGCGTGTTATTAGATTGTGAGATGAAGAACTGGTTAATAGCATATCCAGGGCATGAAATGTGGGTTGGTCCCTCGGAAAAGTGTCATGGAGGAATCAAACAGTAGCTCCAAGTCTATGATTCATTAAAAACATTGAGCAGAGTATGGTAAGGGACCAACTGTGGGGCTTATGTACAAGCCCCTTGTACCGCTGGTGCGTCTCTTTTGATATGGGAAAAGTGAGATCCAGGTGGCACAAGTAAATAAGCCCCCGTATGTTCTGTACTGGTAGAAATTGCCCCTTTGGGTAAAAATCACTATATGTGCGGAGTTGCAGTCAAGTAAGATGCCGTCAAATGCCAGCTTCAGACATGACGGGAAGTGCAGGGCTTGTGAGTACATGCAGTCCAGCTGTGCCCATAGACATAGTCTATCACAGGCCCACACCGTATATGCTCCGATATGATCTTCTTTCGGGCAGACAGGAACAGAGCAGTGCTCAAGAGGCAGTGCTATTCGCTTCTACTGCTGTGTGCAGTTGGAACAGGGAAGGGTATATCCAGAAATGTGAGTACTGGGGTAATATAGGTCCATGTCAGGAACACATACTTGAACTTGAGCACATAGGCCAATCTGCTCAGAAGGACGGGTCGCCACCAGTGCGGCAAGAGGTTTGTTTGCAGAGTGTTGTACCACCTGACATGCAGCTCCCTTTGCCCAAATCATTTCTGCTTCGCTTCATGGATCGAGAGCAGTTTTTCTGTTCTCGCTTCCATGAAGCAAGCAGATGTTTGATGTGGCAGGGCGGGAGCATTGATCCCATTGTGCCATAGCAAACTACAATGTCCCGGGGGTGGGCACCCCGGGCCATCTAGGACTCCAGGAGGGGGCCGCGTGGCCCCCCTCATACCAGATGTAAAGCCCCAGGGAGGTGGTGGTCCCCGGGGCTGGGGGCCGCAACAGACCCCCACATTTACATAATATGTGCCCCACTGAGGTGGTGGTCCCTGGAGCAGTGTGAGGGAAGGCAAGAGCCCCCACACGCATTTTATTTAAAAGAAAGCCCCAGCCCTGTGGCGGGCCACAGGGCTGTGAGGGCTCCCACCGCCCCCCACACCATATTTTGACATTGCCACCGGGACTTGGCCCCCCCAGGGCTTAATTAAATGAAGCGTGGGAGACCGTGCTTCGTTTTATTGTTATTTTTTCAGTGGGATTCGTGGACCCTATGTGAATCCCACCAAAATTCTTTTTAAAAATGCTTTTTTGGGTGCTCGGAGACCCCTGAAAAGCACTAGGGGGTCAGGGTGTTTCTACCCTGTCCCCTTTTCTTGTTGTTTTACTGTTTTTCTTGTGACTCAATTCAATCAAGTAACAAGATGGCTGCCAACACTTCCTGGTTCGAAGTGTTGGCAGCCAATCAAAGTCCATCTCGCGATCGGGAGGGTTCATAGATTCCTCACAGTCACCAAATACTAATATTTCTAAATATATGAATTTTTCAGGAACTATTGAACAGATTTACACCATTTAAAAAAAAGAGTGCACTCTGAACCAAGATCTAACTTTCGTCCAAATTTGGTGTAATTCCATTCAGCAGTTCGGGTGGTGGATGTGACAAAGTTTTCCTACGGAAAGAATACGGCGAAAATGCGTTTTCGGACCCCCCCTTTTTTCAAGGCCTCCGCTTGATGAATTACCCAGAAACTTTCAAGATAGGAGCGAACCTGAGTGGGCCATTAGTTTTGAAAAGTCTGTGTAGATTCGTCAAATGGCACCAAAGATATCGGCAAAAGAAAAACTGCTTTGCCTATGGAAACTAGCTCTTAACTATAACTACTTACTAGCACACACACACACACACACACACACACATATATATATATATAATTTATGAGTGGCTGTATGGATCATTGTGAACTTGTATCAGGGATTGTATAAGAGAGTAAATATGTGTTAGTATATGTTTGAATAAGTAAGGTGTGTATAACTGTATAGTTGAGGAAATGGAAGTGTGATTGATTCTTTCAATGACTGACTAGGTGTGTGAGTAACTCCATGGATGAGTGACAGTCTGTGAGTGTCTATTTACTCTGAGTGTATCTAAGATTATATTACAGTCTGAAGAGGTTCACCGTATTATCACATGAATGATGTCATCAGTGATGTGTTCAGTAATATCAAATGAGATGTCATCAGTGATGTCATCAGTGATGTCATTTGAGATGTCATCAGTGATGTCATCAGTGATGTCACTGATCATGTCATGAATGATGTAATATGTGACATGATCAGCAGTGGATTGCGGGTGCGCGATATATAGTTAGTGCAACTAACTATATATGACATTTCAATGGTTTTGTGTGAGTAAAATAAGGTTTTGTAAATGGTAATTCCTAACTATATATGGTCTATAACCCATGGTTTTTTCAGTGAATTTTCAAGGTTTTGTAAATGCTAATTCCTAACTATATATGGTCTATAACCTATGGTTTTTTCAGTGAATTTCAATGGTTTTTTAATAGCAAATATCAAAAGCTTTAAAATGTCAAGTACGTGGTAGGTAAAAACATTTTCGTGTTTATGCACGCTGATGTGCTTTGAACGCTGCCCCCCCTCCTCTTTTCTTTTAGGAGTATTCTCTCTTTGCAGATAGTGAAGGGTAGGTAACGCAGGCCTTTGCCCCCGTTGTAATCCGTCGTGCCTGCTTCCCTCTCCATTTGATTGATTGTTATCCTAGCATTTATTGTTTTGGAATTGGTTCTCTTTGGTTCATTCTCTATTTACAAACAAGCACAGAGTCGCAATACTCTGTTTAGTCTTTGCAGATAGTGAAAAATCGTTAAAAAAACAAAAGGAATCAAGCAAAATCAGTAGGCCACTAATGGGATCTCTTTTTGACCTCGCTAAAATAGAAACATTATGAACAACCCCTCATGAGAAATACGAAACTAGTGAGAGGAACTGAGCTCGTCACCATGATGGCTGCAAGACAGCTCGGCTCCGCCGCCCACCCCACCCAAAATAACGACAAACCCTATGCAAATATTATAAATATATACAACACACCAGCAAAGTAACAGGGTAAAACGTTTTATTAAATAACAATTTAAATGGCAGCCTGCTGCAACATCGATCCAAACAAGCCTTTGTATTTGGGGCTCAAAATCAACAAGTAACAGGGTAAAACGTTTTATTAAATATCTATTTACATGGCAGCCTGCTGCAACATCGATCCAAACAAGCCTTTGTGTTTGTGGCTCAAAATCAACCATCAATAGTAAGATTTTCATAGATGAGTGTAGGTTCATAGTTTTCCATCCACAGATTAAAAGCCTGGAGTGGGAGTGAAAGAACAATAACTAGGTAAGAAGGAAGGCAGAGGTTGTGGGAAGGACTCTGGATATGGTATGTTGCTTGGTCCCTGAGATGCTTCGATGTCACTGCCTTGCACAAATGGCATAAGTCCTGGATGTTGGGTGCCATAGTTGAGGGTTTCTCAGCTACACCCCAGCGCTTCACTCGACCAGCTGACTTGCGCCCGGTCTTGCGACACAGTGCCTCGCTCGGCCAGCTGAATTGCGCCTGCTCTTGCTATTACAACGTCTCACCCGCTATCCAACGGAATTGCACCCAATCTTGCGGTACAGCGACAGGCGGCTGCTACGGAGCTCACGAAATGGCGGTCGGCTCCACAGACTTGGTCCTGGCCTGCAAGGATGGCTCTGGGCAACCGTGGAACTCGGACGCTTGACTGCTAGGGCATGGGCCCCATTCCCAAAAGAGTCACCTCAGCCTTGAAGATTCTACAACAGTCACCGGGACCCCCGACTCCCGTAGACTTCCGGTGGGGAGCGACTGCCATGATTGCTCGCGGAATGGCCACGACGTAGCCACGAGATGGTGGTGCTCTCATGCTGACGCCAGCTTCAGTCTGAAACATCCAGAAACACTGTAGACTACCAATTCGATCAGTTCCGGTGGAGCCCCAACGTGACCCGGTAGAGAAGAACTTGCCCTCCCCTCTTTGACTGATGGTTCTTGTTGCCTGTCCCTTCTGTTGTCATTTAACAGAACTTTTTGGACTGCTGAAAGGGGTTGTGTTCCGACCGCTGGTTGGTGGAGACATTTTGACTATATTCTGGACCTGCGTTGTCGCGTAATGCGTCATATGACGCGCTGCGTTAGCGCACCCGGAAGTGCTCCGTGCGCGAGGCGCAGCTTCCCGGAAGCGATCCAGGGCGCGGCGCGCAGCGCGTAACGTAAGCATAACAGGTCATGTGACTTGTTAATAAAACTTTTCATTGGTTCATTTTACTTTTGTTTTTCTAATGATGGAAGGCTTGGTCATATGACCTAAAAATAACACTTTTCATTGGTTTCGAACATTTTTTTTTCCCAAATGATGAAAGCCCCACCTTTATTTTTCTCACTCTGACTTGTAAAGCAAAGGACCCAGATGCATTTACAGTTTATCACTAACAATATTCCAGGCTAATGTATTTTCCCGGGAAATTTACAACTGTCCTGCAAGTAAAATATTCCTATTTCGAGAAAAAGGGCGTTTCTTCGTCCCATGAGGGAGCCGTTGAACAAAAGAGGCTCGGCCTGCTGTCTTAGTCGCTGATAGGCATGAATATCGGATTCTTTTTTTTTTTTTTTTAAATTTTTGAAAACCTTTATTCGTGCATAATAAGAGAACAAATACGGGCCTACAACCTTCAGGCCGGCCACGATACAGTTAAGCACTGATACAAACATTACGGCCCCTTAGCTGCAACGGTCAAAATTAGCAACGATTTATGAATAATACACTGGAGAGACCCATTGACACCAGGGGGAGGAGAAGTGAAGGTTAATTTTAAAGTTTTTTATATGATTTTATCAGGAAAAAAGTCAGTGAAGAATAAGAACCAAGGAGATTCGAGTCCGCACGATATCTTCACAACACGGGAGAGCGACAGCATCATTAAACAACAATGGAAGTAGGATCTCAGGCAGTGAGGCAGTGCAGTTCTACAACAGGATAGTCACATCAGCAATTACGCACCCCTCCAGTGCCGCCCCCACTCAGTCAACCCCACACCCGGACCCAGAATCGAAACAAGCATAGCGCAGAAACATAAAAGGAAAAAAAGGCCCATAGAACTAATTAGGAACAGTAAATTACCCCCCCACCCTACACCAATGCGGAGGCTACGGCCTGCCCCCCCCCAGCATAGTGCCTGTCGCCCAGTAAACCCGAAATATAGACAAGAAAGAGAGTAAGAATAGAATAAAAGAAAAATAAGAAAACATTACACCTTTGATAAAGGGGGCGAGATAAGAATAGGACTATTCTAATCTAAACTCCCAAAAAGAAGAATGTGGGGAGGAGCCTACGTATCAGCAGAGCGCCCTAAACCCTCGGCCCTCTATAGCTTCCACACACTGGAAACCCACTGCACCAAAGACGGTCGTGTGAAAATGAATTGTCTCAGCATTATAGATAAAGGAAGACAGTTCGCGACGAGTGCGCACAACATACACATAACAGTTCCATTCCCAGTCCAGCCCATCCGTGAAGCCATGGTGATATAAATCAGTCTAGCCCTGGCCCGATCGCGGGCTTGAGATTAAGCCAGCCCCTACATGAAGGCACTGCATCCCGTGCAGACAAAGACAATATGGCCGCTTAGGAGAAAATAGTGAAGTAGAATCACAAAATGGCCACCGACCATCTGTAGAAATCCCCTTGTCCACCACATAAGGTCCCAACTTGGCATTTAAAGTACAGGAGTTCCACAGGGAAGAAGGCGAAGGCCATTGTGAACGAGTCCTCGAGGATGTTAGATGCTGCCCATCTGGATACTCATGCAGACGCGGTGAGGCAGGCCACAGTGAAGCAGGCAGCAATGAACGGGGAAACAAAGTATCAACAGTTGAGCTGGAGGGCGATTGATCTTGGGTGCCGGGAAAGCCAGTGGCAGGCAACAGTGTAGAACGATCACACGCAGTCATTGTGTCCCCGCATGAGGACAAAGGCACTGGCAGACCCACGCCGTGTTGGTGGCAAACGGAGCGCTCACGACCCGCAGCCGACAGCATGGAGTCAAACTGCTCACTCAGTGCCTGCAAGCCGGCACACATTTGTAGACGCAAGTCCCGTAGGGCAGCCAGAACGGAGCCGTGTGTCAGCGGAAGCTGCACCCCCACATCGGCAGCAATCCGGGACGGCACTGTAGAGCTGGTGGCTGATGGTGGGGGGGCGAAGCAGGCAGCTGGCAGGACCGGAACATCACCCCCCAGCCGCGGGCAGGCAAATAGCGCCATCTTTACCGCAGGACGGTACAATGGCCAGGGAGGGGGGTCGCAGCAAAAAGTCAGATCCTCTCAGGTCTGCGTCGCCACAGGGGACGCCAACAGTCACCACCCTTCCCTCGGGTTACCTTTGCAGCCGGCTAGACAATAGAAGAAGGGGGTCGGCAGCCTCCCACAGCGCGGTCAACAGATCGAGACAGGAGACCCGTTTCACCGGGGCTTACCTCACAGCCCCAGTCCTTCAGGCGCAGGGTGCAGCAGGAGTCTGGCCGTCACTCCCCAGGCACAGCTGGCGGCAGTCCGTGATGTGAAGTGAGGTCGGGACTGCGCGGCTCGGGTTGACGCTAGCGGGTCCGGTGACTGCGGAGCCTCCAGGGGGCCGGCAAAGGCAGCAATGGAGCCGGGGTCCAGGGCGGAGAACAAAAGCACAAAGAACTCCGGCATCCGGGCAGGCTGAGACTTCGGGGAAGCGGCGGCGTGGACAGCGCGTCGTCGCACACGTTTCACCTCGAGAAACGGTGAGGATAGGAATCAGGATGATATTGCAGGGCCAAAGTCCGACGGAGCCGGGCACTCAAGCGTCTGCTCCGGTCGCCATCTTGGCTCCTCGAATATCGGATTCTTATTGATCACTTTATGTTGCAGGAGTGGAAAACACAACAGCCCTTGACCATTTATCTTTACTGCGTTCCTGCGTATTATACCTTTTAACCGTCATGTAATCGGGCTGCTTTATTTCACTTGCCTTTTACTGATTCGAAAACAGTGGCTATTATTCAAAACTTTACCAATCTAGGTACTACTACCATGTTTTGTTTTAAAAACCTTTATTGTGAAAATGTCAGTATACAAATACGGGCCTATAACCACGTGGGCCGGCCACGGAGCAAACTGGAATCGTAAATGATGAGGGGACATTTACACTGTAGAAGAACGTAACGGGCGGGCCATTAGGTTGCAAGAACTAAGGTGTCTAACAGTTGCAGAATCGGTGGACGTACATTTTATAATTAAAGTACGACAGGGCCAGTTACAATAAAATTATCTAGATATACATTTGCGGGCAAGTACCATGGGTGACGTTAATTCGAACTTTCAATAGTACAGTAATCAATAACACATCAGAACTTAATATCAATAGGGATGTCCAAATGTTCAATCAGTACTCGTCCCCGCCCGCCATGTGCTTCAAAACTGCATAAGTATCTCGTGATATCAAGGTTGGGCAACCAGTACACAACAAGGAGTTACGAGTCCCATTTATACCGGCGCCATTTTGGGCGAGGCCGGGCAGGTCCAGGATATAGTCAAAATGTCTCCACCAACCAGCGGTCGGACCAGAACCCCTTTCGGCAGTCCAAAAAGGTTCCGTTAAATGACAACAGAAGAGATAGGCAACAAGAACAATCAGTCAAAAGAGGGGACGCTTTCAGGAATGGGGCCCATGCCCTAGCAGGCAAGCGTCCGAGTTCCAAGGTGTCCCAGGGCCATTTTAGTGGACCAGGCCCAAATCCAAAGAGCCGGCCGCCATTTTGAGAGTCCTGTTGCAGCCGCCTTTCGCTGTAGCCGCAAGAGCGGGTGGAACTCAGCTGGATGGCGGGTGAGGCACTGTGCCGCAAGAGCGGGCGGAACTCAGCTGGACGGCAAGTGAAACGCTAAGAGGCGCCCCACTGCAGATGAGGTGCCTCCACCTGGGGAGGCGGGAGAGGCCCGTTTGCACCGCCTCCCCCCCCCCCGGGCACCCCACGCCGTCTTTCGGCGCAGCAATGTAGGATGGCCACACCAGTGCGGCAACTTGCTGGACACCACCTCAGTGCCATCCGGATTGCGGCGAGTTGTGCTGCCTTCGGCCTACTGTAGCAGCAAGTGCAGGCGCAACTCAGCTGGACGGCGAGTGAAACGCTAAGGGGCGCCCCACTGCAGATGAGGTGCCTCCACCTGGGGAGGCGGGAGAGGCCCGTTCGCGCCGCCAACCCCCCCGCCCCCGGGAACCCCACGCCGACTTTCGGCGCAGCATTGTAGGATGGCCACACCAGTGCGACAACTTGCTGGACACCACCTCTGTGCCATCCGGATCTCGGCGCGTTGTGCTGCCTTCGGCCTATTCGCACATCGGTCCGCTACGGACGCCGCCAAACAGGCCAACGGATTTTGTAGGCTTTTTATAGCCCAAAGCCGCATAACAGGTCATGTGACTTGTTTATAAAACTTTTCATTGGTTCATTTTGCTTTTGGTTTCCTAATGATGGAAGGCTTGATCATATGACCTAAAAATAACACTTTTCATTGGATTGAAACATTTTTTTTTCCCAAATGATGAAAGCCCCACCTTTTTTTTCTCACTCGGCAATCCAAAAAGGTTCCGTTAGATGACAACAGAGGGGACAGGCAACAAGAACCATCAGTCAAAAGAGGGGAGGGCAAGTTCTTCCCTACCGGGTCACGTTGGGGCTCCACCGGAAGTCATCAAATTGGTAGTCTACAGTGTTTCTGGATGTTTCAGACTGAAGCTGGCGTCAGCATGAGAGCACCACCATCTCGTAGCTCCGTCGTGGCCATTCCGCAAGCAATCATGGCAGCCGCTCCCCACCGGAAGCCTGCGGGAGTCGGGGGCCCCGATGACTTTTGTAGAATCTTCAAGGCTGAGGGGACGCTTTCGAGAATGGGGTCCAAGCCCTAGCAGGCAAATGTCCGAATTCAAATGTGTCCCAGGGCCATTTTAGTGGACCAGGCCCAAATCCGAAGAGCCGGCCGCCATTTTAAGAGTCCTGTGGCAGCTGCCTATCGCTGCACCGCAAGAGTGGGCGCAACTCAGCTGAATGGCGGATGAGGCACAGTGCCGCAAAAGCGGGCGCTAAACAGCTGAATGGCGACTGAAACGCTAAAGGGCGCCCCACTGCAGCAGAGGAGCCTCCACCTGGGGAGGCAGGGGAGGCCCGTTCGCGCCGCCTTCCCCCCCCCCCCCCCTCCCCCCCCCCCCCAGGGCGCCCCACGCCGTTTTTCTGCGCAGCATTGTAGGATGGCCAGACCAGTGCGGCAACTTACTGGACACCACCTGGGTGCCGTCCGGATCTCGGCGCGTTGTGCTGCCTTCAGCCTATTCGCACAACGGACCGCTACTGACGCCACCTCACAGTCCGACGGATTTTGCCGACTAAAAGACAAACCAAAGCAGCCCATTGTTGCTTTGAGATGGATGTTGCAGCAGGCTGCCATGTAAATAGTTGTTTAAAACATTTTTTTTAACGTGTTTACTTTGTTGGAGCTTTGTATATATTTATAAGTTATTAAAGTGTTATAATCCTACTACTTTGTTGGAGTGCTATATATTTTTAATGTGACACATAATTGTGAAGGCTTTGATGTACAAAAAGGCATCCCTGGAATCTTCCGCTTCAGGCTCGGTCCCACACACCCTTACAGTGAGAATCCCCTCCCCAATCACAATACAGGATCGTTATCAGATAGTAGGAACGCGTGTGGTGTGACGGATCTCATGGGGTGGGGACCTTGATCTACTGTAACTCCTTTGAAGAGGGGTGATTCTTTACAGTTGGGGCCATAAACTACATCCGCACGGCTAGGTGATAGCCTGGGACCGGCCTGGACAATCAGACACAGAGGAACAGGAGTATCAGAGGGTGCGGTAGTGAATACGGTGAAAGGGAGGTGTTGGGCGGGCACAGGGTGTGATTCTCAGGGAAGAGCAGCGCAGATGGGGGGAGGTTTATGGCCCATGCATGAGAGAGAGAGTGGGGATGAACAGTGCGTGGGGGAGATGCTTGCGAGGGTGGGGAGCCATGCTGAGGATCGGCGGCGTGCAGAGAGTGGGTCTGGTCAAGGCATCTAAAATGGCTGCCGTGCACGACAAAAGTGTGGCATTGGAAAAAAGGCAAGATGGCGCAGACAATGTTTATCAATACGGATTAATTTATAACAATTATTTTTAACAATATATTTACTCGCAGTGACAAAATGGCGGTCAACACTTCCTGATTTCCTTCGAATCGAACGTTAACAGACGTCACGCAGCAACAAAAAAAAAAACGCTCACGCGCAGCCGCTGAAAGACATGTATCAGCATATATGAGCATCCTCAGCCACCCTCAGAAAACATAGGGGATCAGGATACGTCTCCCGTACCCCCTTATACCCATTTCTCACATTGTTTTTCCTCCATCTTGTAATTTAATTAAAACGAAACACAAAATGTCGAATTCCCGTTTCGCGACCCGGTTCGCGAACCGGGAAGCGCTTCTACCGTGAAAAATCTAATTTTTTTTATTTGCCCCACGGGACCCTTTAATAACCCCAACATCATTCCTAGAGGGTCAAGAGGGGTCTACCTTGCCCCCTTTCATTAAATTCCCCCTTCGTTTTTCTCCTCCTCTTGTCTCTCGATCCTACCGAGAGACAAGATGGCGGCCGTTCCGGACTGTTTAGAATGTTGACAGACACCGGAGAGCCAATCAGCTTCGCTTCGCAAAGTTCCGTAACGCGAAAAGTACGCGAACCGGAGCGCTACCCGGGACGCTGTCACAGATATATCTGTTTTTTAAAACGTTAATTTCTCAAAATCCACTGGAGCACATATATTGAGACCCAGCAAAGGCACATCGGGCTAACAGTCCCTACAATTTTGCCAAGTTTCGTGCAAATCCATGCAGCCATTCGAGCTAAAAGTGAGGCCAAACGCCCTATGGAAAAATGAATGGGAAAAACGCTTTTTGGGACCCCCCTTTTTTCTCGGCCCCCCCTTGATGAAACCCCCCCCAAATTTTCAGGGGCTGCTCAGAAACAAAATGTGCCATTTTCCTGACAATTTCAGCCAATTCCGTCCACAACCGCCAAAGTTATTAGACATAGAATTTTCAAAAGTCCCATAGAGAAAAAATCCTAACTATATATACCTACTGGCGACCGCCAGTAGGTAATATATATCAAACAATGCAGGTTCACCTTGGGAATACCAGTTGAAGTTCTGTCCCAGGAAAAAAACAACGAATCCCAAATTGCTGGCAAGAGGTACTTTATTCAAATGAAGGTCACAGCAGCGCTGACAGATGACACGTTTCGGGCGGATGCCCTTGTTCACATAAAAAATATTTCCCATAATGCCTCTTTTTAAACCCCTTCATATACACCATGTGATGCACAAATAATAGATATAAAGGAAATACTTATAGGTCACATTTCAATGCAATGTAAAATACCCTTGATTACTTGTGTAAATAGTTGGATAACTTTGTCATTATTTCATTCAGTTGTTAACTTTTCATTTGATATCAGCATAAATGCTTATTTTCATTCAATTTGTCAAAACCACAATAAAGTGCAATGTGCATATATCCTTTTCGTATGTGCAAAGAAATGCCAATAAATATTTTTATGCAATATCCAAAAAGTATATGATTTATCCTATTTACAATATAAATAGATATAAAATCAACTTTCTTAAAACATGCAGGAAAACCAATGCCTTTGTCTACCAGAACCAGTTTAAAAGTACAATTATGCATACTAAAAACTGTTATGTTTAGGTAGAAAAATATATATATGTAATTTCATTTATAATTTACATTTTATCAAAGTGCAATGGCATGAAGTAAACTGGACACTCTCCTGTGCAACATTACGCAAATAAATGTGCAATATCAAGCAAAGTATTTAAATGCAGTTTTGAATCCTCCTTTTCCAAATCCAACTATTTACACATTCGGGGACATCAAGTGTCGATGGCAACCCCAACTAGTTACACATTCGGGGACATCAAGTGTCGATGGAAACCCCTATGTGACCTGTTTTCAAAAAGAATTCCATAAAGTGACTGTATTTTCACAGGGAGAACCCAGGTTCACCCCTGTTATTTACAGTTTAAAGTAAAAAAGGAAAAAAGAGAGAAGTCTAATCTGGGCGTCGGAGTGAGACATAGTTAGAATATATAGATTCATTGTGGGTGGCTAGCTGGAAACACCTCTCACAGCCTTAATGTCGCTAAGCAGTATGATTACACATATTATGTCTAAGGAATCTGTAGACTATTATCCTCATAAGAAATGATACAGATCTTCCGTAGTGTTGAGTCCATTCGGTACCTTAGAATCTAATTCTAAGATCATTTTGGACTCAAATTGTCTCATCCTATCGCGGTCTCCGCCCCTTCTAGGTTTGGGTACTGAGGTGATGACATAATAGCTAAGACACTGGAAGCTGTTGTTGTGTACACTCTTAAAGTGTCTAGCTACCGGATAGGAGCTATCGTTGTTCACGATTGCTCTGATATGCTGCAATATCCTGGCATGCACTGGTAGTTTGGTGCTTCCCACATACCTGAGATCAAACGTGCATGCCAGGACGTAAACAGCATACTCTGTTTTGCAACCGTAATGTCCTTTGATAGATTGTGGTACTGGACTGAATGGAGTGTAATACTGCTGTGTGTTAACTCCAAATTTGCAGGCTCTGCAGCTACTGCATTTATAAAATCCCATTCGAGGTGGGAACCAAGGTTTTTTTGTTATAGGTACTTCGGGGCAAGGTTTGGAGATATGCATACGTAGGGAGGGTCCCCTCCGAAACGTAATCTCTGGCCGTGCTGGTAAATGATGCAATAGTACGGCATCTGTTTGGAGGATAGGCCAACTTTTACTAAGAATAGACCGGATTTTTCTGTCCTGGCCACTATATGCAGTAATGAATCTAATAGGAGATTCAGCCGAACCTCCTACTGGGACCCTATTTGCCTCCACTGGTGAAAATAGGGTTTCTCTTGCTCTGGATTTCATTTTGTTGACTGCTTTTGTGAGTATGTTCTCCTTATAACCTCGTTCCCGAAATCTCTCTAATGCTTGGGCTGTACATGTATTGAGTTCATCGTAAGTACTACAGATTCTCTTCACCCGAAGAAGCTCGCCATATGGAATGTTGTCAATGACGTGGCGAGGGTGGGCACTTGTTGCATGTAGGGTTGTGTTACCTGATGTGTCTTTTCTGTGCAATGTGGTAGCTAGATGTCCTGCTGTGTGGAAGACCCTGACGTCTAAAAAGTCCACCGATGTTTTACTAATGTTGTGTGTGAACCTCAGGTTGTCTTCATTGTTGTTTAGAGCCAAAATGAACTCTTTCACACTATCTTCATTGCCCCTCCAAATTAAAAACACATCGTCTATAAAACGAACCCACATGACTACATTAGTAGCAAACACCGCCCGGTGTGTTTCCATGAGGACCCGCTTCTCCCACCAGCCAACGTGTAAACACGCATAGTTGGGAGAGAAGCAGGCCCCCATGGCCACACCCCTTTTCTGTTTATAAATGTCTTTACCAAACAAGAAATAATTGTGATGCAAACACCAGCTTACAAATTCACTTAACATCTTGTTATGGTTGTAACAATGTACTGGTCTGGTGCTTAAGAAATAGTCCAGTGCTTTCAGCCCTCTCCCATGATCTATGCTGGTATAGAGGGCTTCGATGTCCAATGTTACCAATATACAGTCTTCTGACCAGGCAGTGTTTTTCAATTTTTGTAAAAAGTGTCCCGTATCTCTTATATATGTAGGCAGACTACTCACCAGGGACTGTAAGAAGTAGTCTGTATACTGTGCCAGATGTTCTGTTACACTGTCAATGGCAGAGATGATAGGTCTGCCCGGCACTGGACACCTGCCTTTGTGTATTTTGGGAATCAAATAGAATTTTGGCAAAACTGGATGTTCAACATGAAGGAATTTAAACTCTTCATTTGAAATAAGTCCTTCCCTTTTAAATTTATAGAGAAGTTTTTTTAAATGATCTCTAGACAAATTGTGTTCTTGCATATTTGTTTTGGCGTAGCATACCGTGTCTGAAAGCTGTCTGTGGGCTTCCTCCACATATTGAACCTGGGGCCAGATGACTATATTGCCTCCTTTATCTGCGGTGCATACGATAATTTGATGATCATTTTTCAGTTTATTAATCAATGCCCAATATTCTTTTTCTTTTTCTGTTTTGATTCTCTTGCGGTGTTTCACTTGATGGTACAGTCTCTTGAGATCTGCCGTAACTACTTCGTGAAAAGAATCAATGGCGTCTCTTGGCATGGTTGGCATGAAATTAGAGGCTGGTTTGAATGGGCTTGCGCCAGCTCCAACTTGGTATATGGATGCTTCTCTTAGTTCTTGTTGTGTGGACTGCTCCATATTGACATCACTGTTTATTTGTGAGCTGCCCAGTTGTTGCAAAGTTAGAAGCCCTCTTGCATCTCTGGCCTCTAAAGTTGTTGGCGGCACACTCGTTATGTTTTCTACCTCACTGAGGCCATCTTTAATGTTGAATTTTTTTTTCAATTTGAGTTTTCTTATATACCTGAAAACATCAACTCTGGTGGATGTGTAGTTGAAGTCTGTTATAGGACAGTATGTGAGACCTAAACTTAGTAGTTGTTCCTCGGCTTTAGTTAGCACCACATTTGATAGGTTCACAATGCTGTTATTATTAATTCCTATTGATTTTTGTTTTTCCGCCAAAACTTTTTCTTTTTGTTGCTGTTTGGCTTTGTGGTTTTTCCGCCTTTGTTTTCGGTTTCTGTTGATCCTTGCCCTTTTTGAAATTGCCCCTGTCGATTGTGTGAGCGCAGACTTTGCTATATACACACACATATATATATTCACTGAAAAAACCATAGGTTTCACACCAGTTATAGTTAGGTGGAAATTTTACTTGCATAAAACCATTGAAATTCCCACGTTATAGTTAGTTGGACTCACTATAACTTGCGCGTGCAATGCACTGCTGATGACGTCACATATTACATCACTCATGACATGGTCAGTGACATCACTCATGACATCACTGATGACATCTATGCGAGTACAATTCCCACCTAACTATAACTGGTGTGAAACCTATGGTTTTTTCAGTGAATTTAATAGGTTTTTTAAATGCTAATTCCTAACTATAACTGGTGTGAAACCTATGGTTTTTTCAGTGAAAAAAAAAATATATATATATATATATATATATATATATATATCCAACAAGTGCAACCTCCCCTCCAACCGCAGCGACCCAGGAAATCACGCAGATCCAATACAGCTTTTTTACAGGCACAAGTTTATTTACGAACTGAACCAAACAATCTGATGCGTTTCGGGCATCCGCCCTTGCTCACAGACAGTCAGTGTTGGAAATGGCCACTTTAAAATCCCCTGTGCATCACAGAGAAAGTGCATTTTTTTCGTTTTTTTGTTCAGTACCACGTGATTACTGAAAGAGAGAACAAACCACCAATACTTCATCTTGTAGTCTGTTTTCCAAACATTTACAAATTTATATATATCGGAAATAAGGTACATTTCATGGTTAAAACCCAAACATAATGCGACAATAAAAAAATGTGTAGTTCATAAAAATAGTGGAAAAGAAATCAATGCATAAAATGCCTGTATTTCATTATACCAAATACTAACAGTGAATGCCCCAGCATATAGATCGATATCACAGTGCAAAAGTACGCAATAAAGTGCATAGTGCATAGTTTATAATCCATGTCTATATAGATGCAATCAAATAGCAATTATTTGTGCAAAATACGCAATATTGTAAACATCTCGTATTGCATCTATTCCTATTATGTGCAAATCCACGCTGTTTGTAAACACATGACTCATAGCAGCATATTTATAGGGCAAGGACTCCGTAGTATAGAAAACCACGAACTACTAATGTCGCATATCCGATTTTATAATATATTTTAGGGAAAACATAAAGTGCCTATTGTCTATGTCCTCAAAAAACTAGTGTTACCCAAAAAGAATAATAATCTAAAATGATATAGTTTCAAACCACCGTGAATCACTATCAATACCGGGAAAAAGAATTAAGTGCATAGACCAAACAAGGAGATTTTGAAATTACTCATATGGGGATGGGCGGCGGCCCACCAAGACTCTTTTGCCAAAGCAATTTAGTAAACAGGCCAGTACAGGACTTAATTACAGAAACACATGTAGATCCTCTGTATTATTAAGTCCATTAGGGGATCTGCTATCCAGCTCAAGAATGTAATGAGATTCCATTCTTCTCAGCATCTTAACCCTATCTCCGCCCCTTCTTGGTTTTTCTATTGCAGAGATAACATAGTAAAACAGGCACTCCAAATTATTGTTATGAACTGCCCTGAAGTGCCTGGCCACCGGGTAAGCTGAGTCATTATTTACGATGGCTCGTAAGTGCTGAAGAATTCTCACATGCACCGGCTGTCGTGTACTCCCGACATATCTCAACGCGCATGTGCAAGTTAGAACATAGATAGCAAATTCCGTTTTGCAATTGTATTGACCCATGATCTGAATTGGGTCAGGACTAAACGGCATGTAATACTGCCGTGTACTTTTACCAAATTTACAGGCCCTGCAGGAGGTGCAGCATTTAAAACCTGATCTGGATTTCATCCATTCCTGTTTCTTCCAGAGTTCTGGGAAGTCATGGCAGATATGGGACTTAAGTGAGGGGCCCTTCCTGAAGGTAACAACAGGCGCTTCTGAAAGTTGGGGTTTAAGTACTGGATCAGTTTTGAGGACTGGCCATCTCTTGGTTACAATAGATCTTATTTGTCTGGCCTGCCTGCTGTAAGAGGTTATGAACCTGGGAGTCGCGGTATTTTCATCCATCGTTTCCGAAGGCTCCCCAGTGTTTTTTGTCTCCATTAAAGAAGCACGGGATCTGCATTTGGTTTTTTCCACTGCTGCTTTTAACACTGATTCACGATAACCTCTTTCTCGAAACCTGTCCAGTGCTTCATCAGTACAGATTTTTAGATCAGATTCGGTGCTGCAGATTCTCTTAATTCTTAGGAGCTCGCCCAAAGGGATATTATCAACCACATGCCGTGGGTGCGCACTGCTGGCATGAAGGATGCTGTTGCCAGCAGTGCTTTTCCGGTGTAGTTCAGTGGCCAGCTGTCCATTATGAATGAAGACTTTCACATCTAAAAAGTCAGCCTCACAATCACTGATTGAACTCGTGAATTTTAGATTTTCGTTGTTGATATTGATGGAATTAATAAACATTTCTGCACTGTCATGATCCCCCTGCCATAACACAAAAACGTCATCAATATAACGGAGCCAAAGCAAAACATGATCAGAAAAAACTTTGGCGTGTTGCCGCCTGAGGACCTGCTCCTCCCACCAGCCCACGTGTAGACACGCGTAGCTGGGAGAGAAACAGGCCCCCATGGCAACTCCACGCTTCTGCAAATACAAATCACTCCCAAATAAAAATAAATTATTATTGAGACACCAAGATGTTAGTTCAATCAATACTTTGTTATGTTGGTAACAGTTCATGGGCCTTTTGCCGAGAAAGAAGTCCAATGCCTTCAACCCAGAACTGTGCTCTATACTCGTATAGAGCGATTCAATGTCCAAAGTAATCATGAGCATTTCGTTATATATATATATATATATATATATATATATATATATATATATATATATATATATATAATATCTATGGCAAAATTAAACCCCTCATTTTGTTCCTTTTCAAATTAAATGTATTAAGTATTACCACTTTATTCCAATCAAGATGACTTCAGGTGTGCCATACTTTTGTCATAAGTAAGTCTGTTAGCGTTCTAGTTGTTCTTTAGAACACTCTGGGACATTCTGTCATTGGGCTATAGTTGGGCTACATCTGGCTGATATTTGGGCTACTTTTGTCTCTGGTGGCCATCTTGGGAAACTGCATATCAGAATTTTTTTAATGAAATATAAGAGGATTTGAGAAGTCAATCAAAATGTGCCCTAATTTTTCTTTCTTCAGCACTAATCATAATTTCTATGGCAAAATGAACCCCCTCATTTTGATCCTTTGCAAATTAAATGTTTTAAGTGTTAACACTTTATTCCACTCAAGAGGACTTCAGGTGTGCCATACTTTTGTCATAAGTAAGACTGTTAGCGCTCTAGTTGTCCTTTAGAACACTCTGGGACATGCTGTCATTGGGCTATAGTTGGGCTACATCTGGCTGATATTTGGGCTACATTTGTTTTTTTTGTCTCTGGTGGCCATCTTTGGGCAATAATCAAAAATTGGGGAGGAGGGTAGACGGTCCATTCATCACCCCAGTAGCAGTAGTTTTGTAATCAGAAGAAGAATGGACACTTGATACTACTTAACCATTGGTTAAGATGGGACACTCTCATAAACGCGGTGTTAATAGTGCGGTGTATATCTTTCTTCCGCCCCTCACACGCGTTGTGGCATTTATCATCGAGTGTTCCAACAACGTGCTATATGCCAAGCCTCAACCCGAGGCAACCTCTGGCGCAAGTAGCAGTGTCCAGAGATAAGAGAAGGGGGGGAGGGCACCCAGAAAAAATGGATAAAAAACATATACTACACCAGTAGGGGATATTTTAATAAAGAGGTGAAGTATTGTTATTAAGAATGATTGCGGTATAACAGGAGGTCGAGTTAATGGATCTCTTTATACCTTTTAAACTACGTCAACATGTTTCTGCTCCATGTCGCCCAGCCGGGTCTACGGAGCATTCGTCAGGACAATATGTAACACAAAAACAAATAACGAAAAAATTACTTGCACCATTCGTGTAGTAATGTGATTTCTGATGAATTTTCAATAGTTGCCTTTTCGGAAATTATCTGAAAAAAGGGGGCAAAAAAGGAATTAATTCTTTATTAGGAATTAAATCTTGTGGGTGCGTGTATAGCATTAATGCAATCTCTCTGCGTTGTGGAGGATTGCTCTATACGAGTATAAGTGAAAAGATGAGAAACTGGGATTGTGCTCTGTGGAATAAACGTGGTACTTTTGGCTTCATTCGGAGGGTTTGGCTTTGGAAAATAGTTCTATTGTCTGTTGCAGCAATTGGTCTGCCGTCTAGTGATAGACTGAAGTGGATGTTAATCACTATGAGGAGTTTGAGGCGATATCAGTCATTCATACGTACAGAACAGTGTGACTAATTCAGCATTTACTTATCTAGTGACTCTAGAGAAGTGTTTATCTTAAGCGGACAGTTAAATAAATACAAAATTATTTGGCGGTAATCTTACCTATTTCGCTAGCTGTATTAAGCTTCAATCGGGTGGCAAAGGGACTCTCTGGTCCCAGACTGAAATGGAAAGGAGTAAAACGGTATTTAGGCAGAGCTCTTACCCAGTGAAGTAGAACGCTTACCCGAAGCCGGCCGCCATTCTTACCAGCGCATGGGGAGTTCCCGGGACTTGTGCTGTCTCTGCCCCCGGATGCTTGATGCTGGTTTCCTATTGCTATTTTGTTTGGAAAGGTAATGAAGCTAGATGACAGACTATGCATCTCATATAGATATCGGCAGGCTCGGGTTTAGATTTATAAATTTTAACTTAAGGTCAATATTTTGAACCACAGGTTATTGTGATGTACAACACGTATGGATTTATAGGAATGTAATAAAGGTCAAATTTTAGCGGAAATTACAATTTGTTGTTGCTTAATCTAAAAAAGAGTCCCCCTCCAGAAACGAAGCAAATAGCCTTGTCATTTGTCATAGGGTACTTCTGTTTGTGAGGAGTCCTTTTGGTAAAGGCAGAGATAAATGGATCCCAAGTCATAGGTATTCCATGGATAATTTGTGTTTTTTCATGAGAACTGGTGCCATGGGATATTGTCATTGAGCCCAAATAGATGAGTTTTCAAACGGTCCACCCACCGTTGCTCTTTTTCGAATAGGATCCGTGTGGCATTCCAGAGTCTGTCTGTTAGTTTCTCAAGGACTGTCCATCTCATTTCTTCACAATCATGTCCTAGATCGACAAAGTGGGAACACAGCTTCGTGTTGTTTTTTTTCAGTCTGATGTTACTTTTGTGTTCCCCTATACGGGTCTTGACTTTTCTACAGGTCATTCCTATATATTTCTTCTCACATGGACACCTGATCATATAAATCACATGGGTCGAATTACAATTCGTGTGTTGTTTCTGTGTCCAAATGAGGGAGTCTGTGAGTTGTAGTGATTGTGTGGTTGTTGTTAGTTTGCATACTTGACAAGAGCCACAAGGATAGTGGCCGGTGATAGGTGTCATTTCCATGCTTCTCAAATTAGTGGGCTTGGTCTTTGGTACAGTGGGGCGGGTATGTACAAGTAAGTCTTTTAAGTTTTTGGTTCGCTTATTGGCAAAGCGGGGTTTTGGCCAATTGTGTTTTCCGTTACTCAGAATGGACCAGTTCTTGTTGATGAGTTTTTGTACATCGTATGTTGCGGGACAAAAGGTTGTCACGCAAGTGACGAGTTCCTGATTAGGTTCTTTGTTATTGATTTGTAAAAGGCAATCCCTGGGCTGGTTTTTAGCTCTTTTGCAACATTTTGTGATGGTTGCAGATGTGTAGTCTCTTGATTTCAATTTTGTGCACAGTTCCTTTGATTGTATTTCATAGTCAGTTTTTTTGCTACAGTTTCGCCTGAGCCTTAAAAACTGGCTATATGGTAAATTGTCCCGGAGGGCTTTTGGGTGGTAGCTTTTGTAGGATAAAAGACTGTTCTTTGCTGTGGGTTTTGTGTATGTTTTTGTTTCCAGCTTTCCGTTTTCTACAAAGATCGTGAGGTCTAGGAAATCCAACTGGGTTTTGCTCATGGTGTAGGTGAAGTTCAACCACTTGTCCCTCTCATTTAGCCAATTCATGAAAATCTATATAACGTTTCCAGTATAAAATACTGGAAACGTACGGGTTAGTCTCTTTGAGGACAAAATTACTTTCAAATTGGCTCACATGAAGACCCGCCACCGATGGGGCAAAGGAACTGCCCATAGATGTTCCATGGGATTGGAGGTATAGGTCGCCGTTGTATTCAAAGAAATTTTCAGTAAGTGCTAGGCGACAGCACTCCAAGACAAAGTGTCTGGGTGTTTTGTGAGTCCACTCTTCCATGAACAGTTGGTCTTCCAACATTTGGAGAGTTTCTTTCTGTGGGAGGCTGGTGTACAGTTGTTCTACATCCAGTCCTACTAATACCATTGTGTCAGGATCGAATGTTTTATCTGATAATTGAATGAGTAGATCACAGGTGTCTTTGAGATAGGTGGGTGTTTTTTGCACCATCGGTTTCAGGTACTCGTCAGCAAATTTGGATAATGGTTCTAATAGTGAGCCAATCCCCGAAACTATGGGGCGTCCAGGAGGGGGGACTCTGTTTTTATGAGTCTTAGGAAGAGAGTAGAAGAACGGTGTTTTTGGTTCTTTGGTTATTAAGTATTCAGCTTCTTTTTTGGAGATCCAAGAGTTGATTTCGGCCTCATAGACCATTATTGCAATGGTATTTTGAAGTCTGGGGGTGGGGTCTGTTAGTATTCTTTTGTAGAATTTTGTATCTGCCAAAAGTTTGAGACATTGTTCGTCATATCCCTGTTTGGTTAGGATAACGATTCCTCCCCCTTTGTCTGCAGGTTTTATGATAATTTCTTCATTTTTCTGCAGTTCTTCCAAGGCTAGACGTTCCTTTTTAGTCAGATTTTGAAAGGTGTGCTTTTTAGTTTTGTCCAATCTTGGGGCTCCATTGGGCTACATTTGGGCTCTAACATATATATAGCCCAATGTAGCCCAATATATATTTTTTCAAAGTTAATTTTCGTAAAAAACACTGGAGCATATATCTTGAGACATAGCAAAGGCACATCGGGCTACCAGTCCCTACAATTTTGCCAAGTTTGGTGGAAATCCATTCAGCCGTTCGGGCTAAAAGTGAGGTCGACCGCCCTATGGAAATTACCATTGGGAAAACACATTTTGGGACCCCCTTTTATCTCGGCCCCCGCTTGACGAATCCCCCCCAAACTTTCAGGGAAGGACCGGAGCGCCGCGAGGCAAATTTGAGGACATTGTCAGGCAGATTCCTCAACCGGCGCCAAAGTTATTCCCAATAGAATGTTGAGATTTTGCATTGAAAAAAATCTATAACTACCTACTGCGACCGCCAGTATATATATATATATATATATATATATATTGTCCACAGCTCCCTCACAGGAAACAAATGGGTCGCACTCCACGGGTATTCTTTTTGCAGTTTTTTTAATTGTTTTTAAGTTACATTTCCACAGGCAGATGTTCAGATCTACGCGTTTCGGTATTACAAATACCTTGCTCACGATCAACCGTTCTCTGGGCTACCCCTTCAAGATATACCACAATACATTGTATTCCATACATCACTTCCTGTTAGGGGTGTGTCAGAGCCTCTAAGCTTTATGGGACATGTAGTTTTTTTTACCAAAGTGTCAATATTGCTTCATATTGCCCAATTTTTACATTTTATATTTCATTAGATGCAATTAAAGATGTTGTGACATGCTGGTGATTTTAGGCTCCCTCTAGTGGGATTAGTAAACAGTATGGTAACAAATTTAACTCCGTTTATCTCTGAGCAGCTGCATTATCTATTTCTGATATTTTCCCTCTGGTGGGATGACATTATATATGTGGGAATCATGTAATTAAACCCAGCATTATCGGTATCACTGATTTTTAAGTATAATTTGGTTCTCACATAGTGTGAAGCTTTCTTAGTGTCACAGATTCCCCATAATGCTTAATTCCAACTTCATCATTCTAACAACCGCTAGGGTGATTTCACCATGATAGTGTCGCATTTTCGTCATTACTTATTTCTTTTGCACCTATTAACACCAGTCAACATAGAGTAGATATATATTGGGCATCACATAAATTAACAAAAGAGAAGTTTTCATAAATGTATGTAAAGTTCTTCAGATTGATTCAGCCCATGGGGCGTTAAGGTTCGTAGGTTTAGGATATGGCGGGATTCCTTTTGTCTTAAGAGCCTTTCTCTGTCTCCTCCTCGTTCTTTCTTGGGGACACTTTCCAGACCAAAGAATTTTAGTTGGCTCCAGTCACTCTGATGATACAGTTCCATGTGCTTGGCTATTGCGTTAGCCTTGTCTTTGTGGATGGTGGCACGCACGTGTTCAAGTATGCGTTTTTTAAGTTCACATATTGTGCTGCCCACATACCTCATAGGGCATGGGCATTCCACGACATAGACCACATGGGTTGTTTTGCACGTGATCAGTTCCTTTATCTCCCAGTTCTTTTTGTTGGACATTTGTACCTGTTTGATGGGTTTGGCAATCTGACACACCTTGCAGGCGTAGCACTTCACGAACCCCGTTGTTTTTAGCCACTCATCCTTTTTTGTTTTTTTAAAATGGCTGTGGATCAGATGGTCCTTGAGGTTCTTTGCCCTTCTGTAGGTGATCGTTGGATGTAGTCCCACCATGTCTTTCACAGTTTCGTCCAGTTGAAGTATTTTCCAATTACGCTTGAGGATATCAGCAATTCTTTTGCTCTCGTTAGAATAGTCCATTATCATGCGTATGGGTTCCGCTTCCTCTGTTGATTTTTTAGGTTTTCTCTGGAGACATTCCTCTCTTGTTTTTATGTCTGTTCTTTACCAGCATTTTTTCACAATGCCTTTGTTGTATTTGCGTTTTTCGAATCTCTTCGAGGTTGCAGTGCTGTGTTTTTCCCACTCTTCATTTTCGCTGCAGATCCTCCGGATTCTCAAGAATTCCCAATATGGGATACTGCTGATCAGGGATTGTTGGTGGAAGCTGGTTGCTTCTAGTGTGGAGTTGGTGGCAGTAACTTTGCGATGCAATGTTGTTTGAATTTGGTGCTCTCGAATGTAGATCTCAGTGTCCAGAAATACAATCCTCTCATTGCTTATGACATAGCTAAATTTGAGATTTGGTATGCTGTTGTTCATGATGTTAAAGTATCTCTGGAAATCCTCTTTGCTGCCATCCCAGATGATGAGTAAATCATCTATATAGCGAGTCCAGCTTATTACTTTGTTCAGTGATGTTTCGTTGCTGTTGCTCCACGCTATTTCCTTCTCCCACCATCCCATCGCCAGACAGGCATAGCTGGGACTGAAGGAAAATCCCATCGCCGTCCCGCTGTTTTGGGAGTATAGTTCGTCCCCAAACATGAATATGTTTCTGGCTAAGCAGATCTGGATCATATCCAATATCATCTGGTTATGGTGTGAAAATTCCATTTTTCGTTCTTTCAGGAAGTAGTTGCACGCTGTCAGGCCCATGTCATTCCCTATGTTGGTATAAAGGGAGATGACGTCCATGGATACCAATTGGTACGTGTCCTGCCATGGAGTATTTTCAAGTTTCCTGAGCAGATCACTCGTGTCTTGTACATAGGAGTCTAGGTCTAGTACAAACGGATTCAGAAAGTGATCGATGTAGTTGGCAATGGGTTCCAGGAGTGAGCCTTTGGCAGAAAGGATCGGGCGTCCCGGGGGCATCTTTGCGTGTTTGTGCAGTTTAGGTAGAAAATATATGGTTGCGGTTACTGGGTGCGCTACCGTTAGGTATTTTCTTTCTTCTTCGTCAATTAAACCTTTTTCTGACCACTCAAACAGTCTTGCATCCACCATTTCCTTTATTTCCATGGTGGGATTTTTTCTCAGTTTGTCATAATACTTTGTATCTCTTAATTGACGGTGCGCTTCCGTGATATATGCCGTTTTTTCCAGTATTACCACATTTCCGCCTTTGTCGGCCATTTTTATTTCAATTTGTTTGTCTGCCGCGAGTTCCTCGAGCGCCTTTCTCTCCAATTCTGTTAGATTGTCTTTGTATTTGATGTTTTTCAGTTTATATAGGTCTTGGGTTACAGCCTCCTGAAAGAGATCAATTTTGTTTCCAGGTGCCAATTGAGGATAAAACTTGGATTTGGGTTTCATCCCACTCAATCCTACACCTGTTTGTTCGCAAGCTTCTTCCAGGGTGATGTCGCGATTCACATCATCATTTAAGTTTATCAGGGTCATCAGGGCTTCCGAGTCTTTGACTGATAAGGCTGTGACCCCTTCCTGTGTAGGGACTTTATTGGTCCTTTCAGTTTTGTGCTTTTCCGCAAAGTATTTGGCTAGCTTGATTTTCCTGATATAGAGGTAAAAATCTATCCGGACTTGGGCTAAGTTCATTTTTATCTTCGGACAGAAGTTAATTCCCTTCTTCAGAAGTTGTTCTTCTGTTGTCGATATTGCCCTTTTGGATAGGTTGACCACCTGTAGTTCGTCCTCTATAGGTTCATCTTCCTGCGCATGCTGCGCGTTTCTGTTCCCACCTTTGTTCCTTCGTTGCCTTTTGCACCTTTTTCCTCTCCTTTTTGGTCTTTTTGGGGCCATCTGCGTCCTCTACCTCTCCCTCTTTGTTGTTGACGAGGGGGTAGATTCTGCTCCCACTGTTTTTGGTGCAGTACCAGTCTCATGTCCCCTAAAAAAGGCTGCTGTCCTGTGGCGGCCGACGTTCCAGGTTCTCCTTCATTATTCTCTGATATCAGGGAAGATGCGCTGCTCGATAGACTTATAGAGCTGGTGCTCAATACTTGTTGTCTCATTTGATCAAACTTTTTTGAAAATGAGAATATTCGACCTTCTGCGTAATCTGTTGCATCCCTGATAAATTTCTGATGCTTGCGTTCTCTCACAGTGTCCTCATGCTTTTCAATTTGCAGTTCTAGTTCTTCCTTGAACTTTGTCATGTCGGCATTTAGCTTTAAAGTTGCTAGCTCTTTCTCCATTTCATGCAATTGTTCTTTTACTTTTTGTAAGCCGATTTCAATGTGTTTGACTAGAATTGCTACTAGTCCCAAAGATGACTGTAAGATGAATTCTCCCCATTCTTGTAGTAAATCATTAGAGCTGTCTTGGTGACTCGGCATGAGCATGATCCTTAATCCTCTAGGTACACGTTTCACCTCTAGGTATTCCTTTAGGGTAATTAGTTCCCAAGACTTATTTATTTCCTTTCTGCTTAGTTTCTCCCAGTTTTTAAGTTTCGATTTGGTATCCGTTTTAGCTTGTGTACTTGCTCCGCCAATTTCCTTTTCCACAGAACCTTTCTCAAACATTTGACGTAATAAATCATTACGCTTCGCTTCTCTTTTTTCCATCTTGCTGCCTGTCCAATTTTAATGTGTATCTCGTTATAGGTATTTTATACTGCACACCCGTGTACTCCCTTGGCAACAAACACAATGCGTTTAGCTTACGCCGCTTATTTCAACAATGAACCTCTATTGCGGCAATTAGACTTGCGTGTTGTTGATACTAGGAGTCCGAGAAGCTGACTTTGCCAGTTACATTCAGTGATTATAAACAATGTTGCAATCCGTCTTCACACACACGCTTACCTCGGAAGCTCGTTCACGAGCGGAGTGTGACTAACTTCTCCTCTCTTCCTCGTCTTTTGTCAGCGGTCGCTGATCGTGGCATTTAAATATTCTCCATGACTGGTTCCTTTCGCCACTCCAACAGCGCTCAGTACGGGTGCGGCGCCCTGCAGCTGAACCACGCTGCTGATATCTTGTCCACAGCTCCCTCACAGGAAACAAATGGGTCGCACTCCACGGGTATTCTTTTTGCAGTTTTTTTAATTGTTTTTAAGTTACATTTCCACAGGCAGATGTTCCGATCTACGCGTTTCGGTATTACAAATACCTTGCTCACGATCAACCGTTCTCTGGGCTACCCCTTCAAGATATACCACAATACATTGTATTCCATACATCACTTCCTGTTAGGGGTGTGTCAGAGCCTCTAAGCTTTATGGGACATGTAGTTTTTTTTACCAAAGTGTCAATATTGCTTCATATTGCCCAATTTTTACATTTTATATTTCATTAGATGCAATTAAAGATGTTGTGACATGCTGGTGACAACATCTTTAATTGCATCTAATGAAATATAAAATGTAAAAATTGGGCAATATGAAGCAATATTGACACTTTGTGGTATATCTTGAAGAATACCCGTGGAGTGCGACCCATTTGTTTCCTGTGAGGGAGCTGTGGACAAGATATCAGCAGCGTGGTTCAGCTGCAGGGCGCCGCACCCTCTACACACCCCGCCTCAAATGCGCGCTTCTCAACTGCAGATCGGCGACGAAACACTCAGCAGCCATTGCTGAACTCCTCTTATCGCAGGGCCTTGACCTAATCATCTTGACTGAAACGTGGCTAACTGAATCCTCGACACCCATAATGGACATTCTGGTTCCTCCCAACTTCCACATTATCAGGCTCGACAGAACAGGCCAAATAGGTGGCGGAATCGCATGCATATACAAGAACAACCTCTCTGTTCAGAAAGTCAATTCCACATCCCTGCCATCCCCAACATCCTGTGAATACATCTGCCTCAACATCATCAGTGAGGGCAAACCGATATGCACTCTGCACAGCATATACCACCCACCCAGGGACAACCTCACCTTCTCCCAACAAATCATGGATATGATCTCAACCAATTCCGGTCGCCAGCTCACCCAAATATACCTTGGTGACTTCAACCTCCGCTGGAATGACAGCAGCGACGCAGTGGTAAACAGTCTTAAAAATTTCCTCGATGCCCTGAACCTCACCCAAATATGCAACAGTCCGACCCATGAGAAAGGTTCCATCATCGACCTGATCATCTCCAAGGAGCAATCTATCCAACTTGAATCCATCCAACCTTGTGACTGGTCGGATCATCACATTATCACATTCTTTATCAACGAAAAAGTCAAAGTCAACCCTGCGCAGCTCTCCAAGCCCAAGGTCTGGAAAAGAAACTCGAAAAAGCTCAACCCTGGCTCTCTGCCCCCTAACAGCTGCAATCTCCTACTCCCTCCTGCAGGCGCCTCGGACGTCCAAACCTTGACTGACCACTATCTCAACACTATGACTTCGATAATCAATGAGGCTGCACCTATGCAATTAAAAAGAGTCGCCACTAAAATCTCCAAACCATGGTACGACGGGAGTCTCAACGAAGATAGAAGAGACATGCGAATGGCAGAACGGACCTGGAGATCAGCCCCCTCTGCAATGCACCTAAAAGAGTTGAAGAAGAAGAGAAACGCCTACTTCAGGAAAATAAAACGCTCAAAATCGGACTTCTTCCGCCTCCAACTTAACCAAGCAAAGAACCGCCCGAGAAAACTGTTTGAGCTAATCAAATCGCAATCCAAAGAGCTACCACAACCACTCAACACTGGGAGTGTGGTACCCTCATGTGAAGACTTCGCTGCTTTCTTTATCCAAAAAACCGACAAAATAAAAAGCGATCTCCTCACTGACGCAAGCCTCTACTCCAAACCCAAATGCCCAGCACCCGTTGAACCAAAAAACAATGCGACATGGTCAACCTTTGACACATACTCGGAAGAAGAAATTGGCAAATTACTCAGCACCCTGAAACCTTCCAATCACCTCACGGACCCCCTCCCTGCCTTCGCAGTAAAAGATTTTACCCCACTGATTCTCCCTCTCTGGACTAAAATCATCAACAGCTCTCTCCAACAAGGAAGCATACCTGACTCCCTCAAAGTTGGTCAGGTCACACCTCTACTAAAGAAACCAACAGCCGACCCCGCGGATCTCAACAACTACCGTCCCATCACCAATATCCCCACTCTCGCCAAACTGCTGGAAAAATGTGCACAACTACAATTGACTAAACACATTGAGCAATTCGATCTCCTCAACCCTCACCAATCAGGTTTCCGAGCAGGACACAGCACAGAAACGGCTATGACTCACATAATTGACGACGCACTTCAAATGCTAGACCAAAATGACACCTGCCTCCTCATCCTTCTCGATCTCTCCTCCGCATTCGACACCGTTAAACATGAGAATCTAATAGAACTACTAAACAAAAGAATGGGCTTATCTGGAACTGTCCTCAAATGGTTCACTTCCTTTCTCCGCAACAGGACGCAGAAATTCAAGAGCAACAACCTGATGTCCACGCCAGTACCTGTAACGCTAGGCGTCCCCCAAGGATCTTCTCTATCCCCAACTTTGTTCAACCTAGTCATGGAACCGCTCACCACTCTTCTACAAGAATCCAATGTACACTTTCACATGTATGCCGATGACACCCAACTCTACCTCAAACTGCAATCTCCCAATGACATCCTGCTCCTGAACTCAACGATCAGATGCACCCAATCCTGGCTTGCCGACAATCACCTCAAACTCAATGCCCTGAAAACAGAGTTCCTTCTGATCGCACCTCCAGCGAAGATAACCACCACTCAACATTGGCTTAAACTCCTAACCGCACTCAATGTCCAACCCACCATCGTGGAATCAGCAAAATCTTTAGGCATAACACTCGACACCAATCTCAACATGCAGCAACATGTCAGCAAAGCTACAAAGGGAGCGAACTTCCAGATCAATACTCTGAGGAAACTTAAACCCTACCTCCCAGCCAAAGACTTCCAAACAGCGGTGCAAGCACTAGTCATCCCACGAATTGAATACGGCATCACCTCCCTCTGCGGACTCCCACTAACTACAACCGCACCACTAAAAGCATCTCTAAATGCTGCAGCGAGACTTATCACGGGGTCAAAAAAGCACTCCCACATCACCCCTGACTTGAAATCCCTGAATTGGCTGCCGTTTGAAGCCAGAATACATTTGAAAATAGCCTGCATGACACACAAGGCTGTACACCTAAACTCACCCGGCTACCTTGCTCAGAAATTGACAATCTCTGGGGGAACCAGAAACACGAGAGGCGCAAACAATCTTCTGCTGAAACCTCGAAGATTCCGGAAGGAGAAAACATACAAGCGCTCTTTCTCAGGAATGGCGCCTAGGATTTGGAACTCACTCCCTCCCGAAACCAGGCTTCTCTCTTCCACTACACTCTTCAAAAAAGAAGTAAAAGCTATCCTCATGGCTAAATTCACCTGTACTACTATCTCGAACCCTATCAACACCCTGCGATGATCTTTATTACTTGCTTGACCCCTTATCTATTTGTACGAGCTGTCTCATCACCCACTTGACTGCTTTGCAGCCACCCAATTGTATTATTTGTTCTGTATGATCTACTGATTTACGTATTTGACTTTGTTCCCTCATGTTCCCTTCTGTACTCTGTGAACTATCGACCTACCTATTTGACTTTGTTCCCTCATGTACTCTTCTATGTAAAGCGCTCTGATATCTGCAAAGATCTTGTTCGCGCTATATAAAACTCTGAAAATAAACTGAGCGCTGTTGGAGTGGCGAAAGGAACCAGTCATGGAGAATATTTAAATGCCACGATCAGCGACCGCTGACAAAAGACGAGGAAGAGAGGAGAAGTTAGTCACACTCCGCTCGTGAACGAGCTTCCGAGGTAAGCGTGTGTGTGAAGACGGATTGCAACATTGTTTATAATCACTGAATGTAACTGGCAAAGTCAGCTTCTCGGACTCCTAGTATCAACAACACGCAAGTCTAATTGCCGCAATAGAGGTTCATTGTTGAAATAAGCGGCGTAAGCTAAACGCATTGTGTTTGTTGCCAAGGGAGTACACGGGTGTGCAGTATAAAATACCTATAACGAGATACACATTAAAATTGGACAGGCAGCAAGATGGAAAAAAGAGAAGCGAAGCGTAATGATTTATTACGTCAAATGTTTGAGAAAGGTTCTGTGGAAAAGGAAATTGGCGGAGCAAGTACACAAGCTAAAACGGATACCAAATCGAAACTTAAAAACTGGGAGAAACTAAGCAGAAAGGAAATAAATAAGTCTTGGGAACTAATTACCCTAAAGGAATACCTAGAGGTGAAACGTGTACCTAGAGGATTAAGGATCATGCTCATGCCGAGCCACCAAGACAGCTCTAATGATTTACTACAAGAATGGGGAGAATTCATCTTACAGTCATCTTTGGGACTAGTAGCAATTCTAGTCAAACACATTGAAATCGGCTTACAAAAAGTAAAAGAACAATTGCATGAAATGGAGAAAGAGCTAGCAACTTTAAAGCTAAATGCCGACATGACAAAGTTCAAGGAAGAACTAGAACTGCAAATTGAAAAGCATGAGGACACTGTGAGAGAACGCAAGCATCAGAAATTTATCAGGGATGCAACAGATTACGCAGAAGGTCGAATATTCTCATTTTCAAAAAAGTTTGATCAAATGAGACAACAAGTATTGAGCACCAGCTCTATAAGTCTATCGAGCAGCGCATCTTCCCTGATATCAGAGAATAATGAAGGAGAACCTGGAACGTCGGCCGCCACAGGACAGCAGCCTTTTTTAGGGGACATGAGACTGGTACTGCACCAAAAACAGTGGGAGCAGAATCTACCCCCTCGTCAACAACAAAGAGGGAGAGGGAGAGGACGCAGATGGCCCCAAAAAGACCAAAAAGGAGAGGAAAAAGGTGCAAAAGGCAACGAAGGAACAAAGGTGGGAACAGAAACGCGCAGCATGCGCAGGAAGATGAACCTATAGAGGACGAACTACAGGTGGTCAACCTATCCAAAAGGGCAATATCGACAACAGAAGAACAACTTCTGAAGAAGGGAATTAACTTCTGTCCGAAGATAAAAATGAACTTAGCCCAAGTCCGGATAGATTTTTACCTCTATATCAGGAAAATCAAGCTAGCCAAATACTTTGCGGAAAAGCACAAAACTGAAAGGACCAATAAAGTCCCTACACAGGAAGGGGTCACAGCCTTATCAGTCAAAGACTCGGAAGCCCTGATGACCCTGATAAACTTAAATGATGATGTGAATCGCGACATCACCCTGGAAGAAGCTTGCGAACAAACAGGTGCAGGATTGAGTGGGATGAAACCCAAATCCAAGTTTTATCCTCAATTGGCACCTGGAAACAAAATTGATCTCTTTCAGGAGGCTGTAACCCAAGACCTATATAAACTGAAAAACATCAAATACAAAGACAATCTAACAGAATTGGAGAGAAAGGCGCTCGAGGAACTCGCGGCAGACAAACAAATTGAAATAAAAATGGCCGACAAAGGCGGAAATGTGGTAATACTGGAAAAAACGGCATATATCACGGAAGCGCACCGTCAATTAAGAGATACAAAGTATTATGACAAACTGAGAAAAAATCCCACCATGGAAATAAAGGAAATGGTGGATGCAAGACTGTTTGAGTGGTCAGAAAAAGGTTTAATTGACGAAGAAGAAAGAAAATACCTAACGGTAGCGCACCCAGTAACCGCAACCATATATTTTCTACCTAAACTGCACAAACACGCAAAGATGCCCCCGGGACGCCCGATCCTTTCTGCCAAAGGCTCACTCCTGGAACCCATTGCCAACTACATCGATCACTTTCTGAATCCGTTTGTACTAGACCTAGACTCCTATGTACAAGACACGAGTGATCTGCTCAGGAAACTTGAAAATACTCCATGGCAGGACACGTACCAATTGGTATCCATGGACGTCATCTCCCTTTATACCAACATAGGGAATGACATGGGCCTGACAGCGTGCAACTGCTTCCTGAAAGAACGAAAAATGGAATTTTCACACCATAACCAGATGATATTGGATATGATCCAGATCTGCTTAACCAGAAACATATTCATGTTTGGGGACGAACTATACTCCCAAAACAGCGGGACGGCGATGGGATTTTCCTTCAGTCCCAGCTATGCCTGTCTGGCGATGGGATGGTGGGAGAAGGAAATAGCGTGGAGCAACAGCAACGAAACATCACTGAACAAAGTAATAAGCTGGACTCGCTATATAGATGATTTACTCATCATCTGGGATGGCAGCAAAGAGGATTTCCAGAGATACTTTAACATCATGAACAACAGCATACCAAATCTCAAATTTAGCTATGTCATAAGCAATGAGAGGATTGTATTTCTGGACACTGAGATCTACATTCGAGAGCACCAAATTCAAACAACATTGCATCGCAAAGTTACTGCCACCAACTCCACACTAGAAGCAACCAGCTTCCACCAACAATCCCTGATCAGCAGTATCCCATATGGGGAATTCTTGAGAATCCGGAGGATCTGCAGCGAAAACGAAGAGTGGGAAAAACACAGCACTGCAACCTCGAAGAGATTCGAAAAACGCAAATACAACAAAGGCATTGTGAAAAAATGCTGGGAAAGAACAGACATAAAAACAAGAGAGGAATGTCTCCAGAGAAAACCTAAAAAATCAACAGAGGAAGCGGAACCCATACGCATGATAATGGACTATTCTAACGAGAGCAAAAGAATTGCTGATATCCTCAAGCGTAATTGGAAAATACTTCAACTGGACGAAACTGTGAAAGACATGGTGGGACTACATCCAACGATCACCTACAGAAGGGCAAAGAACCTCAAGGACCATCTGATCCACAGCCATTTTAAAAAAACAAAAAAGGATGAGTGGCTAAAAACAACGGGGTTCGTGAAGTGCTACGCCTGCAAGGTGTGTCAGATTGCCAAACCCATCAAACAGGTACAAATGTCCAACAAAAAGAACTGGGAGATAAAGGAACTGATCACGTGCAAAACAACCCATGTGGTCTATGTCGTGGAATGCCCATGCCCTATGAGGTATGTGGGCAGCACAATATGTGAACTTAAAAAACGCATACTTGAACACGTGCGTGCCACCATCCACAAAGACAAGGCTAACGCAATAGCCAAGCACATGGAACTGTATCATCAGAGTGACTGGAGCCAACTAAAATTCTTTGGTCTGGAAAGTGTCCCCAAGAAAGAACGAGGAGGAGACAGAGAAAGGCTCTTAAGACAAAAGGAATCCCGCCATATCCTAAACCTACGAACCTTAACGCCCCATGGGCTGAATCAATCTGAAGAACTTTACATACATTTATGAAAACTTCTCTTTTGTTAATTTATGTGATGCCCAATATATATCTACTCTATGTTGACTGGTGTTAATAGGTGCAAAAGAAATAAGTAATGACGAAAATGCGACACTATCATGGTGAAATCACCCTAGCGGTTGTTAGAATGATGAAGTTGGAATTAAGCATTATGGGGAATCTGTGACACTAAGAAAGCTTCACACTATGTGAGAACCAAATTATACTTAAAAATCAGTGATACCGATAATGCTGGGTTTAATTACATGATTCCCACATATATAATGTCATCCCACCAGAGGGAAAATATCAGAAATAGATAATGCAGCTGCTCAGAGATAAACGGAGTTAAATTTGTTACCATACTGTTTACTAATCCCACTAGAGGGAGCCTAAAATCACCAGCATGTCACAACATCTTTAATTGCATCTAATGAAATATAAAATGTAAAAATTGGGCAATATGAAGCAATATTGACACTTTGGTAAAAAAAACTACATGTCCCATAAAGCTTAGAGGCTCTGACACACCCCTAACAGGAAGTGATGTATGGAATACAATGTATTGTGGTATATCTTGAAGGGGTAGCCCAGAGAACGGTTGATCGTGAGCAAGGTATTTGTAATACCGAAACGCGTAGATCGGAACATCTGCCTGTGGAAATGTAACTTAAAAACAATAAAAAAAACTGCAAAAAGAATACCCGTGGAGTGCGACCCATTTGTTTCCTGTGAGGGAGCTGTGGACAAGATATCAGCAGCGTTGTTCAGCTGCAGGGCGCCGCACCCGTACTGAGCGCTGTTGGAGTGGCGAAAGGAACCAGTCATGGAGAATATATATATATATATATATATATATATATATATATATATATATACATATTACCTACTGGCGGTCGCCAGTAGGTATATATAGTTAGGATTTTTTTCCTATGGGATTTCTGAAAACTCTATGTCGAATAATTTTGGCGTTTGTGGACGGAATTGGCTGAGATTTTCAGGAAAATGGAACATTTTGTTTCTGAGCAGCCCATGAAAATTTGGGGGGGTTTCGTCAAGGGGGGGCCGAGAAAAAAGGGGGGTCTCAAAACACGTTTTTCCCATGCAATTTTCCATAGGGCGGTTGGACTCACTTTTAGCTCGAACGGCTGAATGGATTTCCACGAAACTTTGCAAAATTGTAGATATTGTTTGCCCGACGTGCCTTTGCTATGTCTCAATATATGTGCTCCAGTGGATTTTGATAAATTAACGTTCAAAAAAATATATATATCTGTAACATCGCTCCAGTTAGCGTCCCGGTTCGCATACCTGACGCGTAACGGAACTTCGAGAAGTGAATTTGATTGGTTCTACGGTGTCTGTCAACATTCTAAACAGTCCGGAACGGCCGCCATCTTGTCTCTCGGTAGGATCGAGAGACAAGAGGTGGAGAAAAACTAACGGGGAAATGAATGAAAGGGGGCAAGGTAGACCCCTCCTGACCCCCTAGGAATGATGTGGGGGCTATTAAAAGGTCCCACGGGCAAAAAATAAAAAAATAAAAGTTTTGATTTTTTCGCGGTAGAAGCGCTACCCAGTACGGGAACCGGGTAGCGTTCCGGATAGCGTATCGGGAAACTAACTGGCAGCGTAACGGGAGTCCGCCATCTTGTGTTTCAGATGAATTTAGACACAAGATGGAGGATAAAGAATGTTGGGATAGGGTATAAGGGGGCACGGGAGACGTATCCTGACCCCCTAGGTTTTCTAAGGGTGGCTGAGGAGGCTCATATATGTCGGAATTTTTTTACAAAAATTTTCGCGCGGTTAGCTGCCGGTACGCGAACCGGGTAGCGAACCGGGAAGCGAACATAAGTGAAAATTAGTGAAAAAAGGTACATTTGAAATTTTTAAAGAGTAATCATAGTTAAGGTAGCTCTGAAAAGAGCTTTTGGGTTCTGTGTAAGTTGTAGGTACTTATAAGTAGGTACCAATACACAGTCTTAAATTTTGTATGAAAACTCTGTTTCCCTCATCTGAGAAGTGCACACCATCTCCTCTGTAGATATCTTGCATGTAGTAACGCAAGTTATTGTTGTAGATGGAGCCCATTCCATGGTCTCTCATATAAGCTGAAACAGACTTATTTACATGCTTCCTCGCTTTTCTCAATTTGTGGACAAAATTGATTGGACCACCTCCATTTCTGTCTTTGGCATATATTGGAATATACCAAGGCAGTTTGAGGAAAAAGTGCCATCAATTGCTCAAAGGTGTCCTTTAAAAGCATTTCCAGACCTACCCCAGTCAAAGTGCATAGGTCATTTCCTCCACAGTGCACTATTAAGAGTAGCTATGTCCAAGAATCCAGACAGAAAACATGGTGAGAGGAGGTTCTGCTGCAGTCAGATGAAGTGTGGGAATGAAATGGCAGTTGAAACAGTAGGAGTTTGTAAAGAAAAAAAACTGTGGAGTTTCAGTGCTAATGATTCAGTAGCAGTGATTGGTGGATTTCCATTGCTGAAAACAGAAAGTTAGGGTGCATGGATGTGTTCTTTGAAAGATGTAATTTGAATGGTTAAGAAAAAATGATTTTAAGAAACATTGCAGTGGATTAGCAGGTGTACTGAGAGTTCAGAGTTCATTTGAAACATTGTTGTGTAAACATGAGAGGTCTGTCAGGAGGTAGTTGCTATGGAAAAAGGGCAGAAAGGGCAGAGGGGGGAAGGGTGTTGATTTGAAAAAAGTGAGGGAAGAGTTTTGATTGGGTGACATGAGAGATATGTGTGATGAATGTCAGCATTTCTGTGCCTTTGTTGGTTGCAGCCTCTGGAGTGCATACCCTTTGCTCTGCTAAAGAAAAATTGGTGTGTTTCTGAGACTGTTTTGAAATTCAAAAAGCATTTGCTAAGGTGAGAAAAGATTCATTTAATTTAGATAGAGACTAGTATATTTTATGGAGAAAATAAGGAAGCCAGCTGTGAATTTAAAATGTTGTTTTGTGTCAAGTGTTTTCATTATGTTTTCTAAAAAGGTTTTGCTTCTTTGACAAATTAACATTAGAGATAAGGTAAAGTATTAGTACTGACAGGGTGTGCTTGTACATAGGAGCTGTGCTGCGTTTTCAAATTATGACCAGAAAATCGTTTTTTTTTTTAAAAAGAAATGCTTTTTACATTTATGAGAAGGACAAAATGGCTCTTCTTCTTTAAATAAATATTTCACTTCCCACCATGAATATGGGAGAATAATTTGCTTGTTTGTCGGTTTAAAAACTTGTTTCTTGAAGTCATTTAGGTTTCACAATATGTTCTGTAAGAGTTACATAGTCAACATGGGGGCATATTTACAAGGCTTCTGAGCCACATTCACGCCATTTTCCCCACTTTAAAAGTGACTTTAAAGGTGGTGCAAGGTCCTTGTAAATACACCCTCATGAGTGCTTGGCAAATTTAAGTCATTTTCCCCTGGTGCATGTGCCTTGTAAATACACCCCTATGTGTGCTAGACAATTTTAAGTCACTTCTCCCATGAATGTGGGAGACTAATTTGCTTACACGATGTGTTTAAAAATCGTGCTACGGTGAGAAAAGATTCCTTTAATTTAGAAAGAGACTAGTATGCTTTTTGGAGAAAATAAGGAAGCCAGCTGTGCATTTAAAATGTTGTTTTGTGTCAAGTGTTTGCATTATGTTTTACAAAAAGATTTTGCTTCTTTTACAAATTGTAATTGGAGATAATGTGAATTATTAGTACTGACAAGGTGTGCTTGTACATAGGAGCTGTGCTGTGTTTTCAAATTATGACCAGAAAATCGTTTAAAAAAAAAAAAGAAATGCTTTTTACATTTATGAGAAGGACAAAATGTTGTCTGCTTCTTTAAATAAATATTTCACTTCCCACCATGAATATGGGAGAATAATTTGCTTGTTTGTCGGTTTAAAAACTCGTTTCTTGAAGTCATTTAGGTTTCACAATAGGTTCTGCAAGAGTTACATGGTCAACATGGGGGCATATTTACAAGGCTTATGAGCCACATTCACGTCATTTTCCCCACTTTAAAAGTGACTTTAAAGGTGGTGCAAGGTCCTTGTAAATACACCCTCATGAGTGCTTGGCAAATTTAAGTCATTTTACCGTGGTGCAAGGTCCTTGTAAATACGCCCCCTTGTGTGCTTGGCAAATTTAAGTACTGACAGGGTGTACTTGCATAGGAGCTGTGCTGTGTTTTTAAATTATGACATGAAAATGGTTCATAAAGAAAAGTAATGCTTTTTACATTTATGAGAAGGACCAGATTTCACTGAGTCAGCTTTATGGCATTGCTGAATCAAATCCTTACGCCTGCTTTAAGCAGGCGTAAGGAGTGACACACCATGCAATGTGTGGCTCGCCCCTGTGCATTGCTGGAGTCATATCGCACTTGTGATGTGACTCCTGCAATGCGTCGCTTTTGCGGAACAGATGCATGACGATTCTGTGCCGTTTTTGCCCCATGGTGTTCCACATTGTAAATGTTAAAAGTGACGCATAATTGGTGCAAGGGCCTTGTAAATACACCCCCATGTGTGCTGGGCCATTTTAAGTCACTTCCCCGTGGTGCAAGGGCCTTGTCGCCCTCATGTGTGCTTGGCAATTTTAAGTCACTTCCCCCTGGTGCAAGGGCCTTGTAAATACGCCGTCATGTGTGCTTGGCCATTTCAAGTCACTTCCCCCTGGTGCAAGGGCCTTGTAAATACGCCCCCTTGTGTGCTTGTCCATTTCAAGTCACTTCCCCCTGGTGCAAGGGCCTTGTAAATACACCCCCATGTGTGCGTGGCCATTTTAAGTCACTTCCCCCTGGTGCAAGGGCCTTGTAAATACGCCCTCATGTGTGCTTGGCAATTTTAAGTCACTTCCCCCTGGTGCAAGGTCCTTGTAAATACGCTGTCATGTGTGCTTGGCCATTTCAAGTCACTTCCCCCTGGTTCAAGGGCCTTGTAAATACGCCCCCATGTGTGCTTGGCCATTTCAAGTCACTTCCTCCTGGTGCAAGGGCCTTGTAAATACGCCCTCAGGTGTGCTTGGCCATTTCAAGTCACTTCCTCCTGGTGCAAGGGCCTTGTAAATACGCCCTCATGTGTGCTTGGCAATTTTAAGTCACTTCCCCCTGGTGCAAGGGCCTTGTAAATACGCCCTCATGTCTGCTTGGCAATTTTAAGTCACTTTCCCCTGGTGCAAGGGCCTTGTAAATACGCCCCCATGTGTGCTTGGCAATTTTAAGTCAATAACAATAACATCAACAATGTCTGATGTGGAACAATCTCTAGATGTGGAACAATCTCTAGATGAGGAACAATCTCTAGATGAGGAACAATCTCTAGATGTGGAACAATCTCTAGATGAGGAACACTCTCTAGATGTTGAATTAAAATTATATAGAAGTTTTCAAAAACACCCTGTGTGAAGTGTCTTTAATATAACTGGGAAATAGAGTCTCGAAATTAGTTGAGATTAACATATAACAGAGCACAGGTCATATGTAGAAGCATTCCATTCCATTGCTATTATTTGAGAGTTTAACATTTGTCTATGTTGTTAAATTATTGTAGGTAGAATTGACAACTAGTGTGTTAATTGTTTGCCTACTGTTATTGGTTTACTGTTTGGTAATAGTGGTTAATAACAATTTTTTTTAAAATTTTCCACAGATTCAACTGAAGATCTTTTGAAAAATTCAAAAATGCCCTCAAGGCAGAGGCGAAAAAAAGAAGCAAAGCGACTTACACCCCACCTTGGTAAACATTTGCAGCAGTCCTCTACTATAAAAAGATGTCAAGTCGCCAAAAAAGCTCCGGGTAAGAAAATGAAATCATTTTTAAAAAGAATTTGCAGACGTAAAAATACCACTACAGAACATGTTTTAGTGCAGAAGAAGAGAGACAATTTAAAGGGAAAGGAAAGGCCCGTCAAAAAAGTTTCTGCTAGAGCAGGAGATAACTCTGTGCATGGCAGTAGAAGGGAAAATCAGTTCAGGGACATTCGTATACGAATGTTCCTCAACAGGATAATTGTCAATTTGTTAAAAAATATTAAGAAAGGTCAACAGAAAGTGGCATTTTATAAGAAAAAGTAAAATGTAGAGAAAATTATCGATCAGGCTTTCGAAAGTAAGCGAAAGTTATTTATTTTGGTAATCAATAGAATTAGGAAACTAAACAAGGTAATTTATGATTTCAAATCAAATAGTAGATGGAAGATAGTTGTTAATCGTAGTAATTTTTGTGAAGTTTTCTCAGGAGAATGGATGCATAGTTCAAGTTGTGAGGCATTTTTCAATGAGGAGAGTTACTTCCAGGACAATGATTTGGTGCATGCAGTTGACACCAGTGGTCGAGCATATGAGGTGAAAGACGGTTGTCCGGTTGAAAAAGAAAAACTTGCTTCTGCAGATGCAGAAGAGGTGTTAGGTGATGAGGTTTTAGGAAGACGTCCTAAGGGTCGGTGTACACCTGGAAGTGTAGTAGTGTTTGCAGTGTGCGACAGGATTCCATCAATTTGCTTTGTGATTTTGTTCGTACATTTAATAAGAAATGTTTAAAACAGAAAATGAAGTTGTTGCAAGAATTAGATCCTTGCAGAGTGAGAGAAGTAACAGGTTTGCATGGTCATTCACTGGCTTGTCTTTCCAGAAGAGTATGCCAGAGTGTTTTTCATCATTTCAGGATGCTAGTAGTGCATCATAATAAAGTGAGGAAATTAGTGAGAATGTTGTATTATGCTAAGAGTCCAGCAATTATGCTTAAACAATTAAGCAGTGCTCTTTTGCATGGTTCAGAACTACATGTGAAGAATATTTGTGAAGAAATTGAGTTCTGTTACTTTGCTAGTAAAGAGAACAATGTTGAAATTGACCCAGTAGAAGAAGGTAATGTGGAAGAGAGTGTACAGATTTCTAATATAGATAAGTTTCACAAGGAAATTTCCATCTTTCAGGTGAAATCAAGTGAGAGGCCTAATTTCACTTGTGTGTGTTGTCGACGGACTTATTATAAGAATCAGACTAAGTTAGTGGATTTATATGCAAAAAGTGAAATGGAAAACAATAGTGAATGAAAGGATTTTGTCACATACTTGATGGTAGAAAATTGTTTTGATTTGGGATCAGACCAACGTATGTGTACTTATTGTTTTAACAAATTAAACCAAAACCGGATGCCTGAATTGAAGGATTTAAATACTTATGAATCTATTTTGATTCAAAGTGTGCATCCCTTTCAGGCTATTGTACGAATGGAGCCAAAGACAGGGAAATTGCCTCCATCAGATTTACAGAGAGGATTAAAGGGAAGAGTTGTTTATTTGCCTTTAGATTTGAAGAAAAACATTAATACAATTGGAGTAGAGAAAGTGGAAGAGGAACCTCTGGTTATCTTAGTTAATGGGGTTCCGACAAAGAGTAAGAATATCTGGCAAGATTTAGTGGATGTAAGGAAAGTCAAAAAGGCAACATTGTATTTGATAAAAAACAATGAGTACTACAAGAATGTATGTGTTGCAGAAGAGGAAGTAAGTGAAGAAGAGGACAGCGATTTGTGTGCTGGACAAATTGAGAAAGTAGAAGCCTCTAAAAATGAAGAAATATATGAACATTATAGTGTTCATCCTTTGCATTCCAAGGAAGTTATGGGGAATGCTATTGAGTTGTTTCAAATGAAACAAGCCAAAGGGAATCCCATTAGTGTTTGGGAGGAAAGTTTGGAAGCTCAGTGTTTTCCACAGTTATTTCCCACAGGTCGAGGAGGACGATATGATGAGCGACCTGATAAAATTCCTGATTCTGAATACTGGACTTTACGATCGTATGCAGAAGATCCTAGGTTTCGTCAATGCATTCCCTATTTGTTTCATCTACTGTTTGAAAGTGATCTGTCTGGACTGTCTTATGCAGTGAACCACATCTTGAAAAGTGGTGTACAACTGCGAAATATCTCGGCAAGGGACTTTATGGATAAAGTCAATGTGCAAGACAGTATTTTGGATTCTCACCTGATTAATCTCATGGCATGTCAGCGTGGTACTAATGAGTATTGGTACCGTCGTCATGGTGACTTAAAATGTATGCTGAGGAACTTAGGAACTCCCACATGGTTCCTCACTCTCAGCTGTGCTGAGTATGGCTGGGAAGACTTACTTGAATTTCTACGAGAGGCAAATGGAAACATTGAAAATATTGATTTCAAGACACCCGGAGAACTGTGCTCTTTGGATCCAGTGAATGTATGCAGGTACTTCAATCATAGATTTGAAGCTATGATGTCTTTCATCACGAACAAGAAAAATCCACCTCTTGGAGAGGTGTTGGATTTCTTCTGGAGAAAGGAGTATCAAGCAAGAGGTGCTCCTCATATACATATGCTGCTATGGATCAAAGATGCACCCAAATTTGGAACGGTAGGGTGTTAAAATATCGATAACAAAAATATAGCTGACATAAATATCGTTGCAAAAATATCGTTTACAAAAATATCGACACCCTATACTTAAACAGGTAAGTACATAAATATCGACTCCAAAATATCGTTGTAATTAATATAGATGTAAAAAATATCGACTTTTTAAAATAATTAAAATTACATTAAATAATAAATAAATATAAGTACTATTAACAAAATACATTACATTACTTTTATTTTTTAACTATTTTAAAAAAATTTACTACACTTTTTAATTATAAACTTAATAAATGTGGACATATAAATTAATTTTACACATTACTTTATATAACAACAATAATACATATATATAATTAAAATACCCCTTTACCCCAAAACCCAAAACTGACCCTGAACCCTAAAAATACCCCTTTACCCAAAAACTGAAAACTGACCCTGAACCCTAAAAATACCCTTTTACCCAAAAACTGAAAACTGACCCTGAACCCAAAAAATACCCCTTTACCCAAAAACTAAAAACTGACCCTGAACCCTAAAATACCCCTTTACCCAAAAACTAAAAACTGACCCTGAACCCTAAAAATACCCCTTTACCCAAAAACTGAAAACTGACCCTGAACCCTAAAAATACCCCTTTTACCCAAAGACTGAAAACTGACCCTGAACCCAAAAAATACCCCTTTACCCAAAAACTGAAAACTGACCCTGAACCCTAAAAATACCCCTTTACCCAAAAACTGAAAACTGACCCTGAACCCTAAAAATACCCTTTTACCCAAAAACTGAAAACTGACCCTGAACCCAAAAAATACCCCTTTACCCAAAAACTAAAAACTGACCCTGAACCCTAAAAATACCCCTTTACCCAAAAACTGAAAACTGACCCTGAACCCTAAAAATACCCCTTTAACCAAAAACTGAAAACTGACCCTGAACCCAAAAAATACCCCTTTACCCAAAAACTGAAAACTGACCCTGAACCCTAAAAATACCCCTTTACCCAAAACCATTTTCACTAAAAAAATCCTGTACACACACCTAAAAATAATTAAAAAATTAACATAATTAATTACATAATTATTATTCAATTAACTAATTGAAATTAATTAACTATTATTTATTACACTATTTATATTCATTTAAAACATTAATTAATGTATTATTTCATTATATTTAAATTACTTCCCACCCTACTCCCCTATAAACCCACAACCAGCTACGGAACTATTAATACTAAATTCAACTGAAAATACATTATTAAATAATAATATACTACTAAAAATACTACTTTGACTAAAAATAATCATTAAAAACACTACATTACTTATAATTATTTAAAAAACGATATTATTGTAAACTATGTTTTTGTAAACGATATTTATTACAACTATATTAATGTTAACGATATTACTTACCTGTCTGTCGATATTCTGGTCAGACGATATTTTTGTCATCGATATTTCTTCCTGTAGATATTTTTGCAGCGATATTTATGTTAGTCGATATTTTTACGACGATATTCCTGCTCTGTACCATTTGGAACAGATCCGGATGACTTAGTGATGAGTTTCATAGAACAGTATTCTACATGTGCTGTTCCAAAGACAAAAGAAGACAAAAGTCTAAGAGAACAAGTTTTACGGTTTCAAAGCCATCGTTGTGGAAAATACTGTCGTCGTAAATTCAGAAACAATAACAAGTACTACACAAAATGTCGTTTTGGATTTCCACGATCGGTGATATCTAAAGGAAGAGTAAACAATTTGATGTCTTCGCTGCGACATAATGTGACGAGGAAATCACCCAAAAATACATACAATTTGAAAAGAAACAAAGAGTCCAAGTACATCAACGACTACAACCCAGTGATTTTGTCCATGTGGAATGCTAACATGGATATACAGTTTGTGGTATGTGACGTCTTACATCACAAAAAAGAAAAGACAGAACTGAAGGATATGTGGGAGGACATTTCCCATGAAAAGAGCCTCAGTAAGAAGTTGTACAGTTTCAGTCTGAAAATGTTGTCGCATCGAGAAATCGGAGCTTACGAATGTTCTGACCGGTTATCTTCAGCAAGTTTCTATGCCAAATCTAGGAGTATCATTTGGGCGAGTCTTGGTCTTGCTGCAACGCGTAATCGAGTTCTGAAACCTGTACGGGAAATTGAGTATTTGGCGGAGAAGGAGCCAAGCAGTACAGATATTTTGAAGACCAACATGTTGGATACATATTATCCAAATAGAAGCATTCACCTGGAGAATGTTTGTCTGTATGAGGTTCTACAAAATTACATTTTCAAGAGGAGCATCAAAGAAGATATTGATAAAGGAGTGTATGCTGTAATTGGAAGTGAGGGATGTCTGGTCAAGCAATGAAAATGTCAATTGGTAAATCATCGAAAATTGAATTGCGAATCTACAGAAAGAAAAGAGTTTTTCTATTTAGCTCTTTTGCAATTTTTCAAGCCTTGGCGTGCAGAAGAGGAACTGCTTGGAGATTTCCTCTGTTACGAAGACTCTTTTAATGCAGCCAAGGAGTCTATAGAATGTCCTGCTTTTCCAAAATATTTAGAAATCTGGAATGCAGAAATCGAGCAGGAAGCAACAATTGCAGCCGAGATTGCTAGAGACAGTTCTCAGGACAGTCAGATTTCTGTTTCATTGAGTCAGGATCCACTAGGAGGACCAGTTATCGAAAATGAAGCTGCCACTGCCATGATTGAAGTGGAAAGAGCCATGGCACATGCTCAGGAGGATGCCGTTAATTTAGAAGATTTGGAAAGACAACTCAATGTTGAGCAGAGGAAAATATATGACGAAGTTACCAACCAAATTGATCATGGATTAAGTCATGAGAAGAAAGAGTGCTCATGTACGTCGTTGAAGCCTGTCCGACTGTACGTGAGTGGAGAAGCAGGAACTGGAAAAAGTTTCCTCATTAAAGCAATTTCATGTTATCTGCAGAAAAGGACTGAGTCATCGCTGTCTTGTGTTGTCACCGCTCCAACTGGACTGGCAGCACATAACATTAAAGGTATTACTTTGCATCGGCTACTGATGCTGCCAGTGTAGCATGATAACAAATTACAATACCACAAGTTATCTGGAGATGCTTGTTGTGAAGTATCTAGAGTCCTGAAGAAGATGAAACTTCTTATCATTGACAAAGTAAGCATGGTTTCCAATGTCATGCTTGCCTTTGTGCATTTGAGAATGCAGGAAGTTCTTAAAACAGAGTATGATGTGTTATTTGGTGGCAAACACATCATTGTTTTCGGTGATCTTCTGCAGCTGACACCAGTGAAAGGACAACCAGTGTTTAAACTGCTCACGCATGAAGATACCAGGAAGTGCCTAGCGAGCATTGGCAACGTTAACATATGGTTAAACTTCAATTATGCTGAGCTGCGTGAAAATATGCGTCAGGCGAAGGATGAAGATTACAAGAATATTCTACAAGATGTTAGAATCGGGAAAGTGACCGAGTGTGGGAAAGAAGCTTTACATGCACGATTACTGTCAAATTTGTATTCAGAAGAAGACGTTCTGCCAGAGAATATTTTTCAGACAATTACTGCCAACTCTTGCAGAATGTTCCATCTTCAACAACAAAATGTTGAATTTAGAAAACCAAGAGATTGTGAAACTGGAAGCTATTGACAGAATAGAGCATATGGGAGCAACAATTATTTTGTCTGAGAATTTGAAATCTAAATTGGATTCATTAGATAAGACTATATCTAAAACTGCTGGTTTTGAAAAGACTCTGAATGTGTGCTTAAATTGCCGTATCATTTTGAGAAGGAATTTACATGTTGAAAGAGGTCTGGTAAATGGATCAATGGGTAATGTTGTTGATTTTGAGAAATACAGAAATAGAGATGGAATTGAATTTTTAAAAATTAAATTTGATGGCTTTGAGGAAGTACAGCTAATTGGTCGTTGCTCAGCTAGGTTTTTGCTTGTAAAAGACTTATATGTTCGCCGTAAGCAATTTCCTGTTTGCTTGGCATATGCGGTGACAATCCATAAATCACAAGGTTTAAGGGTAGACAGTGCTTTGGTGAATATTGGCAGTTCTGTGTTCAAAGAGGGTATGGCTTATGTAGCATTGTCACGAGTCAGAAGTTTATCGGGATTGTACTTGATTGAGTGTGATGTCACAAACATTTGTGCGGATCTAGATTGTATTAAGGAATACAATAGGTTAAGTAGAGAGTATGCGCCACATTTGCCTCAATACCCTTTGTTTGAGAAACGTGTGGTAGGCCGGAAACGAAGAAATGTCACAAATAGTAGGGAGGTTGTAGCAAAAAGACAAAAAGTCGATGAACCCAAAATTGTAAGCAGAAAGAAAATGAATTCTGTTGAAAATGTTGTTGGTTTTCAATTTGAAAATAGTTCTGGTGTCAACTGCTATGCTAATGTAGTGGTTAATGTTGTCTTTTCTCTAGAAACTTTAAAAGAACAGATTGTGATCAATTCGGAACAAAGTTTTTGCTGTTTGTTGAATTCTGTGTTAGAGAAATGTAGCGCTGATAGAACAAGAGTAGAAAGTGTGTCTGAAATTCGAAATCTGTTAGACAAATGTTCAGGTCAAACACAGTTCTCTCAAAATATTCAGCAAGATTGTCAGGAGTTTTTAATGTATATGCTTGATGTATTGCAAGATGAAGGTGTAGATGTAGATCATCTGTTTGGCCTTTCTTATCAATGGCAGCATGACTGCGAGAATTGTAGGGTATCAAGTACTACTAGTGTAGACTCAGAAAGATTAATATATTTAACTTTGCCAGACAGTAAAACAGTATCCTTTAATAAGCTAGTAAAAGCAGCCGATCAAAACATGCAGTGTAGAAAATGTAAGTCTGCAATGCTGTCCACATTATTTATACGAAGTTATGGCCAGTATGTCATTTTAATGTTCCAACGATGTAGGCCTGATGGAACAAAATTGACAACTTTAATTAAAAATGTTGTGGCTTCGCAATTGTCAATATCAGGAAGGAGTTTTCTAACTGCAGCAATTATATATCATGACAGTCCTTCAACAACATCAGGACATTACACAACTTATTTGAAGTCTGGAAACGGCTGGTCATTCTGCAATGATTCTGTTTTAACTTTCAAAAAAAGATTGCCTTTTCACCTTAAAAATTCTTACCTGGTGTTCTTACAACCAAAATTTTAGGGAAGGAATCTCGGGATTTGCTCTGAGGAATTTCAAGAGGTTCTATTGGCTCCTACACTATATGGCCTTGTGGATAAGTGTAGTACAGAGCAAAAACTGTTTGTTTTAATAAGCTAATTCAAGCAGCAGATCAAAACAAGGAGTAGAGGTAATGTAAGTCTGCAATGCTGTCCACATTATTTATAGAAACGTATGGGTGAAATGTCATTTTACAATTTCAACTATATAAACCGGATGAAAGTAAGTTGTCAACTCTAATTAAAAATGTTTTGGCTACACAGTCGTCAATTTCAGGAAGAACATTTGTAACTACAGTTATTATATGATATGATGGTCCTTTGACAACATTAGGATATTACACAGCTTATTTCTAGGTGTTGATATAATTTAGTGTGCTGTTTTAAATTGCTTTGTGATTAACAGTGCTCAAGAGAATTAAATAATTGTAGTAGTCATAGAGGTAGTGTAAGTGTGCCTCATAGTAAGCAGTATCAGTGTTATAGGAAATGTGGAACATGAGTGAGCAAGAAGGGTGAGATATTACTAGTACAGGATTGTGAAACTGATCTTGGACGTTTTCTTTATGAAAGTTGTGAAAAAAGAAAATGATGGGATTTGCTTAGAAGAATTCCAAGAGTTATAAATGGCCTTGAGGAGAAGTGCGGTAGAGAGCGAGAAGTCATTTATTGTATGTCACATTTTTGTTGAAACGATGGAGCTTTTCTTTCAGAAAGTGGCGGGCAGAAAATAATAACAGCAGAACAGAGTATAAGCTGTTCATAGGACATCCTTTGACGTCATGGAAAGTAAGTTACTTTTGAGGAGTTCTGATTTCTGATTGGTTATATTATATGGGTTTTTTAAACACAATCATTTTGATTGTGTTTTTTTTCCCCCGCTGTTATATGATGAATACCTTCAACTCACTGTTTTTAGTGAAATTTGATATATTCTGAGAACAGCAAAAATAAACCCTTTAATATGTATAATTAATTCTGTACTTTGAATTGTGATTTTTAATATGTACTCTTCTTGTCTCATGCTCACTCATCTTTTATTACCTTCTATCAATCCTCTTTAGATACTCAAATTGCCTTTTGTTTTATTCTCTTTCACCCTTGTTCTCTAACTGCACTTATCTTTCAAACATTGTTTACGTATTCTAACTCTGCTTTTTTCTTTTCTCCCTTTCACCATTTTCCAGCTTTTAGACCCTCTGTTTCGCTTGTCTTTTCCATCTTTCCTCCCTTTGTTTTCTAAATTAAAAATTTTTAGGTTCTCCTTTTTTGGTGCAATCAGTTAGTATAACTCACCCTCACTTACTTATTTTTCTTTCTTGCCTTACTCAGTCTATATCTGACAGTCTTTCCTTAACTTCTTCTGTCTCCTCTCTCCCTCACACTTTTTTCCTTTTCACCCTGTCCTTATATAGTTTACCTTACTCACTTTCTTTTAGTATCTTACACATCTTCAATTTAGTTTTCTCTTTCATCCTTCTTTTCTGTCAATTAAACTATCTTCATTTTTTTTCTCTTAGTAATTTACTGTATTACAATTTCTTTTTGTCTCTATCTGTCTATCACCGTTTCTTTCTCTTTCTTTCTGCATGTTTATCTCTAACTTTATTTCTTTGTAAAATTGGATGATTTTTAATCTTTTCCCTTGTCTTTTCTAATTTTTAAATACATGTTTTAATATTTTTAAAATGTTTGTTCTTTCTTTCACAGTATAAAAATAACAAGTGACTAAGTTAACGACAATTATAAGGTAAGTGTTTAGTACTCTTTCCGTTACATCTCTATCACAGTTAACTTCTATTAGTTCCACTGCTTCATTTCTTTAACCCTCAGTTTCCTGCCTTTGCTACTTCCCTCATTCCTTTTCTATTACTTACTTATTCTACTCCTTCCACTCCTTTTCTCAGTCCCTCTGTTTTCATAGTTCCTCACTCCTGTTCACTCAGTCTGTCTCTATTACTTTCACTGTCTCTGTCTCTTCACTCTTTCACTACTTGTTCATTATGCTTTCTCCCTGTAGTTGAAGCACACTATGTTATTTACATTTCTTTGTTACTTCAATTATTCTTTTTCTGTCACTTCTTCTTTTCTGTTTTCTGTTTTTTCTCTCTGTCATTCCACATGTTTTAATCTTATTCACTATGATACACCTTGTTTTATTCCTATTTACTTTCGCTCACTGTTTTCTTAACACCTTCCCTCACGCTTGTTGTTTTAGTCCGGTTCTATCCCTACCTCTCATTTCACATTCTTTACTGTTTTTCTTCTTAATTTGAACATTCACTCACATTCTCCAAGTAACTCTTGTTATTATTCTTCTACTCTCCTTTTTTTCTTTCACTTCCTTATCTATTTGGTTTTTCTCAATTATACCCTCTTACATCTTTTCTTTGGAAAATAGATCTATTAAACAACAGTATCTCTGTGTTACTCCCTCTAGCTGTCTTTCTTTTAACATTACTCTCTGTTTCCTTCCCTTATACTCACTCTTCATTTAAAAAAAAAAAAAAATTGTTTCGCTTCCGGTTCGCGTACCGGCGCGCGAACCGGGAAGCGAATCAAAAGAAAAAGAGGTTGCAAGAGTGCTAAACATTCTAGCAATTTTTTATAAATGGGAGGTAGTTCTGAAAAGAACTTTTTTATTATTGTTTTTGTTGTTTTAATTTTTTTTTAATGAACATTTTTTAACTTTTTTGTATTTTAAGAACGGTTTTATATATTTTTTGATTTTTTTGGAGGGGGGTAACGAAAATCAGTCATTATAAAGGGCTCAACAGGAGCAACAAAAAAAAAGATAATTTACTTTCGGGGCCGTTTTGTACATTTATAATTTTCATAATCTCTGTTTATTAGAGTTATACTTCTCTCCCCATAGGAAATTAATTTGCCGCAGAAAATACAGTTATGCTTCATATTTCCAAAGTTCATCTGTATGTTTGGGACCGTCTCCCTCACCTCTGGTCCCGTCACTGCCTGTTCTCTTGATGTACTGACCACAGGAGGGGGGTTTTCCTGCAGGTCACGTACTTGTGCAGCACTGTAATTAATAGGGTGCCACCTCTCCATGTGGCGATGCATGGTGAAATTCCCGAAGCTGTACTTTTTTTCGGTTCCTCTGGATAGTTCTTTGTCACAGATCAGACATGTGACATAACGGGCATTTACTTTCTTTTGGCCCTGGGGATATGTGAAAAATTGCCAGATATAATTTATTTTCACATGGGACCTCCTTGGCTGTTCAGGCAAAAACAGCCTGCTCACTTGCTCCTCTTCCTCTTCTTCCTCCTCTTGATTAAGGAGGATCTGAGGAGGTGGTCCATCCTTTTTTGGTGGTGGTGGTGGTGTGGTGGAGTGGCTCCAGCAGCTGCAGCTACAACACTTGCCATTTTTCAAAATTTTGAAAGTAGGTCTTTCTCTCATAAAAATGAAAGTCAGAGTGAGGAAAAAAGGTGGGGGCTTTCATCATTTGTGAAAAAAAATGTAATGAACCAATGAAAAGTGTTATTTTCAGGTCACATGACCTAGCCTTACATCATTAGGAAACCAAAAGTAAAATGAACCAATAAAAAGTTTTATGAACAAGTCACATGACCTGTTATGCTTATGTTACGCGTCCCACTAGGCACCCGGAGCGCTTCCGGGGTGCTGCGCTTCGTGCCTCGGTTCGCGCTCCGGAGCACTTCCGGGTGCGCTAACGCCGCGCGTCATAAGACGCATTACGCGGCAACGCGGCAACGCGATACGTCGCGTTTACGCGACGCGTCACGATGTTGTTTTCTAACGCGGCAGTTGCGCTAACGGAACGTTTCCCGGTTCGCAGACCGGGTCGCGGCACCAAATTGAGCTAACGGGAAGCTACCCGGTGCGCGGACCGGTAGCGAAACAAAAAATAAAAATAAAAAAAATATATACATAAAAAAATTATATTAAAAACACATAAAATATATTTTTCCAATAAAATAAGAATACATTTTACAGCTTTTGATATTTGCTATTAAAAAACCATTGAAATTCACTGGAAAAACCATCGGTTATAAACCATATATAGTTAGGAATTAGCATTTACAAAACCTTGAAAATTCACTGAAAAAACCATAGGTTATAGACCATATATAGTTAGGGATTAGCATTTACAAAACCTTATTTTACTCACACAAAACCATTGAAATTTGCATATATAGTTAGTTGCACTAACTATATATCGCGCACCCGCAATCCACTGCTGATGATGTCACATATTACATCATTCATGACATGGTCAGTGACATCACTGATGACAACTCAAATGACATCACTGGCAACATCACTGATGACATCATTCATGTGATAATACGATGAACCTCTTCAGACTCTAATATAACCTTAGATACACTCAGTGTAAACAGACACTCACAGATTGTCACTCATCCATGGAGTTACTCATACACCTAGTCAGTCATGCAAAGAATCAATCACACCTCCATTTCCTCTACTATACAGTTATACACACCTTACTTATTGAAACATATTATAACTCATATTTACTCTCGTTTACAATCACTGATACAAGTTTAAAATGATCCATGCAGCGACTCACACATTCACTGGCTCTTAAACACGGTAATTTATGTATGTCAACTCTCACTTGTACTGTGTTTTACATATGTACTTACTTTGACAGGTAGCACTGAGATATCCATTCACTCACCAATACACTCATGCACACAGTCAACCACCCATACAGCTGTTTCCACATTCAGTTTTGAACCCATACATCTAGTGAATCAACTGTTCACACATCTATGCACAGAATCATACACCTCCCAGCCACCCACACACACACTCATGCTCCCATACAAATACTTGGGCAACCAATCAATAATGGAACAAAGAGGGTGGGGGGGTCAACTGGGGAAAGTTTAATGACCACGGTAACTCAAACCCCTTTCATCAACTAAATAAACAAACAAGAGGTACCTGGTCAAGTTGCTAAACTAAGAGTTGTGTCGTGCCAAGGAGACCACTACACCAAACTGACCTCCCAATGGCAATACTAGGTTAGAAAAAGTCCCATCAGCCCACCCTTATTGGTGGAGTATCGTCATGTGGGATATGGACCATGAACCAAGATTTTCTCCTGATGCATCTAGTAATGATGCAGAGATAGGTTCTGGAAGGTGGTCTTCTTAACCCAAGTATTGCAAAGGTAGGACCAATGGGGTGCAGTGCTAGTGAAAACAAAAGATAAGGGTGATTTTAAAATTGGCTCCTGTGACAAAAAATATGTTTATTCAGCATTGTCCAGGGTCAAGGGTAAAAACAACGCCTATAGTTTTAAAAAATGACTATATCACGGCGTAGTGCGTAGTGGTCGACATGTTTCAGCTCGTTGGACAACTGGTCCGAGCTTTCTTCAGGACCTAGAGATGTTTATGCATCTGCACTATTAGAAACAAGTGGTGTGATTAACATATTGGATTAGTCCTACCGGATCTTTGAGCCCAAAGTTTTCTTTGGTAGTCATCCAATTAGTCCGGATTTTCCTAAATGAAAAGTGAGAGGCAGTTGGTGAAGAAGTGGCACTTCAAAAAGACACAACACAACTAAGAATAAGCAATGGCTGCAGAAGACTTTTCTCAGCCCTTCAGAAACTACATATGTCTTCTGATTTATAAACAAATTAGCTACACATAGCTCGTAAATTTATGTTCTACTCACCCAGCAATCTCTGGGAAAGTGCCTCACCTCACCCGGCACCCACTCGGGAAAGAAGGAGGCCCCGCTCTGTTAGGGATGGAAAAGTATAATGACCTCTAATGAACTGATCTATTGAGGTACAGAGTATATGTGCTCAACTCGTCCATATATATGTATTTAAACACTAACTAAAAACTAGTTGACTAAAACGAGACTCAACCCAGACAAAGACACATGGTAGGTGACTAGGCTAGGGAATAGAACTTAATGTAAAACGTGGGTTCTGTGGATGGGCTACAAATGTAAGCTGAACCCTCATGCAGAAAAATAGGAGGGAGCAAAAAAGGCTAATTTGGTGGCAGTAAGACTAACAGACTAGCATGCAGTGAACTGCACAGTTTCAAGTTAATTTAGATAATGACATAGCTTAATACTACAAGTTGCAGAGTATCATGGTCAGCTAGATTCATACCTGTCCGTCGGTACCCCTATGGCCAGCGTCCGAGTAGGAGTGGAGGTGAAATCAACTGTGAGATGCTGGGTTAAATACACCCTCTAATTGGTTAATGTCGTCAAAAACGCGCGAAAAAACGGCGTTTTTTTATGTAAATGACCGCCCCATTGGTCTTCACTACCCGGCCAGTGCTAAGGGTGGAAGCTCAGGTAAGCTGCGCATGCGCTAAGATTTAGCGCTATTGCGAGATATTGAAATGTAAGCGCGCGTGCGCTGAAGATTAGTGTTCTAAAGAGATGTTACTGCGCATGCGCTAAGAGTGTAGCGCTGTGTCAGGACACGTAAAGGCGCATGCACGTGTGCAGAGAGAGTTTGGAATCTGCGCGCGCAAGCGCCGTGTATCAATTCGGACGTTCTGCGCATGCGCAGGTAACTAACACCGATAGTGTGTGTTTACTATTGCAGCAGCGCCAAACTCGAATAAAACAATGTGCCTGCAAACATCGCGCTAGCATTATGATGCGCATTTGAGATGAAAGAGTGCGTGTCTGGCACTGTATTCTCTGTAGTACAACAAAAGTTAGATGTAAAGAGGAAAAATATACCTGGGGATATTATTCCTCATGAGATGCTTACACAGATGGGGTTATACAAACAAAGCTTCACCTAATATTATTAACATTACATGGCCAGATAGTGACACCAATGGGCACCCTGGACATAAACTAGATATATTTGTGCAGACAAAAGAGGGTGCTATGTAAGCAATCCTGAAGTGGTGCTATGGAGGAGATATATAGACGATATATTGATGGTATGGCGAGGGACTGAGAATGAGATCGAGTCCTTTCACCAATGGCTGAACGAACGGAACCAGTTCCTAAAATTCACATTAGAACATAGCCGTGTCGGACTCGCATTCCTAGACCTTTCTATTTTTCCTGAGGCTGGTAGCCTACAAAGTGAACTATATACCAAGCCAATGGCGAGAAATTCTCTGCTTCTTTTCAACAGCCACCATCCACGCTCGTTGAAAGAAAACCTTCCCGTGGGTCAATTTCTCAGAGTGAGAAGAAATTGTTCATCCCTAGTACTATTTAACCAACATGCAGAGACCCTTTCAAAACAACTAAAGGAACGAGAATATCCTAAACACCTGGTAAAAAGGGCTTGGAAAAGGGCCTCCAACAACAACCGAGAGGCACTGTTGGATAGACGACCTCCTAAACCACCTCTTGAGAGACTCACATTTGTGAGTACCTTCAACACACAATCCAACAGACTTCAGAAAGCAGTGCGTAAACACTGGGGGATTCTCAATACCACCAATGCCAACATCCCCTTACCACTCTTTTCATTTAAAAGAGCCCAAAGCTTACGTGACACATTGGTCCATACAAGACCAAGGTTACAAACTACTGCAGTACCAACCACCTTATGGAACCTTCCACCTGTCACGGGGCATCACCCATGTGGCTCTTGTAGTGTCTGTCCCCAGACTAGCAAAACCAACACCATCGATTTGGGTTCGGGGAGGACTTGGGTACTCAAAAAACACACTAACTGCAACACAGAGAAAGTGATCTATATGATCACCTGCCCTTGTTCGCTCAGGTATATTGGCTACACAACCCGGAAAATCAAAATCAGGATTGGTGAGCATAAGAGCACTATCAGGCGACACAAGCAGGCAACCAAACTGACCAACCACTTCTTAAGCACCAAACACACAGCAGAAGACATGAGATGGGTGGTCTTAGAACACCCATACATCCCCACTCACATAAATGACATCTCCAAATTCCTTTTCAAAAAGGAGCAGAAATGGGTATTTCAGCTACAAAGCGATTCTAAGGGGCTCAACGACGACATCCCGTGGTCATCTTTATAGCAAACCATGGCTATGTTCACAACATATGACCTACCGTTGAGCTAATATATGTAAGGACTTGCTCCACCTCTCTTTACTGGTACTTTCCCTATTCAGGATTGCTTACATAGCACCCTCTTTTGTCTGCACAAATATATCTAGTTTATGTCCCGGGTGCCCATTGGTGTCACTATCTGGCCATGTAATGTTAATAATATTAGGTGAAGCTTTGTTTGTATAACCCCATCTGTGTAAGCATCTCATGAGGAATAATATCCCCAGGTATATTTTTCCTCTTTACATCTAACTTTTGTTGTACTACAGAGAATACAGTGCCAGACACGCACTCTTTCATCTCAAATGCGCATCATAATGCTAGCGCGATGTTTGCAGGCACATTGTTTTATTCGAGTTTGGCGCTGCTGCAATAGTAAACACACACTATCGGTGTTAGTTACCTGCGCATGCGCAGAACGTCCGAATTGATACACGGCGCTTGCGCGCGCAGATTCCAAACTCTCTCTGCACACGCGCATGCGCCTTTACGTGTCCTGACACAGCGCTACACTCTTAGCGCATGCGCAGTAACATCTCTTTAGAACACTAATCTTCAGCGCACGCGCGCTTACATTTCAATATCTCGCAATAGCGCTAAATCTTAGCGCATGCGCGGCTTACCCGAGCTTCCACCCTTAGCACTGGCCGGTTAGTGAAGACCAATGGGGCGGTCATTTACATAAAAAAACGCAGTTTTTTCGCGCGTTTTTGACGACATTAACCAATTAGAGGGTGTATTTAACCCAGCATCTCACAGTTGATTTCACCTCCACTCCTACTCGGACGCTGGCCATAGGGGTACCGACGGACAGGTATGAATCTAGCTGACCATGATACTCTGCAACTTGTAGTATTAAGCTATGTCATTATCTAAATTAACTTGAAACTGTGCAGTTCACTGCATGCTAGTCTGTTAGTCTTACTGCCACCAAATTAGCCTTTTTTGCTCCCTCCTATTTTTCTGCATGAGGGTTCAGCTTACATCTGTAGCCCATCCACAGAACCCACGTTTTACATTAAGTTCTATTCCCTAGCCTAGTCACCTACCATGTGTCTTTGTCTGGGTTGAGTCTCGTTTTAGTCAACTAGTTTTTAGTTAGTGTTTAAATACATATATATGGACGAGTTGAGCACATATACTCTGTACCTCAATAGATCAGTTCATTAGAGGTCATTATACTTTTCCATCCCTAACAGAGCGGGGCCTCCTTCTTTCCCGAGTGGGTGCCGGGTGAGGTGAGGCACTTTCCCAGAGATTGCTGGGTGAGTAGAACATAAATTTACGAGCTATGTGTAGCTAATTTGTTTATAAATCAGAAGACATATGTAGTTTCTGAAGGGCTGAGAAAAGTCTTCTGCAGCCATTGCTTATTCTTAGTTGTGTTGTGTCTTTTTGAAGTGCCACTTCTTCACCAACTGCCTCTCACTTTTCATTTAGGAAAATCCGGACTAATTGGATGACTACCAAAGAAAACTTTGGGCTCAAAGATCCGGTAGGACTAATCCAATATGTTAATCACACTACTTGTTTCTAATAGTGCAGATGCATAAACATCTCTAGGTCCTGAAGAAAGCTCGGACCAGTTGTCCAACGAGCTGAAACATGTCGACCACTACGCACTACGCCGTGATATAGTCATTTTTTAAAACTATAGGCGTTGTTTTTACCCTTGACCCTGGACAATGCTGAATAAACATATTTTTTGTCACAGGAGCCAATTTTAAAATCACCCTTATCTTTTGTTTTCACTAGCACTGCACCCCATTGGTCCTACCTTTGCAATACTTGGGTTAAGAAGACCACCTTCCAGAACCTATCTCTGCATCATTACTAGATGCATCAGGAGAAAATCTTGGTTCATGGTCCATATCCCACATGACGATACTCCACCAATAAGGGTGGGCTGATGGGACTTTTTCTAACCTAGTATTGCCATTGGGAGGTCAGTTTGGTGTAGTGGTCTCCTTGGCACGACACAACTCTTAGTTTAGCAACTTGACCAGGTACCTCTTGTTTGTTTATTTAGCAACCAATCAATAACCCATAAAGTTAATCATATAGCTACTGATCAACACATGCAGCAGTTTACAGAACAACAGATATAATGATGCGCAAATTAAAACAGTTTAGTCACTAACCCATGCTCTCAGTGAGACACATTTAATCACTCTCTCATACAGTCAGTCATGCACCTACTAAATCCTTCATCCAGACACTTATACATCCACTCATTCTTCAATATGTAAGACATATTTTAACTTTACAGAAACATTCAGTCACTGGATGATGTCATCAGTGATGTCATCAGTGATGTCACTGACCATGTCATGAATATGTGACATCATCAGCAGTGGATTGCGGGTGCGCGATATATAGTTAGTGCAACTAACTATATATGCGAATTTCAATGGTTTTGTGTGAGTAAAATAAAGTTTTGTAAATGCTAATCCCTAACTATATATGGTCTATAACCTATGGTTTTTTCAGTGAATTTTCAAGGTTTCGTAAATGCTAATTCCTAACTATATATGGTTTAAAACCTATGGTTTTTTCAGTGAATATATATATATATATTGAGCCTGAGAGGTTGAAATAAATCTCCCTTACTGCAGCCTTGGGTCCGTGTCTTCATTGCAGGAGTTTTGCTGATATGAAGATTCTGTTCATATATATATATATATATATATATATATATATATATATATATATATATATATATACATACATATATATATATATATATATATATATATATTCACTGAAAAAAACAGGGACGTTATAGTTAGTTGGACATTTCCCTCATACAAACCAGAGAAATTCCCATGTTATAGTTAGTTCAGCTAACTATAACTCGAGCCCCCGCCATGCCTGCTGATGACGTAACATATTACATCATTCATGACATGGTCAGTGACATCACTGATGACATCACTGTATTTTAGTGAATTTCTAAGGTTTTTTTAAATGCTAATTTCTAACTATAACGTGCCTGAAACCTATGGTTTTGTCAGTGAATGTGAATGTTTTTTTAAATGCTAATTTCTAACTATAAAGTCTGTAAAACCTATGTTTTTTTCAGTGAATATATATATATCGGCTCGCAGAGGGAGAGGTACGGGCTGTCGGGCCCGCTAGCAGAGACCCACCTACGAGCTAACCGGATGGCTCACAGAGGAAGAGCTGCTAGACCGACGGCTCGCTGGCGCACAGCTTCGAGCCGATGCTCTGGTTTCTAAAGGCATAGACGCAAGCCGCAATTGATTCTGACCATGGTATAACAAACATACATCATTCTCTAAAATATCAACAACACAAGAAACCATGTTGTATAATGGCACTTATTTACTCTGGAATAATAAAAAATGCTGCTGCATCTTAAAAGGAATTCCATACATTATAACTGTGTCACAACGTACAGTTTGCTGTAAAAATGTACTGTTTCTTCCCTCACAGAGCAGTTGCGATACCTAGATTTGGCCTTCCATTCCGAATAAGAGCCTTATTGTCCCAAAAAGAACTTTCTTTCACTTCTGACCTTGAGACTTCTGCCCTGCAGGTGGCCAAAACGACAACAGAAGTTAATAATCTTTCAAACACTGATCTCCCAAAACATTTTGCTGAAATAATTCATTCTATTTTCAATGGTTCGCATACAACAAGGCTAGTGCATTTTTTTTAGCTCCTGAGATCTGGCCTGGTAACGTGTTTTCAAACTATTTTTGGTGTGATCCCTGTTTTCATTCATTCTATTTTCTAGAGTGTTTTCGGCAGGTTGTCACTTTGACTAGCATTGGCTGCCAGAGTTTTCCTCTTGATCTGCATGCTCAGAAATGGCTGCTCCACTTGTGCTCGTTCACAACCAAGCCCTACTAAAGCTACTTTGCAACCGCATGCTTGACTATTATGGAACCTTGCTGCTGGCCACTCTCAGTCTGGCTTACAATTTGTCTTTCCGCTATCCCTGGTATACTTGCATCCAATGTAACAAAAAAGGGAGGAACCCTAATACTATAATAGGGACAGGGTGAGTTCAAAAGTCAAAAAGTGTCCCAACTAGGAGGCACAAAATTACCTAAGCTATATCACAGATCTTATTGAAAGAACTATTGGCAGCTGAAAATATTACAATCTGAGGTACGTCAGCAAAACACAACATGAAACAAAACTCAGTAACACTGAAAATAGTTTAAAAAATATTTTTTCATATATTTATTACAATCAGAAATAAAATGAAGGCACAGGATCTTGGTGATATCCCAAAGATTAAAACCACTGAGTCAAAGCCCAGAGTCAGATAACCTTCGTTGGAGCCACCGTCTTGTCACAAATATAAACATATGCTCTAGAGCTTGGAACTTAAAATGCAGGGGGGCCTGTCAAGGAACCTCTATAGGTTAACTTGTAAATCACGACTGGATACTCGCTTGAGTTGTAACTATCCATGGGTTTTATACACTGAAATAGATGTCAGTGTTGATCACTGTGCAGATTTTGTTAAAAATTTCCTCCCGACAGGCCTTGGGATTAAAATACGGCCTCCCTGTGTCCAATGAAGTCACTTCCGGCCAGTGTTCTCATGCTTGTGCTGTTCCTTCCAATGGGCGTTGGATCTTTGCCTCACAAACACAGCGTCGCCTGAACCGGATTTTCCATTACTGATGAACCGCTTGCTGAATCATGAGCATGAATGTTCCGATATTGGTTTCATGGCATATGCTGCTGCACTTGGTGCACTAGCTCAGTGGGATGTATGTACGGCTGCACAAGATTTTCTCCAATGGAGTTACATCGAGTACCACGCAAGTTGCCCTGCTATGATACTGGAAGCACCTATAATCAATGAGCACGTTTGCTCCTTCGAATTGTTGAATTGCATGCCATCTACTTTTGCGGACGAAAATAATGATTTCCTGTTTGAAGATGTTTCAGCTTACTGATCTTACACACTTATGGATTAATTTGTCAGTGCCACATAAGTTTTTTGTGGGAGTTACAAGGTGCCAACAAATATTACTAAGTTAGCATGAGTTCATACCTTGCATCACAGCCATTTTAGCCGCTTTTTCCACTCAACTGTAAATGCATTCCTTCTTGTAAACACTTCTGTTTCTGCTGCTTCGCATGGGAACTGTCTGCCTTTCACTATTTCTGCTGTGCACTGAGTTCTCGTATGTACGCTGTATTCAAAAGCAGAAAACAACATTGCTGGTTATTCAGCTTTGGCCTGTTCCACGCACATATAGACTTAACATGGAACAAACCTCCGCTTCTGAAATTTGAAGTGCTTTTAATATTGCACAGGATGCAAATGACACAGACTTAGAGAAAAATCATTCCTGAGAAAGAGATATGCTTGTCCAGAGATTTAAATCCTATCATATAAGACTTGAGGTAGGGGGTTCCATTGTCCAAGCCCAGAGGTCTTCTACTGATATAATAAACATGGCTTGTAGCACAGGAGGGTGGTAAGCGCTATTTGGCTTAATCCACTGACATTATAATATCCTTTCCCCATTCGTACCTTATGCAATTGTAACTATGCTGATTGTGTTGTTTACATGCATTTCTTTGCTCACCTTAGCACATGAACTACTATTTTACAGAGCTCATCAGTTGAAATAAACTTTTTAAACTATACAAAGTCTCTAGTTACTTACATTGTGAACATGTATCAGTGTCTAAGCGAAAGAGTGTCTTGTTCCACGAATTCTGAGAGGACCTGAGTCGCATTGTTCTAGGATATCTAATCATTGGTAACTCTGCTGTAGTAGGGGAAACAAATGACATACTATAGCTAGCCGGATAGGGGTTTCTGTGCACTGAGGCGTGCTTTTGGTACCCCACAACATACTGAGGTCCTGGTTTCCTGCGACGTGGGGAGCGAGCTGAGAGCCGGTGATGTGGGGAAAGGGATCGTGAAAGGGGTATCTCGCACAGAGCTGCAGTATATTTTGAGTGTTGCCTTACAGAGGTAGAACTACCGCCCCAATGGCTTGTAGAGGGAGAGATGCCAGCTCACAGACTGAATCACAAAATGGCTAGCAACACTTCCTAGTTTCAACCGTTCACAGCCAATCAACTGCAAGCTCCTGCTCGTAACCCCTCAGCCAATCCAATGACACAATTCCCAAATATCAATATCTGTCAAATTTGATTTTCCTCAAAAACCACTGAACTGGCCGGGAGGAGCCAAGCTCGACAACGAGATGGCTGCACGTTAGCTCGGCTCCGCCGTCCTACCTGCCTAAATTCGACTATCCTGACGCTCATCCTGCCCAAAACGGACAACAACTTATATGCAAAGTTCTGCAGTCACTTACCATCCATCCTGGTGGGTCCGGTGCTCAGTGGATCCGCAGCGGCGTCCTCCCGGAAAGTGCGGCCTCTCCGGGGTTGAGACCGGGGCCTCGCCCTTAGCGAGTTGCCGGCGAGACGGTGTCGGCGGCGGCCTCGGGTGGAGTATTGGGGCCGGCCGGAAGATGCTGATGTGCGAAGAGCCCGGAGGCAAATGAACGTGCCTGGGACTACCGTCCGGTACTCCAGAGGTGGTGTGCGGCAAGCTGTGGGTTGGGGACGCCATGTTTGGTGGCTCCCCTCTTTGTTGCCGTCCAGCCGTACCGGACTTCTTCGCTCGGTGGCGGAGAGTGATCCTAGCGGAGCGGTGTCACCGGCGGATCCCCCACTTTTGGGTGTCATCATTTAAACGCCATGGGTGCTACTTGTGAGCTTGAGGGGGATCCCGCCGGGGCTCTACTGGTGAGCTCACCCCTGGAGATGATTCCGAAGAGACGGCGCAATTGTCGCAAAATGGCGGCTGTTGCCATGTCCTGTGTAAAGTCCCGGGATGACGATTCCTTGCCCTTGTGCTCCGCTTGGGCCTGCACTGGTGAGCTCGAACCCACGATTGGCGACGTCCTGCAAGCGTTGAAGAATTTGAAATCGACCATGGCCCAGGACTCTTGTGTGCAGGACGATGTACTGGCCGCCATTGCTCCCGGGTCGTCCCTTGAGGACGCGGATGGGCCCGGGGTGGTAGTTGATTGTTCCCCGCTTTCTGGTTGGGGTAGCGATGATCCGATACGTGAGCGGGTGGAACCGCTGGTGATCATTGACACTGGTATACACAGCTGTCGTGAACAGTTCCTGCATTGCCATCGGGAGAGGAGGTCCCATTTGCTACTTCCATTGATCGTCCAGCAACTTTTCCACGGCCTTTTCTCATCGCCATGTCCTATGCCCACTGGATCGATGCACATCGTTACGTTAGCTAAGAAAGGACTAGGATGAGCCCGGTTCTTACTTCGGAGGACTACTAATCGGTGAATGGAGTTATGGACTGCCCCAAATTGTGATACTTTGTTGATTCCTTCATATTTACGTATAACTGAACACTTGTCAGTTTAGTTTTGGGCCACGCTCATGGCGTGTGTGGGCGGGGGGCGGGGGCCGCGTCATTTGCTAAACGGTTCCTCTCCTCAGGCTTTCCTTTTTTCTCTTTTTCTTTTTCCTTTTCTCTATATTATCTTATTCTATATTTCGGGTTCATAATTAGGGTGACAGGCACGCTGCTGGGGGGGTAGGCCGTAGCCTTCTGCAGGGGTGCAGGGTGGGACGGGTGGATTAGGGTCTACTAGATAGTTCTTTGTTTCTATGGCTCTTTTGTGTCCTTTTCTTGGATCTCCACGACTGTGCGTAACCCCGCGGGGTGAGTTACTGGGAGGGGAGGAATAGGTATTATATGTAATATGGTACTCATGGCTTTGTTTATCCTGAATTAATCGCTCCGCCCCCAAGCATGTTCGCTATTTGTATTATTGATCGCCATTACAACCGTGGGGCGGGTACAGTAACGTGGAGTCCCCCTACTTCCTTTTCTCTTTAGTACTTTTGTTTTCTTATTTCTTGGGTTGGGTTGTATAATGATTGCAACTTATCTGTTTCCCTGATGGTATTTATTATTGCGGAAACGCTGTTCAGTTTGTCTCTGGGTACATGTGGTCGGGCGTGGATACTACCAATGAGGAACTGTAAGCGAACCTATGTTTTGCATGCTCTGGACCTTTCTGATTATTGCTTTTTGGCTGTACTGCAATGAAACAGTTGGTTTGTTCCCCGCCACGTACACCAGGTTGCTACCTATACAACTGATCCTTTATTCTTTAATATATAAAAAATTAACCTCCTTTGATCCTATGTCGAGTGGTTCCAGTTAGTTAATATCATTGACTTGCAGCGTTAGGTAATATCGTCTAACCACTTCGTGCCTTTAATTGATAATGGTGCTTTCCAGTTTTCTCAAATAAAGGTTTAAAATTTTTTTTTTTTAAAACACTGAACTGATTTACACCATTTAAACAAAAGCATACTTTCTGGACCAAGACCTTATTCCCTGCCAAATTTGGTGCAATTCCGTTCAGCAATTTGACCTGTAGCCCTGTCTAAAGCTTCCTATGGAAAATGCATTGAGAAAACACGTTTTGGGACCCCCCTTTTTTCTCAGCTCCCCTTTGACCAATCACACCCAAACTTTCAAGATAAGAGCTGATAAAAAAAGAGAAACTTTTTGGTAAATTTTGTAAAGATTCGTCAAATGACGCTAAAGTTATAAGCACATGGAGGGCTACAGGACGAGGGCAGCGCAACCCCCCTCCAAACATGAGTGAAGCCCCGGGGCTGCAGGAGCCCCAGCGGGCCCCAACCCCAGCGAGCCCCCTCTATTATTTTTCAAGAAATTCCCCCTGAACCTAGCCCACCCAGAGGCCTCATTAAAATAAAAGGCGAGAACCCCCCGTCAATTGCACTGATTTAAAAAATATATATATTTAATCGCTTTTTAGGCCCTTGGGGCCTTCTGGGACCCCCCTCAGCAGGCCTAGGGGGTCAGGGTGTTTCTACCCTGCCCCTTCTCTTGTTTTATATTTTTGTTTCTCTGTATCCTGGTGACTGGTTCTACCGAGTCACAAGATGGCTGCCAACACTTCCTGGTTTGAAGGGTTGGCAGCCAATCAGAGTGAAGCTCGTGCCCGGGACTTAGGCTCCGCCCAGATATTGAACTTTTATTTTTCTAATTTCTCAGCAATTACTTAACGGATTTACACCATTTAAAAAAAAGGTCGCTTTCTAACCCAAGCACTACCTTTATGTCAAATATGGGGTCATTCCGTTTAGTAGTTTTGGCTATAGCCTTGCACAAAGTTTCCTATGGGAAATTGATTTTTTAACTCTTATTTTTTGATTTCCTCAAAAACTACTGAATGGATTTACACCATTTAAAAAAAAAAAGGTCCCTTTCTGAACCAAGCTGTACCTTTTTGCCAAATTTGGTGTAATTCTGTTTAGCACTTTGGGCTGTAGCTCGTCGCAAAATTTCCTATAGAAATTAACATGGGGATAACGCGTTTTGGAACCCCCTTTTTTCTCAGCCCTCGCTTTACGAATCATCCCCAAACTTTCAGGATAGGAGCTGACCTGAATTGACTTTTGTTTTGGAGACTTTCGCAAAGATTCGTCAAATGACGTCAAAGTTATTAGCAAATCAAAAAATGCTTCTCATATGGAAACTAGGTTCTAACTATAACTTACATACTGACGACCGCCAGTAGGATATATATATATATGTATATATGTGTATGTATATATATATATATATATTACCTACTGGCGGTCGCCAGTAGGTATATATAGTTAGGATTTTTTCTCTATGGGATTTTTGAAAATTCTATGTCTAATAACTTTGGCGTTTGTGGACGGAATTGGCTGAAATTTTCAGGAAAATTGAACATTTTGTTTCTGAGCAGCCCCTGACAATTTGGGGGGGGGGGTTTCATCAAGGGGGGGCCGAGAAAAAAGGGGGGTCCCAAAATGCGTTTTCCCATGTTAATTTCCATAGGGCGGTTGGCCTCACTTTTAGCTCGAACGGCTGAATGGATTTGCACGAAACTTGGCAAAATTGTAGGGACTGTTAGCCCGATGTGCCTTTGCTCGGTCTCAATATATGTGCTCCAGTGGATTTTGAGTAATTTAGGTTCAAAAAAAGATATATATCTGGGCGGAGCCTAACCACACATCTGATCTGATTGGCTGTCAGCACTTCATCCAAGAAGTGTTGGCAGCCATCTTGGGACCAATATACATGATAGCACCTCATTAAAAAGCATTGTAGTTAATAGAGGGTTTTAGGACTTTAGTTACATTATAAATCATTTGTTGATGGTACCATACTCGTTTTAGGAATTGTGGTGGGTTCTAAGGTGATTTTACCATGTGAAAAAACCTTCTGCTTTGATATCATGAATATTGTTTGAAAGAAAACTAATATCTCATGATTTTCCCACAGTGGTTTGGAAGGGGATCTATAAGCTAAACTGAAAGCATATTTTCTGTAAATTCACATTATCTTTCTCAGTCATGTGAAAATGAAGTCTGACATTCTCAGTAAAACATGTACATCCAACAAGGACAGAGACTGTCAGTTGATTCCTTTGTGTTCTACTGCAGCCTCCTAGAGTGTTCTAAAGAACAACTAGCGCGCTAACAGTCCTACTTATTACAAAAGTATGGCACACCTGAAGCCATCTTGATTGAAATAAAGTGGTAACTCTTAAAACATTTAATTTAAAAAGAAACAACATGAGGGGGTATATTTTGCCATAGAAAGTATGATTAGTGCTGCAGAATGAAAAAATAGGGCACATTTTGAGTGACTTCTCAAATCCTTTTCTATTTCATTAAAACATTCTAACATGCAGTCTCCCAAAATGGCCACCAGAGACAAAAGAGCCCAAATGTAGCCCAAATATCACCCAGATGTAGCCCAAGTATAGCCCAATGACAGAATGTCCCAGAGTGTTCTAAAGAACAACTAGAGCGCTAACAGTCCTACTTATTACAAAGGTATGGCACACCTGAAGCCATCTTGATTGGAATAAAGTGGTAACTCTTAAAACATTTAATTTAAAAAGAAACAACATGAGGGGGTATATTTTGCCATAGAAAGTATGATTAGTGCTGCAGAATGAAAAATTAGGGCACATTTTGAGTGACTTCTCAAATCCTTTTCTATTTCATTAAAACATTCTGACATGCAGTCTGCTAAAATGGCATTAGAGACAAAAGAGCCCAAATGTAGCCCAAATATCACCCAGATGTAGCCCAAGTATAGCCCAATGACAGAATGTCCCAGAGTGTTCTAAAGAACAACTAGAGCGCTAACAGTCCTACTTATTACAAAGGTATAGCACACCTGGAGCCATCGTGATGGGAATAAAGTGGTAACTCTTAAAACATTTAATTTAAAAAGGAACAAAATGAGGGGGTATATTATGCAATAGAAGGTATTATTAGTGCTGCAGAAAGAAAAATTAGGGCACATTTTGAGTGACTTTTCAAATCCTCTTCTATTTCATTAAAAAATTCTGACATGCAGTCTCCCAAAATGGCCACCAGAGACAAAAGAGCCCAAATGTAGCCCAAATATCACCCAGATGTAGCCCAAGTATAGCCCAATGACAGAATGTCCCAGAGAGTTCTAAAGAACAACTAGAGCGCTAACAGTTCTACTTATTACAAAGGTATAGCACACCTGAAGCCATCTTGATTGGAATAAAGTGGTAACTCTTAAAACATTTAATTTAAAAAGGAACAAAATGAGGGGGTATATTTTGCCATATGAATTATGATTAGTGCTGCAGAAAGAAAAATTAGGGCACATTTTGAGTGACTTCTCAAACCCTCTTCAATTTCATTAAAAAATTCTGACATACAGTCTCCCAAGATGGCCACCAGAGACAAAAGAGCCTAAATGTAGCCCAAATATCACCCAGATGTAGCCCAAGTATAGCCCAATGACAGAATGTCCCAGAGTGTTCTAAAGAACAACTAGAGCGCTAACAGTCTTACTTATGACAAAAGTATGGCACACCAGAAGCCATCTTGATTGGAATGAAGTGGTAAGTCTAAAAACACTCAATTTAAAAAGGAACAACATGAGGGGGTTAATTTTGCCATAGAAAGTATGATTAGTGCTTCAGAAAGAAAAATTAGGGATCATTTTGAGTGACTTCTCAAATCCTCTTCTATTTCATTAAAAAAATTCGACATGCAGACTGAAACATGCACTTTGAATACCAGCAGCAGACGTCCCTGGTGAGCAGTAGCTTTACTACAGTGATCTAATGTGCAACTAGAGTGCTAACATTCAGAATTTATGGCAAATGTGTGACACATCTGAATGCCTTCTTGATGGAACCAAAGTAAACAAGCATTGAAAATGCAATAGATCTCGCCCTCGTTTAAGTTAAAGCCATTCTTTTTGTAATGAGGTGGCTTTTTAGCTTTGCTTTTATTAGTGTTTTTTCAACTTTCATGTAAATAACATGCATCTGTATGCATATAAGTATATGTATGCATGCATTTATGTTTGTATTTATATAGATATACAGATGATATATGTTTATATATGTATGTATATATATATATTCACTGAAAAAACCATAGGTTATAGACCATATATAGTTAGGAATTAGCATTTACAAAACCTTGAAAATTATCTGAAAAAACCATAGGTTATAGACCATATATAGTTAGGAATTAGCATTTACAAAACCTTGAAAATTCACTGAAAAAACCATAGGTTATAGACCATATATAGTTAGGAATTCGCATTTACAAAACCTTATTTTACTCACACAAAACCATTGAAATTCCATATATAGTTAGTTGCACTAACTATATATCGCGCACCCGCAATCCACTGCTGATGATGTCACATATTACATCATTCATGACATGGTCAGTGACATCACTGATGACATCACTGATGACATCTCAAATGACATCACTGATGACATCTCAAATGACATCACTGATGACATCTCATTTGACATTACTGATCAGTGCTACACGTCAAAGTAAGTACATATGTAAAACACAGTACATGTGAGAGTTGACATATATAAATAACTGTGCATAAGAGCCAGTGAATGTGTGAGTGGCTGTATGGATCATTGTGAACTTGTATCAGGGATTGTATAAGAGAGTAAATATGTGTTAGTATATGTTTGAATAAGTAAAGTTTGTATAACTGTATAGTTGAGGAAATGGAGGTGTGATTGATTCTTTGCATGACTGACTAGGTGTGTGAGTACATGACAGTCTGTGAGTGTCTGTTTACACTGATTGTATCTAAGGTTATATTAGAGTCTGAAGAGGTTCATCGTATTATCACATGAATGATATCATCATATATGGAATTTCAATGGTTTTGTGTGAGTAAAATAAGGTTTTGTAAATGCGAATTCCTAACTATATATGGTCTATAACCTATGGTTTTTTCAGTGAATATATATATATATATATATATATATATATATATATATATATATATTACCTACTGGCGTGTCGCCAGTAGGTATATATAGTTAGGATTTTTTCCCTATGGGATCATTGAAAATTCTATGTCTAATAACTTTGGCCTTTGTGGACGGAATCGGCTGGAATTTTCAGGTAAATGGCACATTTTGTTTCTGAGCAGCCCCTGAAAATTTGGGGGGGTTTCCTCAAGGGGGGGCCGAGAAAAAAGGGGGGTCCCAAAACGCGTTTTTCCCATGTTAATTTCCATAGGGCGGTTGGCCTCACTTTTAGCTCGAACAGCTGAATGGATTTGCACGAAACTTGGCAAAATTGTAGGGACTGTTAGCCCGATGTGCCTTTGCTAGGTCTCAATATATGTGCTCCAGTGGATTTTGAGAAATTAACGTTCAAAACAAGATATATATCTGTAACAGCGCTCCGGGCTGCGCTCCGGTCCGCTTACTTTTCGCGAAACGGAACTTTGCGATGCGAAGCTGATTGGCTCCCCGGTGTCTGTCAACATTCTAAACAGTCCGGAGCGGCCGCCATCTTATCTCTCGGTAGGATCGAGAGAGAAGAAGAGGTGAAAAACGAAGGGGGAATTTAATGAAAGGGGGCAAGGTATACCCCTCTTGACCCCCTAGGAATGTTGTTGGGGTTATTAAAGGGTCCCGTGGGGAAAATAAAAAAAATTATTTTTCACGGTAGAAGCGCTTCCCGGGCCGCGAACTGGGCCGCAAACTGGTAGCGAAACGGGAATTCGCCATTTTGTGCTTCGTTTTAATTAAATTACTAGGTATAAGGGGGTGCGGGAGACGTATCCTAATCCCTTATGTTTTCTGAGGGTGGCTGAGGAGGCTCATATATGTTGATATATGTCTTCCAGCGGCTGTGCGTGCGCCATCTTGTCTCTCGGTAGGATCGAGAGAGAAGAAGAGGTGAAAAACGAAGGGGGAATTTAATGAAAGGGGGCAAGGTATTCCCCTCTTGACCCCCTAGGAATGATGTTGGGGTTATTAAAGGGTCCCGTGGGGAAAAAAAATTGATTTTTCACGGTAGAAGCGCTTCCTGGGCCGCAAACTGGTAGCGAAACGGGAATTCGCCATTTTGTGTTTTGTTTTAATTAAATTACTAGGTATAAGGGGGTGCGGGAGACGTATCCTGATCCCTTATGTTTTCTGAGGGTGGCTGAGGAGGCTCATATATGTTGATACATGTCTTCCAGCGGCTGTGCATGAGCTTTTTTTTTTTTTTGCTGCGTGACGTCTGTTAACGTTCGATTCGATGAAAATCAGAAAGTGTTGACCGCCAATTTGTCAGTGCGATAAAATATTTTGTTATAAATGAATCCTTATTGATAAACATTGTCTGCGCCATCTTGCCTTTTTTCCAATGCCACAATTTTGTCGTGCACGGCAGCCATTTTAGATGCCAGGCCGGTCCCAGGCTATCACCTAGCCCTGCGGATGTAGTTTATGGCCCCAGCTGTAGAGAATCCAGACATGCCAACCCTCCCGATTCAGGCGTGAGACTACTGATTTCAGTGCTAGTCTCCCGCCTCCGGATTTCTGCAAGCAAAAACCCGGGGGCATATTACCAACAACTAGCGATAATTTTTGTCTCTAACTTGTTTAGAGACAAAAATTATCGCCGCACATCGGCGATTTTTATCGCAGATAAACCTTGCTATTAGCAAGGTTTATCGCAAATGCGATAAAAAACGGCCGCAATGCATGAATATCGCTGAAAAGTCCGCGATATTCATGCATTATCGAGCAAATGCTCTTAGCCATGTTATCCACCTCCCATTGGATAACATGGCTAAGAACTGCTCAGGGCAGGTGTTAGCTTTTGGAGATATTCGCGCTTAGCGCGAATATCTCCAAAAGTTGGTAATAGGAGATAGCGATGTTAGGGACTGTTTCCAGTCGCTAACATCTTGGCACGCCCACTTTGCATGTCATTAGTGATAAATATCACTGACATGCAAAGCGGGGCCCAAGATGGTCGCTATCTCCTTTTAGCTGTCACTAACTGGTGTTAGCGACAGCTTGGTAATAGGGAGATAATTTTATCTCCGCTTTCTTGGCTTTTAAAGCCAAAAAAGCGGAGATAAACCCCCTTGATAATATGCCCCACGATTCCTCGGGGGTTTCAGGTGACAGGGCTTGGTATTGTGTTACGTGGTAATTCTTCCAGGAAACGTCAGAGGGTCGATGCAGGGGTTCTAGAAGGGGTGATAAACCATTTAAGCCTCATGAACAAGCGCATGGTCTTTTAAAGATCTGTGAAGTACTCGGGGCGGCGGTGTGTGTGTGTCCTCTTTCAGGAGCGGGCGCGGGGGCGGGGGCACTGCCAGCAACTTGCCAGGCCAGGCAGTGTTCAACACTTGCATCACCCTTTCTCTGCCTGCTATTGCGCTCCATGCTTCGGAAAGGTAAGAAAAAGAACATGCATTTGAGTTTGAAATGTCCGATCCTGTAGCAGTACACTTGCAAAGCCCACACATGACAATAACCCGATTCGAGGCCCCATTCACCCGATTTTTTAAAAATATATAGCACTCCAACAAAGTAGGATTATAAAACTTTATTAACTTTTAAATATAACGAACGCAACAAAAACTGTAAATACATTTAAACATTTTTTGACAAAAAAAGCAACAATGGTCAGAAGCTGTGTTTTGTGCGAATAGTCCCAAGGCAGCACAACGTGCTGAGTTCTGGACGGCACCCAGGTGATGTCACCTGGGTGCCGCACTGGTTTTTGGTTTCCTACAATGCAGCTCAGAAAAACAGCGTGGGGCGTCCCGGGTGGTGCGGGGGGAGGCCTCGTCAGTAGCGGTCTGTTGTGCGAATAGTCCCAAGGCAGCAGAACGCGCTGAGATGTGGATGGCACCCAGGTGATGTCCAGTAAACTGCCGCACTGGTTTTGGTATCCTACAATGCTGCTCCGAAAATTGGCGTGGGGCGGCCCGGGGGGGGCGTGGGGGAGGCGGCGTGAACGGGCCTCCCCAGGTGGCGGCCATCCAGCTGAGTTGCGCCCGCTCTTGCGGCTACAGCGTCTCGCTCACCATGTAGTTGACTTCCGCCCACTCTTGCAGTGCAGCGATAGGCGGCTGCCACAGGACTCTTAAAATGGCGGACGGCTCTTCGGTTTTGGGCATGGTCCACTAAAATGGCCCTGGGACACCTTGGAACTCGGACGCTTGCCTGCTAGGGCTTAGGCTCCATTCTCGAAAGCGTCCCCTCAGCCGTGAAGATTCTACAAAAGTCTTGGGGGCCGTCGACTCCTGCAGGCTTCCGGTGGGGAGCGGCTGCCATGATTGCTCGCGGAATGACCACGACGGAGCCACGAGATGGTGGTGCTCTCATGCTGACGCCAGCTTCAGTCTGAAACATCCAGAAACAAGGTGGGGCTTTCATCGTTTGGGAAAAAAAATGTTCTAAACCAATGAAAAGTGTTATTTTTAGGTCATATGACCAAGCCTTCCATCTTTAGGAAACCAAAAGTAAAATGAACCAATGAAAAGTTTTATAAACAAGTCACATGACCTGTTATGCGGCATAGGGCTACAAAAAGCGTAGAAAATCTGTTGGCACGTGAGGCGGCGTCAGTAGCGGACCGATGTGCGAATAGGCCGAAGGCAGCACAACGCGCCGAGATCCGGATGGCACCGAGTTAGTGTCCAGCAAGTTGCTGCACTGGTGTGGCTATCCTACAATGCTGCGCCGAAAGTCGGCGTGGGGCGCCCCATTGGCCTGTGAGGTCGCGTCAGTCAGTGGGGGCTGTGCGTCTCCCCCAAGATGGAGGCTCCTCGGCTGCAGTGGGGCGCCCCTTATCTTTTCACTCGCCATCCAACTGAGTTGCGTCCGCACTTGCGGCTACAGTAGGCCGAAGGCAGCACAACGCGCCGAGATCCGGATGGCACCGAGGTAGTGTCCAGCAAGTTGCCGCACTGGTGTGGCCATCCTACAATGCTGCGCCGAAAGACGGCGTGTCCAGCTGAGTTGCGGTCACTCTTGCGGTACAGTGACTCGAACGCGCAGAGATCCGGATGGCACCGAGGTGGTGTCCAGCAAATTACCGCACTGGTGTGGCCATCCTACAATGCTGCGCCGAAAGACGGCGTGTCCAGCTGAGTTTCTCCCGCTCTTGCGGTACAGTGACTCGAACGCGCCGAGATCCGGATGGCACCGAGGTGGTGTCCAGCAAGTTGCCGCACTGGTGTAGCCATCCTACAATGCTGCGCCGAAAGTCGGCGTGGGGTGCCTCGTTGGCTTATGAGGTGATGTCAGTAGTGGACCGATGTGTGAATAGGTCGGAACCAGCACAAGGCGCCAAGATCCGAATGGCAAGTCCTGGATGTTGAGTGCCATAGTTGAGAGTTCTGAGCAGTGCTTGTAAGACTGTCTGAAGCTTATTTGCACCTGCTGCAGCTTCACTATTGCCCTGGTGTGGCCAAAGATCGCACATGACATAGGCGGCCGGCTCCCGAGGTCCGGCGGAACTTTTTTCCTTTTCCTTTTTGCTTCTTGTCCCACAATCCGTTTCAACTGAAGACACGACCAGGTCCCTGAATGTGTGCAGGGGGACGTTATTGATTGAATCAAAATGGCGGCTTCACACAAAGCTGACTCAAGCGTTGCTGTTGATGCTATACAGACAAAAATTGGTTTACAGTTTGTACATTCTTCAGGATTTTTTTTTCCATCCAAGGCTGATTGAGAGTTTGTAGAAAAATGGCTTCAGATTTTCCACATACTACTCTTCAACATTCTTCCTAAATGTAACAATGTGAGACTCACTAGGAGAACGGCTGTTTATCTTTCCTTTCAAAATGCTGCCAACAATATTTTCTGAATGGAAGACACCATCTTGTAGCATAAAGGGCCGAAATGGGTTCTGGTCTGGCCGATGGTTGGTGGAGACATTTTGACTATATCTTGGACCTGCCCGGCCTCGCCCAAAATGGCGCCGGTATAAATGGGACTCGTAACTCCTTGTTGTGTACTGGTTGAACAACTTTGATATCACGAGATATGAATGCAGTTTTGATGCTCATGGCGGGCGGGGACGAGAATTGATTGAATATTTTGACATCCCTATTGATATTAAGTTCTGATGTGTTATTGATTACTGTAGTATTGAAAGTTCGAATTAACGTCACCCATGGTACTTGCCCGCAAATGTATATCTAGATGATTTTTTTGTGAGTGGCCCTGTCGTAATTTAATTACAAAATGTACGTCCACCGATTCCGCAACTGTTAGACACCTTAGTTCTTGCAACCTAATGGCCCGCTCGTTACGTTCCTCTATAATGTAAATGTCTCCTCATCATATACGATTTCAGTTTGCTCCGTGGCCGGCCCACGTGGTTATAGGCCCGTATTTGTATACTGACATTTTCACAATAAAGGTTTTTAAAACAAAACATGGTAGTAGTATTTACATTGGTAAAGTTTTTACTTTTAGTCACTGTTTTCGAATCAGTAAAAGGCAAGTGAAATAAAGCAGTCCAATTACATGACGGATAAAAGGTATAATACGTAGGAACGCAGTAAAGATAAATGGTCAAGGGCAGTTGTGTTTTCCACTCCTGCAACATAAAGTGATCGATAAGAATCTGATAATCAGGCGTATCGGCGACTAAGACAGCAGGCCGAGTCTCTTTTACTCAACGGCTCCGTCATGGAACAAAGAAACGCCCTTTTTCTCGAAAAAGGAATATATTTTACTTGCAGGACAGTTGTAAATTTTCCGGGAAAGTACATTAGCCTGGAATATTATAATATATATGTTTAAAAAAAAAAAGTTTGAAATCAATAAAAAGCGTATTTTTTAGGTCATATGACCAAGCTTTTCATTATTAAAATAACAAAAGTAAAATGAACCAATAAAAAGTTTTATTAACAAGTCACATGACCTGTTATGCTTACGTTACGCGCTGCGCGCCGCGCCCCGGATCACTTCCGGGTGCGCTAACGCGGCGTGTCATATAACGCATTACGCGACAACGTGGTCAAGAATATAGTCAAAATGTCTCCACCAACCAGCGTTCGGAACACAACCCCTTTCAGCAGTCCAAAAAGTTCTGTTAAATGACAACAGAGGGGACAGGCAACAAGAACCATCAGTCAAAGAGGGGAGGGCAAGTTCTTCTCTACCGGGTCATGTTGGGGCTATACCGGAACTGATCGAATTGGTAGTCTACAGTGTTTCTGGATGTTTCAGACTAAAGCTGGCGTCAGCATGAGAGCACTACCATCTCGTAGGTCCGTCGTGGCCATTCCACGAGCAAACATGGCAGCCGCTCCCCACCAGAAGCCTGCGGGAGTCGGGGGCCCCCAAGACTTTTGTAGAATCTTCACGGCTGAGGGGACGCTTTCGAGAATGGGACCCAAGCCCTATCAGGGAAGCGTCCGAGTTCCAAGGTGTCCCAGGGCCATTTTAGTGGACCACGCCCAAATCTGAAGAGCCGGCCGCCATTTTGAGAGTCCTGTGGCAGTCGCTTATCGTTGCATCGCAAGAGCGGGAGCAACTCAACTACATGGTGAGCGAGACGCTGTAGTCGCAAGAGCGGGCGGTAAACAGCTGAATGGCGGAAGAGGCACAGTGTAGCAAAAGCGGGCGGAATGGCAACTAAAACGGTAAAGGGGCGCCCCACTACAGCGTGTCTTCAGGTCAAACGGATTGTGGGACAAGGTCCAGAATAGAAGAGTCATCAAAAGGCAAAAAGTTCAGCCGGACCCCGGGAGCCGGCCGCCTATGTCGGGGGCGATCTCAGGCTAAACCGGTGCTATAAGACTTGGGGAGGGGGTCGGAGCCAAGCGTCTTCTCCGAGTCCGTGCCATCACACCGCCCCTCGGGGGCCTCCGTCAAGCGGTTTAGGGAGGTACCATATCACATTGTTTTCAAATGCAGTCAGGTCCACAAACGACCCTCACTTACTTTGAGAATAGTGAAGCTGCAGTAGGTGGAAATAAGCTTCAGACAGTGTTACAAGCGCTGCTCAGAACTCTGAACTATGGCACCCAACATCCAGAACTTATGCCATTTGAGAATGGCAGTGACATCGAAGCAACTCAGGGACCAAAACCATTAACGTACTTTCACGTATGAAAATCTTACTTGGGGAGGGGGCAGGAGCGAACCGCCCCCTCCCAGTCCGCGCCACCACACCGTATGTTGAAAATCTGAAGCCATCGTTCTACAAACTCAACCAACCTTGGATGGAAAAATCTAGAAAAATGTACAAACTGAAAACCAGTTTTGGTCTGCATAGCATCAGTAGCAACGCTTGCTATCAGAGTGCATGAGTTTCATGCTCGATCGATTGAGCTAGCCGGATCGGGCAATAAAAAGTATAAAATAGTTATGTAAATAGTTATTTAATAAAATGTTTTACCCTGTTTCTTTGCTGGTGTGTTGTATATATTTTTAATATTTGCATAGGGTTTGTCGTTATTTTGGGCGGGGTGGGTGACGGAGCCGAGCTGTCTTGCAGCCCTCATGGTGTGGAGCTCAGTTCATCTCACTATTTTCGTATTTCTCATGAAGGGTTGTTCCTAATATTTCTATTTTAGCGAGGTCAAAAAGAGATCCAATTAGTGGTCTACTGATTTTGCTCGATTAATTTTATTTTTTTACACGATTTTTCACGATTTTTCACTATCTGCAAAGACTAAACAGAGTATTGCGACTTTGTGCTTGTTTGTAAATAGAGAATGAACCAAAGAGAATCAATTGTAAAACAGTAAATGCTTGGATAACAATCAATCAAATGGAGAGACAAGCAGGCACGACGGATTACAACGGGGGTAAAGGCCTGCGTTAACTACTCTTCACTATCTGCAAAGAGAGAGTACTACTAAGAGAAAAGAGGGGGGGGGGCAGCGTTCAAAGCACATCAGCGTGCATAAACACGAAAAAGTTTTTACCTAACACGTACTTGACATTTGACAGCTTTTGATATTTGCTATTAAAAAACCATTGAAATTCACAGAAAAAACCATAGGTTTTAGGCCATATATAGTTAGGAATTTGCATTTACAAAACCTTGAAAATTCACTGAAAAAACCATTGGTTATAGACCATATATAGTTAGGGATTAGCCTTTTCAAAACCTTATTTTCAACACTCATGCACAGTCAACCGCACATACAGCTGTTTCCACATGCACTTTTGAACCCATACATATAGTGAATCAACTACTCACACATCTATGTACAGAGTCACACACCTCCCAGCCACCCATACACACACACTCAGTTTCCCATACAAATACTTGGACAACCAATGAATAACCCATACAGTTACTCATATAGCTACTGATCAACATATGCAGCAGTTTGTAGAACAACAGATATAATGATGCACAAATTAAAACAGTTTAGTCACTAACCCATGCACTCAGTGAGACACATTTAATCACTCACTCATACAGTCAGTCATGCACCTACTAAATCCTTCATCCAGACACTTATACATCCACTCATTCTTCAATATGTAAGACATATTTTAACTTTACAGAAACATACAGTCACTGGATGATGTCATCAGTGATGTCATCAGTGATGTCATTTGAGATGTCATCAGTGATGTCATCAGTGAAGTCACTAACCATGTCATGAATGATGTAATATGTGACATCATCAGCAGTGGATTGCGGGTGCGCGATATATAGTTAGTGCAACTAACTATATATGAAATTTCAATGGTTTTGTGTGAGTAAAATAAGGTTTTGAAAAGGCTAATCCCTAACTATATATGGTCTATAACCAATGGTTTTTTCAGTGAATTTTCAAGGTTTTGTAAATGCAAATTCCTAACTATATATGGCCTAAAACCTATGTTTTTTTCTGTGAATATATATATATATATATCCATACCACGCCCCTCTATATTACCTACTGGCGGTCGCCAGTAGGTAGTTATAGTTAGGATTTTTTTCAATGTTAAATCTCAAAATTCTATTTGGAATAACTTTGGCGCCGGTTGACGAATCTGCCTCAAAATTTCCTCAAAATGGCCTCGCGGCGTTCCGGTCCTTCCCTGAAAGTTTGGGGGGGATTCGTCAAGCGGGGGCCGAGATAAAAGGGGGGTCCCAAAACGCGTTTTCCCCATGTTAATTTCCATAGGGCGGTCGATTTCACTTTTAGCCCGAACGGCTGAATGGATTTCCACCAAACTTGGCAAAATTGTAGGGACTGGTAGCCCGATGTGCCTTTGCTATGTCTCAAGATATGTGCGCCAGTGGATTTTGAGTAATTAAGGTTCAAAAAAATATATATATCTATAGCCGCGCTCCGGTACGCGCACTGGTACGCGCACCGGGCGCTTACCGCGACTTGCGCGCAGAAAGCTGATTGGCTCTGGGGTGTCTGTAAACATTCTAAACAGTTCGGAGCGGCCGCCATCTTGTGTCTCGGTAGGATCGAGACACGAGAGGTGGCCAAAACAAAGAGGGAAATGACCATAAGTGGGCAGAGTAGACCCCCCTTGACCCCCTAGGTTTGATGTGGGGGCCATAAAAGGGCCCCGCGGAGCAAAAAAAAAATAAAAAAAATTTTTGATTTTCGCGGGGTGAGCGCCCGGTACGCGCACCGGTACGCGCACCGGTACGCGTACCGGGGAGCGTACCATGGGGAAAAAGAATGACAGTTTTAAAAGTAGCTGTTTAAAAAAAAAAATGTTTTGTTGTTTTTTTTATACATACACATACATATATATAAATGCATATGCATATATATATATATGCATATATGTGTATATGTGTGCGTGTAGAGAGAGGTAGAGAGGTAGAGGTGTAGAGGTAGAGAGGTAGAGAGGTAGCGGTAGAGAGGCAGAGATTAGTAGAGAGAGAAGAAGAGAGAGGTAGAGAGGTAGAGAGTAGAGAGTGAGTAATAGAGAGTAGAGAGTGAGTAGTAGAGAGTAGTAGAGAGCAGTAGAGAGAGTAGCAGAGAGTGAGTAGTAGAGAGTAGTAGAGTGAATAGTAGAGTGAGTAGTAGAGAGTAGTAAAAGTAATTTACAATCGTTCGGAATATCGGTGTTTGGGCAGATATGATCCAGGGACCCCCAGTATGCAAGGGGAATTAGTCCCCCCTCTACAAACGCGCCAGTGGCCTGCATTGCAGAGAGGTGTAACAAGGGTGTGGCCTCATTACACTTCTCTGCAATGCAGCTCCCTCGCGCATACTGGAGGCTCCTGGTGGACCAGTGGACCCCAGGGACCCCCAGTATGCAAGGGGAATTAGTTCCCCCTCTGCAAACGCGGCAGTGGGCTGCGTTGCAGAGAGGTGTAACAAGGGGCATAGTCTCATTACACCTCTGCAATGCAGCCCCTGGCGCATACTGGAGGTTCCAGGTGGGCTAATTGGCCCCCAGGGGCCCCCAGTATGCAAGGGGAATTAGTTCCCCCTCTTCAAACATGCACGGGGGCTGCGTTGCAGAGAGGTGTAAAAAGGGTTGTGGCTTCATTACACCTCTCTGCAATGCAGTCCCCTGGCGCATACTGGAGATTCCTGGTGGGCTTTCAGGTCTTATATAGTTAGGAATTAGCATTAAAAAAACCTTTGAAATTCACTGAAAAAACCATAGGTTTCCCACCAGTTATAGTTAGGAATTAGCATTTAAAAAACCTTTGAAATTCACTGAAAAAACCATAGGTTTCACACCAGTTATAGTTAGGAATTAGCATTTAAAAAACCTATTAAATTCACTGACAAAACCATAGATTTCACACCATTTATAGTTAGCTGGAAATTTTACTGACATAAAACCATTGAAATTCCCACGTTATAGTTAGTTGGACTCACTATAACTTGCGCGCCTGTAATGCACTGCTGATGACGTCACATATTACATCACTCATGACATGGTCAGTGACATCACTCATGACATCACTGATGACACCATCCTTGTGACAGAGTGACAGACCTCATTTCAGTGTAATGTAACGCTTGAAACACATATTCAAAAATAGAAACAAACATTTTCAAAAAAATGGAGATACCCAAACCAGTAACAACAACCAATTCAGTAATTCCACCATCTATATACACATCCACTCATTCACCAACAGTTCTATATAGTCACTCATATATATACTCACTCATCATATGTAGTGATACACCTATACATCCTGTTACACATCAGCAGTCATCCAAAAGTTACTCACACACATACTCACACATGCAAATAAACTATTGAACATCCATTTATTTGCATATACATTTATACACACACTACCACCTTACTTCTAAGGAAACTTACCCATACTTACTCTCTTAAACAATCACTTATAGAAACACATACTTATTTAAACAGGAACTTCTACAATCTCTCACTATATATACTATACTCACTTATATACATCAATACTCACATATACTAGATTAAAACATATGTCGTTACTAATGAAGACACTAGTGAGACAGTCATTCACTCACTAACACACACATATACACACTCATCCACCCATACAGTCCTGCACATATGCTGTCTTCAAAACACATACAAACAGTGAGTCAGTCACCAACCCCTGCAGCCACTTATACACAAAGAGAAACACTGATACAAACATTTAAATATTTAAACAATACTCGCTAATATATGTATTCACTAAGATACACGTAATAAGCCAGTTACCCAACCAATTTTTTTTTAAAAAAACATCCATTTACACACTTATTTAAACATTTATTCTTCCATCGACCTTTACAAATACATATATAAAACAAATTTATTTTTCAGAAAGACACACATTCACTGGATGGTGTCATCAGTGATGTCATGAGTGATGTCACTGACCATGTCATGAGTGATGTAATATGTGACGTCATCAGCAGTGCATTACAGGCGCGCAAGTTATAGTGAGTCCAACTAACTATAACGTGGGAATTTCAATGGTTTTATGTCAGTAAAATTTCCAGCTAACTATAAATGGTGTGAAATCTATGGTTTTGTCAGTGAATTTAATAGGTTTTTTAAATGCTAATTCCTAACTATAACTGGTGTGAAACCTATGGTTTTTTCAGTGAATATATATATATATATATATATATATATAGATATATATATATATATATATATATATATATGTGCATATCTTTGTTTAGGTTTATATGTGGAGGTAGTTTATGTCTAACTGTAGTTTATGTTAGTATTGTGCCAATGTATGTGTGTTAAGGGGGTAGGATGTTGATGTCATTTGTGTTAAATGTTTAGGATAGATTAAGATAAGTTAGTGTAAGATAGTGTTAAGGTTAATTAGTGTGAATAGGTAGGTTAGGCTTAATATGGATTGTGTAGGTTAGTGTAGGGTAGGTAGGTTAGGTTTGGGCTTAGTTTAGATAGTGTAATTTAGTGTAGGATAGGTAATTATTGTTTTTTAGGATGAGATTTGTTTACATAAAAATAGTTTTCTACTTTCACATTGTAATCATTTCATACTTCAGAGTCGTCATCATTGATTAGGTTGAGTTGAGTATATTATGTAGTTAATTCCTACAGTCTTAGGAGATATGTGTTACTATGTTAGAGGCCTAGGGACAAGTACTGTGAGTGTCCTCTCTGTGTGACTTGACAAACATCCCAACACCAATATTCACCCACTGTAGCTCTGTGTGTGTAAGAGATGCTGCATGTATAGTAGAGATGGTTCTGTCACTCCATATTACCCATTCCTGGCTGTACTGGAACACAGATTGGTGCCTGCCACTAATACACTCACCCTTGCACCATAGTGCTAGTAGGTCATTGTTGTTATCTGGTTACAAATCATGAATGTGGCCCCCACCTGCCCGGATAACCTTAATAATCCTTGGCATTGAGTACTTGCTAATTGTGGCACTTCATGAGTGTGGCTTTGTGCAACTCCTTGCTAAGTTTGAAAACCACAAGTCTCACATTTCCTCATAACCTGTAACTGTATAGGTTTGTTCCTGGCTTTGTGCTCTGGCTTCTAATTATTGATATGTGTGTATATTGTACAATTGATGTCATGTGTGTCATGTGTGGTTGCACTCACACTCAATGCATGTGAGTGCTATCAGGGGCAGAGTAACACATCTACCCTATGTATCCCTAACAACGCCATTTATCAGTTGACACAGGACTCCAAAATATGTTACTTGCATTTCATGCATACTGACATCCAAGGGGTTAGACTGGCATTCTAGATCCTTGATTGGCATAGATATTGTGCAAAATCAGATGGAGTCTGGGCATGAGTATCTTCATATTCTCAGGGAATACATGATTAAAGTACGTTAGGATATTTTCAATGTAAGCATTGAGGCAATCATATGTGCTTGATTGCGTTGTCATAATCACTGAGCAAGATATACGTGGATGTGTGAAACAGTGTTAATGGCACACATGCCTCACAGGACCCATTTTGAACAGGTAGGCATTTGTGTGATTAGTAATGCATTATCACTGTGTGCCAGTCAAATAACTGAGGTATATTGTCACACCATGACTTTCAATAGGTAAGTCAGACATTCTGCGTAATGCCATGGCAGTGGATGAACATGATTTTGGACATGTACAACAAGAGAAGGTGATAGTGACTTTAGCGCTATTTCCTTGAGATGCTAAGTAGTAGGTTTTGTTTTTACACATCCATCATGGACTAGTTAGTCCTGTCTGCAACAGACATACAGCACGCTGGTTCATCAGAGTGTAGTTATTTACAGGTGTGTCTATGGGCATGTGCATATTTGTAGTTCTTGGGGCAACAATACCAACATTGTTATAGACCAACGAGTGTCCAGACAGAGACCTTACGGGATACATGCCATGTGACATGTAGAGGTGGGGAGAATTCCATTGAGGAGGAGGTGTAAACTGCCATTAGGTATGTAGGCCTCATTAAAAGTCCACACATGGATAGGATAAACAGGTGAGCATACAAAAAGGATACTGTATCAGGTGGCATGATGATAAACACAGGTCCACTGAGAAACTGGCCAAGAGGGACAGACAAATGTTACTGGTCAATTTGCCACAGGAAACTGGTGAAGTACACATCTTCCTCCTCTGAAGTGTGGTGTGCCTCCTCTAAAGGTGGGGGTGTTTGTGTGGGAGGCATCTGAGGCACACACACATCAGGGGCAGAGAATGTAGCTCTCCTGCCCCTGCCAGCATTTGTCTGGGCCAGCAAGGAAGGGCAGCACAGTGCTGATAAAGGCCTGCGGGCTTGTCAAAAAGGCAACAACGTCGCAGAGGAAGACACCCATAGTAGATATACAGGAGTCCTGCTTGCGCTCCATAGATTGAAAGTGGGTGTGGCTGGCCCAAAGCTGGCTGGCAACCTCACTGCTGTCATATTGGCAGGGCTGTTGTTCTTGTCTCTGCCTCATGAAACCAGCAATGTCAGCCAGGGACTGTTCCATTCTAAGGAGTGATGGGTAGGTGCCTTTGGGACTTCGGCAACTACGGGCTTCTTCTAGAGTGCCCATGATGGTCTCCATCCCTGCCTGCACCTCATCTACCAGCTGCCACTGGACTCCTACTGCTCACCATTGGAACACTACTTTTGGGTCTTCGGAGTCCACAGCTGGGCTTTTTCTCTCATATGGGGCATGTCCTGTGGTAGGCGATTCCTGTGGATACCCAGTGACGCTGTCATCCCTTGCAGGGACCAGAGAAAATGTTTCAGTACAGTCCAGGAGTTGCTGGAAGGTCTCATTGTCCATCGGGGGGGCAGGATGTCATTGCCAACAGGTTGGTCATCCAGGACAGGTTGTCGATCAGGAAGTGTTGTTTCTCCCTCTGCATTGAATTTGGAATATGTTGATGGTGATCTATGATAGATGTTGAAATGAGTAATTTGGCTGACATACAGACTTTATTCTCATTCACTTTCAGTTAATCATTAATGTGTAGGACAGATGTTACTCCAAAGAAATAAGGCCAAGCTGCACTGTAGTTGACTTTCAGATGGCAATGTCTTTACATTGTTCACATAACCACTGTGTGACAAGGGTGCCTTTTTGTGTCATACCACACATTGCAATGCAGTTACACAGCTTGCTGGCCTACCCTGCTTGTGAGGGTAAGTTGAGGTGAGGGCCACATCTGCCTTGTTGATTACCTTTCTTTTTCATGATGGCTTTACTGATTAGAAAGTCTCTTATTGACACCACTACTGTGTACATTGCACCAAGTCACCAGGGTGCCTGCATTCCCTCTAGCCTCTACTCAGCCCACAGCTACTGGGAAAGTGATGTAGGTTTGGTCATGTATTTTATTTGATTCTGCACTCTGCCTTTCACACAGAACATCACGCCAGTCTGCCTTGTTGTGCTATCCTTCATGCACTTTGTGCATTCATGTAGACAAGGGCTTATAGTTAACACACATTCACACAACTCTACACAGCTGGCAACCTTGCTACATTGCAGGAATGTTTAAGGGCATGTACTTACCATGGTTTACTTATTTGTGTGAAATTATGTAATTTTATTACACACAGTCGTCTCCATAGGTCAGTACAGTAGGCACTGTGTACCATCTCTGAGGTGGATAGGCCCAGTCAAACGTGGGAAATTGCAACAACTGACGCTCACTCCATTTCGTCATTGCCAGAGTTGATTATCTGTAGAGTACCACATATCTCTTTACTCAGCCCCGCTCACTTGTACCTGTACATGACTCCTATGGTAATCCTGATTTAAACCCAGGGACTCTACTTACTTTCAATCACTGATGGCAACCAGATCATACATTTACTCTTATGTGACACCAACACTAGCAATGTAAGTTACCATGTGCAATTGACCGACATGCCTACCCATATGTGAGAGCTAAGGCTCAAGCTGTACGTCACTTGCTAGCAGCAATGATATTCTATGACATGTACCTACCCTGGTTGGCCACACCACTAGGCCCATACACCTCACCCTCCAACCATCCCCAAACCATGCCCATATTCCTGGGTACCCAGCTCATCCTGTCACTTCAGCATTCCATGTTTCACATGCTCCTGCTTTGACATATGTGACTTAGTCAGACCTTTATTTTTACAGCTCCCTCCTGACACCTGCTACATATTTACCCTGCTCCACATTACATTTAGGATGTAGTACTCCAATGCCCTGTTCTACTGCCTGCCTTGTCAACTGTGACACTATCAGACACAGCAGTGGCTGACTATCACTCAGCCTACCCTGGAGAACACACGCCACAACTCACCTCCTTTCTATGAAATGGCTCCCCATTCAGATACTGTGCCGGTTCAATGGACTCAGCCACACTTACATTGCACTACACTACCAGGGGCCCACCAGCCTCATACACCATCTATTCTTCCAACAAACATGCATGTCATCTGGTGTGCATCACTTGCATTCACCTCCACCCCAAGTATACATTTGTAAATGACAGGAGGAAGGTTGGTCTCTAACATGGCGGGTGATACCTGTGTGCTCTCACCCCAGACACCGGGACAGCTGCGTGGAATGTAGTTTCATGCTAGTGACTATGCATGTTGCTCTTCCCATGATCTTACTTGGTGATACTTCTCAGACTCCCCACCTGAACCCTCTCTCAGTTGAGGAGTTAATCATTTGGCAAGCCCATTCCATTCCATTGCTTTACAGTCCAGATTGTGCAGCATGGGCCCAAGATAGACACACTAGCCTCATGGTGCAGGGGGGGGGGGGGCATTGTCGTAGTCAGGTTGGGCAGGGTTCAAGTGTATATGCATGATGTGCTCCTTCAGTTTAGGGTTTTTGCTTTATATTGTGTGACTTGTACTCCTGGTCACTAATGTTTTACATTGCACTACAAGTTCCAGTATACAAAGGTGAACCTGCACAGGTGGTGAACATCACACATGGACTGGAGAAACTTGACAGAGCTGACATGTAACTAGGCAGTATGACTTACATTTATGTGATGTATGAATTAACACGTGAGAGATTCCTGCCATGTCCCTTGCACACAGCACAGTTCAGAGCAGGAACGTAGCTTTCTACACTGCACTGCATGACATTTTAACCACCTTGTTGGCATTTACCCTGTAGGTCTTGGTGGTCCTCAAAAGCCAGCACTGTCCTGTCCTTCCACGCCTGCCACCAACTCTGCTCGGATGACTGATGCCACCTGCTCCTTCAATGTGGTCCAGGACCCCCTGGTCCACAGTTCCTCCTCCTCCAGTCCGCATGGCTGCCCTCAGGGTCTTGGTCAGTTTCTCCTTGGTCCTGCACTTATAGTCATGCCAGCACTTCTTGCACGCTGGCACTGTCCTTTTAATTTGCCCTACACTGTTTATCTTCTCCACTATGGACTACCAAATGGCTTCTTTCTTCTCTAATTTAATTTTGTAATTAAAGTTTGGTTTTCCTCCTCACCGAAATTACTCTTCCTCTTCACCTGGGTGTCTGTTTGGACATCCTGGCTGGTGTTGGAGTTGTTGCCCTGACTGCTGCTGCCCGCTCTATGTCTCACTTTTGATGTGTAGGTATTATTTTTTACCAGTGCATCACTTGTTAAGTGATTTTTGACTCATGACGCACTTCAGTGTGATGCAAAGGTGATTTGCAGTATGTAAGCCTTGCTTTAAGACTCGCAAAACAGCTTCGCTTCACTTTGCTGCAAATTCACTGCTTTTCTCTGCTCCATCCGTCCCACGGATGCGTCAATATTCATTCCACACCTAGGGACCTAACGACATGGTGCACCAAACCTTAAATATGGCGTATCCATGGCATTTGAAACTGTCACAACTTTTTCTGAAAACAATTGCTGCCTTGCCGCAGTGATGCGTCTTTTCTCATACATGAGCCCATCAGTGTGTAAAACAGAAAGAAAAAACATAACTTGATTGAACTATTCAATAGATCAATTCTTACACTTTCAAACAATTTTTCAAAAAGAATTACATGAATGAAAGATCCCAAGAAGGAAGGGGATTGTTCCCCCACAGTTGGAGGATGAGTTGTTTCACGTATCTTTGGAGAGACGATGGACTGTAGCGAGGAGCTGAACCTATGAACTTCACGCCTTTGATACGTAATCCTACAAATATCTTGCAATTTAAACACTAACCAAGCTAACAAATCACTGTACCTACTAGACCTGAGGACCCATCGCAAAATGCGCAATGTTAGAGGGAATCATTTCAGGCGGTGAACTGCAAGCTTATTCATGAAACCTTCACCTATATGTTGCTGTTTTCAGCAAAATGAAGGGTCATCAAAACTGGTAAGTCTGTTCCCTTAAACTGTCTGGGACTGGATAGAAGACTGAGAGAAACAGGGTACCAGCAAGAAGGATTCTACCAGCCTAGGGGATCATCTGGGGATCTCGCTGGACTTAGACAACTTCACTCTGTGCCCCATAATATTGTGACAAGTGAAAGCACTCTGACTGTCGACTGCACATCCTGAAAGTGGGTTGAAGATGCGCTAGCTCTGCAGAGGTCAGATGAAGGGCAGGGAAGCCTTGCTTATGACTATAAGGTGACTTTGCACTGCTACATTGAAGACACAAGATCACCCCTACCCCTATAGCCTGAGTTCAGGTAGGACTTTGCAAAAGATGACCCGTCCTTCTGGCGGCTCTCTATTTTGGGGGAATGTCATTAAAGTTGAATTATGGTTGTATCCTGCTACTTTTTGTGTATTCTACTTTTGTTGTTTATGTGGCATTAGGTAGGTTAGTGTTGTCGTTATATTGGACGTTAGCAGTAGATGCCGATTGATTTCTTTTAAATCAGCCTTTGCTTACTGGGTTAAAGTTTGTGTATGTGTTCAAACAAGTGGGGCTAGAAGTTGGAATTGTTCCTTTTTAATGATTATTCTAACTGACACTTTTCAGGCTTTGACTTTTGCCAAGGGTTATGTTTTCTAACCTTGGCTGCTATAGGGAATCTACATTGCCCATGTGAGTATGATTTGCCCCAGGTTTAGCGTCCTGTGCATACAATTATACGACCCCTTTTGTTGCCCAAGAAATTCAACCAAGTGAAGCCGGTGATATTGTATTTACATTTTTTAACTACCCTTAGAGTATGTTATTTTCATCATGGTATCTTTCTGATGTTTTAAAAGCAAGTTGACCTGTGCTTGTTCTTTTATTGCTGTAATTGTGCAGTTAATGTATTTTACTTTGTTCAACGTTTATGATTTTAAAATCCAATAAAATATATATTGAATAAAAATCGACTATACTAACTTTATTAAATGCCTCAGAGTCCTGCCATTCAAGAAACCTGCTTAAATAAAGAGGAGCACAAAAAGCTAGCTGAAAAAGTAAGAGGCAGCTTAATGTCCTTATCTTATTCCTCACACTACAGAATAGTATCCATTTAGGATGGTGATGGTGAAACAAGATTGAGGAAGTTGGGGATTTTGGCTTGTGTAGTGGACACTTAATAGGTGAACTGGGTTTAATTGATGTTTGGTGCAAGCAATACCCCCAAGACAGTTTTATTCCAATTCACAAGTTTCATACACTACAATAGATTAAATATCTAGAAATATATGCTCGGCGCTCTGGTATCAAGTGTTTGGAGATGCTTTTATCAGATCAGTCCATACTGTCTGCCTAATAATCAATGGGTGTGAAAGAGACCCCATATCCCAACCTGGAAAGTAAGGGCTAAAATATTGTTGGGCTCTGTACTCTGTTTGGAATTAGTGAGGTGCTCCGACATTACTGTGAGGCGAACTGCTATCCATCGTCTTCCAGGACCATGGAGTGAAAGTAGTTGTGAGGAAAGCGTGCATTTGGGAAAGCTGGGAAGTGAGCCAACAACTGAAAGTGGAGATATCGGATGCTGAGGAAAGTTTTGCTCGGTTGGAGAAAGAACTTGCTACCATAGTTGCCTGCTAAGGCTATGGAATGTAAGCAAACATATGGTGAGCAGTATACATCCCTAGACAAGTACTTCTATTCATCTTATAGACTTCAGAGGTAGGAAAACAAGTATTGGGGAATGTTGGCTTGTCTCTTACAAAGGGAGACACAAGCCAATTCCACACTCCATGTAGTAGATGAAAAGAGAAAACTGCAATGCCCACAAACAGTGCTAAATGAAGATTGTTGACACTATCTAAGATCCTTATATACATTATGTATATGCATCACTATATACACCACTTGCAGTCCCTGATCTAGAAGCAATAAAGAAGTATTTGGGCAATGCAAGGTAGTTGAGAACGTCACCTGACCAGAAAGCACAACTTTACACCCCTTGGAGCAGGGAAGAGGTATTGGCCTCTGTGGAGCACATGCAGAAAACCTTGGAACAGATGGTCTTGGAGCCTAATTTTCATATATCATGCTTTGAAATGTTGCTGGCCAAGGTCCTTGAGGTATGTGTTGAGTCACTGGAACAGGGTTAGCTCTTGCACAGCATCAAAATTGCTTTGCGTTGCAAATGGCAACCTTCTGGTAATTTAGGCAAAGAGGCCAGGTTTGAGGCGAATCAGTGCAAAACATTGTTTAAAATGCAAAGACTGTTTAACGAGGCTAGCAAAACTTGCTTTTAAGTCAAAACCTAGGGCCTGATTCACAAAGGTAAGTTATACTTTTTACTAAGTTTACACTTGGGAGTAAGTTAACTACTTTCAGCATTCACAAACAATCAGTGTAAACTTACTTCAAAGGGGTACAAAAGTGTAAGTTAAATGGCTCCACCCCGGAATAATGTCATTGGATTACTCAAGTGTGGGGAATGGGTGATGTTTCTCCCTAAACCCATTCCTGCCCTTCCTAAATCCCTCTTAGTCATCCCTAATCCCATCCCCTTCACTAAAAAGTCTGCCCCTTATCCTAGCCACAGTCTCCAGTCCTCCCACATTTACTACTGAATCATGTATTTACTTACTTGTGCAGATACTCTGCAGTCATGCAAAAGAACTCCGCACATAAAAGTACAGGCAATGCGAAGTCATAGAACTCTGAACGTGGGGGCTTAATTATGAGAGCCCTGCTTCACTTTTGCACTGCATGAAGTAGTACATGCGTAAGGCAGGGCTCTCATAAAGATTTATGAAACCACACAAGGCTTTGAGAGGCCTCATAAATCATGAGTAAGGTGACGCAGTGCATATGGCTGCACCGCCTTACTCTGCACCTTGGAGGCACTCCATGGGCGTTGTGGTGGGTTTTCCCCATGCAATACCCATGGAATTTGATGTTGCCCCAGATTTACAACAAGCATTTTCAATGCAATAGGTCTCGCATTAGGAATGTTTGAGCTATTGGTATTGTAAATGACAAATATATGTGTTGGTTTTGAAAATAGCTAAATTAATAGCTTTGTCATTTACAATTCCAATAGCTTTAACTTTCGCAAATGTGACACCTATAGCATTTGAAATGCAATATGTGTTGTATTTACGTGACTTAGATGTATTCATATTACAAATACTAATGGCTTTTAATTTTTTTAAATAATTAATACTTAAATAAAAGTTATTGTAATTTATAATGGCAATCGCTTAAAGTTTTGTAAATAACTTTTGTGAAGATTATGTTCAGTGTATTTTATTGTGACGAAGAAATTCCAAGAACAGAAGTGAAATATTAACATATTTTTGTGACATTTGTAATAAAGCTTGAAACATTGAGAGAACATATTTGAACCAGTTGTTGTTGAATGGTTGCACAGATTGATGCAGTGGTGGCGCTGAGTGATGTTGTGGTGGCGACGAGTAATGCTGTGGTTTTCAGAGATGCTGTGGTAGCGCATAGTGATGTTGTGGTGCCCCTGAGTGGTGCTGAGTGATGCTGTGGTGATGCGATAGATAGAGTGAGTGCGATAGATAGATAGATGGAGGGCAATAGATAGATAGAGGGAGGGCGATAGATAGATAGAGGGAGGGCGATAGATAGAAGGAGGGCGATAGATAGATAGAGGGAGGGTGATAGATAGAGGGAGGTAGGGCAATAGATAGAGGGAGGGAGGTTGATAGATAGATAGATAGAGTGAGGGAGGTTAGTAGATAGATAGATAGATAAGGTGACCTCACAACTCCAAGTCCACTCCTGAAAGACAAGAAAGAAAGACTGCAGAAAGAGGGGCGCTGCTGGTATGAGAACAGGAGGACAAGACCTGCATGAACTCCTGTTAGGGCAGGGACAGCATTCGGTCGTTAGACTTCTTGCAGGTGATGGGGGGGATCACAGATTAGGATGCCTGTGAGAGAAGATTCCACGGGGAGAGGCCAGAGCAAGAGACAGCTCCGATGATGTAAATGGGTGTTCTCCTAGGGCACTACTCACAGCAGGGTCTTATTACCCCAAGAGTTAGGTCTCCTACTTAACACATCAGTTAAGCCGTACATAGCTGGAGGCTTTCAGGAAGATGTCTAAAGGATGCTGAAATTCCAAAAAGAAGGGTTCTTGCATGTACCCTTAGTGTTTGAGCAATGTAGTAGAACCAGACGACCACTTCCAGGAGTACAGCCGAAAGAAAGAGTCAATGACGACAGAATCTCCTTAAAACATTCTTGGCAGCACAATCTTTGTTTTGAAGGTTATTGCAAAGATGACACTTCAAGATTAATGTAAGAAGTCATTTTATCAGCGAGCAAGCCAGTAACATGTCAACACTACCTAACCACCATCCAACGGACAACCTCTACCATTTCACAACCCCACAACTTATGGTATCCAGTTACCTAGGTACTGGTAACAAGGATACCACAGTTATCAAAGCTGGCGAATCGCTCAGCGCATCACACCAGGGAAGTTCAACTGTTCACAAGAGATGCTGAAGTGGCGGAGGTTAAAGGTCAATCAAGTGCTCAAACAAACACCTCAGCGGTCCAAAGATGCAGGTGGGGCCACAGCTCGGGGGCTGGCATAGGGTGGTCAGGAGTGAGGTAAAAGGTAGTGCAGGTATAATTAAAGTGATGTTGAGAAAAAGAGTATACGTGATCAACAGGCAACATGTCGACGCGAGTTACCTCAGCACACTACAAAGAGATCTCACACAAAGGGACAGGACTTTCCCACCTTAACACCCTGCATGTTACGGACTACACTCGCCGCCGTGTGTCACCCAGAGATTGTATGAACATGGAGGCCTGACAGCCAGGGAGGGGAGTGCAGGGTGACTGCGGCCCGTGGAATGTGACTGCTCAGCGTGGAGGAACTTCACAGCTCCATGCAGAAGCATCTTACCTTCAGCACATTTTTCCCTCAGTGAAAAACCAAGACATTTCTTTCTGTAGATTCCAGGCTTGGTAAAGTGGGCAGCAGAGAAGGAAAAGGAGAAATGCATCCATCAACAGGCTCTGACTACACTCACTCGTCACACTCTGTCCGTGTGTCTGATGTCTCACACCTGCCCAGCAGCTTAGACCATTAGCCGCTATTAATACAAGAGTGCACAGATCAACTGGTTAACCACTGCCAACAAGAATTTTTGCTACAAAAGAAGAACTTCTGAACACGGAGCAAGGGCGGGAGAGACAACAGAACAAGGAGGAAAGAACTTAAGTGACAAAATACCTGCAAACATATAGCGAGGAGAGAAAAGAAGTCTTGCTGAACATGGAGTGAGGACAGGAGAGAACCAGCACACATTTTTTTTCTAACTTTAACACCGAGGGCGTTGTCCTTCATGCGTGCGCTTCGCTCAGTGTTAAAGTTATAAAAAAAAACAGAGCGCAGTGTCCATGAAATGGACGCCGCGAAAAGACAAATAAATAAACAAGCATTGGCCGCGATTTTTTTTTAAACGCGAGTTGTGCGCACGCGCAACAAATAAAGGACTGTGCACGTCGCACACGTGCTTGTGTGGGTGATAGTAAGCTGGTCGCCGGTAAAGTAGCACTTTCCCGAGCAGCTTACTAAATGTCTTGGCCAGAGCAGCGCATGCGCTGGATCAGGCCGAAACCTAAAAACATGTAAACCTGGGGAGCACCATATCCATACACCACCTGAAGTGAGGCTTAACGAGGAGAAATAACTTAATTTCTCCTAATTTTTTTCCTCATTCCATGTGTGTTGCATTCTGCAACACACATAGAAAGAGAAAAACGCCTCTTAGTATTTTTTTCCTACAGGAAGATGACCCTTCCTGTAAGAAAAAAATCCTATCTGTAACAGAGGCACCCTTGCAGTGCAAAGGTGCCTCCATTAGTGCTAGGCTGTCGAAATGGTACCAGTACAGGCAGAAAGGACACACATGCACCATACTGCTTAATTACAGAGCATTCCTGCCCTTTCACTTTGACGCAGGGCAAAGCATCAAGGTTCCCTGCTAGGCTGCCTTACGCCAAAATGCCATAAATGTGGCCCTTAGTTTGTGAATTGTAATTTGTAGTACTTTTTTTGCAGTACTGATGGAGCAAGGACTCGTAGAAAAGAGACTTGCTTGAAGGCAATCCTCTCAGAATAACTTATAACGTCATACTAAATATTGTATTGTGTAACTAATGTGCACCACATTTCAAATACCAAGAATAAAAGAAGCGTGCGTACCTGTCTTATTAACAAATAAACCAAGTGAAATCTAAAACGGCCGATAACGCGGAAAATTGCATTACACATGGGTTAACTATGTCGTCGTAGTGATGATGTGCTTTTGCTCAGAGGGAATCTGGTGCACATGCGCAGACACCTCCAAAATGGCTGCTTGAGAGCTCACATGCTAAGCATGTGCTTTGCTCAAACTAAATGACACTATTTTACTAATTGCTAATGCGGCGAGAGCATTTATAAGTAAATGGGATTAGAGTAGAGATGTGTGGGATACAGTGAAATCATTTTATTTTGAAACAAATCTACATTTTCTTGACTTTCTTATTATTTCGTATTCGGGCCTCCTGAGAGAGACCGGGGCCTATATCCTATGTGACCCATTACACATGCACAGTTTAAGTGAGCCAGAAGCTGCACTGTCATCCTTGAATGCCATCCAAGAAAAGAATCTGCAACATACCCTGGGAACCATCCTGATGTCCTGTGAAAAGGAAGAGAATAATATCAAATGTATACTTTGTGATGATAAAAATTGTGAATACGGGTGGGAATAAAGGTTTTTGAATAAAGATTAATGGGAGGGATCATTAGACAATGAACTAAGGAAAATCAACTGAAACCTGACATGGTGTGATGATCATCCCTTTTGCCTGGCCAACCAGAATTAGGAATTCTACAAGATTGAAACATTAAGGGGTGGTACATGGCATTCGAAGAGTATAATTGTGGTAGTATAATAATTAGACTTAACAGAGAAACCGTAATGCTGCAGAGCTCGGGATGCTGTTGGAGTATTGAGCAAAAGCCAAAGAAGAATCCGATTGCAGATTTATAATTTAAGCCAAATAATTAGAAGAAGATCGCGGAGAATCGAGGAGGAAGATAGTGTCAGAGAGGGGTGCCACGCTGGCATCTGATCTAGAAGAGGTCAGCTTACCCAGTCCTGAATTCTGTCCTGAAACCTGAAGCATTTGTTTCCTGTCTTTTTCCGTGGGACCTTCCCCAACTCTTTGGCTAAGGGATCGGGTCTCACACCATTCTAGGTAACTATAATGTACTGTGGTTGTAATTTGTGCTGCTCTCTCTGTCCTCTCCTTTTTAAGTACCGCCATTGAATGTCTTATTAATTTGGATCTTTTCCTTCCATGGGTGACGGAGACCATTGTGTACTTTGATTTTCGCTCACATGAATTTCATTAGATAAATATTTAACATTTTTACCTGAGTCTGTGCTTATTTCCATTGTAAAGAGAGTAGATTTGATTTCATGTCATTTCACCATCAACTAGTTCAACTAATGGTCAGAGAAAAATAACTTCTTGATCTGTGAAAGATTTAGTTAGAAGTATTAGATAGCTAAATCTCAGACAGACAATTATAAAAATTGACTCCAGTGGAAGAAACTGGCCTGGGTGGAAGTGTGTGTTGATGGACCCAAAGTGAGTATGAGGTATTAAGGTATCTGAGGCTGGTTTACCGCTGCATCAGTACTAAAAATAAACTACAAAGTGTAGTTTGTGAATCAAGCCCCTAACACCTCTTGAAGCAAGGTGCAGTCGAAGGAGCCATTGGTCATTTGTGTAGGCAACGTGTGCATTACTTGGGTGCTTTTCACGAAAACACGCATTTAATGTGGGTTGACCCACTGCAGATGTTTTCACACCAGAAATTGTACCAGAATGAATCCGTCTAGTAAAAGTCCTACAGGAAACTACGCTGGCTTTACTTTGCACCATGGCACAGAAATGCGCAAAGCGCTAGACTACCTCGGGCTTATTTACAAGCCGTTTGCGCCCTGGGTATGTCACTTTTTCCCATATTAAAAGTGACACACCGGCGGCGCAAGGGGCTTGTAAATAGGCCCCCTGTTTTTAGAAGAGTGCCGCCAATGGCCTGACCAGCCGGCAACTCTATGTAAACCTGGGTAGCAAAGTTTTCTCTTGTTCACCCAAGGGAACCCTTCTTTTTTTACTCCACACAACGATGCGTGAAGGATTGTACATTTGAGGTAATCTATTTTTAAATAGAAGGGGACGTCCTTAAAAAATATATATTCTGATGCCTTAGATTATCTGATCAGTTAAAACTAAACACCCAGGGGATATCAGCAGCTTTCTGGGTGGAGAGCACATCAATTTCTAGAAGCCACTAAGATATCAAAAATTCACTTTATTCCGTAACAACCACTTCAGTGATGGATAGAAAAACATATGCCGCGCTAATAAAAAATTAATGATAACAGTTACTTTCATTAGAAAAATGATGTGTTTTCTTCCACCGTTGTATTGATTTTAACTAGCTCCATAATTGGAAGTGTATAATTTATCCTGAGGTTGGAAACACTGTATAATTGTATTTATTCTTCCAGGCTATCGAAAAAGAACATATTTCACTAGCATGTTAAGCACCCTCGTAGGGCAGCTTCGTTGACAAATAACTCGGAGCCATTTTCAAAAATGAGGTGTCCAGGCGTCTGTCTGTATTACCCAAGGACACCTTCTTAAGAAAATGAAGACAATGCTGGGTATTTTCTGCATATTCAGCAATGGTTCTTAACCATTTGACTTCTATGGACCCCCACTTAATCATTACTCCTGCATCAGCAATGTCGATGATTTGAACCACAAAACAATACACAACAGAAACAAGCATTCGACAAAAAAATACACCCATGATTAAGTATTGTATTTAATTCACAAACAAATCTAAACATAATCACACTTTTAATTTTAATGATTTTATGGGAAAGTTGGAGCTTTTCGAAATTCATTTGAAGCCACCCATAATCCACACTTTACTTTGTATGATGCACTTGCATTTCTCTCACGAATCAATCTGAGGATACCAATTTACTTTTTCAAATTCCTATCAGATTGTCAGAACGTTTTGAAATGTTCCGTTTTACATTGTGCTACTTTGTTTATGTACACTTTATTCATTTGTTAATATTATTTTCTTTTCTTAGCAGTGGCGGGTCCCGTGAATAGGTGTCACGGAACCCAGGAGGTGATTTAGACCACAGGTTAAGAGCCATGTATGTAGAGTATACCACACTTTCCTCAGTCACTCTGCATCCATTTCAACCAAGCTCTATAAAGTATAATAAAAATCGTACACAATGTCAGAGAAATATTTAATATTGTACAGGTTAAAAGCACAGGATTTAATATTTGCGCTAAAACGTTCATGGTATATGCCACCATTGCACAACAATAAACTCCAAAACATCCAGGGCAAATTAGCAACCAAAGTTGTGATCCAATATGTAAGCAAATTTAGGCCGTCATTCTGAGTGGGCTGATTAACAGTGTGATACTTATCGCACCTGATAAAATCTGATTTGGGGGCTACCACACCAAAATCAGCATTTTAGAGTCAATGCCAGACATTATCCCTCCGATAAACATGGGCAGGTTTGACCGGCTAATATTTCACACAAAACATATGGCATCACATTTTTGACGCACTGGCAGCGCAGTATGCCTGCCCATATTTACAAGGCCACGTAAAGTCACCCTGCACGTCTTTTCATGGCCATGCACATTTGGGCCCCTTTCACACATTAGTCTGCATGAAAGGGGGGTTCTATGGGTGTTGCTGTGGGTGTTCTCATGCAACATCTATGAAACTTGACACATTCCCTGGGCTTGTGTCAGAATCTTACACCAGGGGCACAACAAGAAGAAATTCTTTCATTTGGCCTTGTTTTTCCTCTTTCTATGAGTGATGCATAATGCAGCATGCATACAAAGAGGAAAATGCCATCAATATTGGTTTTGTGCAGGAAGGTGTCCCTTCCTACACAAACAAATCATCCCACAATGCAGGCACCCTTGCAACATGATGCAAGGGTGTCTGCGCTAGCACATGGCAGCCAGTTGTGCGCCAGGACAGGGGAAAGCACATGGATATGCAGTATTCTTGTTAATGAGACGCATCCCTGTGGGCAAACAGCCATTCGTTTGTAGTCATTACTTCGCATACCATTACAAAGCATGCATTATCACGCATGCCTTGAACAACGCAAAGTAATTACTACGCTTTTTTTACTACACATGTGCAAATACCACGCATGTCTTTACAAAGAAATTTGTTGTAAAGGCATGTATGGTATGCTTTTACAACGAATCTATACTACTATTATAAAGAGAGAACTGTGTCCTTTGAGGCAAGGTAAACTCGAAAAGTACACCACCAATCCAAACACCCAATACATCTTTGAAAACGTCAGGGCAAGCAGATGGACATAGGCTATATAAGAAAAAAATACATCTATACTACTATTATAGAGAGAGAACTGTGTCCTCTGAGGCAAGGTAAACTCGAAAAGTACACCACCAATCCAAACACCCAATACATCTTTGAAAACGTCAGGGCAAGCAGATGGACATAGGCTATATAAGAAAAAAATAAATATGTTAGAAGGGAAAAGTAATTTTTAAGGAAAAGTAGTCCCTTCGAAGTAGTGCCAGCTAACGACGTGCATGCTGACATCATGGGTCGGCGGCCAGGAGCTCGGAAGCAACACCCTGCGAGGGCCGGATCGCGGAAGTGACACCCTGTGAGGAGCGGACAGGAGCGCCGAAGCAACACCCTGCAAGGTTCGGAGTGCAGAAGACACACCCTGCGAGGAGCGCCCAGGAGAAAGAAAGCGACACCCTGCGAGGTCCGGAGCGCGTAGGAGCGGCCAGGAGCGCGGGGAGGACCGTCGACATCGAAATGCCCAGGGGAGCGCGGAGTAAAAGCGGACAGGAGCGTGGGCAGAAGCGGCCAGGAGCAAGAAAACGGGAGCAAGGAAACAACACCTGCGCACGTGATGCTGGTAAGTACGCTGTGCTGCTCCCGCTGCTGGCCGCTCTGCTGCGCGTCTCCTGCTGCGGTGCTGCCCCCAGCCCCCTTCTGCCCCGGACGTCGGGACGGGCTGCTAGTTTTGTTGTAAAGGTATTCACATGTGAACTAAAAAAGTCATCCATGTGGTTGTGAGGAAACGGAGGCTGTTTCCTCAAAATGACGTGCACCGCCCCTCTGAGACGATGTGAAGAAAGTCCCAGGAGTGGAGAGGAACCATCAGGAGAGAGAGATAAGGGGGATTGGGCGCGGGGTGGGGGTTTATTTTTTTGGGTTTAGGGTAGTGTATGGGGGTTGTGGGGTGGTTTTTTTTTATGGTTTAGGGTAGTGTAGTGGTGTTTCTGTAGTATAGGGGGGCATGCTGGGGGTAGTGTTTTAGGGTTTAGGGTAGTGTTGTGGTGTTTGTGTAGTGTAAGGGGTCATGTTGGGGGTAGCGTTAAGGGAAGTGTTTTGGTGTATGTGTAGTGTACGGTGGTGTTTTAGGGTTTACAGTAGTGTAAGGGGTCATGCTGTGTAGTGTTTGAGTGTAGGGACAGGACTGGGGGTCATGCTGGGGTAGTGTTTTAGGGTTTAAGGTAGTGTAGTGGGGTTTGTGTAGTGTAGGGGGGGGGTGCTGGGGTAGTGTTTTAGGGTTTAGGCTAGTGTTGTGGTGTTTGTGTAGGGGGTCATGCTCGAGGTAGTGTTTTAGGGTTTAGGGTAATGTTGTGGTGCATGTGTAGTGTAGGGTAGTGTTTTAGGATTAGGGTAGTGTAGGGGGTTGTGCTGGGTAGTGTTTGAGCATAGGGACAGGACTGGGAGTCGGAGGGGTCGTGCTGGGGGTAGTGTCTTAGAGTTTAGGGTAGTGTAGTGGTGTTTGTGTAGTGTAGGGGGTCTGCTGGGGGTAGTGTTTTAGAGTTTAGGGTAGTGTTGTGGTGTTTGTGTAGTGTAAAGGGTCATGCTGGGGTAGTGTTTTAGGGTAGTGTTGTTGTGGATGTGTAGTGTAAAGTAGTGTTTTAGGGTTTAGGGTAGTTCAAGATTAACATTTGTATAGCGCACTACTCACCCAGAGGGTCTCAAGGCGCTTGAGGGAGGGGGGTATTTTACTTGTCGAATAACCAGGTTTTAGTTGTTTTCTGAAGGAGAGGTGGTTCTGTGTGAGGAGGAGGTGGGTGGGGAGAGAATTCCAGGTTTTGGCCGCTAAGTAGGAGAAGGATCTTCCCCCCATGGTGGATATATGGATGCGTGGAATTGCGGCGAGGGCTTGATTGGACGATCGAAGTTGGCGGGTGGGGGTGTAAAAAGACAGGCGCGTGTTGAGGCATTCGGGTCCTAGGTCGTAGAGGGCTTTGTGTGCGTGGGTGAGGAGACGGAACGTTATTCTCTTGTTGACGGGGCGCCAGTGGAGGTCTTTCAGGTGACCGGAAATGTGAGCTTGGCGGGGAATGTCTAGTATGAGTCTGGCTGAGGCGTTTTGGATGCGTTGGAGTTTTTTCTGTAGTTTGGATGTGGTTCCGGCGTAAAGGGTGTTTCCGTAGTCCAGTCGGCTTGTGACCAGTGCGTGGGTGACCGTCTTTCTTGTTTCGGTGGGGATCCAATAGAAGATTTTTTTGAGCATACGTAGGATGTTGAAGCATGATGATGAGACGGCGTTGACTTGTCTGGTCATCGAGAGGGAGGATTCCAGGATGAAGCCCAGGTTACGTGCGTGGTCCATAGGTATGGGTGCGTTTCCCAGGGCCGGTGGCCACCATGAGTCGTCCCAGGCGGAGGGGGATGAACCTACGATGAGGACTTCCGTTTCGTCCGAGTTCAGTTTTAAACGGCTGTTCTTCATCCACTCGGCTACTTCTTTCATCCCTTCGTGTAGGTTGGTTTTGGCGGTGTTTGGGTCTTTGGTGAGGGAGAGGATCAGCTGGGCGTCGTCTGCGTAGGAGATGATGTTGAGGTTGTGTTGGCGCGCGATGGATGCGAGGGGACTCATGTATACGTTGAAGAGGGTGGGACTGAGTGATGATCCTTGTGGTACGCCGCAGATGACTTCGGTGGCCTCAGATCTAAAAGGGGGGAGGCGGACTCTCTGGGTTCTACCTGCGAGGAACGAGATGATCCAGTCCAATGCTTTTCCTTGTATTCCGATGTTGTTGAGGCGTTGTATAAGGGTGCTATGACAGACCGTGTCGAAGGCTGCGGAGAGGTCAATTAGGATGAGGGCAGCTGTTTCTCCGTTGTCCAGTAGTGTTAGAATGTCGTCTGTTGCTGCGATGAGGGCGGTCTCAGTGCTGTGTTTGGCTCTGAAGCCGGACTGTGAAGGGTCGAGGGATTTGTTGGATTCGAGGAAGGTGGCGAGCTGACTGTTGACGGCTTTCTCAATGACTTTGGCAGGGAATGGGAGGAGCGAGATGGGGCGGTAGTTCTTAAGTTTAGTGGGGTCTGCTGTGGGTTTCTTCAGAAGGGCGCCGAGTTTGGCATGTTTCCAGCTTTCCGGGAAGGTAGCGGAGTTGAGGGAGCAGTTGATGATGTCTCGGAGATGGGGTGCAATAATGGAGTCTGCTTTGTTGAAAATGTGGTGGGGACATGGGTCGGTTGGCGATCCTGAGTGGATGGAGTTCATCAGGCGGATGGTGTCTTCAGTGGTGATTGGGTTCCAGGCGCAAAGGTTGTTGGAGGGGGGTTTTAGTTCAGAGGTGGGTGGGGTGGGCTGGTCTCCGAACTGGTTTTCAAAGCTGTTATGTATGTCAGCGATTTTGTTGTGGAAGAATGAGGCTAGGGAGTCGCAGAGGTCTTGGGAGGGAGTGATGTCGTTGGTGCCGGCGGTGGGGTTGGTAAATTCTTCGACGATGTTGAAAAGTTCCTTGCTGTTGTGGGCGTTGTTGTCGAGTCGATCCTTGAATGCTGATTTCTTGGTGGATCGGGTCAGTTGGTGGTGTTTGCGGGTGGCGTTCTTGAGGGTGGCCAGGTTGTCAGTGGTTGGGTTTTTTCTCCAGGCTTTCTCGAGGGTGCGACAGAACTTCTTGGATTTCTTAAGGTCATCGTTGAACCAAGGGGCTTTTTTGCTACCTTGCTTAATTTGATGTTTTTTCAAGGGTGGCTGCAAGGTTTGGGTCCGATGATTTTGCAGGAGGGTTTTGGTGGAGCGATGTGAAGAGTTGGTCGGTGGTAATTTTGTTCCAGTTTCTGCGGGGAATTGGTTGTGGGTGGTTGTGGGTCGTAGTCTTTCTGTAGTTGAAGTGAACGCAGCTGTGGTCTGTCCAATGGAGAGCTGTGGTGTGATTGAAGGAGATGTGCTTGCTGGAGGTGAAGATTGGGTCGAGCGTGTGCCCGGCATAGTGGGTGGGGGTGTTAACAAGTTGTTTGAGTCCAAGATTGGCGAGGTTGTCAAGAAGGGTGGTGGTGTTGTTGTCGTTGTTCTTTTCCAGGTGGAAGTTGAGGTCTCCCAGTAGAATATAGTCCTCGGAGGGGAGGGCGTGTGGGCTAATGAAGTCAGCGATGTCTTTGCCGAATTGTGTGCGGGGTCCTGGTGGCCTGTAAATGAGGGTGCCTCTGAGTGTGGTCTTGGGGTCGGTGTGGATCTGGAAGTGAAGGTGTTCGGCGGCTATGAGGTTATCGTCGGAACTGGTCGTGATGCGGATGGTGTTCTTATGGGTGATGGCGATGCCTCCTCCTGTTTGGTTGATGCGGTCCTTTTGGATGATCTTGTAGCCGTCCGGGATGGCTATGGCGATGTCTGGTGCTGATCAATCAATCAATCAATCAGAGCATTTATATAGCGCGCTACTCACCCGGAGGGTCTCAAGGCACTTGGGGAGGGGGGTCCGCTACTGCTCGAACAGCCAGGTCTTGAGCTGCTTCCTGAAGGCGAGGTGGTCCTGGGTCAGGCGGAGGTGGGTCGGGAGTGAGTTCCAGGTCTTGGCGGCGAGGTAGGAGAAGGACCTTCCCCCTGTGGTAGCTCTTCGTATGCGGGGGACGGCGGCGAGGGCGTGGCCGGTCGATCGGAGCTGGCGTTTGGGAGCGTAGAAGTTGAGGCGGCTGTTGAGGTATCCTGGTCCTTGGTTGTGCAGGGCTTTGTGTGCGTGGGTGAGGAGACGGAAGGTGATTCTCTTGTTGACAGGGAGCCAGTGCAGGTCTCGCAGGTGTCTGGAGATGTGGCTGCGACGGGGGATGTCCAGGATGAGTCTTGCTGAGGCGTTCTGGACTTGCTGGAGTCTCTTCTGGAGTTTGGCGGTGATTCCGGCGTAGAGGGAGTTGCCGTAGTCCAGTCGGCTGGTGACGAGGGCCTGGGTAACCGTCTTCCTGGTCTCGGTGGGGATCCACCGGAAGATCTTACGTAGCATGCGCAGGATGTTGAAGCACGACGAGGAGACGGCGTTGACTTGTCTGGTCATGGAGAGGGAGGAGTCCAGGATGAAGCCCAGGTTGCGTGCGTGGTCTGTTGGTTTGGGTGCGCTGCCTAGGGCGGGTGGCCACCAGGAGTCGTCCCAGGCCGAGGGTGAGGATCCCAGGATGAGGACTTCCGTCTTGTCCGAGTTCAGTTTCAGGCGGCTGTTCTTCATCCATTCGGCTACTTCCTTCATCCCTTCGTGTAGGTTGGCTCTGGCGGTGGCGGGGTCGTTGGTGAGGGAGAGGATCAGCTGGGTGTCGTCGGCGTAGGAGATGATGTTGAGGTTGTGCTGTCGTGCGATGGCTGCGAGGGGACTCATGTAGACGTTGAAGAGGGTTGGGCTGAGCGAGGAGCCTTGAGGAACGCCGCAGATGACTTCGGTGGCTTCTGATCTGAACGGGGGGAGGCGGACTCTCTGTGTCCTTCCGGCGAGGAAGGAGATGGTCCATTCCAGTGCCTTCTCCTGGATTCCGATGTTGCTGAGGCGCTGTACTAGGGTACGGTGGCAGACGGTGTCGAAGGCCGCGGAGAGGTCTAGGAGGATGAGGGCCGCTGTTTCTCCGTTGTCGAGCAGTGTTCGGATGTCATCGGTGGCTGCGATCAGGGCGGTCTCGGTGCTGTGGTTGGCCCTGAAGCCAGACTGCGAGAGGTCGAGGGATCCGTTTGTCTCGAGGAAGGTGGCCAGCTGCTTGTTGACGGTCTTCTCGATGACTTTTGCGGGGAATGGGAGCAGCGAGATGGGTCAGTAGTTCTTGAGGTCAGAGGGGTCGGCTGATGGCTTCTTTAGTAGGGCGCTGAGTTCGGCGTGCTTCCAGCTCTCCGGGAAGGTGGCGGTGTTGAAGGAGGTGTTGATGATGTCCCGCAGGTGGGGTGCGATTACAGCGTCGGCCTTGTTGAAGATGTGGTGAGGGCAAGGGTCAGTCGGAGATCCGGAGTGGATGGAGTTCATCGTGCGGATGGTGTCTTCGGTGCTGATCGGGGTCCAGGCGCGGAGGGTGGTGGTGGGGGGCGGTGGTTCGGTCATGGCGTGCGTCGGTTGAGTGCTGAAGCTGTTGTGTATGTCTGCGATCTTGTTGTGGAAGTAGGAGGCGAGGGAGTTGCAGAGGTCTTGCGAAGGGGTGATGTCGTTGTTTCCGGCGTTGGGGTTGGAGAGCTCTTTAACGATGTTGAAGAGTTCCTTGCTGTTGTGTGCGTTGTTGTCCAGTCGTTCCTTGAATGCAGTTTTCTTGGTGGTGTGGATCAGTTGGTGGTGTATTCGGGTGGCGAGCTTGAGGGCAGTCATGTTGTCCGGTGTTGGGTCTCTGCGCCAGGCTTTCTCAAGGGCTCTGCAGTTCTTCTTCGAGTTCTTGAGTTCGTCGGTGAGCCATGGGGCTTTCTTGCTGCCGGGTCTGCTAGGCGGGGTCCTCAAAGGGGCGAGGTCATCTGCGCAGTCGCTGATCCACTTCGTGAGGTTGGTGGCCGCTTGGCTGGGGTTCGTTGCGCTGGTGGGTGGGTTCTTGCTCAGGGAGGTTGCGAGCTGGTCGTCTGATGAGGCGTTTATCCAGGTTTCTGTAAGAAAGGCGACGTCCGGCGATGTGGTGTCGAGTAGGTTCCAAAGGTCAATGGCGTGTCTGTGGGCCGATCGGGTGTTGAGCAGGATGCACTTCAGGTGGTTAGTGTCGGAGCTCTGTTTGGAGTTTGTGGATTTGGTATGGGTCTTGATGCAGTCGTACTTGCAGGAGTGGCAGGTGAAGGGTCCATGGGTGTGTCCTGGGGCGGCTTGGTGGCAGTTTGTTGGTCGGCCGGGGTTAAGGGCTGAGAGGGTTGCGGCGTCGTACGTTATGCGGGTGGAGTGGATTTTGCGGGGGCCAGGGGGTTTGGCGCTGGACGCGGGCCAGGCGCGGACGGGCGTAGTCGGGCTTACCATTGGCGCACCTTCGGCGCGCATAGGGCGCGTCCGCTGCGCGTGAACGCTGCACGCGAATGCATCTGACATAAGTGGATAGTGGAGGGGGCGGAGCGAGGGAGGAGCAGCTGGGAGGCGGGAGCGGGGTGGAGAGCCGGCCAGGGAGGCACAACAACAAACATCTAAAATGGCAGCAAGCCAGAGGCTAAACAGGACGAGATTGGGGCACAACTTAGTAAAAACGCTATGAATGGGCAGTGGCACCAGCACAATAATCAGAGCAGGCAAAATGAGCAATACACAATGGGGCAAAAATTATCAAGCAACGGTCTGACAGTATAGCGCTACGATAATAGCAAATCGGTAATATACACTTTTATCAAGCAGTGCGAGCAATGCGCAATAGGTGGAGATTAGCAGTCTGGCAGTAAGTGCTACAATACCAAATGGAAGATCAGGGAGCAGCGTGGGGAGCGACCGCTTCTGAGGGACTCAGGACGGTCACAGCGCAATAGATGGAGGGTAGAGCCTAATCTTTCTGTGGGAGGGAGGAGCAGCTGGGAGGCGGGAGCGGGGTGGAGAGCCGGGAGGCACAACAACAAACAACTAAAATGGCAGCAAGCCAGAGGCTAAACAGGACGAGATTGGGGCACAACTTAGTAAAAACGCTATGAATGGGCAGTGGCACCGGCACAATAATTAGCGCAGGAAAAACGAGCAATACACAATGGGGCAAAAATGATCAAGCAACGGTCTGGCAGTATAGCGCTACGATAATAGTAAATCGGTAATATACACTTTTATCAAGCAGTGCGAGCAATGCGCAATAGGTGGAGATTAGCAGTCTGGCAGTAAGTGCTTCGATACCAAACGGAAAATCAGGGAGCAGCGTGGGGAGCGGCCGCTTCTGAGTAGTGTTTGAGTGTAGGGACAAGCCTGGGGGTTGGGGGGTTGTACTGGTGGTAGTGTTTTAGGGTTAAAGGTAGTGCTGTGGTGTTTGTGTAGTGTAGGGGGTCGTGCTGGAGGTAGTGTTTTAGGGTTTAGGGTAGTGTTGTGGTGGATGTATAGTTTAAGGTAGTTTTTTAGGTTTTAGGGTAGTGTAGTGTAGGAGGGTCGTTCTGGGTAGTGTAAATGTAGTGAGAGGACTGTCACTTACCTTAGAAACTTTTACCACGACTATAACTTTACCATGCATGTTTTTACATTGTCCTGGCATGTGTGGTAAAGGCATAGTCGTGGTAAAGGTTTTGTGTAGTAATGGTATCTTGTTGTATTTGTACGCATTGTAACGACTCATATTCATCCCTGTGCTTTCACAATGACGCAGCTTAGCTTGCGACACCGTGCTGCGTCATTTTGTATTAAATGAGGCCCATAACTGCAATATGTGGGGTAACCTCGAGAAGAGGCCTGAGTGTAAATAATACATATCCTATGGACATTTGCAAATTTGGTGTGCTTCACAGATATTAGGAGTGCAAAACCCAGGCTATGTGGTAGGGCATGGTCCATACCTACATACATACATTTCACAATCACTGTAAAGTTAGTTTTCTATGTCAGGAGCATCCCATGCCACAGCTGCACATGCAGGTGCCATTTCACAACCAACATGTAGCAAGATATTTCACCAATGCATTGCAGCAAATAAAAGAATTGCATGCATGGGCATGCCTCAAACAACGTGGGTCGTGGAATTTATAAAGGTGAGATGTATGCAGTGCAAGCAGTGGTGAATGGTAGGAAATGGGGCGGGGTTGAAAATATATATTTTTTAAACACGTACCCTTCTGACGGCCGCATCTCTCCTCCGCTTCTCTGCTCTTCCGGACTCCAGTCCGGAAGAAGCTACAGGAAGCACCCGGCACACAGGCTCCCCTGATCACATCACATAGCTGCAGTGCAGCATTTTTATTAGTCTGGGGACAGGGAGCCTGTGCATATGCCACACCAGGCTGTCCATTACAGCCCGGTGGGGTATATGCAACGTGCACACGACTGCTTGGCCGGCCTAAACTTCCGGCCAAACAGTCATGCGCATTTAGTGTGCACAGTCCACTCCTCCTCCCAGCCTGAGCCACCAGCCCCGCTCAGCCCTAACCCAGCACTCAGCAACCAAAAATAAAACAATAATAACCTTGTTATTATCTTTTTGTTTTTCCCCTTTTCACTGCTCTAAGAGCAGTGGGGTGACGCTTCTCCGCCTTAGAGGAGGAGCCGCCTTTGAGTGCAAGGCAGCTCGAATACTACCTGTGGTACTGACTGCACTCATATCGCCATGAAGGCACTGAAATGTGACATTTGATGCAGTTATATTACCAGATGCTAGTAGTACCACGCCTAGATATAATTACAGCTTGGTCTTGCCAGCTTCAGTGATTAATTAGCAGCAGTATGCAATGTCTAGGTTGATTCATGGATTCTGCATGAGTAATTGTGAAGCTCACAGCATTTCAGCCCACATCACATACTATGAAATGGGACACACACAAACACATCACTCATGGTCTAGGATTTACTCTTGTCTGCAGCAATGAGTGCAAAGTGCAAGTGAGCTATGCACAATTATCTGCAGGTGGTTAGCTTATGCATCACATTCGTAAGCCTTGTATGCCTCCACAAATGTTAGGGCACACGGGCGCAAATTTACTACGGCTTTATGCTGGCTCTAGCGTGACGCAAAGCAGCACAAACCTGTTAGCCCCATGTACTTTGAAATGCAAAGGTGTTTTGCACTGGAAGGGTACACTTTTCACCCCGCAAAAATCCGTTCTGCTTCGTTTTATGTTACTGGGGAGGATCAGCTCCCCAGGTTATTGATGACCAGCTCGGCCTACCAGGATATGCAGAACAGAAGACTTAGCATCAAAAACAAAGGCATACTTGAAGCAAGAGCAAATAAGGGAAAATATGTTAATTTCTGGGAGAAAAAAATGCAATCCATTTCATGTACGAGGAAAAGCACAGCAAACATCCAATGTGTGTGAATCTTCTGAGTTTATCTACCCATAGTCATTTTTTGTACTTTATATGATGCCTCCAGTCCAAATCCTATGCCAGACTTTTGCACCATAGTGCAAGCCTGTGCTGCATGCACGGCAGCCTTGCTTGAGCACCAGTGCTTAGTTTCTCACCTTGAGCAATGCAGCACAGTAAAGTTGGATTCCGCGCTGCATTGCATAGAACATCATCAAATCAGGGACATAGCAGGGGCGTAATGCTGGTCTCTGCAGCCCCTGCGTCTCACGAGGCCCCCAACCCTTCAAGGGTCCTTAAATCTTCAGGGAGCCCCATTCAGCCAAAGACCAATGTATATATGTGAGGTATGGTGAACCCGGGGGCCCTCATCGCACTCAGCAGGGGAGCATCATCATTTTGCGTTCAGCCACTGGGCCATGGTCTGAGGACCACTTTGGTGAGGGACACTTTGGTGCTAGCCCAACTGAATCCAGTTATGGGAGCTCAGAGATGCTTCAATGATTACTATAGACACGCTTATAGCATAATTGAGCATACATCTAGGAGCCTAAATATCCAGAGGCTTCTGCCTACATAAGTCTAGTTTGCTCTTCCGTACAAGTCAGGCCTTTGTTAAGGCATCATTCCTGCTTCCGGTGTTCCATAATCCGCTGCCCCCCGTGAGGCAGTGGCCCCCCCTGTTTTGCGTATGCGTACGCATACGCATATTACGGCCGATGACGTAGTACCACGTCCACCATCATTCCGTGTCATCATCATTGCGCATGCTCTATTCGAACATGGCTCGCGTCTCGGGCAGAAAGCGCCCGCGGGGTCCTTGTGCCGACCTCTGTACACAGCCCGTCTCCGTACCCCCCACCTGCAGGCCGGTATTGCCCTGCATTAAAGCTGCTACATATTTATTTAAAATGTACGTGTTAAACAAATTCCATTTCTGACAGCTCTCAGCGTATCCCCAGTAAGTGTCCTCAATTCTTTAGCCTTTCCTTGCTATCGGTCCATCTGATCGGCCTCACTCGGACTTCTTCTCAGACCCCTCTCCCTTTCCTGCTGTAATCAAATCTCCATCATAGATGGTGATTAACATGGCATTAATTAAAATGAATTTAGAAGTGTTCCAGCCTCGTACACTGCCTCGGGCTGCTGGCGGCTCGAGGCTGTGAACAATGTTGGCACAAGGACCCCGCGGGCGCTCTCTGCCCTTCTCCGCCCCGTGACGTAGGGGGTGCAGCCACTCACGGGGATACAGTGACTCTCGGAACACCGGCACACTGCAGTGCATTGAGGGGTGACCCCAAGATCAGGGCATTGTCAGACATACCAGACGTGACGTCAACCCACTGTTAGGGAACGAAAAAGTAACTCATTAACAGTTGTTTTTCCTCACAATGTTTGTGAGGCAATGTGGTGAACACAACATGAACCATAAAAATGCTTTCACCGGATTGAACTGAGAAAAAGTCCAATAGTGTGAAGCACACTGCACCTCGGTAAAGAAACACCATTAATATAAAAAAAAGACTTTGCAACCTCTCCCCGACTTCAGATTCAAACTCTATAACCCGTTGCACCACAAACCCTATCCAACTATAAACTACATAAAAAACAAGCATTTGCAATGCAATAGGTCTCGCATTAGGAAAGTTTGCGCTATTGGTATTGTAAATGACACATTTTTTATTTATATTTTGTTTTTGAAAATAGCGAAATTAATAGCTTTGTCATTTACAATGCCAATAGTTATAACTTTCGCAAATGTGACACCTATAGCATTTGTAATGCAATATGCATTGTATTTACGTGACTTTTTTGACTAATATTGATATTACAAATAACAATGGCTTTTATTTTTTTTAATAATGAATACTCAAATAAAAGTTATTGTAATTTATAATGGCAATAGCTTAAATTTTTGTAAATAACTAATGTGAAGATTATGTTCAGTGTATTTTATTGTGACGAAAAATCCAAGAACAGAAGTGAAATATTAACATCTTTTTGTTACATTTGTAATAAAGCTTGAAACAATGAGAGAACATATTTGAACCAGTTGTTGTTGAATGGTTGCACAGATTAATGCTGTGGTGGCGCCGAGTGATGTTGTGATGGTGAACGAGTGATGCTGTGGCGTTCAGTGAGGCCGACGAGTACTGGGGATGTAGTGCCTGGTGGGGGTTGTATGGCGCTGGAGGGATCGAGCCGGATGTCGCACGGAGGCAGGAGCCTGTCTTCGGGATTCTCTTGTTGCTGAGAGTGCTGCAGGAGTGAGGCGGTGCGGGGCAGTGTGCGGGCCCTCCCTCGGCAGGAGATGTGCGCGGGAGGGCGCATCCTGCATCAAGTGGTTTGGGCGGCATTAGTGAACGAGTAGGAAAAGGCGGCAGGGGGGCTAAGTACAAAGTGGAAGGGGTGATTAGCCAACAAGGGGAGGGGGGGGAGTATCACCTGTGTGTCTATTTGTGCTCCTTGGTTCAGAGAGGTCTGGCGCGCCCCAGGGGAAGGTGCCAGACTGGAGGCCAGAGGGTCACTGCAGGCGCAGAGTACGGTGCATGGATGGTGGTGTAGGCAGGTAAGGGAGGGCAAGAAACGAAGGCTGAGCAACGGCGGTTTGGATGCTAGGGATAGTAGAGGGAGGGCGATGGCGTTTGGCTCAGAGCGCCTGCTTGTGGGGGCGGGGGGGGGGAGTAAAAAATAAATCATTAAAAAAAGTTTCTTCAGTATAGCGGAACAGGCGAGTTGCAGGCTGTGCTGGGATGGGCGGAGATCGGAATTTAGAGAGGAGACGGACACTTCTTCACAGCTGGACCGGTCTGTGTAGTTTCGCTCTTTTCATGCCCTAAGAGCCAGTTATTGCGCCTTCATTGCATAAGGAGCAGGAGATGGTAGAGCAGCAAGAAGGGGGTTGTAGGTGAACGCCAGCTGCGGGGATAGGGCGTTATTTATTTATTTATGTCCCTTGTGGCCGGCGGTCCTGGTCAGCTTTGGGCAAAGCTGTGGCCGGAGGTCCAGATAGCCCGTCAATTGCTGGCTAATAATGGGGGGCGTAGCATAAAGTGCTGCCCCCGCCCCCTCAACATTGGGGTTTGTTGCGGTTTGGTAATGCCCCGGCGTTTTGATAAATAAATAATAAATAAATAAATGTTACTGTACAGCCTTTATGAGCCGACAATATCGGACCCTGCCATAGGATGCTTCTCCTCCAGACTCCAAGTCATGCTGCTAACCCTCGGCTCCCATTGGGCCTGGTTCCCGCCTCTATTCTGTTACTGCTCGCTGGCTAGAAGTTTCTCAATATTCTTGCACCCGGAAACCCTGCTTGAGTTTCTCGGTGGAATTGCTGAGGGGCATCTACAAGATGTTGCTGCCCGGTGGGGGTTCTGCCCACGTGCTGCACAATGCACCGCCGCGACCCAGGAAGCCGGCAATCTCGTGCAGAGCCAGGAGGTGGAAGGATAGAAGGCTGTATACTAGGTGTGTAAAAAAAAAAGAACTATATAGGTGTGTGACTGTGTTAGAAAAGTTTGTGAGGGGTGCAAAAGCAGCGCTGCATAGTACAGCCCCTGTTTAAAAAGAACACCTTTGTAAGCTGCTGGGATGCTTTCCACCCAGCCGGCACTTGAAGGTCGTGGAGCGCTCTATACTAAACAGATAAGATAAGGCCGGGTTATGAGAGTAGCAGTATATTGCTGTGAGAGAAACCACAACGAGCTGACAGTCTTAGGGTGCTAGACGCTGAACATCTGTAAGAAAGGGGATCACATAAGCATAAGCCGAGAATAAAGGCTAGAACGGGTGGGCGTGTAAAGAGAGTACCCTACAAAACAAACAATTTCCTGAGCCAATGGTGGGGGCCTGAAGCAGTGGAGTGGGAGAGGTGTGGGGGGAGTCATGGGGAGATTAAGGGACAGAAGGCAAGCAGATGAAGCGACAGGGGCACCGCCTGGTGGCCGTGAAGTGCAGGCGGGGGCGGGGGGCGGGGAGCGGAGCCTTTGAAGAGCCAGAGTCACGGCCTGCGGCCGTGAATAAGTGAAGTGAATAATTAGGTGAGGAGAACTGGCAGGCTGATAGGCAGAAGGCTCAGGCAAGCTTGTGCACGAGGTGTGCACTTCCCAAAATCCGCTTTTGGGGAGAGCCCTTGGCCTTAAGTAGTGGTTTAGCTGCATTAGGGCTCCTTTTCCTATTCCTGCGGAATAGGAAAGGGGCGAGCCCTAACTACCCAAAACGCTAGACCAAGCCATCCTCCACAGGAAATGGGTGAATCTTCCCACGAACCACAGATTCGATGCAATCCTTATCTACAACCCTAAAGCTTCCAACCACCATCATGTTTTTGGGTGGGGAGGGCGTAGATGGGGTAGCACAATTTTGGATTATTAGGTTAAAAACTGATTAAATCTTCTGTTTTTAGGTTGAAAGCTGAAAGCGGCACTGTGCATGTGTTAAAGTCTACGCATAAGTGAAAGAAGCATTGGCTTCTGAATTGCTTTTTATGTGACTATCAGGAAGAAGGGCTCAGAGTTAAGTAATTACATTTTTTTACGATTATATTTGTTTTTTAATTTTGTTTAGTTAACAGTACATAGGTTCTAATTTATTTTCAGGGGCAGAGATTATTTAGACCCATGGTTCTCCATGCCGGACAGGCCTAAAAAAGTGACCAAGACTTGCACATGTATGTAGGTTGCTCATTCTCGCAAGATGCATCGTAATATTAAAGATTACATTAACCAGCCATCACTGCAAAACATATATCTTATACCTTGAATTTAATTTACCGTTATAAATGCCTTTTCTTTCCTCAACGTGAGTATTCACACAAGACTTTATGGCGATTAGGTAATAAAAAAAAGTATTAACTTAAAGATTTGTAGTGCGCAGTCATGTTGTGTTCTGTTTTTGTAGCATGTATAATGCTGAGCTTTTTTATAGATGAAAAACCAGTCTCTTCGTGTTGTTACCCACTATTCATGTACTTTAGGTTAAGACACCCTGTGTGCGTAAAACCTTGCCCAATCAGCGGTTAAAGTGCATTAAAAGCAAGCATTGGCAAAGCCAGTAGGTCTCGCCTATGAGAGCTATTGGCTTTGGCAGTGTTTTGTAGCCATGCAGTACAATTTGTAGTGTGGCTAAAACACATTTTTAAAAGCGCTATGACGCAGCTAGGGCTAATGCTAATTTTTTTGTTTTTAAGTGCAATAGTTCTGTATGTGTCACAGTCATTTTATTATTTGTATTATTATTTTTAGCCATGCTGCACAGAAGCCATGTTGCTATACAGTATGGCTACAAATCATTGCCAAAGTCGGCAATGCCCTTGCTGTAATGCATGAACAATAGGCAATGGCAGAGCCAATAATCTTAAAGGCAAAATTTTTTGGCTTTATCATTGCTTTTTAGGTCTCTGCACAACACCCTTGTCAATGTGAGCAAATCAGTTGATCTCCACATTCATGAAAAAGACAAAAAAATAGCATTTGGCAAAAAATCCTATCACATAAGCAATTGCATTCATGGCCATGTCTTAGTGAAAATAAATTTGGATGCAGATGACATCTGTTTTCACAATAATAGCACATACCAATAAACGTCCATTTCAAAGAAGAAAAGGGCTTCTTTGAGAGGAGTGTCACATAGCAAACCATAGCGACAAATGGCAAGAGGTTAAAAATAGGACGACAGGGAATAAAAGTATTACCTCAATCACAGCGCAATCAGTAGAAGGTCAGCAATCAAGCGGAAAAAAACAGTACTTGGTCCATGCTCCAGCCGAAAGAAGAGGAAACAAAGCTAGCACATGTTGGCCAATCAGAAGACAGCAAATAAGAGTGACAATGAAGCCAACAAATGTTAAGCAATGGGCGGGCTGCAAGTCCCTTGTTGCATACAATATCTCTTGCAAGCAAGAGCACAAGCAGCGCATGCGCTGTCGCCAGCGACACCTAAAAAGTAATGGAAACTCTGATGCTAAGTAGAATGAGAAGCTAAAAATAACAAAATATTCTGTAACCATGTTGTTGGCTTTGCACTTACAGATAACTGCATATAAAATATAATGCACACACCCTTGAATGAAAAATACATGTAAATTAAACTAATCAGTGTGAAGCACATTATTCTAATGCGAAGCCTCAGCTGGGAACAGTGGCGTGTATTTACAGTGCTATTAGGTCACAGCATGTGGCAGAAAGCACTGTGAATAGTGTAAACCTTTCTTATAGGTTTCCATTTAAAGGGCACATTACACAATGGGTAATAGTCTTACAGTTTTATTTTGAACACAAAGTTTCAGAATGAGAGGTATAGACTGACACATTTCTTCCCTAATTAACACTTTCATCCATAGCAAGTGTGTGGGTCATCCAGTGAAAGTGTGTTGGCTCAAACACTGGGATTACCCAATTTTGTAATCACCTGTCTCAACACAGAAAGTTGAAAAGATTAGAAGACTCCTTACTCACAATTTTATAGTGACATGCTTCATCATAGTTTCCTTCTCCTCGCCTGAATAGGATTACTTTCCTGTTAAAAACTTAAAAATGGCTAAGGGCATACCCAGGGCCACCATAATTATGCGACAGGGGTGCACCAAATTGTTCGCCAGTGGTAACTAAATTATGTGGCAAGTAAAATCAAATTATGTGAAAAGAAAAGACAAATTAGATGGCATAATGCAGCACATTTTTTAACAGAATTGTTTCATTATTTTGTCATTTTTACACATGGTAATACTATCTGGACAAAAATGTAACCTTATTAGTACCAGAGTAACAACCATATGTATAAATAAGCAACTGAAAGATAACCACTTAACTTTTACGAAGGGTCTTCCAATGCGTGCAAACACACATCACATATCGCTACATTTTTAGCAACTTCCGATCCATTTGATCTAGAAACAATTTTTTCGTTAAAAACCGCTGACTACACACTAGATAATGGATGATGTGAAAAATTTAGCAAATCCATAATTCCAGTGGCCCTGGATAAACCCAATAAAATCTCTTTTATTCTGGGAGTTCCATTTCTAGGGTTAAAACTAACATGTTATTGATGTTAAACCACAAATCCATTGAGGATTGTCTACATGTTTCAGTTCTGATAATAGTCCAAATGGGTCTCCCACTTTCTTTAGGCCCCTACCAACCCCGCATAATTGCTCTCAAGATTTCGCGCAATTTTAGTAGAGGTATAAGGATCTCATAACTGAATTTTCATGTATATAAATTGCCCTATTCTAGGCTCTGTTCCTACTTCATCTGCAAAAGGGGGGTGGCACCTACCTGTAGTTACCCATTTGTCAAGGTAATAGTGCTGCTATTGCACCTATTCATCCATTCTCTGCCACCTTGAATGAAAAATAACTCTTTGTCACATGATACTTCAGATGATTCTATAGATGAAAATCTGCACTGGCTCCCAAGCAGCCTTTAGATTTGATGATTAACTAATTGCACACATTTCCATATCTTTCATTCACGAAGCAGTGAGACACCGTGGAAAAAAGGCTTGTTTCTATCCCATTTCTCTCTTCACAATAGAGGGAACCCACCTTCTTCCTTTTCATCCTCCTGAGGTAACCCAAAGATGGCATTAACCATGAAGAAAGGGTTGTTTACTGACAACAAGTATGGGAAGTCTTTTGCTCAAATTAAAAGAGCTTCGGAACATTGGGGCATATTACCAAGGGCCTTATCGCCGCTTTAGCTGGAATTTTTCCCGCTAAAGCGGCGATAATTTTATCGCCCTATTACCTAGCTGTCGCTAACACCAGTTAGCGACAACTAGTAGGAGATAGCGATCATCTTGGGGCCCACTTTGCATGTCAGCGATATTTATCGCTAATGACATGCAAAGTGGGCGTGCCAAGATGTTAGCGACTGGAAACAGTCGCTAACATCGCTATCTCCTGTAACCTACTTTTGGAAATATTCGCACTAATCGCGAATATCTCCAAAAGCTAACGCCTGCCCAGAGCAGTTCTTAGCCATGTTATCCAATGGTAGGTGGATAACATGGCTAAGAGCATTAGATCGGTAATGCATGAATATCGCTGTCTTTTCAGCGATATTCATGCATTTCGCCCGATTTTTTTCGCTTTTGAGATAAACCTTGATAATAGCAAGGTTTATCTGGGATAAAAATCGGTGGAGCTCGGCGATAATATTATTGCTGCTAAGCCAACATAGCGATAATTATCGCTAGTTGTTGGTAATATGCCCCTAATTGATCCCCCCCTCTTTGACCTTTATGCCAAATAAGAATCACTTCCACTCGTGATGCTTTTGTGGTTCCTATGATTTATGTGTTTGGGGTTGTGTGTGTGTGGTGTGCGGTGTGTGTGTGGGTGTGTGTGGGGTGTGTGTGTGTGGGGGGGGTGTGGGTGTGTGTGTGTGTGTATTCGAAGTCATCTGTACATTTTTGCCGTATTTTCTGATATGTAAATCGATGCTCAACGCATCAGCAGTAGAATAAACTTCAATATTTTTATTTAATTAATTGACTTGTTTGACTTGCATGTACCCGAAACCAGTAGACTTTTCCCTCCTGATTTCCTTAGAATATTGTGCCAGCACGATCAGTGTCAATCAACATAATAAAACACACCCAAATGTGGACCAAAATATTTGAAAGTAGCCCAGTTTGCTTCACCTTCTTGTTGACATATCCCTTAGTGGCAACTTTCCCTTTTTTATGGGTTCAGTCATGTTTTAAAAGGGATGGGAGTTCATGGCACAATGCTGCCTTACACATAGAAATTCCATAGCTTGGGCTGGGACATTTCATGTTGTTTACCGATGGGTGGAATCAGGACTCCTTGCCCACACCAAATATTTAACTGTTGTGTGAAAATAGGATTTCTTTGCAGTGGTGGAAAACAAAACGCACTCTGTTGCTTTTGCCAGATTAGTTCGCCCTGAGGCTGAGAGAGCATCAATTAAAATTGTTTGAGGCGTGTTCCAGTTCTTTGCCAGAGGACAGGGTGGGACGGGCATACTGTACCTTGCAAAACCACGTGTTATTGTGGGCATGACAAAGCCTGGCGCGCACTCCAGAAGCGGGAAAGCCACGTTTCTGTGATGCCTTGCAATGGCTTGCCAGCTCTTAATCCTCCTGTACAAGCCATTTATTTTATGCCCTTTATCTCCTCGTTTGACATTTACTCTTAAATGTGGTTCAGTGAAGCACAGCAGGGACTTGTGTGAAGGCCTTAAAAATGATTGGCTGCATGATGTACCTAAAGAGGAACAAGCACTGGCAATGCCAACAGGTCTGTCTTTAATTTGCTGCACCCTGCACTGTCACAGGCACCCTGCCCACCTTTCACTTAGATGAACGGTGTGTTTTACCGCTGGTATTCAAGGGAACAGAAGGGAAAACCAAGAAAGGTTGTCTGCCTGCTCTAGTGCGATGGAATATGGGTTCAGGTTTTATGAGTGCATGGAAAGAGGAAGGAGGCATGTGAGAGGGCATGAAGGGCTGGATCTGAGAATTGACTCAGGGAGGTCACCTGGGCTAGACATTTAAAACACAGCATCACACAGCATTAACACTAAACAAATAAATGCACAGCCAGTGCGTTTTCTTTAACATGGAGAAGTACTTTTATGCATACACATATAATAATATGATCAAATTGACACATATTTACCAGGTTTCAAGTGGAATTACAAACTCCTTTAGGGGTCTTGTAGGTTAAACATGGTGCAAATCACATTCTGTAAAAAGCTATCACAGAGGATAAGAAACCCTGTATATGTAGTCTGCTCCATTATCTGAGCGTTACCAAGTGATTATTACCAACAAGTAGCTTTAATCTAAAAAACTAACACTGGTCCTGTGTGGACCGATTGGAAAATATGAGGATATTTAGCATAAAAAAGTCTATACACTCTATCAAGCTGTGTCCAATGTAATGAGAGGCCTTCATTTCTCACCACATTAAAAAAAAAGTAAGCCTATTCACATTAGCATGAACAAAACATGATCATGAAGTCTCTGTCTAGAGAAATGCAACAACATTATATGCAGACTCAATTTATACATTGTCATGAACATTAAGGGGTCTATTAGTATGTAGGGCAGAACGCCACTGCCCGCATGGCGGTGGTGATCCACCCTATATCCTACCCCGCCCGTCCGTCGGTTTTCTGCCGGTCGACCAGGCGGAAAAGGGGCCATATATGCTGGAGGTGTCTGTTAGTCACTGCCATCCACATTAGCATGGGAGCGGGAAGCAGCCTTTCCGTGGTGGCATTGCCAAGGTGGCCGAATGCTATCCGGGTGTGCTTCAACACCTGATTACTTCCCCTATACTATAAGGGGATCAGGAGTATTCCCTTTGCTACACCCTTTCTCTCTTCTTTGTTAAGTCATGTTCGAATAAGCCTCCAGGACCTGCAAGTACCTGGATAACCTCTTGTGTTATTAGCCACGCTTTCCAAGTCCATCTCTCTCTGTGCTGCTGAATCGTTCTTGCTCCTGTCTTTTCCTTGCTTTTTCCCCCTGTTTCTTGATGGCCGTCTCCTTGCTTTTCCCTTGTCTTCACTCCTTTGTCCGTAATTTTCCTCTTCTTTTCGGAATTCCTTCTCCTTATATTACCCTTGTTTTCATTGCTCTATCCTTGCTTTTTTTCTGCTGTTTTTTGTGTTTTCTCCTTGCTTTATCCATGTTTTCACTGCTTTCTCCTTGCTTTTTCCACTGTTTTTTTAAGGAAAATTCTCCTTGCTTTTCCCTCATTGTAACTACTTTCTCCTTGCTTTTTCTTTAATTTTTTGAGAGCCTTGTCCTTGCCTTTCCCTCGTTTTCACTGCTTTCTCCATGCTTTTCCCTCATTTTTACTGCTTTCTCTGTGTATTTTCCCCACATTGCCACACGCACCTGCTGCCTTTTTTTCCCACCTAGCCCCACCCACTGCCTCCTAGCACCCCTCCCTCCTCCCAGGACCATTTCTTTGTCTTCTTCCCCTGTTTTTTCAGTGCCTTTTCCTTGTCTTTTTCCTTTTTTTCACTGCTCCTTGCTTTTACCCCCATTTTTTGAATACCATCTCCTTGCTTTTCCGTTATTTCCACTGCTTTCTCCCCTGTTTTTTTAGTGCCTTCTTCGCCTTGTCCATCGTTTTCACTGCTTTCTCCTTGCTTTCCTATCAAGACCTAGTTGTCCGAATGAGCCTCCAGGACCTGCAAGCGCGTGGAAACCCTGTTGGGCGATTAGCCCTGCTTTAGAAATCCATATTAATTGATTGGACATGCTTGAAACATGAAGCTTTTCACAATTTAAAAGGCTTGAACAGAGGGCGCTAGAAAGCCAGTGACCAAGATAGGCACTGTGAGATTGAGCTCTGTAGCATCAGTCAGGGAGTATTCAGCACGCTAATCACCCATGAGGGTCTCAAGGCACAGGCGGTGTGGAGCAGCTCCAGTCAGCTGAAGAGCCAGGTCTTGAGGGTCCTCCTGAAGATGTGGAAGGTGGGGGAGCATCTGATGTTGATCGGAGCTCGTTCCGGGTCTTGGCCGTGATCTAGAAGAAGGGTTTTTCCCCCCGTTCCTGCTCTTTGGATGCTCGAGGGTTCCTCGAGGGCGAGGTCTGCGAATCTGAGGTTCCTCTTGGATACGTGGAAGGAGATTCTATCATTGAAATATTGGGGCCCGGTGTTGTGAAGGAATATGTAGGCGTGGGTGAGTATCTTGAAGGTTACTCTCTTTTCAACAGGGAGCCAGAGGAGGTTACGCAGGTGTTGGGTGATGTGTTTGTGTCGAGGGATGCTGAGGACGAGTCTGGCTGTGGTGTTCTGTATGGTCTGGAGTTTCCAGAGCAGAGTCTTGTTGATCCCGGCATAGAGAGCGTTTCCATAGTCCAGTCTGCTGGTTATGAATGCGTGGGTGACAGTCTTCCTTGATTCAGGGGGGATCCATTCGAAGGTCTTTCGGAGGATGCAGAGGGTGTTGAAGCAAGTGGATGTGACGGCATTGACTTGTCAGGTCATGGAGAAGGAGAAGTCAAGTACGATGCTGAGGTTTCGGGAGTGGTCTGCGGAAGTGGAGGGGGCTGCCGAGGGCAGCGGGCCACCAGGTGTTGTCCCATGCAGAGGGGTAGAGTCCGAGTTGAGCTTCAGGCAGCTGCTGCTCACCCAGGATGCAATGTCCTTCATTCCTTCCTGGAAGTTGAGTCTGGTGGTGATCGGGTCCTTGGTGGGGGAGAGGATGAGCTGGGTGCTGTCGGCATAGGATACTATGCTGAGTCCGTGCTGTCGGACGATGGCGGCGAGGGGGGCCATGTAGATGTTGAAGAGTCTGGGTCTGAGTGACGATCCTTGGGGTACTCCACAGTTTATTTCTGTGGGTTCGGAGAGGAAAGGTGGCAGTCTGATTCTTTGGGCTCTGCTGGTGAGGAAGGAGCGGAGAAGGGTGGTTCCCTGTGTGCCGGCGTCATGGATTCTGGCGGTGAGTGTGCGGTGGAAGATGGTGTCAAAGGCTGCAGAGAGGTCGAGTAGGATCAGGGCTGCAATGTGTCCTTGGTCGAGGAGGGAGCAGATGTCGTCTGTGGTGGCGAGGGCAGTCTCTGTGCTGTTGTTGCTACAGAATCCGGATTGAGAGGGGTCGAGGATGGAGTTTTCTTCAATGAATTTCGTTAGTTGGACGTTGATGGTATTCTCAGTGACTTTGGCTGCGATGGGGAGGAGGGAGATGGGTTGGTAGTTCTTGAGGTCTGTGGGATCTGCTGAAAGCTTCTTGAGAAGGGGTCTGATTTTTGCGTGTTTCTAGTCATCGGGAAAATGCCGGTTCCGAAGGTGGCATAGTAGCTCCGGAGTGATGGCGCCGGCGGCTCTGTGGAAGATGTGCGGGGTGCAGGGGTGCGGGGTGCAGGGCTAGCATTAACAGGGACATCTGACAAAATATGTTACACTTGCAGAAACAAAATACATCAAAGGAGCCAGATTGAAGAGACTACAACTCACAACCTTAAGAAAGGTGCTCAGAGTGAACTATTTTTGCGGACGCAGGAGCAGACATCATCGGCCCAGATTGAGTCCTCTGAGCTGATGCCCAGCCTCAAAGGAGTAACTCCAAATCACAATAGAAGAGCGATTGGATGCAGTTGGAAGTTACTGCTTGTACTCCAAAGGCAGAATACAGCAGTGGAGAGGGGCAGAAGGTGGAAGTACTAGGAAGGCCCTGCCACGGGCACAAAGGTATGTGCAGGGACCAGATGCCAAGTGAGCTCTTGGGCAGGCTACCGGGGCCTGTAGCAGTGACTCTGTGAACAGCGCCATACCAGCAAGGAAAAAAAAGTTCCTCACAGAATTACAAAGGAGAGATTGCCATTGGTAGGAGACTGAAACATCACATTTGGGGGCATATTTAAAAGGGCCCTGCACCACTGTAGCGTCACTTTTTTTGATGCTCTGATGGTGTACAATGCTCAGCCATATTTACAAGTGCAAAAACAGCCTGCATGGCTTTTCATGGCCTTATAAATATGGCAAACACAAGGAGATAATGGACGGAGCACTGAAACTTTTCAGATACTCACCCCCAGTCACAGATCTGGGTTAAATCCATCATCATTCTTTAGCTCACTTCGCCACCTCAGTTCAGACCCAGCTATATGCATCAGTCTTTGAACCTGTGCCTCATGGGAACAGTCCATCCCGAACTGCCAAGCCAGGTCTTCCCTGAACCAGAAACATCATCCTGGGACCGGTTTCTGGGTAACACCCTTCATCAGCCAGACTTGCTTTAATCCAGTGGCAAAGTGAGCAAGGGACTCATGTCTAGGCATACCCTGCCAACTTAGGGTGAACAAAGCAAACACAAGGAGATAATGGACGGATCATTAAAACTTTTCAGACACTCACAACCAGTTACAGATATGGATTAAATCCATCATCATTCTTTAGCTCACTTCGCCACCTCACTTCAGACCCAGCTATATGCAAATCAGTCTTGACCCTGTGCCTCATGGGAACAGTCCAGCTCGAACTGCCAAACCAGGTCTTCTCTGAACCGGAAGCAAGCATCCTGGGACCGGTTTCTGGGTAACACCCTTTATCAGCCAGGCTAGCTTGAATCCAGTGGCAAAGTGAGCAAGGGACCCACGTCTTGGCATACCATGCCAACTTAGGGCGAACAAAGCAAACAGAAGGAGATAATGGAAAGAATGGTGACATTTTTCAGACACTCACTCCTCAATATGGCCCCCTTTCATGCATTACTCTGTGTGAAAGGGGCATTCGATGGGTGTTGCTGTAGATGTTCCCACGCAACACCCATGGATTCAGACACATTCCCAGATTTACAAGGTTTTGTAAACCTGGGAATGAGTCAGATTCTAACACCTCCCGAGGGGGGTGTTCAAGTGACTCAATAAAGAGAAATACTTTTATTTCTCTTCTTTTTTGCTCAATCTATGTGGGCTGCATTCTGCAGCACACATAGAAGGAGGAAAATGCAATCAAGATGGTTTTGTACACTGATGTGTCCCTTCCTTCACAAAAACAATTATCCCTGCCATGAAGGCACCCTTGCACCAAATGTTGCGTGCATGGTCTGTAGGGAGGGAGGGGTTCCCAGTACGGTGGGCCACCAGGAGTCATCCCAGGCTGAGAGGGTGGATCCCAGGATGAGTACTTCGGTCTTGTCCGAGTTGAGCTGGAGCAGCTGTCTTTTATCCATGTGGCAATGGCCTTCATTCCGCTGTGAAAGTTGATTCTGGTGGCTGTGGGTTGGTTGGTGAGGGAAAGGATCAGCTGGGTGTTGTTGGCGTAGGAGACGATGTTGGGTCTGTGGTTTCTGATGATAGCCGCAAGGGGGGCCATGTAGATGTTGAAGAGTGTGGGGCACAGGTAGGAGCCCTTGGGTACTCCGCAGTTGATCTCTGTAGGTTCTGAGAGGAATGGGGATAGTCTGACTCTCTGTGTTCGGCCAGTAATGAAGGAGTGGATCCAGTCCAGTGCTTTGTCAAAGATTCCTGCATTGTAGAGTCGTATGATTAGGGTGCGTGGGAGATGGTGTCAAAGGCAGCCAAGAGGTCAAGTAGGATGAGGGCTGCAGTTTAGCCCTGGTCGAGGAGGGAGCGGATGTCATCGGTGGCAGTGAGGGGTGTGGCCTAGGTGCTGTGGTTGCTTCGGAAGCTGGATTGGGTGCTGCCCAGGATATGGTTCTCTTCGATGAACTCAGAGAGTTGGGCATGGATGGCCTTTTTGAGAACTTTGTTTGTGAAGAGGAGGAGGGAGATTGGTCTGAGGTTCTTGAGGTCTGTCGTTTCGGCGGATGGCTTCTTCAGCTGGGTGTTGATCTTGGCATGTATCCAGTCATCGGGGAAGGAGGCCGTTTCGATGGAGCAGTTGATGGTGTGGCAAAGCTCGGGGCAATGGGGGGGGCTGCTCTATGGAAGATGTGATGCAGGCAAGAATCCGATGGGGCTCTGGAGTGGATTTCCTACATGGTCTTGAGTGTGTCATCTACGGTGAGAGGAGTCCAGATGAGCACGATCTGTTGTGGTGCGGCGTAGTTACGTGCAGTGGTTACAGGCGTTGTGCCAGGATCTTGGGTGTCGGAGCTGTGATTGATCTGCCTGAGTTGGAAGAAGGTGCAGAGTTTGTTGCAGAGGTCTTGGGAGGGTAGGACGTCTGTGGTCTCACTGTTGGGCCTGGCAAACTCCTTGATTATGGCAAAAGTTATTTGCTGTTATGTGCGTTGGCATTGATTCTGTCTTTGATGGCCGTTTAGTAGCAAATTAAAGCACAGAGTTCCCCAAGAACTTTGTGGTTTTGAGCAGGAGGTGGGGTGCGTTGATGGCAGTTTTGAAGGCTGTATGGATTTCCAGGGTTTTGTTGTTCCTCTATATCTTCTTGAGTCATCTGCAGGTGCATCCGGACTCATGGAGGGTGAGAGTGATCCAGCTGGCTTTCTTGGAGTGTTGCTTGCCTTGTGTCTTCTTGAGGGGTGCTAGAGTGTCGGCGCAGTTGGAGATCCATTAGTGAAGGTGGCGTGCTGAGGCATTGGCACCTGTTGATGTTGGTGGCATGGTTGTGTTGAGGAAGTCCACGAGAAGTTCTTCAGTGGCCTTGTTCCATCTATGACGGGAAACTGTGAGGGCAGTGGTGAACGGTGGTAGTGGCTAAGGCGAAGTGCAGGCAGTTGTAGTTGGTCCAGAGGAGTTCAGTGGTGTTGCTGAAGGGTATGTATCTGCTGGCAGAGAAGAGTGTGTGTCCGGCAGTGTGGGTCAGTGTGATGACTAGCTGGTTGAGTCGGATGTTGGTGAGGATCTCCAGTATGGAACGGTATCTGGTCACTTGGGTTGTCCAGGTGGAAGTTGAGGTCTCTGAGTAGGATGTAATCAGTGGATGCGAGAGCCTGGGGTGAAATTAGGTCAGTGGCATAAGTAAAGGGCGGGTCGGGGGTCCTGTAGACAAGAGTGCTGCAGAGGGTGGTGTTGAGGTTGGTCTGGATATGGAAATGGAGGTGTTCCATGGTTGTCATTGGGTCATTTGAGTAAGTGGTTATTCGGAGGGTGTTCTTGTGGATGATGGCAATGCCTCCTCCTGGTCGGTCGGTGCGTTCCTTGTGGGTGATTTTGTAGCTGTCGGGGATGGCAGTGGCGAAGTCCGGTCGGGAACAGGGGCTGGTTTCCGTGAAGAAGGTAAAGTCGGAAGAGGCGGATATGAGAAGGACCCAGATTTCTGTGGCGTTTTTGTGGAGGGAGCATGTATTGAGGAGGATGCAGTTGAGCTGATTGGGTGCGCTGTTAGTCGGCTGGGCGGTGAGAGGAGCTGGTGGGTTAGCGTGCATAAAGGTGTGGCTGCAGTTCCGGCAGAAGGCGATGTGAGGGTGGCAGGTGGCATGGTGTCCTGAGCTGAGGGCAGTGATGGTGCTGGTGTCGTAGGGTGGAAGGTCTAAGAACCAGAGTCCCTGGTGTTAGGCACGGTCCAGATGCGGACGGGCACTGACAAGCTTGCATTTGGTGCGCCTTTGGCGTGCCAGCAGCGCGGCTGCCATTAAGATTGTGCCGTGAGGGCTGGACAGCTCTAAGGTGGAAAAGGCGTGGAGTCGAAAGGGTCACAGGAGGTGGGCGGGGCCATGGGAGATCGCAGCAGTAAGGGCAACAAAGAGAGCAAAAATTAAGGAAAACAAATGCAAAGCAAAAAAAGGCAGAAGCAGGAGAAAAAGTAAAAGAGGAAGAGAAAAGCAAAAAAAGAGAGACAGAAGGGCAGTGAAGCAGCAGAGCAGTGACCCTCTACTACTAGACCATCAGAGATGAGATGAAGGCAGGAGCCTGTGGGTCGAGGAGGGTCTCAAACTCCTGACCAGAGAATCAGCAACAGTGACTGGGGCAGCAGCAGCTACCAGACATAGCTGTGCACAGAAGGGAGAAGTCCGCTAGAAGGTCAGTAAACTGCACTTTCACAGCGCAGCAGCCGCCATTAAGTAGTGCTGTGGGGGGATGGACTAGTTAAACAACAAAAATGGGGTAGACCCAGTATCCCTATGAACCTGGGCAATTAAGTTATATTCAAAAACAGTTGGTTCATTGGGGAACACACAATTACTTTCGTTATCTCATAAGGTTATGTAGATATTTAAAACACACAAAGCAGAATCCAGAGACCATCTACGTATTTATGCACTATTTTATCAATTATAGTCATTCATAAACACTAGTTTAGTAAATAAGTTGCAAAAACGGCTGTACACAAGTAGTGAATAGTGCAAAAGTGACTTAAAGTGCTCAGTGATTACGGCGCAAGGTGAATACTGTACAATTGTTTTAAAAATAGGAGAGAGGAAAAAACGTGTGGTCTATGGGTATTATACAATTATCACAATGTACACAGTATTAATCAGTAATGATACATGATATGTATGCACATAATCCACTTGATCGTCAACGTTTCGACCCTTAACTAGCAAGCATGTGAAGTCAAAAACGGGTCTTCATCAGGACTGTGGTGGATGGCAAGACAGCCTAGGAAAATTAAAAAGATGGTGTTGTTTAGAAGTGGATTCTGCGAGGGAAAATTTGGGCTACGTACTTAAATGCCCACTTTACCACTCACCTTCATTTAACCACGCTGGATTGAGGTGTGGATAGAACTGTATTAGTCTGTTCTGATGGGGTGACTTGGAATTCACACACGTCCCTTCGTATTAAAATCGGGTGCGACACTATTTAGGACGAGAATCTGTAAAAGAGGGGGGAACTAATTTGTAATCTGTCTGCCATGTTGAGTCTAAGTGCAACAGAAACTGGTGCCTATAAATGCGGCTCACCTGAGATTGGGTATATTGAATGAGACGTGAAATTCTCAACTTCTTATTTACGTAGAGCTGTGTTGTTCTGCTCTGGTGAAAAATGTATAAATTCTAAATTATTAATCTCATACTTAAAGAGTCATATATCCTATGTGGAGAAACGTGTATATCCATTTCTTACCTGTCGGCGTAATTACTTCTGCCCGACTGTGGTAGAAATTATTGGACTTGAATCCCAACTAGAAGGAAAAGGCATTTATTTACTTTATTGCCTAATCCCATTTTTACGTATATCCGTTAAAGCTTTTGGTTTTTGCTCACCTGGGTAAGGAAAGAGTGACCCTCCCAGTAGGATCCCGAAGGGATGTGTTTCTCACAAGGGATTGCCAGTAGTGGGACGGGTAATTCCACACTGTAATGAAATAAATAGTGGGTTTAAAATCCGTTGAAGAACGGAGGGAAAGTCGCATCGTCTACTTAATTATAGCCTGCGAGCGAGAGATCTTACCTTGTCTACACGAGTGAAATGAGGGTACTACACGCCAGGGAGAAGGTTCTTCCGACACGGCACTGTCCCAAATTTCTGGGTTGCGCGGCTCACGTTCTTTTTGAACGTCATTCCGATGGCAGACGCTACCAGGTACGCAAGCGCACATGGTGCCGAGCGTACACGACCACTCACTCTCACTAGTTACCATGGAAAAGGACGCTATCCAGACGGGATGCGTTCTATTGGTCATAAATATAGCGCATGCGCCAACGGGTGCCCGTTCTATGACTTGTTATGGAGGGTAACCGAGGCTTTCTACGAGGGAAAAGTTTACATTAGTTGAAAACATAATTACGTGTTAGGCATTGATCGGCTGGTGATGACGCTACATTTTTTGTCAGTTGAGAGTATGAGAACCAATCTCCATAAAACTAGTGTGATTGAGAGATTTCCTGTGATTCATTCACAAAATGATAAACATGTCACATAATCCAATTTTGATGTGGTATAACATGATATATATCTTTCGAAAATAACTATATCATTTATAGTGTGGTATTATACCATTACGATGTTTTAAAGATTGCAGTGGAATACCTATCATGATATGTATTAAAATACAACACATCATTTACAGGATACATCATTCACACAAATGTTTTAAAGTAATTCATTTTACTCGAACTGTCATATAAGTACCACAGTCTATCTAGTGTCCCTGCTGATTGGTACATGTCACAGTGTATAGGTGCCACAAGATGGCCTTATTATATTCTACAACTGTCCCATTTGTCTGTTGGTTTCCTCAATTTCGTTCAGACCATTCCTCACAGAGTCTAGCATATGTATCAAACGACATTCCTTGTACTTCAAAGAGTGTGTGATAGACCCACCCCTTGGATTGGTGTGTACTTTTTCTAATACCCACCATTTTATCTCCTGTGGTGTATGGTTATGGAGGTTAAAATGTTCTACAAGGGGTGCCCCCTGTGTTTTGCACTTTACCCTGCTCATGTGCTGTAAAATGCGTATCTTTATTTTCTGTGTAGTTTGACCTACATATAATTTGTCACATGGGCACATTATTGCGTAAATAAGGTTCATACTGTTGCAGTTACTGAAGTCCTTCAACCTGTATGTTTAATTCATGTGAGTAAAGGTGTCACCTTCTTTACAGTGTTCACAGGCCTTACATGCATGGCATTTAAAATGCCCGATGATGGGTGGTAAATTCAGCATTGTACGGAGATCAGGTTGTTTTTCAGGTTCCAGATAGGCTTGTACTACTTCGTCTCTCACATTCCGTCCTCTCTTAAAGGCAAAGATAGGTTTTTTTGTAGTATTCAATTCTCCTGCCACCAAATTCCAATACTTGGATATGATCTTCTTCACCTCATTGCTTTTGATATTATAGGTGGTAACGCACACAATATTAGTGGAATTTTCTTTCTTCTCTTTCACTTCAAGTAAGGTAGACCTCGGACTGTACCATGCCCTTTTCTTAGCACGTTTCAGCAGGTTCAGCGGATATCCCCTTTCTTTTAAGCGACTTGTCAGTTCATCTGCTTCCCGAAAGAAGTCCTTTCTCTGGCTACAATTTCTCCGTATACGAAGGTATTGACCAAGTGGGAGATTATCCCGTAGATTGCGTGGATGGTGGGACTTATACATTAGCAAGGTATTACGTTCTGATGGCTTGCGATATAAGTCACAGTACAGTTTCCCTTCATGGACTTTAAAGGTTAAATCCAGGAAATGTAATGCGACAGAGCTACTTGAGATTGTAAACTGTATATCTTCATTCCTCTGGTTTAGCCATGCCAAAAAGTTTGTCAGTGATTCTTGATCTCCGTTCCAGATCATAATGACGTCGTCAATATATCTTTTCCATACCTCGATGTTATTGAGGTATGGATTGAGATCTGAATACAGATGTTCCTCTTCATATTGGTCCATAAAAATATTCGCCAGGCTGGGGGCATAGGTAGCCCCCATCGCCACCCCCTTGCATTGGAAATAAAATTGATTTTCAAAAATGAAGTAATTTTTCTTCATCGCTATCTCCAGCAACTCAATTAGGAATGATATGGGTATCCAATGCGGTCTTATTCTGCGATCCAGAATGTCCTTCATCGTCTGGATGGCTTTATTTTGAGGAATCGAGGTGTACAACGAGGATACATCCAGGGTTACCAGTATGTTCTTCTCTTGATCAAATGGAAAATCCTCGAGTAATTCAATAATGTGCATGCTGTCCCGCACATATGATTTGGTTAGTATCACAAAAGGCTGTAGGAAGTGATCAATAAATTGATTGAGAGGCTCCAGTATAGAACCACATCCCGAAACGATTGGTCGTCCTGGCGGGTTTTCCAATCGCTTGTGGACTTTTGGTAAAGTATAGATTGTAGGTGTTCTTGGTTCTTTTTGATGTAAAAAATCAGATTCTTTTTTGCTCAGAAATCCTTCCTTTATAGCATTCTCTGTGATGTTTTTTATCTGAGTTATTATCTCCTTGATAGGATCATAAGGGATACGTCTATAGCTTTCTGTTACTCCTAATTGTTGTTTGATTTCCTTGGCGTAGTCTTCCCTATTCTGCACAACTAGGGCTCCGCCCTTATCAGCTGCTTTAATGACAATGGATTTATTGCATTTCAAGTCTCTGAGGGCAATACGTTCATCCTTGCTTATATTATAGGGGATATATTTCTTTACTCTCAACAGCTGAGACACCTCTTCCATTACAATTTTTTCAAAAGCGAGAATCCTCTCACTCATCATAAAGGTGGCTGGTGTAAACTCAGAAGGTGGCTTAAAATGTGTGGCTGCATTACTTGGACTATAGATGTTTTTTGTGAAAAAGTACTTCAACCTGATCTTTCGGAAGAATCTCTGGAGCTCAAGTTGCATCTTAAAAGGGTCAGGTATTATTGTTGGTACAAAGGTGAGTCCTTTAGCCAAGATACTCCTCTCCGAACAAGACAGTACATACTTAGATAAGTTTATGATCGGATCTAATGGTACCATATCCTCAGTGTTGATGCATTCAATCTGCTCTGGTTCCATCTCCATAATATTGATTTGCTCAATCTGCTCTTGGACCATATGGTTATCCCTCATAGTTGTTACAGGTTCATTTGTTAGGGTCTGAATATTTTCCATTCTGTTGTTTTGCTCCTCAGTATTTGTCATAATCCGCTTTTCATATTCTACCATCTGTACGTCTGTCTCCTTGTAGATATTTCCCCATGCGTTTCGGGTTGGTAGAATCTCACGCGGGACATACCCTGGTTCCGTCCGCGGCCCCATCTCCTTGGTCTTTCCCAATTCTGTCGGCCTCCTCCTCTGTTGCCTCGTGAGTAACTGTCCCCTAAAAAAGGATCCTGGTTAGACTGGTTACTGGTGGATGGTCTCTCCGCCTCAGAGTCTGAGTTACTGCTTACTGAAGAGTTTGAAAAAGTTTGGAATCTTTTTGGGCCTTGTCTTCCCCTGTTTGTAAAGATGCCCTGACTGTCTTGTTGGTAATAGGTATCACTCAAATAGGGGTAGGTGACTTTTTTATCGTAGTTACGTACGTCCTTCGATAATTTGTCCAATTTTCTATTTAGTGTGATGGTATTAAATTCTGCTAATGTTTTTTCTGCACGCTCTAGAGCCTCCTTCGCATTCGTTAGAGCAGAGTCACCTAATATCTCTTTTTTCAGTTCTTCAATTTCTTGTATCAATTTTTTTACGTATTCAATTGCAGTCTCAACTCCAAGCACCATCCAGTGCCTGGAGCAGTTATTTGCTACGTAACTGAACCCCTCTCTAAATTTAGGCACGTCTATAAATATGGCTGGTTCGTTACGCACCTGTAGCCCTTTTGGGATGATGTTAGATTCCAAATATTTAGTCAAAACATGCCCATGTAGTCTTGATCTAAATAACTTTTTTTCTAGTCTTTCTAGCTTGGCCAATTTTTCACCAAGTACGGTATCTGCAGGGGGCCTATCTGTTCCTAAAAGAAGACTAGAGGACCCTTGTTCTTCAATCAATTTGGCTATATACTCTTCGCTATAGGCCAAAGTTTCTTCATCTGACATCATCAATTCACAAATAGGTAATTTGACAGACCTACAAATAACTCATAACAAACGCACAAAATACACTTAATGAGAGTAAACCCTTGCGGGCATGCACCCGCACTCGAATTAGTTAAACAACAAAAATGGGGTAGACCAAGTATCCCTATGAACCTGGGCAATTAAGTTATATTCAAAAACAGTTGGTTCATTTGGGAACACACAATTACTTTCCTTATCTCATAAGGTTATGTAGATATTTAAAACACACAAAGCAGAATCCAGAGACCATCTACGTATTTATGCACTATTTTATCAATTATAGTCATTCATAAAAACTAGTTTAGTAAATAAGTTGCAAAAACGGCTGTACACAAGTAGTGAATAGTGCAAAAGTGACTTAAAGTGCTCAGTGATTACGGCGCAAGGTGAATACTGTACAATTGTTTTAAAAATAGGAGAGAGGAAAAAACGTGTGGTCTATGCGTATTATACAATTATCACAATGTACACACTATTAATCAGTAATGATACATGATATGTATGCACATAATCCACTTGATCGTCGACGTTTCGACCCTTAACTAGCAAGCATGTGAAGTCAAAAACGGGTCTTCATCAGGATTGTGGTGGATGGCAAGACAGCCTAGGAAATTTAAAAAGATGGTGTTGTTTAGAAGTGGATTCTGCGAGGGAAAATTTGGGCTACGTACTTAAATGCCCACTTTACCACTCACCTTCATTTAACCACGCTGGGTTGAGGTGTGGATAGAACTGTATTAGTCTGTTCTGATGGGGTGACTTGGAATTCACACACGACCCTTCGTATTAAAATCGGGTGCAACACTATTTAGGACGAGAATCTGTAAAAGAGGGGGGAACTAATTTGTAATCTGTCTGCCATGTTGAGTCTAAGTGCAACAGAAACTGGTGCCAATAAATGCGGCTCACCTGGGATTGGGTTTATTGAATGAGACGTGAAATTCTCAACTTCTTATTTACGTAGAGCTGTGTTGTTCTGCTCTGGTGAAAAATGTATAAATTCTAAATTATTAATCTCATACTTAAAGAGTCATATATCCTATGTGGAGAGACGTGTATACTCCATTTCTTACCTGTCGGCGTAATTATTTGTGCCCGACTGTGGTAGAAATTATTGGACTTGAATCCCAACTAGAAGGAAAAGGCATTTATTTACTTTATTGCCTAATCCCATTTTTACGTATATCCGTTAAAGCTTTTGGTTTTGGCTCACCTGGGTAAGGAAAGAGTGACCCTCCCAGTAGGATCCCGAAGGGATGTGTTTCTCACAAGGGATTGCCAGTAGTGGGATGGGTAATTCCACACTGTAATGAAATAAATAGTGGGTTTAAAATCCGTTGAAGAACGGAGGGAAAGTCGCATCGTCTACTTAATTATAGCCTGCGAGCGAGAGATCTTACCTTGTCTACACGAGTGAAATGAGGGTACTACACACCGGGGAGAAGGTTCTTCCGACACGGCACTGTCCCAAACTTCCGGGTTGCGCGGCTCACGTTCTTTTTGAACGTCATTCCGATGGCAGACGCTACCAGGTACGCATGCGCACATGGTGCCGAGCGTACACGACCACTCACTCTCACTAGTTACCATGGAAAAGGACGCTATCCAGACGGGATGCGTTCTATTGGTCATAAATATAGCGCATGCGCCAACGGGTGCCCGTTCTATGACTTGTTATGGAGGGTAACCGAGGCTTTCTACGAGGGAAAAGTTTACATTAGTTGAAAACATAATTACGTGTTAGGCATTGATCGGCTGGTGATGACGCTACATTTTTTGTCAGTTGAGAGTATGAGAACCAATCTCCATAAAACTAGTGTGATTGAGAGATTTCCTGTGATTCATTCACAAAATGATAAACATGTCACATAATCCAATTTCGATGTGGTATAACATGATATATATCTTTCGAAAATAACTATATCATTTATAGTGTGGTATTATACCATTACGATGTTTTAAAGATTGCAGTGGAATACCTATCATGATAGGTATTTAAATACAACACATCATTTACAGGATACATCATTCACACAAATGTTTTAAAGTAATTCATTTTACTCGAACTGTCATATAAGTACCACAGTCTATCTAGTGTCCCTGCTGATTGGTACATATCACAGTGTATAGGTGCCACAAGATGGCCTTATTATATTCTACAACTGTCCCATTTGTCTGTTGGTTTCCTCAATTTCGTTCAGACCATTCCTCACAGAGTCTAGCATATGTATCCAACGACATTCCTTGTACTTCAAAGAGTGTGTGATAGACCCACCCCTTGGATTGGTGTGTACTTTTTCTAATACCCACCATTTTATCTCCTGTGGTGTATGGTTATGGAGGGTAAAATGTTCTACAAGGGGTGCCCCCTGTGTTTTGCACTTTACCCTGCTCATGTGCTGTAAAATGCGTGTCTTTATTTTCTGTGTAGTTTGACCTACATATAATTTGTCACATGGGCACATTATTGCGTAAATAAGGTTCATACTGTTGCAGTTACTGAAGTCCTTCAACCTGTATGTTTAATTCATGTGAGTAAAGGTGTCACCTTCTTTACAGTGTTCACAGGCCTTACATGCATGGCATTTAAAATGCCCGATGATGGGTGGTAAATTCAGCATCGTACGGAGATCAGGTTGTTTTTCAGGTTCCAGATAGGCTTGTACTACTTCGTCTCTCACATTCCGTCCTCTCTTAAAGGCAAAGATAGGTTTTTTTGTAGTATTCAATTCTCCTGCCACCCAATTCCAATACTTGGATATCATCTTCTTCACCTCATTGCTTTTGATGTTATAGGTGGTAACGCACACAATATTGGTGGAATTTTCTTTCTTCTCTTTCACTTCAAGTAAGGTAGACCTCGGACTGTACCATGCCCTTTTCTTAGCAGGTTTCAGCAGGTTCAGCGGATATCCCCTTTCTTTTAAGCGACTTGTCAGTTCATCTGCTTCCCGAAAGAAGTCCTTTCTCTGGCTACAATTTCTCCGTATACGAAGGTATTGACCAAGTGGGAGATTATCCCGTAGATTGCGTGGATGGTGGGACTTATACTGGGAGTCAGGAAATGCGAGGAGCTGGAAGGATCACCGGAGGGGGCGGGGCCACGGGGATCACAGCAAAAAGGGCGACGAAGAAAGCAAAAACACAGGAAAAGGAAAGAAAAGCAAAAAAAGGCAGAAGCAGGAAAAAAGTAAAAGAGCCAGAGAAAAGCAGAAAAAGAGAGACAAAAGGGAAGTCAAGCAGCAGAGCAGTGATGCTCTACCACTAGACCACCAGGGATGAGGTGCAGGCAGGAGCCTGTGGGTGGAGGAGGGCCTCAAACTCCTGACCAGAGGGTCAGCAGCAGCAACAGAGGAAGCAGCAGCTACCAGGAGGAGCTGTGCAGCGACGGGAGCAGTCCACTAGAAGGTCAATGGACTGCACTTTCACTGCGCAGCGGCCTCCATTAAGTAGTGCTGCTGGGGGGAGAGTGGGGGCTGGACAGCTGGGAGATAGGAACCACGGGGGAGCAGGAAGGGTCACTAGAGGAGAGCGGGCTGCAGGGGGTCGCAGTGACTAGAGCAACGAACAAAGCAAAAACACAAAAAAGGAAGGAAAGAAAAAGCAAAAAAATGCAGAAGTAGGAGAAAAAGTAAAAGAGGCAGAGAAAAGCATAAAAAGAGAGACAGAAGGGCAGTCAAGCAGCAGAGCAGTGACGCTGTACCACTAGACCACCAGGGATGAGGCACAGGCAGTAGCCTATAGGTAGAGGGGAGCCTCGAACTCCTGACCAGAAGGTCAGCAGCAGCAACGGAGGCAGCAGCCGCTACCAGGCAGAGCTGTGCAGTGAAGGAAGCAGTCCACTAGAAGGTCAATGTAGCAATCAGTCTGGCAGATTCAAGATCCGGAGGCGCCTACGTAAAAATTTAAATGTAAATGTAAATCCAGCATTTGTAAAGCGCACAGCTAACCGTAGGCATCCCGGCGCTGGGGGGGCATCAGGAAAATTAAGCTAACCATTGCCCAGAGTCACATGGTGCTGCACTGACCTGCCACCAGTGCCGGGGATCAAACCGTGATCCCCAGCGTCCGGCGTCAGTCTCCCTGGCCGCTGCGCCACACCTCTTCTACGTGAAAATAGACATGCTGAGATACCTAATGGTAAAGTCGGATTTTAGATTACAATTTTGAAAATGCCACTTTTAGAAAGTTGGTACAAAAGGGGGTGGTGATGGACGGAGCATCTGAATCAATCAAACACTCACACCCAGTCAAAAGATCTGGGTTTAATCCATCACTGTTCTTTAGCCCACTCTGCCACCCCAGTTCAGACATGGCTATATGCAAATCAGTCTGACCCTGTGCCTCATGGGAACAGTCCAGCCCGAACTGCCAAGCCATGTCTTCCCTGGACCGGAAACAAGCTTCCGAGGACCGGTTTCTGGCATTCCAGCCGTCTTCAGCCCGGCTTGCTTGAATCCAGTGGCAAAGTGAGCAAGGGACTCACGTCTGAGCATACCCTGCCACACTTATGGCAGCCAAAAGCGGTACAAAAGGGGGTGGTGATGGACGGAGCATCTGAATCAATCAAACACTCACACCCAGTCAAAAGATCTGGGTTTAATCCATCACCATTCTTTAGCCCACTCTCCCACCCCAGTTCAGACATGGCTATATGCAAATCAGTCTGACCCTGTGCCTCATGAGAACAGTCTAGCCCGAACTGCCAAGCCATGTCTTCCCTGGACCGGAAACAAGCTTCCGGGGACCGGTTTCTGGCATTCCAGCCGTCTTCAGCCCGGCTTGCTTGAATCCAGTGGCAAAGTGAGCAAGGGACTCACGTCTGAGCATACCCTGCCACACTTATGCCGGTCAAAAGCGGTATAAAAGGGGGTGGTGATGGACGGAGCATCTGAATCAATCAAACACTCACACCCAGTCAAAAGATCTGGGTTTAATCCATCACCGTTCTTTAGCCCACTCTGCCACCCCAGTTCAGACATGGCTATATGCAAATCAGTCTGACCCTGTGCCTCATGGGAACAGTCCAGCCCGAACTGCCAAGCCATGTCTTCCCTGGACCGGAAACAAGCTTCCGAGGACCGGTTTCTGGCATTCCAGCCGTCTTCAGCCCGGCTTGCTTGAATCCAGTGGCAAAGTGAGCAAGGGACTCACGTCTGAGCATACCTTGCCACACTTATGGCGGCCAAAAGCGGTACAAAAGGGGGTGGTGATGAACAGAGCATCTGAATCAATCAAACACTCACACCCATTCAAAAGATCTGGGTTTAATCCATCACCGTTCTTTAGCCCACTCTGCCACCCCAGTTCAGACATGGCTATATGCAAATCAGTCTGACCCTGTGCCTCATGGGAACAGTCCAGCCCGAACTGCCAAGCCATGTCTTCCCTGGACCGGAAACAAGCTTCCGAGGACCGGTATCTGGCATTCCAGCCGTCTTCAGCCCGGCTTGCTTGAATCCAGTGGCAAAGTGAGCAAGGGACTCACGTCTAAGCATACCCTGCCACACTTATGGCGGCCAAAAGCGGTACAAAAGGGGGTGGTGATGGACGGAGCATCTGAATCAATCAAAGACTCACACCCAGTCAAAAGATCTGGGTTTAATCCATCACCGTTCTTTAGCCCACTCTGCCACCCCAGTGCAGACATGGCTATATGCAAATCAGTCTGACCCTGTGCCTCATGAGAACAGTCTAGCCCGAACTGCCAAGCCATGTCTTCCCTGGACTGGAAATAAGCTTCCGAGGACCGGTTTCTGGCATTCCAGCCGTATTCAGCCCGGCTTGCTTGAATCCAGTGGCAAAGTGAGCAAGGGACTCACGTCTGAGCATACCCTGCCACACTTATGGCGGCCAAAAGCGGTACAAAAGGGGGTGGTGATGGACGGAGCATCTGAATCAATCAAACACTCACACCCAGTCAAAAGATCTAGGTTTAATCCATCACCGTTCTTTAGCCCACTCTGCCACCCCAGTTCAGACATGGCTATATGCAAATCAGTCTGACCCTGTGCCTCATGGGAACAGTCCAGCCCGAACTGCCAAGCCATGTCTTCCCTGGACCGGAAACAAGCTTCCGGGGACCGGTTTCTGGCATTCCAGCCGTCTTCAGCCCGGCTTGCTTGAATCCAGTGGCAAAGTGAGCAAGGGACTCACGTCTGAGCATACCCTGCCACACTTATGGCGGTCAAAAGCGGTATAAAAGGGAGTGGTGATGGACGGAGCATCTGAATCAATCAACACTCACACCCAGTCAAAAGATCTGGGTTTAATCCATCACCGTTCTTTAGCCCACTCTGCCACCCCAGTTCAGACATGGCTATATGCAAATCAGTCTGACCCTGTGCCTCATGGGAACAGTCCAGCCCGAACTGCCAAGCCATGTCTTCCCTGGACCGGAAACAAGCTTCCGAGGACCGGTTTCTGGCATTCCAGCCGTCTTCAGCCCGGCTTGCTTGAATCCAGTGGCAAAGTGAGCAAGGGACTCACGTCTGAGCATACCCTGCCACACTTATGGCGGCCAAAAGCGGTACAAAAGGGGGTGGTGATGGACAGAGCATCTGAATCAATCAAACACTCACACCCATTCAAAAGATCTGGGTTTAATCCATCACCGTTCTTTAGCCCACTCTGCCACCCCAGTTCAGACATGGCTATATGCAAATCAGTCTGACCCTGTGCCTCATGGGAACAGTCCAGCCCGAACTGCCAAGCCATGTCTTCCCTGGACCGGAAACAAGCTTCCGAGGACCGGTATCTGGCATTCCAGCCGTCTTCAGCCCGGCTTGCTTGAATCCAGTGGCAAAGTGAGCAAGGGACTCACGTCTAAGCATACCCTGCCACACTTATGGCGGCCAAAAGCGGTACAAAAGGGGGTGGTGATGGACGGAGCATCTGAATCAATCAAAGACTCACACCCAGTCAAAAGATCTGGGTTTAATCCATCACCGTTCTTTAGCCCACTCTGCCACCCCAGTGCAGACATGGCTATATGCAAATCAGTCTGACCCTGTGCCTCATGGGAACAGTCCAGCCCGAACTGCCAAGCCATGTCTTCCCTGGACCAGAAACAAGCTTCCGAGGACCGGTTTTTGACATTCCAGCCGTCTTCAGCCCGGCTTGCTTGAATCCAGTGGCAAAGTGAGCAAGGGACTCACGTCTGAGCATACCCTGCCACACTTATGGCGGCCAAAAGCGGTACAAAAGGGGGTGGTCTGAACTGGGGTGACAGCTTGTATTTTGATTGCACTTACCTGTTGGGAGACCTGGTTATGTGAATGTACGTTTCTGTTGCAGTGGTTTTCTGTATATTATTTCATGGAAATTGTTCACTTTCACCATTCCCTGTCTGGTTGGAAGGTTGCACACTTGTGGGCCTGTACTTTTATTGAATTTTCGAAGTACAGGCCCCTTCTGGGCCTCTACTTTTATTGTCCAATTTCCAATTTGTCTGTTTTCCAAAGTACAGGCCCCTTCTGGGCCTGTACGTTTATTGTCTGTTTTCCAAAGTACAGGCCCCTTCTGGGCCTGTACTTTTATTGTCTGTTTTCAAAAGTACAGGCCCCTTCTGGGCCTGTACTTTTATGTTCTGTTTTCCAAAGTACAGTATCTTATAAGTTCCTGGAAAACTGGATAGATAACGACATTAGTAGTCTTCCAGCACTTTTTTCTCCTGGTTCTTCTGCCGCCAAGAGTCACTGTTCTGGGCCTGTACCTTTATTTTTGTGTTTTCTAGGTACAGGCTCCTTCTGGGCCTCTTCTTTTATTGTCCAATTTCAAAAGTACAGACCCCTTCTGGGCCTGTACTTTCATTGTTCAATTTTCCAAGTACAGGCCCCTTCTGGGGCTGTACTTTCATTGTCTGTTTTCAAAAGTACAGGCCCCTTCTGGGCCGGTACTTTTATTGTTCAGTTTTCAAAGTACAGGCCCCTTCTTGATGTTCTTCTGCTATTCCATTGTGTTTAAATCAGGCAATGTGTCACTTTCTTCTTCTTTGTGGAGTTGTATAATGTCATCCTGATACATGTCAATCGCCTTCATGGCTGCGCACTCACCATCGCTCTGCTCCATGAGCGCGCCGATACAAGCACACTGTAGATGAACGCCATCATACCAACCATTACAAGCATCCCCCAGCACTACCTTGTCAGCTGCCGGTATGCTGTGGAGCGCATGGTATCTTAAAAGTTCCTGGAAAACTGGATACATAACGACATTAGTAGTCTTCCAGCACTTTTTTCTCCTGGTTCTTCTGCCGCCAAGAGTCACTGTTCTGGGCCTGTACCTTTATTGTTGTGTTTTCTAGGTACAGGCCCCTTCTGGGCCTCTACTTTTATTGTTCAATTTCAAAAGTACAGGCCCCTTCTGGGCCTGTACTTTTATTTTCTGTTTTCCAAAGTACAGGCCCCTTCTGGGCCTGTACTTTTATTGTCTGTTTTCCAAAGTACAGGCCCCTTCTGGGCCTGTACTTTCATTGTTCAATTTTCTAAGTACAGGCCCCTTCTGGGCCTGTACTTTTATTGTCTGTTTTCCAAAGTACAGGCCCCTTCTGGGCCAGTACTTTTATTGTCTGTTATTGTCTGTTGTCCAAAGTACAGGCCCCTTCTGGTCCTGTACTTTTATTGTCTGATTTCCAAATTACAGGCCCCTCAATCCATTCATGTGACCGCTGATTGCTTGGTCTTGACGACTGTCTTTTGGTCTACCTTGTAGACCACCAGCTGTTTATTGTTCACTTTGAGAGCTATACTAACGAGTTGAAATGCTTCCAATTTTTAAAATTGCTAAAGAATTGTACCTTATTTGATCCTGGAAGAAAGCCCTGTCTATTAAATCTGTTTCACTGTGTTCAATCTATGTTGATATTTTTCAACATTCAAAATAATTGTAAGTGGGAACTCCCGCTATTTTAACGAGGGGCTCTACCTCTAGACTAACTATTTCAAACACTGGCTGTCTCTTCTTGACCCCGGCGAGAGTCTCTATTTAATGTGCTTAATCCAATTCCACATGTTTCATTCAATCCAATCCATGTCTATTAAATCTGTTTAATTATGTTCAATCTATGTTGATATCTATCAACATTGGAGATGATTGTGAGTGGGGTTCTACCGCTATACTAACGAGGGGCTCTACCTCTAGACTAACTATTTCAAACACTGGCTGTCTCTTCTTGACCCCGGCAAGAGTCTCTATTTAATGTGCTTAATCCTATTCCACATGTTTCATTCAATCCAATCCCTGTCTATTAAATCTGTTTAATTAGGTTCAATCTATGTTGATATCTTTCAACATTGGAGATAATTGTGAGTGGGGTTCTACCGCTATACTAACGAGGGGCTCTACCTCTAGACTAACTATTTCAAACACTGGCTATCTCTTCTTGACCCGGCGAGAGTCTCTATTTAATGTGCTTAATCCAATTCCACATGTTTCATTCAATCCAATCCATGTCTAGTAAATCTGTTTAATTATGTTCAATCGATGTTGATATCTTTCAAAATTGGAGATAATTGTGAGTGGGGATTTACCGCTATACTAACGAGAGGCTCTACCTCTAGACTAACTATTTCAAACACTGGCTGTCTCTTCTTGACCCCGGCGAGAGTCTCTATTTAATGTGCTTAATCCAATTCCACATGTTTCATTCAATCCAATCCATGTTTATTAAATCTGTTTAATTAGGTTCAACCGATGTTGATATCTTTCAACATTGGAGATAATTGTGAGTGGGGTTCTACCGCTATACTAACGAGGGGCTCTACCTCTAGACTAACTATTTCAAACACTGGCTGTCTCTTCTTGACCCCGGCGAGAGTCTCTACTTAATGTGCTTAATCCAATTCCACATGTTTCATTCAATCCATGTCTATTAAATCTGTTTAATTAGGTTCAATCTATGTTGATATCTTTCAACATTGGAGATAATTGTGAGTGGGGTTCTACCGCTATACTAATGAGGGGCTCTACCTCTAGACTAACTATTTCAAACACTGGCTGTCTCTTCTTGACCCCGGCGAGAGTCTCTATTTAATGTGCTTAATCCAATTCCACATGTTTCATTCAATCCAATCCATGTCTAGTAAATCTGTTTAATTAGGTTCAATCGATGTTGATATCTTTCAACATTGGAGATAATTGTGAGTGGGGTTCTACCGCTATACTAACGAGTTGAAATGCTTGCAATTTTTGAAATTGCTAAAGCATTGTAGCTTGTTTGTTCCTGGAAAAAAGCCCCTCAATCCATTCATGCGACATGTTCCCCTTCCGCTTCAGAAAAACACTGTGCAAAAGTGCTTTATCTTCACCCCGTGCCTGAGCCTTGTCGGCGGGGACACCTTTATTGGCCGCTGATTGCTTGGTCTTGACGACTGTTTTTTGGTCGGCGGGGGGCAGCTACTTATTGTCATGCGTTAATTGTCCACCTTTATTGCTTCCAGCTCTTTTTTGTTCACCTGATTCTTCGTCCTTCGAGGTAAGCAAGTGTTGCTGTACTCTTCCATTTTGTCAAAGTCATTAAGACTCGTATCTGTGCAATGGGCTTGAAAACAAAAAACATATCCTGCCTTTTCCATCGAGTTGTCAGTAAATGTGCACCGCACAATGGTTTTCCACTTGTTCTTCAGCCTTCCAGGATATCAAGTGTTGCTGTACTTTCCCATGTAGTCGAAGTGAATAACCTGGAATGACTGATGAAGCAGAAATAGCAGGATCCGTGAAGGTGTGCTCACCTTCCAGATGAGATCGGACCCGGTGGGAGTAGCATTTCACGTATCAGAATATCGAAACATTCTGCGAATTCGCTCTTGGTTGCTTCAGGCTTAGGATATTATGATTTAAAGTATGCTCTACCTAGAACATTCATTGTATGACAGGCTCCTTTAAGACAACCACTTTTGTTGTAACACGTCTTTGAGAAATAACGTCTGTAAAACCTCCCTCTGTATATGTAAATTATCTGTAGGCTTACCTCTGGCTGGAGCGGTCCAAATTCTTTTAAAATTAGTTTCTCTTCATGTTTCAGTTCAAAGAATGACTATGCAACTAGTTGCTAGAATGGTCCACAGGGTCCAAGTTGCCCACTTGGGTCCTCAATTTAAATTTTTTATCATAAATAAACAACAAATTATTAATCATTTGTAAAACGATTTTACAGCTCTTAGTATGTATTGACATGATTTTACCTTCTAGACAAAAACCCCAGAATTACTGGATTGTTTGTTTTTCCCTTTAAAACAAATCTTGGTACTGATTTAGAAAACATGTTTCTCTTTTGCTATTGAATCCGTTTCTGGAAAACATGAAAGCAAAATACTTAAAAAATTGAGATTGATAGAATGTTTTCCTTGAAAAGATATCAGGTATAACGTATAAATGAGTGTACTTCCAGAATGTAGAACAAAAAATGAATTTAGATGCTTTTAATTCCATCTATTTTTTAGAAATGTAAAATGCAGCATATCATCTGCAATGAAAAAAGTCAATGTTGGAATCTGGAAGCTTGAATCTTGTGGGTCAGCAAAGAATCTCACAGGTAACACTTACTCTATAGCCACCAACTCCACTTCAAAGACTAATTGTATATGAGGTGGTATTTTGGCATCTGGCTGTCCTTTCGTGCCTTAAGCCCATTTTGGATTCAATTTACACCTAAGCCTTTTTGCCTTTTATCATGGTTAGAAGGGCTTCATCCCACTGTATAAAGTAAGCAAGCAAGGTCATTTATTGAGGGCAACCTTCCATGAAGTCTTGGCAGAAATAGTTAACATTTGTTTTGTCATGGTGTTCACTCCGCTGCCTCTTTCATTCTTTAATCGGTGCATCTTCTCCCCTCAATCCATTCATGGCATTTGTTCAACCGTCAAGGGTCGAGTCACCTTGAAGTAAAAGACAGCTTTTCTTTTGATTGACCTTACCTGTTGGGAGACCTGGAGATGTGAATGTACGTTTCTGTTGCAGTGCTTTTCTGTATATTTTTGTCATGGAAATTGTTCACTTTCACCATTGACCAACCTCACTGTCTATTTAATGGGCTTCATCCAGTTCCAGCTGTTACGATACTCTTCCACTTCCCAGAGCATTATGATTGGAGACCTCTTCTCAGACTGCCTACTCCTTGCAAACTTGGTTGAAACTTATTTTCCTGATTCCCAAAAGTATACTGATTGATCATCAGCTGTTCCATTGTGTTTAAATCAGGCAATGTGTCACTTCGTTCTTCTTTACGAGGTTGTATAATGTCATCCAATGACATGTCGACCTCCTTCATAGCTGCGGACTCACCATCGCTCTGCTCCATTAGTTCTTGACTTCCAGGGTTTTTTTTTTACTTCTTCTGCCGCCAAGAGTCACTGTTCTTTCTTGGCTTTCTACAGTCAGAAGACGCTTCTACATCGTTGTGTTAACTGGATCACGGTCGACGGGATCTCCGTTGAGCTGTGTCCCCTTCCCCTGCCCAGGATCCATTTTTGTGATCCAGGCCAGGGGGCAGCTATTTTGCCACATGTTCCAGTGGCCACATTCTGGGCTTCCTGCTCTTGTTTGTTCACCTTGATATTCCTTCTAGGGCATCAAGATAGATGGAGATTTGTTCTATACTTTGAAAGATACGCAGAGGAAAGTTGTTGTTGGTGTTAAAGCTGGTTGAAAAATATTTCATGAATTTCATTCGTCGACTCTTGGTGTCCATTCCGGTATCAGTAAAGCACACAAGCATTGCCTCCCATATTTTTGGGCCCAATATGTCAACTCATATTAAATAATGTGTGACGTCATAAGGTGCTGCTCCCACAGTCCCTGTCTGGAAGGTCGCACACTTGTGGGCCTGTACTTTTATTGTTCAATTGTCAAAGTACAGGCCTGCACTTTTATTGTCTGATTTCCAAAGTACAGGCCCCTTCTGGGCCTGTACTTTCATTGTCTGATTTCCAAAGTACAGGCCCCTTCTGGGCCTCTACTTTTATTGTCTGATTTCCAAAGTAAGGGCCCCTTCTGGGCCTGTACTTTTATTGTCTGATTTCCAAAGTACAGGCCCCTTCTGGGCCTGTACTTTCATTGTCTGATTTCCAAAGTACAGGCCCCTTCTGGGCCTGTACTTTCATTGTCTGATTTCCAAAGTACAGGCCCCTTCTGGGCCTGTACTTTTATTGTCTGATTTCCAAAGTACAGGCCCCTTCTGGGCCTGTACTTTTATTGTTCAATTTTCAAAGTACAGGCCCCTTCTGGGCCTGTACTTTTATTGTCTGATTTCAAAAGTACAGGCCCCTTCTGTGCCTCTACTTTTATTGTCTGATTTCCAAAGTACAGGCCCCTTCTGGGCCTGTTCTTTTATTGTTCAATTTTCAAAGTACAGGCCCCTTCTGGGCCTGTACTTTTATTGCCTGATTTCCAAAGTACAGGCCCCTTCTGGGCCTGTACTCTTATTGTTCAATTTTCAAAGTACAGGCCCCTTCTAGGCCTGTACTTTTATTGTCTGATTTCCAAAGTACAGGCCCCTTCTGGGCCTCTACTTTTATTGTCTGATTTCCAAAGTACAGGCCCCTTCTGGGCCTCTACTTTTATTGTTCAATTTTCAAAGTACAGGCCCCTTCTGGGCCTGTACTTTTATTGTCTGATTTCCAAAGTACAGGCCTGTACTTTTATTGTTCAAATTTCAAAGTACAGGCCCCTTCTGGGCCTGTACTTTTATTGTCTGATTTCCAAAGTACAGGCCCCTTCTGGGCCTGTTCTGTTATTGTTCAATTTTCAAAGTACACGCCCCCTCTTTCAAAGTACAGGCTCCTTCAAGTACAGCTGAAGCGGTCACAAACTTCAAGATCAGTTTGGACAACATGAGGCCAGCGGTCGCCATTCACACAATGCAACACACCCACATTTAAAAGTACAGTGACTCCCATTCTTTACCTTTCAAGTACCGGCCCATAGATCCTGTGTTCAAATTACAAAGTACAGGCCCCTTCTGGGCCTGTACTTTTATGTTCGAATTTACACAGTACAGGCCCTTTTATTGTCTAATTTGCAAAGTACAGGCCCCTTCTGGGCCTGTACTTTCATTGTCTGATTTCCAAAGTACAGGCCCCTTCTGGGCCTGTACTTTTATTGTCTGATTTCCAAAGTAAGGGCTCCTTCTGGGCCTGTACTTTTATTGTCTGATTTCCAAAGTACAGGCCCCTTCTGGGCCTGTACTTTCATTGTCTGATTTCCAAAGTACAGGCCCCTTCTGGGCCTGTACTTTCATTGTCTGATTTCCAAAGTACAGGCCCCTTCTGGGCCTGTACTTTCATTGTCTGATTTCCAAAGTACAGGCCCCTTCTGGGCCTGTACTTTTATTGTCTGATTTCCAAAGTACAGGCCCCTTCTGGGCCTGTACTTTTATTGTTCAATTTTCGAAGTACAGGCCCCTTCTGGGCCTGTACTTTTATTGTCTGATTTCAAAAGTACAGGCCCCTTCTGTGCCTCTACTTTTATTGTCTGATTTCCAAAGTACAGGCCCCTTCTGGGCCTGTACTTTTATTGTTCAATTTTCAAAGTACAGGCCCCTTCTGGGCCTGTACTTTTATTGCCTGATTTCCAAAGTACAGGCCCCTTCTGGGCCTGTACTCTTATTGTTCAATTTTCAAAGTACAGGCCCCTTCTAGGCCTGTACTTTTATTGTCTGATTTCCAAAGTACAGGCCCCTTCTGGGCCAGTACTTTTATTGTTCACTTTTCAAAGTACAGGCCCAGAAGGGGCCTGTACTTTAATTGACTGATTTCCAAAGTACAGGCCCAGAAGGGTCCTGTACTTTTACTGTCGAGGTGTGTCCCGTTCCCCTGCCCGGGACCCATTTTTGGGCTCCAGGGCGGGGGCAGCTATTTTGTTGTCTGGACGCTTGGCCGCCTTCTTGGCTTCGAGCTCTTTGTAAAGGTTTATTGTAAATCTGTGTACGCGAGAGTTGAGGGGTCCATTAAAGTCTCTGTGGGTGCTAGCAAACAGCGACATGTATCGTGGACATGTAGCACTGTGTGAGCTGCAGATCATGGCTTCTTGTCACCACGCAGACGCATATCAGTATAGTGAGCAAGGAATCCAAAACATCCAGCCTTTGACATGGCTCCCTTCTTGTTGGGTGGAGTGGATGTTAACTCCACACAATAACCGTACTGGATAAGCTGCCTCACCCACCTGTCTGTGGTGATGGATTTGCAGGAACTGTTGCAGTCTCCCCCCGACCGGTGTGGGATGGTCTGGGGCCAGTGACAAGACGCCAAGAGTCAGTGTTCTTTTATGGCTTTCTACGGTCATAAGACGCTTCAACATCTTTGTGTTTCAACGGGATCACGCTCAATGGGATCTCCGTAGAGGTGTGTTCCATTCCCCTGCCTGGGACCCTTTTTGGGCCTCCAGGGTGGGGGGCGGCTGTTTTGGCGGATGTCCCAGTGGCCGCATTGTAGGCTGCTGAATTCTTGATCTTGGCGGCTGAAATATTTTCCACCTTCTTGGACTCCACCTTTCTTTTTGTTCACCTTGAATGATGTAGATGCCTGGTTACCCCCGTTTTTTTCGGAGATTCTTGTGGTGTTTTCTAATGAGGCGCGCTCTCCATGCCAGTGGTGGTGATTTCATCCTCTGCTTCTGAGTGTAGGTGGAACTGTAGAACGCTACATCACTTGTGTGTGTCAACGGGATCACGCTCCACGGGATGTCCGTCGACGTGTGTCCCTTTCCCCCGCCCGGGACCCTTTTTTGGGCACCTGGGCGGGGGGCAGGTATTTATTAAGATTTTCAACTGTCCGCCTTCTTTGCTTCCAGCTCTTTTTTGTTCACCTTTATATTCTTCCCCCAAGGGCATCAAGCATTGCTGTACTCTTCCATTTTATCAAAGTGAAGGAGAAGGGGATCAAACTGTTGTATCCACGAGACAGACTAAGTCCAGACTAAGTCCTGTTTACTGTAGGCACAGACAATACTGCTGTAAAAAATAAAATTTTTACATGCAATTTACTTTTGCTAAAAAGTATTAAAGGCTCTTCTGCGTATTAAATGGTCCCACTCATTCTAGTGCCACATAAACAACCTGTTCTTGGCACAAAACTCGAAGGTTTCATCGTTTAGAAGAAACTCGAACACCAGCTTTGCCCCTCTGGTCTTCACGACTACCCTTAATTGGAGAATTGCTCTGCTGGCACATTATAGCTTTAGGATTAGTGTCAGTACAACGCGATGTATTACAACGCGTTCCGTTACAACGCGATTTTTACATCGCAAATACCATTACAATGCATGCCATTACAACGCATGGCATTACATAGCAGATACTTTTACAACGCATGGCATTACATCGTAAGTATAGGTAAGTATATCTTTTTTTAAAAAAATGTAATAAAGTTAATTAAATTAATTTAAAATAATAAAAATAATATAACATTTTTAAAACAGTAATTAATTTAATTATAGTAATTTAATTAATATTAAAATTGATATTAATTTAATATATTTAAAATAATATAATTAATGATATATAAAAAATTTATAAATAGAAAAAAATATAATGTAATTAATTACAATAAATATAATTATAATTAAATTAAGTTATAAATAATACATAATATAATTATATTTAATAAAATTAAAAGAATTAAATTAAACATTTTTAAATAATATAATTTAATTATAATCGTTTAATAAAACAATTAAATTAATAATTGTAAATATAGTTATTATTTTAATTAAATTAAATAAAATTAATTTAATTAATTTAATTTATATAAAGTCGTAATACCCCTGTACCCCAAAAAACAAACCCAGCCCTAAAACCAAAAAACACCCCTGTACCCCAAAACCCAAACCCTGCCCTAAAACCTAAAAACACCCCTGTACCCCAAAACCCAAACCCTGCCCTAAAACCTAAAAACACCCCTGTACCCCAAAACCCAAACCCTGCCCTAAAACCTAAAAACACCCCTGTACCCCAAAACCCAAACCCAGCCCTAAAACCAAAAAACACCCCTGTACCCCAAAACCCAAACCCTGCCCTAAAACCTAAAAACACCCCTGTACCCCAAAACCCAAACACTGTCCTAAAACCTAAAAACACCCCTGTACCCCAAAACCCAAACACTGCCCTAAAACCTAAAAACACCCCTGTACCCCAAAACCCAAACACTGCCCTAAAACCTAAAAACACCCCTGTACCCCAAAACCCAAACACTGCCCTAAAACCTAAAAACACCCCTGTACCCCAAAACCCAAACCCTGCCCTAAAACCTAAAAACACCCCTGTACCCCAAAACCCAAACACTGCCCTAAAACCTAAAAACACCCCTGTACCCCAAAACCCAAACACTGCCCTAAAACCTAAAAACACCCCTGTACCCCAAAACCCAAACACTGCCCTAAAACCTAAAAATACCCAAACACCCCAAAACATATACATCAGTACCCCAAAACATATACTCCTATACTCATACTTATTTTAAAAAATACTTAAATTAATATATTTAATTTATAATATTTAAAAACGAAATAAATATTTTTAAATAATTAATAATAATTAAATCAATTATAAAATATTAAATAAAATAAAAATAAAAAATTAAATACTTACCAATACTTACGATGTAATGGTATGCGTTGTAATAGCATCTGCTATGTAATGCCATGCGTTGTAATGGCATGCATTGTAATGGTTTTTGCGATGTAATAGCTGCGTTGTAACAGCATTACGTTGTAAAAGATGCGTTGTAGCGGTAACACACCTAGCTTTCAACTGGCAAGCCTCACAGCAGGGGCACTGTGGTGGCTGCATGTTGAGGCTCGTCATCTTTGTAAATGTAAACCTGCTGGGAGCTGTATTTCAGGGCACGCACTCCAGTCTACCGTTATTTCCTTTTGGAAATGTAAGAGAAAAGATTGGCCCTGGACCTGGAAAGTGCCCGGTTTTGTTATTTTTTATAATAATAATAATCCACATTTGTAAAGCGCACAATCACCCGTAAGGGTCTCTAGGCGCTGGGGGCCGTCGGGAAGATTAAGCAAGCTATTGCCCAGAGTCACATGGTGCTGGGCTAATCTGCCGCCGGTGCCGGGGATCGAACCGTGATCCCCAGATTCCGGAGTCAGTCGCCCTAGCCGCGGCGCCACACCCTACCGCTCAGTCTGTACTGGGTACGTTGTTCACTTACTATCTTCTTTACATGTGGTAGCAGTATCTCAGGCTCCCACTGCGTAATCCGACTCCCATTCTGTGTAGTGGACCGGAAATCCAAACACCCAATGCCCTGAAAATGCAAAGGTTGATTTACGCGTTTGCTGCCTTTGTTTTGAACTTTAATCCTCATGGCCTTCTGGGCGGGGGGAAGCCACTTATTGAAAACTTGTGCGGCTTCTACCTCTGTTTGGGTCATCTTTTTCCGTCATCGGCCTTGTAGGCTTCCCCCTCTTTTTTGTTTTCTTCCGTTTAGTCACTTCAGAGACATTATGACATTATGTTGTGAAACGCTGCCCCTGCTTCTCATTCAGTATTCACATGTAGATTGAAAAGTGCAAACGCTTCGACACCGTTGTGTGTCAACGGGATCACGGTCGATGGGATCACCGTCGGGGTGTGTCCCGTTCCCTCGCCAGAAACCCTTCATGGGCTTCTGGGTGGGGGCAGCAATTTAGTGAAAACCTGTGCGCCCTGTACCTCTTTTTGGGTCATCTTTTGCCGTCATCAGCCTGGTAGGCTTCCCCCCTATTTTTTGTTTTCTTCCATTTAGTCACTTCAGAGACATTATGTCGTAAAACGCTGCCCCTGCTTCTCATTCAGTATTCACATGTAGATTGAAAAGTGCAAACGCTTCGACACCGTTGTGTGTCAACGGGATCACGGTCGATGGGATCTCCGTCGGGGTGTGTCCCGTTCCCTCGCCAGGAACCCTTCATGGGCTTCTGGGTGGGGGGCAGCAATTTAGTGAAAACCTGTGCGCCCTGTACCTCTTTTTGGGTCATCTTTTGCCGTCATCAGCCTTGTAGGCTTCCCCCCTCTTTTTTGTTTTCTTCCGTTTAGTCACTTCAGAGACATTATGTCGTGAAACGCTGCCCCTGCTTCTCATTCAGTATTCACATGTAGATTTAAAAGTGCAAACGCTTCTACACTGGTGTGTGTCAACGGGATCACGGACAACTGACTGGCTCACCGTCGATGTGTGTACCGTTCAGCACCCCGTGACCCTGTTCCAACTTGCGTGCGGGGTTTGCAGCTTTTTGAACCGCTGGTTTCTTGGTGTTGGGCACTGTCTTCTTGCGCGCCATCTCTGCCTCCAGCTCTTTATTGTTCTGCTTATTCTGGCTGCAAGAGTCACTGTTCTTTCGCAAGAATGGGTGAGTAATAATGTTTTTTGCAATGTTGATTGAGCTGAGGAAAGCACGAAACGAAGGGCTGAAAATGAAAACCATCGGCCGTTCCACTTAAACTGAACCACTTGAATTGTAATATCATATCATTTTTTCTTACCTTGTTTTAATGTTACCTATTATACGTCTGGATGCTTTGTCGTTTGAATTTTTGTTGAATGTTCTACATTTCCATTCCATTTTTAACTGCATGTTATTTTTGAGTTACTTACTTTACTATGGATGTTGTATCTAACTTGTAATTTTGATTATTTTAATTCTGTATCGCATAAACTCATTCATATTCAATTTCCAGGTAAGCCTTTTTACCTATACTCAAGGTTCAAACTTCTTCAACTCACCCTCTGATAACTTTCCCATAATCAAACTTTGAAACTCTAAGGTTTACACACTATCTTCTTTTTCAAACTTGTGGAAATATTTTTATGAAATACAGTACCATTCTCCAACGATTCTGTGTAGCAGCAATGAAGTGGTGATACCTTATGTGTTCTTGTAAAACAGGATAGGAATAATTGGAATTGATTGAATGTTTACCCTGAAAAGATATCAGGTATAACGTATAATTTAAAATTTTGACAAGCTTTTCAATCGTCGTATTTAAAAGTTAAAATCAAGCATATTAACGGAAGTGCAATTAGCGCATGTTGCAGTCTTGAAGATTGTTGACTCCATGCTCTAAGCTACATGTGATAGCTGTGTAGAGTGTGTACCTCCCTGCTTCTGAATGTAGTACATTGCTGTCATGTTGTCTGTCTGGATCAACACCGTCTTGTTGCACGAATGTAATTTGAACGCTTTGAAGGCTAGGAACACTGCCATAAGTTCTAGCATGTTCATGTGCATTTTCTTCTGTTGTGGTGTCCATAGGCCCTGCACTGTGTACTAATGTACATGGGCTCTGATAAGTTGAATGAAAGATGTGAATATGTTGTCTTCTAATGATACTAGTTCCATGGCCCCTACATGTTGTTTGCACAGTGGATGTTGAATGGGTGGTGTGGAGATGCGTTCTAGGCTGTAGCCATACTGGATAATTTGTCAAACCCACTTGTCTATAGTGATGTTTAGCCAGACTGGTAGGAACTCTTGTAGTCGTCCCCAGACTTGTGTGTTATGGTGGGAGGTAGTGCCAATAAGTCACTGCTTGGTGTTGGTTGCGGATCTGGTGGTGTTACCTACTCGGGGGGGGGCAGAAATTTATTCAGATTCCCTCGCCCGGGAGCCTTTATGGGTGGGGGGCAGCCACTTATCTGAAAATTGTACGCCTTCTAGGCTTCTACCTATTTCTTATGGTTACATTTGGCCTTTGTCAGGCTTCTAGGCTTCCACCTCTTTTTTGTTTAACAAATCCTACTCACAAGTACCTGTCCATATAGGCTAACATTAGTATTGGTTTTTCTTCCACCTGTCCACAGTTTTTGGATTAATAAACACCATTTTTTATGATGTCAAACACTGCCTCTGCTTGCCATTCTATAAGAACATTTAACTGTGAAAAAGTACACCTTTATTGGCCGCTGATTGCTTGGTCTTGACGGCTGCCTTTTGCTCCCCTTCCGCTTAAGTCAGTGTGCAAAAGTGCTTTTTCTTCACCCCGTGCCTGAGCCTTGTCGGCGGGGACACCTTTATTGGCCGCTGATTGCTTGGTCTTGACGGTTGCCTTTTGCAAACCAGAAGCTCAAAACACTCTGAGAATTCGCTGGAACCCTAAAGCAGATTTAAATCTGCTGTATTCTAGAAGTGAGTGGTGGGAGGGTAGCACGGAGGACAAGAAATAGATTTCAAACTTCTTAATTGGTAGATAGCTGTCAACGATAATTTATCATTCTGTCCATAATAAGCGAGTAGCACATTACGTTATGGACGCATTACACAAAGTACGGGACTTTGCGGCTGTGCTGGGGAGCTCATACAGACAATCGAAAGGTGTCTTGTAGCATCTGTGCGTGCGTGGTGAAATACGCATGCGCAGATTGTAAGGGGGAGATCATCCATGGGGAGATCCTAACTACGGAACCTTGCACATCATGGATGCTATGTACATTCCATGCACGAAACTGGTAAAGCAGGAGCATTACATAATGGTGTTTGCGGAGACCTTTACATCTGCGCAACAGGCTACAAGCTACAGCTTGCACGAATATGATATTTGAAGCCAGGTTTTTATCCCAATCTTATGCCCCAACTCAATACAGATATTGAGAGCTGCCTGCTGCTCGAGTGGACGGTGCACATCATCGATGCTATGTACATTCCATGCACGAAACTTGCAAAGCAGTAACATTACATTATGCTGTTTCCATCGTTAATATTCTATTGTAATACAACTTTGAGACCAGTGTGACGCACCTGCCTATTGTGTTTCGTCACATGTCTTCCATGAACCTGTTGCTCATGTCCATTTTCTTCTACTCCTCATATTTCCTCTTCCGTCTTCCATGATTCAGCTTTGTGGTGAAACCGTGGAGTAAGTTCACGCGCAGCCCAATGCTCCCACATGCAGCAGAATGAATTTGAGCATCATATCCGTCCTTCCGGTTGCACAGTATTCAGTAAACCTATTGCAGTTAAAAATTTCATACATGAACATATGAGAGATGTGTGATGTTCCAATATTCAAGTAGCATCCGGAGTAAGTGTGTCTTCCTCCATCTCTTCAGCATCCTCTATAATTTCCTTCCTTCTCAGTCTTTATTTTCATTAGTAACCAGTCAGTGTACGAACATATTGACACTAGTTCCTATGAAATTAAACAGAATTGCACGGTTGACGGGATCTCCGTCTAGGTGTGTCCTGTTCTCCCTCCCAGGACTCTTTTTTGTGCTCCTGGTCGGGGGGCCGCTATTTATTTGCATTTAATACTGGCCGTCTTCTTGGCTTCCAGCTCTTTTTTTTGTTTAACTTTATCTTCTGCCGTCAAGGGCATCAAGCTTTGTAGTACTCTTCCATTTTGTGAGAGTTAAGAAGATGGCTCGACATTTCTGTGTGTTTTTTTAAATTCTTTAAAAAAAATTTGACTGGTCAAGAAAATGTAATTTTATAACATCAACTATTCTATCTGATCTTGATTAATACTGGCTAACTTGATTAGGCATTTCCCAAATATACAGTAGCTTTGCCTTCCAAATGAGGTGTTGTGAAAGCCAGTATGTGCATATTGTACACCTCTGCTTCACTGGCCGGTAGACAAAGCAAACGTGTCACGTTCATGGCGATGAAACCCTTCGATCAACCAGACAGAGTAAGTTCAGTTTACTATAGCCACAGATAATACTGTAGTTAAAATTTAGAATTAGAAAGCAAATGTACTTCGGCCAAAAAATATCGAAGAATGTTCTGCCGATTAAATGGTCCCACACATTCGAGTGCCACACAAACAACCTGTTCTGAATGATTAAACCTTAGAGCTTTCATACAAGAAGACACTCCAGGAGCAGCTTTACCCCTATGGTGTACACAACTCCCGTCATTGGTAAATAACTTTCACCACACCAGATACCTTTGAACTGTCCAGCCTCACAGCAGAGGCAGTGTGGTGGCTGCACGTTGAGGCTCCTCAGCTTTGTAAATGTAAATGTGTTGTGAGCTGCATTTCAGGGCTCCTTGGGAGCATCCTGGACATGTACAAATTTGAAAAATAAAAAAGTTTGGCCTCCCTTTGGAATCCTTCAGTTAAGCAATGGTATGAAGTACCTACCTTACTTGGGGGGAGCATGAGAAGAAGGCTGACATTCCACCCATGAAGAATATCTTTGCTTCACATCTTTCATAATGTTTGCTGCTTAATCAGATTTAGTTGGTGGGCATAACAGTGCACGTATTTTGCATTAGGGTGCACATCTTTGATTATTTTATTTGTTACACTCATTAGTGCAGCACCATTATAGCTTTCTGCAATCAGTTTCTGTTTGCTTTTGTTGCTACTCTGTAGAAATCAACTTTAATTCCTGTAGAATCACCCAAAAAATGCTTTCTGGACAAGAGTGTTTTAAATGGGTGATCTTTATTTTAGGAGCCAATCGTCTAGGACACGTATCTGTTGTCTTCCAAGATGTGCTGCTACTACTGGTATGGACTTTGTAAACACTTGTGGTGTTGTTTTGAAGCCCAAATGGATTGACTTTGAACTGATAGTCTTCACCATGTATGACAAGTTTTAGATAATTTCAGGGAGCAGGATGTATAGGAATGTCAAAATGGGACTACTTGTTGTAGAGTGATCATATGAACATGCTCTGACTGTATGTATGTATGTAATAAGTGAGTGGCCAGAGTTTCAAAATTGATGTTAGTTGAGTGGATGAATTTCGAGTAGAAGCAGGTTTAAATGTACTGTGTACATTATCCGCTACATGGGTGGTATGTTTGAGGGGGTTGCTGTGACTTCTTTACAGTGTCTGTGTTGGTTAATTAGGTTTAGCCACCTGTCTGTTGGGGTTGATGTTCTTGAACATGCATTTGGCTTGATGTCAGCAGATATTATCCTGTTCTGCTTCCATGTATTCACACTGGACACAATGACAACAATCGGGGGTCTCTTCTTCACCTCAGCGTGAGTCTTTGCGTTCAGTCGACGCTCCTTGTTGACCCCAGTGTGCCTGCAGTATTGTCACAAAAAACAAAAATTGAAGTCGGCACACACTTCATCTTCATGCCTTATCAACCAATCAAACACTGATTTACTTGTGACACAACTGGCTCAGATGGTCCAGATTCCCCTCTTCACCAGTAAGCACTATACCTAGCAGGGGTGGTAGACGTCTGGACACCATTGCCAACAACGTTTCAACCATAGCACTAAGTACAGTTTAGCAACATTAATCTTAATAGGTTGACTGCGCTGTGCATTATTACGGAGTCTAGTGGTTTGTTGCAGACTCATAGCCTAATTAATGGTTGTTTTCCTCGCACCAGATGTGGGTGTCGACTTGACACCTTTTGGTGCCCTTGCAGTGACATCGGCGCTCTTCCTGGGGACGTGCCCACCGTTGTGCGCTATCTTGTGATTCTTTTTTGCTCATTTTGTTCTGTGTTCCGTATTCCTTTGCAATATTCAATGACGTTTTTTACACACTTACATAGTCAACGTGTCTTTTTAGATAATTGCCCACGTATGTGCAACAGGTTGTACTGCCTCATCTTTAATGCGGAGGTGGGTGGGTTTGGTAATCAATCATGCAAGATGTTCAAGTTGCAGAATCAAAATAAATAGGATTCCAACAATATAGGATGACAACAAACAGAATGCAGGTGAGTCGGTCACAAGATCACTGACCACACGCAGAAAAGCCTACCAGGGTGGAGCACAAAAGTGACTCGGGGTGAAAGGAAAACACATTGCAGAATATGCTGTAAAATACACTATTATTAATGGACATGCGTGATGTTTCAGGTGCGTCAAGTTTGTACACTTTGACCACAGCATGAGCATTTTTTGAACTTATTGGCTTGTGGCCCTTGATTGTGCTTCCCATGCAGTGTTTGACAAAGACTTTGGAAATGTTGAATCATCATCTTTGAAGAATGACAACAGTAATGACCATCTATGTGTAGATGATGACGAGAAATTATATATTTTTTTGACAATTCATAAATTTTCAGACTGTAAACAAGAAGTCAACTGCCGTTCTAGCAACGAGATTTAGGGAATTAAATAGCTCAGTAACATATTCCAAACAGATGGCACAACAAGTGATTGTTGTGGCATTGTCTGATGCTACCTGCTCCATCATTTTAAGCGTACTCAAGAGAGTAGACCCATTGTAAGGCAGATTCTTAATCTTCCTTTGATAATCTTCTATTATGAAAAAGGTTTCTGACCTGTGTGGCGCACCTGCCCAATCTCGGCGGGCAGACGGGTTGTTGACACCCTCTTTAGTTGTAATCCAAGTCATTTTCATTCTTCATCTTGAACATCTTGCTGGATTCACTAGCAAACCCACCCACCTCCGCAATAAAGATGAGAGTGGAGAAGATGTTGCACATACGTGGAAAATAATAAAAAAAGACACCTTGCCAAAGTAGAAGACATATTATCACGGAATTTATCTCCATTTTTTTGGCTTTAAAAACCAAAAAAGCAGAGATAAAACTCCCTCCCTATCAGTAACAGTGTGCTAACATGCAAATACGCATGTTAGCACCCTTTTTCTTTACGCTTCACTTTGCATCTCTAAAGAGATGCAAACATGGCGTTACAGAGGAAAATAATAGGAGAAATGTTGATATGCGACATTTCAACTATTATCAAGAATTAGCAACTTTTGTAAATATTGGCGCTAAGCACAAATATCTCAAAAAGCTAACACCATACCTGAGCTGTTCTTAGCCATGTTATCCAATGGAAGGTGGATGACCTGGCTAAAACCATTACCTCGGTAATGCATTAATATAATTGATTTTTCAAACTTATTGATGCATGCGGCCTATTTTTGTCGATTTTGCGATAAACATTGAATTATAGCAAGGTTTATCTGCGATAATTTCTGGCGATGCTTAGCGTAAAACAATTCGTCGCTAAGTATCAAAAAGCGATAAATATAGCTTAACGTTGGTAATATGCCCCTAGTTGTGTAAAAGACTTCCTTGAATATTCCAACAGAATAGAAAATGGGTAAAAAAATAAATAAAAATAAAGCCCAATGGTGGGAGAGACTAAAGGAAGAATGCCGGTGTCACAGGAAGTACACCAAAAGGTGTGACGTTGACGCCCACATCTGGTACAAGGTAAAAATAAGATTTGGCTACGATTCCACAGCCACCTACTGGACCCCGTAATAATGCACAACACAGGGAACATATTATGATTCATGTTAGTGCTGTAGTTGAGACGTTGTTGGGAATGGAGTCCAGAAGACGAATATTGGTTTATACATTGCACATGCAGCAGCAATTGTGCTATGGTTGGGGGCACTACACAGTGTCCCATTGTTGCGAATCATTGTTTTACGTGCCGCAGGGGCTGGGCACGTGACCAGTCAGCACGCTTCGTGATATTTAAGGAGGATCAAGTTAAAATGAAAAACTTTGAAAAAAACAGGAGTGCATCCCATCTCTGAATGATGCTTAGCGTAAAACAATTTGTCGCTAAGTATCGTAAGCAATAAATATAGCTTAACGTTGGTAATATGCCCCTAGTTGTGTAAAAGACTTCCTTGAATATTCCAACAGAATAGAAAATGGGTAAAAAAAAATCCAAAAATAAAGCCCAATGGTGGGAGAGACTAAAGGAAGAATGCCGGTGTCACGGGAAGTACACCAAAAGGTGTGACGTTGACGCCCACATCTGGTACAAGGTAAAAATAAGATTTGGCTACGATTCCACAGCCACCTACTGGACCCCCTAATAATGCACAACACAGGGAACATATTATGATTCATGTTAGTGCTGTAGTTGAGACGTTGTTGGGAATTGAGTCCAGACGTTTACCAAACCTGCTAGGTATAGTGCTTACTGGTGATGAGGAGAATCTGGACCATCTGAGCCACTTGGGTGACGATTTTTCAGTCTTTGATTGGCTGATAAGGCATGAAAATGTGGTGTGCGGCCTTACATTTTTGGTGTACGTGTGGCAATACTGCAGGCATACAATTTCTTATATACCAGGTAAGATCTTCAGCCCCTCTTTCCACATGAATTGTATTATAGGACAAATATCTAAAAAGTGATGGTATTCAGCTATGCTTTACACTTTCAATCGCAATGACATTGTGGCCAATGTTGCCTTGAATTTATTGGCTGAATTTGTTTGTCTTTAATTTCATCTTAAGTGAAAATGTAGAACTGCAGAGAAGACAGACAATGACATTATTTAAGTACACAGAAATCCACTAATACAGAAGTAATGCTACAGATGTGTGGTCTTAACACATTGCGAAAGTAAATGATTTATAGTAAACGAGAACTTTAATAATTAATGAACGCCAGTATTTGTCAGAGAAATAATAGTTTCAAATTTCGATAAAGGTGTGTGTATATTATAAAAGGTGGATCATAAAAACAAGAATATTTTTTTTGAAAATTAATAGGTACCCTTCAGTAGATTAACTTTCATGCTCGAGTCATAAGGAATAATCGTGTTGAGCAAGCAAATTGAGAGAGATAGCTAACATGTTGTATGAACCTGCATAACACATTTGAAACGGCCATGGCTACCTCTGTAGACTCCATTTGGAAAGTGAGTACCTCTGTAGACGCCATTTGGAAGTAAAGGTGCACTTGATTTTTGTATTAAGCCATGCTTCTTCGCACTAGTTTCCGATGGTTTTTCAACATGGCTCTTCTTACACTTTCGGCATGTGTTTTAGGGCTCCATGGGTACTTCCAGAGAACAATTGACATACAGGACAAATTTATCCTATTTAAATCTATCAGGTTAAAAAAGTTGTCCAGTTTTTAAAAGTATTGAAAATATCTATGAAACTCAACTGAATCTGAATACGACATCTGAATAGTTACTCAATAAGCAGAATAACATTAATTGCCCGGCAATACAGAGGACAACATTTGCATACATTGCTTAACATTAAAGTACAAGGATTTGTTTACAAGCATTAGTGATTAATTATGTCTACAGATGAAAATATACGTAACTTAAGTGTGCACATACATTTTTTTTTAAAGTACACTTCAATGTCTTAGTAATTTAGCAGTGTCGTATATAATGTCATCAGTCAGTACTATGTCAGGGCTGCACTGTCCAGTTAGGGAAGAGGTGTGGCACCACGTAGGGTGACTGACTCCGGAATCTGGTGATCACAGATCGATCAGCTGCAGGAGATTAGGATAGCACCATGTGACTGTGGGCAATAGCTTGCTTTATCTTACAGATGGCCCCCTGCGCCCCTTCCGTGGGTTTTTGCGCTTTACAAATGCGAATTATTATTATTATAGTTACCAAGTTTCCATGTTTGATTTACTAACATATACCTAGGAAAATATTACAGTGTTCATAATTCAATTGTCACCATCTCAATACATTGATGCTAACAAAAGAATGTAGGCCCTTGAAAAAATATCAGGAGACAGCGACCATGTTAATGTACAGCCGAACATGCAAAACAAATACTTACTGTGTAAGTGATTTTTGACATATGTAACATATGTCAGTAGTAAAGAAATAGGTCAGTAAATGTAAATGACCATTCTGAAACATTGAAAGTATTTTGACCTGTTCTGTACTGTTGTTTCTGTGTTTGTGGACATCATGTTTACAAATTAAAGCTAAACTGGAAGAGTACAGAATTTCCAAAAATAGTAATTAGTATTTGTGGGCCCACAAATTTTAGTGTGAAGAACAGAATTTTATTTTTAAATGTTACTGTTGGAATTGCAAAATTTTAAACAATTGTGAATTTTGATACATTCTCAACAATTCTTTACTGTAATGTTTGTATTTGTGATGTATGATGTAAAATGTATTTAATATTTATTATGCTAATAAATGAATGTAATTGGTACATGTGGAATTTTTATTTAAATAAATGAAATAAAGAATAATAACAAATAAATAATGTGACTCCATTGTCAAGTCCTTTCGTGCACAATATGCATGGAGATGGTGAATTCAATTGTTGTGAAACGCACAAACACAAGAGTAGACTGCAACTAAAGAATATTGCATAAAGGTGACAAGAAACTACTTTAATGATTTTGGGATTAATATGGCATGCAGAGCTAGCATATAAAGTTGCTTCACACCCTTCATTGTTTTTAACGAGAAGGGTTGATGAGGTCTTTCAAAAACAATTTGCACGAAAAATGCACGAAAAATGCAAGAAAAGCCAGGAAAAAGTCTACATGAACAATGCCCATTGGAGCCATTATCAGGGTGGGTACGCACAAGGTGGTGTCTAATAATGAATATGAAGTGGTGGATCCAACATGCACTGAGAGGGCAACGACAGAAGAATTATACAGGTTTGCACTGTGAGGAGAAAACACTGGACGAGTAACAGGTTAAGTCAACAGATTTGATGGAGTAGTTTCTTAGCAGTCAGTAAAGTTCTGTACTAAGGGTATCTCTGTTACTAAGGGTATATCTGTTATAGTCATGCACCCACCCTCCCCCCACCAGGATGAAAAAGAACTGCAATGAAGACAACTTGACAGAGTAATTTAGATTATGCAAGGGGGTCCATACACATAGGCAGGAATATTCATTAGATTACAAGTATAACAGAGATAACCCTACTACAGAACTGTCATTACAGATAACAAAGTACTACATAAGGCTTTGAAAAAGAGGTGGAAAGAAAATGCTGGAAGGTCCGTGGGTGGTGAAGGCTCAGTCTATTAATCTGTGTCCTACCTACTATGTGGAAAATGTAACACACAGTAGCAACCAAAGAATGTTACTTTATGTAACACAAACATTTTGTAAATTAGGTTGTAAGAAGTAAATGTAAATGGGTAAAGTACATGTGCACAAATGTACTGGTGTGGTCAGAACTCTGGATAGAGCATGGAAGAGCCAATGTCATACATTAAACATAAAATGAAGCAAAACTGCATGAAAAGGTAAGAAGATCTTCTACAGAAAGGGAAAAATCAGCTAAAGAAGAAGTGTACAAAAGTACAACAAACACACAATGTGGAACAGATTGCGATGACAGGTGCAAAAGAACTATCAAAATGCGGTGTTCCAAAAAAAAAAAAAAAGGAAAGGTGGAATATCCTAAATACCAAGCACACTAGGAGGTAACACTGTAGTACTACAAAGAAATGTAAGTGCAAAACGGTATATGTCCCAGTTTTTCAGGCGCAGCAAAGGAGGTGCAGAACCACTATCAACGCACACTCCCAAAATACAACAGGCCTGTATAAGCTCCAATTTGAGTTTAAGGGGTACAGAGAACCACAGGGAGCAAAAACACTATCTGCTAACCATAAACGACAATGAAACCATAGTCAACGCACGGTAGCAAACTAGTATAGGCCTGTATGAGCTCCCTTTCCAGCAGAAATAATACAAACTAGTATAGGCCTGTATGAGCTCCCTTTCCAGCAGACATAATACCTGCCCCCCATCAACTAAAGCCAAACACTAGTCAACGCACACAAAAACCATGGTGAGCAGAAATAGTAGCTGCTCACAATGAACACCAGCCGAACACTAGTTACCACACACTAAAAACCAGGAACAGGCCTGTATAAGATCCGTTTTCATTTGGGGGGTACAAAAAAGCTTGGTGAGCAGAAATAATACCTGCTCCCCAATCAACGCGAGCAAAACTCTTGTAGACACACACTAAAAAGGTAGAACGGACCTTTATAAGCACCCTTTTTGACTTAGGGTGTACAGAAAAGCAAACCAGGAACAGCCATGTAAAAGCTAGCTTTTGATTTAGGAGGGACACACTAACCACGGTGAGCATAAATACTACCTGCTCTCCAGTAACGCCAAGCGAACCCTAGCTAAAATACAATAAAAGCAAAGAAAAGGCCTGTATAAGCTCCCTTTTTGACTTAGGGTGTACAGAAAAGCAAACCAGGAACAGCCATGTAAAAGCTAGCTTTTGATTTAGGAGGGACACACTAACCACGGTGAGCATAAATACTACCTGCTCTCCAGTAACGCCAAGCGAACCCTAGCTAAAATACAATAAAAGCAAATAAAAGGCCTGTATAAGCTCCCTTTTTGACTTAGGGTGTACAGAAAAGCAAACCAGGAACAGCCATGTAAAAGCTAGCTTTTGATTTAGGAGGGACACACTAACCACGGTGAGCATAAATACTACCTGCTCTCCAGTAACGCCAAGCGAACCCTAGCTAAAATACAATAAAAGCAAAGAAAAGGCCTGTATAAGCTCCCTTTTTGACTTAGGGTGTACAGAAAAGCAAACCAGGAACAGCCATATAAAAGCTAGCTTTTGATTTAGGAGGGACACACTAACCACGGTGAGCATAAATACTACCTGCTCTCCAGTAACGCCAAGCGAACCCTAGCTAAAATACAATAAAAGCAAAGAAAAGGCCTGTATAAGCTCCCTTTTTAGGTCTCGCCTAGACGAAAGCAAAGCGAAGCTTTGCTGTCTAGGGAGACAACTAATGTCGCCGCTTTCCGGGGAATGTGGACTGCAGACTGTGACGAGCTTGTCCTCCTGGAGATTGTAGCTCGTGAGCGCGCACGTCGCGTCGCCGTGCCTGATATTCCCATGCACAGAAAGGCTCCCGCACGCATGCGCACATACACACACTGCATACACACACGCACCCCCCCTTAAAGAAAGGCTCACGCACGCATGCGCACATACACACACTGCATACACACACACACACACACACACACGCACCCCCCCCCCTTAAACAGACACACGCGCAGACAGACACACGCACGCACAGACACACTACAACAGACACACGCGCACACCCCACCCCACCCCCACTCACCCCTCCTCTCCCTCAACACACTCACCTGTTCTGGCGGTGCTCGGCGGCGGTTCTGCCTCTCGGGCGGCGGTAGCGCTTTGCGGGGCTCTCACCACATGAGAGCCCCGCCTTCCCCATGCGCCCGGCCGCTCTTCACCCGGTCCCCCATCTCGGGACCAGGACTCGATCAGGAGCCCTCGGGGCTCCTCGGACAGTGGCTTCTCTCTCGCGCCGCGATGGGGGCGGGACTTCCGGTTGGGGCCGCGCTGCGATTGGCCGGCTGCCCAACCGCTTCCGGGTCGCCGCAGGCAGCGCGGCGGCCCGGCGGGAACTTGAAGAAACTCCCTGGGCTGCGGTGGTGAATTAAAGGCACACGAGGGTCAGCCTGGAGTGTTGCATATTAAGTAAGAATCAAGTAGAGGCAACTTGTTTATTTTAATACGTTTTGAATGCCGCCTTTGAAATATTTTGATTAGAGTAGACGGTGATGTAAACATGAATTTGCAAGAATGCTGAAACCTATCTTAATGTTGAAAAATAAATCTTTCCTTTCATACTTTTCGAATTCCACAAACATATTTGTATGGTATATGCGTAAAACGCCTTCAAACTGAGAGGCTTTCAGTGAAAAGAATGATTGTTAAAGCCAGTATGTTTGGCTTACACACACAGGCACTCCGAATACAGGTACACGTGGAGCAAGCATGCAGACATCCACACCTGCAGCCGTACCTGCAGACATCCATACTGCCTCACCTGCAGTCATTCATACCTGCAGACATCCATTTCCGCAAATTGAACAGACCTTTTGGTACCCTTCCACAGATCAGCATTCACACATAACCCCTGCACCTCCTGATGCATGCGAGTGCTTTAGAGGGTGAGGATACTGTTTGCAAGTACATAAGACGTAACCAAAGGCTCCTTTTTACATGGACATAGGTACATAAAATAATGCCTTTCTGGAGTATGCGTGAAAGAGGAGTCTCGCTCAGCCTAGTTACCGTCTGCCAATTGTTTGTGCGACGCCAATGATTTCTGCAATCACTTACTGCATTACAGTTCTCTAAAGTTAACCCTACGTACAGCATGATTACTCCTAGTGTAATCAGCAAAATGACTGCTTTGTGTGTGCCGTACTTTACATTTCAGATCTCCTCTGCTTTCCTCGGAGCGTTGTGCCCTGTCCGTTTCTTTGCTGCTACAGTGCGGTTTTCATTTTGTTCTTGGCTTGTAGGCATGGATTTTGCTGCTGCTGTTGGCATACATTTTTGTTTTGTTGGTAGGATTTATTTGTATGTACTAATATGTTAAAAACTCGACAATGAATCACATGAAACCCCCCTTTTTACATATTTTGTTCCTATTGAAAGTCGGGTTTCTGTACATTTAAAAAAAATCCTCAGGCTCCTGTAAATGCCAGGGGTTCTGTTAAATCCTGTAAATTCCTAGCATTGAAAAGTAAATATGATCCGTGCTAAGTGGATTCCCTGTTAAAGTGCTGTACTTTGATTTGTGGCACTTTTAAAGTTGGCGGATGTTGATGTATTTTTAGCCATATAATACCAAGTATTAATTACGTTTCTCGGTGTCCTTCAGATCGTAACAGTTTGCAGTACGATATTGGAATGATTGTGTGTTTACTTGGCATGTTAGTGGTCTGTTTACTTGGCATGTCGGTGTTTACCGATGTGCATACCTCCTTGTATTGAACTGGATGAGTGTGGCGGATACACACACAACATTCACCGCCAACACATCACTCTGGGACACCGCCAACACATCACTCTGGGACACCTCCAACACATCACTCTGGGACACCTCCAACACATCACTCTGGGACACCTCCAACACATCACTCTGGGACACCTCCAACACATCACACTGGTACACCTCCAACACATCACTCGGGGACACCTCCAACACATCACTCTGGGACACCTCCAACACATCACTCTGGGACACCACCAACACATCACTCTGGGACACCACCAACACATCACTCTGGGACACCACCAACACATCACTCTGGGACACCATCAACACATCGCTCTGGGACACCACCAACACATCGCTCTGGGACACCACCACATCACTCTGGGACACCACTCAAGTGCACCACCACTTCACTTGGGGGCACCACCACTGCACTCCGGGACACCACCACTGCACTCGGGGACACCACCACAGCACTCGGGGACACCACCACATCATTAGCCAGGCACACACCACCAGCTGTCAGTGCACTCGCAACAACTGCATCACTCAGCGCAACCACTGCATCACTCAGCACCACCAAAGCATCACTGGTTCAAATATGTTCTCTCAATGTTTCAAGCTTTATTACAAATGTCACAAAAAGATGTTAATATTTCACTTCTGTTCTTGGATTTTCGTCACAATAAAATACACTAAACATAATGTTCACAAAAGTTATTTACAAAAGTTTAAGCTATTGCCATTATAAATTAGAATCACTTTTAAGTATTAATTATTCAAAAGAAATAAAAGCCATTTTTATTTGTAATATCAACACATGTAAGTCACGTAAATACAAAACATGTTGCATTACTATAGGTACACATTTGTGAAAGTTATAACTATTGGCATTGTAAATGACAAAGCTATTAATTATGTTATTGAAAAAAAAAACACATAAATTAAAAATGTGTCATTTACCATACCAATAGCTCCAACTTTCCTAAGGCGAGACCTATTGCATTGCAAATGCTTGTTGACTTAGGGGGTACAAAAAACCACAATGAGGAGAAATACAAGCAGAACACAATGAATGCCAGCCGAACACTAGCGAACGCACAGTAAAAACCAAGAACAGACCTGTATAAGCACCCTTTAGACTTAGGAGGGAGCCAATAACCGCGGTGAGCAAAAATATTACCTGCTCACCAGTAACGCCAGCCCAACCCTAGCAAACCTACAAAAACCTACAACAGGCATGTATAAGCTGCATTTTTAACTTAAGGGGGTTAAGAAAAACCCAGTGAGCATAAATACTAGCTGCTCACAATAAACCACAGCCGAAACCTACTGAACTCACAGTAAAATCCAGGAACAAACACTCAGTTTTGATTTAGGAGGGGCACAATAACCACGGTGAGCAGAAATACTATCTGGTCACCAGTAACGCCAGCCGAACCCTAGCCAAAGTACAATAAAAACAAAAAAAAGGCCTGTATAAGCTCCGCAAAGAACCACAGTGAGGAGAAATACTAGCTGCTCACAATGAACACAAGCCAAACCCTAATGAACACACAGTAAAAACTAGGAACAGGCATGTAAAAGCACCCTTTTGTCTTAATAGGGACACAAGAACAACGGTGAGCAGAAACATCCAGGAAAGACAGCCTAACCATTGCCAATGTACAAAATTCAAGAACAGGCATTTTGTCAACTACCTTTTTGACTTAGGGAGCAAAGAAAACCACGGTGAGCAGAAAAAGTACCTGCTAACAATGTACAGCAGCCGAAACCTAGTGAACTCACAGTAAAATCCAGAAACAGGCCTGTAGAAACTCCCTTTTGACTTAGGACGGACACACTAACCACGCTTAGCAGATATACGAACTGCTCACCAGTTACGCCAGCCGAACCCTAGCCAACGTACAATAAAAGCTCCTTTTTATATCTTGGTGGGGGGGGGGGAACCACGGTGATCACAAGTACTATCTGCTCACAATGAACACCAGCCAAACCCTGGTGAACACACACACTAATAAACAGGAACATATCTGTATGAGCTCCCTTTTGACTTACCTAAGAACTAGCTGAAACACCCTCAAATCACGGCCTAAAAGCACGGCAAAATAGAAAACACACCATTATCGCAAACTCTACATTGGCCAAACACACCCTTCACTTCAACACAAAAATCCAAAGAAATACCCAGACCTGACACACATGACAATCCACACTACCTACATCCCACCCAAGCCCCGTCCCCCTAGCGCAACTGGAAGACCCCAAATAAAATTTCTCCATGTGCGCCAAAACGCCCACTCGATAACATTGCAAATCGCAACTCCGCACACACATTGCTATTTGCAACACTTCCACTGCTCTGATACTCTTCAAACTTGTCCAGACACTAGTTCCAGCGATTACCAACAATGCCACCAAAAAACCACAAAATACATCCACTGGAACAAGTACGACTTTTGACCTGAAAAAACTCCCCACGCAAACACCAAAAAGTGCCATAAAAACAGGCAAATCTCGACCTAAAAAATAATAAAACCCTCAAAACCTTCCCTACACCAATATGCATGAAACAGAACAGGGCCCTGAGCCCTAGACAACAATGAAAACATGCCTCAAATCCCAACAAAATGCACTTCCACACTAGGGCCAAAAAAAACCCTTCCAGCCACCCTTTCTCTTAAAAACAATTACTACCAACAAACAAGAGCCCAAACTATCAGCCCAGTACGCATACTCCGCTAAGAAGTAGCTGGAACACACAACAATCGTGTCACGAAAACACAAAAAAATTGGAAACAGACAAGGCCTCCAATTGGGTCTCTCAAAATATCAAAAATATACAAACCTCCATCAATTTTCTTCAAACCAAATTTCAGGAAAAATAAACACTCCCAACTCTCAGCCTATCTCGCCAAATCAGCTAAGAAGAAGCTGGAACACCCTGCTATAGCGCCCTCAAAACACACAAAAATCCAAACCCGAACATTTTAGTACATTCGACATTGGCCAAACACACCCTTCCGTGCCAGTTACAAGTCCTAAAAATTAGGCACACCTGCCAAAACACTGTCCACACCACTCATTCAACCCGCGTCCTCCTAGCGCAAATAGAACACCCCCAAAACAATTTCTCAAAACCCACATTGCATAAATTTGCAAATCGCGCCTTCGACAAGAAATGCTTTTTTAACACTTGCAATGCTTGAATCATCTTCAAAATGACAAGGAAACTAGTTGGAGCGATTGCCAACAATCTCAACAATTATCAACAAAATCCATCCAATAGAAAGGGTACGAATTTTCACCCAAACACACGCCCCCCCCCAATAAACATAAAAAACGTCCCAAAATTCGCCCAAATCTGGACCAATAAACGCCAAAATCCATGAAAATCTTGCAAACCTAAATATGTACGAACCTGAGTTGGGCACTGAGCCCTAGAATCCGTGAAACCCTACTTAATAGGACCCAAAGCCCTAAAAAAACGCATTTCCACCCACATAAACAGCCCTAAAAACGAGCCACAAACGAAAACAGACCTCAACTTCCCTCAACTTAACAACTTAACATACTTGAAAAGAAGGATTAAAACAATATGTCATAAATTACTTGCTTTAAACCATGCAAATGGCATGTTTTCAAAATTAGTTGCATCAATTTATAAGAATGGCTGGCGTAAATCCACTTGTAGAAACTAATGGCGGGCGTGGGTAAAGACAGCGACCGTCTCCCAGAAACTACAACGTACTACGAACAACTCCTCCCAGGTCACTTACTTTGCCAAAATTTAGATTATTAAAATGGTCGAATTAAAGAATATATGAAAATGTAACTTCTTGAAAATTATGCAAATAAAATGATATCAAAATTATTTCCCTCGATTTTTAAAAATATTGCTCGCGATAAAAACTTTTGCAAAGAAATGGCGGCTGTGTGTAAGCACATCGACCATCTACCAGAAGCTGCAACGAACAATGAAGAACTAAAAAATTGCTCACGTTAAACACTTTTGCAAAGAAATGGCGGCTGTGTGTAAGCACAGCGACCGTCTCCCACAAGCAACAACGAAGAATGAACAACTCCTCCTCCGTGACGTATGGGGAGGCAAAGCGCAATGGGGGAGCGACGGCGAATAGCTGAGTTCTGAGAATCGCTGCACCCCCTTGACATAGGGGGTGCAGCGCCTCATGGGGATACAATGCTTCTCGGAACACCACCACCCTCGTATCCTGCTACATTGTTTGACTTTCTAGGACCTGCTGGCAGCACCTTGGCCGTACTGTACCACGTGGGGGACTTACTTAAGCACTGAGCCTCTGGTTGTGCATTCTACCCAGTGCCTGTAGAAGAGGATTTTGTTGGGCTTGCTGTGGGGGGCCTTGCTGGTCCGGTCCCCCTTCTGTTGGGCCCTGGAATGTGGACGGCCACCTGGCACTAACAGCGTTGCTTTGCAGTCCCCTGGGGTTGGGCCTGTGGAGACGGGACTTGACCTGCTGAAAGAGCCCTGCACTTGGTGGGGGCCGTGGCGGCACTGTGTTGGCCTAGCCCGGATTTCCCCTCCACACAGCTCTGCCATCCACTGGGGTGGTGGTGCACAGACTACCACCCTTGCATCCCTGGTTTCCTCTGGCTCCTATTGCAGTGTGATACAACTCTCCTTGAGCTAAGACACCACAGACGGATGTATGACGTTAAAACGCATACTTTTACCACGCATACCATTACAACACAATATTTACAACGCAGGATCTTTTACAACGAATACCTTTACAACGCATAACATTACATCGCAGATACTATTACAACGCATGCCATTACAACGGAAGTATAGGTAAGTATATTATTTTTTTATATTATTATATTTTTTTATATAAAATGTAATTAATAATTATTTAATTGATTTTATTTATTAAATACATTTTTTATTAATGTCATTGTAATTTTAAAATTATATATATATATATATATATATATATATATACTTTTTTTTAATAAATATTAAAATTACTAAAATTAATTTATTTAATTTAAGTATTTTTATAAAACTGAACCCTTAAAATACCCCTGTACCCCAAAACCCAAACCCAATCCTGAACCCTAAAAATACCCCTGTACCCCAAAACCCAAACCCAACCCTGAACCCTAAAAATAGCCCTGTACCCCAAAGCCCAAACCCAACCCTGAACCCTAAAAATACCCCTGTACCCCAAAACCCAAACCCAACCCTGAACCCTAAAAATACCCCTGTACCCCAAAACCCAAACCCATCCCTGAACCCTAAAAATACCCCTGTACCCCAAAACCCAAACTATATATAAAATTACTTTAATTAATTTATGTAATTTATTTTTAATATTTTGGTAATTTAAAAAGAGGTTAAATAAAATGATATACTTACGTATACTTACGTTGTAATGGCATGCGTTGTAATAGTATCTGCGATGTAATGTCATGCGTTGTAAAGGTATGCGTTGTAAAGGATCTTGCGTTGTAATGGTGTGCGTTGTAACAGTATGCGTGGTAAAAGTTGCGTGGTAACGGTTGCATACCCCACAGACACCAGGTACCCTGTTGAGAGGCCAGCGGATCTTTAGCAGACGTAATCTCACAAACCAGGAGAGGTTCACTGTTGGTGCTCATGGAGCTGATCCTAGGGAGACGGGGTGGGACTGCTGAATCGGTTGGTGCTGTGCCGCAGTGACTGTCGCCCTAGCCTGGTCTGTCGCTGCTGGTGCCGGTGCCGGTGGCGCGACGGGTATCATTTCCACCAGAGGTAGGAAAGAAAAGTCAGACACAAGAGAAAAATCACTCAAGGACCTCTTTGCCAAGGCACAAGGAGGGGGGTCTGGGGACCCGGGATGGCGGGTGCGGTGGCGCAGATGGCGGCCTCTGCAGATCTGCCAGTGACATGGGCCTTTTTGGAATCCCTGTTTGTTACCCTACGAGATGACCTTCAGACTGTGAAACATGACCTCATGGTAGAGATCAAGGACATTTGCAAAGATATGGAACATATAGGGGAGAGGGTAGCGACACTGGAGGACAGGAGGAATACCCGGGACACAGAACTGGTGACTATGCAGCAGGAGGTAATCCGAATACGTGAGCATCAGGTAGACGTTAAATATCACTTAGAGGACCTCTAGAATCGTTCCCGCCACCAGAACATTAGGATCCGAGGGGTGGGTACCAATGAGGAAGCTGACGAAATCTTTAAACATGTGTGAGAGCTCTTCAACCATATCCTGGGCAACCCATTGGTTACCGACCTTAAGTTAGACCGTGCGCACAGAGTGGGTGCACCCAGGGTGGCAACGGCACCTCCGACTGACATCTTGGTCTGTGTCCAGGACTTCCACACCTAGGAAGAAATCTTATGCAAAGCCTGCTCGGTCCAACAGATCTCCTTCCGCAACCAGATGCCCACCCTATACCAAGACCTCGCTGCTATCACACTCCAGAAACGCAAGAACTTCCGGCCCATCACGGAGGTCCTCCGTCAACGCAATATTCCCTACTCTTGGGGGCATTCATTCTGCCTCGTATTCTGGCACAATGGTAAATTGTACCAACTCCGTTCCCTCTCTGAACCCAGCAAACTTTTGGGGATCACCATCCCAGAGGACACGGATGAGGGACAGTGCTCACATCAGGGTTCCAATGATGATCGACCGAAATGGAGATAGTAGCGATGACGACAACGCATCCATCGTCCGGACCCCACGGTGGTCAAGAAGGAGCAACAGGCCGCATGGTGGCCCGGCCAGAGGCCTTGGCCAAGACGTCAACCACGTCATTGTGCCTGGTTACTATGGTGTATCCTTCCATTAATGCCTTGGGGGGCCGGGGAGAGGGGGTTTGGGCTGATGTAGGCCACATGATAACCCAACGGATTCTTCCTCTGTTCATCCTTGGATGATGGACTAATGAGCATGAGCGGATATCTGCATCCTTTAAGAGACGCACCTTCTTCCTCAGGACTGTCACAGGCTTCGGACCTGCAACTTCCCAATCCAATACTTTTCCTCTAGACCCTCTAAGACCGCAGGGGTGTCCATCTTGGTCTCAAGGGCTTTTCAACGAAAAGTAGTACAGAAAGGGGTTGAAATAAAAGACAGACTCCTCACATACCAAATTACCATAGGGGGACAGACTCTAATGGTGGGGTCAATCTACGCACCTAACGAGGGTCAGAAACGCTTCCTACACAAAGCACTCACTGAGGCGACGGTGACTCCAGATCGCCATATATTGATAGGGGGAGATCTCAACTTGGTGTTTAATAATGACTTAGTCAGATCCACGCAGCGCACGAGCCAGGTTGGTGCCCTCTCGCCTGTAGGGCTAACCAGACTGTAGGATCTAGGTCTTGCAGGTCTTTACTCTAATGCACACAAGACGTATACCAGACTAGATATGAGAGGATATATTAGTATAATCACTGATATACATTATGAAATACAGGATTTGGAAGATGAAGGAGTTTGGGATAAGATTGGGAAAGGATTTGGTGCAGTTGGAAAATGGTTTACAAATCTTTGGATACATCCTAAAACTGATAATGATTGTTACCATCTGTATCATTGTCTTGGCTGGGATCTTCTCCAGGATGCCACGCTTTCAGCTGAAATATTGGTGGCAACATTGCCTGATCACGCCCCAGTGGGGATTTCCTTCACCCTTCCACAGTTACAGCGACCGAGCAGACACTGGCGGTTCCGGGACACTCTATTGCACCGTCCGGACATGGTCGCTCAGATACAGCGAGCGCTCTATGACTATTTCTTGCACAACAATAGCCCCGATACAGCCCTTTCTACTTGGTGGGAGGCCATTAAGGCAGTAATTAGGGGAAAAGTCATAGCTAGCTCTTCCACTGGCAATGCGGAGCGTAGAAAGAAAAGGGAGGTACTGACACAAAAGATCCAAGAATTGGTACAGATGCATCACACACTGGGGCTCCATGTATTTTGCACAACTAACTACGGCGCAGGCACAGCTGGCTGCCCTTCACCGTGACAAGGCAGAATATGCTGCGATGTGCCTGCGACATTCCTTTTATGTTGGCAGAGATAAATGTGGGTGACTGCTGGTGCACAGGTTCCGGGAAGTTCGGCAGCGTGAAGGGGTTCAGGAGATTAGGGACCACACGGGGGCACTATGGTCAGATGATGCAGCTATCACTCTGAGGTATTTTGCGATTTCGATGCACAACTTTATGACAAATAGCCCTTAGAGAGGGCACATTAAGATGCGTACCTAGCCCGGGCCCACCTGCCTGCTCTAACACTGGAACAGGCGACTCACATAGAGAGGGAAATTAGACCGGAGGAAGTCATAGCATCTATTGCTCGTTTGAAGTTTGGGAAAGTCGCCTGGCCCAGACGGTTACCCCAGGCCTTCTATAAGCAGTTCTGCTCAACGCTTACACCCCTGCTCACCCGGCTTTTTAACTCCTTTGCGACACCCGGGGCAATCCCCTCCTCCATGCTAGAGGCGGCGATCGCGGTCATCCCCAATCCGAGGAACGACAGGGCGGCTTGTGGGTCATATCGGCCTATCTCGCTCTTAAAGATCGACCTGAAGTTGGGCATGGGAATCCTGGCCACGCGGCTTGGCCTCTATATGCCAGGGCTTGTGGACCCCGACCAGGCAGGATTCATTCCACAAAGGCAAACGAGTGACAACACCAAGCAGGTCACGCATCTTATAGAAAAAGCCTCTTGCATCCCTGGGAATTACATGCTTTTAACCATAGATGCAGAGAAGGCCTTCGATCAAGTCCACTGGCACTACCTCGAGCAGGCACTGATTTGCGTTGGCATTAGAGACAAAATGCGGATGCATACTTTTAATTGTTACCGCTCCCCTACAACTAGCGTACGGATCAACGGTCACACATCCACCCCATTCCCTATCAGTAGAGGTACAAGGCAGGGGTGCCCCTTGTCGCCCTTGCTCTTCGCCCTCTACATGGAACTAATGGTGCAGAGAGTCAGGGATAATCCTCAGATTACAGGCATCCATTTTAGAGGGGATACGCATACTAAAATCCTATATGCGGATGACGTCTTGGTCACTATAGTGAATCCGTCGACTGCTTTGGGGATATTTTTGGAGGAATTGGACTCCTTTGTGAGTACCTCTGGCTTTAAGGTTAATCTAACCAAATCCACGGCGCTGAATCTCTCCTTGTCACCACAAGTGTGGGCAGACCTTCAGGCTCGACAACCCCTGCAGTGGTCCGATGATGTTGTCCCTTACTTAGGCATACAACTGGCTCTGACCTTGCAAGATATGAGGAGGGTCAATTATTCCCTGCTCCACACACACATTCGCACAGCACTGCAGAGATGGAAACATTATCCAATCTCGTGGCTGGGGCCCATTGCAGCTGTTAAAGTGACGATCTGCCCCAAAATTCTGTACCTTTTTCAGACACTCCCCTTACCACCCCCTGCAGGCTGACTACAAAGCCAGGGACCTTTCCCTTTTCATCTGGCAGGGGCGCAAGCCGAGAATGAAACGGTTAGTTAGCTTCCTCCCACCCCACGAATGGGGCCTTGGAACTCCAGATTGCATGCTCTACTACCAGGCCGTCCAGCTACGACACCTAGTCGATTGGAGCCGAGCTGAATCAGAGAAGCACTGGCTTTTTCAGGACCGTGCAGTAGCTAGTACGTCTCTCATGAAAATTCCCTTTCTCTGGAAACCTCACCATCCACCCAATTTATACGCTTCACAGGTGACAATATGACCCTTAACGTCAGGGATCGGACCAACACACGTAACGCTCTAACAACTTTCTGTTCCCAGCTTACATCTCTCTTTGATAATCCAGACTTTAGTCCCGGGATGGGCCTGCAGACCTTCCCGCTGTGGAGAGACGCTGGCTGCTGAGCCTTAGGCCTATTATTTGACACGGGTGATATTATCCACTTCTCGCAACTCAGGGCGGATTATGGTCTTCTAGAATCCAAACAAATGCGCTACCTACAGGTGCAACACTGGGCTATGCACCCTGTTAACCGAACACAGGCAACTAGGCTCCTCCCCCAATATGAACGGTGGCTCATCACACGGTCTTCGGACAAGAAGCTGATCTCGGACTTGTATAAGGTGCTCCTGTCCAGATATACCCACACTTATCACGCCGGGTGCGCACACTGGGAGAGGGACCTGGGATGGAGCCTTAGCTCCAAGGAGTTGGAGGGTGCATTTCACAGGGCATAACACACAGCAACACATGTTGACCTAACGGAAACATTTACTAAGCTTGTCTACCAATGGTACTACACACTGGAGCGATTACACTAGGCGGACGCTACACAGAGTTCTGACTGCTGGAGAGGGTGTTGGAACTGGTCCATCTTTTGGGGAAATACGAACATCTCCAGACTTACTAGACACACGTACTTGATGAGGTCGATAAATATCTGGACATGGAACTCTCTAGGCTTCCTGCATATGTCTTATTGGGGGTACCACATTTGCTTACTTACCCTTTGACATCTAGACAAGGGAAGCAGATAGCCATAGCCCTAGGCACAGCCATCCAAAACATATTAACACATTGGAGAACCCCCTGTATTCCCGCACACACAAGGTGGTACCAGCGATTGTGGCATGTGCTAGGTATGGAAAAAATTTCTCTTACCTTGGCCGGGAAAGGCTCTTCCTTCAGTGACCTCTGGCAGCCATTCCTCGCTCTGTTAGCTCCAGAGTTTCGGGAGATGTACTGCCTGAAATATTTGCTCCTCTTGCACCTCACCACACCAGAGTCTTCTACATAGACTGACCCAGCTTTATGTACGATAAACCGTTCTACACAGCGCTGTTTAGACGTAATGGACCGAAGGTGGGGTGGGGGATGGCTCTTTCTGCGTCTCATTTCTTTGCATTTTTCTTTTTCCTTTTCTTCTTCTTTCTGGGTGGCGGGCAGGACTGCAGCTGTTATGTATTCTTTCCGTTTTATCAATGCAATTAGTAGTAGAACGATGGGCCCTGTGTGGCCCGATTCTTGTATACCTGTTTTCTGCATTGGTAATAAAAAGATTTAAACCTAAAAGTGACAATGAGATATCCTGAGATGTCTTTAGGGCCTCTGCCAGGTTTTGGAAGTGAGGTTACTAGTGTCTGTATTGAAGTGGGGGGAAGGCCGCCAGTTTCTAGGCTGCAATTCTCATGCTGTCTACTGAGTAGACAGACCGCAATTTATGTTTAATACATGGGTAGCACATAAATGAGTTGTCTCCTGTTTAAGGTTGAGGTTTATCTATTTGCAAATACACAATGTTTAAAGTTAAGTACATACAGAGCATGCATAATGGGTAACTGTGTATTCTGATCCAATATTACCATTGAGGGGTTTTGGTGATGTGTTTGGCGTTTTTTAATTTGTAAATGTCACCAGAATTCAGAGATGACAATGACAAGGTACATATTATGGTTTTTTTTATATTTCAAGCTGTTTCATTGAAAGTGCAGCTAGCTATCGGCATTGACTGGAATTAAAATTCGGAGGTTTTGTTTATCTGTCACAAGTACATTCTTGATAAAACAATAGGCAAAGGTGAAATTAATGGATTTATGTGACTCTGCGGCTGCTGAGTTAACAGCATAATTATAGATTTAAAGAGTTTGCCACATAATTTCCAAAATATGCAGATTTCACCAAAATTGTTGTTTCTGGCTCAAATGGATGAAAATAATACCGCCAGACAAAGTGCCACATGATTAGCATTTTTTGTCGCATAATTTCAATAACCTTGGTCGTCCAAGCTGCATAATCCTAGTAGCCTGGACAATGTAAAACCTTTACACAGTGGTGACAACATCTGTATTTCACACCAAACCATGAAATAATTTCCATATTTCACAGTTCCCTTAAAATATGTGGGTTTAATATCATTGATTTTTGTGCCATAAAAACACCAAAACATGTAATACATTGATTTTTACTCTAAGATGTAACAGCTTCTCACTAATCTCCATTGTACCTATCAGTGTGGAGCGGAGATCGTGGTGGGTCTGAGTATCTTTTTTAATGTGGTATTTTCTGTCATATGCGGGAAGTGTTCAAAGTGAAATGGGCCACATAAATTTGTTCTGGACTTTCTAGAGACACACTACGATGAATCTTTTTGCAACATGGAAGTGTAAAGGGAAGAACATCAGCAATGCACAATCAAATTATTAGCATTACTTCTTGATACATAATAACCAAAGGACAATTGAGTAAGGTTAGTTAATTTATTACCAAGCCATAAATAATTGAACATAGAGACACCTCAACAGGAGGATATAAAAATACAAAGTAATTAGCATAAAGACAAATCTATACACCCAGTTCAAATGGTGCAACATGAACAAAACTATTAGTTCAAGAAGAGAATACCAACAATCAAGAAACATGAGCCCACATTTCCCTGCATCGAGGGTTGATAAATGTAAAAACATAAAATCTATCCCTACTCTATCGCTAGTGTGTGGAGGCTTCCTAAGAAGTCTCACCACCATCAAATGGGTCAAGCAGCATAAAGCTACTATCGCAAGAGAAAGAGCTTGTTCTGAGATGCTCCTTTTCCGAAGGCCAGAAATAAAGTGGTCTCTTTCCCTAATTCCAACAATCAGTAATCCACAATTTGCATATATTCCACAATGGGTACAGTAATGAGTGTACTTTTCCATTGTGTTCTCCTTGTACATCATTTGCAACATTTTGTCCTTGATTCCCATGCTTTCCCCCATCTGAAACCAACTTCGTTCTTTATCACCTCCAAGTCACATACCTGTAACTTCTTCTCTCAATTTAGCCTAGCTGTGAATCAATAGCATTACTTTGTCTACAAGAATGCTTCTCCACCTGCAATGCAAACATGAGAAAGAAAAGCTTCCAAAGTGCACATGAAATTCAGAACATTAATCCTAAAGCGAGAGCTTGTCAGGACTTGCAATTCAGGACCACAGCTTCGGCTCACATAAGAACGACACTTAAGCACTACGAATTCACATAACTATATTTACGAAATTATGAAAATATTACCATTAATAAACACACTTAGTACATGAGTAGCATCAGACTTCACAGCACGAGTTCTTCATGTTAATTTTTCCTGCTAGTTACATTTATTTTCTATGTTAATTCTTCATGCAACTTGTCAGTAACTTAAAATATGTCACTTAGTTACGTTAATACATTCTCAATTCTAACACCAGACATTTGCATAATACAAGATTTTATGCAGGTGCGCTCTGCATGCGATTATGATACACCCCTAAAAAAGAAAAGAGACTTCCGCTACCTCAGTTCCCCACCTCTGATGATGTTGAGTCATCACAAAATCTTCAAAACCCCCCTGCAGAGTAAACCGATATAAACAGATGTCGTAGCCAACCATCTCTGTCTAAACTTCAACATTCAATTTAAATTCCCATAGCAACTGTTCTGCATTCTTTCCATCCTTCTTTCCCTTTTCCTGAAGGAGTCCTCAAACTGCCTTATTTTGTGTCATTTATATGCCATTATCATCCCAACCAACACAATGATACAGATTGTAACAATCATTATCAGTTTTAGGATGTATACAAAGATTCCACTTCCCAGATTTGTAAACCATTTTCCAACTGCACCAAATCTTTTCCCAATCTTACCCAAACTCCTTCATCTTCCAAATCCTGTATTTCATAATGTATATCAGTGATTATACTAATATATCCTCTCAGATCTTTACTTCTATCAGGGATATAAGTGCAACACTGTTGCACCTTCAGCAACTAACAGAATCTGCTCTCTTTTGCAAGTAACACATCTAATGCAAGACCGTTCTGCATCACCATTGCCCTTAACAAGAACATCACACCATCAGTGAGTAGTGAAGACTGAGTCTTATTAACAGATAAATTATCGTTATTATCTGCTCCCTATGGTCACCCCCACTTTTTGCTGTGATTCTCTGGTTTTTCGACTTTGGTGTGGCTGTGGGCCTGTTAATCAGACCCACAGCCCAGCTGTTCTCTCTCTAAATTGATACCATGTTCTTTAGGTACATACCAGATTGGGTATTGGGTCACCTTTGTGAGCCCCTGTATAGTGTACCATAGGTACCAAGGGCATGGGTGCATCCAAGGCCTACCAGGGGCTGCAGCATGTATTATGCCACCCCTGGCTGGCCTTCTAAACTGACACCACAGGTCTGTTCACACAGCCTGGGTAAGGTGGTGTAATCACCCCTTACTAAGATATAGTATACCTATATCTACCTTTACCTATAGACACAAATACACCTATAAGCCACTCCTATGGTAGGCCTTGACAATCCTGGAGGCAGAGTGCTTGGTTTTATGTGAGAGGGTGCCCTAGCATGAGCTGAGCCCCTCTGCAGCTTTCGGAACGATCTCCTTATAGCTGTTCTATGATATAGCCATACCATATACTCTTAAGTGCATTATAATCATCGCTGTTAATGCTAACTCTTGTTTGGCTTTATGAAAACATGCCGTGTAAGGTGTCAAACACTTTGGAATACTACCCCCCCCTGCCAATTCTGGCGGCGGGGGTAGCATTCCACCCTTCTAGAGGGAATAGACATGTATGTTACTGCTTTACCCGGTTAAAGTTAAACAGAGCCTCAGCATCACAAAATGGATGCTGCTGCCACAAACACGAGTCTGAAACTCAAGCAAAGTCAGCCTGGACAATAGGTCTCCTGTCCAGGGAGGTGCCAGCACCTCTCCAGACAGGGGGTTTGTATATTGGGGCAGGGAGGGCTGCATTCAGTGAATGCATCTAGACACTGCCTGGGGCACACAGGGTGCTCCTTGCACAGCCCGGTTCAAACCAGTAGCTGGGGCACTCCAGCCCCAGCTCTGGCACGAAACTGGACAAAGGGAAAGGGGTGTAGCCACCCCCTTCTCAGGTCCACCCATAGGAGAGACCAAGTCAGATAATCCAGCCCCCATCCTTAGTATAAGTATAGGAGCTGTGTCCCCAGGACTTCAGATTATCCTGGAATGAAACTTTGATACAGAACTCTTGGACCTTCGACATTCTATTCTGACTTGAAGACGGAAGACATCTCCCTTGTGGTCAAGGAGTTCCCACCCTGTGCAAACAGGCACCATCAGCATCTTTGCCGTTCTGCAGTTTCAAGGCTCCTGCTGGAACCCGAAGACTCTGCGACTCAAGAACACGGACTTCCAGACTTCTCTGACCCCGACCCACATCCACAGCAAAGCTGAGACCCGTGGCGGACACGAGAGACATGGGACCGGATATCTTGGACATCCTGCATTTTGCTACCTGCACTCCTTTTCTGAAGCCTCAGCAAATTGTGCATTGGGGTAAAAGAATCCCCAGCCCGAAGCATCATTTGAACCGAAGCTCAGGCCCCCACACTCCGCGAATGTCCCGTGGGCCCCGCCTTTACATTTGTGCTCGATGCTTCTTCCTGGTTCCTTGCCCATTGGCTAGTGAGCCCCCTGAAGATGCCATCTTGAATATAACTTGCGATCCTGATTGCTCCAGGATTGCTCCAGCTTCCCTAAAAAGGAGAAGCTCCACAGACCTTGCTGATCTGCAACAGAGCCAATATTGACATCCTGTGTGGGTTGCGGTTGCCAAGACTTGTTGTGTTCAATCCAGATACTGACACCGTAGTCATCTAGATCCATTGGGGGACAACTTGAATCCAGCGCCCGGTCATCGTTGATGCCTCCTGGACCTCGTGGCTGAAGAGACAAACTCACCTTCTTCACCTTCAAGCACGCAACATCGCTTGGTTCCTTCCTGGTCACTAGCTAGTGACCCAGACTCTGTCCCCTCTGCTTTCAGGTTATTCACATCACTGATCCACCCTTGGATCCATCCGGACACTTTTCCTCTGGCCGCCTGCAGCCCTTCTTTGCAGATCTCCATAGAAAACAATGACGAAACCCGACACGAAAAGACACCTATGCACCCAGCTTCCCTGGGTGAGGTAACATGAGCACTCTGGTGCTCCCATGGGTCTTGACTCTCGAAGTGTCCTAGTCTAAAGGGATTTTGTCGTAGTCCATCCAGAAGTGCCCCCTTAAACAGTAACTTTGTAACTTCTTTGTTTTCCATTATAAGTCAATGGTAACTCCCAATTGTGTTTAGACACTGCAAGCGTCTCCCGTGGGCCTCCTACTTCCTGACATTTGGTTGTTTAGTGTAGCCCCAGCGATTCCCTAGGCCCTAGGTCTACTCTCTATTTCCAACAAGGTTCTTATACTACTTTCCTAGTATATGGTTCTCAAGGTCCACAAAAAGCTTCTAATGGTGGGGGTCCCCAACAATCAAAAAAGATAGAAGGTCCTAAGAAACCATGGTGCAAAGTATGTTAGGTAAATACTCACTGGACCAGTGATTGCACCAAGAAGGAGGCAGCTCCAGCCACCATTGCCCCTAAGGCAACTGTTTCCCCTAGTACAGCTAATAGTGGTGGTTCTCAACAGAAGGGTGTAGTAGGGTTAACCCTGGGAACTGAGAAGGATTCTGGCCTAGTCAGAATACCAACTCAAACTGTTCTTGTCTGTGATGTGGACATGGCTATGTCCTCTACTGTGAGTCCCAGTAACTTGGGCAAGTACAGACAGTCTCCTTTAATTAATGACAAGGTGTCTCAGGCCCATAGGGACACATGTGCTAGTGTCACAATGGTGATGCCTGGCTTTGTGGACCCTGGACAGATCATACTAGGTGAAAAATACCTAGTGACTAATGCTAGCAATGTCACTACCACTCACAGTATGGCAATTGTTAATTTCTCTTGGGGAGGGGTAACTGGCCTCAAAAAGGTTGTGGTTAGCTCAGACCTCCCTGTAGAATGTTTGCTTGGCAATGACCTGGAGACTTCAGCTTGGGCTGAAGTGGAGTATAGGACCCATGCAGAAATGTTAGGAATATCAGCACATGTCCTTTCTGTGACCAAGTCACAGGTCAGAAATAGCAACACTGAACAGGCACTGGATTCTGGAACAATGGACCAGTTGCCTACCAGGAGGTAACACAGTAGGGTAAAGGCAGTGCCTTTTCCCCCCTGCCTCAGAATGAGGATCAGACTTCTCAGGAAGCTGATTGTGAGACACAGGAGGAAACTGTCCTAGAAGAGCTTGAGCCTGATCAGGTTGAGTTTATTGGGACAGGGGGACCCTCCAGGGCAGATCTGAGGGAGGCGCAGTTGGACTGCCCTTCTCTTGAACCCCTCAGACAACAAGCTGCTGCTGAGGCTTCTGGGAATACTAGTGGGACCCAAAAAGTCTATTGGGATGATGGGCTCCTGTATTCAGAGGCTAGAGACCCCAATCCTGGTGCTTCCAGGAGGTTGGTCATACCTTTGACATTCAGGGGCTTTCTTCTCACACTAGGTCATGATATTCCCCTTGCAGGACATCTTGGCTAAAACAAGACTTGGGACAGGCTTCTCCCTCACATTCACTGGCCTCATATGTCAGAGGATACCAAGGAGTTTTGTCGCTCCTGTGTCACCTGCCAAGCCACTGGGAAATTAGGTGGCACCACAAAGGTCCCCTAATACCACCTGTGGTGGGAGTTCCCTTTAAAAGAGTAGGGATTGACATTGTTGGACAAATGGATCCCCAAACAGCCTCTGGGCACAGGTTTATTCTGGTGGTAGTGGATCATGCCACCAGATACCCAGAAGCTATTCCCCTAAGGACCAAACAGCACCTGTTGTGGCAGGATCCCTCCTGGGAGTTTTCTCAAGAGTGGGTTTTCCAGAGGAGGTTGTCTCAGACAGAGGTGCAAACTTTATGTCCGGATATTTGACTCCTATGTGGAAAGAGTGTGAAGGGAACTGCAAGTTCACCACACCCTACCATCCACAGTGCATTCGTCTAGTTGAGAGATTCAACAAGACATTAAAGGGCATGATTAAGGGTGTCCCTGAAAAGCATAGGCGGAGATGCGACATCCTGCTGCCCTGCCTTTTGTTTGCTTACAGAGAGGTCCCACAGAATTTTGAACTTCTGTTTGGGCATCCTGTAAGAGGACCTCTTTGTCTGGTGAAGGAGGGATGAGAGTTACCTCTCAAACCTCCCAAACAAGACATTGTGGACTATGTACTTGGTATCCGCTTCAAGATGGCCGAGTACATGAAAAAGGCATCCAAAAACCTTGAGGCTAGTCAGGAATTGCAAAAGGCCTGGCCTGACCAAAAGGCTGTATTGACTGTTTACAAGCCAGGACAGAAAGTGTGGGTGTTGGAGCCTGTGACCCCAACAGCTCTCCAAGACAAGTGGAGTGGACCCCACAATATTGTTGAGCAGAAGGGAGAAGTCACCTACGTGGCTGACCTTGGAACTCCCAGCAGCCCCCACAGGGTGCTTCATGTCAACAGATTGAAACCATATGTTGACAGGGCAGACATGGGCTTGCCCATGGCTACAGATGAGGGACAGGAGGAAGAGAATGACCCTCTCCCAGACGTGCTTTCTCAGAACCCTGGTGATGGTTCAGGTGATGGTGTAGCCTTGGCAGGCAGCCTCACTGACCAACAGCAGCAGGACTGCAGACAAGTTCTACAGTCCTACAGACATATGTTTTCTCTGACTCCAAGTCAGACTATCTGGTGCACTCATTAAGTGGACACTGAGGACAGTCTGCCTGTTAAAAGTAAGATTTACAGGCAACCTGCTCATGTCAGGGACTGTATCAGGACAGAGGTCCAAAAGATGTGGGAATTGGGAGGCATTGAGCCCTCAGAGAGCCCTTGGGCCAGTCCAGTAGTTCTGGTGCATAAACCTCACACCCAAGATGGTAAGAGAGAGAGATGAGGTTTTGTGTGGATTACAGAGACCTCAATGCTGTCACTAGGACAGATGCCCATCCAATACCAAGGGCAGATTAACTCTTTGACAGATTGGCATCTGCCAAGTTTTGGAGTACATTTGACTTGACAGCTGGCTACTGGCAGATCAGACTAGCTGATGATACAAAAGCCAAAAAAGCATTTTCAACCCCAGGAGGACATTATCAGTTTGTGGTAATGCCCTTTGGTCTGAAAAATGCACCTGCCACAATCCAAAGGTTGGTGAACCAAGTCCTCTCAGGTCTGGATGACTACTGTGCAGCTTATCTAAATGATATTGCTGTCTTTAGCTCCACTTGGGAAGATCACCGGATCCACATGAAGAATGTTTTGGAGGCCCTGCAAAAGGCAGTCCTAACTATCAAGGCTACCAAGTGCCAGATAGGGCAGAGTCAGGTTGTATACCTGGGCCACCTTGTAGGTGGAGGTCAGGTTCAACCATTGGAGAGCAAGATCCAGACCATACAGGACTGGACTGCTCCCACCACCCAGACACAGGTCAGAGCTTTCTTGGGCCTGACTGGGTACTACAGGAAATTTGTCAAGGGGTATGGTCCCATTGTGACACCCCTGAATGACTTAACTTCCAAAAAAATGCCAAAGAAAGTTCAGTGGACAGTAAGCTGTCAAAAGGCATTTGATGACCTGAAGCAGGTCATGTGCACTGCTCCTATTCTGCAAAGTCCAGACTACTCCAAAGAATTCATTGTTCAAACAGATGCTTCTGAGATGGGGGTAGGTGCTGTTCTTTCACAACTGAATAAAGATGGTTAAGACCAGCCAGTAGCTTTTATTAGCGAAGGCTGACCCCTAGAGAGAAACGTTGGTCAGCTATTGAGAGGGAGGCCTTTGCTGTGTTTTGGGCACTGAAGAAGCTGAGGCCATTCTTGTTTGGTACTCACTTCAGGATTCAGACAGACCATAAGCACTTCTTGTGGCTAAATCAGACGAAGGGTGAAAAACCCAAACTGCTTAGGTGGTCCATTTCCCTACAGGGGATGGACTTTACAGTGGAACATAGACCTGGGACTGACCATGCCAATGCAGATGGACTCTCCAGATATTTCCACTTAGAACATGAAGACTCAGCTGGTCAAGGTTAGTTTAATGTCCCTGCGTTTGGGGGGGGAGGGGTTGTATAGGAGAGTAGGGTCTGCTCCCTATGGTCACCCCCACTTTTTGCTGTGATTCTCTGTTTTTTCGACTTTAGTGTGGCTGTGGGCCCGCTAATCAGACCCACAGCCCAGCTGTTCTCTCTCTAAATTGATACCATGTACTTCAGGTACATACCATATTGGGTATTGGGTCACCTTTGTGAGCCCCTGTATAGTGTACCATAGGTACCAAGGGCATGGGTGCATCCAAGGCCTACCAGGGGCTGCAGCATGTATTATGCCACCCCTGGCTGGCCTTCCAAAATGACACCACAGGTCTGTTCACACAACCTGGGTAAGGTGGTGTATTCACCCCTTACTTAGATATAGTATACCTATATCTACCTTTACATATAGACACATATACACCTATAAGACACTCCTATGGTAGGCCTCGATAATCTTGGAGGCAGAGTGCTTGCTTTTATGTGAGAGGGTGCCCTAGGATGAGCTGAGCCCCACTGCCGCTTTCGGAACCATCTCCTTATAGCTGTTCTATGATATAGCCATACCATGTACTCTTAAGTGCATTATAATCCTCGCAGTTAATGCTAACTCTGGTTTGGATTTATCAAAACATGTCGTGTAAGGTGTCAAACACTTTTGAATACTACCCCCCCCTATTCTGGTGGCGGGGGTAGCATTCCACCCTTCTAGAGGGAAAAGACATGTATGTTACTGCTTTACCCGGTTAAAGTTAAACAGAGCCTCAGCATCACAAAATGGATGCTGCTGCCACAGACACGAGTCTGACCTCCTGTTTCTGGGGGAAACTCCTGCAAGGGCGGCCTGGACAATAGGTTTCCTGTCCAGGGAGGTGCCAGCACCTCCCTAGACAGGGGTTTTGTGTATTGGGGCAGGGAGGGCTGCATTCAGTGAATGCATCTAGACACTGCCTGGGGCACACAAGGTGCTCCATGCATAGCCCGGTTCAAACCAGTTGCTGGGGCACTCCAGCCCCAGCTCTGGCGGGAAATTGGACAAAGAGAAAGGGGTGTAACCACCCCATTCTCAGGTCCACCCATAGGAGGGACCTAGTCAGGTAATCCAGCCCCCATCCTTACTATAAGTATAGGAGTTGTGTCCCCAGGACTTCAGATTATCCTGGAACGAAACTTTGATACAGAACTCTTGGACCTTCGACATTCTATTCTGACTAGAAGACTGAAGACATCTCCCTTGTGGTCAAGGAGTAACCACCCTGTGCAAACAGGCACCATCAGCAACTTTGACGGTCTGCAGTTTCAAGGCTCCCGCCGGAACTCGAAGACTCCGTGACTCAAGAACTGGACTTCCAATCTTCTTTGTCCCCGCCCACATCCACAGCAAAGCTGAAACCCGTGGCGGACACGAGAGACGTGGGACCGGCTTCTTGGCCATCCTACATTTTGCTACCTGCACTCCTTTCCTGAAGCTTCAGTAAGTTGTGTATTGGGGTACAAGAAGCCCCAGCCCCGAGCATAATTTAAACTGAAGCTCAGGCCCCCATACTCTGTGAGTGTCCCTGGGCCCCGCCTTTTCATTGGTGCATGACGCATCTTCCCGGTTCCTTGCCCGTTGGCTGGTGAGCCCCCTGAAGACACCATCTTGAATCTAACTTACGATCCTGGTTGCTCGAGGCTTGCTCCAGCTTCTCTAAATAGGAGAAGCATCACAGACCTTGCTGGTCTGCAACAGAGCCAATCTCGACATCCTACGTGGGTTGCAGTTGCCAAGGCTTGTTGGGTCCAATCTGGATACCAACACTGCAGTCATCTAGATCCATTGTGGGAAAGCTCGAATCCAGCACCTGGTTATCGTCAATGCCTCCTGGACCTCGTGGCTGAAGAGACAAACTCACCTTCTTCACCTTCAAGCATGCAACATCGCCTGGTTCCTTCCTGGTCAGTGGCTAGTGACCCAGACTCTGTCCCCTCTGCTTTCAGGTTCTTTACATCACTGATCCACCCTTGGATCCACCCGGACACTTTTCCTCTGGTCGTCTGCAGCACTTCTTTGCAGATCTCCATAGAAAACGACGACGAAACCAGACACGAAAAGACACCTATGCACCCGGCTTCCCTGGGTGAGGTAACATGAGTACTCCAGTGCTCCCATGGGTCTTGACTCTCGAAGTGTCCTAGTCTGAAGGGGTTTTGTCGTAGTCCATCCGGAAGTGCCCTTAAACAGTAACATTGTAACTTCTTTGTTTTCCATCATAAGTCAATGGTAACTTGCGACTATGCTTAGACACTGCAAGCGTCTCCCGTGGGCCTCCTACTTCCGAACCTTTGGTTGTTTAGTGTAGCCCCAGCGTTCCCTAGGCCCTGGGCCTACTCTCTATTTCCATCGTGGTTCTCATACCACTTTCTTAGTATATGGTTTGTGAGGCCCCTAGGGCATTACTGTATATGTTCAGCTTATCGTATGTTAATTGAGTAACTTGTGATGTACTTTTACCTCTTACCTCATAAAGAGTGCAGAGGGGTTGTGTTTAGAATAAATACATATATATTTGATATATACCTTGTGTGGTGTCCTTTCATTTGGTATTCAAGGGATTATAATTGGTAAAACAACTGCCTTCACATGCTTCTTGAAGTCTTAGCCTATTGACTGCTGGTCCATGCTACCACTAGGATAGCTTTCTATAAGGTTGACTTTACAACCACCATCAATAAGGGTTGATTAGTTCAAGTTCAAAAAATCTTTATTTGGATTCAAAGAATCCATAAAAGCACAATCAAACAATTTTTACAATAATATAATAAAATCCATGTAAAAATATTAGACAGTTCATTTGATACACCATTACCAATTCATCCATTGATTTTAGCAAGGTTTTCATACAGAATTAAAAATTCAGGGGTTACATCATCTTACGGGCTCGGGTAGCAATTTTGAAGAAAGTGCAAGTGCGAAAAACAAATTCTTCATTTTCTAAAGAGAGCAGCATCTGATGGGCTATGTTCAAAGAAACAGGTCTCTGTTTTTGAAAAAAGTGAGTTAAAAGTCACTTCACATACTTTAAGTAATAATTACAGAAAAAGAAAAAATGCTGATCAGTTTGTACGCTCACCCCATCACAAGGACATAGTGTGTGTTCAAGATTTGGCTGATAACCAAAAGGGAAACATAACAAAGATTTTACAGTTCCTGCTCTCAGATGAAATAAGAGACTCCTTTCCCAATAAGTCATAGGCAAAGTAAGATATATTAGTAGAGGGTTCCCATGCAGTTCTTTGGTCAAAAAACTTAATACGGAGGATTTTTTGGATTCCATACTCATCCTTTCTGAGTTATAAAGTGTATAAAATGCATTTTTCAACTAATTCTTATGAAGTTACTCAGGTCTACTCAGGTCTAAAAAGAGGCTACCCTTATCGATTCTACATAAACTCTGATAGACCACTGAGAGCCAGGGAATATCCATTCCTCTCTCACATTTGAGACAATCACTTATTATTTCTTTCGATAGGTATGCAGATTGATTCCTCAAAACAGAAAGCCAGAATAGAGCAGGACGAGCATTAATAAAATCGCTAATGAAACTTAGGTTAAGTTCCCCATGGCAGATATATTGGGAGGTAGAAATTGGAACACCCAGCAGCTTTCTGCAAAACCTGTTTTCTTCCTGCTGGATGGAATGACTGTTCGCAAACCCCCATATCTCAGCCCCATACGTAGCTACTGGAACGCATTGTAATTTAAAAAAAATGTAAATGGGTAAAATAGCACCTGTTTTCTTCGGGCGGGGTAGACTTAAAATAGACTTGATGGCCTTTGAGAACTTGCTCGTGGAGTGGGCCAAATGCCCAGTCCACGAGCCGTTCGCAGCAAAGACCATCCCTAAATAAGGAAAGGTGCCAGTAGACATTAGTTTATCATTCCCTACCAATATAGAATTAAGCTGACGTTTCCCTGGTCCACCTGACATAATAAAAGATTTTTTTAAATGAACACGTAGGTCCAGACTGTCCATATACTCAACAAAGGTCTTAACCAAAATACACAGAGAATTTGGCATGTGGCCTATAAGGACCGCATCATCTATACTAATGTTAAATGTTAAATGTATGTATACTTGTAAAGCGCACAGCTGCCCCAGCAAAGGGGCGTCCCGGCGCTGTATACCGCTGGGGAACCCATCCTGGCTTTCCCTGTGAGATTGTCCCTCCTGGGCATCTCCAAGGTGAAGACAAGCATCCCCGGCGCTGATGGGGCCGTTAGTAGAGATTAAGCAAGCTATTGCCCAGAGTTGCTGAGTGGGACCCATGGTTGGAGTAGGCACCGAGGCGAGAATTATCGAGTCCACTGACCATGGCCCAAGACCCTGCCGCGTCGGGAATCGAACCCTGGTCCCGGGCCGACCTCAGCGTCCGGGTCTGCCGCCTCTAACCAGTGAGCCATAAAGAGAGAGCCCAAACCTTTGAGGCGGGTAATCTCAGGAACCACAGCACCAATCACACCACCCGATACAGCATTGGAAAGGACAGTTGCAGCAGATGGACATAGGCTATACAGCTGCCCACCATATACATTATAAACGTAAAATTACCTTACTGGCAAAGTAGTCCCTTGTGGGCGTGGGCGGGGCGCGGCATGACGACAAAAAAAAACGGTCCTTAAATGTGTGCGTTGCACCGGGGGCGTGTGCTGGGGGCGTGAACAAGGCCAATGGGCGCGGCACCAAGGGGTGTGGCCAATGGGCGCGAAAAACGGCAACAATCGCGCGGCACATCACCCCCCAAAAAATGTGCCTTGAGGGCGTGTGGAAAAGAAATGTGTGCGTTGGGCCGGGGGCGTGGCCAAGGCCAATGGGTGCGCCAATTGCGTGGGAGCAAGGGGCGTGGCCAATGGGCGCGGCAACTGCCGGGGCTTAGGCGGGGCAGACACGACTGATCGTGCCTGCGGGGACAATAACTGCACAGTATCCTGCGCTCTGTCATCCAGTCAACTCTCTGCATAAAGGACCGTGCCTGCAGGGACACTAACTGCAGCGTCTCCTGCACGATGTTACACACTCAACTCTCTGCATAAATGAATTGACACCAGGCGCACAACATCAACCAGGGCTGGAGCCGAGCTCAGGCGGCGGATGACGCGACTAAGCGCGCCGCTGGGACACTAACCTTTGAACTGACTGCACTTTGCCACACGCACAGCGTCTCCAGCGCGCACTGTCACCCACTCAACTCTCTGCATCAACGACTTTACACCACAAGCACAACATCAAACAAAACTGGAGCTGGGCCTCAAGCGGGGGATGACGCGATTCAGCGTGCCTGCGGGGACACGAAATTTACAACTGAATGCACTTCCACACACGCTTACCTACGGAAGTGGAGTACATACACACTAGAGACATCTGCGAATACTTCTTACTCCGAGGTACACACTGTATCTGCACACACATGCCTAACTATTGTGACACTTCATGGTAAAAATGTTGTCTACCGCGAGATTTTAAAATAAATTCCCTTGCCTATTACACACATTGCACACATTCTATTTCATACCCGGACGACATCGGGACGGGCTGCTAGTCTGCGCATAAAAGTACTGGTAGCTAGTTGCCATTGATTGTGGGGACGTCCGGAGTTGACAATTACAAGGAATTACTCAGTCCGTTGATATAAAAGATGAAAAGCAGAGGTGCTAAAACGTACCCTTGTCTAACTCCCCTGCCCACCCTGATGGCTCCCGAAACCTCGCCACCCCTGCCAATCCTAACTTTCGCCTGTGTGAAGATATGCCAAAAAATTTACCAAAGGCTCGTCCAAACCATAATCCAATAAAATAGACCAGTGCTTGGACCCATTAACTAAATCAAAAGCAGATGATAAGTCCATAAAAGCTGGGGAAGATCAGGCAATGGTATATTTGCTGATGACCAAATTGAGGTTTAAACACTGTTCGGTCGTCCCAACCTTGCTTCGAAAGCCCAGTTGGAATGGCTCTAATATACAACTTTCTTCTGTCCATTTTAAGACCCTGTCATATACGACTCGACCCAATATCTTTAAGGTGTTATCGAGCAGGGAAATGGGTCTGTAGTTAATAGGTTCCGATCTGTCCTCCTTTTTAAAAATTGGGACGATGATGCTCGTAGCCCAGTTACTTGGCATAGGAGCTTGGGGTAACTTATTAAAAACATTCAAGAGAAGTGGGGCCCAGAACTCTGGTTTCCCTTTGATTAAATCTATAGGTAGCCCGTCTGGGCCCGGAGCCTTATTGCCAAGGCTCTGTGCAATTGCCTCTTCTACATCTAACAGGGTGATTTGCAAACAAGATAAATGGCCAGGCTCATATTGATCTGAGCCATGTGACGGGGTGGCATACATTTAAAAAAAATTACTCTCCCATAACTCGCTAGAGATGGTTCAACTGACCGGTGTTAGTTGCTAACCCATATTACCCAAATCCCTAACAGCGGACCAAAATATGTTGCCCTTCTTTCCGTCAGCTGACTCTGATAATACTTCCCAGCGATTATTAAGGCGAACGCCCTCCCGCTCACTTATCGCAGAGTTATACCTCTTCCTAGCCATTCTTACGTCTGCAGGATACCTTGGTTTAGAGGTTAGAGCCTTGCGTAAGTTCCTATTGGCCTCCAAACACTTATGGTCAAACCACCTCAGTTCTTTTTCGACCTTAGAGATGGGTACTGACAGGAGGGATTTGATTACTAGACAAAGTTTGATAAAATCCTCAATCAACCTTGGGTGTGGTCCCTCGTTTGATAGGCAAGAGACAATTAGATGCGTGTGCCCCTCTACCAGTGTCTGAAATATTTTACCGCTATCAACCCCCCTCCATTTCAGTCTTATTTTATCGGTTGAAGGTGTTACGTCCCTTGCCCCGCAATGGATAATAAACACAGGGCGGGATGCAAACTCAGTGCTACCTTAAGGGGATTGTGATCCCCATATGTTGTGGCACACACCATAGCAGCCAATAAACAGTCTGCAAGTCAGGGTGAAACAAAGATAAAATCAATGGTTGAAGAACAGTCCCTTCCTCTAAATGTGGGTACCTGCTGATTTGTGGAGGAAGGGACAGATTCAATGCCCACAACATCCATTACATTAGTGAGGATGTGTTGACTCGAGAAAATGTCTAATTCCAAGCCCCTACGTACGGTGGGATCCACATATAGTATGTCCACGCCATATGTTTTGGGAGCAAATTTGGCATTAAAATCCCCGCCTAAGAGGATCCCAATAACCCCCTCTGAACCTTGCTGTCTGTCTAAGTTAGAGATGTTAGTAAAAAGCTCAATAAAATTCCTATTTGGGATAGAATGAAAATCTCACCTTTTGTATCTCAATATTTGGATATTGGGGCTGTTAGTGGGTATAACCTTAATGCTCCCTCCAAATGCTATACTGATCCCAATAAACAAACCCCCGGATGAGTGACCAAATTTAGGCTTGGTTGCAATTAAGCTAAAACAATGGAAACCTTCTATATGTAAATCATGTGTGGCCCATGTTTCTTGAAACATTATAACATCTTGGTCGGATACCATACGCAGCCAATTTGCATCACCCAACGTTGATTCAAGACCTGCTACGTTCCAACTCAAGACGTTAAAAAGTCAATGTCAATTTTATTCTTTTTGGGGATATAGACAGTGTTAGATATATCAGTACGGGCAGTTAATACAGGTCCTATATCCTTCACTGCCTGTAGTTGATAATCGGTTGATACAGGTAACTGCATGTTCTTTGATTCCCAGACATCTAATTGTTCTGTCTGGGTAGTTAATATAGTCCCTGATATATCCTCTAATGTATTTCCCACACATTCAATAACATCGACTGACCTATATAGTTGTCAATCTTCTGCATCTAGATTGGAAAGGGCCTGAAACCTGTTGCTGTCTAAGACGAAAGCATGTGCATTGGTAACAAGAGAGTTTTGGGGTTTATAGAAATAGCCCAGTGGTAAGGCGCTGATACTTGTTTTTAGCGGTACAAATTGCTCCTGAAAATCTAATAGTCGTCGAACTATTTGAGGTTTGTTAAAATTAATAACAATGCAATCACCACTGATGTTCTTGGGTAAATGGCCAACCCACCCTACTCGTCTCACCATAAGGATTTCATTCATATCTGAGGCATGAAATCTTTTATGTTTAACCAACCAGTCGACAGATTTATTGCGCAGCTCTACCCAAGACTCCCTCTGATTCCCAGTAAGGTGTGGGACGCCAGCTAGCACCAGCACATATGGGCAAGAGTTTGGGGGTAGATTCAAAAATCTTCATTAGGTCTTGTGCAACTATTTCCCATATGGCTAGTGACAGTTGTACCCCAGCCTAAATTGGGTGCCTTAGGACCGGGGATTTTACCGGGTGGCTGGTCCCTGGGATGGCTATCATTACCTGAATTTGTATAGTGGACATAAGTAATTCTAGGTATGTTTTGTGCCAAACTTAAGTCAGTTAGACTGTGGGACATGGGGGTTAATATGATCCCCACATGCACTACATAGGTTAGTTACTATAGGATCATTATGCCCCACAAGTCTCAGGGGTAACATGTCAGGCCTGCAGTTTGTAGGGTTAGGTACTGTCGAACTCCCCCTCCCTCCACTATCCATGGAGCAATGCACTCTAGAGCCACTAAGGTTGTCCATATTAGCGTCAATCCTTTGAAGTCTTCCCCAGAGTAAATCAAAGTTCTTAGTAATCGCATCTTTAAGTTGAAATAAGGCAGAGTCTAGGATCTTCTCTACAGCGTTTACTAGCATGTTTCCGCAGTAGAGCTGATATCACTTATGGCCACATGATGATTTAGAATCATATCAGTCTGTGTACCCCTAGAGCCCTGATTAACATCCTTGTTAAGGGTAATGACCGCAGGGTTAGCTGTGAAGTTACCAGGGGCATGACGCTTAGCTTTCGAGGTTTCCTGAGTGCGCCCTATTCTCTTCCTTTTGTTGACTGATGCTTTCGCCTTAGCACCCCCCTAGATTTGGCCACCTGTGCCATAATATTAATACGGGGTGCTTCTGTGGCAGCAGTTGTGACAGATATATCCTTTATGGGAGAGACAACCTCTAAGGCCTCTAAGGCTTCTGGGGAACTTACAACAGCATTTCCTTGCGATACCTGGGGTGTATGTACAGAATTCAAAATATGTAATGGCAAGCAGGATTGCAACAAAGCCGGATCCGTGGATAAACGACTTTCAGTAATCTGAATTTCATGGGACAACAGGGATTCTGCCCTCAGAAGAAAGGCATCCAATGTTCCCACAACTCCTTTTTTCTTGCTCATGTTAAGACAGTAAATATGCGACCCGATCTACTAAAGGGAGGTGCAATCCAGTCAAGATGACATTAATAATATTAATAACAGGTTGCCAGTTAATACACCCTTTCAAAGTACCTTATTATTCCTTTAGGTAGATAGCTGATGTCAGGGGGGTGGCCCATCCCAGCCTCCTCCGGTCTTCGACGAGCGTGGGACGGGCCCGCCCTTGGCCCGGGCGAAGCCCGCGTGCGTCCCACGCTGCGGGAGGGCCGGGACGGTTTTGAGGGCCTCTGGTGCCCTCCGGCAGCGTCACGAGCCCTGGGCCTCGCAGGGACCTCTGGGAGTTGTAGGCACGCCGAGCCGTTCCCCTCACAGCTGCTCCGGCGGCCCTGGCGACGTGGCAATGGCGTGGCGGTGGCTCCCGCAGAGGTAGGTGTATTGAAAAACGTTGGCCGTTCCCCTCATGGCAAATTCTGGCTCTGTCTATGGCGCATAAGAGTTGATTAGACTGGTGCAAGGTGCCCACTAGAACTAGTGGACATCGTATGCCAGGCTAACTTCTCACAGTAGACAGCCTTCTAATCTTGATATAATTCCCCACTACTCCCAAACTAGGTATTATCACTCTGGAGATGTCTCCCACAACCTCTCCAGCACTCAGTCCACGTTTTTCCTTGCTATTTGATCTTCCTTCAGAACTTTCCAAATCATCCACATGGTATATTTTTGGAAACACATCCACCAAATAACAAGTACCATACCATATGCTCGGCAACCCAACATACGCATTCTTCCTACATACATAGTATGCTCTCTGTACCTTTTGAACAAACTCTTGAAAAACTGTCTTCCAAAGACCATGGATGAAGACGATATGATCACATACATTCGCTTGTTGGTGCAAGTTCTCTTTCAGATGCGAGTCTCAGGTTCTTTTTTCTCCGTCTCACAGGCCAGGCTTCACCTGCAGCATCTTTCTTCCCTAACTGCACATGACTTCTTGTCACACCAGCCTCTTCTACCGAGTCAGACTCTCGATCACTTGCAAAGGTACAGTCTCCCTAAGAGTTATTGCCAGGGTCTTGTGTAGCTTGACCCCCCTCAGATCGACCTGGCGTGTATCTAGCCTCTTTAGGTACCTCTACAGCTTGGCTTGTCTCCTCCCTTGACCACTCGATCATAACTGAAGATTTTTCTGGGAGATGAGCTGTTTCACCATGGAGACCTAAAACTCAATGGGTGTGAGAGGCATGGACCCAATTCGGCACTCCGCCACACTTCACAGCAGTCGTAGTCTCAAGTATCACTTGGCATGGACCACATCAATGAGAATCTCCTTTTTTACCTCATGTGCTTTCTGATGAGTACCCAATCTCTTGAGTCCAGGTCGTGACAGAGTACTTTTGATGTCTGTGCAGTCGCTGCTTCGACCTGATGAGACACAGAATGAATCACATCAGCCAATCCTTTACAGTAGTCAAGGACCGAATCATCTGAAATGTTTACAAGGGCGTTGGCAGGTACGGCAGGCAAACGCATCGCTCTTCTCATGAGTATTTTGTGGAACAACAATCCAGTTCTCCTGTCAGGGATGCTGTGCAGACTCATTATCACTAGTGCTAATAGTAATTGTTACCCCTGCGCTATCCAACGCTTTCCCTACTGTTGCACTCTCTGAAGTGGGAATAGTAATTATTACCCCTACACTATCCAACACTTTCCCTACTGCTGCACTCTCTGGAGTGGGAATAGTAATTTTTACCCCTAAGCTATCCAATGTTTACCCTACTGTTGCAGTTGCTGGAGTGGTAATAGTACATTTTAACCTCTTGCTATGCTACAGTAAAAATATTGTATATTTTTTAATTAATATTATGTTAAAATATATATATATATATATATATATATATATATATATATATATATATATATATCAAAGCTCACTGCTCCAAAGTCCGGGGCACTCTTACAGCGGGTGCTAGTCCAAGCGCGTCAGAGCTTCGTGCTTAATAATGTGAAAGCTCTCTCCCTCCCGGTCCCGGGTGGAAATAAGGACAGCACACACGGGAATTCTCCTTAGAAGCAACTTTACTCGCACAGACGCGTTTCGGAAGCCACGCTTCCTTCCTCAATGTTTGTTACACCGCAATGCGCGATTAGGCGCCATTTTATTTCAAAATACACAAACAACTCACAATGGTAAGCATAGAGAGGGGACTGACACGTGAGCGCCATCTTGCTAGTGCATATAATTCTACAGTAGCATGACTGTGATTAAAAAACACTCATTCATCTAGTGATTGCTACTATTCATAAACATGTAAAGACCTCACACATTAAAACGAGGAATTTACAAAGTAATATTGCCGTGGATCGGCAAATAACCCTCTCATTGATACGATGGGCAGTGGACGAGATCTTGCCGTGGATCGGCCTGTGGCAACTCGAAGGTTGCCATTTGAGTTTCCATTAGCCCCGTATATTAGTTTTTACCAATCAGTGTTGAATGATTAATTCCAAAATATTAAAAAAGTTGCAAAATATTCAACAATAATCCTGAAGATACCAAAAGAAATACGTACGTGGTGCCATATTTGAACAATCAAAATCTCTCAGTTCATTCTAAAGCACTTAATAACCATTATTCACAGAAAGACGCTCATTGCAGAAACCATTGTCATTTAGCTGTTATTACATTCGTGTCCACACTGGAGATACTGCATGGCATTGTTGTCACTTAGCTCCCTAGATGTACAGTCAATTCCTCCCCACAGTTCAATCCCAAGGGGGCCTTCGTTTGGCAGTCTATGATATAACGGGATTCTAACCTACGAAGTTTACTGTCAGGGCAAAAAGTTAATCCCAGTTTGAGGACTGACTCTTCTGATGGCCCCCAGCTACGCGAATTTATTCGTGGGCTGGTGGGAGGAGCAGGAGGCCTGGGGCCCCGAGAGAGAGCAGTGGTCGAACTGTATCGTCTCATGGTATCGTTATATTGACGATTTGTGCATAGTGTGGAATGGATCGGTAGAGACAGCTTGGCAATACGTTAAAGTGTTGAATGAAAACAACTGCAACCTGATTTTTACTGGTCATGTGAGCATGAGTGAGGCGGTGTACTTAGACTTGAAAATTGAGGTGATTGACAATAGTATTCAAACTTCCCTCTATAGAAAGCCAACGGCGGGAAACAGCACGCTACATGCATCAAGCAATCATCCCCAGAAGCTCATTAAGAGTATACCGTATGGTGAGCTTCTACGGTTGAAACGTAACTGTTCCACCAATGAAGACTTCGAGCGGGCGGCACAGGAAAGTAATGACAGATTTGAGGCTAGGGGGTATAGCAAGCAACTGCTACAGAACACCCTAGATAGAGTAAGGACACAACCCAGACAGACCCTGTTTGTTAAGAAACATAAACCCTCAACCAACATAGAAAAATTCAGGATGGTTACACCATACTCTAAAGATTGCCAACAACTGAGGAACATCCTGAAAAAACATTGGCACATACTGCAAAAGGATAATATCATAGGGAATGATATACCTGCAAATCCCCTAATCACTTTTAGAAGGGCACGTTCGTTGAGGGATACTTTGGTACATAGTCACCTGTCACCTATCCCCACACGCACAGGCAAACTGAAAGATGTAAAAGGTTTCTTCCCCTGTGGTCGGTGCAAGGCCTGTGCCAATAGTAAAAGGGTTTATTCTTATGAAATCGTGGGTTGTAGAACCAAAAAGAAAATCAACCAATTCCTTACCTGCGCTTCCCCATTCGCAGTCTACTGCCTCCTCTGCCCTTGCGGGCTTAGGTATATAGGCAGCACCATAAATCCTGTGAAATTGCGCATTTTAGAACATATGCGGGCCATAGTAAACAGGGATTTTACATACCCTGTCGCAAGACACTTTTCCATCAAACATAAGAGCGACAGGAACCTGTTACAGTATTTCTGCCTGGATGCAATTTCTGATAACATCAGGGGAGGGGATAAACTACAAAAACTTCGTAGGTTAGAATCCCGTTATATCATAGACTGCCAAACGAAGGCCCCCTTGGATTGAACTGTGGGGAGGAATTGACTGTACATCTAGGGAGCTAAGTGACAACAATGCCATGCAGTATCTCCAGTGTGGACACGAATGTAATAACAGCTAAATGACAATGGTTTCTGCAATGAGCGTCTTTCTGTGAATAATGGTTATTAAGTGCTTTAGAATGAACTGAGAGATTTTGATTGTTCAAATATGGCACCACGTACGTATTTCTTTTGGTATCTTCAGGATTATTGTTGAATATTTTGCAACTTTTTTAATATTTTGGAATTAATCAATTCAACACTGATTGGTAAAAACTAATATACGGGGCTAATGGAAACTCAAATGGCAACCTTCGAGTTGCCACAGGCCGATCCACGGCAAGATCTCGTCCACTGCCCATCGTATCAATGAGAGGGTTATTTGCCGATCCACGGCAATATTACTTTGTAAATTCCTCGTTTTAATGTGTGAGGTCTTTAAATGTTTATGAATAGTAGCAATCACTAGATGAATGAGTGTTTTTTAATCACAGTCATGCTACTGTAGAATTATATGCACTAGCAAGATGGCGCTCACGCGTCAGTCCCCTCTCTATGCTTACCATTGTGAGTTGTTTGTGTATTTTGAAATAAAATGGCGCCTAATCGCGCATTGCGGTGTAACAAACATTGAGGAAGGAAGCGTGGCTTCCGAAACGCGTCTGTGCGAGTAAAGTTGCTTCTAAGGAGAATTCCCGTGTGTGCTGTCCTTATTTCCACCCGGGACCGGGAGGGAGAGAGCTTTCACATATATATATATATATATATATATATATATATATATATATATATACATATGTGTTAAAAAATCAAGTGGTATTTTTTTAACTTACATTAATTATTTAATAATTTTTAAGTTATTAAAGTATTTTTAAGTATATTTTAATTAATTATAGTTATTATTTCATTAATTGTAAATTATTTTTAAGTTATTTTAATAAATTCGATATTTTTACTAAGTATATATATTTTTTCGATATTTTTGTATTTACCTGTTTGTAGATAGGATTTCGATATTTTGTCTTTCTATATTTTTACTTCGATATTTTTTTCGTCTATATTTTTGTATTCTATAATTTTTCAGTAATCCAATATATTACAAAGCCAAAAATAACTGAACAGGGGCGTGGCCAAGACTGCAATGTGATCGGACGTGCCACGGGCGAGCTCTGTCGCCCCGTTGCCTGCATAAGCCTCTTACAGCGACATTCGGGGGCTACCGAACGGAGTACCTGCACGGCTGCTGGTGTCTGGAGCGTGGGGCGGCCACTGGCGAAGCAGACCCGGCGAGGGAGGCCGGGGAACACAGACCGGAGGGCTTGGACGTCTTGCCGCCGGAGGGCCCGCCCGCCATCTTGGTCCTGTGACGGGGGACCGGCGCCTGGGTGACTTCGCCTTTGCGGATGCCCTATCCCCTGGCAGCGGCTGGGGATTGCAGACTGTGCTGCCTCACCCCGCGGGGTGCCCTCCGGTTACCGGGCTTGAGCCCGTGAATGCCTGGGAGCCGACCTGCAGCCTCCTCGCGGAGCGCGCTCCGGCATTACATGAGGCCAAGATGGCGCCGCCCTGTAGTTGAAGCCTAGCCTGACGCCGAGGGTTGAACTGGACCCCCAAACCAGCGGGAGCCCCCTGCGAGACTGCGGGGAGGAGAGGAGTGCCCGGCCAACACCTTCACTCGTCCCTGAGGTGGGGATCCCTGGGGTGAGCAGCCGCGGAGGGCCGGAGCCGGCCGGACTTGCCTGACTTTAAGATGGCGGCGGTCCCCGAGACCCGCGGCGGCCTGCAGCGCTGCAACTAGCGCTTCCAACACAGCAATCGTGACGCCCCTCTGGCCCTTCCTGCACGAGGAGGGAAGCCCATCGGACCTGCCCAGGCGACCCAGTTGGGGGTGACAGGGGACCGGCAGGAGCGGAGGCCGGTGTGCCCAGGAACTCTCCCACGCTAGAACTTCCCCACCCCCTACCTGCGGACTGGAGCGCCACTGCTGCCCGGCGCTGCTGGACTGCGGCGGGGGCCGCTGCTCACACCACCTGCCGTCCTGAGCCTCCTGGACTGGGCCCTGGTTGGCATCTCGGCCCCTCCGGCGGCTGCGACCACAGGCATCTGTGCCCCGGGGCTGGGCCGGCCGGGCTGGAGCGAGGGATCAGAGCTGCGACAGACCTGTGAGTACCCCCGCGCTGACTGTGGGCCCCGGGGTGACCAGCGCCACTCCCTGAAGGCGACGCCATTCCCCGAGGGACGGGAGGAGTGACACCCGGAGCCCAAGGGGGGGCTGGCCTGTGAGGCGTGCTGGTGGCGACAAGAGGACCCGGGTCTGCACCCCGCCTCACGGACAGAGCGAGCTTGCACGTGGGGGAGTGCTTGGGTGGGGAGTGGAGGACTGGTGGCGCTCCGCACTATCTCCACACCCCGGCGACGTCATCGAGGAACCGTGCCCGTGACAAGGGACACTACGCTCCGGGTGGACGATGACCCGAGGCAGAGGAGGGGGCAAGACGGTCCCGGCGACGGCATCCAAGGACACGTCGGTGGTTGCCATGTGGGGCAAAGTGGGGGCGTCGGCCCCAAACGAAGACACGCCGCCACCTGTCACCGACTCTCCCCCGGTGACCCAGGCCTTCATGTCCTCTTTCATGGCAGACTTAAAATCCGAGATAGGGTCCCTGCGGGCGGATGTGCACACCTGCGTCAAAGAAATGCGCAAAGAAGTCACAGAACTGGGAGACAGGGTCGATGGACTTGAAAAAATTGTCGACACGCGCACTGAAGATGTCGAGCAGTTGTGGCAGAGGGTGGCGGCCATGGAGGAGCAAAACATCGAGCTCCAGGTCAAACAGGAGGACCTTGAGAATAGGGGGCGCCGCAACAACCTCCGAATCCGTGGCGTACCACTCGGAAAGGAAGGGACTGACATCATGGCCTACACGGCTCGGCTCCTGCACGAGGTGCGGGGTGGAGAGGGGGCCCCCCCACCAATTCTGGACCGCGCACATCGGGTCTTCAGCGCGGGAGGCAAGACGGGCCTTCTCCCGGATATAATAACCCGAGTACATTATTTCACGGAGAAGGAGGCTATAATGAAAGCGGCTAGGGACAAACAGGACTTACAATTCGGAGGGCATAAGATCCAAATCTACCAAGATCTGGCACCTAACACGCTGCATAGAAGGAGAGTCTTCCGTCCTGTGACAGAAAAACTACAGGCTCTCGACATCCCCAATCAGTGGGGGCACCCCTTCGCCCTGATCTTTCGCTGGGGTGACAAGCGCAGAACACTCCGCTCCTACAATGAGGCGGCGCAACTGATTGGACTCTCGGAATCCCCCGAACATAGCCCATCCCACCCCCGGCGACAGGAGAGGCCCCCGGCCCGACCGGATTGGACCACGGTGACCCGGCGTCACCGGACGACCCCGAAGGACGATCTCTCCACATCCCAGGCCAAGCAAGACATCATAGACCACATTCGCTCCCTTGAGAGCGACCGCAAGGAGCACCCCGCGAAACCTCATACACCGTGACCCCCGATTGGCCAGTCTCCACGCTTCGATGACCACCGATCGCCGAGGGAACTGCCACTACAAACACCTGTGCGGGAATGGGACCTTCTGCGTTCGTACGCTCACTGATGGGCATTCTGGCACCACCTACATTCCTGCAGCTTGCACGAACTCCCACACCCCGGCAACAAGGGGGAAGCGCACGCTTAGCCCTACAACCTGCCGAATCTCTACAGGGGGACAACTGAACAATAGCTGCGGCTCGGAGGGGCTGATGATGCCGTGGACAGCGGTTGGGCCCCTTGGGGTGATCGAGAGGATACGTCCTGGCGGCCTTTTGCTACAGGAACTTGCCCCCGTCGCTGGACCCAGGTACTCCTGTAGAAGTTATTCAGCCTTCCCCGTTTTTGAGATACATTAGACTCACTTCCCCTGAAACCACCCTGGGCAACGGGGCAGACGGGCTCCGTGGCTACCGGGACCTATATTCTCAACAGAACCCCCCCCCATTCTGTCCCGTAGGAAGTGACATTCCTGAGACCATCCAAACCCACGGGTAGAGGATGTCCGGAACATGGGACATTGTGCTAGGGCCCTGTTGGCCCGTCGTGGTTCCTTACTCTCTTTGTTCTCTTTGTTTTCCCACTCTGTCTACTTCTCCTACTTTTCTCCCGAGCTGTCCCTATGTTGTCTCCCCTTCTGCCCTCGGGTGGGGTGGCAGTCCCGAGGCTCTTGCAGATGCACACACGGAGCTGCAGCAGTGGTGGCGGAGGGAGGTGATTCTTCCCACTCATGCGGGATGGAGGGTGCTGGGTGGTAGGGCGGCAACATCCCCCCTAGTGTTATGGCGGTGACCGCTCCCAGGCCCCTAAAGATCCTATCACTCAATGTCAAGGGGCTGAACTCCCCCAACAAAAGGAACCAGATATGGCGCTACCTTCTCCATCACTCCCCCGACATCATATTTTTACAGGAGACGCATCTCCTACGGGGGACACTAAGCGCATGGCACACCCTAGATACCCCACACAATTCTGGGCATCGGCTGACACTAAGACGGCAGGGGTGGCAATCCTGTGTAGAGCGGGCTGTAGACAGGGGCCCACCAAACCATACAAGAGCAGTGACGGGCACTTCATCCGGGCTGCGGTGCAGATGGGGGGGGATACAGTACACCCTGGGTAATGTATACGCACCCAACCAGTCGCAGGACAAATATCTTCAGTCACTCCTGAGGGCCCACTTCAAGTCTGATGAACCGCGTACAATCCTGGGTGGAGATTTTAACCTAGTATGGGACCCAGATATAGATAGCGGGGAAAACGCGTGTGGCGGCGCAGGAGCGATGTCCTCTACGCTCAGGTCACAGATCACAGACTTGGGACTGGTCGACGCGTGGCGCTACCACAACCCGGGGATCCGAGACTACTCCTTTTACTCCCACTCCCACCGAACATACTCGCGCATTGACTACATTCTCACCTCCCTAGACCTTGCCCGGGACACACTGCAAGCTGCCATTTCGGATATCTCACTGTCGGACCACGCACATGTGGAGCTTACGTTGCAGGACCCCCTGGCGTGCGGCCCTCGGGAGAGACGCTGGTCCCTCCCACCGAGTGTCCTCCGAGACCCGGACGATGTGAATAGCATCCGCGAAGCCATAGACTCGTACTTCACCGTCAATGATCTGCCCGAGACACCCCTCCCGGTAGTATGGGACGCCTTTAAGGCCACCATACGGGGGCACATCACGTCCCTAGCGATCGCAAGACGACGGGAGACCCACAAGCTGGAGTCTAAGCTTACGGGCGAAATCAAGCAGGCGGAGGCACGGGACAGGACTCGATCTTCCCTAGCGTCCAGAAGGGAGCTAGCTAACCTCAGGGGACAATTGCGTCTTCTACGCACTAACAAGGCAGAGTACTCCTTATTAGCGCTGAAGCAAAAATATTATGAGGGCGAAGACAAGGTGGGGCGTATGTTGGCCAGACGGCTGAGAGCGAGAACAGCCAGAGCCCATATTGCTAAACTTCACTGTCAAGATGGCTCCACGGCCGTCACGGAGAAGACAAAACAGGACGCCTTCGTGGCCTACTACACCTCCCTGTACGCGGGGGCACCCACATCGCAGGAGGCGCGAGCAGCGGTCCTAGACGACTACGAGGGGACTCCGTTGCCGCCGGCTTACGCTGCGGAACTGGAGGAGCCCATACTGGAAGAGGAGGTTTCGGCGGCCATTAAGGAACTCCCCACCGGGAAAACCCCGGGACCGGATGGCCTCCCGCTGATCTTTTATCAAGTGTTCCAAACCCAGCTCCTTCCTTATTTGCTCAGGCTTTACCGCTCCTTCTCTGACACGTCTGGTCCGTCCTCTGACATGGGTATGGCGGAGATTGCGTTGATCCCGAAACCCGGAAAAGATCCTACGCTCTGTGCTTCCTACAGACCTATCGCCCTCTTAAATACGGATCTGAAGATCTATACCAAGCTACTGGCCAAGCGATTGGACCCCTACATGCCGGGGCTTGTGGACCCGGATCAGGTGGGTTTCATTAGGGACCGACAAGGGGCGGACAATGTATGCCGACTGGCACACCTGGTGGGCAAGACACGACACTGGGACATTCCGGCTTGCCTTCTCTCGCTTGACGCGGAGAAGGCCTTCGACCGGGTGGACTGGACCTTCTTGAGGGCGGTGCTCCGGAGGCTCGGTCTAGGTCCTAGAATGATAACTAGCATTATGGCCCCGTACCTTGGGCCGCAAGCCAGGGTCAGAGTGAACGGCCAACTAACACCGCCGCTGCAGATACATAGAGGTACGAGGCAGGGATGCCCGCTCTCGCCGCTCTTGTTCGCCCTCGCGGTGGAACCACTAGCGGCAATGATACGACGCGACCACAGAATACATGGAATAGCCCACGGGGGGAGGGACAACAAAGTGGCGCTATTTGCCGACGACTTGATCCTCACTCTCACACACCCCAGTGAATCCCTGCCGGCGCTTCACGAGGTTCTGTGTCTATATGAACAGGCATCGGGCCTCAAAATAAATCATACCAAGTCCTGGGCGCTCAACCTCACTATACCCGCGGATGAGCTCCAACCGCTGAAGGAGACGGTCCCCTACCAGTGGGCGGAGAGCCAAATCAAATACCTGGGCCTCACGCTGACCCCCCACCTGGACTCCTGGTCTTCGGTAAACTGGACGGAGTGTCGTAAAGCGGTTCTGGAGGACCTCCGGAGGTGGAGGCCTCTGATGATTTCCTGGCTGGGGCGCCTAAACGCGGTCAAATTGTCGATTCTGCCAAAAATTTTGTACGTTTTTCAGTGTCTGCCCACCCCGATTCCGCTTCACTGCATCCGGAGCCTCCAGCGAGAGATCACCTCCTTCATCTGGGGCGGGAAACGCCCCCGGTTCTCGCAGAAAATCCTTATGGAGCCGAGGGACAGGGGCGGCCTGGCATGCCCCAACCTGGTTCATTACTACTGGGCAGCACACCTGCGCTTCGTAGTAGAGTGGGGTGCACGTGCAAGTGACAAGCACTGGTTCCACATGGACCGGGCGGTCACGGGACGCACTATATGGGACCTGCCGTGGCTTCCGCGGGCGGCGCGCTCCAGGAGTGCCTACATAGCGGTCCCTACAAAAACGGTCCTGGACTTATGGGACAGGGTTGCCGTGCCCAGGGGCCTCACAACGTTCCCGTCCCCGCACACGCCGATAGCGGGTCACTCGCAATTCCCTCGGCCCACAGAACCCGTGCGTTTGATGAGTGGACGCAGGGAGACTGCAGAGTCATTGGGGACCTTTTCCTCTGGGGCTTGCCCAAGACCTGGGAGGACTGCAAGGAGGAGTTCGGACTCCCCCCGTCGGCTGGTTTTCAGCACACCCAACTACGTCATTGGACTGCGGGTGATGAAGTATACCAGGCGGCCACCAGGGCTTTCACACCCTTCGAAAAGCTGGCGCGCTCTCTCGGGGGGCTGAAGAGACTAATTTTGCAAATATACCACATACTACAACACCCTAAGTCAATCCCCGCGCACCCGTACCAGAAGCAATGGCAGCTGACGACAGGAGCAGACATCGAGCCCTCCCAGTGGAGCAGGCTGTGGCGCGATATACCCAAAATCTACCGCAGCGTCCCGCAGCAGGAAAATGCCTATAAATTGCTCACCCAATGGTACTACACTCCGCTGCGCCTTAGCAAAATGTTTCCTAAAGCCTCGCCGATGTGCTGGAGATGTAGCTCTGTGACTGGTGATTTTGTGCATATATGGTGGGCGTGTCCAACTTTGACAATCTTTTGGAAGGAGGTACTTAGCCATATCAGAGGGGTGCTGGGGTTCCCCATCCCTGAAGAAGTGTCCACAATACTACTCGGCATTTACCCTAGCACACTTAAGGCACTTACCCGCAGCGACTGGGTACTCGCACTCCACATGCTAGGTGCGGCTAAGCAACTCATAGCCCTGTATTGGAAACGTACTGAAGCGCCGCCCATAGCATCCTGGTTTGCACGCCTTTGGCAGGTACTCGCGCTGGAACTGCTCACGGCTAGGCTACAGCTGAGAGACACACGCTTTACAGCAGTTTGGAAACCCCTAGTGCGATACCTCTGTTCGGTACAACATGCACGATACATGCCCCCTAGACTCCGCACGCTACGCCTCTTTGAGGACGCCATTGTCCCTGCGGATCCTGCCAGGCTGTGTCCTTGAGTGTTAGGCACACTACGGGGTCCCGCGCTGCAGCGCAAGCCCCCCCCCTCACTTTGCCCCCCGACACGCCACCCACAGCCACTATCCCTTCCCCTCTCTCTACTCTCTGACCTCAGATTCTCTTGCTCCGTCTCCTTTCTTCCTTCCTACTTGCCACTCGGGCCTTCGTCTCGCTCTGAGACAGATGTGCCCTGTTGGGCTGTTTACTACAGTTGGGCTAGTTGCCTGCTACCTACCTCCCATGCATAGTGGGCGTATGCCCGCGTGTGATGAGCTTTTGTCTACTCCTCCATAAGCCTCGCGGCCGGCTCTCCTGAGAGAGTTGTAGGCATGGCGCTGTGTTAAGGCTTTGAGCCGGCTCCAGTTGATACGCAAGCATAAGAACTATTGCAAACGCGGCCGGCCTCTACAAGAGGTTGTAGGCTTAACGCTGTGTTTCAGATGAATAAATGTGGCCTGTATGGGCCTGAACATAAAAATAACTGAACATAGAAATACCTCAACACGAGGGTATAAAAATGCAGAGGAATTAGCATAAAGCTAAATCTACGCACCCAGTTCAAATGGTGCAACATTAACAAAACTATTAGTTCAGGAAGAGAATACCAACAATGGAGTCTTCCTAAGAAGTCTCTCCACTATCAAACGAGTCAAGCAGCATAAAGGCACTATCGCAAGAGAAGAGCTCACTCTGAGATGCTCCGTCTCTGAAGGCCAGAAAGAAAGTGGGCTCTTTCCCTATTTGTAACAATCAGTTATCCACAGGTAGCTATCCCACGATGCACAGCTTGCATGTATTCCAATGGGTACAGTCATGAGCATACCTTTCAACAGTGTTGTCCATGTACAACCTTTGCAACATTTTCTTCTTGATTTCCATGCCTTCTCCCGTGTGAAACCAACGTCATTCTTTATCACCTCCAAGCCATGTAACTGTAACTTCTTCCCTTTTTTACCCAGCTGCTAAAACAATGCTTCTCCACCTGCAATGCAAACGTGAGAAAGGACAGCTTCCAAAGTACACATGAAATTCAGAACATTAATCCTAAAGCAAGAGTTTGTCAGGTCTTGCAATTCAGGCTCACAGCTTTTGCGAACATAAGAACAATACTTAAGCATTACGAATTCACATAACTATATTTCATTTAGACTAACACATTTACCAAATTATGAAAATATTACCATTGATAAACACATTTAATACATGAGAAGAGTCAGACTTCGTAACACAAATTCTTCATGTTACTTTTCCTACTAGTTATATTTATTTCCTGTTAATTCTTCATGCTACTTGTCAGTAACCTAAAATATGTCATGTAGTTAGGTTAATACATTCACAATTCTAACAACACATGTTTGCACAATACAAGGTTATATGCGGGTGCGCTCTACACATGATTATGATGCATCCCTACACTTGAAATGAGACTTCCGCTCACTCAAAAGATTGAGGAAACTTTTTTCAGTTTTTGGCCCTACAATACTTCCTTAAAATGGCTAAACACTGCTGTGAGATAAATGAGGGTATATTGTAAATTACAACTACATAGCCAGTTCCCAATTTGTTAGCTCTAAATGAATTTTCTTTAAAAACACACTTACACCTAAGCAACAGAAGTTCACCACGGGAAGTAGTGTTGACAGCCGTATTAGTGAAGGACATGAAGCCATGTACAAATTATATTTATTCTTGTTATAAGACACTTCTGCAGGATTCGATTGATATAGCCAGAAGGAGACCTGTGATTCCCATGTGTTAGCAAACGTGTTTGTATGCCCATAACCCTGCAGCACCACTCTCAAAGCCCTCCTGTAGCTCCAGCTAGTGCATAATACCTGCACTTTCAGCCAGTGTGGAGCTTGTTCCTTCACCTGAGAAGATGCCTAGTGCTCTCTGACAGTAAGATGGAAGGTACAGGTAGCAGTATAGGGGAGTATGCAGGGTTCTGTCCATTGAGGGGACTGTGATTTGAGGGCACCATGATTGGAGTCCTTCCCTCTGTTTGTGGTGCCACCAAACCATACATTAACGATTAGTGCACATGCACTAACAGAGTCTCCTGCAAGAAATCCCTCTTATTGTACCTTTAAAGATGACCTGCCATCACAAGCTTTATGCTTCATTCCTCCATTCACTCACTTTGGGGTCTGCCTGCTTCAACCACGCCTGGAAAGTGAATATATAAAACCCCAAACTTCTTCAGTATGTGAAAGGGTTTATGTTTAATGTTCCACGTGAAATACAATTTTAAAACAGGCTAGCCTACCTTTTCAATTCTAAAACATAGCTTCCAAGTTAGACTGTCCCATGTGCAATACCTTAACTCTAAACCAGGGCTTCATTGGCTAAAAGAAAATGTGTGCTGGTGGTCAAAGTGTTTCTTTGGAGATTGGTATCAGCACCAACCTGAAACAGCAATGCCCATTGACACAGTTAAAGGCAGACTTCTTATGAAGGGAGCAAAGGAATGGGTGAAATATGCTGTACATTTGCTAGTTAACATAGTCACCTCCTCCTGCTTCCACACCCTCAAAATGCTCAATGTAATCTTCAAATGACTCCCAGTCAGCACATGCAGAATGGTCACCCAAGCCCTCATCACCAGCATGCTGGGCAATGGCAACATCCTCTGTCGGAATCACTGTCTAACTGTGAGATGACTTCAGACCATACAGAACCCAGTGGCCAGTCTCATAGTTAGGCTCTCCCATGTGTTTAGATCACCTCGCCCGACAAACACCTCCCCTGGCCCCCCCAATCACTAACCCACAGGCAACACACCCACGCTCAGCTAGAAATCTGCTTGAGCACATCCCCCACATTCAAAGAACCAGAGTCGTCTGTCCTGATTTCGGCTACCTCATGCCCAAAGCTTACAATGACCTGCCCCTTCACATTAGAACTGCCTCCTCAGTACTTGAGCTCCACAAGAAACTGAAAACATGGTTCTTCGCCTGGGCAAGTCCAAGTCACATCCGACATAAGCCCTACTTTCTCAGCAGCAAGATACTCGCCAGTGTGAGCTGTGCACTTCACAAATACCCTTAACATGTAACAAAGTTTGCCATAGCATTTTCGTACTGATGTTGTTCATAAATCTCTCGCTCTGATGTCTTCTGTTTCACACTAAGTCTCTATTCTTTTCCATATCAGTAACATGCTCCTCATTTCATTCTCACCTGTTTGTTCATATTCACACACATGCTTACCTTTCTTTTGCTACTATCCACCTTGTCTAGTGCTCTCTCTCACTCTTCAGTCACTTCACTTGATCCCTTCTCTCTCACTTTCTTCCTCCCTTCGAACTTCTCCTCTTCATCCCTATCAGGAAGATTAACCTGGGTGAGAGATGTGTGATACTCCTACAGAATATTAGCTGGTCCTGGTTTCTCAGTTCCCACAAAACCTTGGGTCTTTACAGTATAGGAATGAATGCTGAAAGAGCTCAACTCTGTCTGTGAACTGGTTCACCTCAATCTAGGTCTGCGCTAGGGCTCACTGCTGTCTACAATGGAGCTCAGCCTTTCCAGACTCACAGTGGTATGTATGCTGGAATTCAGCTCAAGATTAATAAAAGAAATTCCATATGGGTACACGGTCTCTGCTCTAGCTGTGCATGGGTTCAGCACTATGTATGTAAGAACTTTGCTACATTTATACTCGAGCTCAGCTCTATCTGCAGAGGAGTGAGTTTAACTCTACAATACGATAAGGTATGTTTGTGGCAGAACTCTACTCTCTCTGAATACCCAAGAGTCTGCTTTTCTCTGTGGTATTTATGTCTTCTAAGTGTTTAGCCTGTATCCAGACGAACAACCAACTTCCTCTCCTTAATAAAATAGGTGCTCAAATGAGCTACTTGATACTGAGCAGACTTCATTCTTCTTTGCGCTGCAAGAGTTTGGACACACGGAAGCACAGTATATCTGCGAATATGGGGCTGTCAGGGTGCACATCAGTGCATCCTAGAAGCCAATGAAAAGCCACAAAGTGCAACAGGTGCCGGCTCCTCAGTACTATCCTAGCTTCTCTGCTAGCTCCGCTGAGATGCCACCATTGGGAGTCGGGGTTCCACAGGGCTCTGTGTTGAGCCCGACTCTTTTTAACATCTTTATGACCCCTTTGGCGGCACTGGTGGAGTCTTTTGGGGCCCAGATCATTTCTTACGCGGATGACACCCAGCTCCTCTTCACGTGTAGGAGGGGTGAGGATTTCGATGGTGAGAGCATACGGGATTGTCTCGGGGCTGTCTTCAACTGGTTTCAGCGGAACAGCCTTAAATGCAACTCTGACAAGTCAGAGGTGCTGTTCTTTGGCTGTCCCTCAGACCCCGACTGGCAGGCATGGTGGCCGATTGACATGTTCCCCCCAGCACAGGCATCCCAGTTGGCAAAAAATCTGGGAGTCAAGATCGATAACGGTCTGACATTGAGATCTCAGATCTTCGGTCTTATGGGCACATGTTTCGGCATTCTTAAGATGCCCCGGAAATTTCTCCCTCTGCTCACAGAAGAGCATAGGAGGATCACGGTTCAAGCCCTGATTGGCTCCAGGTTGGACTACGCCAACGTCCTCTATCTGGGCTTTCCGGACTATCTGGTGCAGCGGCTGCAGGTCGTGCAGAATTCTGTGCGCGCGCAATTTTTGGCCTTCGCGGACGAGCCAGAGTGTCCGGCCTCCTGCAGTCGCTCCACTGGCTGCCTATCCGGAAGCGGATAGTCTTCAAGGCGCTGACCCTGGCTCATAAAGCGCTATTTGGCACGGGAGCAAAATATCTTCAGCGTAGGCTTGCTTTTTACCGACCGGCCAGATCCTTGCAATCTGAATCTCTGGCTCTCGCAGTGGTTCCCCGAGTGAAGAGGGCACGTATTGGGGGGCGCTCCTTCAGTTTGAGGGCACCACAGCTGTGGAACACTCTGCCTCTGGCCTTACGGAACACTGCTAATCTTCTGTTGTTTAGGAAGGGACTGAAAACTTGGCTTTTTACCCTTTAGTTTATGTCACTTTGCTGTTTAGGATGCTTTTAGTTGTTATGTTTCTATTCAATGAGCTGCCAATCTAAAGCGCCGGGACACTCCATTGGAGTAGCCGTGCGCTATATAAATAAATTGTAACATAACATAACATAACATAGTCCTGTACTTCCTGTCCAATCAACAGGGCCACTGGAAATGTGCAATTATGCAGACTAGTGTTCTGATTTGTCGCCTTTGCCTCCAATTGTGAAGCACTCGGATATCCTTTGGGATCAAGTTCATGCTACATTAAACTTTATAAATAAAATAAAATAAAATATGCTTTGCCGCATTTGCCACATAATCCATCATCTGTTGCTTAATCTTCAGATTTTTACAAAAAAAGGTTTCTTGCTCAAATGGTTTTAAAGTTAGTAAAAACCCAGCTACAGGTTTGTTGCTGCATTGCGGAAGTCCCTTTACAAAGGTTGACGGCTCACCTTTCTACTGCTTATTGCTATATTTAGGTGCCCAGAAAGTGTTAACAAATGTAAAAATGACAAAATAATGAAATTATACTATTACAAAATCTGCTGTATTACGTCACATAATTTGCCTTTTCCTGGTCGCATAAATTAGTCAACGCTGCTGCATATTTTGGCCCTCCCATGATAAATCCAGCGGCCATGCCTATCAAGAAGCTGAGAGGGGTATTGAGGTGGGTCTTCCCCTTTTTTTTTTTTATATAGCGCTAGGATCGACTCCCGGAGGAGTATCTCCGCGCTTCGACCGCTGCGAAACCCTTCCTGGCTTCCCTGAGAGATGGTCCCTTAATGGGTATCTCCAGGGTGAGACCAGGCATCCCCGGCGGTCTGGTGGGGCCGTTAGTGCAGATGAGGCAAGCTTATGCCCAGAGTTGCCGAGTGTGATCGCTGATCAGAGTGGGCACCGAGGCGAGAGAATTATCGAGTCCGCTGACCCTGGTCCAGAAACCTGCCGCGTCGGGAATCGAACCCTGGTCCCGGGCCGTCCTCTGCTCTCGGGTCTGCCGCCTCTAACCAGTGAGCCACACAATCCTGCCCGTGCTGCTCCAACTGGTTCCTCGTTGGGAGTCATGGCTTGCCAGTTCCTACACCCAACACCTGATTCCTGCTTTGCTGCTGCAATGGAGCCTTTAAGAAATCGGAAGATTTATCAAGGCTTTATGCAGCACTCAAACAAAGGTCCTGATGAAAAGGGCAGTGCTAAATTCCAATCCCTGTACAGGGATTGGAATTTCGAGTTGTGTAATAATGATAACACCCTGGGAGTTTTCCCCATATAAATTCTGGCAGATCAAGCCTCCAAAATATATCTTTGGTGTGTTAAATATCGATTCTGCATGTTGTGCCTTATTTCAGAGGCCATAACTTGTAGTAGACGATAATTACAGTGGTGTAACATAGGCCCCCGCAACCCCCACATTGCAGGAGGGGCGTACTCCTGGGAGCCCCTTCAGCACAGTACCCTGGCCTGAGAGCTCCTGAAAGACCCTGAAGAGGGGTACCCTCCATGTACTTTGCAGGGGGGCCCTCTCAAGTTTTATTACACCACTAGATATTGCATCTTTTAAATTTCGACCCCCCCCCCCCCACCGTGGTATTGGATTTTTAAAGGTGCAATAATAATCGCCTTCCCATCCGGGCACTCGTAATGAGGGCAAAAGTCATCCCAACTGATACAAAGTTTTGGAAGTGAATTTACTGTGAAAGGTAAACAAAATTGAACTTTATTAGAACACATAGCACATTGTGCTGTTCAGAGCCACTATGCATCAAGGGGCAGATCCATTGGTGATATTTGGGCGTTCCAGTGCAACCACTCTTGGTGTTTGTTGCGCAGCCCTATTTAATACAATTGTTAGACTGGGCTTTACTTAAAAAAATTGCCTCTCCTTGAGGCAATTGGTTATGAATTGAGGGGTGCACTTCTGTTGCTCTAGGTACTCCAAATTAATAATGGTGCTACAACCTACAAGGTCTGTCAGTCCATGTTAGAAATCAAATTGGTTATAACAAGCAGCGTGGCTTGAATTGGTTGTGCACTTTTCACTTGGTGTACTGACACCTCAATATAATATAAACAATCAATTTTTCAATATATGCATGAATTTATTCACCTTACTTTTTCATAATTCATTTCATGTGCTAGTTACACAATTCAACATCATTGTGCTTAACACCTTAGATGCGGCGCAAATATCCCTCCCCAGTGCTGCGCTGTCCATTGGAACTAGTGCTGAATGGACGTCCAATGGACGTGCGCAGCACTGGGGAGGTAGTGCTGCCGTCGGCCAACGCCCCGACGCAGCACTTAAGAGGTTAAATTATACAACTCATAATTTTAGGAAATACCACAGCCAAATAACAAGTACCATACCAATTCTTAGGCAATTTCACATAATCACTTTTTCCACACACAAAATACACATTTGGCACTATGGTTAATTTATCCAATAGCGCCTTCCTTATTGATTCTTCAAATAAGAAAAGGTGATCACAATCACTCTCACCCACAAATATCTTGTCATAATATGGTGAAGGGTGTCTAATGCACAGTTTCCCTTTTTGCTGGAAATCTAAAGCTATTGGAGAAGAACTTCTCTTTGCCTTATGATCTAATTCTTCCTGGGTCCATTGAATAACTTTATGCTTTGGATCTGGTCTAAATAAAGTCTGCCTATGCCGATCTTCTATCTGATCTACAAAGTTAATCTCGATGTCAGATAATGTACAGGTCAGATTGTGTCTATGGGCATAAGATGTATCTAAAGTAATAGTAGACACAAAATACATCCTCTCTACCTCCTTATAGTAATCATATGTATTCATGTAATTAAGAACTGGAACTTCTGAGAGGACCACATCATAATTGGAGAAGTAGTACTCAAAATGTGCCTTACTATAAAACATGCTCAACAACACACTACATGTGATGCCATACGTCAAAGGTAAATGATAGTATTGAATGCCTTCTTCTACTGATGCTGGTAGTTGCATACACACATAGCAGTATTTTGCTTCTATTGTATCAACATCTCATACAACAAACGAGCATATGCATTCAACGTGAAATCACCCTTTGACAAATCTACGTGTAACATTCGACTAGTTTCCCTGATCATATTTTTATCTTTTGCAGATTCACCCTCTTCTACATGTGAGGCAGGTGGGGTAAGTGTCGCCTGTTCCCCATTCTTTTCAGCATTGTGCGACCCAACCAAAGATGTAACAATCGCCACAGTTATAACAATAAGCACCACAACAATAAGGGTACCAATTATGCACTTCTGCTTGCGTCCTGAGTTTCCAGACTCCATTTTGAACCACTGTTTGGATTTCTTGAGGCACAAACGAAATCAACAAAGTCTCTTTTTTTCTTTTCTTTGCCTTATCCTGTTATTTACAATGTCTTTTTATTTTCTGTTTTCCATTCGATTATTGCAATTTTCAGTCCAATACTACTAACCTATTGAAGAGATGTAGTCAGCCCTATCACTCAATTCTTCTTCTATTCAAAGTCCCTAATTTACATCTTCTTCCACTTGGGCCTAGGTTATCTTCTTTATGAAGGCTAATAAGTTCTTCTTTTACAGTTCAAGCTTCATCGTTAATGATATTAGATACAAACATAGCAAGAACAAGCTGCAGAATCTCCGCACAAATCTCTCCCATTTCTTGTGCGGTGGGATGTCGACCAAAGGTAGGGAAAGCAACCTGGTTAAGGATCAGAAATCGCAAACCACTCAGCCTTGATGGATCAGGAACTGTCAGTCAGAATTCCGAAAGCATCAACTCCAGGGACCAGCAACTGAATATCAATTGTCAAAGTGCTCTCTCCGTGACTCACTGTACTGGTCCCCAGCCTCCCAGATCTCTCCGGTCTCTGCATCTGCAGCCAGGTACGTCCACTCAGGAGATGCGTACTTTTGAGACGGTACCCTCTCTCTTCGGATCGTCTTAGACCATCCAGTCTCTCTTCGGTTTAACTTTGATATGATTCAGATGTTTCAGGAATCGGAGCGAGATTTTTCTCAGATACAAGCCTTATATTCAGCCTCTCTTTTCTTGCTGGCCAAATCTCTGCTTCTGCACGGAGAAGTGTGGCTCAATGGTTAGAGCGGCAGACCTTGATGCAGAGCGCTGGCCAGGGGCCAGGGTTCGATTCCCGCCTCAGCGGGATCGGGCTTAAATTCCTCGGACCGGATATTCTCGCCTCAGTGCTGAATCTAAGCATGGGCCCCACGCTGCAACTCTGGGCAATAGCTTGCTTAGTCTCCACAACGGCCCCCGATACACAAGGGATGCCTGGTTTCACCATGGGATGCCCAGGAGTGGACACCTCACAAGGAAAAGCCAGGAGGGGTTCCCTTGTGGTAGGAGTACAAGCGCCGGGATGCTTACGGGTTACTGTTCGCGCTATACAACACATTTACATTTACATTTACCTGCTCTCCTCTCTTCCTCTCAATCTGATCCTTCTTCAATAGGCTGTTTACTCTGATCGGGTTCAAAGTTCACTTCTGCAATCTCATCTATTTCAGAATCTGAACTCAACTCTGGAGCAGCTTGATCTCTTCTCCCTTGCTCAGTTGATTGTCCAGCCTCACCAGGAGTTCTTTCAACTTGCCCTGTTCCTTCCTTTACTGTTGCATTTTCAGTTGCACTTCTCGGAACAGGGGAATATGTTTCCTCCACAGGCTCTGGAGCTCGGCGTGTATGCAAAGCGTGGATCCAATTTGGCAATCCTCCACACTTCACCGCTGAACTTGTGAGCAAAATCACCTGGTATGGACCTCACCAGCGAGCATCAAGGCAGCTCTTAATCACGTGCTTTCGGACAAGCACCCAGTCATCAGGGTTAAGGTCATGCAGCAGGTCTCTCGAGGTGGATGCAGACGCAGCCTCGACCTGGGGGGACACAGAATTAACCATATCAACCAGTCCCCTAAAATAATTGAAAACCAAATCATCTGTGATGTTTATCAAAGCTGTAGTTGGCACCGTAGGCAATCGCATAGCTCTTCCCATCAATATCTCATGGGGAGAAAGCCCTGTCCTTCTATCAGGAGTGCTACGCAGACTCATCAATACCAATGACAGCGCATCTGGCCATTTCAAAGAAGTTGATGAACAAACCTTTGATACCCTTATCTTTATTGTGCCATTTATCTGCTCCACAAGACCAGATGCCTCAGGCCTGTAGCTACAGTGCAATCTCTGATCAATTTTCAAAGCTGTACACAACAATTTCATGATTTCTTTGTGGAAGTGTGCTCCTCTATATGTCTCCACTGATGTTGGAAATCTGAAACGCGGAATCAGTTCCCTTAATAGCAGTTTTGCCACTGTGAAACTGTCACATCGTCTAGTTGGATATGCCTCAACCCAACGTGAAAAAATACCCACCACCACCAAAACATATCTCAGCCTATTGCACCTCATCATCTCAATAAAATCCAATTGTATCCTATTAAAAGGACCTCCTGATCTTCCACTGTGACTCATCGTAACCACACTTCTCTTTCCAACATTCATTTGTTGACATTTAACACACCTGTGACACACTGCTTCAGCACACACACAAAATTGTGGGTTAAACCAAATTTGCCTGAACACTCTCACCATGGCATCTCTCCCAAGATGAACTGCTCCATGAATCTGCCTTGTAATTGGGTTCAATAAACAGTTAGGTGGTACTGCTCTGTCATCTGTCGACACCCAAATGTCATCTTCTCTCCTTTCACAGCCTGCTCTAATCCATGATGCTGCTTCCTCCTCTGGAACCTCATCCTGCAGCCGCTTCACCTCATCCCAAGTATCGGCTACAGCTAACATCATGCTGAGCTCGGTCTCTTCTATGCTCTCTCCTATATACTCTCCATTGAAAACACAAGCATGTATAGCACAAAACAGAGCTACTTCGTCAGCATAGTAATTACCTTTTGTGACAAAGTCCTCTCCCTTTCCTTGGGCTTCACATTTTACTACTGCGATTTCCTTAGGTTTCTGCAAGGCGTCCCATATTTGGCGCAAAAATTCTCCATTCGGGATTCGGGATCCTGAGGACGTCAAAAATCCCCTCTGTGACCATAACTGCCCAAAATCATGAACCACACCAAACCCATATTGGCTGTCCATATAGATAGCTACTCGGACTCCATTTGAGATGGTACAAGCACGTATCAGAGCAATAATCTCAGCCACCTGAGCAGATTATACTCTTTTCAAACAGGCAGCTTCCACCACCCCCAAGATGGTGCACACAGCAAACGCTGCTCCCAAACACCCTTCATTGTCTCTTAAGCATGAACCATCAACAAAAAGGATCAAATCAGATTCAGGCAGAGGTTCATCAACAATGTCAGGTCTGGGTTTGGTAGATAGCTCAGTAACATCTAGGCAGTCATGCTCTTCACAATCCTCTCCTTTCTCTTGTGGAAGAGGCAGCAATGTGGCGGGATTCAAGATGGTACAGCATTTCAAAGTGACATTTTCAGAAGCCAATACAACCTGCTCATACTTTGTAAGTCTGTTATTTGTTAAATACTGTGTCTTGGTTCTTTTCATAAACAGCTCTACTGAATGTGGCACATAAACAATAAGTGGATGACGCATCACTATGCTTTCACATCTCGCAATGCTGACACCTGTTGCAGCAACAGATTTGAGACATTTGGGCAAAGCAGAAGCTACCGGATCTAATGTAGCTGAAAAGTAAGCCACTTGTCTACGGGAACCTCCATGTGTCTGTACAAGGATCGCTAAAGCACATCCCTCCTTCTCACAGCAGAAAAGCAAAAACGCTTTGTTGTAATCTGGCATTCCCAGAACTGGAGCGCGACATAGGCTCTCTCTCAGCTCGTGGAAGGCTCTCAAACAATTGTCAACCCATGGTACCGGATCACTAATGTCCTCCCGAGTCAACCTCAATAGTGGTTTTGCTTGCAACAAAAAATTTGGGATCCACTTTCGACAATAGCCGACCATTCACAAAAACATGCAGATTTCTTTCTGTGTTTTCGGAGTTCCCATTTGCAGAATCGTCTCTATGCGATCTGGTGACACTCTTCGTTTTCCATTCTCAATTTGGTGACCTAGATACTGAACTTCAGTCTGACAATACTGAAGTTTGTTTGGGGACACTGTGTCCATTCTCTGCCAAATGATTCAGCAAAGCCACAGTGTCGATCCTGCAAGTATCCTCCGTCCCTGAAGTGACCAAAAGGTCATCTATGTACTGAACCAGTACTGAGCTCTGGGGCATCACCAGCCCTTCAAGAATCTTTATCAAACTCTGACTAAAGATAGAGGGGCTTTTCGTATACCCTTGAGGGATATGACACCATGTTAACACACGGTCTTCCATTCTAAATGCAAATAACAATTGGCTGTCTTCATGCAACAGTATGGAGAAAAAAGCCTGACATAAATCTATGACTGTAAACCATTCTGCCTCACATATTATCTGAAATAATATAACAACTGGATTCGGTACCACAGGACAACATGGAATTATGATTTCATTAACCCTGCGCAAATCCTGCACTATTCTGTACTTGTCAATAGGCTTCTGCAGTCCCATAATAGGTGAGTTGCAGGGACTTCCTCTTATCTCCTTGAGAATGCCTTTTGCAATCATAGACTCGATTACAGGTCTTATTCCAGCCAGTTTCTGGAGTCAATTTATACTGTGGAGTTTGTGAAACTACAACGTTTGGTTTGACCTGTATCTTAATAGGTTCAACCCTTCGAACCAATCCTATCTCCTCACGCGTGAAATCCCACACTTTCGGAGAAACCGGGTCCCACAAATCATGTGGTAAGTCCTCTGTCGTGAGAACCATGACCATTTCTGCGCACAAGCTCATATTGGTCATTTTGAAATCAGCATCATCACAAGTTTGCAACTCCACACCCCTCGGAGTGCAATATATAGTAACATTTAGCTTACACAAAAGGTCTCGGCCCTATAGACAGACTGGGCTTGAGTCACACACTACAAATTGGTGTCTGTCTCAGAACCGTCCAATTCTCACAGGTAACTCGGTTGTTATTGTGTTAGTCATTCTCTGATTGGTAACTCCCACCACTTGAATCGATTTTCCTGAAAGGGATACATTTGGGACCACTTCTGTCCTTACTGTGGAACGCGGCAGCTCCATTGTCTAACAAAAAGGTAACAGAATGTCCATTCACCTCTGCATCTACAAACGGTCTACTCTGATCTACTTACAGGGCCACACCCAAAGTGCATTCCACTTGCACCCCCCTCTGACATTCATGAGGATCTTGAGCTTGGTCAAATCTGTCTTGTATTTCAAAATAGGGCATCTAATGATACACCTGATTACTGGTTGGTATTCTCGTAGGCTAAGGTATCTGCATTTGTGACTCACAACCTCCTTCATACATGGACCTAGGTCTAGTCACGATGTTCAAACCCTCCGACATCTGTCTCTCTCCCTCATATTGCAGTTGATTAGCCGGATTTAATCAACACTTGTGCTTCCAATGCCCAATTTTGTGACAATAATGACAAGCAGTGACCTTCTTTTGATTCGCCACCCAATCACCTCCTGCACCTGCATCTATTCTCCTTCCTCTTCCCTGTTCAGGTTGGGTTACCATATGTTGACCCATTCCTCTGCCACTTCCTCTTCCTCGACCCATTACTCCTCCATCCCCTTGCATCAGATCAGGCCTTTCGGCATTCCTCAACTGCACCAACATCAACTGGTCTTTCCTTTTTTTGTGCCGCCTCCACCTCCTCACTGCAGTATTTTGCATAACACAGAATTTCGTCCACAACGTATTCTGACAACATATCAAGTGATGCTGTATCATCAAACTAATATCTGATTTCAATCCCAGCACAAACTTCGAGACAAACTGTCCCATATCCTTTTGCTCAATAGTGTCCAATCCACTATGCTGTTTAAAAGCCAATAAAAGTCTCTCATAATAGTCATGTACCGACTCCTTAGGCTCTTGAGTAGTACGATCAATTTTAAGTCAGTCAACAGTCTGAGGAGCTACTTTCGATTGTCACCATGTAATCCCTTGCTCATATATCTTCATTACCTCAGGTGAAGGACCATGATTCACCGGATCTTTAGCAGGTTCTGCAGCAGGCCAATCAATGGCAACTTTACATGCTGTCCACAAATCACCAGGGACCACTATATCAAACAAGGTATTCAAATCAATCCATAATACCGTCAAAAACTTGACAAACCGGTCCATTTGTTTATACCACACGGCAGGTTTTTCCCTCAGCCAAGTAAAATCATTAGTGAATGCTGCCAAATCACCCCTGCTCCATGGCACATGTACATATTCCCCATTTTGTACTTCACTCAGAGGAATTTTCCTACTTGTCCTGTCCCTCCACCCGGAGGCGGAGTATCTCCTATCACTTTCTTGGCACTTTTCTTTTTGGCCCACCTCTCTTCCCATTTGTCTAATTCTCTCCACGCTCGCATCCCTATCACCATTCTCTAATATGTGCCTTTAATCCTGTCTATGGCTTTTCTTCCAATTCTTTATCAGTGTAGTTCAATCTGCAGATTCCCTGCATCATTTTGCCTTGGTCAAATCCATCTCATACCTTCGTGCCAACTGTGACAATGCTTCATGAGATCGCTTTGCCTTTCTAGTAACATCCTTAGCTACAAATAAAAACTCGCTTGGGTCATATGTGTCAATTCTGTCCAAAGGCAGGTTTCCTTCTATCGCCTCATCCATTTCTGCTTTTAATCTTACCACATCTAACAATGGTGCCTTCATTGCCACTTGTAAAATTCTCTGACCTCTTTCACTTCCTGATTTCTCCCGGTCAAAACTTTGTGCTCTATGTGGACCCCCACTCTCCTCCATTCTCAAAACTAGGTGACTTTCTCTCTCACAACTTCGACTTCTCCAAAGGTTACCCTCACACAAATTCTGAGGTTCGAACAGTACCCTAGGTGCTTCTCGTCTAATCCCCATTTCCTCTCTCCATATCATTGACTCCCTCACCCGTAGAAGCCACATTCTAATGTCTGACCTAGAGTTGCCAAAGTTCCTGTTCGTCTTGGTCTCGACCCACTGTCCATTCTCAACGGATCAGCTGTAGCTGGCAGTGGAATACTAGCTTCCACTGGTATCTGAGCCAGACCCGTTCCACTCATTGTAAGACTCACTCCAGATATAGTCTCTTCCCCTTCTCCTGTTTGCTGTTGATTTCCACCTGTTCTCTCTCTAGGATTATATTTCGAAACCACAGGTCCTGTAGTGTAGTTCCTATAGTCCCAATAGGCTCTGCGCATTGGAACAGTGGCGGTTTCTCTTTACGGGCGTCGGGGCTCCGCCCCCGTTACATACAGCAATAATAATGCTGAATGCTCATGTATTTGTTTTCATTTAAAAATATGCCCCCTTTTTGTATTTTAACATATTTTATATTGCACACGGAGCACTGTCGGGCACTCGGGCAGACACTTTCTGCATTACTCACCATCGACACCAGCGTTGTCTAACAAGCATTGTGAACACAGTCATCACATGATTGCTTGTTTTCAGCCCGGGCGCGCTGAAAGAAATCTAAGCATTTGCCGGGCTGACAACCTCACATCCCTGAAGGCTGTGATGTCATCAGCTCGGCAAAGACTTGGATTCAAAGCCCAGTCTCCTCCCCCTGATGGCCTGGAGGTTAAGTTTGCCCTGGGCGTTTTAAATGCAAGCCCGGGATAACAAAACCTCCACGTCAATCACAGAGTGAGGAGCCTTGTCACCCCGCCCTTTCCCAACTCATTACAGGGCGTACGAAAGGGCGTGGCAGTCAGGGACCCAAGGATCGAGTCTGCGCAGACACGACCTCTTGTGAGTGAGGCTGCTTCCCGCCTGACTGGACGCCATTTCTTAAATGTTGCTGCGCAGTGTAACTGACTGCATGTTTGTTGGTCGAGGCAGCAGTATGATGAATTACTCCTGGAAGGCTGCAGCAGCTAGACCATGGGCACAACAGGTTGCTATCAGGAGTGCGACTTGTGCTGTGCACGGTGTGGCGGTGTTATGTTGTGAACTCGAGCAATTCACCACCAGCCGGTAAGGCCCATTTAGTCACTTCACTCTAAGATTTTAAAAAGGGAAGCAAGTGTTGTGCCGTGTGTCATCATGTGTCGGCATCGGAACTTGCTCTCTTTGACGCGCACATGACCCCTGCCGTCTTCTACCCTTCGAAACCATTTCAGCAATTATCTTGTCAGAATACATGAGCAATGGTCAGAATGCGAGGGGTCCTGTGCCTCACGCTTGTCCACAAATAGATGCTGCGGATTATGGATCATGACTGACTTTTCTAAAATTGTTTAAATAGTCATCATTTTGATAACCGCTAGCAAGCTTTCTTAGGTCTCTTTGACTGACCTCCATCCTAGGGTGCCCCTCTGATACCTGGCAGCTCGGGCCACAATATCGGAAATATACAACTATGAACAATCTTTGAACACACAGAGTTAACATGATTATACAAACTCGGTTTCCTCTATGGAATCTTCCCTCTGATGCAGACCCAGCACGAGCACAAATAAATATTCCAGGAAGCAGCAGTGCAGCACTTACACTGATGTCCGTAGTTCATGCGCAGCAGATTTAATCACACATAATCGGACACTGCAAGTTTCAATCCTCCGCTTCTGCATTTTTATTTGTACAGAGTTATAGATGCGAGCATGAAGCTCTGAGATATTGTTAAGTATCAGTAAGATTACATAATATGATAGGTCAGAAGAACCACATTATCATGGTTGGTAAGTGCAGAAAACGTGTTCATGAAAATATTCTGCAGTTGGTAAAATTCTAGAATGAAGCAAAACACGCCAAAGAAAAATAGTTTGTCCTGAACCTCTGTGTGTGTTGAAGCCCTTTGATGAATCGGATATTTTGTGAGGTCACAACTGCCAGGATTAGGTATCTACACCCTGGTATCCTGGCATATGGCCCTAACACTTTGTAGTAGGCAAGGGGAAGCAATTTAGCCTCCCGTAAAGTGACCGAGAAGGAGAGGAGAGACGTCTCTCCCCCTTTGAACCTGTGGCCTCAGTCCCCCAGAGGAGCTCCTGAAAGTTTTTGGGCATTTGGGGGGCACCCACTGAACCTGAACTGTTTGCTAAAAAATGTGAAAGTGTCACATTTACTTTCAACTGCTTTTGGACTCAGGCATTGCTGTTGAAAGTAACACTATGTTTTTGGACAGAAGGTGTTTCTAAAAACGAAACTTTTTAAACGCAATTTTCTCGGGGTTTAAGTTTTGTTCAAGTGGCAAAAATTAGTTCAGTGCTGCCCATGGCATATATTGTAAAAAGTACAGTCTCCTAAAATATTGACTTTTGAGATTTACATTGTGTTCTATGGACACGTTTTGCCTTTTATTTAAAAAATCATAACTTCTCACTCCCTTTGCCCATTTCTAAAAATGTCGGTATCGTGTGTTTTCCACAACTTGCTGTTCCAGAGAGAGGAGACCTATTCTTTTAACTGAGCGTCATTTTTAACAGCTGCAGAAGCCAAAGGAGAGTTCAGTTAAGACCAGTTCCTGTTATGGAAATAAAGCATTCATGAAATCATGTATCAACATATTCACAAATATTTCACAAATTGCTAATTTTTGTCGTATTAACTGGGAAACAGCCATACGAACAAAGCAAGGAATTTAGTGTTTGTTTTTCTGTAGTTGAATGGGAATTGCACCTCAGGGCATGAGCAGAATGGGTGTAGTGAAGTACAGCGCGCAGCCAGCTTGTCCATGCTGTTCAGTAAATAAAAGTTCTTATAAGAGAAAATATAGAAGGCTATTAAGAATAGGGCACAGAAACAGGTGCATCTTTTCAGAAGGAGGGGACAGTTAAACAATTCCTTACCGAGTGCCTCCATGTATGGGTCAAAATTGTGACTGGAGAACAGTTTTGCCATGTGTTGTTTCAGTGTGTGGCAACTCCACCAGTAGAAACGAGAACATGGGAAACCTTTGCTGTTACATGCAGGCATTTTTTACGCAGAGTATTACTGGAAATGCAAGTTGTTCGGCCTGACGCACTACGTTCGCTCACCATAGTGCAGTATGGCAATAATTTTACGCCCTACCACTTTCAAATGTCACCAGCCGCCACTGCATTGGAATAACATATACTATAGTTTAGACGTAGGACTGAGGTCGACTAGGTCTCTATTGTATATATTAAACTTAATTGTGAGTGCCAGCTAGCTCAGAGGTCACTAGAAACTTTCTCGAATAAACAAGAAGGGATTCGTTTCTGACAACCGCATAAACATGGCAACTTTGTTTCTCAAGAATAAGAAATCAATCTCTAGAGTCTCGGAAACAATAGATAACTATTTTACTCAGTCAATCGTGCATGCTTCGTTTAACCAGAGGTGCTGAGAAAATAGAGAGGCAGGCGTTTTCAATAAAAAGTATTTATTGAACAGTCTTCTTCCTCAAGCATAAGAAATGTACTGCTACAATTGTAATACTGGTTATAAAGTACAAGGCATATAATACGAAAAGTATTATAAAGTAGAACTGTAAAAGCATGATATGGCTTTTAAGCCATAAGTTGCCTAAAATGTATAAAATACATACAGTAATAAAGTAATGACTAAAAGTACTCAACTGGTGCTTCTAAAATACGCCTACCCCGGTGTACCTAACCTAAGTCTAGTACAAGGGAAGAAGTGAGGAGTAGCTTAAATTTAGTATTTCTCTGCCAAGGATCTATCCAAGAATTCTCTAAGGGTCTAATCAGCTCCGTACCTTGGTTTAGAATAAAGGAGGTCTTGTATCTCTCTCTCTCAGGACTCGATTTCCCAGAAACCCACAAGAGTAGCCTGGAAACACTGGAGCTGGATTTCTCGGCAAGAGAAAAGACAGCGTCTCTCAGTGCGTCAGCTGGAGGGTCGGCTTCCTTCGGCACTTGCTGCTGCAGGGCGTCTGGCAAGTAGTTAGTCAATCTGCTCCAAACCACTGTGTGTTTGTCTGGGCAAATGTAGGCATATTTCTACTTTGAAGGTGCCGAGTTAGACGTATGATTGGACTTAATACCGTCACTCAAAGACCCAGTTCTGTGAAAACTCCATGATTTCCTAGATAAATTAGTATTCAGGCGAGGGGAAATCCCTAGCTGCTAAAGGCGGGTTTCTCTAAGAAATCGTTGTTGATTGTCGGAACTTAGTGGAAGTAGCCATGCCGTATTTGGGCTACATAGGCTCAGTCTAAATATGGTAATGATTCTTATGCCTATATAAGGATCGGATAATTTATACCTATATAAGGGCATGAACCGGGAAAATTACACTAGGGTCCTAGATTCATTTACAACAGTCCAATGGTAACTGGTACCGTAAGAGATTCTGGTAATTGCATGGTCCATGCATTTTCTTCTGGCTCAGGATCTGCGTACCCTATCCCTACAGATCCTCCCGGAATTCTTGTTCCCACTGAAATACTCCCTCTTACTCCCGTTGTCTGCTCCTCTGAACCTGTTTGTCCCACTCCTAAAGTTTCCTGTTTTCTGCGTCTTTTCAGTCTCCAACTAAAAGAGTCACAAGGTGGAGGACGTTCTGATAGTAGTCTTTCAATAAAACTGTCATCTGTATCACTATCCTCTTCTGACTTAGCCTTTCTTCCAGAACCTCCTTCCAGCAACCAAAATGGACACAATTGTTCTCCCTCTATAGTGTCTACTCTCCATCTCTTCAGTTGTGCATCCCACCTGGCATCCTGATGTGCCTTTATTGAGTTCTTCGTTCTTCCCTGTGAAGCTTCTCTTCTCTTTGATATAGCTGTTCTCATCCATGCATCTAAAGATTCAAATTGTGGTGGTCTGGGCGGAGGTTTCAGAGAAGACATCACTCCTCTCAGCTGGTACAGCACCTCCATACAAAATGACCCATAACAAGGGAAAGCCAATTCTCCCTCTTTCTCTGTAATTTTATGCCAATTTTGAAGCCAGACTATGGCATGGAGTCCCACATTTGTTGCCATATAAGGTGCCGGGGTATCCTCTGGTAGAGCTTCTTCTCCTACCTGAATCACCACCCCTGTGTCACCTCTACACAAATCTCGCAACACCTTAAAACATCTCATAGTGTAAATCAATCAACTGCAAACCAAGTTTCACTGTTCAACTTCGGACGAACTTCCACCAATTTCAGTGTGGCATTACACCAACCGACCTATCCCAGCATGGCACGCACTGATGTCACTGCTCCCTCTTTGCAGCGGCTCGCCCTCCTTTACAATTTCACCCCGTACACTCGCTCACACATTAGTACTAACAAGTAAGTGTATATCCAAAAGCTATTGAAGCAAGTACCTGCTCCTAACGCAGTCACAATAACTTACAGTTAAATAAAACAAGGAAATGTCCGTCCGCTGACAGCGATAGAATGCTCTTACATGAACATTCATCCCCTGTGACCCCCGACCTGCGTCGGTCACTCAATCGCCGTAGTCCACCCCCGGTACCGGAGGCTTTCTACCCGTGACGTACTCCTGCATTCACACAAGTTCCCTGTCACAAGTGAATCACCAATAGCGCTTCACGACACCCACAGTATTGTTCAGACAATTACAAATACAAAACTATCCCAGGATCTTGGATTTTTCTCGAGTCCGCTCACCAAACTTCCTGATCCGCACGTGTCCAGACAAGTAAACAGATAAACCCACAATCCCTCAACTTGCATTCCAACTTCGCAACACATAACACAATTAATTCATTACCGCAATCTAACACAGCACACAGTTTCATACTCACGCTACCACTGTTTCAGCCACACCATCAACGTCCGCCGACTTCCATCAGTCTTCGACATCATCTACTCGGTGTCCAAAGCCCTTTTATTTTTCCAATCCTACACCTAATTTCCCTTTTCTCCCCTTATAGGCAAACCATCCTCTGCTACTATTTGATTACACCAAATTTTGCTCCTTGCCTTTCATATTAAATTCAGGACAGATGGTCTTTTATTGCCTGCTAAAAGTGTTGAGGGGAGTAAAACAATTCAAGATTATACCTTCACTTTAGTCATGCTTTTAAAGGACCATAGACTCCGAATTCCAGTTTGTGAATTTTTTTATAAGGCTAAAAATAATTGAATATAAACACACCTCAATATCAGAGTATACAGGTACATAAAAATCAATACGGAGCCGAGTCTACGAATACAATTCATTCGGCACAAAAGGCATAAAGTGATGAACTCTAAAATTAAAATGCAACAAAGAATAGAAGCTGAGTCCAATTCTATTTTCATTTGAGAGGAAATAAAGGTATCTTTCCCTACTCTGCTCTACATGAAAATCATACCTATTCCCCGATATCCTATCCCAAAGGTGTCAGCACATGTTGACTTCCTAAGAAGTACTCACGTCAAATGGGTCTGATAGCTTAAAGCTTTGGAGCTCATTCTAAGATGCTCCTTCTCCTCCGATATTAAGCAGAAGTCTTCCGAATCTATCCATGCACATCATACAGAAAGGCAACGTTCAACCCACAATACGTCACAAGATAAACTTTTCCATTTGCAACATCTTTCAGGAAGTTTCCACAGAAGCTTTCATTAATTTGGTTCTTGTTCCAGTGGCCTTGGTTCGCAGATAGGACAAACACAAAAGGTGGCCTCCCTTATCAACTTCCAGCCTTCTTCAAAGTCATTCCGGGTATCTCCTTAAATCTAAGAATAACGAGGTCAAATTCCTGCACCTTCAGTAGGATGAGAACACACTGTCTTCAAGCACAAAAAGGATTAATTTAATTATAATTCTTGAGCATCCATGGAGAAACTAAACTCTAAACAACCTGCAGTTTAGGCCTATAATTCAAGCAACTTAAACTAAACACAAATTACATTGCACAAGTATTATTTCATCCTGCACATTCTACATACAGGAATTATAGGTTTCTTTAATTCAAAGTCCTACTTAATTGTGTACACTACATTTCAATGCCAATGTAACTTTAAATAAATGCATCTTAACAATCATGAAACACTGTAAACGACAAAAATACATGTAAGTGCGTTTAAACCATGAGTGTAGTGCACCCATTCAATTTAGAGTGCTGTAATCGCTCTATCACACTTTTGCCTTATGAATTATGAGAAATCCATCCTTCCAGCTGTAATTGAGTAGGCAGTCAACTCGTTATTTTGTGCTATTACAAAACCTAAGCTAGACATCACACTAAGGTATGTGCATTGCACTAGGCAGCCTAATTGCGCACCAGTAGATGTGAAGAGATCACCAGCGTGCCATATTTATTAAATATCGCTTTTCACTGCATTCTCCCCCTAATGCAATACAGTGCAGTAATTTTGGCTCCTGTTTTGCACTACAATTTTGCAAATGTGCCTCAAAATGTCTTTAAATACAGCAGGTGCAATTTTGCACCATGCTGTGATTAATTTTGAGGTAATTATAGCAGGAGTAATCTTAGTGCCTGATTTTTTGACAATCCAATAAAAAGGTGCATTAAAAAGATTTTTGACTGGAGTGTTCAAAAAACCTACATCGAGGAGGCAACTACTATCATATGCGTTTAGTGTAAAAATTGTCATTTTCTCAGAAAGGACACATAGGGAGTTTGTGCATTTGATCCGGCACTGTGTGGACACCATTTTTTTTTTTTAAAGACCTGTACTGTACAAAATGCGTCATACACAGCTTACAGCTTACAACCCCTGGGGGGGCCAGCCGCGTGAATCAATAACCATATAAAATATTGTCAAGTGAACACAGCCGTATGGCCGACAACCCTGGGGTTCGGCGGCGTAATGTTTTAGCAGTACGTATATTCAGGAAATCCCATATCTCAATAAGTAAACAGGCCCGTAAGGTTTTGTCTGTTTGTAGAACAACAGTGGTGTTTTGTCCTCTTCATCATATGGATAACAGTCCGCTCCCATGAGTGAATATTGCAGGTGAGTGTGTCAGCAAGTGTTTTTCCCATGGGGACATGGGGCATTGAATTTGAAAAGCAGTCCTATCTGATATCGCAAGTGCGTTAATGGGTGTGCGTCTATGCAGCTCACTATGTCTAGAATGAGAGGCTCATGTTGGCGGCAGCGTCCGGCAGGAACCGCCATGGCCATGGCTGATACTTTTAGTGGTCCTGTATATGTGTCGTCTCTCAGTAGCGGAGGTGTGAGCGAGATAGCCAGTGTTGTGAAACACAACCCGGATCTATCTGCCCGTCCTCAAGTAGTGCGTGCAGCAGTCATTCCCCTCAGGTCGTGTTTTTATGTTGTTGTGTTTTATTGGCGCTGAGAAGGAGGGGGCTTAACATGTCGGCCAGAATATGGTGTCTAAAGTCACTTGCGCAACGCGTACAATGTCTTTGTTAACAAAATCTAAGAAGCCTGGTCAGCGAACAGGACCAGCCTATCAATAAACACGTGAACCATAACATGGGGGTATGTGCAAAGGGAGGACAAAGTGTGGGTTGGTGTATCTATGCGTTTGAGGGAAAGAGAGGCTGTGTTGCAGCGTCAGTGTAGGTCCGGTGGTCAGGGAATGGGATGCATCATGTAATTAGCTAGTTTGCGTAGGGGGGGTCCATCACAGGGGCGCATTGATGACGTCTTTAAAGTGCAGCCGGTGCGATGGTCACGTCCAGATCACATGGTGAGGGCCTGATATGCGAAGGAGGAGGCAGGGCGAAAAGCGCTTTATCACTGACAGCCGGGCAAGTGTCTTAGGCATTCCGGAGTATGGGTGGTTCGCAGGCGAGGCGCAGTATGTTGTTCGCAGTATGGCAAAGATGTAGTGGCATGGGTCCCGACTTGAGTTACCCTGCCAGAAGGGAGGGGGGGAAGGGATGGGGGGAGCAGTGGGAGCAAGCGCACTCCGCAGTGTCCCTTGTGTATATGTGAAGTTCGGGTACGGACTCCTTCAAGTGATCCCCTGTTCCAGGCATTTCTGCTGAAAGGACTGAAGGATATCATCCCAGTGCTGTGCAATGGGGAATTTCCTAAGTCCTGCCATTTCTTCCCACCGTAGGACTGTGCTTTCCGCTTGGCCCAGTTGGTGAGGGACATATATCAATGTGGGGGTGCGTTGGCCTTACACCGCTTAGTGAGCAGGCGTTTGGCCGTGATGAGCCCTAGGTCCCAGAACCGGGCCGGCACTTTGTTCAGCTTTGTGCGTTTATATAGTCCTAGGATGCAGGCCTCCCACGTTTTCGGCACATTTTCGTTGGTGCAGTGTGTAAGCAGCGCTGTTACCTCATCCCAATATTGCTGGATATTGGGGCACAGCCAAAGCATGTGCAAGAGGTCTGCACCCACCAGGGAGCAACGTCTGCAGGCAGTATCGTGACTCAAAAGTATCTGTTTATCTTATCGGGTGTGAGATAGGCACGGTGTAATATGTAGAATTGTATGACCTTGAAGCGGGGGTTACGCGGGATGTTAACCGGCCCAGCCAGCACCATCGCCCACTCCTTGTCTGTTCAATCTCTCCCTCTGTCTGTCGCCCATTTCTCTCTCAACTGCGAGGTGGAAGGTTGTGTATGGATCAGGAGGGCTTGCGCTAGCCAATGCACTATGTGGGAACCATTGCCCATAACATGGATGTATTGCATAAAGTAGTGTGTCAGTAACTCCTCGGACATGTCGCCCCAGGCGGCAGTCAGCGTGCAGATGAGGGACGCATGCAATAGGAATTGTCCATTCGGGAGGGTCGTACCTTCCGCGAGGTCCGCAAATGAGAGAAGGGTACCGTCAGTGTATAGGTCTCCTAGCGTTTCCACGCCCGCATTGGACCAGGTCTCCAGCATAGCGTCCGTCAGTACTCCAGTGATCCTGGGGGTACCCAGCAGAGGGAGTATCAGGGCATACGGTATCGTCGCACGGGTGAGTCGTAGGCATCGCAGAAAACACCTGTGCGCCACTGCTAGGTACAGCTGCGGGGGACGAGGAGCCCGGGTCAGCGGATGAAACAGAGTGCACACTTGTAATTGAGACCAGGTGGTGACGTCCGTGGCGGTGTCCCCTAGGTTTTTACCACTAGCCATCCTGACACCCACTGCATCTGCGCCGCTAGATAATACAGCTCCATGTTGGGGACTGCCAGACCCCCCTGAGTCAGTGGGCATGTACAACTTTGTCAAAGCCACACGTGGTCGGCCTGTGTTCCAGATTAGGCACCGGAGTAGGACCTCGAGGTCTCGGAATACCCTGTTGGGGACATAGGACGGGATGTTGGCAAAGTAATACAAGAGTCTCGGTAGGACTATCATTTTGGCCAGTGTTACTTGGCTGGGCACGTTCAGGGGTAAAGTCCTCCAAAATCCAATTTGTGCTCGAATGGAGGCGAGCGCTCGCATCAGGTTCCCTTCCAAGATATCCGTGGGGTTACGGTAAATGTGGATTCCTAGGTACCTGAACGTCGTGGGATACCATTGTAGCCTCTCGCCACCGATGTATACGTCGCTCTCGGGTATGCCCGGGTCAAAGGAAGAGGCTCCAGACTTAGCCCAGTTGACTCTCAAGCCCGACATCTCCTCAAAGGTGTGGAAAATGTAAGCGAGGGATCCCGGGACATTAGTCAAGTCTCTGACATAGAGGAGGAGGTCATCCGCGTACAACGATATCACGTGGAGTCCATCCGCCATCGGTATTCCCCACTCCGCACCCCGGGTCCGGAGGATCGTGGCTAGGGGTTCCATGGCCAAGGAAAACAGCAGGGGTGACAGGGGGCAGCCCTGCCTGGTGCCTCTCCGTACGCGTATAGCAACAGAAAGCAATGTACCAGTGCGGACCCGAACTGTGGGTCTATGGTACAATAAGCCAACCATGGTCTCGTATCCATCCCCCAGTTCAAATTTCTCCATGAGCGCCCTTAGGTATGGCCATTCCACCGAGTCAAATGCTTTCTCGAGGTCCAACACCAGGCACCCGGCGTGTGGCCAGTGGTGTGTTACGTATTCCTGTATACGAAATAGGTGGCGGATGGTATAGGCGGTATGGCGGGTTGGTACAAAGCCATTTTGATCATAATGCACCAGGGTTGGGACCAGGGGGGCCAGCCTCTGGGTCAGGGTGGAAGCAAGGATTTTATAATCTGTGTTGAAGAGGGCCAGGGGACGGTAAGAACCCAAACAACAAAGGTAACAGTTTAACAGGAGCGCACAGCGTGTGTAAGTAAGTCAAGTTGCAAATGTTATTGGTGCTCAAAGTGGACAAGAGTCTGTTACCAAGACTCTCATTAGTAGCCAGCAAGTGGCTAATACCAACAAAATAGATTCACCAAGCACTCAATTGTTCAATCACAGTCCACAATAGTAAGGTGAATAAGTTTCTTCAGATTTCTTCTTTTTATTCCATCATCCAATGAAAATGAAATTCTTAGTACAGCCAACACGTGTTTCGTCTTAGTCAGTCTTTGACATTCAGACTTCTTCAGGGCTGCAAGTAATTACAATAACCTATGTTTAGGTTACAATAATAAATAATCTAATACATCATCAAGAGTACACAAGTACAAATCCATAGGCTATTAACTGATTCTCAAAAAAGTCACCGAATAACAAGTGAGCAGAAAGTCGTAAAGCTAGAAGCAGTACCTATTACCAAGAGTGAAAAAACTGAATCACCCAAGTGTGACAGAACAACTAGCCTAATCGGCAGTACTAAAGTATGACACCCATAGTAGAACAAAGTAGAACAAAGTAAGTCCATATATATGGAGTAAAATCATACCCCTAGAGCTTCAGTATTCCATAACCATCGGCGTAAATAATTCTTCTCATCTGTCTGTATAAAATTTAAACACCCCGATCACAAGCCATTCTCATGGGATCTATAATAAGTATGGAGGCCAAACGTTAATAAAACTCACCCACAAGCAGTAATATATATCTTGTAGCACGTATAAACAATGTCTTCATCAGGTATATAACATATGGGTAGTAAGTTCGAACACCACGTAAATCAGCCAGTAACTGCAAATAAGACGTAACAGTAAGTGACCACACAACTCTCTGGTGGTAACACTATCCCACCATAACTCAGCGATCTCAACCAATGCCTTACCTATCAGTATAGCAGGTGGAGTGCTCCAATGTTCGAATTGTAAGTAAATATATCAGTCCATCAACTGCAAAAAAGTAAATATCTAAGTCTCAGTAATCATGTATATTCATGAATCATAACTACAAAACGCAGTATTCTAGTTCAGTCTTCATGTAAACTATACAAATTGAGAACGATATTTTAGTGGTAGCCGGCAATCAGTATTTCCGCGTGCTAAGCGGGTGCCATCTTGTAATGGCTATAAATAGTATTTGAAACGCGCGCCATCTTGAAGTGATAGTATCGTCCAAAGTACCAAGTATCCCAATAAAGAAATCAACTACAAAGTGAATCAATAACACCAACGCCACATTTGACTAGAAAAACATTTCTCTATTACATCATTCTCTATTATATATTCATGTCTGTAAGGTCGAGTCTGTAAGATCGAGTCTAAGTTAAAAGGGCTGATAACGCGCGCCATCTTAGAATGGCAAAGTCGTCCCAATAAACCCGTTTAAACTGACGCTGTCACCACTGAAAATACAACTGGTAACACCAACTCCACCTACAAATTAATTCGTATCCCTAATAATTCGTCATTAGACATGCGGTCACTAAACAGAGACGAGTCTCGTTCCTTATACATACGAGAGCGTCTCCTGCGTGTAAATTTCTTTCTCATACCCTCACAATTACAACAAGTATCTTATATTGCCAATATTGACAAATAAACACAACTAACAAACAAATAAGACCACACTGTTTCTTTTGTCATAATACCCCAGTCTGAATGGCTAATTTTGGGGTGAGAGTAATACAACTGAAACCAAAAGTCAGGGAAAAGATAAGCAGGAGGAAATAGTGTAAGGGAGTAAATAAAATAAAATAAGATAAAACAAAGAATACAGTAAACATTTTTACATCAATATACATCTCACAGATTAATAAATCTAATAAGCATTCTGAAGAGATCGGAATAAAAGGACCAGATCACCATGATATTCATCATTCATGTCCTAAGTAATATTCAAATTTGTGGTCAATATTTAAACCCAGTTCAACAGCTTTCAATTTCATTAACCACATGACCTCTCTGCGTCGCAATTGTAACTGTCTATTACCACCCCTTGGGTCACGTTTAACATGATCAATACCATGGTAAGTGAACACATGTTTATCTTTTTCTTGATAGTTTCTGACCATGTGAGAAGCTACGGGATAGCGAGTGTCTCCTGTTTTAAGAACTCTAAAGTGCTCAACCATCCTTTCTCTCAGTTTCCTGATAGTGCTCCCAACATAGATCTGCCCGCAGGAACACACTATAACATAAACTACAAAAGTAGTATCGCAATTGATGAACATATTTATACAGTATTCGCCAGTCCCATTGTAGTTGAAAGTTTTTACTTTAGGTTTGGCCCATCTGCACGAACTGCACCTACCGCATTTATAAAAACCTTTAGATGTTACAGTTAGCCAATCAGGTTCATTTTTTGTCACAGGGTAACTAGGACTAATACAATTTGACAGAGTACGTCCCTTTCTAAAGGTTAATCCAGGTCTGTCTCCAACAAACGGCAATATATCTTGGTCCATGCTCAATAAATGCCAATGTCTATTCATAATACTGTACAATTTGGCACTATCAGTACTAAAGTTCGTAATGAATCGAATTGTCATATCCTTTATGGTATTCTCACAGGTTCTTTTACTTAAAGTATTAGGGGCCATATGTAGGTAAATGGCATTTACCGAATCGTAAATACCGAATTTTACCGATTCGGTATTTACAATTCGGTAAATGCCATGTAGGTAATAATTCTTTAAATATTATCGAATCGGTAATATTCGGTAATTACCGAATCGGTATTTACCGATTCGGTAATTGCCATTGATTCCTATGGGCCTTGAGGCCCATAGGAATCAATGGCAATTACCGAATCAGTAAATACAGATTCGGTAATTTTACCGATTTGTCAAGGGGGACAGGGTGTCACTTTGACACCCTGTTGCACCCCTGATTCTGGCTTGTGTGCAATGTGACACACATACATGCCCTTAGGGCATGTATGTGTGCCACATGGCACAGGTGTACATGCACAGATGTGCATGTACACAGAAATTCGTTATTTACCATGCCATTGTATTTCATGGTAAATAACGAATTTCTAAGGGCCTGTGGCACTGTTTCCAGTGCCACCTACATCCCAAATTTCCGATTCTGTACATTTACCGATTCGGTAATTTACCGATTCGGTAAAATTACCGATTCAGTAAATATACAGAATCGGTAATTTTCAGGCCCCCTACATCTGGAAGTACAAATACCGGTCGGTAACGGCCGAAATCGGCCGTTTCCGACCGGTATTTTGCCACCTACATATGGCCTTCAGTGGCCTAGCAGTGATGTATCCAGGGCTGTGTACTGCGCAGTTAAAGTGTGAGCTGCTGCAATCAATCTGAGAATATTTCACCTGTGCGTGGTTGTTCGTGTAGGTCTGACCCTGTGTGCAGGTGAGTGTGTGTGAATATATTTTATATCTGATTTCAAACAGTGCTTGTACTGTGTTTTGTGCATTGTGTTATTATTCATTTTTGTATTGTTTTCCATATTTACGTTCATTTCCTACACGTTCAGCAACTTCTACTACCTGTACCTCAAATGTTTTTCCACTATTTAAGAGTCAAAGCCTAACTGTTTTTGTTAGATAATGTAGTTTTTTAAGGTAGCGAAAATGTTGTCTTGCTTTCGTGGCCTACTGCTTGTCGCTGCCATCTGCTATCCACTTGATGGCCCAATTTAGGTGCATTGCCAAATACAATGCTTTACTTCCAGGGCTCTTTATGGCCATTCCTTTTAAGGAAAGGTTGAGATTGGGTTCTTTTAGTTTCCATATAATCCCTTGAAACCAAATTTACCCAAATGAAATTGAATAATCTGCCCTGGAACTGGTCCAAGGGATTCTGAAAGAATTTTACTACGATTTTTTTGCACGGCATAGAGAAGTGATGCAACCATGATGCAAAATCTTAGTAAATCAGGGTCTTGGTTCATTAATATTGCCACAGACAAGCGTCCAACCTAGAGTCCAGAAGTTTCCCCATCTTTGCCCATTGTTATTTCAGACCACCCCTTATTCATGTCCTATTGGATAGGAAGGCATCCGCAGGTCTAAGGCATCATTTAAGTGGGGACTATCTCCAGCTCAAGTCAAACCACCCGGACTACTTCCTCGGGATATATACAATTGTGGACCATTTGAATTTGGGAGGTCCGAGAAAATGTTAACAAATTTGTCATTATAATCCTCTATCAAGAACTAAGTGGTACACAGTATAAACAGAAAGTCTAGACAGGCGATTGTCCAATAGTAAACTCCTGATCCACAGTTTTACTTTTTTGGGATATAGACTGCATTATCACAACAAAATAATGTTTGAACAATGGCAACTTAAATGATTTGGCAAAGGAGAACTGGTGGTGCTGCAATTCCCAAGAACCATGCTTCTTTGCACTTCTTACTTGTAATTGCCTGGACACATCCCTCTTAAGGGAAGGAGAACTTATTTTCTACTGCCTCTAATGGTTGGCTAGAGAAACATCAGGCCGACTGACAGGGCCTCTTCAGTTCAGGTAATAATATTAAAACTCACTTAAGTGCTTATAAATAAACACAGTTAAACAGTCAGGGCCATCAAACAAAAATCTCCTTAACTCTCCTTAACTAATGTCCCAAACTGTAATTATATGAAAAAAGAAAAAGTACCATTCCGAATGAGAGGACATAGATAACACACTGCTCACAGATTTGGCCTCTTTTAAGGCATTTATACATACATCTGAACGAACTTTGCACCACCGTTACGATAAGGTTGCCTAGGAGTCCTCCTTACTATGGTCAAATGCACACTTTATCCAATATAGGCAGCTTCATTGGATTCTAACATTTCTAATTCACTGGAGCAAATGGTACAAAGCACATCAGAAAAGGAAAAACCTGCCACATGTTTCCCTCAAGTCTTGGCCCGTAGTTGTCCAATGAGCTCTAAAGCTTCTTGTATCTATTTCTAGAATATGTGGAGCACATGGTTTGAGCACTCCTTTTCAGAATATCACTGAAAGAACATTCTATGCCTAAAAATGTATCCATTTAGACAAACATGGACAAAAAATTGAGGCAATTTTGTAGGTCGTTTTGGGTACCCTGCATGCCGCATCTGTACATAGGTTAATTTCCAATTCACTAGCTTTGAAATTTAGATTATTGTCTAGTCCATGGTACAGGCTATGAATCGCCATAGCGGTTCTGTGAGAAATTGGGTAGATGTTTCAATAGTAGGAGACCCCTGGTTAAGCAACAACCACAGTCCCTGTCAGGGTGAACCACAAAAGTCACAAAATTAACATATGCTTAACTCAAAATTACTTTATTCGGTTTCAATTAGGAGAAAACCATAAAAGTACATACATATGAATTAATGACATTTTTAACAATTAATACATTTTAAAAACTAATTCATTCCAAATGTTAAATAGCTTAAAATACTCTGTTTGTTCTAAAACCCCAAGGGTATATACAGCAAAGCAGAACTAAAAGTGCATCAGTCTTCTGTTAAAGGTTACTCCAAGGACAAATACAGAATTTTAAAATTTAACAATATTGGTTGCCATACAGTCAGATTCCATAAGTTGAAGAACCATGAAGGCAGGCCGACATTGGCGTAAACCTAAACTTTTTAGAATTGGAACTAACCAGCGCTTTCTTGGTTCGACATAAAATTTGCAGAGAAGGGTTAAGTGTGTTAGAGATTGGGTTGAGATATCGTCACAGGGACAAGGAGATAACAGGTGCGACCAGTCATTGATTTTTGGAAAAGTGACCAATCGATGAAGGGGTTGAACCTAAAACCTGTCATAACCAGTCAAATTCCAGGTTAAATAGGGCTGGATGGCCACTGTCGATTGAATCAGCAAAGAGTGTTGAGCCGAGATTTTATTGGCTTCGGTGGCCAGAGGCAGATCCGCTAGGTGGCACAGGCATAAGGTTTTTATGTTTTTTCTTGACACTTCTGCTATTAGTGGGGGATTATGATAATATTTTTCCAGACCCAAATCATACAGGAACTTCTTAACATAGCGAATCCAATCAATCTTGGTGGGGTTTTCGAGTGCAAGGCAGTCCTTCAACAAGTTTTGAGTAAAAACTAGTTTGGCGGATGACCAAATTCGATGCCATAACAGAATTGGCTGCATCTTGATGGTATCAGAAATATAAGGTAAGCCTAATTCTATATGGCAACCAAAAGTTGAGGTGCCTTGCGGAACAGAGAGGAGAAACCACAGGAAACTGTTCTCTGCTTTTTTGAAGGACTTCCACCTGTGCCATAGCCCCACACCCCTGCTCCATACATGGCAGTACTAATACATTTTGCCTGGTATATACGGATCATGTCAACCGGGATCTTTTTCCCAATCTCTGTATGAAACTTACTAGCGCCATGGTTGACCTTAAAAACAAGAGCTTTCTAGCCTCTATTGCTTTTCTCAGTGAATCTTTTTCATCTATTAAAATTCCAAGATAGGGGTCTATGGTTGTATTCTCATCCCTGGAATTATTGATGAATATGTCTCTCCTTTTTTATGTTTAACTCCTGAGCTCATTATAAACATTTTTTATGTTGATTTTTAGATCGAGATTAGACATAAAGGCATTATATCTGTTAAGTGAGTGTTGGAGTTCCAGGGGAGTGCAGGCAATAATCATGGCGTCATCTGAGTAGAGAAGAGCGGGTATCAGACGATCATAAAGTATAGGTAGGTTCTGGCACCCCTCCAGCATGGCTTTTTCTAGACCATTAGTATAGAGAGTGAAAAGAAAGGGGGCCAGGACGCAACCCTGCCTGACACCCCGCTCGACCCTAAAGGGCGCTGTCAGCTCTCCTCCTATTCCAAATCTCACTCTGGCCGTTGCATTAGAGTACATTTCACGAAGAAAATTTACTAAAAGGAGGTTAACACCCATTTCTATTAAAATACCCCACAGTTTCAAATGGCTTACGCAATCGAAGGCAGATGTTAAATCTACGTAAGCCATATGAAGTTGATTTGATTTGATTTGAATAAAACTTATATTGCACAAACAATAACCCGAAGGCATCAAGGCGCCTAACAACGTATGTCATAAACAAGGGCATGTCACCATTACAGATAGGCCTGCATGAAGAGATGGGTCTTCAGGGCCCGTCTGAAAGCCTGGAGAGTGGGTAGGGATCTTAATTCCAGTGGGAGGGAGTTCCACCATTTGGGCGCCAGGGTGGAGAAAGCCCTGCCACCCCATTTAGTTCTCCTGAATCGAAGGGCTGACAGAAGAAGTCTATTCGAGGAGCGCAAGTTCCTAACAGGAGTGTAGCGGGACAAGATGGATCCTACACCAGTGGGACTGTTTTTAGCTAATGCCCTATAGGTCATACACAGAGTCTTAAAGTGGATACGGTCCTCCACGGGGAGCCAGTGTAACAGCTTTCTAGCCGCTGTGGCTGAGGCCCGTTTGGGAAGATCCAGGACAAACCTGGCAGCAGCGTTCTGGACTACTTGCAAGTGCTGCAGTAGACTTTTATTCAGTCCCACATACAGCGCATTGCAGTAGTCCAGCCGGGAGCCAATCAGGGCAACTGTAAGCTGTTTCCTTGTCTGCAATGACAGGTAGTGTCTGATCCTCCTAAGGATGTGGATGATGCCCCAACAGGTAGAGATGGTTCTGTTGACCTGTTTATCCAGATTGAGGGAGGGATCAATCATGACCCCTAGATTTTTAGCAGAGGGGGTGGGGCAGGCTCCTAATGAGTCTGGCCACCAACCAGATGACCAAACATCCTCTTTCCCACCTTTTGCATGTACGTATTTACCCATAATTAAAGTTAGGTTTAAGACTTGCTCAGTGGTACCCATACCATCCCTGAATCCATATTGGAAGTCCGATAAGATTTTTTTGTCCTCCGCCCAATATTGAAGGCATTCTAATATAATGCACCCAACAACCTTTCCCAAAGAGTCTAATAACTAAATGGGGCGATACCAAGATGGACTCTGTCGATCTCCCTTTTTGAATATTGGTACAAGAATGGAGAGTGACCATGAGTCTAACAGTCCAACTTTACACTTTGCTTCCAAAACTCTAAGGAGGATCAGCGCCCAAAGTTCCTTGTTAAATTTATAAAGGTCAACCGGAACCCCATCAGGGCCTGGGGCCTTTCACCCACTGCTTGCCATTAAGGCTAATTCAACTTCAGCCTGAGTAAAATCTAAAACAAGAGGAGTAAATGGAGATTCAGTGCACACACCATTCGTTTCTACTGGGTTCTGGGCTGTCGATGCGCTAGCGTTTTGTCCAAAAACCTGGGAAAAATGTTCCACCCAAGATGTTTCATCAATTGTCATTTCTATTTTACTAGAGTCTCTAGTTCCTGAGAGAAATGGGGCTTTAATTACTTTCCAAAAGGCAGTGCTATCTTTCGTTAAACAACTCTTATGGAGTTCAGCCCATAGTTCCTGTTTCAATTCGGTTTTCCTCAATCGGATTGCGGAATAATACGTTTTTCAGAGATGAATTATATCTTGCTTATTTCTAACTGGATTATGGAGGGCGGTTTTCAGGTTCGAGTATGCTTTAGTGCAAGCACTGTTAAACCAGTCAACCTTGCTTCTCTTGTTCCCTTTGGGGTTAACACATAGGGCTTCCTTTACAGATTGCTCAGGACCATAAAATTATCTACGATCTCCTGGGGAGTAGAACACTCACCAAAACAGATATTTATGGCTTTCAGAGAATTCACAGCAACCTTATCCGTAATCTTAACCTGATCAGCATATTCCCATTTGAGTGAGTGACCATTTAATCTATTCAAGACCAGATTTTCCTCACCATGGGCCAGATATAGGTCGCCTAATACCGGTCGGTAGCGGCCGAAATTACTGAATTTCGGCCGTTACCGACCGGTATTGGGCTTTCCAGATGTAGGTGGCATTTTTTAAGGATTCGGTATTTTACCGAATCGGTAATTTAAGGATTCGGTAAAATACCGAATACTTAACATACCGATTCGGTAAAATACTGAATCCAGGATGTAGGAAGCACTCAAGTTAGTGCATTCCTCAGTTAAGGATTTGTTATTTACCACCAACTAGAAGTTGGTGGTAAATAATGAAAACCCTTGAAAAAGCATTTTTATTGCTTTTCCAACAGTGCCATGTTGCAGACATACATGCCCTTAGGGCATGTATGTCTGCAACATGTGCACCCATGCACAATTGAGGGATGCAACAGGGTGTCAAAGTGCCACCCTGCCACCCTTCAATGTTTCCCCCAATTACCGAATCGGTATTTACCAATTCAGTAATTGACATTCATTCCTATGGGCCTCCAGGCCCATAAGAATGAATGGCAATTACCGAATTAGTAAATACCGATTCGGTAATTATCAAAACTTACCGATTCTGTAATTTTTTTGGGAAAATTACCTACATCCCATTTGCCTGTTCTTAAATACCGAATCGGCATGATTCGGTATTTAAGAATCGGTAATCTGGGATTACCTACATCTGGCCCTATGTGATCTCAGTTGACAAGTCTTATCTCTCCCCTTCGGGAGAGAAAGAGTGACGGAATTAGGAAAGTGGTCACTAAAGGCACAATCATGTGTTTTAAAACTCAAAGTGAGAGGTGCTGCCATGCAAGACAAGAAAATAAAATCTATACAACTAGAAAAACCTCTACCGTTAAAGGTTGGAATAAGAGGGACTATAGGGACATTAGTTCATTTGCCAAGGACAATTGAAGAATAATTAAAGTCTCATTTAAACATGCCCCGCTCTGATTGTGTATAAAATGAGTCAGATTATCATCTTTCTTTTCTTGTAAACCACAAATTATATTATCATTGTGGACACACAGCAAAAGGTTAAAATCACCACCCCAGATAATAGATGATCTTTTGTTTTGATATTTGTTTTTAAGTTCCAAAAGGATATTGCGTAGCTCTTTAAGGGTATCAATCAGCTGGGATTGTGATAGGTTGTTATAAAAGTTAACTATGATAAAAATGTCAAATTTGTTAATATCAAGAATAATTATTTGAAAGTTAACCTCCAGTTTTAGGGCAGTGATTTCCCGTGCTGTGATTTGATTGGAAATATGAATCGACAGTCCTCCTTTTGCTCGCCCTGATGAGGACAGAGTAGCGGACGAGTGGTAGGTTTTATAACCGTTTAGATGAATAGGTGATACAGCCCACATTTCTTGAAAGCAAAGAATGGAATAGGTCCGCGAAAAGGTCAACCACTCATCGTAGTTGACCTTGGATCGTAGGCCAGCAATATTCCAAAAATGGATACTCAATAGTGGCCCTCTCAAGATGTTTTCTTCATGGGGGATAGACGTAACAGAATCTCCTGTATAAACTGGAGGAATGGCATCTGCGCTAGAAACAGGACTTAAAGGGACATTATGTTTAGGCCCTGAAATCTTTGACACGGATCTAATGTCTAAAGTGACTGGGGAAGATGCTAGCTCTGTCTCATCTGGGACCATTACGGAGTTCAAGGTAGATATTGATACAATGCATACCTGCTCCTCCCCCATTAGAGACAAACTAGGGGGATTTTCTAAGTGGGTCTCACTGGATTTTTTCGCCGGGCTATGCGTCTTAGTAGGGAGGTAAGTTGATTGTCAGTCCACTGCATTTAGAGGAGATAGTACTTCAAACATATTTGGCATTAGGATGGAAACCGTCCCTATTCCTCGGGGCTGAAAAATAGGTTTATAAAAGAAGCCCAGAGGGAGAACCATAATGCTTGAACTTTAAGGGAAAAATTCCTCCTTATGCGTTAATAGAGATCAAACTATTCGAGGACGTCCAAAATTTATGACAATACAATCCCCAGGGATGGTCTTTACAGAGGCACCAACCTAAGCCACTCTTCGGACCATCAAGATTTCATTAATATGGTGGGGACTAAAGTTCTTAAATTTAATCAACCAGTCTGCTGCTTTATTGCGGAGAGTCATCCAAGATTCACGCTGCCCCTGTTTTAATGCCGGAACCCCAGTTAGTATTATTACATACCGGCAGGAAGTGGGTGGTATATTTAAAATTCCTGGACTTGGGTGCTCAGAGGTTTTTTGAAGGGTATTTCGTCTATCTGGACCTATACTGCTCTCCCTCCCCATTGGGATTCTTGAGTTCAGTATCCTCAACTATGCAAGGAGGTGTATGACTATATGTGGTTCTCTTGATCTACCACACGTTTTCTCCTGATTAGGGATCTTTGGTCCCCCCGTATGAGGGAGGTTGGATCCCTTTGTGCCAAGGCAAGGTACTATTTTTTCCAAGGTCTTACCAATTGAACCTACAAGCTCTGTCAACTGCTCAATTCTTTCCTCCAAGCACCCAAATCTTTCTTCAATAAGAGTGCTTATCTGGAGCATCATCGAACTGATCTTGGAATCTAAAAACCCTCTAACTAAATCTTCAAGGGCTACCTGAGTACCTAAAGGAAATTCATTAAAGTTGGAAGTAGTCTGACTGCGAGACCGTTTCGCTCGGTTGGGGTCCAATCCAGCCTCCATTTAGTGTAAGCACTGCTTCATCATCACAGCCTTTTGGGTCAAGTTGTGACTTTGTCTTGGCCATACGAGCCAGCTTTTGTGGTGTGTTGGTGCCCTGCCCGCAGGTGGCCATTTTCACTAGGTCTCGCGGGCCCCTCCAGGGCGCATCTTCCAGCATGGCGGGCAGGGATGAAGCAGAGAAGCGGAAGACCAAGACGCCTCTTCGTGTGGGACCGGTCCAGACAAATGTTATGGACCGGTACACTCAAGCCAAAGGATCCCCCGGGCTCTCCAGCCGTACCCCTGAGGACGCCAGAGAGGACCCGTCCTCTCCTGTCGATTTGTCCCTGCAGGACATTATGGGCGCCATCACAAATATGAAGGAGACCATCGGCCAGCAATATGAGGCTCTGGCTCATAAAATTGACACGGTCGCCATTGATGTCACTCTGATCAGGGCCGACCTGTCCAAGACCAATGAGAAAGTGAAGTCACTGGATCTGAAGACTTCCAGCCTCACGGTCGATGTGTCGGAACTCCAAACCGAACTTGGCAATTTGAAATCGGCCAATGATCTGATGTCCCATCGGCTAGAGGATTTTGAGAACAGGGCACGACGCAACAGCATCCGCGTCATAGGTGTTCCAGAAAATCCCGAGACTCACTCAGTGGACCTCCTGGTTGAAGATCTAGTCCTGAACCATCTTGCCCCTTCTGGACTGAGCAAGTTTTTCGCAGTGGAGCGTGCACATCGTGTCCCGGGTGGTAAGCCCAAGCCGGGCGCTCCTCCGAGGCCTATCATCGCAAAACTTTTTCACTTCAGAGACCGTGATGCGATCCTCCAGGCATCGAGAGTGAGCGGCCCGGTAAAATTTGAAAACTCCACTGTCAATTTTTTTCCGGACTTCACTCAACTTGTCCAGAGACAAAGGATGGGCTTTCAGGGGGTTAAACGACGTCTTCGGGACTTAGGACTAAAGTACGCGATGCTTTTCCCTACAAGGCTTCGAGTGGAATATGAGGAACGGACCTTCTTTTTTGATCGACCGGACAATGTGAGTGACTGGTTGAATTCCTTGCCTGGCCGAGGCGATCGTACGGAGCACCCTGGCGGTGCCGAGGGTGGTGAGCCTACACAGAAGTGACTTTTTGGTCCCTGACTTCCGAACATCCGATATTGCTCAGCTGGGTGCTATTTCTTTTGTATATTATGTCATATTGTTGTCCACGTCTGGGTGGCGGGTGGAGACGGGCCTCTTTCCTCCTCCGGGGTCTTTTTGTAGAATGGGACTGTTAGGGCGACAGGCACACTGCATGTTGGGGTGGCTTCTTAGTCTACTGCAGGGGTGCAGGGTGGGGGGAGTTGTAACGGGTTTTGGTTGGGGGGTGGGATGGGGTGTTTGTGTATGTGTTTTTCTTTCTCAAGGCGACATATTGGTTTCTTCTCTGTTTCAGGTGTCCTGCTCCTTGTGGGGTGACTCATGCACCACTTGTGGGGATGGGGGGTAGTGGGTTGAGGTTGATATCTTGGAACGTAAATGGATTGGGGGATCGCATAAAACGGGGTGTTGTACTGCAATGTCTGCGTTGTTTGTCTCCTGATGTGGTACTCTTGCAGGAGACGCATTTGGTGGGAAATGTGTGTCATGCTATGAATAGGTGGGGTTATCGCCTGGTTGCACACTCCGGGTTCACCACTGGTTCCAGAGGGGTTGGTATTCTGGTCCGGTCTTCTCTTCCTCTAGAGATTGATAACGTAATCCTTGATGTCAGAGGGCGTTATGCCGCCCTCACTGGAAGGTGGGAGGGTAAGACTCTTTCATTGGTTACTATATACGTTCCCCCGGGTCTCCAGACCTCTACTTTCTCTGATGTTGGCCGGATGATGCTGGAGCTCCCTGATAGTCTTCTCCTCATGGGTGGGGATTTTAATTCTGTGCTTTCAGGCGGTTTTGGATCGCCACCCCCCCCCAGGGATCTTCCCAATTCACAGTCATGGCTCGGTGGGTTCTTGGACACTTTTGATCTGGTGGACTGCTGGAGTTTAATGCATTCGACACAATGTCAATACACCTTTCACTCCGGGGCCCATGGGAGTCTCTCCAGGCTTGATTACATCCTTATGCCTGCTGTCCAGTCTTTCTCCATCGGGAAGATCAGACACTTGGCCCGGGGCATTTCAGATCATTCTCCTTTGTGGCTTAGTTTTGATACGGGGATACACGCTGCGGGGCGGATCGCCCCTATCAATCCTTGGTACCTGCGCAATCCCAAGACCCGTAACAGCCTGATAAAGTCCCTGTATCACTATTTCCTGGAGAACAAGGGGTCCGTTTTGTCCTCAGTGTCCCTGTGGGAAGCCTTCAAGACTGTTATTCGTGGACAGGCCCTATCTTTAATAGCTGAGACCAAGAAAGCTAGGAATAGGGAGGTCGTGAGTCTGGAGGTGGAAATACTAGAGTTGGAGGCTGACCTAGACTTAGGTGTCACCCAGGATAGACTCCACGCCCTTAGTTTGAAGCAGTTTGACTATAAATCCCTGGTTACAGATGCTGCCAAGACAATGTACAGGGAACAGCAAGGTAGACTGTATGATGTTGGGGATAAGGCCGGTAAATTGATCGCCTGGCTTGATAAGAAGGAAAGAGCGAATCGTGTGGTCCCTGTGATTCAGACTTCGGATGGTGTGAATGTGACTGACCCTGGCGAGATTGTGGAATGTTTTGCTGACTATTTTCGTGTGGTCTACTCCCCGGTGTCCGATAGAGATGAGGATGACTCTCGTTTATTGCTGAGGGACATCGCGCTGCCCTGCCTGTCTGAGGAAGATCGAGAGTGCATGGAGGCCTCGTTGTCGGTCGACGAGATTGCGACTGCAATCCGTTCCCTCCGTTCTGGCAAGGCTATGGGCCCAAATGGCTTGCCTATTGAACTGTACAAACTGCGCCCGGACAAAGTCGCACCATATCTTCGCGACATGTTTATGGAGTCACGTGATCTCGGCACCCTCCCTTGTGATCAGCGTCTGGCAACTATGGATGTTTGTTGAATGTGTGGGAGCCGAATGACTACAACGTTGCCCAGGCCCAGTGGGCGGCACTTGGGAACATGATCGCAAAGAGAGATATTGCGCAGTTGTGGGGCTCCCAACGGCCTCTCACTGTGTCAGTATGGAAGGAGAATATGGACTGGTGCATGTTTAGAGAGAAGACGGTATATTTGGTTAGGGGCAAGCCTAGGGCGTGGAGTAAAATTTGGGGTCAGTGGAACGCCTACCGTGGGAACATCTGTACCCCCCTGTTTGAAGATACTCCGGATATTTCTCTGTCCCCCTGATCCTGAAGTTCCTGAAATAATTTACTCCTTTTTCCTGATTGTCTGACTTCCTCACTGCCTCCCCCCCCCCTGGTCATCTCTATTGCCCTCCTGATTCTCTATCCGATACTGCAGGTCCCCCCCATCGGAGCCCGACATCGTCTACAACGCTTTTCGCCTTGAGTTTTGTTTTTCTGTTTTTCTGTTTGTTCTTTTTCTAAAAATTAAAAATATCTATATCCTGACTACATCCTGTGTTGCTGCGAAATGTATCCTGTACTCTGCTGGACCTCTAAGGGATCAGTCGCTGCTTTGTGATGTCATATGATTGCTTTATATGTACTAGCGGCCGGCCCCTGTGGTTGTAGGCCCATACTTGTAATGATATTGGCTTGCACAATAAAGTTTAAAAAAAAAAAAAAAAGTTGGAAGTAGGTACTTCTACCTGAGTACCCAATGGTTTTCAAATTACATTTGTTTGTCTTTCCGCTAAAGCAGGTGTTCGGGGGCCAGAACCAACGGCTCCTATGTTGCAACCATCTTTACCCCCCTTTGCACCTTTCTTACTACTTCTCACATTATTCCCCTTAGACAGCTTGGTTTGTTTCTGGGTTTGTGGCTTTGTCCCTAGTGGTGAACTATTATCAATGTACCTTGCTTGATTAGTTGAATGTGAAAGTTGTTTAACCATTAGAGGGTTATTATCTTTAGAGTGGATGATAATTTGGGGTGTTAGGGGAATATTCGGTCCTTCTCTAGTCAATGGGAACTGGGTGGGATAAAGTGAGAGCTGCCGTTCAGTTAGCTGAATCTCGTGGGTAAGGAGCAACTCGGCTCTGGTCAAAAAGGCGTCTAAGGTGCCTAGCGTGCGCTTACGTTTCTCCATATTCCTTATTTGCAATAATTCCCACCAAATAACAAACACTCGGTGGGTAATCCACAATACTTAAGATTTTATGAGTCAGAAACCATTCAACCAGGAGATGGATAAAGAAATCTAAGGTCTGAGAACTTGTACAATGCTTACTGTTATACTCCTTTAAGTACCTCCTATTTAAGGGAAGTAAACCAAATCCAGTGGGAGATATAAATATATGTATCTAGTGAGTTGTACTTAAATTTCCCAATAGTCAAAAAGAGGATGTTGCACCGTTATGCTGCTTAAATCACTCCCTTGGAGGTTGGGGGTACAATAGCTTACAAAATAAAGAAACACACTTTATATATAAAAGAGCAGGCTGGACTGTTCGTTTTTAAATCAGTAATGTTCAAAAGTCAATAGAGTTCTTATCCACACCTCAAAAAACGCGAGACCCAGAAGGAGTACAACCAAGGGGGGTAGCCCTGCCCTGTCACTTCCTGGCCCTAACGGGCACAGACAGGCCTGCCTTTGGCCCGGCCTTCGCTCGGGCATGCCCGTCCCTCCCGCCTCCTAGCGCTTAACGATGATGATGATCAGCTGCTTGTCGCGGGAGCGCCGAGAATGCTGGGGGTTGTGGTTCTCGACTGTCCGCGTCGCCACCAGCGGAACGGTCTCCCCAGGAAGTTCTCCCGTGTGCTCAGGACTTCAATGCACAATGCCTGGTGAGAGCGTTTTGCCGAGAGAAGATTGCTGCAAAAAAGCAAGGGAACCCGCGCCGCGGGAGGCTCGGCGTGCTTTTAAGCGCCTCCTTGCGCATAACGATGATTATGATCAGCTGTGTGTCACGGGAGCACCGAGAATGCTGTGGGTTATGGTCCTCGACCGTCTGCGTCGCCACCGGCGGAACGGTCTCCCCAGGAAGTGCTCCGGTGTGCTCAGGACTTCAATGCACAATGCCAGGTAAGAGCGTTTTGCCGAGAGAAGATTGGCGCAAAAAAGACAAGGGAACCCGCGCCGCGGGAGGCCCGGCGTGCTTTTAAGCGCCTTCTGGCGCTTAACGATCAGCTGTGTGTCACGTAAGCGCCGAGAATGCTGGGGGTTGTGGTCCTCGACCGTCCGCGTCGCCACCAGCGGAATGGTCTCCCCAGGAAGTGCTCCAGTGTGCTCAGGACTTCAATGCACAATGCCAGGTAAGAGTGTTTTGCAGAGAGAAGATTGCCGCAAAAAGACAAAGGGAACCCGCGCCGCGGGAGGTTCGGCGAGCTTTTAAGCACCTTCTGGCGCTTAACGATGATGATGATCAGCTGTGTGTCACGTAAGCGCCGAGAATGCTGGGGGTTGTGGTCCTCGACCGTCCGCATCGCCACCAGCGGAACGGTCTCCCCAGGAAGTTCTCCATGTGCTCAGGACTTCAATGCGCAACGCCAGGTAAGAGCGTTTTGCCGAGAGAAGATTGCCGCAAAAAGACAAGGGAATGCTTAACTCTATGCTAGCTTGGCACAAAAGCAGCAAGACATAACTTAGAGGCTATGATTTAAAAGTAAATGTTGTGATGCAGTGATCACTGTTTGTTTTTTTTAAAAAGGTTATGTATGGTTACTTTCAAAAACTAAACTGAGTTCTAATGTAATGCGTTATCAGATATATTTGTCACAGGTACATTACATTTCAAACATATACCTATCAAACGCCGCCGGACCCCCGGGTTGCCGGTCAAAGGGCTGTGTTAATCTGTTACATACTCCATTACCTTTAAACTTAACATGCTTCCCGCCCCAGGGTTGTAGGTGTACAGCTGTGTACCGTGTGTAAGAATCAATAAAGCAGTTTGAACCAAAAAAAATAAAAGATTTAAAAGTAAATATGCAGAACACAAACGCCAACAAAGTGAATATAGAACACGATAAAAATCCCACACCAATTTAGACAAATGGAGTACATTTCACCAAATTATTTTACACCAAAACAACAAAATCCAATCTGTAGAACCTGAGATATGCAATTTCAACGCCTTAAGCAAAAAACAGTACCTAAAAGCACAAAGTGCAAACTGTGGTTATCTGGTATTCCCAGACCGGGAAAAAGTCACAAATTTACCCCAACCACAATGAAGCGCGAGCCGACCACATGGACCAAGTTAGCCTGCTGAATAGTACCTTAAATCCTGATTGCAGAGCGATGCGAAATCCTACATTGAGGATGCATTGCGCAGCAGTGGAGATGAGAGGCCCTTGCATGGAGATGCATCCGTCAGCAGTGGTTCTGAGGGGCCCAGGGCTGTAATGCTAAGTCCTGCATGGAAATTTCTCATGCAGCAGCGGTTCTGAGGTGCTGCGGCTGCAATGCAAAGTCCTGCATCTGAAATGCGGCGCACAGCGGTTCTGATACAGAGTCTTTGCGAGGCATCGCTTCACACTGGATCTGTTCTTCAGGAACCACCGATGGGCTGGGAGAGCACCTTCAGGTCCACTTCCAAGGGTCCAAGACTGGAGTGGCACCACTTGGAGGACAGTGCTCACAGCTAGAAAAGTCCAGGTCCAAAGTCCAGGTACTGGGTTCAAGGTCGTTAAATGAATGAAAATTTGTAACACACGAATAGCTGCTTCCAAAGGTTGGAGACCGTTCTGTCCCTAAGGCCCTGGTGAGGAAGCCAGCCAACTGGCCCTTGTAGTAACTATGGTGGTCCTGGGTTCAAGATGCAGGTCCAGTCCTTCACTCAGGCAGTAGGGCAACAGAGTAGCAGTCCTTTTGCAGAGCTGCACAGCAGCCTACTGAGCCCCCCACGGGTCTAGAGGGTAGGTCTGATGGTCCCCTTTTAATACATGGTGTCCTCTTTGAAGTAGGAGAAGATTCTAGAGAATTCCCATTGAATTCTTTGAAGTTTCCTTACTCCTCTGCTGTGGCTACAAGCTGGCTGCAAGAACAATGCAGGGGTGATACGTCCTTTCTGTGAAGGCAGTGCACAGCCTGTTGGGCTTTGCACAGCTCGACCCCCCATGCTGCCAGTATTTTGTGACTGTTTGGGAGGAATAAACAAAGTCCACTATCAAGTACACCCAGTAATGTGTCCCAGGATAGACCACTAGTACCAAATAGTTTTGGGCTGCAAAATGCCAATTTTTTAAAAGTGGCATTTTCAATATTGCAAGGTAAAATCAAACTTTACCATTAGAGAGAATTTTTAATTATGATTTCTCAGTCGCCAAACATGAAATGCTTACTTGTTTTCACTAAAATGTTAGTATGTAATAAATGCAATAAGGTAAACCGATGTTATCCTATGGGAAAAGTAGAGCTCACAGTACTGAAAAACGAATTCAGGAGTGTTTTTACTACCAGGGTATGTAAAACCTAAAAGTACAAATCCAGTTTATCAATTACAATGCACTGTGCCCTCTCAGCTACCTAGGACCTTAGGGGTGACAACAAAAGGGGGGTTTCAGGCTTGGCAGGGGGGTTATATTGCCAAGTCAAATTGGCAGTGTAAAACTGCATTCAGGCAATTGCTGGACTGGGACACGTTTAAGGGGGCTACTTAAGTGGTGTCTATGCTGTCCCTGTTGTGTCCCCAAACTGTCATTTTTGTTTTGTCATTGCAATTTCTGTTGTTTTGTGTAGTGCATTGTTGGGTGTTTGTCCAAACAGAGGTTTATGGTTATAGAGGGAGGGGGAAGGGATAGTGTTTCTGTTGTTGGATTAGGGTGGCTTTTGGGGTTCAGGATATGTCAGACAGGGAGAGGAACGTAACAGAAGAAGAGTTTTGGGGCCTGCCATGGCTGATATTCAGGTACCTGCCCAATTTGATGCAGGGTCAGCCAGGGATGCTCAACCCGTGAGAGGCATCAGCTTTGGGAGAAGGTACGCTTTCAGTTGTCTCACATCTTTAATGTCAAGTCAAGCGTCTACCAACTCAAGCACCTGTGGGAAGAGGTCGTCAGCTGGGAGCAAGATTTCCTGGACCACCTGGGGATCAAAGTTAGTGGGGCTACTGGTAAGTCGCTATATACCATGAACTTGTAGTTGTTTGGCTTTCACACAATACTTTCAACGGTTTTCATTCCAGAAGGCCCAGATATGTATATAGCTTAGTATGGCATGATACGGGCTAAATCCGATACATACACTGAACATGCCACAGGGGCCTGTTCACAGTTATGTTATGTTATATTTAATTTATAGAGCGCAGACCAACTCGAAAGTGTCCCGGTGCTTGCTTCAGAAAAGAAAGAAATGCACACCCATCAGGTTAATAAAAAGCAGCGTTTTTAGTTTTTTCTCGAACAAGAGTGGATCCTGGATGTCTTGCAGAGCCAGGGGCAACATATTCCAGGCCAGACCTGCGTTACACACAAAACACTTCCCGCCAAGTCGCTGGCCCTTAAACTTTGGGGTCTGCATGAACAGCTGCGCAGAGGAGCGCAGCTGTCTCCCTGGTATATAAAAAGCGAACCTCTTCTGCAAATAGATAGGGCCTAGACCATAAAGGGCCCGATGAGCAATTGACAACATTTTACATTTAAGGTGAGATTCAACTGGGAGCCAATGCAAAGAACGCAAGTGCATGCGAACACTATGCCTGGATGACAAATCATCAAGAAGTCTGGTCGCCGAGTTTTGAACAACTTGCAATTTCTTCACAAGGAAACCAGGACTGCCAACTAGAAGGGCATAATCTAAACGGGACAGAATAAATGCACGGACCACAGTTTCTCTGGCTATGCTTGGCAGAAAGGGAAGAAACTTCCTCAAGATTTTTAACATGCCAAAGCAAGTACCGGCCAGTTCCTTTACTTGCGTCACAAAGTTCAGATTTTTATCAAACCAGATGCCAAGATTTTTTGCGGCACCTTTCCTCTCAGTAGGGTGAGAAAAAAAAGGCCAGAGCCTCTCCATAAAATCCGTCGAGAAGGAGCCATACAGCAGCACTTCAGACTTTCCTTCATTGCATTCAGCTGTGCATTTGCCAGCCAATGAAAGACTGAAGACAGACAGTGTTGGGCTATCCCAACCGAATCGTCCTCCTTGCTCCAAGTAAACAACAACTGGGTGTCGTCCGCATAGGCCCTCACCTTAGCCCCCAATGGCTCCGCAAGATAAACCAGCGGAGTCACTTAGATGTTAAAAAGGAGAGAGCTAAGTGATGACCCCAGTGGTTCACCAGTAGTCACCCACATAGGCGCAGAGGCACACCGAGGGAGCCAAACCTGCTGCAGCCGACCTTCCAAGAAGGACCTGATCCATTGCAAAGCCGTGCTAGAAATACCTATTTCCGATAGGCGGTCAAGGAGCAGGGAATGGGGCACAGTATCGAATGCCGCCGAGAGATCTAGCATAACCAAAGCTGCACTCCCGCCGGCATCCAGACACTCCATAATCACCTCTGTGACCTCTAATAATACTGACTCCATGCTATAAGCGGCATGGAAGCCAGATTGTGACAGATGAAGCAGACCTGCCCCCTCAACAAAGTTGGTGAGTTGGAACATAACCCCCTTCTTGCATACTTTAGCTAAACTTGGCAGAAGCGAGATAGGGCGGTAATTCTCAGGCAGCAGAGGGTCAAGTGATGGCTTCTTAAATAGGGGGAGAATCAACGCATGTTTCCATACCTTTGGAACACAAGCTTCATACAGTGATTTGTGTACCATAAAATTCACTTCTAAGTTAATAGTATCAGCCAGATCAGACAGAAGCCTGGATGCACACGGGTCCTTAGGTGAGCCGGACTTAAGGGCTTTTAGGATTCTGAGAGAGCTGGCAGAATCAACAGGCCTAAATTCAGAAAAGGTGGAGGCAGGTTCTACCATTGGCATGGGCAGCGCCAACACACCATCGGAATTCTCGGGAGAAATCGAAAACGTCTCTTGGATACTAATTATTTTATCCCTAAAGAATGTCGCCAGGGTGTTACACCAGGTCTCTGAAGCAGGTGCAACCGCCACCTGGGCAGTAGGGGCCAAAAAACTGCACAATTGCAAAGATTTCTTTAGGGTTGTTGTTGGCCCGCTCAATGCGAGCTGAATAGTGCTGGCCTTTGGCCTCTCCTATCGCCGCATAATAAAGTTTTTGTTGAGCTCTAAGAGTAATTTTTATCAGTTGGGCGGTAGCCCCTGGAGTGCCAGGCTCTCTCTGCTATTTTGCATGCATGTTTCAGAGTCCTCAATTCAGGAGTAAACCAAGGCTTAGAACCTCAACCTTGGCTGACTTGGTGCCGACAGAGCAGCCACCGAGCTTGCAATCCATTCAGCAAACTGAGATACATTTTCCTCCAGATCCCCCAAAAGGGAAGGCCGGGAAGCTGCCAGAGAAACACTCAGCAGACACAGGTCCATTTTCCTAGTGGATGGGGATGGTGGCAGTTGGCTGGTCGTGGAGAATTCTTCATAGCCCATGAAAGAAATCTGGGAAAATGATCCGACCAGGTGACCGGACTCGGCCTCATCACAGATATAGGGAAATTAGTACAGATGGTATCCAGAGTACGCCCCCCTAGATGGGTAGGAAACATAACTCTTTGTGAAAGATTAGCCAGGTGAAGGGCACCCAAAAGAACTGTAGAATCAGTCATCTCGGTGTGGTCAAGTTGGAGATTGACATCACCAAGAAACACATCATTCGAGAAATGCAGTGCACGCTCTGCCAGCACGTCCCCACAGGTATCCAGAAAGACCCTGGCTGGCCCAGGAGGCCGATAAATCAGGGACCCCCCCCCAAAGTAAAGTGGGCTGAAAGTTGTAAATTAAAATCCAGAACTTCACAGTCACCCCAAAGGGTGGATATTTCACTGGGGAGGGTCCAACCTTCCCTATACCAAACCTTTACCTTTAAAACCAGCAGGAGTAGCCAAGGCCACGATGGGGTTAGAAAAGGCGTCAAGTGAGGTCTCAGTAACAAACAATATGTCCAGTCAATAATCAAGCGCTCAACATCAACATAATGCTTCTTCACTGATGAGGCGTGGCTTGAGCGCCGATGGCGGTGGTCGCCTGAACGCTCGGCTCCGAGACCGAGCCAGCATTTATCCTGATCTTCGGGGGATACGGGCGCCCGACCCCCAAACCGAGGAGCGCTGTGGGGGCTGACTCGGGGAACGCCTTTGGGGACCTGGAGAGCAACTAGCTGAGGGAGAACGCGGAACTGCGAGGAGAGCGGAGCGGAGCTCAAGATGGCGCCCGCTCCGTCTCCATAGACCCAGGACCTGGGGAGCCGGCATCTCCGGAACCGCCTTCCCCTCTATTTTCCCTGCTGGAGGGGCAACGCTATTGCCGACTGCCTGGGCGGCCGCGGACACCGGGGAACTTTCCGGACGGCACCCGCTGAGACCGCTGCTCGCCCCATCGGCACCACAGAGCCCTGAGTGACAAAGGGAGTGACTGGGCGCGCCGTGCTGCTGGGAGCGGGGTGGCCATACCCCGTCTTGGTCCTGAGGTTGGCAGTGGGCGTGCTCATTGCCATTGTGTGGGGGAGAACACGAACCCTGCCCGGAACTTGAGGGGCACCGTGAGTGGCAGACTGGTGTTTGGACGGCCTGCCTGGAGGTCGGCGGGACCGGTGGTTGGTGCCGGGGATGACGGTGTTTGGAGGGCTTGGCCGACCCCGGTGGGGCACTGCTGCCCGGCGGCGACCGCTCACCCCCCTCTGTTGGCTCCCGGGGACGGGGCCGCTACTGAGCACTGGCTGACTGATTAGTGGGGGAACCTCACAACACTGCGTTGGGGTCCGGTTGGCGGCCCACAGCGGCACGGAACTACAGCTGCTGATTTGAGGCACTTTGCTGGACCCCCTTCCCGACTGGGTGCCTGCTGGGCCCCCCACTGGAGAACACGGCCGACATGGGGAAGACGAAGGGTTCTAAGGGTGGCACTCAGACCGTCTCAGACACGGAGGCTCCTGACAAAGACGACCGGCTGGACCCGGAGAAATCGGGGAGCCCACACCTACAGCAACAATTCGATAGAATCTTGGAGGCGATCGCGGACACACGATCGGCTCTGCAACAGGACACTGCTCAGGTTGCGACGAGTCTGGGCCTGCTCAGGGCGGATCACGGTAAGCTCTCGGACAGAGTCAAAGAAGTGGAGAGCTCGGTGGGAATCTTGGAACCCGCGCAAAAGACTCGGGCCGCTGCCATGAAGGATGCCTTATCCCGCATTGGTGACCTGGAGAGACGAGCGGAGGATGCAGAAGGGCGTAATAGGAGGAATAACGTCCGCGTAGTGGGCCTACCAGAGAAGATTGAAAATGGCGACATGGTGGCCTATCTAGAGGACTGGCTCCGGACTGTGGTAGCGCCCGAGGGGCTCTCCTCTTTCTACACCTTGGAGCGAGCACACAGGGTGCCGGCCAGACCACCGCAACTGGGCCGATCCCCACGCCCGGTGGTGGCGCGGCTACTGCATTTCCGTGACAGGGATCTCCTTCTCAATGCCGCCAGGCAAAATGGGCCATACCAGGTGGCAAACAGTCGAGTTAACATTTTTCCAGACTACACCTACGAAACCCAGCGAAAGCGGGCCTCCTTCTTGGCAATCAAACGGGAATTGCGGAGCGAGAGCATTCAGTACTCCTTGCTGTTTCCGGCGAAACTTCGCATCATCCTGGACGGCACGACCAAATTCTTCGATAGCCCGGAGGACGTATGCAGTTGGCTTGAGCTATACAGAGCTGGCAAAGACGGCTTTGGATCCTCCTTCCAGTCCACCTCGGAGACTGGCCAACAGCGGAGGTCTAAAAGGATCCGGAATCGCCGTGGCAGATCGGGCAGACCCTCGACGGTGGAGACTGCGGCGGAGAGGCGAGGGGTGCTGGAGATGGTCTCCAACATATCTGGCTCCCAAGGCGGACCCATCACGGAAGACTCGGAGCCTGGCGGGGGTGGAGGCCATTCGGACACTGAGGACTCTGAGACTGACAGTGTGAACCTACCTGTGATTACCCCAGAATGGGCGGAGGGCCTGCTGGATGGACAGGGATGAACTCGGGTGAGCTGGCTCCGGTTGGGGAGGGGAGATGGTGGGAGCTGTTGGGTAACTGATCATTGGGTGGGTTGGGGTCGCACCTTTTTCCCGGCCTTCACGACTTGGGGCTCGGTCGCATCTCGGTAGCATTGAGGTGCGGAGGCCCCCTATCGACGCTCGGCCACCACTCAGCCCTTAAGGCACACCTGCGGTGGTTACCGTAAGGTTAGTTGGGGAGGGTGGTTTTTCTGAGGGTATAGTTTGGATGGGAACTAGATGGTACTATTTGGGACCTATTCTGGGGAGGGTGGAGGGGAGTAAGGGGTTGGGGGGAGTTCCGCTGTGGTTGGGGGGGAGGATTGCCATTGGTGTGGGACTAACAGTGAGTTTGATTATACTTGAGCTCTGTCGGGGGAAACTGGATGAGAAACCATGGGACAATGGCTGATTTATCCAATTTGAAATGCATCACTTGGAATGTGCGGGGCCTTCACACCATGTTCAGGCGCCATAAGATCCATGCTTACCTGGTGCACAGGGGGTACAGATTGCGCTGCTGCAGAAGACACACCTCACTAAGTCGGAAGGATTGGCGCTGCAGCGTAGATGGAGAGGGCAGGTATATTGCACCACATATTCAGCTTATGCGAGAGGCGCGTTAATCTGGGTGCGGGCCGGGGTACCCTTACAGGTAACTAAATCCATGGTGGATCCGGAGGGGCGATTTGTGGCAATTGCCGGCAAACTGGGAGGAAGAGCTCTGAACATTTGCTGCATTTATGCGTCTAACGTGGACCAACTCGCTTTCTTGACCGCGCTGTCGGGCTCCTTGACCCACTACCTATCGGGACCCCTCTTAGTAGAGGGAGACTTTAATTCAGTGGTGGACGTCGATCTCGACCGATCCCATCCTCCCCTTCCGGACTCGCCAGTCCGTCGGGTGGCCAAGGGTAGGAGGGAGTGGCAGGCTCAGTGGGGACTGACGGACATTTGGCGGGCACAACACCCAGGTGCCCGGGACTACTCCCACTTCTCTGGCATGCATGAGCTGCATGTGCGGCTAGATGGGTTGCTGGGATCGGCGGAACTAGTATCCTCGGCCATGAGGTCTGAGTACCTGACAAGGACCATCTCCGACCACAATCCTCTATTAGCAGATTTCCGATGGTTCCCGGGTACCCCCTGTGTGCCCACTTGGAAGCTGCGCCCCGAGATATTGGAAGATCTGGTGTTTAGGAAGGACCTAGAGGATAAAATAGCTGAGTACTTCGCGGAGAACGAGGGCACGGCTGGGACGAGGGCCACGGAATGGGATGCATTTAAAGTGGTGGTTAGGGGATATTGCATAACTAAGAAGGTGGGAATGAGACGGGTCATCCTGGATGACCTGGCTAGCGCTGACCGGAAACTCCGCGAGATGGAGCTTCTTCGCCCCGGCCGCCCGGAACTTCAGAGGCAGGCCTCGGCAGCGAGGGAAGCGGTAGCTGTGGAGGTCGAACGACTGCGTAGCTTTGACTACAAGGCTTACTTGACCAGGTCACTAGCAGAGGGGGATAAATCAGGAGCGCTCCTGGCTTGGCTGGCCAACCCCATGAGGCGTACTACCCCTACGATGGCCATGCGTACTGCGGAGGGAAACGAGGTTTGCACCCAACCCGAGATCCTTGATTGCTATCTGCGTTACTATGAAGGTTTATACCGCAGTAGACTGACGCAGGACACTACCCCGATTGACGACTTCTTGCAGGGTCTGCCCATCCCCGCTCTAGAGCCTGAACAGGCGAAGGTCTTGGGGAGAGACGTAGAACTGGGGGAAATCCGCAGCGCCATAAAAGGGATGGCGAGAAATAAGACCCCAGGCCTGGACGGACTTCCGGTGGAGTTTTACTCCTCCTACGCGGACCTCCTGGCCCCCCGGTTATTGGTAGTATATAAGGAGGTGAAGCGCCTAGGGCGCCTGCCTGGTTCGATGTACGAGGCCTTGGTGGTCCCCCTACTCAAACCTGGCAAGGAGGGCAATGACCCGGCGTCTTACCGACCGCTTTCGATGCTTACGGTTGACTACAAGATTCTGAACAGCATATTAGCATCGAGATTGCTGGGTCACATGAGATCCCTGGTGCATGACGATCAGGCGGGATTCATCCCCAAACGTAACACGACAATGAATATCCCCCGCCTGCTCCGCTTGCTGGAGGAAGCTCACGCTGAGGCCCCCTGTCCCTTAATCCTCTCGATGGACCTAGAAAAGGCTTTCGACAGCTTGGAGTGGGAATACCTCCGCAGAGTGCTTGCTCACTTTGGTCTGGGGGAGGGGTTCCTGCGGTGGACTACGGTACTATACGCTTCGGCAATGGCCAGAGTGCGATCGGGCCCGCTGATTTCCCAACAATACCCAGTGGAACGGGGTACGAGGCAGGGACGCTCGTTGTCCCCCCTGCTCTTTGCGCTCGCGGTGGAACCCCTGGCGCTATCAATTCGAACTGGGGCCTACTTCAAGGGGTTGCGGACCTTGACGGGGCAGCAGTACATCTCCCTTTATGCCGACAACCTGTTGCTCTTTCTTGAGGATGTAGGCGATGCCTTGGCCGGGGCCGACACAGCATTTATGACATTTGGAGAGCTTTCGGGCCTTAGAGTGAACTGGGCCAAAACTTGCCTGTTCCCGGTTCGAAGGGGGGAGCTCCGACCGGACACAGCCAGGGTGATCAGGTGGGAGCCCAGCTGCCTTCAATACCTAGGGGTGTATGTTTATCATGACCCTGCCGATATCCTCGACGGCAATATCTCCTGTTGTATTCGGGCACTGAAGGGCAGTATGAGCTTTTGGGCCACCCTGCCGCTGTCGGTGGCAGGACGAATTGCACTGCTGAAAATGGTGGCGCTCCCTCGGCTATTATATTACTATAGGACGCTCCCAGTCTGGGTCCCGCCGGCCACCTTCCGGACCTTAAATTCGATGCTAGTGGCGTTCCTCTGGGGATCGGGCTGCCGTAGAGTGGCGCTTAAGACCATGATGAGACCTAAATCAGAGGGAGGGCTGGCGGTACCCGACTTTGAAAAGTACTATTTGGCCGCCCAGCTGCAGATTTACACCCAGGAGGTAGCGCGAGAGTTTCGAGGACCGGAGGAGGAAAGAGGGCGCGGTATACCCAGGCATGTTATATCCTACATTGCACTGCAACAAAGGTTAGCCTTGAGGGACTTCACGCATGAAGAACGCACCATACGGTCGTGCTGGAACCGAGTGCATTGCCGGGCGGAGCTGAAACGCCTGTATGCCCCGGAGATACCGTTGGGGATGCTCACTGCCTTGCCGCGCGGTGGCGATTGGTCACGATTAAGGCATTGGGAAGACGCGGGGCTACAACTGGTGGGCGACCTCTATGAGGATGTAGTGTTGCTGCCCTTTTGGGTGATTCTGGACCGATTTGACATTCCCCGGGGCGATTTCCTGCTTCACGCAGCGGTCACGAGGGCAATCCAGACGCACTGGCAGAAGGGTTTGGAGGAACCGCTGACCTCAGCGGCGTGCCAATTTGTCATGATTTTGTCAGGGATGGTCAAAGCAGTAACGTGCTTGTACTCCAGAATGGTCAATGAGAGGCTACTCCCACTGGATGCACTCAGGACCCGATGGGAGGCTGACATAGGAAAAGACATACCGGAGACTACGTGGGCGCAGCTGATGCGCCGAGCCTGGAAGGGTACTCGTCACGCTCGACTTCAGTTGGTTCACTTTTACATACTGCATCGGGCCTACTTGACCCCGGAGAAAATACAGAAATATTTTGCCTCGGACACAGCGGCTTGCCCCAGATGCCGGACGACCACGGCTGACCTCATACACATGCTGTGGTCCTGCCCTGCGCTGTCCTTATACTGGACGCTGATAGGGGACACCCTTAACGGGGTTACTGGGAGGGCCCTGGTGTTTGACGCCGCGGTCGGGATCCTGCATCGGTTCCCTCACACTCCTAAAAACATAATCTCTAGTAAATTTATTGACCTGGGGCTAATACTAGCAAAGCGGGAGATAACCAGACACTGGAAAGCACGGGTTGGTCCAACAGGCACTAAATGGCACAATGAACTTCTAAAATGGGCTGCGGGGGAGAGCACCCTGAGGTATCAATTGGCGAGGCGGCAGCAGAACGAGAAGGCGTTAGAGACAGCACAGGAGTGGGAGGCATTGGTGCAGGCCCTGCGCGATCACAGCACTTCCAGTGACTCCGATAGTGATGACGGTGAACAGCCTCCGTCCCTGTAGAGATATTTAGATGCGGAACTTCCATGACGAAGGAAAAGGTTTCCTACCACAAGTTCTTTGCACACACACTAGCGCACCGATGGCGGGGTGGGAGGGAGGAGGTGGATAGAGGCAGAGGGAAGTGGAGTAAGCTTCCACCGACATTGAAGATTTTTCATACTGAATGTTTGGCACTTGGTCCTCTGGGGGGTTGGGTCGGGTGGGAGGCGTGGGGTGTTTTCAAGTTGTTTAGAAAAGCAGAAGAGGACCTTTCATTTATTTTGGTCGACACCAGAAGACCACAAGACCCGCACATATTGGTTCAACGTAAACGCCGCCCAGCCTCCGGGATGTGGGCTGAATGGCTGTGTGGTAGTGGTATTTCGTTACCGGGGTTTCTTTCCTTTATTTGTCAACTGATAATGTGTCATCGGGCCGATATGTAACTTTGACTAATTCCTGCAATAAAAATATATAAAAAAAAAAAAATGCTTCTTCACTGATATAGCATTAATGAGACAGGCACTAATGTTCCCCGGCCTAAGTGTGTCAGCTAACATATCAATTGACATGAGCTCCGTTGAAAAACTAAACCCACAGTCCACACAAACATAGTCCCTTGTAGGCATTGCATTAGCCAAAACATACAAGGCAGTACAGGGGAGACTTATATGTGAAGTGGGTCCCATCCAGCACTGAGCAGGGAATATTGTCACAAGGCCGGGTAGGTCATTACTGACTTAGAACTGTGGGGGGCACCCGTCATGTATGTTGCAGGGGAGCATACTCACCAGTCATCAGGCCACAGGTTGGAAAGGGTGTTTGGTTCTCCCTCCCCCTCAATGGCCAGACATATGTCTATGTGACAAAAAATGTCAGTCATTTATTTATGAGCCTGGATGGGCCTTGATTGTTCATTGTTCATTTGCAGTGCACTGGTCACATGTAAGAAGCCAAGTGAAGAAGACAAACAAGCATGGGTACTGCCTGATGTGTGTAGAATTGTAAAGGACACATATTGACTTCAAAAGGCCCCAGCATTGTCATACTATGCAGAGTGTGGTTCAACAAATTCAACTATTCACATAGCCATCGAATCCTGGCACCCTTGCACCATGTTGCAAGCTAGGCTGTTCTTGTACCTTGTCTTTACTCTGTGCACCTCATATGTGATATACTTGTGATCATCTGAATACATTGCAGCATTGCATAACTATGTCGATCATGAGGGCATTCAACTGTGCCTCCTGCTACAAATCCAACATACAGACATTACCAGGCATTTATGACGTAAATGTACTTTACTTCATATGTACACAGTGTACATGTTCAGCATTCACAGAGCAATGTACTATGTTTTGTCTTGTAGGTAGACCAGACCCATACACTGATGGTGAACTGGCGACTTTATGAGATTTCAGGGCTACTAGTAAGTGTCACATGATTGTTTCTCTCCTCTGTAAGGATTGTATGTGTTTGCTTAAATGGGTTGCAGTGAGATGTGCAAGGGGGTCATCACTCTGCGGAAACAAGCTGTATCTTACACGTGGATTCACAACAGAAGTAGGACAAAGTTGTATGTGCAATTGACAGGACCAAATTGCTATATGGAATCATTTTCAATGTATGCAGGCCCACATGATGGAAGTCTCTTGTTGTGCAACGTTTGTGGCAGCTATGGTGTGGATGCTTATGGCACATGTACCATCACCTGCCTCAAAACCAACTGATGGTCATTGAATCTAATGTCTCTCACCCATACAATGGACAGAAAGTGCCAACATGTGAGCTGAATTATATGACACAAATGTTGCATCGGATAGACTGTGATTTTCCTGACACAATATGTTTGCCCAAGTCCAAATTTGAGAAGGAATCAGGTGTGGCGGGGTGTAACACATATTCCAAACCATGCAATTGTAAACAGCACATCATTTATTGACATGTGCACAGTGGAAATGTTACCAATATATGTGTCCTCCTATCACATCATACCATGCACATGCCTGCAGATTACCGTCCTACCAACATTAGTACAGTCTAAATGATTGAAGGCATGCCAGAAATTCATGTCACTCAAACGGAAAATTGTTTTGTGAGCCATACATGTACCTGTAGTACAGCGCCCATCCATAGTTGGGACTCCGGTCGACTTGGGGTACCGTGTGAGCAGCTCTGCATACCAAAACATGATTCGATCCTAGTGTAGATGCTACATATGTATTTGTGAGGTGGAATAGATAACATGTATCATTCATGATAGCATAACCAGTGGGCAAGTTACATATCCCCATTTGTTTCAGTGAATGCATAAGTGCATTGTCCATGCCAATGACTTACTTGGGTTTGCCCCTTAGCCTCCATTAATCATGATATGTGGCAACTGTATTCCACATCATGGGTACCAGGACATTCCTCAGAGTACTGCATATCTGTGACATGTGAGATGGGGTGCCAGAGGTGATCTTGCCAAAATGGCATGGTGGTACAAATGAAGGTGTGATAAACGCAATGTGAACATGGAGGAATGACCTTCTTTCGGCCTGACTGCTGCACATTGCTACTGTAGGCGTGCACATGGGAATGTATGGTACTATTTGAGTGGCAGGTCCACACAGGCTGCAATGAATTCTACACCAGTGCAGACGTAGTAGGTATGAGCGGATGTAGGGCATCACTATTCCACACATGCCAATGCTGTTATATGCCTATCTCCTGCCACATATATCCAATGTCCTGTAATAGACATGTGACATACATTTGCAGTGTTTTAGGAGAAATAAGGCCAATGTGTTAAGTACCGCAGGCATATATCCACTGTGTTGTCAGCATACAGGCCATTTCTCAGTCCACCTACTGCTGCCGTTACCCATACTGTCTCCCCCATGGAATGTCACCATTGAACCATTTTTGCTAATTACCTGCAAGATACAGCAAAATATACTCATACATATGAGATCTAGAACATGCATGCACACACTCATCACATGGGTAAAGAATGAGTTAATGTGCATCTAGGTAACAATTCTTGCAGAAATTTATGGGCACACTTTTGGATAGAACCACATGCCATTGGTATGTTTCCATTATGTGGTCTAGGTTAAAGTGTTTCAGGTATGTCCATGTGTCACCCTTGGAGAAGTGTCCAGCAGGTCTGTTGATTTGGAGGTAGCTAGCCACACTCTCTCTGCTGTGTCTCAAATACGGGCACAGTGTCAATCTATGCTGCAATGTGTGTGGCCTAGTGTAACTGACATAACAGTGAAGCATTGCTAAGGCACAATACGTGTAAATGCTACACATTACTAATTTCACATAGGTGATAGGCAATTGATTTTACCCTCCAGCATGCTACATTACTATCCCCAGGGAGTACCTAGATAGACCATGAGTACGAATCCACATGTACCCAACATAATTGTGTAGAGACTGTCTTAAAATGAACATGGGTCAATGTTTATTAGGCCAGACACTGCCATTTCATGTACCTACAAAGCAAAGACAGGCGTACTTTTGCATTGTAACTTTAGGAAAAGAACATGCTTCTTGTGACGTTTGGTCATGATGTATTACACAGATGTCTAATATTTGGCTGGACATGCCACTTGTGCAGCTATTTGTTATGCATCCAAGTAACTGATGAAAACGTGGACAAGTTCCGCTTGGTCTGATACATATGTCCTTCCCCCCAACAGACACATAGCCCTTGAGAAGGAACACCAGTACTGCATCAGAAAGAAGAGGTACCGCCACATCAGGCACATAGTCAAGGGATTCCAGATAATTGGGAGCCAGTACAAAAAGGCAAGAGCAGTAGGGGCCTGGAACTCACTGCCTTGGGCCAACACAGCACTGGACAGGGCAAGCACTAGGCCTGAAGTGGCCCTCTCACTTGTGCCTGACCCCCATACAGTAGCTGGACCCCCACAGAACCACCACCAGCAGTGGCACCACATGCGGTGCCCCATACTCCTGCTCAGCCTACGGGCTTTATGAGGCAAGCCCTGAAGCACAATGCAGGCATTAAATTGAGACTGGCAGGGCTTGAACTTCAGGTGGCAACACTGTTGCAGATGGTGAAAATATTATAGCAATCTGTGGACAAAATGACTGAGCAGATGTAGGCCCCCCCATTGTTTTGTCCATCCCAAGTTATTTTTTGTATTGTTCAGTGTATATAGTTTTATCATAGGTTAACATAGGTATTAGCTTAGCGATAGGGTAGGTTAGTTTTAGTTATTTTTATAGATTTCAATATTTAGGCTTTGTTAGGTGAGGATATGGGTGGGTAGATTGTTAAGAGGGTGGGGGGGGTTAATGTTTTGTATGTGTATTACACATTTTATTTTATTTATTTAATGTTTAGGTAGTTTGTGTATAGTTAAGTAGGCTAGGTTAGTGTTAAGTTAGGATAGTGTAGTTGATTTAGCATAGGTTGTTTAGGCATAGTTTAGGTAGGAATAGTTAGTGTAGTTTAGTTAATTTTGGATATTAATTTTTAATGGTGTTTTAAATAAAGCATGTTTAGCACTTTCACAACTGGTTGCTCATTGTCTGCGTGGCAGTTGTCATATATGCTATGTTTGGGTAGAGCACATGCTGAAGCATTTCCTGGCAGTGTTTGTTTACATGTGTACCTAGGTGAGGCACCTATGGAGTGGATCCTGAAGTTTGCAATTGAATCACATAAGGGATCTTCAAATGTTATTGAGCACTATAAGTGGCACTCTTGCTGTGAAATGGACACACAGTCCAATACCAGGTATTAACCTAATGTTGCACTGTGTGTTTTTGTGATGCTACATGTTAGGTATGTATGATTGAGTCAAACCATAGTCCCTAAACTTGGATGTGTTGTGTGCCACACTGATGGCAGCCACTTACACGCTCTCCCTAGCACCATTTTGTTGTCACATCCCTGTTGTCTGCTGGCCAGTATGCATGAAAGGTATCCCCCCATCTGTGCAGAAACGTCATTCAGTCAAACCATTGACTTATTACTTATTGTAGCACTTCATGCATGTGACCTTGGGTAACGACTTACTACTTTAGATGCACATAGGGATCACAAAAACTATATTGCATGGCATGTGCAGTTTTACTTTAGGATTGATGATACACATTTTACTTTAGATAGTAGGCAGTGTCTCTAAGGTCAGCACTTCCAGTATGGTCAGAGAACTGCTACCGGACAGTTTTTTGTTGGAAAGAAGGAACATCCACATCGTCGTCCTCTGATGTGTGTGGTGCCTCCCGTGAGGAGGGTGTTGTCCATGCCGATAGAAATGTAGGCACACACCAGGGGCTGAAGATGTGGATCCCCTGTCGCTAGCAGCATTTATTTGCCTCAACTAGTATGGCAGCAAAGCACTAAGAAGGGCCTGCTGGTTTGCCAGCACAGCAAAAACGTTTGGGTGTAAGGCACCCATTGTCGCTATGTAAGAATCCTGCTTCAACTCCATGGTCTCCAGGATGTAGAGGATCACCTCCAGCTGGTTGGCAACCTTGTTGGTGTCACTTCAGCAGGGCAGTTGTTTGTGCTCTGCCTCATGACACCCGCAATGCCAGCCAGAGACTGTTCCAAGTCCTGGAGTGGAGTGTAGGGGCCTCCTATGGACTCTGAGGTGTCTTTATTGGGACTGAGGCACCTACGGATTCCTTCTAGAGTGCCTGCCACGGTCTCCATCCCTGCCTGCACGCATCTCCAGCACCTGCTGGACTTCTGCCGCATGATTTTGGAATTTAACTTGGGGGTCTTTGGAGTACAGAGCTGAGGGTGGGATGACTGGTGGTGTTTGTTGGGTGATGAGGTATCAATTTTCAATGTCAATTTATTTAAGGGAGCGGTCTTTAAAAACAAACACCATTACACCAAATGACATTTTTAAATAGTACTACTACATACTTGTATAAACAGATACAATCGTTAGTGGAATTATTACACAGTTAATCTACAAACTACTTCTGTGCAACAATTATTTAAAAATTCATTTAAAATAGAGATTTGGAAAGTCCATGTCTTAGTAACAGCCCATATATAAGACGGCATTTTGCTTTTCGGAATTTTTATGGTTGTCCAATAGTTTTAAAAAATCTATTTTGATTTCCACAGAGTTTCAGACAATTTCCTTTAAATACAAATTTTAAAGTTTTACCTCCCTGCATACTAGGGGGATTGAGGACCCGCCGAGTCAGGTGATTACTACTTCTCTACACGTTTGTTTATTCATACTGTTCAGTAGTATTTTTAATAATGGCTTCCATTCTTTTAATAACTTTGGGCATACCCAAAAAATATGTTGAATAGATTCATATTTGTATCCGCATAATCTGCAGTCTCGATTTTCCCTTTGATCCTTCCATAAGGGGATTAGGTCTTTTGTTTCCCCCATGCCAAGACGCAGTCTCATAAATTGATGTTTTAGGGTAAGTGAGAAATAGGCTGATAAAAATTCCTGAAGCTTCCTTATCCCATATGAGCTGATCATCGTCCAGGCATACCGTCTTTGAAGTAAAGTATTCTCATCCGTTGAGTGAGACAAAAGTTTTATTGCAGAGTTGATTAGTTTACTGAAGGCCTTCTTCCCTATGCTGAGGTTCCAAATGTCTTGGGCATATAGGTCCTCTATCACCTGGTTTAAATAACGACCCCAGGTTCCTTGCATTTTCTTTTCTTTTTGTGTGTCTATTTCTTTCCAGCATAGTTGGTCTACGGTCCCACTTTCAGAAGCACACAACCTCCAACATAATTTAATAAAGGAACCTTTTTTCCGAAATACCTGATTTAGCAAGCCAAACTCTAGCCACACCTGAGCTGGCGATGCGCTTTGTTGGATATGGAAAACTTTTTTATAGACTTTTGTTTGTATTTTGTTCAAGGCAGGGATTTCATATCCTTTCATTATTTCAGTGCCGTAGGTTACTGTTGGCATTAACTGTGCATGCATGACAGTTAATTGGTTACCGTATGACAGCTTAATTTATTTTTTAATACGTTAAAACTGTATATCAGGTTTTGAGTTTTTAGCCACATTGTGGTGAGCTGTGATTTATAGCTCAATTTTTGTTCGGCCTTGAATCCAAGATATTTAAAGGAGGCGACTGCCTCAACTTTTTCCCCCTCTATATGCCATATGTATTTATTGTATTTGGCATCCACGTTTGTTTTTAATAAATTCAGTTCTAGCCCTTGTGCTGTCAAATATTTGGCTAAGGCACTCATTCATCGTTGTTAGCCGATTGGAGTTTGACTTAGTAGCACTAGATCATCGGCGTACTTAAGGCACCGGATTTCCTCATTAACTATCGATGGGGGATGACTATTGATTTCCAGAAGAGCCTTTTCAAGGTCATATATATACAGATCGAAAAGAGTTGGAGCTAACATGCACCCCTGTTTCAGACCATTTTGGGTGTATATTTTCTTAGTTATCCACCGGCCATCCTCTAATTTTACCCGACTCCATGTGCAAGAGTATAATTCTCTGATGGCATTTATTAACTTTGGAGGGATGCCCCAGATGTCCAGTTTTTCCCATAATCGTTTACGGGGCACGCTATCAAAAGCTTGCTTAAGGTCCATAAAGCAGGCAAGCAAGCGGATGTTCTTAAATTTGGCTTTTTCATCGAACAATGTTAATGCCGTTAGGTGCCTGCTCCAGCCCGGAACTCTGTTTGTGCCCTTGGGATGCAGTTATAATCGTCTGACCATTTTTTCATTTGGGTTAGCAAGCAGCTCGCTTAGAACTTAGCTTCAACATAAATTAAAGCGATTAATCTATAGTTTATCGGCTTTGTTGAATTTCCCCCTTTAAAAATTGGTTGGATGATGCTTTCCCTCCATGATTCTGGAATTTCGTTTGTCATGAACAGCTCGTTGAAGAGTGGAGTAAAATAATGGGCCCAATATGAAGCTTCTCTCTTGAAAAGGGCATTGGGGATTCCGTTGGGGCCTGGTGCACCCTCTGAGTTTAGTTTCTTTATGATTTGTATTAAGTGATTTATTTCTGTTAATTTATCGGAATTTTGACATTGTGGGGCGATGTGTTTATTATTCAAATTGATGACCCCAAGGGGAGTCTGTGTTTTTTGCGCTGTGCTCCTCCTACTGTCCTTTTTTGCTATTTGACTAACTGGTGTTGATTTGAGCTTTGGTTCTTTATACATGCTCATTATGTGAGGTACCCACGTATCCTCATTTATCCCTGAGTTTTGATGTCTATTTTTCCAGAGTGTTAGTGAATTTATCTGATACCAGAAATGTTTTCCGTTCCGTTGTTTACTTGCCAGAAGAAGTTTATTCCATATTGTAACGCGGTGTCTGGTTTCGGCAGTTTTTCTTATATTGTATTCTTTTTTTTTTTTTTTTTTTTTTTACTTTATTGTGCATTTAAATACGATTACAACCATGGGCCTACAACTACAGGGGCCGGCCGCTAGAACAAGTAAAAGCGATCATTGTTCAGCAAAAATCTGCGGCCGATCTCACCGGGCCGGGGCATCGTTGTAATCATTCGGCTCCCACACATTCAACAGACATCTCCGGGCCTCAGGCAGCAGAGCAACTCGGGTGACACACTCCATTACGGCATGCACCCTAGTCAAATACGCAGCCACCTCCCGGCATTCCCAGATGATATGGAGGAAAGTAACACTCAAACCACATCCACGCTTACATAACCCATCCGCAGAGAAACCCATGGAGACCAAACGAGGATCGGTAACATACACACGATGAAGAATTTTGAGTTGGACGAGACGGAGACGGGCGGGAATGGCGACCTCCTTTGGGGAAGACAGTGCAGACTGCCAGTCTTCATCATCCAGTTCCAACCCGTCCCCAGTCCAGGCCTCCCTGAGACGCACAAGGAGATCTGCCCGATTGTTGATTAAATTCTTATATATTAGTGAAATCGTACTATCAGGCAGATGACCATCAAGTACTCGGTCTTCCAGTGGGGAGGACTCAGGAACATTGGCATCGGCAGCGAAGACCGATGTCAAGGCATGGCGGACCTGTGCATATCTAAAAAACTCTCTTTCACTCAGCTCATATTCATTCTGCAGTGTCTCAAAAGTCTTAACCGCACCCTTCACCCAAAGGTCACCCATTCTGCTTATACCAATCATATCCAATTTCTCAAAACCTTTCATTGTCCAGAGGCATCCCAATCTCTCCGACGCATACAAAGGGGTCGCACATGTCAATCGATCCTTCCAGCCCAGGGCAGCATTTGCATCACTCCAGACGCGCACAGCAATCTTAGTGGGCCCTGTTAAATTTCTCCCTGCTGCCCTAGAGTAGAGCGCCCTGTTGTAATTCCCACCCGGCAACTGATGCTTGTCCATCTCAAATGCCGGATTTGGGCTGGGTGCATACAATGCGTATTAATCACGCACAGCTGAGAGGCCCAATAGTACCGCCTGATATCCGGAAGCGCCATGCCCCCGTCATACCAGGGAAGAGTTAGCTTAGCAAGAGCAATTCTTGCACGGCCATCCCAAATGAGCCTCCTCTGTAGGCTTTCCACCTCCCGAAAGTAACTTGCCGGGATGATGTCAAACGAATTCTGGAGTGCGTATAAAAACCGTGGCAGGGACATCATTTTAAAGAGCGCGGCACTACCGAGCAGTGACAGTGGCAATCTACGCCAACGAACCACGTCAAGCTTCAACCTCTGAAGAGGGGTGAGAAGATTGCGCTCGTAACGAGCAACAGGGCCTAGCGATACGAAGATCCCCAAATATTTAACCCGTCTGGGAAACCTGAATAGGAAATCTACGTGGCAAGGGAGGGAGGCCACCTGAAAGTACATACACACGAGATTTAGCCCAATTTATGATCAGACCTGAATTCTTGCCGAACGAAGTGAGAACATCAAACAAGACGTTAAGCGATTTATGGGGAGAGGTAAGGTATAAGAGAATATCGTCGGCATACAGCGAGATCCGGTCTTCAAAATCGGGAGTCCACTGAATACCCTTTATCGATAGCTCCCATCGGAGCCAGGCTGCAAGGGGCTCTAAGGCAAGTGCAAAGAGTAGGGGGGACAGCGGGCACCCCTGTCTCGTACCCCTCTCAAGAGTGAAGGAATTGGATACTCAGCCGTTAACAACCACCTGAGCCAGCGGTTCCCTGTAAAGAAACTTCACCCACCCGATAAACTCCGAACCGAAGCCAAATTTCACGAGGGCGGCCCAGAGATAAGGCCATTCTATCGTATCAAAGGCCATCGTGGCGTCCAAGGAAGCCAAGATGGCCGGCTCTTGAAGAGACCCCGCCCTCTCGAGAACACCATGCAAGCGCCGCAAGTTGAGTGCGGTGTTCCGATGTGGGATAAAACCAGATTGATCCGGATGGATCAGGTCACAAATCACCGTAATCAGACGATTGGCGAGAACTTTGGCTAGGACTTTAGGTTCCGCGTTCAACAGGGAGATGGGCCTGTACGAGGGGCAGCGATCCAGAGGCTTGCCCTCCTTAGGAATTACCACAATTGTTGCTAAACGCTTATCACAAGGGAGGGCGCCAAGGTCTCGTGACTCCAGGAACATATCGCGGAGATATGGTGCGACTTTATCGGGGCGCAGTTTGTACAATTCAATTGGCAAACCGTTCGGGCCCATAGCCTTGCCCGAACAAACAGAACGAATAGCGTTCGCAATCTCATCCGCAGACAATGGAGCATCCATTAACTCTCGGTCTTCCTCGGATAGGCAGGGCAGCGCAATATCGCACAGCAACAAATGGGAGTCTTCCTCATCTCTATCAGACACCGGGGAATACACAGTACGAAAATAACCCGCATAACACTCCACAATCTCACTTGGGTCAGTCACACACTCTTCATTCAAAGTCTGAATCACGGGGACCACACAATTTGCCCTTTCTTTCTTATCAAGCCACGCAATCAATTTACCCGCCTTGTCCCCTACATCATACAATCTGCCCTGCTGCTCCCTGTACATTGTTTTGGCAGCATCCGTGACAAGGGACTTATAGTCCAGCTGCTTCAAACCAAGGGCGTGGAGTCTATCTTGGATAACGCCTGATTCTAGGTCATTCTCCAGTTCAACTATTTCCGCCTCAAGACGCACAACCTCTTGATTCTTAGTTTTCTTGACTTCAGAAATTAAGGATAAGGCATGTCCACGAATAACAGTCTTGAAAGCTTCCCACAGGGACACAGAAGAGGAAACAGACCCCTCGTTTTCAAGGAAGTAGTGGTCTAGGGACTTTATCAAACTGTTACGGGTCTTGGGATTACGCAAATACCAGGGGTTAATGGGGGTGACCCGCCCCGCACCATTCACCCCAGTATCCATAGAAAGCCATAATGGGGAATGATCAGAGATGCCCCGGGCCAGGTGTCTGATCTCTCTAACAGAAGGGGACTGGGCAGCAGGCATGAGAATGTAATCGAGTCTGGAGAGACTTCCATGGGCCCCAGAGTGAAAGGTATACTGACTCTGCGTCGGATGCATCAACCTCCAGCAGTCTACCAATCCAAAAGTGTCCAAAAACCCACCAAGCCATGACTGGGACTTAGAAAGATCTCTAGGGGGTGACGATCTACGGTACCAGAAACAACAGAATTAAAATCCCCACCCATAAGGAGAGTGCCATCAGGGATCTCCAGCATCACATGCCCGATATCTGAAAAGGTGGAGGTCTGGAGACCCGGGGGAACATATACAGTGAGCAACGAAAGAGTCTTACCCTCCCATCTACCAGTGAGGGCGGCGTAGCGCCCCCTATCGTCGAGGATTACATCGTCAATCTCCAGGGGGAGAGAGGACCGAACAAGAATACCTACCCCCCTAGAACCAGTGGTGAACCCGGAGTGTGCAACCAGGCGATAACCCCACCTATTCATGGCCTGGCACATATTTCCCACCAGATGCGTCTCCTGCAAAAGAACCGCATCGGGGGACAGGCGACGCAAGAACTGCAGTACCACTCCCCGTTTTATTCGATCACCCAACCCATTGACATTCCAAGATATTAACCTCAACCCACTACCCCCCATCCCAACAAGTGATGCAGAACTCACCCCACAAAGAGCAGAACATTCGAAGCATGGAGAAAAACAATACGTTGCCTTGAGAAAGAAAAACAAACTCACAAACACCCCTTCCCACCCCCCAACCAACTCCCGTTACAACTCCCCCCTCCCTGCACCCCTGCAGTAGACTAAAAACCCACCCCAACATGCAGTGTGCCTGTCGCCCTAACATTTCCCAATCTACAAAAAGACCCTGGAGGAGGAAAGAGGCCCATCCCCCGCCACCCTAGGGAGAACATCAGTAAAATACGTGCGTATGAAAATTATAGAGCCCAGCTGAACAATGTCTAGTATTCGGAGATCAGGGGCCGAGTCATCATTTCTGTTCAGGCTCACCACCCTCTGCACCACCAGGGTGCTCAGTTCGGTCGTTCCGGGCAGGCAGAGAATCCAGCCAGTCACTCACGTTCTGTGGCTGGTCAAAGAAAAATGTCCAGTCCTCGTACTCCACACGAAGCCTGGTAGGGAAAAGCATTGTGTATTTCAGGCCTAAGTCTCGGAGACGTCGCTTCACACCCTGAAAACCCATCCTTTGCCTCTGGACGAGCTAAGTGAAGTCCGGGTAAAAGTTAACTGTGGAGTTCTCGAATTTCACCGGGCCGCTCACCCTCGAAGCCTGCAGGATAGCATCACGGTCCCTGAAGTGAAAAAGCTTGGCGATGATAGGCCTCGGAGGGGCGCCCGGTTTCGTCTTTCCACCCGGAACGCGATGGGCACGCTCCACTGCAAAGAACTTGCTCAGTCCAGAAGGGGCGAGATGGTTCAGGACGAGGTCCTCCACCAGGAGATCCATCGAACTGATGATTCTTAGGGTTTTCCGGGACACCTATGACGCGGATGTTGTTGCGTCTTGCCCTATTCTCAAAATCTTGCAGCCGATGAGACATGAGATCATTAGTTGATTTCAGATCGCAAAGTTCGGTTTGAAGTTCCGACACATCGGCCGTGAGGCTAGAAGTCTTCAAATCCAGCGATTTCACCTTCTCGTTGGTCAGGGTGACATCGATGGCAACCGTGTCGATTTTATGAGCAAGAGCCTCATACTGTTGGCCGATGGTCTCCTTCATGTTAGCGATGGCGCTCATGACGTCTTGAAGAGACGGATCAGTAGGGGCGGTTGAGTCTTCCTTGGCGTCCTCCGGGGTACGGCTGGCGCCACCAGGGGATCCTTTAGATTGAGTATACCGGTCCATAATGTTGGTTTGGACCGTCCCCCGCGAAGGGGCGCCTTGGTCTTCCGTTTCTCGGCTTCGCTCCTGGCCGCCATACTGGAAGATGCGCCCCGGAGGGGCCCGTGAGACCTAGTGAAAATGGCCGCCTGCGGGCAAGTCACCAAAAGTCCACAAAAACAGGCTTGTGTGGCCGAGGCAAAGACACAGTTCGACCCGACTGCGTAGAGGATAGAGTCTCACTCTAACTGAACAGAGGCTGGACAGATCTCCGACCGAATGGAACTGTCCCGCAGTTAGACAATGCCAGGACCCAAAAGTGAAACCGAAAGTTGATATAGGGCTACTGGGGGAAGACCCCTCCGCCGTTGTTATTCAACTTCGTCCCGGCGTCACAATTTGCCAAGTCCCCGGCTTACCGCAGGGTGGGCCTCAAAAGTTTGAATCAACGTAGTTTCGGTTCCCAAAGTCCGAATCAAAATTTTAAAAGAGTTAAGAGATCAGCTGAGGTTCCTCTTCACTATTCCGTCCAAAAATTCAGGATGTCGTCAGGATAAGTTGCGAAGAGTGGCGAGGGTCCCGGGAGCTCTGTGCTCACGCGGCCATCTCGGATGCTTGTGTGGGCTCCTTCCTTACATTGTATTCTTAATTGTTTCGTTTTTTTAAATCTTTTTATTGTTTTAAAAACTAAGAAAAGGAATAGACATATCTGGTGTCATACATTCAAGCATAATAATAGGTGAATCGGTACAAAATCAGGATAGACACGATGCGGTAAGTGAGTAGCTGAGACGCCTGCACTGATAATTACCAAACAGGATTAACGACATTGCAATCTACCCCCCAACTCAGGCAACTCAGAACCCACCCACCCACAGAATCAGGATAGTAAAAGAAGCACGTTCACCAGATACTAGAATATGGACAAGTACAGGATAATTCCCAATATTATTGAAGAGACTGAAAGAGAGAGTGGAAAAAAAAGGAAAACCATAATAACTAATGCTAAAACAAAACGAAACAATAGGCCCATCCCCCCACCCTGCACCCCTGCATATGGCTATCGCCTAACCCCAACTAGCAGTGTGCCTGTCGCCCCAACTAACTAAGTTCTAAAAGTAGAAAAGAATACAGAGGAGGAGAGTTTCATACAGGCTCCCGGTCTCCCTTCCCCCCGCCAGCAACGAACAACCCTTGTGGAAACCAGAAAGTAGCCAGAAGTTATAGACAGAGCTAAACAGGGAAGACGTTAAACACCGCCCAACCTTCCGCAAACATTATGGTAACAGATCCCGTGTCCTCTAAAGCCCCGAAATCAGACCCAGGCAAATAATCTCATCCTTGGCCCTTCCGATCCCTCATGCAAATTCTGTCTGACAACACCATCACAATCCCAGGAGAATCAAAGTTCGAAAGGAGTTCAATAAAGATCAGTCTGGGACAGGTCAAAAACGATGAGTCTTTGCAAATCTCAGCCACACATATGATCTCCCTCACCAACATTAAGACCAGATGTTGATTCCTCCGTAGATGTAGGAAAACCGCTAGGGAGGGAAAAGACGACTTTGCCTTACGATAGTCACTAATGGAAGTCTCCAGGAGTGAAAAACCAAGTAGATCAGACTCTATCGACAGCGATGGTGATTGCTGCGATACTGTCAAAGAACCAAGTCCGCAAGCACTCTGCGTTCTAGCCAAGGGCATCAACACTTCTTCCAGCACAGTGTCCTCATCCTCCGGCACTATGTACCTCGTGGGAAATTCAGGTTGTTGTTCTTGCGATAAATCAGGGTCCGGACTCGGGCACCCAGTTTGATGATACCAGCGATCATTTTGTGAACAATAGCTTCCAGATGTGAATGAAGTGCCCCGATGGTGGCCAATACGGTCTTCAATGACGGTTCACAGTTCCGCCGACCCATCTCCGCTCTGTCGATTTCAATCATAGGCGTGTTCCCCAGAGAGCCCAGTTTCTCCGGGGGAATAAGCAAGAGCGGAGAGGACAGCATGTGAGGGTGCACCATTGGACAAACAGCCTCAGTGTGTGTCCCGCTACCATCAGCAAGGGCCCCAACCCAGCAGACCCCGTGGGCGGCAAACCAGGGCGCCGGGACAGGGACACCCCCCCACAGAGCCACAAACAAAAATTGACACCACTCCTTCGATTTCAATCAGGCCCAACGACCGCCATCAGAATCGGGCCAGGATAACCTCCACTGCGAGAGACCGGACCCTGTCTGAGTCCCACGGCTGATGTTGTTCAACTATAACCCGGCTGGGCCAGTACTCGAGGTCCCGGCTCACACGCTGGGTTAGGCCAAGATCCAAAACACGACACAACTCCGTCAATCAGGGCGATAAAATTCCTGGGATTGCTCCATCATACTCAGCAACGGTTCATCTACTCGGGGGTCGGACGTACGTTCAGGACATATGACAGGATTATCTGGCTGAAGACGGAGGTCGGCGGAGCCGGGAGCCTAAGCGGCCATCTTGGTTGCTAGTGAGCTCCTCCGTATTCTTAATTTTTTAACCTCACTACTGTCAGGTTTTCCCCCTATTTTTAACTGGTTTGAGACTGACCTTATTTTGCGCACTATTAGGCTTTTCTGCTTGCGTAGGTTGTAACTGAACCAAGGATGGTGACTGCTTGTCCGGTTGGGCTTCCTGTGATACATAGAAGGATATTGCCTCTTGTTGTCCATGAAGCTTTCCATTAGGGCTCCTGTTAGATTTTACCAAGCTCTTAATCTCTCGCCCTTTCCGGCTTGAGGGGACTCTAAACTTCCGGTTTCCTCTGAACTTCCTTGAGAAATCATCTGGAGACCCAGCGATGCTGTTGGCCCTTCTTGAAACTGGAGATGGTGTCAGAATGGAGTACATATATTGCTGGATGGTGTCTTGGTCGAGGGTTGGCAGGCTTTCATCCTCAGCAGTATCCTCACCAAGGATATGCAGCGGGTCAGGAATTGTTAGTGCATCCTCTGCAGTCGATTAGAGATATGTTGTTGTTGTTGGTCTGTGTTAGATGGGGGTATGAGTAATCTGGTTTACATTCTGACTTTCTACTCATTCCCTGTCAGGACAACATTGATGCTTGCGACATTTGTTCCTCATAGCTTTAGAGGCCATTTTGCATGTAGTTGCTATTCAAATGACAGCATTGCTCACACAACCACTTAGTGACAGGGCTGACCTGTTGTGTTATGACACATGTTGCAACACAGTTACACAGCTCACTGGCTCTGCCATTCATGCACATGCGTTATGAGGTATAGTCCACCTCTCTCTTGGAGATTGGCTTTGTTTTTCATGTTGCCTAGACTGATAGTGTTTTGACATATTGATGTCACTACTGTGCACATTGCAAGTATTCCTCAGGGTGCCTGCATTCCCTGTGACTAGCATTCAGCCCACAGCTCCTGCAAAGGTGAAGTGGGTTTGATCATGTAGGCTGCTTACACACAGTACACCACAACACTCTTCCAAGTTGTTCTGTCTTCATACAGAATGTTCTTTCATGTGGCCAAGGGTTCAGTTCTTCACACAAATCCTGCACTCCTCTACACAGCTTACAACCTTGCAACACTGCAGGAGTATGTAAGGGTATGTAGTTGCCACAGCTTTCCTGTCTTGGTATACTCATGTTTTTTCATGACCAACACAGTTGGCTCCATATTTGTGGACAGTGGGCACTGTGTAGCACCTCTGAGGGATGGGCCCAGTCACACTAAGCAGATTGCTAAGACCTTACACTCAGGCCATTTCATCACTGATGGTGAATGTGAGAAGGTGGCCTGGTATATGCTGTCCACTAATTAAAGTTGGCCCCCTGTACAAGTCTGCATGACCCTATGATGTATGAGGTCAAAGATAACCTTTAGAAAGCTATCCTAGTGGTAGCTGTGGAGAGCAGCCTTCAGGCTTCATCTTGAAGGAATGTAAAGCAGCTTGTTTTACCTGAATATCAACTACTGAATTACTAAATGAAAAGAGAGCCACACAGTAGTTATATAAAAATATGTATTTATTAATATAACACTCTCTACTAATCTCTACATGAGATTAGAACATAAAGCACACAATACTGAATCAATAGAACATTCGTAATTAGCACAATACACAGCAGGCTCCAGAGGGAGACCGAACCATATACAACAAAAATGGTATAACAATCACGACTTAACTAGACACAGTGCCTAGAGCACGTAGAATTGCTGGGACCCCAAAGAACCATCCAAGGCAGTGACACAGGGAGCCCATGGAGGACGCATGCAGTGAGGAAACACGACTGTGTGCTCCGTACAACTCTATGGGAATGTTGCGTTGCAAAGTTATAATTTAAGGACACTTCTATGAGGACTTCAAGCAAGCCCTTTGGAACATAGGCGGTTCTAGAGCCAACCCACCAGTGAGTACCTAAGTACCTGTGTTACCTTTACCAGCGGAGCCGGGTGCATAGGGGTCAAGTGGTGCCAGAAACCTTTTTCGTTTTCAATGGAGAGTTGCAAAGAAGTACTGCTGCTGGGAAGGCGAAGAGTGTCCAGTGCAATCCAAGCCTGTATTCTAGGTGAGAGGATCCTGAAAGCAGAGGGGACAGAGACTGGGTCACTTCAGGTGACCAGGGGCTCGATAGTCGAATGCCCACCAATGTCAGGTGCTTCAGGTGCGAAGAAGGGATGCTTGACTCTGCAGCCACGGGGGCCAGGAGACATTGAGGATGACCAGGATCTGGAGGTGAGCTATCTACAAAGGATGTTGAGTGCTGAGGTGTCGATGGATGGCTAGAGCACTAACAAGCCTTGGCAAATGCAACCCATGCAGGGAGTACAAACAAGTTACGGTGTGGACCAGCAAGGTCCAGGGGACTCTCCAAGCAATGGAAAGTCAGGGCACATATGGATCAACCAGGGAAGCCCAAGAACAAACAAGGTGACCCTCGCCAGGACCCACAGGCCAACGGACCAGGAGTCATGAGGAGACCTCGAGCAAGTTTGCAAAGCACCAACCCACGGAGCAATCGGTGTGGGGAGGCTGGATTTCTTTGGTGCAAATACTGCTCGGGTCAGGACTTCATGGAATACAATGCACAAGCTCAGGAATTTCCAACAAGCATATGCACTTGCAAATGTACGCAGTGCACAGGGGTTCAGGTCACGTGGTCCCCACAAGGGATACTGGTCTCAGAATCGCTGAGAGGGCAGATCCACCTCAGGGACCTTCGGCAACCTACTTCCTGTGTTGTTGAAATCTTTGGAGTCCTCAGGAGCTCAGGAGAAGCAAGCCAGTCAGATGCACTTAGGTGCCTGCTAGTGCAGAGGAGTAACTCCTTTTCTCCAAGGGAGATTCTTAAGTCATGCAGCGTTGTGCAGGCATTCAAAGCACTTGGTTTCTTCTTAGTAGAATCTTGTCCAGGTAAAATCTAAAGATCTGTAGTCAGGTAACCCACTTTATAACCATGGGAAAGGGCTGGACAGATTCTCTGGACCCTCCTAGGGGAGGGGCTGGACAGAGGGGTGGCTACACCCATGTCCTTGTTCAGTTTCACACCAGAGCAGGAGCCAATGGCTCCCAGAACTGGTTTGAGCTGGACTATGCACAGGGACACCAAATGTGCCCCAGTGCAGACTTTCTGGCCCTCTCAGAGTGAACCCGCCCAGCCCCAATACACTAAACCCTGTCTGGGAGGTGGTCACACATCCCTGTGATAGGATTTCTATTGTCATGCCTTCCTCTGCTCAAGCTTGGCTCAGCAGCAGGAGAGCAGAATCGTGTCTGTGGCTGGCGGCATCCATTTTGTGCTGCCCAGGTCGAGAAAGCTGGTACCGGGTAGACTGGTGACAGACAGTAGTGGTTTGAGAAGGGTGGAATCATATCTCCCACACCAGTTACTGGTGCACACTGACTACTCTACAAGCAGATTCCTCTTCACAAGCAGATTCCTCTTTTGCCTGTGCTACCCCAGTCAAAAAGGAATTTGTTTTCCTCAGTATCAATTGTCGCTCATTACCGAAGCATAAAGCAGACATATTTGACCTCCTGATTAAAGAGCAACCAGATGCCGTGTTTCTAACTGAAACATGGCTGCATATGAGTTCTGGCCCTGATATTGTGGCCGCCCTACCCTATAACTATGCCATAGTCAGGAAAGATAGGGACCTAAGCCCGCTGGGGGTATTGCCATTATTTGTAAAAAATCATTTCTGTGTAAATTTGAAGAACTGCCATTTGCAAACTACGAGGCAGCGTTATTTAAGCTTACCTTGTTCACAAGTTCACTTTCTCAGGCATATTATTGTATTGTCCCACTGGGCCGTCTGGCCCATGGGTTTCATCCTTTGCGGATTCAATAACACCTTTTCTTTTAAATACTGCACATTTTTCGATTCTGGGAGACCTTAATTTGCACTTGGATGATCCTGCATGCGTGAATAGCATTACATTTATCTCTGATCTGGCGGCATTGAATATTACACTCTGCAACTCTGGTCCCACTCACGTTGCTGGCCATCTACTGGACCCTATCTTTTCTAGTTTGTCCAATATTCGATGATCACAAGCACTTCCCTTATACTGGTCTGAACATTTTACAATCAACATCCGCTTTGAGATTTTAGCTAATTTACCTACAGTTGCCCCTAATATTAGAAAACCTACCAGGAATTGGGGAAGACTAGTTATGCAAGTCCTTAATAAGCTTTTATCCTCCAAGGTTCCTACAACCAAACAAACGCTGACTGCTCCCTGCAGACACGGCCGCTCCCCACGCTGCTCCCTGACCCGCCTCGCCACTCTGCTGGGTATCGTTACGCAGCTCCGCTGCTTGCTCTGGCTGCTACTGCATTGCTGCTTGACACTGCCTTGACTTGACTGCATCGCGCTATACTGTATATTATTGCTTTATTATTATTATTGCTTTGCGTTCATTTAATTATTCAGCGCCGCTCCGCTGCTTGCCCTGGCCACTGCTGCCTGCCTGGCATCACATTTCCTTTGCCGCTTTGCGCTGTGTGTCACTGAGGATACATTCGATTTCAGCAGGTACAGTGCAGCTGATCGATCCTGTAAGGCCGCCGGCCATTTTGTTGTTGTTGTTGTTGGTCGCCCTGCCCTAGTCTCCACCCCGCTCCCGCCTTCCCAGCTGACCCGCCCTCGCCCCTCCCCCCCTCACCACCATATATGACAGGAGTATTTGCGCGCAGCGTTCACGCGCAGCGACCGCGCCCCATTCGCGCCGAAGGTGCGCCAAAGGTAAGCCCGTCTACGCCCGTCCGCGCCTGGACCGCGCCCAGCGCCAGACCCCCTGGTCCCTGTACCCCCCACCCCACTCGCTTCTCATACGACGCCTCCACCCTCTTAGCCCTAAACCCCGGCCGACTCCACAACTGCGTCCAAGCCGCTCCCGGACACATCCATTGACCCTTCTCCTGCTACTCCTGCAAGTTCGACGGCACCAAGATCGACTTCTCATCCACGAACACAAAACAGACACCTGAGACCAACCACCTACAATGCATCCTGCTCAACACCCGCTCAGTCCACAGGCACGCCATCGACCTCTGGAATCTACTAGACACCATCTCTCCAGATGTCGCCTTCCTCACAGAAACATGGATGAACACCTCTTCTGCCCCAGACATCACCATTGCCATCCCGGAAGGCTACAAGATCATCCGCAAGGACCGGACCGACCAAACAGGAGGAGGCATCGCTATCGTCCATAAGAAATCCATCCGCATCTCAACCAGCTCAGACGTCAATCTCGCCAACACTGAACACCTTCACTTCCAGATCCACATCGACCCCAAGACCACACTCAGAGGCACCCTCCTCTACAGGCCACCAGGACCCCGTGCACAATTCAGTGAGGACATCACGGACTTCATCACCCCACACGCCCTCCCCTCCGAGGATTACATTCTTTTGGGCGACCTCAACTTTCACCTTGAAAAGAACAACGACCGCAACGCCACCACCCTTCTGGACAATCTCGCCAACCTCGGACTTAAACAACTTGTCACTACCCCCACCCACATCGCAGGTCACACACTCGACCCTATTTTCACCTCCAGCAAACATGTCTCCTTCAGCAACACCACAACTCTCCATTGGACCGACCACAGCTGCGTTCACTTTACCTACAACAAGACCCCAACCAACAACCATCCTCAACCCACTCTGCGAAGAAACTGGAACAAAATCACCATCGACCAGATCTCCTCATCGCTTCTTCAAAACCCCCCTGCCCACTCCTCAAACCCCGACCAAGCAGCCATTAACCTCACCCAATGGCTATCCAACAGCGCCGACATCCTAGCACCATTGAAAAAACGTCAAATCAAACTAGGCAGCAAGAAGGCCTCCTGGTTCAACGATGATCTTAAGAAATCTAAGAAACTCTGTCGATCCCTTGAGAAGGCCTGGAAAAAAGACCCAAACACCAGCACCAAGGACGCCTTCAAAAACGCCACCCGTATACACCACCAACTGATCAGGAATGCCAAGAAAGCCGCTTTCAAGGACCGACTAGATAGCAACGCCCACAACAGCAAGGAATTATTCAACATCGTCAAGGAATTTACCAACCCCTCAGCCCACTCCAACGACATCACCCCCTCTCAAGCCCTCTGCGACTCCCTAGCCTCATTCTTCCACAACAAGATTGCAGACATCCACAACAGCTTCAACAACCGACCCGAAGACCATCCCACCCAACCCTCTGCAGGACCTTCACCCCCCTTGAACATCCTCAATGACTGGAACCCAATCTCCACTGAGGACACCATCCGCCTGATGAACTCTATCCACTCGGGATCCCCCACAGACCCATGCCCTCACCACATCTTTAACAAAGCAGACTCCATTATAGCACCGCACCTCTGAGACGTCATCAACTGCTCCCTCAACTCCGCCACCTTCCCGGAAAGTTGGAAACATGCCGAACTCAGCGCCCTGCTGAAGAAACCCACAGCCGACCCCACCGAACTCAAAAACTACCGCCCCATCTCGCTCCTTCCATTCCTGGCCAAAGTCATCGAGAAAGCTGTCAACAACCAGCTCGCCGCCTTCCTCGAAACCAACAAATCCCTCGACTCTTCACAGTCCGGCTTCCAAGCCAAACACAGCACTGAGACCGCACTCATCGCAGCAACAGACGACATTCGAACTCTGCTAGACAACGGAGACACAGTCGCCCTCATCCTCCTCGACCTCTCCGCAGCCTTTGACACAGTTTGTCATAGCACCTTAATACAACGCCTCAGAAACATCGGAATCCAAGGAAAAGCACTGGAATGGATCACCTCGTTCCTTGCCGGAAGAACTCAGAGAGTCCGCCTTCCACCATTCAAATCAGAAGCTACCGAAGTCATCTGCGGCGTGCCACAAGGATCTTCACTCAGTCCCACCCTCTTCAACGTATACATGAGCCCCCTCGCGGCTATCGCACGCCATCACAACCTCAACATCATCTCCTACGCCAATGACACTCAACTGATACTATCACTCACCAAAGACCCCAACACCGCCAAAACCAACCTACATGAAGGAATGAAAGAAGTAGCCGAATGGATGAAGCACAGCCGTCTAAAACTGAACTCTGACAAAACTGAAGTCCTTATCCTTGGTACCTCCCCCTCCGCCTGGGATGACTCTTGGTGGCCAGAGGCCCTTGGAAAAGCACCCATCCCGACGGACCACGCACGGAACTTAGGTGTCATCCTGGACTCCTCACTCTCTATGAACAGACAAGTCAACGCCGTCTCATCTTCTTGCTTCAACATTCTTTGCATGCTCAAAAAATAATTTCGCTGGATCCCCACCGAAACTAGAAAAACGGTCACCCACGCACTTGTCACGAGCCGCCTGGACTACGGAAACACCCTATACGCCGGTACCACCGCAAAACTCCAGAAAAAACTCCAACGCATCCAGAACGCCTCAGCCAGACTCATACTAGACATCCCGCGTAAAGACCACATCTCCGGACACCTGAAAAACCTCCACTGGCTCCCCGTTAACAAGAGAATTACTTTCCGCCTCCTAACCCACGCACACAAAGCACTCTACGAACTTGGACCCGAATGCCTCAACTCACGACTTTCCTTCTACACCCCCTCCCGCCACCTACGATCCTCCAACCAAGCTCTTGCAACTGTACCTCGCATCAACAAAACCACCATGGGAGGCAGATCCTTCTCCTACCTGGCAGCTAAAACCTGGAACTCACTTCCCACTCACCTTCGTCTCACTCAGAACCACCTTACATTCAGAAAGCAACTTAAAACCTGGATATTCGACAAGTAATTCCCCACCCTTCCTCAAGCGCCTTGAGACCCTCTGGGTATGTAGCGCGCTATATAAATGACTTGACTTGACTTGACTCTTTCGGGTACTGTTCAAGAGTGGCTTTTAAAAGCCATTGATACTTGTCTTCCCCCCTCTATTAAGGAGGAGAACAACCATCGTCCTCCTGCACCTTGGTTCACTGAGAACTTGAAATTGGAAAAATCAAAATGCAAAGTGCTGGAGGAGTGATTATACGCCAGACACCAAACTCGCATACAAAAAGGCTATAAAGACTACCATATTCTCTGCAAATCGGCTTGTGCCGAATATGTCACTTCGACTATTTCTCGTGCACTGAATTGTTCTAAGACCCTTTTTAAAATGGTTAAAGAGCTTTCGGGCACTGAAACCCAAGCCATGCCTCCTGCACTGAATAATCTACAATGTGAAGACTTGGCCAATATTTTCTCCATAAAGTAGAAAAAATATATTCTGACACCTGTAATATATTATGCACAACGTTACTCGGCCCCCCCTCTCCCCTTCTCTCAATTCTCCTTCCTCCATACTATCATCATCATATGCCAAACCATAATTCGTAGAACACCCAGCATATTCGAAACCATCATCTTTAGAACACTGAGCCCTCACGGCCGGCGGCACCGACTGCACCCTCTTCACAACATTAAAATCAACAAAATCAACTTCCACTTCGTTCCTCTTCCGGCTGTGGTCCCCAGGCTCCGTGGGTGTTGGGGCCAGCAAGCCTGCTTTGGGCCTACTCCTGCCAGCCCCGACGGGATCCCCGCTGGTACCAGGCACGCCGCCCAAGGGGCCATTCACACCCCTGCCAAGTCTGGTGCTCTGCCTCATGGAAGACAAATGGAAGGTCTGGTGTGCTGGGCCCCACTATCTTGCCCCTACCTGCCCCACTCCGCCTCACACCTACTCACAAGGTACTAGCCGCCGAAGCCCTACCTACCACGCGAAGGTCAACCCCCTCCCTCCATTCTCCTCGTCACCCTCCTCCTTGCTCCACACCAGCCCTACCATCCCGAACCCCCCTCGTCCGATGAGCCCTCACCCTCTCCCCAAACCCTCCTGTCCGCATCGCCCTCACCCCTCCCTAGTGAGGGAGAAGCCACTGTCCCCCTGGCCCCCGTCTGCCTCTCCTCACCTTGTGCGTCATTGACCCCATCCGCCCAAGACTCAAAAACATCTAAATTCTCCCAGTCCCTCTCACTGCCATCCGAGTCCAGCAGCAGTGGTGACATGCTCCCCACCTCCACCCACCAGTCTCCACTCCCCCCAGCCCTGTCAGGCTCCCTTGCATCACCCCCCTCCTGGACCCCCCTTGATCCCCCCACCGCGTGCCCCAGGCACCCTGCCCTCCCCTCTCGAGCTCCCTCACTCCACCCCTTGCCAACCTGCTTCAGCCCCAGGGCCGCAGCCCCCAGACCCACACCACTCCCAGCCATCAGGCCGCCCCACCTCTTCAAAACCGGCCTGCTGTGTGCCAGCCACAATACTCTTCGTCGCAGGGGCCGCTCTCTTCCCTCACGAGCAGCCCCAGACATTGTGCGCAGGGGATGGGCTCGTCCCTCTCCCCATTCTCGGAATCAGCTCGCTCCCTGGAGGCCCGGCCGAGAAGGCCCTGGCCTCTGCACGCTCTCCGCCGATCCCCACACCCGCTCTCCTCATTCCTGTGGCCGCTCCCATCTTACCAGAGCGGCCGAGTTTCCCTGTCAGTCCCAGCGGGGAGACGCAAGGAGCGCTCCCCCACCGAGCCTTCTTCCTGCTCGCCCCTCAAGCCTCACCCTCCCCTGCACCCCCGGGCCCCGACAGACGCACCACCAGGGCATCTGTGCGGTCCTACGCCCTCACCTCTTTTTTTGGCGTTTTGCAGGGCGACAAGCAGACCACTACGGCAGCCGCCACGCTCGCCGACGCGCGCCTCACCAGGCGCGACCCATCCGGGAGGCCAGACACCAGCAAATCCAGACAACCAGCCTCACTGAGAAGGCGTATGGCCTCAAGCACCCTGTAATCCTCTGCAGACATGCCAACCACAATCCTAATAGACACTTCAAACTAAAGCCACTGAACCCTCCAACTACCACAGGCATACTGACAAAAATCCTCAACTACAGCGCTCCAAGCCACTAGGTCACCAAACCTAAAATGGTGGCTGGGAATGCGCTGGGGACCCCTAAGTAGCTTGGGCTACTATTACGAAATTGGGCTGCCTTTGGGCTAGTCTCAAAGCAGCCCAAACGGCTTCAAAATGGCCACGCCCTGCTGGCCTCATATCCTCCCAATCTGTTGGCAGCGCGCTGCAGTGTCACTAGTACCACTTCAATCCTCCATTCGGTTGTGTGACATGCAGGCTAGTGGTGAATAGTACAAATGTCTAAATACACCCACTACCGTTTACTCGACACCTTAGTTTTCATAGTATTGTATTTATCTGAATAAACTTTACATTACGTGGTGAGCAGGTCATGTGCTGTGTGTCAAACAGGAGAGTTTCAATCACGGGGGAAACAATGGGGGGCTTTTGTGTCTACTTTTCAGTACCAGCAGCATTCCTTCTGCTCAGAATGCAAGTGACAGTGCAGGTTTAGAGAGATGCACATAAACTAGTTGCATAGTTAGTATTACAGGAGGCTGGGGACTTGATGGCAGACTGACAGGATATGAAGGAAGGAAAAAGGCAGTTTTAGGGGAGAGGATTTCAGTGGGTGATTCCAGGGTCGCTGAGGAACAATGATGGACTAAATGAAGGGTGGCCAAGTCATGAGATCATTGGTGCTGGAGCCTCTTACCAACTGTTTGGTACCATCTGGAACCTCAGTGCCCTTCCATTTCTGGTGCTTTGCAGCAGTTTTAAGATCTTCTTAGAGTTTGTCCCTGCTCAAATGGTTGTAATTTCTGATATTTATGTTTCCCTCATCTTCATTTCTTGATTTTGCTTGCAAGAAAGTGTCACTCATATTCGTTGAATGTCACTCATAATTACACTGAAATGATTAAAATGGCACACATAAGCAATCTGAAACCTTGGCAGCTATAACACAGTTGCATCGACACGTAGATCCTCCCTATTATTTACTCATGAATTATCAGTGTGATGCTACCCACTTCAAAGGTAACTTTCCGTCCTTGTTGTCTTTGGAAAAATGCCACATTCCGGATAGTTCGCCCTAGGGCAGTGGTGTTCAAACTGGTGGGCGTCTCCCCAGAAGGGCATCAAGGGATCCCAAAGGAGCACCAGGCTCTGGCCAAAAGAAGTATTAAGCTGATGACAGTGCTTAGTTGTCAGTTAAAAAGAATTAGGCCATCACTAACATCTTTTGTCATTTATATCCTGGCTGGGAGAAGGTGTCAAAAGGTGAGGGACTCCAAATACTTTTCATAACCCCCACTTCTAATAATCAAACTGTGGATATATTTACGCGTTAGTAGGGCCTGTCTGACTAGAATGGTATGTTTGGCAATCATGTATTTGATTGCATATTTAAAATGGTGGCAGAACTTAACCTTCCCAAAATACATCTCAGATCTTCAACCATATCTTCCCAAAAGGCTTCTCCGATCCTCAGGCATTGCTGTCCCAGTGATTCCTTGGGTCAATAGAATTCATCTTGATGGCAGCTCCTTCAGATTTCTGGCTGCTAAACTATGGAACTCCTTGCCTCTGTATCTCAGAATGGAATCTTCCGAGATCCTGTTCTGAAAAATTAAAAACCTGGTTCTTCAGGCAAAACTGTCAGTAGCTCTAAGGCAGGGTCCATGAGTTCTCTGTGAGGAATCTTAGCGTGGGTATACTCCGATTGGAGTAGCCAGGTGCTTTACAAACTCATAACATAATTGCAATGTTTAATAGAATAATTGTGAACATTTTTGAGGGGGGTCCGATGATTTTTTTTGACTGGGGAGGTGCAGCATTAAAAAGGTTGAAGACCACTGCCCTAGTGTATGTCATCGTTCAGCACGTTTATATAGGTCATCAACCCGAAGACCCAACATTCTTCTTTTTCAAAGAGTTTTTTCTGAACATTATCTATGTTAGTTAAGATTTCCAAGGGATTCATATCATTTAGGGTATTTCAAAGTTATAAAATGGGCACTAATTTTCGTTGTGAGACAGTGACATTTCACATTGCTCCTGTGTTATTATGCAGGATATTTGTTGGCCTAGTTGTCACACCTATTTCTTTCAAATGGCAAAGGAAATTGATTAGGTAAAATGGAGCTTTTAGTGTTTCAACAATTTCCACACACCTTTTGGTCGCAGGTCTACCTCCTTTGTAGGGTTGGGGTATAAGTGGCATACATTGCATTGTCGTCATAGAAAGTATCCGATGATGGGTGGAAGGCCCCAACATGTGGTTATGGTCTATGTTGGCTTATATTTCTGGGGTCTAAGTGGGACCATCAGAACTCTCCTAACCATCTAGAAGATTCAAAGAAGGACTGCCCTGTTGCCACAATGACTGCCTACCTGCTTAAAGGACTGCCTTGCTGTCTGAAGAAGGGCGATTGGGCCTGCTTGCCTTGACCCAGGGTATCCAGACTGACTCCAAGGGTCACTTTCCTGACCTCCTGTACAACCTACTGGCACAATACAAGCTTACAGACGCATCCCTGCAAACGTCCAACTGACCAGTTTCAACTGGACCTCACTGAACTCTGCTGCTGGCCCCTGCTGTAGTGAGTCCTGATCCCCTAGAGGTGTCCCCCAGGTAATGGACCTGTGACTGGCATCAGTGAGAGCTCCTCTTGAAGTAAAAAATTACAATCCTATTGTGTGAGCTCTTTCTGACCACGAACGGGCAAGATCGAACCTAAATCCTGCTGCCGGCAACGACCACCAATGGGAAGCTCCATGAGACATGCCCTTCGTGCCAACAGAGACCACCAACCAACACAGGCAAAACAAGACCTGCACTTCATGCCGACAGTGATCATCTGTGAAGATCAACCAAAGCAAGGCTCCAGGGATGACAAGCCCTTTGCACTATAGCAGTGACTGTCTGCAAAACTCAACCTGGTCTTGTCAAAGGAAAAATGTCCTCCTTCTGGCCTCCTCCAGCACGAATGGAATTCTTCGCAATAGATTTGAGAAGGTAACTCTTCAGCTGGACTAACCTGGTCCCTGTATTCGGTCCGAGCTCCATCAGTCTGTCTTAACTTGTGACTTTCCTTCGGTTTTGCGTGACCAAATAACTACAAGTGGCACTTTCTGCTTCTTTGCACTATTTTCCCTAACTAAACAGAATTAATTTTTGTCATTCTGGTATCATTTTATATATTACAATTTACTCTATGTTTGAAAATTGGGTTGTGATTATTCATGTGTTGTATTTTCACTTTATTGCGGTCTGTGTGATGCATAAATACTTTCCAAGTTAAGCCTGACTTCTTTTGTGCAAGATACCAGAGGGTTTAGCATAGGTTAATTTAGTGACTTTTGTGGTTCACCCTTACAGGGTCCAACCTGACACAGTTGTTGCTTGAATTGGGCTTCCACTCCTCTCAACCAATACCCAATTTCTTAAATGTAACATGTAGGCAATATGTTTCTGTCAAGAACAAATTAGGAGCAGAGAAGATTTATAAGATTTTTAGAGGTTTGTAAAGCAGATCATCTGCTGTTTTGGGGATAATAATTTGGAGGGTCAGAGCAACGTATAGACAAATGAGACAAGGCACTTCCATCTTTGCTGAAGAAGCCAGTTTGCCATAGGCATGTGGCCATCGTTATCTCCATGAGTAATGCCACCATCGCCATGGCAGAGCAACGTTCATCTTTGGCTTGTGTTTTAGAAGACATTGCAAATTTGTTGAGTTGCATAATGGTCCTTTTCCTGGGTCATTTATGTTGGCTTTGTCTCATTTGTTGTTTCTACTTCCTGGACTAGAAAAAATGGTTAGGGGTTCTGCCCACCTCATCCTCCCGTACCTGAGCAGGAGTCATCCACGGATGAAAAAAAATAAATAGAAAAAAATGGTACTGAAGGGATCAATCCACTTTCATTTCTCAAACAAGAAACAATTAATTTTCTTGTGAATAGTAAATTGAATCAAAGAAGCATATCCATAAATTCATATATACATATATGGGCGGGCAGCCAGAGAGGCACAACAGAAAACATTATATATACAACACATCACATGTACATTCTATACAAATTTACAACATATATAATACAAAAAACACTTTTATGTACCCTAAGGAAAAGAATTATATATATATATAAGACAAAAATATATATACATACACCAATTTACAAATGTATCTCCTATTACGATCTAACGGAGTATACAAAAAAGGTAGTCCCAACAGACAGGCACCAGGGGGTTAACAAATATACCCAACCTATATTTGTGTAGGTGCATCAATGAATAAATCAAATCTTTGTTGTATTGAACTAAGGGACTCCGTTCAAAGCCAAAGGTGTTGACGCAGTCGCGGTCGCGTTTCAGCCAGATGATATAGGCTTCATCAGGACATGGGTACTCTAATAACAACAAACACATATATTATTTTATCCTCTTTCTTATCGAAACAAGGAAACACATTACATTACAGCTGCAAAAATTCAGGTGGAACAATCTATCTCCCCCACAAGTGTGGAAATGCAGTGTCACTAGAGGACTCAATCAAAACAAGAAAAGAAAGAAATATAACCCAAACAAGTGCACCAGATTAAATCAGAGATCACTTCAGCATCAGAAATGATATTCAAGAGAAAAACCACAACCAAACAGGGGGAGGGTAGAGCAACAAGAAACCACCCCCACACCTAGAGAGGGTGCACCGCGCAACTATGTGATAAGGTAGGACCAGATAGATACAATAGGTATTTATCCTTTATATCCCAGAGTGTACAAAAACATGCGCAGATCAAGAATTCCATCACATCCTTAAAGTAGGAAATAAATACCTCATTTGCACGGCCCTGTCCAAATCTAGGGCAAATATACTCGGTCAACCCACAGCCCACCCGGAAGGGTGGGGTAGGTGCCACCGTCTCGGCTCAAGTCTCGAGAAATCTGTACGTGCCAATCACAAGAACAAGCAATTCAATCATAGGAGCACGACCAAAGTCACACATGTATTCATACTCTAATAGATAGTAGAGTACCATTATTGGCAGACATACCTTAATCTCTACAGTGTGTCCGCCCAACACAGTAAATAGATTCCAAATCGTATGGTTCACAGGGGTGGCTCAAGTCACACGCTCTTCCTATCATCAAAGCCAGTTCAAGAAGGAGAAGGAACAAAACAATAAAGGAAAACCCATCACGAGTTATTCCAATCTATATGTGCTCAACACGTCACTCAGTTAAAGTAAAAAAGCACAAGGTGTATGGAGCCAGACTCCACAGAAAAAGAAATAAAACCACACAACGTAAGCCCATAGATAATAGCACCCCGCGCGATGTAAACGAGAAAACATGTATACTCAAGCTAAATTCAAATCAGCCAGTTTAAACACCGGGGAGGAGGGGAATCCAGGCTAGCTCAAAACACTGACGGCAATAGCCACTCGGTCGGGGGAATTTTTATAAAACTACAGGACGAGGGCAGGGCATTAACCCAATACAGTCTAAAGGCAGATTGACACGGTCCCGTCCAGGTAACCCCAATCATACGCAACTAGCCAAGGCTCATACAGAGCGGGCATAGTTAAAAAGCTCCGTGCGGGGAATGACACCAAAAAGGACATAATGCGGAGAAGGGGGTACCTGAAGTCTCCAAATGTCGCACTCGCACGAGGAACCGGTGTCCGCTAGCAACGTCTTCCTCCGGGAAGGCACCGCAGTAAAGCGAGCTGCTAAGTAACGCCTAGGGCAAGGGGCGTGTCAGCGTAAGACGGAACGTGAATGCCGTCAATAACACCAAAAGGGACAAACGATCCCGAGTAAATCCGGAAGTCAGGCAGAGTGAACTGAAAAAGGAAATCTGCTAGCGAGCGAAGCACACGCAGGAAGTAATAATCTACATCCGGCCAATCTCAAGTCAAAGTGCCGGAAAACACCAAAATAAAGGAATTAAAATAAAAAGACAAAATAATTAAACATAATAAATAAAATAGAAAAAGAGAGAACAAAACACCAAAGATGAACCTCTAGTGACACCCCAAGGTTGAAGTTAAACCAAAAACACATCTGCATTTCCACTAAAGGGTTCCCATTCTTAATCAAACTCCATGACCATACATCTCAAAAGGAGAATAAGTATAAAAGAGAACAAGTATAAAAGAACGCAGAATCACAAACCATCATGAATATATAAATGCTACAAACATGTAATAGAATATATGGTGGCATGCAAAAAGTTATATATATTTATATATACACAATATCCATATATGTACATAGATCAAACAAAATATACATATATCAGGCCTATTTCCATATACAGTCAATACATCGCATCTAGCCATAGGCTCAATACAGATTCACAACAGAGTTTAAGTTCGATCAAAGTCAGAAAACAGTGTATAAAAAGACTATAAATCCGAAGTCAAAGCAAAGGGTCAATGGATTCAGATCAATGCCCAAATTTCATCACGCTCATTAAGTCCCTTTTCAGATGTATGGTATCTTTCTATTAATCTTGCTTCTGTGCGATTCAACTTGGTCTCTAATTCGGTTTTATTGTTTGCCATAATGGTAACTAGAACTGCCCAAGTCAAATCCTCTTCATTGTGGTCAGCTTCCATATAGTGCTGCACTAAGGGTGCGCCAATGTACTTGCACCTTATGCGTGATTTGTGCTGTCCAATACGCATTTTCACTGCTTGCGTAGTTTGTCCAATATAGGATAAATTACACGGACATGTCACTACATAGATAGCGTTCTTAGTGTTGCAATTAGAGAAGGTACGCATCGTATGTGTATGGCCATTGATATCAATTGCTTTCAAGTCTTTCGTGTTTGGGCACACAGCGCAATTCATGCAGCGGTAGTGTCCAATCACAGGTGGTAATCCTAATAAACTCCTAGTGTCTTTTTTGTTGGCCGTCAATCTACTTGCCTTTACCAGATGTTGCTTGATATTTTTTCCTTTTCGAAAGGCAAATAGTGGTTTGGGAATATCCAAATGTTCTATAAGTCTCCAATTCTTGGATATGATCTGCTTTACCTTATTAGCTTTTGGATTAAATGTTAAGACGCAGGTCAAGGATGTGCTCTCTTTCTTTTCTTTGGGTATCAACAAACTTTCTCGGGCGTGTACCAAGCACGTTTCAGAGCTGCTCTTACCAACTTCCTAGGGTATCCTCTATTACAGAGTTTATCCATTAGGGTATCCGCATTGTCAAAATAGTCGTTTTTGTTAGAACAATTGCGACGGATACGCAAAAATTGCCCATAGGGCAAATTTTCTTTAAGACTCCTGGGGTGACCACTACTGAACTCTAAAAGTGTATTGCGATCTGTAGGTTTAGTATACAGATTCACTTTCAAGTGCCCTTCGCTGTTATAGACCCACACATCGAGAAAGTTGATTTTGTCATTACTGGCACTCATAGTGAATCTTAAGTCCGTAGAGCACGAGTTCAACCACTCGTGGAACCTACTAAGTTCCTCATTGTCACTATTCCAGATGAGGAAGATGTCGTCGATGAAGCGAACCCACCTCGACACCAAGTGCCGGAATGGGTTCGCCTCACCGAAGACATACATCCCCTCAAATTGGTCCATAACCAGATTGGCGATTTCCGGGGCAAAGCAACACCCCATCGCAACTCCCTTAAGTTGTAAATAAAGGGAGTCTTTAAAGGTGAAGAAGTTGTTTTTTAGGCAGATCTTCGCTAAGTCCAAGATGAATTTCGTAGGGACCTGGTGGGGTCTACTCCTGCGGTCTAATACCATCCCCATTACCAGCAGTGCCTCATCCTGCGGTATGTTGGTGTATAAACTCTCGATGTCGAAGGTGACCAACAATTGTTGATCACCATCGAACACCGAGTCTTCCACCTTCTGAATAAAATCCATAGTGTCACGCACATAAGCCTTGGTGGTACAGACAAATGGCTTAAGGAATGTGTCAATGTATTTGGCTAAGGGCTCAAGCATTGAGCCACAAGCAGCAATAATGGGACGCCCCGGTGGTTTTTGGGCGTCCTTATGCACCTTCGGAAGTACATATATAATGGGTGTCTTCTGTTCCGAGGTGTTCAAGAACTCATATTCTTTTTTGCCAAGGTATCCTATGTCTAAGGCATCAGTAGTTAGATGAAGAATTTTAGCTCTAAGCATAGGTGCGGGGCTATTATCTATTTTACGATAGTGTGTGGGATTACTCAGTTGTTTTAGAACTTCACTATCATAGTCATTACTATCCCACAACACAATCCCGCCGCCCTTATCAGCAGGCTTTATAACTGCTAAGGGATTATTGGCTAAACTGATAAGTGCTTGTTGATCTTCTTTCCAAAAATTGTATCTGTAAGAGATATTCTTTTTATTCAATTTGTCTAATTTCCCTTAACACCTGGTTCTCAAAGAGTATTACTTCATCCGGCATGCTGGCTGAGTCAGGGCAGAAGGTGGATCTAAGTTTCAGTCCACTGACATTCCACTCTGTATTTTGTTCTTGGTTTAAAAAGAAGGTTTTTAACCTCACTTTTCTGAGAAACTGTAAGACCTCAGTTTTTGTATCTACAGGGTCTTGTATAGTTAAAGGCACAAAGGATAATCCTTTCTGAAGCACTCTTAATTCCACTGGGGTCAAAGATATTTTAGACAAGTTGTAAATGGGTATAAGTTCCATATTTGAAGGATCATTATTCTGATTGCCACCAGGTCCCTGGGGGTTATGAGTCATATTTAACGTGGGTACACTCGTTGTCGAGTCCGAAAAAAATTAGGTTCTTGTGCCGGGGCTGGCTGTGGAAAGGATTGGAAAGGTTGGTATTGGGGTTGTCTCCACCCTCGTCTGTACCCCCTCCCACGCCTCCCTTTCCTGGACATGTCTTCGTCTCCCTTGTCTCCTTGTTGCTCAACCCAATCGTAGGCCACCGCTGAGTCAGTGAAGAAGTATGTCTGTGGTCCAGTGCCACCGCCAAGTCATTGAAGGAGTATGACTGTAGTCCAGTAATGATCCTGAGGTTTGTAGGAAACAGAAAGGAATATTGCAATCTCATATGTCTCAACCTGCATTTCATCCCAGCTAAGGAGTTCTCTAATGTTGTATAAAACAACTGGTTCAGTGGGACTCAATCAAGATAAACATGAGGTTAGAATACATGTCAAAATTGATCATCTACAAAAGTAGAAATGTATTGTTCTTTCCACAAGTTACTTAAAAATAAATCAACAAAGTGCATATGGCGATGTGCTCATAAGTGTAACAGTGAAACATTTAAAATATGATACATATGTACATTGTGGGTATCAATAATTCGCATTTTTCAGTCCTGTATAAATACTGATCCAGAATTAGAAATTATTTTATATTAAATGATTCCCACTCTAGTTTTGACGTTTTTGACCCACAAATTATTTACAGTGGGTCTCCTTAGGACAAACAATCCATTTGACAAAGCAACTGTATATTTTTTGCAATTGTAGAGGTCTCAACAACGTTCCCTGCTTACCAAACCAATTGGATACGGTAACAGCACCATCTCATTCATGTTCGTGATGAGTGGGCGTGAGACAGCTCTGCTACCATTTCCAATTAGTTTGGTGCTTATGGCGAAGTTGCTTCTCATTATCGAACTGACCGGTGGATAGATGTGACACAGTTTGCTAGTGACCCGACTATAGTGAGGGTACTATTAAAGCCAAGACAGCATCTATAGTATCTGCAGCATATTTGAAAGAAGTTACACAGCAATTAGACTTGTGCCTAAGGTCCATCATAAAGTCAAGTATCAGGGTAAAACTACAGGACGGACAATATGGTGGTTAAACATTAGAAAGGAACAGAAATAGTTTGGACCATGTTATTTTTATCATCCGAAAGGGCTGTATTAGTCATCCCATTTGGCAATTATACTACCAGAAATTCTGCCTGATCCATGAAGGAGATCCTTCCTTGCCCTAAAAAACTAAGGTGTTTGTAAATCTGTTTTGGGACAAACATTATGAATCAAGAGAGTCACAAAATCTAGGCTTGATAAAGATGGTGTAATAATTTTCTCACCATCGAAACGAGTCAACGCCCTTTTAACACAATCCGTGTACTTGCTGGAACCACAGATTAAGAATCATGTGTAGTATCGGGTTCTAGTTGGTGTGTATTGCTTCACCACGGATGTGTGTGTTATGGCAAAATTGTGGGATAGATTGTTTTTAGATTTGTTTTAAAATATTCTTTTTGAACTGTGTGTACAAAAATCTTTTTTACCAATATGGTAATGAATACATTGATAAATTGACATTTTTAACAAAAGTGTGTATTTTGAGTTTAGATTTGACTTTCTACTCTCAACGCATGGATGGTATAAATGAAGTGTGAACATGCCTGAATGATCAATGTGATTCTTTCCTAGACTGCGAGTTTGTGAGTAAATGTTATTTATAGGAAACTTGCACCTATTGGTCCAAAGGAAATTTTATTTTTGACATTGTTGTTCTGTACCCTATTCCTTTGGTATCAAAGGGTCCCTCTCATTGCCCTCAAAAGAAGTTGCTTCTTCTCCTTTGAGCAGGGAACATTGTTGAGACTGGTTGAGACCTCTACAAATGCAGGATATATACAGTTGAGAGGTGCTTTAATTGTTTCATCACTGCACTCATGAGCACTACCCCATCTTCACCCTATTGATTTATTTTCAAGCACTTTGTGGAAAGACCAATACATTTGTGCTTTTTGTAGGTGATTAAGCTTGACATGTTTTCTAACTTTATGGGTTATCTATATTGAGTTGCTCGGAACCACTTGTTCTATGTTTTGGTATACCAAGGTTCCGTTGATTAGGCAGACTAGAGTTTGGTCTTGTGTATTTTTCTCTGATGTTGTATTGCGAGTATAATTTGGGAAGATGAAAAGCTGGTGGTTATTAATTTCTGGGAGAGTTGTCTGCCTAGTCGCCCGCAGGACCATATTTTGATGCCAGAAGTGTTAAGATGCAATTGGTCTTTGTGAGGAGCCAGGGGGAGGCCTCTGTGTTGGTACTCTGGGTGCCCTTTCAATGGTGAAGAAACCAAATAGTTTGTGAAGTGCCATAAAGCTTCATTTCCCTAAAACGTCAACCATGTCCTGCATCTCTGAGGCTTGGGGCAGGCCTAAATCTTTGACATTGCTTGGTGAAGCACAACCTTCAGCGTACTCAGCCCTGCCCTCCAAGAAGTGCACTCCCTCTGTCATTTTGTGAATTTGTTGCTGCAACTCAGCTGTTTGTTATTGCAATTTTTGCAGTGCTATTTCCAACTGTGCCAGCCTGTCAACTAGCTTCGAGTGGTCATTCTAAAAAAAGACCCTCACTCAGCTGCACTGTGTCAATTATGGTTTGAGGGACATCCTTGTTATTCCAATTGCTACTCGTATGACTTCCAGTGTGTTAGTATCAGTAGGCTGGCATGTTGATGAATGTATGGCAGAAAGATATGCTGTCTTGAGTTTATGACTAATTGTGGATGACTGATGAGCCATTTTGGTTGTTTTTAGCCCCCCATCCCTATTGCGTCGCCTAGGTAAAGTAGACTTCATAGCAAGCCAAATAAGCCAGTGTTACAAGTAATCTGCAGTCCTGTGTGCATCAATTTCTTGCCTGAGTTACAACTCTTGGCCCAAACAGCTCACTTAGGAAGTTACAGGTAGCCTTGTTAGCACTAACTACCCATTAGCTTGGTTAGCAATAAGTCTTCGTGTATCCTTGACCGCACAGCTACGAGAGGGCCACGAGATGACCACTCTGTGACTGTAGTGTTAGATTTGCCCCATAGGCACCACCTCATTAGATAGATAAATACTCATCAGCAGGGTATACAGTTTTGCTTGCAAAGATTGCAGTGATTTGGTTTCACTGCAGTTGCCATAAAACTCTGCAGGGACCCACCAGACTACAATAGATCCACTGCCTAAAGTAGTAAGATTCTACCCCAAACTTAGCAGAGGAGCAATTTTCAATAGGCGCTTCTTAGTGATGTTTCATAGGTAACTGTGGTCTGGTCTTCAGGGCCTTGTGTTCGGCATAGTACAGTATATTCTAAACGAATAGTAGCCACTGGACTACTACTAGGAGATATGGATGGTAAGGGTGCTGAGATAAAAAAACATCCCTTTTAGGGGACGTTCAATTCTAGGACATATATATAAAAAAACTACAGATTGCAATTACACGTTTTAGGTGATAGTGGTGCCCACAGGCCTGGATTCACCCACTCTGGTCACAAATGGCACAGATAAAAATCTGGAGAATCAGTTGGCAGATATATTTTAAGAACCACTTTGTCTACACTGAAATATCCAATGATTTCTAAATCATGACAATATCCTCCAGCTATTTCAATATATCCCTGGCTAGGGGAGGAGAAATCCAAGAAACCTCAAGACCTTGGATGTGTAACTAGAGAACAAAATATAGGCTCCCGGTGGGAAGGTAAGGGTCAAAGGATGCTCACATTGGGCATTCATTTGAAGCAAATGAGCTTCCATTTGTCTCAGCTTTCATCATGCTGTGGATCTTGCTCCCTGGTCTGGTGACTGGTACGACCTTGAGTTCTCCATGGTAGATAATGTTGGACAGTTGTTTCTCTCAGGTCCTTTCAGGCAACAGGGCTCTCCTCTTTGCTGGGGATCAGTCACCCTGTAGACACAGTCCATCAACTCACATAGAAAGGTAGTCTTTCACACCAGGCTCTTCAGGAGACCTTCTAGAGTATTTTCTAGACTTGGTTCCAAACCTATGTTAGGGGAATAATACAAGTAGATACTCTACTTCTTGATTGTCATTTCTTCCCAGGCTCTGGTGAGTAGCTCCACTTTGAATGTTGACCTTTGTTGTGCCCTTTGAATGTTGACGAAACCATGAATGGTGTACTTATCAGAGGGAGCATACTTATGGCCAGGTCTGACCAATCGTAATTTTCAAACTTTGGGGGGCTCCTCCCATTCTGGAGGTGCATGAACTCAATGTGATCAGCTCCACACTAAGTCAAATATCACCACAACCCTTCTTAAAATGAGTTGGATACAACTCAGGTAGAATTGGTATAGGCCCCAGACTTGAGGAATGTAGATGTGGAAGGAACTAGGGGTGGGACTGCACTCACATAGGCATGCATGAGGAGTACAGCCACTTTCAAAGGCATGGAGGGCTATTTCCCCAAAGCTAAAATGACAAATGGTTTTGGGGAGGGGAAGTAGATTGTGTACATGCAGGCTTTCAGATTCTTGGTGGAACATGGGCAGCATCACACAAAGGAAACCACAATCTTAGGCTCACACACATGTGGAGTCCAGTGGACCAAGCAGGGGCACAGTTGTGAAAACACAAAGGGTCCTCCTGAAACATGCACAAAAGTATAATAAACACCAACATGTCTCATACAAGAAAGACACAGGACCTCAGATGAGTGAGTCTAGACAGGCTTTATATGAGAGTGACAGAGGGATGTCCCAAAATACATAATGGGGGCGCAGGGCAGCTCCCCTTTGACTATAAATATCACTGCCACCTCTGCCAGTCTCTCTTAGCCTCACTTAAGGGAACGGTAGAGGTATGGAGGTATTTTGAGGTATATTGAGGCCACACTATACACCTACCTCCCATTCATCCCAAACCTTGGCCAATACTAATGCCATTAGTCATGAAATCAATTATGTAATATGGGATGGTATCAATGATCTAACTTGAACTGTCATGTGTGAAATCATAAGCAGTGCATGGTGGGAGTGTAAATTATGATTTGTGCAATTTACCATGATTGGCCTTTTTTAGGTTTTCTATTGTAAACATAAAATTGCTATAACTATGTAGCTGGAAATGTTTGTATTTTTATAAACATACTCTGTTTAATAGAACCATAGATAACCATAAATTACCTTCAACATAGCTTTTTCAGTGAATTGTGAGGTTTTATTATGTTGCAGAACGCAGCGGCCAAGGCTATCTGCATGAAAAGAAAATTTGACTCGGCCAAGAGCTGTCTGCGTGATCTCCATTGGTTGCCAATGAAGCAAAGAGCAACTTTTAAAATGATGTGTATCACACATAGAGCACTGCACGAGACAGGCCCTCATCCTCAGAAACAGGATTCGGTTCTATGCTCCCACCAGGAACCTCCGCTCTCAATTTTCGGCACGTGCAAGAACCCTTCGGGTAAAGAGAGCCAGGATGGGTGAGCGAGCCTTCTCCCAAATCGCTGCAATCAAGTGGAACGAACTGCCTTGGCCCTCCGACTCACAGAATGCCACTTGGCATTTAGGAAACAGCTAAAAACTTTCCTCTTCCCCCATCCAGACTAATCCAACTCGACCTATGCCAACTGTACATGCACTTTAGCAATCATAGCGCCGTGATATCCTACTTGGATGATTGTTAGCACTTTATAAGAAAAGAAAAGAAATAAATAAATATTCTTACCAGCCCCATCTCACCCAAAGCAGATGCACAGGGACGTGGGATGTGCCCTGATTCCACTTCTATCGCACTAAATCAGGGCTTAAGTTACAGCCAGACCTGCGACGCTCTCATCCCATCCATGCAAGCTGCACAGTAAGCACCGTCTCCATTGTCTAGCCATATGCAGCTGAGGTAATATGAATTTTTATGGTCAATTGTGTCCCCTAACGTAGACCCCAACGGCTCCATGTACGTGCTACAAGTACATGTATGTTCCCTCCACAACCAGCTATGAAGACGCAAATACATTTGCGTCCAACGTTAACATGTCCTCTTTCAGATCCACCATGAATGGATCGATTATTCCGTTCCTAAGTATGCCGTGCCACCGTCTTTACATGGTGCACTTTCACGTTTTCCTGGCTCTGGCGAGCTAGGCCCTGATTTCTGCCATCGAGCCCCTTCTGCCTTCTGCCTCTGAAAGCTGCAGCCTGGATCTGCATCCATGACCCTTGCCTTACTCCCTGTGCGGCGAGCGGTGCCCGGCTCGGCCTGCTTGCCTGCCAAGACCGTATTCAGCCTTCAAGTTATCTGCTCCGCTCCTCGAAAATACATTCCTGTCTAGAGTTTTAGGTAAACACCTCCCCAGCTGCAGAGCAAAGGGCCCGGCCTTTCTGTCTCCGTGCAAGTAATTCATTGCTCCCGTTACCATGGTAGGCCCATGGCCCCTCGCATTACATGCAGACACGTAGCCACATATGCACGCACTAGCAGTCAGTATAGAATAGCCTCTGCCCGAGAGACCTTTCCTTCTAGATAATACAGTTCCTCAAACACAAGATATCAGATATGATTTGGGTTTAGGTTGTTCTGACACGCCAGACTTCTGTCTCCTCTTTTGGAGCTAAATGTCAAGTCCCCGTCACCCTCCAGTTCCACGTCAATCACACGTCATGTTGCTGCGCGCGCATCTCTGCCAATATTTCTGCTGACACTGCAGGATTCTTCTATGGATCCACCCACCTGTTACACTTTTCTGTGACGTTTCTAGCACACACCTCCGTGTACGCCCTCGTGCACGCCTTCTGTTACGCACATGTGTTCTTATCTCGTTTCTCTCAGCTGTTACGCCTTCTGTATCCATCACCACTGTATGCATTGACTATATATATTGTACTCTGTTAATAAAGCATTGTCTATCCCTTCCTGAACCCTCGTGGTGATGGAACACGATACCTGGTTCGAACCAATTCCATTTTATGGAATAAAACCCTTAGAAACTCAGACGCCACGGACTCTGCCTCTTATTTCTGATTGAGTTATTCTTATTGAACTTTACCGCATAGAAATTCCGTATGGGTAAACTTTATTTACCACATAATTTGGCGCCCGAATAGGGACTCCTCCCCCACCTTACGCGCCGGCGGTGCGTTGCAGGCCTAGCCCCCTGCCACAGCCGTGACGGACGTTTACGCGTACCTGCAGGATTTCCTGTATCTCCCTCAGGCCAACGGAGGTGACTGAGGCTGCGATCGACACCCAGACGAGGCGGTGAGGAGTGCGGAGGATCCCGACCAGAGCCCAGCCGAGAGAGAGCAAGGTCCGAGTTGTTCAGAGGCCCACCAGTTCCGAAGTATCTACGTCACGAGTCGAGTCGAGTCCAGTCCGGTCCAGTCCAGTGTCGAGTCCAGTCCAGTGTCGAGTTTCCGAGGCCTTCCGTTCCGTGCTTCCCGGTGAGTACCGTTGCTGGGGACGCATCTAGACGGGTGCATTAATTTGTGTCCGGTCAAGACGGGTTTGGGTACGCAGACCCGGTCTGCACTGTTTAGCAGTGTATCTGTACTGTTTAGCAGTATATCAAGTATCAAGTTATCAAGTTATTGTCCGTTCCGGAATGTTTTGATGTGTTTTAATGTCGTGGTATGAGTGATTGTTTGATCTTCATTACTGTGTTTACTGTATTAGTTGTGTTCAAGTCCGAGTAAGTATCAAGTATCAAGGGTCAGAATGCCGTTATTCTCTAAATTAAGACAGATAGGAACTAGAAAAGGGATACTCGAGGAAGCTGTTCCCATCCCACCCAGGGACACTCCCGGCTATTTTATGTACCACAAGCACGGCCTAGATGCCGTATTATATCTCGACTTGTGGGTGGATTACACTAAGGATTTAGCAGAGAATCAGAGATGGCCCGTTACAGGGACATGGGATGCCGAGTGCATCATGAGAGTAGAGGAAGCATTATGGAAAAAGAAAGCCAGACAGTCACAGAAGGATGCCATTGAATTATGGCGTAAAGAATCACATAGACGCACAGAGAAAGCACTCAGAAAAGCAGAGAAAAGTAGAGAAGATTCTGAAAAAGCTAAAGAAAAGGAACTACTAGAAGAAGGAGAACGAGTTAGAATGGAACAACACGATAGACGTAGTAATGCTATTATGACAGGATTGTATCCAGTCCTGGCCGAGGGCCTGCCCAAGGCTACCCCGGAAACACCGAAAAATCTGCCCCCTCCATTGGTTCCGACTAAATTACGTCACAAGACCGCAGCAGAGATTTTCCTTTCTTCCTATTTAGACGATGTAGCACCCGCATACACCAATGTACATGCCCGTGTACCACCTGCTGACGGTAACCCGCCCCCTGATGATCAGCCTCCAGGTCCGCAACAGCTTACCCCTCCCGGTCCGCTTCCTGCACCCTTACCTATTATTCCCCCCGGTAATCCTTTTGGGCCTGGCGCGGCCCAGGCCCCAACGCAGTTACCGCAAGTACCGACCCTACAGCCAGTTCATGCTCAGGCCTCCACTACAGGAGGTGCTACAGGAGGTTACCGTACTCCGCCACCAGTACAGCGATTAACTGTCAGAGAATTAGCAATGCAACGTACTCCGAAAGCGGCCACAACTGAAAGGCTTAAAGAATATCTTACAGATTGTAGATATGATCCTATACCAGGCCTAGACGGTTGCATGATACTAGCCTCAATACGTATAAGACGTGCTGCAAATTTTGTAGTTCTATTTCCAGGAATGGCAGACTATCTAGACAGGATATATCATTTTGTTCAGACTGGGGAGGGCCAGGAATGTATTCAAGAGGCCATGGCACACCAGAAAGTAGACACTCAAGGTTTAATATTAAGATTCCTCATAAACTGTTTCATAAGAGAACGAGACCAGCCTGGTGTAAATAAAGACGAGATGGAGGTACTAACTACATGGGGTCAGAATATTGCAGACGGAAAACATGATACAGAAAAGTATAGAGCACATGTACAGAAAAATCCGTAAGGAAATAACAGTATTTCATGAAAGACAGAAAGCTGAAAATGAAGAAGATGCTGACAAGAATGAATCCTCACAGGAGGATGAGCCAGAACATACAAGAACAATAGCATATGTAGGAAAGGGTAGACCCTTTAATAAAACGTTACGCCCGGAAAGCAAGAAACTTTTTCACTCTGCTATGTCAAACCAGAGGAGTCCTGAACATCTATTTCAGGCTACCGATAAAATACTTCAAGAACGAATGGGGTACCATGTACTCAATTCCATGGATGAACAAGAATTAGCCAGGTCAGCAGTACAATGGGCTGACAATTCCGATAAATATAATGATGACGCATTAGCGCAAACCTTTTTGAATCTTTCTCCAGACGAACAGCGACTAGCTGGTATGTACATGATACAACACCTCCTCACGTTGTATAAAAGCCAACATTCTGATCCAGGTCCCCTACATGATGTACTAATAGAGTTACTCATGAATAAATGGAGAGGCCTAGGTACCGATTTAATTAAGGTAATTTTAGAACATCGACACAGATATAGTGCTTTCCTGAATCCACAGTTTGTTACAGCTCCACCCCCAGAAAGGAAAATGTTTTACATAGACAGACAGAATCCTTTACGAGAAGTACATCCAGTCAGGAATGATGATAACACCCTTACACGTGTGTATGTATACACGCCTATAACTAAAATGGAATTATTGGAAATGAAGAAAATAGTGCCCAGTCATGATAAAGACCCTGCAGGTTTTCACCGTGAAATAAAAGACATGTTACTCATGGGAGATTATACCTATCCCGACATTATGAAAATATTGAAAGTGTTATTGCCTGCCGGTATTTACGAGAAACTCAAAGAAAAAGAATGGGAGGTGGCAGTGGCGGTTTTACCATTAGGGCGTTTGGGCGTTGCCCCACCTATAATTATCAGGCAATTTATTCAAGCGGCGCGTTAATAAAAGTTTTATAAATTAACGCGCCGCTCGAGTAAATTGCCCGATAATTATTGCCCTGCGGCCGTGGTGTGTGTCATGGACTTCAACTTGGACAGTATGCACTGTCTGACACTGGGTGGCGCTGGACTGACTGTGCCGGGCCGGCACAGTGCGCACTCACTGCGCATGTGGTGTTTGCCCGGCAGGGCTTTTTTAGCTAGCAAACTATGTGGATTTAAAAAAAACCACCGATTAGGGGTTTGCCTGCCTAATGCAACGTACCCCATTGCTAAAAAAACGAACGACGTTTTTTTAATGCTCAGCCCAATCCTGATGCTACTCTCTTTAGAGAGCAGCTCTCCTCTAAAGAGAGCAGCATCAGGATTGGCTACTACTGTGTCTCGGCAAGTTGGCAGCCATTACTAATTAGTCTAGGCGCCAACGGGACCCCAGAGCAGAGATGGTGCGGACCCGGTCAAGTGAAGACAAGGTAAGTTTTTTATTTTATTTATCCCCACCCCCCTGGCCTCCACTGTGAGCGAGCCGTGACTGAGATTCAATATATTTTTTTTTACGGATGAATGATATAAAGTTATGGAGAAATGTACAACAATGATTAGGACAATTGGACAAAGTGCCCCCATACGCCTGCCACAAAAGTAGCCTAGCAAACATGATGTTTGCTAGTTGTGATAATCACTGTCCTGTGAGACACATACATGCAGATGCCACAAGGTGCAAGGAACACGGAGTGCAAGGCCACAGTGCCCTCCGTTTCTGCTGAGTGCATGTCATCCTCCTTAAGTGGCAGAGCCTGCTCTCTGGCTCAGCCCTTCATACTAAAATTTCATTAGTACCCAGGCCGCTGACATTTGCTCGATTGCTCTGAGGTGATGGTTATGTTTCGAGGCGTCCGTGCTGCTCATGTGTCTTTGAGGCACTGTTGTCGGTATTTGGATTGGATTCGGTATATTTCAGTTTAGTTCCTCTGGGCGCCTTAAATGTGGACTACTGAGTACATGGGCCTGTGTTGCTGATCGGACAGACGCCAGACACCTACTTGGCTGCAGCTGTTATTGTGCACTTGCTGATGCTGGGCTTGTTCCTAATGTTTACTGCAGAGGTAGGTTCGTATATATACGTTCTGGGACTGCTTGTTGATCAGGTTCATGGGTCACTGATGTCACTGTATGATTTGTTGTATTTTTGCTGAGTCTGGAGTTGTCCTGTGGGAAATAAGCAGACATAACATCCTAGTGAGATCACACTGGAGATATCACACATAACAGAAGAAGGAAGCAGGTGAGACAGTGGGAGAGGGGGAACAATAGAAACCGAGCAAGCGAGGGAGAATGCAGGAGAGAAACAGGGCCAGAACGAGGGAGAGGTTTTAACTGCAGAGTTCTGGGGTAGTTGTAGTGTCCGCCATTGTAGTGATGTAGTGCGTGGGATCGGTCTGTGTGTAGGGTGTGGTAGTAGCGGAAGGCCTTATCTTAATGTAGGGTGGGTGTGGTCTGTCCGTCTTTTGGTTTAGGGCGTCAGTAGTAATGACGAATATGAGGCAGGAGTCCGAATAGTGGGATTGCACTCTCAATTTTGCTTGCCATTGCACCATTTGCCCACTCTTTTTTTCAAAATGTTCCCCCCGTAGGTGGGTCAGGCTCGCTCGCTATGCTCTCTTGCCGTAGAGAAGTACGACAATTGTTTTACGCCCTACCACTTTCAAATGTCACCAGCCGCCACTGGGAGGTGGGAGACACAAAGATTGATTGGGCTGCATTAGAAAATGAAGAAACGACCCGTACCCCAGGTTTAGGGCTTGGGGATAAAACTAAAGCATTACCAGGATTGTTAGTACAGGTTTTGCCACGTTTGTTAGCAACTAAAAAGGAGGACTGGGATGCAATCTCAGCCTGCAAACAGAAACCGGATGAAGACACTAGTGATTTTTACTCCCGATTTGAGAAATGTTTTATTATTAATAGGGGCCTGAAAGCAAGTAGCGAGTCATACCCACACCTTTTTGTATCTAAATTGGTCGAGAATTCCCTGCCCCAAGTTAAGAATCGTGTACTGAAAGTCGAGAGCACATGGCAAGCAAACACGCCTTCCCAAATGTTACAAATGTTACAGTACCACCAGAACAGAATTAGAGAAGAACATGATCACGAACAAAGACGTATGAAAGACACGAAAATGAAAATGTTAGTTGCTCAGTCAGTTCCAGCTGACGGTCAGAAAAAGGGCATGACACAGTCCAATAATTCAGCAGCTCCTGTTAAAGGGACATGCAACTATTGTAAACAGCCAGGTCACTATGTGAACGATTGTGCAGTTTTGAAACATAATATATCCACAGGTAAAACTAAGGAGAGACCACGTCAACCTAGACAGGACCAGGCCCAACAACGTGTTCCACAGAATGTACAGCCTATGCATGCTCCACAACAGACAGTACAGACCGTAGCGGTCCCACAGCCACAACCGATTGCTGCAACGCAACATGCAACGCAGCAGATGTACCAATATGCACAAACTGATTATCCCGATTATCAACGATACACATGAAACAGCCTAGAGAGGGAGGTTGGCTTGCCTCTTATTGAGGTTCCTGTAGATCAAGAGGGTCCTTACGTACATAGTCAGGTATTAGGGAAAGATAGAAAGTTTTTGATTGACACAGGGGCAAGCAGAACGACAATCAGTCACGACGAGGTTCCAGGGGCACCCCTCTCAGGCTCACAGAATGTTTCCCTTGGATTTTCAGGAAAACCTATTGTTAATGAAGTTTCAAAACCAGTTCCCCTTGCAGTTGGTCCATTGTCACGTACTACAGATTTGTTGCTCACGAAATCATGTCCGGAAAACTTGTTAGGTATCAAGACACTGAAAGCTCTAGGAGCTGTAATTTGCTGTTCTCCGGAAGGAGTCAGACTGTTTTTACGTGACTTTAAGGGTCACTATGTATTGAGAGATATTGATCCTAGATTACAGAATGTTCCTGCACATTTATGGGCACAAGGCCCCACTGATGTAGGTTGTATGCATATTACACCATATCGAGTTACACTCAAGCAAGGTGTTGTTTTGCCACGAATCCGACAATACAAGTTACCTCCAGATGCTGTAGTGGCTTTACTGAAAATCATTGACGAGCTCATTGCACAAGGAGTGGTTGTAGAAACCGACTCAAATCTATGTAATTCCCCTATCATTCCGATTCTTAATCGCACTGATCCAAATGCACCTCCAGTTTATCGATTAGTGATCGATTTACGAGAATTGAATAAATGCATTGTACCACAATATCCCGTGGTCCCAGATATTTCGTCCCTATTGACAGCTATTGATTCTGAAGCAATGTTCTTTTCTGTAATTGACCTGAAGAACGCCTTCTTTAGCGTCCCTATTGATCCGGAAAGCCAATACCTTTTCGGATTCTGTTTAAATGGCCGTAGCTTCAAATTTGCACGCGCACCTCAAGGATTCACAGAAAGCCCCAGCATCTATAGCCAAGCATTGAAAAGACAACTTGACAGTATTCACTTGCCTGCTAACACTGCCCTACTTCAGTATGTCGATGATCTATTGATCACCGCCCGAAGTGAACAAGAATGTGAACAAGCATCACTGACAGTTTTGTATTTCCTGGCTGACAAGGGACACAAGGTGTCTCCTTCGAAGCTACAATTCTGTGCCCAGCAAGTGGTGTACCTTGGGCACTTGCTGTCCAAGAGGGGGAGACAGCTAACACCTGACCGCATCCAGTTAATTGTAAATATGTCACAACCCAAGACACAAAAGGAGGTACGGGCCTTCATAGGCCTCACTTCTTACTGTAGACAATGGATCCCTCAGTATGCATTTCTAGCCAAGCCACTCATACAGTTGACAACCCAGGAGGCAGCGACATCGACTGTCCTCCCTTGGACTCAGGAACATACACATGCTTTTGACGACTTAAAGAAAGCCTTATGTCAAGCACCAGTTTTAGCAACGCCATGTTACAGCAAACCTTTTACACTTTTTGTCACAGAACGCGAAGGTACTGCATTGTCAGTACTCACCCAGGATCAAGCAGGTTCACACAAACCGTGTGCTTATTTTTCTAGTACATTAGATCCAGTAGCCCAGGCCCTGCCTGCGTGCTTGAAATCAGTAGCAGCGACAGCTCTAGCAATCAGACAAAGTGATTCCATAGTGTTAGGACACCAATTGACAGTACAAGTTCCACATTCCGTGGAAGTTCTTTTAAACCGTACACAGACTCAGCACTTGACTATAGCACGACTGACAGGTTATGAATTGACATTGTTCCAGCCACACATAGAAATCAGACGTTGCAATACATTGAATCCAGCTACACTTTTGCCACTAAGTGAGACAGACCCTTTGGCACATGATTGTGTTGAAGTCATTACCATTACGACGAAACCCAGACAAGACTTGACAGATACCGCATTACCAGATCCAGACCTGACACTTTATGTGGATGGTTCATGTATGAGAACAAGTACAGGAGAGTTAGTAGCCGCATATGCAGTCACGACAGAAACTGAAGTCATAGAAACACATCGTATTGACACCCTGTCAGCCCAAGCAGCAGAGCTCATCGCTCTGACTCAAGCTTGTATTCGAGCCAAGAATAAGAAAGTCAACATATACACAGATTCCCGTTATGCCTTCGGAGTTGTACACGACTTCGGAATTCTCTGGCAAGAAAGAGGTTTTTTAACTTCTCACGGTGCCAAGATCCAGCACGGTCCCCTCATTCAAGCTCTGTTAGAAGCAATACATTTGCCTACAGCCATAGCCATCATGAAATGCAAAGCACATACGAAAGTTACAGATACCATTTCCCAGGGTAACGACCTGGCAGACCGAACAGCCAAGCATACAGCTCAGACTCAGACTCACACAACTGACATGACAAAGACAATAGTCCCGACACCGACACATTGCATGACAGTTAAGGATCCTGCCCTATATGTAATTGACATACAGACACATGCTACACCAGACGAAATCAAGAAGTGGACTGAACTAGGAGGGATCCAGACAGAACAGGGATGGATGACGAAGGGAAAATCCACATGGTTTCTCCCCGACTCTATGGTTCAAGTTATCATTAACACAGTACATAGTCCTGCCCATTTAGGAGAAAAAGCCATGTTAGACAGTATTCAAAACCTTTGGTTCAATAAACATTTACGAGCAGCAGCAAAACAGAAAGTGCGTACTTGCATGATCTGTTGTCAGTTCAACCCAGGTAAAGGCATTCCCGTAGAGCAAGGTGGATTTCATCCTCCCGATCATCCTTTTGAAGTCCTCCAGATGGATTATATCCAGATGGAACGTTGTCGAGGATTCAAATATGTCCTCGTAGTTGTATGTGCACTTTCCCGTTGGACAGAAGCATATCCAGTCCCAGATTACACTGCTCCGACCACTGCCAAACAGCTGGTACGTGAATTCTTCCCCAGGTATGGTTTGCCTCGTATCGTGTACTCAGATAATGGTCAGCCATTCTCGTCCGAGCTTATGAAGCAGGTATCACTCCTGCTAGGCTATCAGTGGAAGTTCCACTGTGTCCGACATCCCGAAGCAGCAGGTCTCGTAGAGAGACATAATCAGACCCTGAAAATACGTCTCGCCAAGATATGTAGAGAGAAAGGCGTTGACTGGATAGTAGCTTTACCAGTTGCACTCTTTTACATGAGAATGATCGCACACTCTCGAACAGGGCTATCCCCGTACGAGGTGGTCTTTGGCAGGCCACCGAATATGTGGGGGACGCCTCTGCCTCGTAAAATTACAGATGTTGACTGTAATATGCTGACAGATTACCTTGCTTCCTTGATGTCTGCACTACAATCATGTCGTTCACAGGTCGCTGCAGCCTTTCCCGACAACACCGAGGTGAAGCCACACGAGATCGTTCCAGGGGAATACGTTTTTATCAGGAACTTCGACAGGAGAAGTCCGCTGGAGCCCCGCTGGCAGGAGCCGAAGCTTGTTTTACTAACCACAAGGACAGCAATCAAAGTGGAGGGCCGTAAGGGCTGGCTCCACTCGAGTCATGTGAAAAAACATTATGGACTGCCGCCAAAGCCAGACTCCCAGCCCTGCCCCCTTCCAGAGACTGATACTAAACTCCCCCTGGTAGAGAAAACTCCTTCTCAGGAATTTCGCATGAAGTTGAGGTCTAGCAAGTCAGACAGTTTAATTGTTTAAGTCCTCCCCTAGGTGAATCGGTTAGACAAGTTCCTGACATGTACCCGTTAGACCCCAATAGAGAGAGAGATAGACAGAAACAGCTCAAGAAACGTGAATATTGTAAATCTCTCCGTAGTCACTGCATTGTGACATTATTGATTATGTTTTTTCTGAGTCTTATGATTATTGCTGCAAGTATATTTCTACACATATACTTTCCTATTTTCACACGTGCACATTCTTCCTCAAATGACACTGTCGAGCACACTTTCAGTGAATTACCCCCGCACGAGTTATCTTACCGACTTGCGCTGCGCAACAATACCTATATCAGTATGTTACATCATTCCCATCAGACCAGCAATGCTACCAATTGTTGGATATGTGGCCGACTCCCTCCCTATCAGAAATACAAGGGAGTTCTGCCCCTCTTTCCGTATCCGTTCACACACAATGGTTCCTGTGGTGCATGGTTTAGTTTAATAAATTCTTTAGATTCTGATTCCATAGTTTACCAAGGCAATTGGGTATGGGGAAACCTGAACACAGTTTTGCATAAAGTATGTTTCCCTGACAAGGAGGGTCTTCCCCAAAGAACAGGGACCGATCTAGAAAACGAAGTATATGGATTAGGTAATTTTACACTTAACCTCATGATTCTGAATGTCCAGTCCGATACAAAACCAGACTTACCCGCTATGTCAGTATTACCAGTCAAAGGTGAATTATGTGTCAGAAAGAATGGTTCAGTACACCTAGGTCGTAGTAAGTGTACTACTGTGATCGAATTCAGTGATAAAGGCAAGTCTACATTTAAAGCTTCCCGTCATTCCTATTTCATTTGTGGTCACACAGCATATATACGCCTACCTCTAGATTGGGATGGTACTTGTTACATTGCATTCCTTCTGCCACCCGTTTTCCTAGCCCCCCCTGATTATCATAGGGACTCCCATCTAGTACACAGTAGATTCAAGAGAGATCTCCCGATTGTCGATTATACTGAAACAGCATGGGAACAATATACAGACTTTAATAAAGGTTTCTTTCCCTATTTAGGTACTGTCTTTAATAGTAAACTGATACGTAAATTGACCAGAACCCTTGAAGCAGTAGTGAATGAAACTACTTCCGCCCTAGGCAACTTAACAGAGGAACAGTCTGCTATGAGACTTGTCGTTCTTCAAAATCGTCTTGTTCTTGACGTCATCCTGGCCGATAGGGGCGGAGCTTGTAGAGTCATCGGATCGAGTTGCTGTGTTTTTATTCCAGAAAACGCACCATCAGTGTATAGAGCCATAACCCGTCTCCACAAGATTGCAAGTCAGATACACCAGAATCCAGGCACCTGGACTTGGTCCGGTTGGCTCTGGAGCGTGTTATCAGCCTGGGGATGGAAAGTCCTATCCTTCCTAGGAATAGCCCTTCTCATAGTATTCAGTTGTTGTCTATGTCTGCAATGTGGGCCAGCGATTTGCGGCTTGTGCGCCACATCATGTATTCCCCATTCAAGTCCACGTTCTAAATCCCGCCTGAAAAAGGAAGAGCAAATGATGTTATATGAACAGATTGATGGATTAATGAGAATTGATATATCATGAAGGGTCCGTAGGGGACAAGGAGGGAATGAGGTAATATGAATTTTTATGGTCAATTGTGTCCCCTAACGTAGACCCCAACGGCTCCATGTACGTGCTACAAGTACATGTATGTTCCCTCCACAACCAGCTATGAAGACGCAAATACATTTGCGTCCAACGTTAACATGTCCTCTTTCAGATCCACCATGAATGGATCGATTATTCCGTTCCTAAGTATGCCGTGCCACCGTCTTTACATGGTGCACTTTCACGTTTTCCTGGCTCTGGCGAGCTAGGCCCTGATTTCTGCCATCGAGCCCCTTCTGCCTTCTGCCTCTGAAAGCTGCAGCCTGGATCTGCATCCATGACCCTTGCCTTACTCCCTGTGCGGCGAGCGGTGCCCGGCTCGGCCTGCTTGCCTGCCAAGACCGTATTCAGCCTTCAAATTATCTGCTCCGCTCCTCGAAAATACATTCCTGTCTAGAGTTTTAGGTAAACACCTCCCCAGCTGCAGAGCAAAGGGCCCGGCCTTTCTGTCTCCGTGCAAGTAATTCATTGCTCCCGTTACCATGGTAGGCCCATGGCCCCTCGCATTACATGCAGACACGTAGCCACATATGCACGCACTAGCAGTCAGTATAGAATAGCCTCTGCCCGAGAGACCTTTCCTTCTAGATAATACAGTTCCTCAAACACAAGATATCAGATATGATTTGGGTTTAGGTTGTTCTGACACGCCAGACTTCTGTCTCCTCTTTTGGAGCTAAATGTCAAGTCCCCGTCACCCTCCAGTTCCACGTCAATCACACGTCATGTTGCTGCGCGCGCATCTCTGCCAATATTTCTGCTGACACTGCAGGATTCTTCTATGGATCCACCCACCTGTTACACTTTTCTGTGACGTTTCTAGCACACACCTCCGTGTACGCCCTCGTGCACGCCTTCTGTTACGCACGTGTTCTTATCTCGTTTCTCTCAGCTGTTACGCCTTCTGTATCCATCACCACTGTATGCATACTATATATATTGTACTCTGTTAATAAAGCATTGTCTATCCCTTCCTGAACCCTCGTGGTGATGGAACACGATACCTGGTTCGAACCAAATCCATTTTATGGAATAAAACCCTTAGAAACTCAGACGCCACGGACTCTGCCTCTTATTTCTGATTGAGTTATTCTTATTGAACTTTACCGCATAGAAATTCCGTATAGAGACCAGGCCCTGTCACACTGAAATAGTTGCATGCCCCAATCTCTGGGCACAAGGTCTAGCACATGGTGAAGCCTGCCCCCAGACCTCTTTCCACTGATCTAGCTGTGAAGACAGACTTCTGGACACACCATGGATTTTCTTTTTTTTAAATCTTCAGTTAAAAAAAGAAAGAGAAAATACTTTTTTCAAAAATTTACAAATTTCACCTGTGGATGCAATACACAATATGTCATTTCACAGGTTTCATGGTCCTGGGCATAGATCCATATATACATATATGTTTGTGGGACGGATCTGCGGCCTAGGACCATCCCACATTCTCCCTGGTGGAATGGTGAATGTGTAAAATGTGTGCCTCACATCAGCTAAAGACTACCCCAACATACATTATCAGTTGCAGCCAACAATCTGGTCATCTGGATTTGAAGACCCTTCCAAGATCCACAAATCTTCTTTGGACTAAAGGAAAACATTATTTTCTTGTCCTACAACATTCCTTCAATGTTGCTTTTTAGGTATAGGCTACATAGCTGTTGGCAAACAGACCTATTGTATCCACTATGGACATTTGCACTTATTACAATGTCGGGTGGGCTTGTGTATGCACTACACTGTTTTGAAAACGGGACTGGGTGGCCTAATTACAATGCAACCGCACATGGGGCCTCATTAAGATGTCGGTGTTTAAGCATTCCAAACGCCTTCTTGTTGGAATCCCTTCCAAATGACTCAAGTTCAGGGAGTTTGCCGTTATTACGATAGTTTCGAACACCGTTTGGTCAGACTCCGATTGACTTCAATGGGAGCCTGAGTTCTGACCGACAACACAGGCTCCCATTGAAAAAAGGGACATCATAATACATTGGTCGCAAACGCAGCCCTTAGACCTGTACGATTCAGCTCCAACCGACTAGGAGTCTCCGAATGCTGATCAGAACCAAGTCGGAAAGACCGAAAATTTACTTACCACCGTAATTTTTGGTCAGAAATGTTTCTGAGTCGGTCAGAAACATTCCAACTCGGATTGGGAAAATCTGAATGCCGTTCGGAGCCTTTCCGACTAACATCGTAATGAGGCCCATTGTGTGGTTGAATACTCACATTTCCCTATGGGAGCATGTGTTACGGCCGTAAACCGGCCATAGCACATGGCCCCAGAGGGATTTGGGAGGCTGTGTTCATCCCTTTACTGCATGGCAGGCAGCTCATGGTGCCTGCACACAGTGCAGGGATCAACAAGGGTCACCATAGGTGCCCCCCTCAGCCCCCAACTGAAGGCGGCAAAAAGAAGGGGGCCCTTGGAGGGGCCCCAGAACATGCTTTCTGACAAGCTTTCCACGTCGGAAAGCTTTCTGGAAACCGTGCATCGTTATCCAGACGGCATAAAACACCGTCCATATGGATTACATTCTGGCCTCTGACTGGCAGATGGGCTCCTTAAATCCATAGGAAGATAGCTGGAATGACCGGCCGGTTTCACTTTCAACCGCCTAAATTGGAATTAGGCGGTCGGAATTGAAACCGACGATCTTGGTCGGAAAGCCTCCAACCTAACGTCGAAGGCTTGCTGACGAGATTATAATTGGCCCCTTAGAGTGGGCTTGTTGCACACCACTTACTGATGTTTCACTGATTTTCTTATTTATGTAAGTGCTTTCGTCCAGATTCTACAGCTTTCCTCCCTATTCTTTTGTTTGTGTCAACCAGGGAGCATTTCTGTCGCAGCATATTCTCATTAGATGAGTTGTAACCTTCAACAGCTGACATTAGAACCTTGCACTGCAGTGCATGATGGAATATTTTCTCTTCCTCTGTGTGTCTCCCCCTTCTCTCCCCCTCCTTTGTCCCCCTTGCTCGGTTTCTAAGTAATATGCCCAGTATAATTAACCTCCCCAAAGTCCGCTTGCCCTCCCTGCCTCCTTGCTTTATCACCAGCAGCCAAGGTGGCTGCACATATGCCCACTTTAACATGAACATGCAACAGCTATCTTAGAATGTTCCTGTATTTTAATAACACACATTCCAAGACGGACTTGTCCATGTGTGTGCTTGCATTGCAGCCATCTTAAGATGCCTTTTGTTTGAAAAAAATAATTCAAAGATTGCCATTGTGCATGCTAAAGAAAAGAAAAAACATTTGAAAATGGCAGTCCCACCTGCAAACACACGGCCGTCATCTCAGAAAAAAACATTGGTAAAATGCAAAATAGTTGTCATGGGCTAGATCTATTGGCTTTAGCAATCCTTACTTGATGGAGGCATAACTCAAGATATCTATAAATTGTGCTTGGCCTCCTCTGATCCTCATTTTTTGGGGCTTTTTTGCACAAACTGCTAATGGAATTGTGCCCAGATGCAAAACTATTGCAGATTGGAACAAGCTGCTTCTGCTCATCCATGGTTGGTGACCATCCATGCAGCGATTTCTGGTCTCACTGCAGCAGAAAATTCTACATGCAAATCAACATTGAATATTGCGTTTTGGGTATCCCTCCCATGGTTTTGTCCCATTTGACTGATCTTTAGGAAACTCTGCAGGATCGTGTCAAGGTGGAGCAATCAAACATTCGGAACCATTGATGCGATTTTGCTAAATAGGATCGAAGATGTTAAATTGTGACTTTTCGTGTTGCTTCAGAGGATGGCAATGTACAGGCAAAGCTGAATCAATTATGAGTTTCACTACTATGGCTTACCTCAGCTACATGCACCAAATGTTCCAATACATTCTGAGCCGAATGGATTCCCAAGAACACCTACATTGATATGTAAAACACAAAATCACCACAAAAGGCTTCTATGTGTAAAGCACTGCTTGGGCTTGAGTCAGAAAGCGCTTTAGGAAGTGGTTGTGAAGAGCGGACATCTTGCCTAATAAGAAGAGACACATGAATTTGAAATCAGTGGAAACCTTTGCCTGAGGTGTTGACAAGGTGTGCGTCTTGCTGTAAGAGAAATCAAAAGTCAGATTTACTAATATTAAAAGGCTTGGATTGGTATGCTTATTTCTGATTCACGTTGCTTTCTTTTGCGAAAAGTAAACGGTGCTTATAGTGTATATTTTTCCCACATTGCCTCTACTAACTTCCAAAGCGGGCCTTGGAGACATGTATTTGTAGTACAGAAATCCCTTTCTGCTACAGAAGCGCAGTGATGACACATTTCCCACTCTTTGTACGTTCTTTAATGTGACTATATCCCTCTGTCTGTGTCAAAGGGTCAGTGAATTGTGCCTCCCTGTTGGTAGTGTACGACTCAGTGTAATCCTTTATTCTGTCATCATGGGTTGCCTGCCAGTCCAGATAGGTGAACTTGGCTGTCAACAAGTGCAGCAGATAAAGCTGGTAACAAAATCAGAAGTAAAAAAAAAAATCTAAGTTAGTAAATATAAATGAAAATGAAATTTGCAGCAGTGCTGGAGAAGCTGCTGCCTGCTACCATGTGCAGCTATGTTTGACCAAGATCTGCCCTGACTGACAATACCAGAACTCATGCATAAAACTAAGTACTTACCATGAGGAAATCAGTCGCTCGCTCTGTTTTCAAAAATTATTGGTGAACATTTACAACTGTCTAACTCCACAATATCTCTAAAGTACTTACATGTAATGTTTTATGAGGGTCTGAATGATCATTTTGTCTATTGATAATGGTATTTTAAATTTTGCAAAGTCTTATTGGGAAATAGCCTAGGGAGTAATTTAACTTTATGCTGCTTTCCTTTTCTGCCTCTTTCCCTTTCTTAGCTTTCTGACTACACTCTACACCAAATGAGAATGAGAAATGGCAGACAAGAAGGCAGCTTATGATCATAGGAGACGGAGACACTCCGCCCCACTTCACAGCGCACAGCTCGCGGTCCCTAAGGTTTCTGCATATATGTGGAAATTAAAAAAATTATCCAAAATAAAAACTGTACTCACAAATGTATGCATCAACACTTATTTAACTGATTTATCTGTTACAACAACAGTGTACCACCAAATGAATTTTAAAGTAAAAAGGTTTTTAACACAAGATCATGTTGTTCATTGATAAGACAAACATCAAAAACTGGCATTGTGTTTTGATCATGAACAACTTAAAACAACCCCAATGCATTTCGGGTTGAAAAACCCTTCTTCAGGGGGAAAAACCTTTCATACATGTCATACAATGATTCAAACATGCTTATGTGTTCAAAAGCCTCCTGCTGGAACAAAACGAGAAATTATCAATGTCAGACAGAAGCACTGAAATGGATATTGTACATGAAAATGAAACTTTTTATCTGTGTTCGCAATCATTGTGACATCCAGTCTGCCCGAAGTGTGAATATTCTAACTGTGCAAATGTGATGCAAGCGAGCCTGCTCTGTAAGAGTGCATAAATACCTTATTTTGAACTTGGGCAAAATGTTTGTACCCGCGGTGTGTGAAAGTCAATTTTAGAGATGTTTCGTGAAAATCAAAAGTCGAACTCTGTAATTGATCAGTTATGCAGGCAAAAGGCCCCACCAACCAAAGTGAAACCCTAACAAAAAGGATGCCAATTATCTTACAAAATGTGCGGTGTACAAATGACACCGATGACTGTGGTCATGACAATCAAATGTTGTGCAAAAGAAAAAGACAGTGTGTGAGTCTAATTTTACTCGTTCAAAAACCTGAGTGAGCCATACTGGTAAACAGAGAGTCTCTCCCTTACTGTTCAATTTGAGAAGCTAGTACAACGGTTGAATCTGTAAAAAAGTTCAAGACGGCGTTGCCGATGTAACTGTGATGCTAATAACCTACAACAACAATTGCATATCCATGTTCACTACTCCATTAAGACGGTCAAACAATCTTACCTCAAGGATGTGCGCGAAGATTTCCGAATTACATCTACAAAAGACTGAATAAAATGTCATTACCCTGAAAGATACGGCTTGTAAACAAGCTTATGCCCTATCCAAAGCCCGTTCTGCTTGCAAACTCACCGACGCGCCGCGAAACAGCGTACTGAACTTCCTGAATGCATAATGACAACGGTACGTTACATGACTTCTAGGTTTAAATACCCTCCTCTTAGACGATCGCAACCGTTTAGATTCAAAAACCCTCCCAACTTTATTTATACTACTCCTGATTATCAGCGTACCTGTTGGTAAACCATGTACACAAATGGTATGCTGCACTCAAAACGAGTACCAGTGAGTACGATGAAAATACCATGTCTTTATTAAAATGTTGCATACAATATTCACCGTGAGTGTAAATAGTAAACCAAAGTCCTCTGATTCCCCACTACGTTCATATTCAACTAGTGACGTTTTTAACTGGAAATTCAATGCCCAAGGCACTCTAGGAGCTAAACCACTGCATAAGGTGAAATGAAAACGTGCAGTCAAGCCGCTTCATCAAATGATTGTCGAAGAGGTTGAAATCACCCTGGACATAAACAACATCTCTGTATCAATAAAAAAATAAAATATAATGAAACAAGGAAAAAGAATCTAAGTGTGTGCTTTAGGAAGATGGTGCCACAATAACTGCTGACGCAGATTTACAACTGATTGACCAAGTTGATCATGTAACTTGTACAGCAATGTAAATAATTAAAGAAAACACAACATTTCAAAATGATCATTGCAACATTTGGGAATTAAAGTTCACAAATGTTTTATCCAAAATGTTTCCCTGCGGGCAAGTAAGGTCTGGAACGCAATCCCTGATTTCTTGGTAATTTTCTCTAGCACAGTAAATTTGAACTGAGGGATTGTGTGATGTGTGTCTAACCAATGTGTGGCTAAACATGAGTTAGTATTTTTTGTGCGGATCATGCTTTTATATTCCACTATTCTTACTTTGATTTTTCGTGCAGTTCTTCCTACATATGTGAGTTCACAAGGGCATTGATTAGCATATATAACTCCTTCTGTGTTGCAATCTGATGAATGTTTAAGTTAATCTTCTTTCCCGTGTGTGGGTGACAAAAGGTAGTACCTATCATCAAATTACCACATTGTCCACAATACCAACATTTTGTCATTGCTTTGAATTTTTTGTTATTGTTTCTGCAGGGTTGTCTTCAGAATTTCCCGCATCTTCCTTGATTGTGTGTGAGCAAATAACGGTTTGTTAGGAAAGACCGTTTTAAAATCTATTTCCTGCTCCACAAACTCCCACCTTCTCAAAATAGTCTTTTTAATTTGGGCGGTTTGGTGAGATTACTTTAGTACAAAGACCTCCTGTTTACTGTTTATTTTCGGAAGGCTTGACAATAACTCCTTCCGTTGTTTTAAAGTGACACTTCGATGCACAGATTGCAAAATGTCGGGTGGGTATCCCGGTTTGATGTATCTTATAGATTGTTCTTTAATTTGCGATCTGCCGGTTGATAATTGGAAGAAATTCTTTTAATCCTTATGCATTGAGATACTGGAAAATGTCTCTTTAAAGCCGGAGGATGGAAACCGGCATAGTGGAGTGCATTATTCCTATCAGTGGGTTTTGTGTAAATTGATGTTTGTAACCCTTTCCTGTATTCTGGATGAGAATGTCCAGAAAATTAATCTGGTCTTTCTGGATATTATAGGTGAATTGAATCCTGGGATTTTGTAGGTTAAGTGTGCGAATGTTAACTTCAAGTTCACAACGATCACCTTTCCAAATCACCAATATATCATCAATGAAGCGCTTGTAGGGTACCATGCTCTTCTGCCAATGTTCATTGTGAAGAATTAATACATTTTCAAAGTACGCCATAAATGTATTTGCATACGAAGGGGCTCCCTGATAGCCCATGGATGTTCCGGTGCGTTGCAAGAAATAGTTACCTTTCCATGTGAAATAGCTACGGTATAGTGAGAACTCTAATAGTTGTAAAAGAAAGACACCATTGACATCATCCCGTTGATTGTTTAACAATCTCCATTCTATGGCCCCCAAACAGATGTGTATAGTGCTACTACATCAATAGTGCACAGCCATATATTTTCATTGAATTCATGACGTATGCTTCAAGTTTGTTTAAACAATCAGTGGTGTCTTTGACGTATGTATTCCACACCTGAAACAAAGGTTGAAGGTAAAAATCAAGATATTTGCCAATGGCTTCATGCATGGAGCCACAACCAGCCACAATAGGACGAAACGGTGGATCCTCTGAATTTTTATGCATTTTAGGGAGCATATAAATATGTGGTACCTTCGGGGATGACGTATGTAAAAAATGTTTTGTTGTCTCGTTAATCCACCCGATATCTTTGGCGTGCTCCAGAACTGTGATTAAAGTTGACATAAATTCTTTGGTGGGGTCTGACTTCAAAAGAATGTACGTGTCTGTGTTCAACACATGTTCATCCACCTTCCGATCATAATAGGTTTTGTCCATTGCACCTATTGTGCTACCTTTATCAGCTGGTTGAAAAACCAAGATCTCATCTTAGCTCAAAGAATGGAGGATCCTACACTCTTTGGAGGTGAGATTTGTGTGTTTAGGTAATTGGTATTTGATGGTTTATAAATCCTTTTTTACCAGTAATTCGAAGTTATCAAGGGTTTTGTGAGAAAAAGGTGCCATAAGCGTGCTGCTAGGGCGGAACGTGTCAATCGGTTCTTTGATTGTCTGTTCTAGAGCTGTGGTGTAAAACTTCCTCATAAATTTGAAAAAAGCAATATCAGTTTCCGAAGAGTTGGAAGCATAAGTGGGAACATAGGCCATGCCTTTATTGAGTAACTTGATTGCATCAGAGGTAAATGTACTTTGTGAGATGTTCATAACTAAGTTGTCGTTTTCTTCAAATTCCGTTGGGGTCTGGATGACTCAGACCCTTTTCTCATGTCTCCTGCAAGTTTGGTGTCTTTTGTTATTTCTCCTTTGTCAGGTGGGTGATTCGAAGTTTCTCCCTGGTCCAATAAAGACGGTTTACCACTGGTGGTGGAAGCATCCCATTCCGTCATCCTTGAGGTTTGTTGTTGAACCGATGGTGCTGGTGGTCTATGCAAGGATAAATCCTGATCAGTGGCAATGCTTTCATCGGAAGATGTTGTGTCGACTTTTTTGGGCATATGCTTCCGCCCATGTATATACCTCATCGAGCTTATAATCGATGTATTCTCTCTTGAATTTTCATAACATGCGGTCGTGCACCTCTTTAGCATGTTCATCCAGCTTAGCGTTGATATCATTGAGAGTTTTCGACCAATCCTCCGCTTCCATACGTTTAGAAATTTCATCCTTAAGTTCGGCGATTTCGGTAGCTAGTTCTCCTAAGATTGATGATTATTCCTCAACTATGAGTAGAATTAAATCAAGAGAACATTTTTTCAATATGGCATGCCACCATGCCATAAAGGTCTTATTGTATTTAAATAGCATTGGTTTCAGGACTATCCTTAAACCCCTGGGTATGCGTTTCACCTTGTGATATTGTATTAGTGTTGTTGCGTGTAGACATTGGTTAATTTCTTTGCATATTGTATATTCCAATTGACGCAAAATTTGCTCTAATGTTCCGGGAGTGGCTATAAATGTTCTAACGTCATTTATCAAGGAGTAGATGGATTCTGCTTCCTCTGTGGAGTAAACCTTTGTGTCCACCTGATTTGTTGCCAGGTCTGCTATGTCTTTGATGGACATTATACAATGGGTGCTGGTTGAAAATGAGGCAAAAAGTAAACTACTAAAAAAAAGCGTTCTCAACCTGCACTCCTAATTGATATATTTTATTCCGTAACTGTACAAAGTAATCTGTTTAACAGTGCGTGCTGCTGTGATGAGGGTCTGTCACTGACCCTGCCACTAAAACTTATGATCATAAGAGACGGAGACACTCCGCCCCACATCACAGCACACATCTAGCGGTCGTTAAGGTTTCTGCATATATGTGAAAATTTAAAAATGATTATCCAAAATCAAAACTGTACTCACAAATGTATGCATCAACACTTACTTCATTGATTGGCAGCACCAGCCAGCTTAAGCCTAAGCAAAATATTGTACAGCAATACCTGGCAAAACTTATCATTGCTCTAAGAGGCAGCCTCATGGTAACAATACAGGCGGAATGCATGTTGGATAGGCCACTTAACCACCAACATATGTCTGCAGCTAGCAACAAATAAACTTAAAATATTGTGTGAAATATTAACAGCGCTTTATAGCCAAGCAATAGCCGACCTGAATGTCCTTTTGGTCATGTATAAGTGTATGCTACTTCTTCTTCCTGATTTAACTCCATTAGGATCTTCCTTTCCAAACTGATAATCCACTTAAATTGCAATTTCTGCAAATTAAGGGCCTGCGGCACAGAAGTATGTTTTTTTACTTCGTAAAAAGAGATTTTTACTGAATCGCTATTTTTGAACATCAAAATGTGATGTATTATGTATTCCAGTTACAAAATAGCAATTTATTATTCACTATTGTTAAATAACTAGTCTCTATTTGTGATTCTTATTATTCACAATTAGTGAATTGGCGTTCGCAGTTTGCGAGCATCGCTGTGTATGCAAATAATTATGACACAGATTCATGAACTCCCTGAATCCTTTATTCTGACCCTGGGAGTGGAGCAGATCTATACATCTTAGCCATAGGAGAAAGTCAACAGAAAGAGGAAGAGAACATTTTATGACAGAGTTAAAAATCTTTGTTGAGTAGTATTTTTGAGAGAATGAAACAATGTCTGTAAGTCTTCTCTTACAGTCCCAGAGTCTACAAAAACACAGATCTGAAGAATAATCCAAATGAGGATAAACGCTATTGGGGTGTCAAACAGATGTGCGGAAGGGATTCAGAATAAGTAATACCTTAGGTCGAGAACAAAAGAATAAATAGCCACAAAGAGACAGGAAACAGCTGCACCAGGTGAACAACCCAGTTCAGAAGAAGCACCATCACCTTTGGAGCAATTAATTGAGCCAACTCTCCAGCCTGAAGCAGGTACAGGAGTTTCTAATATTTACTCCTATGCACTAAGGAAGGTATTTACATTTAAAATACTTAATTGTTTACCAACATTTGACAAGTAGATACAGAAATTTCATAACTATTATAAAAACCCATGACGATTTTTATAAAAACCTTTAACAGAATTATTGGTAATGTAGTCTATCATTGTTTCTGTAGTTTAACTTCAAACATTAAAAAAGCAGATACCTAAAAAAAACACTGATAGGGTATAGAAGAGTATTTTCTATAAAAAGTGTTGCTTACAAATTATAACATGTATATGTGTGTATATGTGTATATATATATATTCACTGAAAAAAACATATATTTCACACATCTTATAGTTAGCTGGACATTTCACTCATACAAAACCATTGAAATTCCCCGGTTATAGTTAGTTCAGCTAACTAAAACTCGCGCTCCCGCAATGCACTGCTGATGACGTCACATATTACATCACTCATGAACATGGCTGAAACCTATGTTTTTTCAGTGAATTTCAAAGGTTTTGTAAATTATAATTTTTAAATGTATTAATTGTTATATTTGTTTATACTAATTTACTACATTGTTTTAAAGTATTTATGTTTAGATATTTTATTTTTTAAATTACATTACATATTTTTTATATAAATCGAAAAAAAATGTTTTTAAAAATATTGAAATTGTAATATTTATTTGTATTTAATTTTTTTAATTTATATATATTTTATTTAGCAGGCAATTATATCCTATGGAAGGAAATTCAAGTTACTGGTAAGTACAGTTAAATTTACTTTTCAGGAATAGTAGTGAGCTGAAAGTTGCAGCACTGAGGTATCTCCTGATAACAGGCGAGTAAATTGGAATTCATAGTACGACTGATTTTTGAGGAATTTTTTAAGTTCCAAAACTCCACACTTAAAAAAATTTCAAGTGAAACCAGTCAATGTTAGCCTATGGAAGGAAATTCAAGTTACTGTAACTATGATTAGAATTACTTTTCAAGATCAGTAGTGGGCTGAAAGATGCAGCACTGAGGTCTCTCCTGATAACAGGTGAGTAAATCGGAATTCGTAGTTCGGCTGATTTTAGAGGAATATTTTGCTCAATCGTGAAGGAAGGGGGCGGGGCCCTGAGGTAACATGTGTGCAAACACGCCCTGTGGCACTTTTTAGATTGGGGAATTAATTCCTCTTCAATCCTGAGGTCCCCTGTGAGCCAATTAGCCCACCAGGTACCTCCAGTATGCGCCAGGCAGCTGTGTTGCAGAAAGGTGTTCAGAGGGCATGTCCCCTTTTTACAACACTCTGCAACACAGCTCTGTGGTGCTTACTGGAGATACCTGTTGGACTAGTTTCCCCCTAGGGGACGTCTGGATTGAAGAGGAATTATTTCCGCAACTTAAAATGCGCCACAGGGCATGTTTGCACTCACATCACCCCAAGCCCCGCCCCCTACCTTCACCACTGTGCAAAAGCACCATGTAGCATGTTTTAAGTTGGGGGATTAAGTCCCCTTGCATACTGGGGGTCCCTGGGGGCCAGCTAGCCCACCAGGAACCTCCAGTATGCGCCAGGGGGCTGCATTGCAGAGAGGTGTAATGAGGCCACGCCCCTTTTTACACCCCTCTGCAACACAGCCCCCTGGCGCGTTTGCAGTGGGGGAACTAATTCCCCTTGCATACTGGGGGTCCTTGGGGGCCAACTAGCCCACCAGGAACCTCCAGTATGCGCCAGGGGGCTGCATTGCAGAGAGGTGTAATGAGGCCACGCCCCTTTTTACACCTCTCTGCACCGCAGCCCCCTGGCCCATTTGCTGAGGGGGAACTAATTGCCCTTGCATACTGGAGGTTCCTGGGGGCCAACTAGCCCACCAGGAACCTCCAGTATGCGCTCGGGAAGGTACAGAGTACAGTACAGAGTACAGTACAGAGTACAGTACTTCGTACCCCACGATTTAAAAAAAAGATTTTGGGGGGGGGCCTTGGGGGTCCTTGTCGGACCCCCTGAGCAGGCCTAGGGGATCAGGGTGTTTCTACCCTGCCCCTTTGTGTGTTTTGCACGTTTGTTTCACTGCTTTCTTGTGCCTCGGTTCTACCGAGGCACAAGATGGCTGCCAACACTTCCTGGTTTGGAGTGTTGACAGACAGTGGACAGCTAATGACCATGCAGCTCGTGCTCTGGAAGGTACAGAGTACAGTACAGAGTACAGTACAGAATACGGAACTTCGTACCCCCCGATTAAAAAAAATATTTTTTTATTTTTGGGCCTTGGGGGTCCTTGTGGGACCCCATGAGCAGGCCTGGGCAGTCAGGGTGTTTCTACAGTGCCCCCTTTGCGTTTTTTGCACGTTTGTTTCACTACTTTCTTGTGCCTCGGTTCTACCGAGGCACAAGATGGCTGCCAACACTTCCTGGGTTGGAGTGTTGACAGACAGTTGACAGCCAATGACCATGCAGCTCGTGCTCGGGAAGGTACAGGGTACAGTACAGAGTACAGTACAGAATACGGAACTTCGTACCCCCCGATTTAAAAGAATATTTTTTTATTTTTGGGCCTTGGGGGTCCTTGTGGGACCCCATGAGCAGGCCTGGGCAGTCAGGGTGTTTGTACAGTGCCCCCTTTGCGTTTTTTGCACGTTTGTTTCACTACTTTCTTGTGCCTCGGTTCTACCGAGGCACAAGATGGCTGCCAACACTTCCTGGTTTGGAGTGTTGACAGACAGTTGACAGCCAATGACCATGCAGCTCGTGCTCGGGAAGGTACAGAGTACAGTACAGAGTACGGTACTTCGTCTCTAGATATCACTATGATTTTACTTTTGATTTTCTCAGGAACTACTGAACAGATTTACACCATTTAACAAAAAGCACAATCTGCGAACTGAACTCTACCTTTTTGCCAAATTTGGTGTAATTCCGTTCAGCCGTTCGGGCTATAGCCCTGGCTAGAGGTCCTATGGAAAATTGCATAGGGAAAATAAGTTTTAGGACCCCTCTTGACGAATCACCCCCAAACTTTCAGGGAAGGAGCGGAGCAGGCCATTTTCTTTGAGAATTCTGCAAAGATTCGTCCACCAGCGCCAAAGTTGTTCCAAATAGGTCCTAACTATAACTAACTACTGGCGACCGCCAGTAGGTAATATATATACACACACAAATATAGATATATAAACACAAATATAGATATATACACACAAATATACATCACCTACTGCCAGTCACCAGTAGGTAGTTAGGACAGTTTCTATAGGAAAAGTGTTTTTTGTTTTGCTAATAACTATGGCACCATTTTGCAAATCTTGAACGCATTTTCAAAACTAGTACACACCTGAGTTCTCCGGTTGTGTTGAAAGTTTCTGGGTAGTTTGTCAAGCATGGTCCGAGAAAAAGGGGGGGTCCCAATACGTGTTTTCCCCATGCTATTTCCCATAGGCATTTTTTAGACGACTACAGCCCAACCCGCTGAACGGAATTTCACAGAATTTGTCAGTAAGCTAGCTCTTGGTCCAGAAAGAGCCCGTTTTGTGATTTGGCGTACATCCGTTCAGTAGTTTTACATTTATTAAAGAAAAAAGAAATATAGATATCTAGGGACGAGATCTTATGCTGAGATCTGATTGACAGATAACACTTCAACCAGGAAGTGCTGGCAGCTATTTTGAGACTCAGACTCAACTGAGTCACTTTTTTTTTTTTTTTTTTAAAGAGAAGGGTCAGGATGAGAATATCCTGACACCTTAGGCCTGGTGATGGCGCCCCAGGAGGCCCACCCAGGGCAAAAAAGCATTTTTTATTTAAACTTTTCCTGCAATAATTGGGACAGATCTAAAAATCTTGGGAAAAATAAAAAAACAAGAGAGGTCTCCTGTTCTTGCTTCAAACTCGGCTACTGGGTGGGCCAAATACCAAAGGCATAATACAAGAATTATGATTGAGATGGGGTGCACGTGGCCCCCTCCCCGTGGCCGATTTAGGCCCCGGGACCACCACCTCCTCGGGGCAGGCCAGTAATAAGTCCAAGGGGGATGTGCGCCCCCCCTTCCAAAGGCAATTTATTGCCCCGGGGACGTCAACTTCCCCATGTTTTGGAGTCACTGGGGGCCATGCTGACACCCCTCCCAGGCCATTTTCGGCACGGGGACCACCACCTCCCCAGGGGCTAGGCCTAATTTTCAATGGGGAGGGTGGCCATGCATCCCCCCTTCCAGGTCATTTTCAGCCCCATGGACGACCAACTCTCCGGGGCTGACCCTGCAAATAGAAAGGAGGGGGGTATGTGACCTCTCCCCAGGAGCCATTAATGCCCCTGCTGACCACCCTATGTCCTGAGGTGCTCACCCTCTGGACATAGATGTTTGCTTTCCCTTGGCAGGAGGTTTGACATATTTCTCCAAGTGAAAGCAAACAGCAAGTCCATTCCCAGCGGGTGGGAGCAGTAAAAACGCTCCCGCCCACAGGGAGAGAACTTTTGATCTGTTTTCCTGCCCGCTGTCAAGCAGGCAAGAAAACAGATAAAATATTTGCTCACACATGCGAGGAGCAGCATTTTCTGCTGCTGCTTGCATGCAAGAGCAATGGGAGCTGGAATAGACCGCGGGGTATTGAGGCGCCCCTGCGGTCTCCAACAATGGACACTGGATGCCTTGGGTACCCAAGATGAAGTGGCCAGGCCCCGGAGGATGGGATCCTCTGCACCAAAATCAGCCAAGGGAAGGGGGACATAGCCATCCCCCACCAAGCACGAGGTGTGTGCCTGTGGGGATTGGCTGCAGGCCCCGTGGCCAAACAACTGCTGAGCACAGCAGTGCGTGGAGCAGTGTTGGGTGCCTATGAGTGGTTCCCTGCATGGCCTGACCTACAGCATGGCCCTGCAGCCAAACCTCACTGCTCAGGGCCAAAGACCATCCGTGGCACCAGGTTCGGTGCCTACCAGAGGTTAGGCACAATGCCTGCCCACAGGACAGGCCCTGCAGCTAGCCTACAATGCGCAAGGCCAAAGGCTGTGCATGGCACCTTTAGTGCGCTTAATGTAAGGTAATAAAATATTATTTAACATTAAAAACAACTAGAAATGTACTGAAAAAGCCGGAGACTACATAAAAATTATAGTTAGGAAATAGATTTTAAAAAAACTCAGAAATTCAATGAAAAAATAGAGGCTACACAGACATTGTAGTTAGGAAATAGTATTTAAAAAACCTCAGAAATTCACTGAAAGAAAACAAAGGTTACAGGGACGTGTACAATTTGAACCTAACAATAACGTCCCTGTAACCTTTGGTTTCTTCAGTGAATATGTAAGCTTTTCTGTAATCCTATTTCCTAACTATAATGTCTCTGTAACCTTTGGCTATGTATATATTTAGTCTGTCCGGAAATCGGTTGAAAACCAGGCAATTCAACTGACCCGGTTTAAACCGAGTGTCACTGATTTTCATTGCTGTTGCACCACTTGGCCACTTGATGGAGCCAAACCATTGCAGACCAAACTGCAATTTAGACCCGAGAAGCAAGCAGCCCGGAACATGAGTCACCCCCATTAAATTTGGGGAGACATATTGGTTGGTAAGGTTGGTGGGTATGGCCAGGTTCCATTGAAAATACTGTCCAGAGTTTGGCTGGCTCCACACACCTCACCACACATCAGGCAACCACGACGACGAGACGACAACCAAACTACGACCGCCAGTGTTCCAAGGCCTAGGTGAACCATCCAAGGTGAGTGTTGTACTTGTGCAGTATAATAGCCCGTGGGTGTGGGCAGCGGGCAAAAAGGTGGCACGCTTGGTTTTTAAATTCTGCTTCTGTTGCTTAATGAGGCCCTTGAGCAAGGGCCCCCTGCCTGGTTAACGTGGGGAAGGCACCGGGGAAAGAGGCTGCATGCTTTGTTTTTGAATTATGCTTCTATTGCTTAATGCGGCCCATGATGTGCAAATACATCTTCATCTTGGATGAACATTTCCATTTTCAATGCCGGCTCCCTACTATGGATAGGGAGGCTCAGCAGAACAGACACAAGATGGGAATAAAAACCGTAAGATCAGTGCCTGGAGAAACCATGCTTGCATAGCTGTGATAGGAAGAAGACACCTTTTAACTTCTAAAACATCAGATAGAACAAAGGAAGGGAGGCTGGGCATAAACAGGGCATCCACTCCGCCTACCGAGGCTTTATCAAGCTCCGGTGGAGTCCCGTAGATGGGTCTTACCAGAACATTAGGAGCCCACCGATGGACTGGATACGTCTTCTAGGCACTGCCAATCTTAAACACAAATTCTGCAGCGTAGGTGGCTTTAGGAGAGGAATGCTAGTGCTGATGAAGGAGCTAAGGAAAGGCTACTAGCATCCCTGCTTGGCTAACGTGGGGTGGGCACCGGGGAAAGAGGCGGCATGCTTGGTTTTAAAATTCTGCTTCTTTGCTTAATGCGGGCCGTGCGCAAGAGCCCCCTGCCTGGCTAATGTGGGGTGGGCACAGAGGAAAGAGGCGGCACGCTTGGTTTTAAAATTCTGCTTCTGTTCCTTAATGCGGCCCGTGAGCAAGGGTCCCCTGCCTGGCTAACGTGGGAGTGGGCACCGGGGAAAGAGGCGCACGTATTGCTTAATGCGGCCCATGAGCAAGGGTCCCCCTGCCTGGCTAACGTGGTGGAGAGTAGCTGGAGAGTTCTGCCGTTTGTCTGCATGTGGCCGCACCCGATGAATTCACAGGTCGTTAAAAAGACTATTTACTTAATGAGGCTTGTGGAGAAGCGTGGCTCAATGGTTAGAGCGGCAGACCCTGATGCATAGGTCTGGCCCGGGACCAGGGTTCAATTCCCGCCTTGGCGGCTCTTGGACTCCATCTCCCCGGACCTGATAATTCTCGCCTCGTTGCCTAGTCTAATCATGGGTCCCACTCTGTGACTCTGGGCAATAGCTTGCTTAATCTCCAAAACGGCCCCAGCAGCGCTTGGATGCCTGGCTTCACCTTGGGGGTGCCCAGGAGTGGACATTTCACATGGAAAAGCCAGGAAGGGTTCCACAGCGGTATGAGTGCAGCGCCGGGACGCCTTGTCGCGTGGGCAGCCGTGCGCTTTACATATACAACACATTTACATTTACATGCTTGGTTTTAAAATTCTGCTTCTTTGCTTAATGCGGCCCGTGAGCAAGGTCCCCCGATCTGGCTAACGTGGGGTGGGCACCGGGCAAAGAGGCGTTATGTTACGTTTTAAAATTCTGCTTCTTTGCTTAATGCCCAGCTAACAATAGAAGGTACGGCCTCTCAACAGCAAGGCTGGGCCCATTTAACAAAACACCACTAGAATTGCCGATACTGTTCACAATTTCCTTCCTTATTCTCTAATTGAGGTACATCCCTGACTAAATGTGACACAAAGAATTACTTCATTCTTCTTCTTTTATTTTTTTCAAATTCTTCAATATCTTTTTTTCAATACTTAATATACTTTATACATCTCTTATATACAACCCACACCCACCTTTATACATTAATACAAAACACAGACAAAAAAATGCTTTTTGACATTACCTAATTACAACATAAAAAACAAAAACATTCTGTGTACAAAAAAACAAACATGACATATTTACATAGAAAAAATTGCTTATTTTTGATTCGCTGAATCAACCTCTTGAAATCAACAGTGCCTATTGTTTAAACAACCCTTTACTTGTGGAAACAATCTCATGATAGGATAGTTTGTTCAAACATTTATAACGAGATAAGGGGGACTTTTTTCTTTGTGCTGCACTTGTTGTGTAGCAATACGTGGTCGACGCGTTTCATACCCACATAGATAAGGGGTTCTCATCAGGACCAATAGCTGAAAAACCAAAATATAATATCGGGATATTAATTCTCCAAAAATCAAGAAAAAACTTCATCTCGACACCTCCAAAGTTCACCTAGTTACCTTTTCTTGATGAGATCAGCCAATCTCTTTTTTCCAAATAATTATTGTCCCCAAAAATCCTTTCTGTACCACAATCAAACGGGGGAAACCCAAAGAGAAAAGAGAGAGAAATGGACCGTCAAGATTTGTTTGAAACCTAAAGTTCTGCCACTTGAGATGCACTATTAAGCACTTACTTGGGTCTCTCTATTGGAGGGCATGGGTAGCCATCCTTGCTCAGTATTACTGCCTCTGAAACATGAAATTAAATGAAAATGAAACCGGAAATGTGTTCGGCCTGTCTTCTGAATTATGACATGACACTGCAAACATACGAAAGATTACCTTTCTTATTTTCTTATTAATCACTTTGTATTTCAAGTTGAATGATTTTGTCTGACCTAGGAAATAAACCAAACAGTCCCCAGTAAGGCAATGCACAATCGTACGCAAAAGTTTCACTTGTTGATTCCAAAAAACGTCATTCTTTAAAAAGACGAGAGCATGAGCTTCATAAAAGTGTCGGTATATGACAGCCATTTAGAATAATTCCTATAACCAAATTTCACTTGTGACGCCGTGGGCATTAATTTTCCGTATAATAACGCTGCAGCAAATCAACCCAAGTGGGAAATTTGTACGCACATTAGTAGGGCTCCGGGCACAGTACGCTTTTTCAACACTGCGACCGAGCTTGCACATTAAAACTTTTTCTGTAGTATACTTTCCAAATCCGATGGTGTTAACACTTACTTGTTCTGTCTGTTAGTGACGCGGCGGATGGCTTCTTCTTTGCTCCTACAAACGGGTAGGAATCCAATCTGTTCGGAGCAGTTTTACCTGACTAGGAACTTCCTGTTAGTCCCATACATGCCTAGACTTCTGGAAATTGTAGTTTACTATTATAGCGATGTAAGAATCAATTCAACGATAAACATGAAATTCAAAGTGGCGGCAATAAGTGCAATAAAATGGCAAAGATTACAAAGGTCAGTGCCACCAAGATGAAGCAAAAAAACAAGTATTGGCAATTCTAGTGGTGTTTTGTTAAATGGGCCTAGCCTTGCTGTTGAGAGGCCGTACCTTCTATTGTTAGCTGTTCATTGAGCGGGTTTTGACTCGCAAGGTGTATGTTTAAGCCGTTACAAAATAACAGGCTTGATTCAAGGGTGTAGAGAGATTGTTCCAAGTGGAACTAGTTTGTCCACATTTGAGGCTGTTTTGATGGTGATTGGGTTTTTCTTCGGTGTAGTGTGTATGAATGCATTATTTTATTAATTACTTTATTTTTGGCTTATTTTTACTGACTATGACTGAACAAGATACCTTCACATATAGGGCTAGATGTAGGTAATTCTATTTTACCACTTCTAAAATACCGAATTTTACCGATTCGGTATTTAAGAAGTGGTAAAATAGAAGGGGGCACATGTAGGTATTTCAGAATCGGTAAATACCGAATCTGTAAGATTCGGTATTTACCGATTCGGTAAATACAGAATCGGTATCCCCCATTGATTCCTATGGGCCTTGAAGCCCTTAGGAATCAATGGTGAATACCGAATGGGTATTTACCGATTCGGTAAATTCCGATTTTTGCAAGGGTGCAGGGGGTGTCACTTTGACACCCTCTGGCACCCCAATTCCGGACTGGTGTGCCATGTGGCACACAGACATGCCCTAAGGGCATGTCTGTGTGTCACATTTCACAGGTGTGCATGCACAGATGTGCATGCACACCTGGATTCGGTATTTTACCACCCAATTGGATTGGGTGGTAAAATACCGAATCTGAAAGGCCTGCGGCACTCAAAGATGTGCTACCTACATGTGCTTTTACAGAAAATACCGGTTCTGTAAAGCATGCTCCTACATTAGAAAACCCTAATACCGGTCGGAAACGGCCGAAATCGGCCGTTTCCGACCGGTATTAGGGCTCCTACATCGAGCCCATAGTGAGGACCACATCCAGAAACTTATAAACGCAGCCCCTTTGATCTCCTCAGTAGCATTGAGTGCTACAGCAAAAACACAAAATGAATCAGACAAACGTACATGATTAAAGAAAAAACAAATAAGAACGGATCTTCACGGCCATTATTTATTGCAACACCTGAAAGCAGGGACTACACCTGGTGGTCTCCAGATACGCAACATTCCAGTAATCTTCACGGACGATCCGCTATACAAGAAAGGGTACAGCTACATCGAAACCAAATGCAGCAGGGATCTATTGGTTCTAACGATAGAGACAGCTCAACAGATTTCCCAACAAGAACTAGCAGAGATTGCGAAATTAGAACAAGAGATAAAGGACAATCAAGCAATAAGAGATGCTAAAACCTTATTGCTGAAAGTCGAAAAGGAAATAGCGGAATTCAAGGACTATACAATAAATCAAAAAGAAATTAAATTTGAAAAGAATACAAATTATTTTTCATTGGATACTACATATCCCTAACTGCAGGTAGATTTTTATTCAAGACAGGAATGAAGAAGATTCCTTTCTGAATATCAAGGGAGATCAAGAGGCAAGTTTATCTCTTTTTTGGACACTTCTTCCTTGTCTGGAGGTGAATCTGAGACGAACGAAAGTCGATTTAATACTTTCAATCCTAACAGACGTGGTAATAACCAACAGTTACAAAGCACATCTTTCACTAACAGAGGAACACCTTTTTTAGGAAGAGGCCAAACGAGGCCACGCGGCAGAAGCAGATATCCCAACCAACCATGGGAGATGAGAACGAGGCGCCAATATTACAAGAAGTAACTGCTTCCCCAATTTTTAATATCTCGACCAGACAACTCACTTCGGCTGAAGAAAGTTTACTAAAAAGAGGACTGTCTTATGTACCATCTAAACATACAGATTTTGTCAAAATGAAATCTGAAGTCATAGAATTTTGTAGAAAACTTAGACTAAAGACCTTTTTCTTGGAGAATCCAACATCTCCAACTTTAGAAGTGACTGGTCTGGGGAACAAATCAAAATTTTGTCCGCCAACAAATAAAATACCAAAGGAGGTGTTTATATTTGAAAAAACTGTTTTATCTGCAATTTCTAATCAAGAAAAAAGAGAAACTTTGTCAAACATAACATTTCGATTGCAGAGAAAGAGACCATTTCAACTCTTAAGATTGACAAATCAATTGTTAAAACAAACCGATAAAGGTGGATCTATTGTGATTTGGAGTACTCAGGATTATATCGCTGAAGTGAAATGACAATTAGATGTGAAAGAATGTTATCGAAAGATTCAAAAAGATCCAACATCAGATATTCGGAGGGAATTGACATCAATATTAAAATTTGGTCACAAGGTGGGATTTGTAGGCCAGAAGGAATTTGATTTTCTGAATAAGAAACACCCAGAATTCCACTATTGTACATCCTACATAAAGTTCATGAAAACACAACCCATCCACCCGGGAGACCCATCGTCTCAGGGTGTAAATCAATTTTAGAACCCATTTGAAAGTACGTGGATTTTTTCCTCAAACCGTTTATGGATCAAATACCATCTTACATTCACGATACCACAGACTTTATTAATAAAATTGAAAAGTCAAATTTGAACCGGAACATCAAATCTTGGTGTCACTTGACATAGTATCGCTTTATACGATGGATTAGAAGCTATACAATCATTCCTTGAAACAAGACCAAAACCCAACAGAGTACCAGCTGAGTTCATAATGGAACTCGCGACTTTCTCTTTACGAAAAAACTATTTCAGATTTGAATCAGACTTCTATTTTCAGACAAAAGGTTGTGCCATGGGATGTCCGTTTGCCCCAGAGTTGGCAATCATTTACATGGCAAAATTTGAAGAAAAGTTTGTGTATAACAATAACCCATTTTTTTCAATATATTTCCAATTGGGTTCGTTATATTGACGAATTTTTTTTGATATGGACTGGAAATGAGGAGACTTTGCTTCTCTTTTTTGGATGGCTAAACAATAGATCAGCAGACATCAAGTTTAGAATTAATCATGCATCAAAAAGGATGACATTTTTTAATGTGGAAGTCTACGCCTCTGAAGGACGTTTGGTGACAACACTATATAGAAAAGAAACCGACAGAAACAAATCCTTACATTACAATAGCCACCACCCCCGGAGCTTAAGGGATAATCTCCCTTACCGACAATTTTTATGGATTAAAAGTAATTGTACGTTTAAAGATGAATATTTCTTCCATGCAAACCAACTAGTTGATAGATTAAAAGATCGAAATTATCCAAAGAAACTATTGAAACATGCAATGAAAAGGGCCTGGTAGACACCTAGGAAACTGTTGTTACAAAAGAAAGAAAAAACAAAGATGGATCACATGGTATGTGTTACCACATTTTGCCCAAGTACAAACTTTCTAAAAAAGAACATTTTCCAAAATTGGCATTTAGTGCAGAAATTGGATAATACATTGAACCAACGTCCATTATTCGCACTCAAAAAAGAAAACCGCATTGGTAATCAGGTGGTACGTGCTGCCCTTCCACGAGTGGGATTAAGAAAAACTCTGCGGGAACAACTGTGTTTGCCCCCGATTAAGGGTCATCACAAATGTGATACATGTCTTTGCTGCAATCAGACAATAGAAAGCTCTGCTTTCTCTCACAAGAATGTGAGTTGGAAACATGATACCTTTACGAAATGTAAATCCAGGAATGTTGTGTATGGAATCCTTCTACTCTCAGGTCCATGAGGGCACTGTATAAATAGTCAAAGGCAATTTCGTACAATTCCACAGAATTAATGTTGAATGTGATGCTTGATCTACTGTGTTCATTTTAGTTCTAAAACCAGTTTAAAAAAGGTGTCAGTATACTTTTTGCAGCATCCAATCCTCCAGCTTATTGAGAACTTGACGAGCAAAAACCTTTAGAAGTTATTCAGAAGGCTTACAGGACTATAGTTTGAGGGTTATCCTTTGTCTTTCTTTTTAGAAATTGGTATAATTTTGGCCCTCAGTCAGGGAGGCGGGATTTGGGCGCCTGCAAAAATGTAATGTTGTACAGCAGGGTGATGTAAGGAACCCACATGGTTAGTTCAGATTAAAGAAGGTCTCCCGGAATTTTATCTGGCCCTGGGGCCCTCCCTGGTTTAAGCGCTCAATGGCAACCAAAGTTTCAGGCAGTGAGAAAAAGCTTAGCGTACAATAATAGTGAAAAATGACCACCCTCTACTGGATTAACCATGGTGAAGAGCCTATATTCTTGGGAAACCTCGATTAAGATGGTTTGAAAAAATATTCATTTAAGTGAGCAAAAAATGCCATGGGTTAGAAAGGTATTGGACTGCTATGCTCACCCTATTAAGAGTTCTCCTTGCCTTTCACACGTTTATGATTGATGTTGGTTACCTAACCTTTGCACTGACTAACTTGTTTTCCAGGTGCAGATTTCAAATAAAAAGATTTAAACCTAAGTGAGCAAAAAATTGCTCATGAAGCATGACTATTAGGATCTCATCCATAAGACAATTGATAAAAGATTCAAAAAGTTTAAAAAGCTCTGATACCTTAGAGCCAAAGTGTCCTTATTTGCTACAATTCTACACCACTTAACTGTCCTGTGATTATTCCCAACCTGAATGTCAGGGCTAACCGTTCTAAAGGAACCTGATAAGGCTGCAGACTTGGGGTAGGACAGCTTAAGAGCCAGCAATTATGACCCCTGTCGGGCTTAGAGTCAATTTCAAAGTCAATTATTATATGCCAATTAGAAAGGTCCAAAACAATATCTGTCTGTGCCACAGACCATTAGTAAATGTAGGTGCTCTAAGTTGGTCAATGACCTTCCATTGCAAGTGCACAGGCCATGGGATAAAATTAAAGAAGCTAGTTGGCCGGCTGCAACCACATGGGGAACGCAAAATATGGAACCAATAGTAGCGATGCCTCTTTGTCGGTTATTAATTTCAAGCATTCCAGGGGTTTAAATCTTATATTAAAATCTCCCCCTATTTTCGCATCTGAAAATAAACACGCAGCTGACTTTGCGGTACTGGCTTGTTTTCATATCCTCTACCCTTTGCAGGACAAAACAGCTATTGTGAATGAGATCCCAGGCAATCACATCAGTTACACACGGTACCCTCAAATAATGGATTAGATCATGGCCTTCCGGGAGCTTTGCTTTTGTTTCACTTCGGAGGATGTAGGAGGAGGCCTGGGAGCAGGGACGGAACCTGGAGCGGCGCAGCTTAGCGCTGAAAGGTAAAGTGCACCCATGCCACAGAGGCGAAGACACCCAGTCTCCCCAGCTAATGTTGTAGTGCCTCCTCTGTGAGAGGTCTGTGACTCTGGCTGGCAGACAGTTAATGGGATTGGGAAGGGTTCTCTAGGGGTCGGAGAAGGGAGGCAGAGGCGTAACATAGGCCCCCGCAGCCCCCGCATTGCGTGGGGCCCCGTGCTCCAGGGGCCCCCTCACCCAGCGAGAGCAAGCACTGTTGAGGAGAGCTGCCAGTGGCTCGCCGTGTGCTCTACATGGCAGAGTGCTGCGTGCATGGTGGAGGGGTGGTCGCCAATGGCAATGCACTTAAGGGAGGTAGGCGAAGTATGCAGAACCAGCTCACGGTTTTGGGATGATGATTCTGCCGAGGGCACTGTGGGGTGTTGACAGACCTTGGGGGTGGGGGCATGCAATAGAGCGGGTGGTTACAGGCAAGCAATGTGGCTTGTAGAGGGCACTGGGGGGTGGAATGGGGATGCTCACTCCAGGCACTAGGAGTTGCCCCAGAGGGGCACTCTGGGTACATTCGAGGTCAGGGGCGTGCTTGACCAATAACAGGTGGTTTGAGGGTTCCTAAGGGGCTCTCTGGGGAGGACTAACAAGGAGCACTAGAGTGCTGGCACGGCAAGCAAGTGTGTTTACGAGGTAGGGCCAGGTGCCCGGGGACTGGGCGAGGCTGATTGTAAACATTGGGGCATTGATTGCGAGCACTGGGGGCTGTTCACCACAATGGCGGCTCACAGGAGCGCTGGAGAGAGGCTGTGGAGAGGCCTTTAGGGGCAGAGAATCACAGGCTGCAGTCTGGGTGGCATGAGGCCCCCACTCACTGATGAGTTGGGGACAGTCCGGCAAAGGTCTGTGGTCCCTTTGGGGTGTCGAGACTCTAGAGAGAAGTTTAAGGAAGGGTCTGCTTACTGTGGCACTCCTTACAGGCCTGGGGAGAAGAGGGTCTGTAAATGGTGCCTCTTTGCCTCCCACCCACCAGTGCTGCATGCCTACTTCTGAAATCAGACCTCAGCTGGCCCTAGTGTCCCGAGACCTCCTACTACGTCATGTGCATTCGAACCTTCAAATCCAGTCCACCCATTCCACTCACCCAAATATCCATCTAACCAACCATCCATCCAACCATCCATCCATCCATCCAACCATCCATCCATCCATCCAACCATCCATCCATCCAACCATCCATCCATCCATCCATCCATCCATCCATCCAACCAACCAACCAACCAACCAACCAACCAACCATCCATCCATCCATCCATCCATCCATCCATCCATCCATCCATCCATCCATCCATCCAATCATCCACCCATCCCCAGTCACACACCCATCCTTCCATCCACCGTCCATCTATCCATCCATTCAGCTATCCATTCAGCCATCCATTCAGCAGCAGCCGGTGCAGTTAAGCACCGGAGGGGGGATCTATAGATGATAGAATAGAGTAAATTAAATAAATAAATAAATCCTATTCCGTCAGTCAACATCACCCCGCCCTCCAAGCTTAACTGCATCACCAACTGCTGCATCGATCCATCCATTCAGCCATCCATTCCCAGCCATACACCAATCCTTTCATCCTTCCAGACGTACCTCTGTCTATCCATCCATCCCCAGCCACATATCCATCCGTCCATTCCTAGCCACACACATCTGTTCATCCATCCATCTGTCTTTCTACCCATCCCCCCAGCCACACACCCATCCGTCCATCCATCCATCCATCCATCCATCCATCCGCCCATGCAACCATCCCCAGACACCTATCCTTTCATCCATACATCCTTCTGTCCATCCATCCATACCCAGCCACACACCCATCCTTTCATCCACCCATTCCCTCAGTCCGCCCGTCCATCCATCCCCAGCCACCTATCTATCCGTCCATCCTTAGCCACACACACATTTGTTCATCCATCTATCCGTCCGCCCAGCCACACACCCATCTGTCCATCCACCTATCCATCTACATCCATCCATCCGTACTTCTGTCCCCTCATCCATCCATCCGTCCATCCATCCACCCCAAACAACACATCCACCCACATCCATCCATCCATCCACCCACATCCATCCATCCACCCACATCCATCCATCCATCCATCCATCCACCCACATCCATCCATCCATCCACCCACATCCATCCATCCATCCACATCCATCCACATCCATCCATCCATCCACATCCATCCATCCATCCATCCATCCATCCATCCATCCATCCATCCATCCATCCATCCATCCATACCACCGTCCACCCACCCATCGGTCCATCCATCCGAAGTGGGGCAAAGTGGTAGGTGGTGGGCTGGGCCACGGGGGGCCTCCATGTGTTTAGCAGGGGGGCCCCCTCAAGTTTCGTTACGCCACTGAAGAGAGGCAGATTCTTTTGTTAATTTGGGGAGGGGTTTCCACTTGAAATTATAATTGCCAGCCAGGCGCTGTGATTTTTGGATTTCTCTAGGCACCTGCATCAAATAAAAACCTGCTGAAAGGGAAATTGCAGAATTGTCTTGTACGTTGTTTGAAAGTTGGGCATGGCAAGCCTGCTAACCGATTAATGGACAGTCATTATTAAAAGTACTATTCATGTGTCATATTCTACAACGAACCCTTGCTATTCAAATTGATTCCACAGTGAACACGGATTAAAAATGTAGTTGGTCTTGCATTTTATTAAGTTAAAGCCATTTGCTTTACTATACAATACCATTAGCAAAGCAAATGGCTTTAACTTAATCAAAGGCGAGACCTATTGCATTTTCAATGCTTGTTTAATTGAGCAGTTGACTCAGTCATCCTTAGAAATGTTCCACCATTGAGCTAAATTGTGTCTAAGTACAGTCAAGCATCGGGTGGCAAATTAATGATGTCACATGACTGCTTTTTTAAGCTCAAGAAAATGTTATTGATAAATATAAAGGTGTCTATAAAGAATACACAATAATAACCTCATATCGGTACATTCAGAATAATCATATTGAGAATATACGAATCAGACTTATAAATAACATATGAGATACAACTAATATAAATAAAATCTGAATATCAATAAATTATAGAATATATTGGGAGCGGTTAGGGGATCAGGGGGGGGTTTAAGAACTTCTTGTTGTGATGGTTTTAGGTAAGCGAAACGTTAGGCGCTTGCATCAATAAATATTGTAACAGGTGACCACAAATCCAAACACTTCGTTGCCAAATTTATAGGGTAAACAAAAGCAGTATCTAACCTATGGTTGTGGCAAACAGAGTATCACCAGGCTCTATAAGAAATGTTTGTGAAGTCTTTCCAATGTATAGGAATTTGTTTAAAAGCAGCTGCTAATAACAGATCAATAATTTTGACATTAAACATCACATTTTCCCAAACAGGTGAAAGACTTCCTAAGAAAACATTGGCAAAGGAAAAAGAAAACTCAGTTCCAAAAATTAGGTTGATTTGAGTCCAAACTTCTTTCCAGAAACTACATACAGATACACAGGAGAATAAATCGGCGTTAGGAGATGAACATGTCCAGCAAGCATCTGACACAGTTGAAAAACTTTTACTTAAAGCATGTGGTGATAATAAAAGTCTATTGCATACAAAAAATAATGTTTGTGTTGTGTTTGCTGCTCTGGAGGATTTACGTAACTTAATCCATAGTTTCTTCCACAAAAGGATTGGCCAAGATGTCTGAAAATCATGTTCCCACGCCTCTTCTATTTTGGATTTCTGCCCAATAGTGTCATTATCCTGTAAAAAACTGTTTATAGTAGAAGATTTAGGTGTACTTTTTTAACAGAGTATGCAATGGTGAGAGGGAGTTCGAATTGTTAGAAATAATAGGTGTACTGGATATTTGGGTATATGTAGTCATCACGACTTCCTTTAAAAGATTGTATTTAAAAGTGAATGAGGTAGGTAGGTTAAACAGTTGGCTAAGCGAGGGAAAAGATAAAGACTGATTGGGAGAATAACTGGTGAACCCAAAGTAATCCTTTCTGTCTCCAAGTTTTCCAATAGAAGGGTTTATTATGAATAAGCAAACTTTTATTATGCCAAATGGTTGAATTGAGGAAGGAATCTATAGTGTTATGTGTAGGGGCAGATGATGAGTGAAGGAGTTTAGAGGTCAATTTAATTATGGGAGTAGAAAGGGTCGGCGGTTTGCGCGAGAAGAAAAGATACTCATGAAAAGAAAAGGGAGATAGAAAAAGACGCTCAATTGAGGTCACATAGAACAACGGGGTGAAGAAGGGCCCAAGGGGAAAGAATATTTATAGACCATATGGTATCTTGTCCCCCAACTCAACAGTTACACACACGGAAGATACCACAGGTCTCTTTTTGAACCAATAACAGTGTAGAGCCTATGAAGTGTCCTACACAGATGGTTAGAATTAGAAAGGTACTACAGTGTAGGAGAGACACACAGGATAGTGAGTGTTGAGACACAGTTCAGAATAAGAACCCATGAAAAAGTACCCATCAGCCCACTCAATAGTGGAACTTCGTCATCTGGGATTTCAAGTTTGAAAAGTAGTGTCCAGATTGCCCTTCCTCAAGAAAATCTCGAGGCTAGCTTAGGAACCACTGGTTGAGCCTTCAACCACAAAAGATGACAGAGTCTGAGGCTGGTAGGGCTAAGTTGCAGTGCTAGAAAGAAGTGTAAAAGAATATGTGAAACAGAAAGGATAATAGTCCAAGTGATTAAAAATACCTATCTCGATGTCAATAAGAAGACTTTATTTGACTTGCTCATCAAGATGGTATAATTAAAAGCACAGTGATAATAACGGAACAAAATTGCTATTTACCATCGATGTTATGTGGTCAACATGTTTCATCCTTTATAGGATTTCGTCAGGACCTATGGATCACTACTGCAACACTTACGTTTTATGCTGTGTAGGACAAACTACAGACATTCTCAAAAGTGGTGTCTCCTCTCCCAGATTATTGGGATGAGAAACCTCACCTCACCTGGCAACGGCTCAGGATAAAGGAGGCCACGCACTCTCCGTCGTTACCTCGTGCTGTACTAAGCCGCTCCCCTCGGCTTAGTACAGCACGAGGTAACGACGGAGAGTGTGTGGCCTCCTTTATCCTGAGCCGTTGCCCCCATCACAGTCGACGCTCCTCTCTGGCAGCAGAGATGGCTGGCAGAAAGTGGGACACAGGCGCTCAAGGAAGAGGATCAACAAACCCGACCCTGAAACGGTAGCCCTGGAACACGCGGCTGCTGTTCAAGTGGTGTCGAAAGACACAGCCTGCACACCTTGAGAGATGGTGGCTGGGGTCTCGACGAGCATGGCCGCCGGGTTGCCGTTGCCATTGCCTACCCATCATCGTTCACCTTCACCACAGGACCAGCGGGACTACCGACTGGACCTGGGACACTGTTCACTTCTGACTCTTTCACAGTTGGGGTAAGGGCTTGGGAGGGGGGAGGCAGGGAGGGAGTTGAGGGTGTTCAGACTCTAGGGGTGTTGGGAAGTTGGTGGGAGGGGAGGGAAGGCTCTCCTTGTCGGGGGATTTTCGACACTGCGAGCAGGCTCCATAGGCTAGCCCATATTATACGAGGGAGGACCAGGCCACAGACCATTGCGGACCAGATGCTGCGCCTAGCCAACCCCAAGACTCGCGTGCAATGACACATCCCTTAACAGTGCTCACGCTTAACGTGAGGGGTCTTAACAATCCGGTCAAGCGCGCTGAGGTGTTGTCCTTGCTAGAACGCTCGAAAGCGGACATCTGCCTCTTACAGGAAACTCATTTAGTACCAAGGGATCACCATAGGTTGAAGTCTAGAGCCTTCCCCTGGCAGTTTTTCTCGTCCGCCCATAAGAAGGTGGCAGGGGGCGATCCTGGTAGCCAAATCCTTTAGGGGGAGGGTCTTGCAGAAGGAAGCTGAGGTTCAAGGGAGACTGCTCGCCCATCGATTTCAGATAGCAGGTCAAACACTAGTGATAGGCACTGTTTACGCTCCCAATGAGGGTCAGGAGAAATTTTTGCACACTGCCTTAGAGGCAGCAACGGCCAACACACAACCACACCTACTGCTTGGGGGGGACCTCAACTTGGTGTTTCACAACACAGCAGATCGCTCTGGCCAGAGGTCCGGCCAGGTGGGGGCGCTATCAGCGGCAGGGCACACACACGTCTCAGAGCTGGGCCTCGTGGATCTGTGGAGACACACTCACCCACACTCAACGGCATACACATACTACTCGGCGGCCCACAAAACGTACGCGCGGCTTGATTACTTTTTGTGTTTCTCCCAACTGACCTTACGCGCACAGAGGGTGGAGATACTTCCTGCCTCTCTGTCGGATCACTCGCCAGTAGTAGCGTCTTTCCGTATCGCAGCCACACCGGGCCCCCAGAGACACTGGAGGTTACGGGATGGCCTCCTACAGGTCCAAGCCTCTCGAGAGCGGATCGCTGCGGCGATCGCTCAGTTTTTGACACATAACGCTAACGAAGACACGTCTAAGGCCACGCAATGGACGGCACGGGCGTGGCATCAACTCTGCACTGAAAGGAAGATGCTGGCGGCGCTAGACCAGGATGTGGCGGAATATGCCGCCATGCGCCTCAAGCATGCCTACTATACCGGGGGGGACCGTTGCGGGAAGCTGCTGGCGAGCAGGCTACGGGAACAACAACAGAGGCACCATGTACGATCCCTTCAACCTACACAAGGCGCCCCCATCACTGGCGACCCAGCTATCGCTGCGACCTTCGGCGATTATTATGCGGCCCTTTACGACGCAGATTATCTTGAGCCGCAGGCCGGCATAGACTACCTGCAAGGCGCGACACTCCCAGCCTTAAACGAGGTGCAGGCAGCGTTCCTCGACCGGCCTATTGGCCTGGAGGAGGTCATCTCTGCGATTTCCCGTCTTAAACTGGGGAAGTCCCCAGGCCCGGATGGTTACACCGCGGCCTTTTACAAGACCTTCTGCTCGCAGGTGGCCCCCCTGCTGCGTGACCTTTTCAACACATTTGATCAGCCCGGCGCCATCCCCCCTGACCTCCTAAAGGCGGCCATCTCAGTAATCCCCAAACCCGGGCGTGACCCGGCCAAGTGCGGCTCGTATCGACCAATCTCCCTGTTGAACATTGACCTGAAGCTTTACACCGGCATCCTAGCAAGCCGTTTAGCACCGTATATGCAGCAACTGGTGGAGCCTGATCAAGCGGGCTTCATCCCACAACGGCAGACTAGCGACAATACCAGGCGAGTCCTCCACCTTATCGAGGCCGGGTCGCGCACGAGACCGGGCTGTATGCTACTTACCATCGATGCTGAGAAAGCATTCGACCGGGTGCACTGGCCCTATCTCGATCTGGTGCTACAGCGCTTTGGGATGGGAGAGGTCCTCCGCAATCGCATATTTAACTGCTACCGCCGTCCTAATGCAGCAGTTCGAGTCAATGGTCACACCTCCCCGCGGTTTGAAATCGGCAGAGGGACCAGACAGGGTTGCCTTCTCTCTCCCCTTCTGTTCGCGCTCTATATGGAGCCACTGGCGCAGCGAGTGAGGCAACATGACCTCATTTTTGGCATCCCCTTTGGCGGAGACACACATAAAATCAGTCTTTACGCCGATGACATCTTATTATCACTAACTAACCCGATGCAGTCCCTAAGGGCTTTATTTGTAGAGCTCCACACCTTTGCGCTGGCGTCGGGGTTCAAGATCAATGTGGCGAAATCAGAAGCCCTGAATATATCTCTGCCATGAGAGGTCCTAGAGGAAGCCAAGGCAGAATTTGACGTGCAATGGTCTGAGTCCACCATCCCCTACCTGGGAGTACGTCTGGCGCCTACAATACCGGCCACGACGGAAGCCAACTACACTAGCCGCAGTAAGAAACTTCGTGCCCACCTCGGGAGATGGAAACATCTCACTCTATCCTGGCTGGGCCTGATTGCAGCCGTCAAGATGACCCTACTGCCCCAGATTCTTTATATATTCCAGACCCTCCCCGTGCGCCCGCCAGCTGGGTGGCTTCAAAAGACGCAATCGGAACTAGCACGCTTTGTCTGGAACGGCCGGCGAACGCGGTTTAAACACACTATTGCCACGCTACCGCCCGAGCATGGTGGGGTAGGTCTACCAGAACTCACGCTGTACTTCCAGGCGACGCAACTGCGCACTTTAGTGGAGTGGCACCAACTAGAATCGGGTAAACACTGGCTCTTTCAAGATCAGGCAGTGGCGGGCCGCACCCTGCAGGGTGTCCCGTTTTTGCCACATGAGCATAGACCCCCCAACCTATATGCCTCAATGGTCACTATCACAGTTCTCGGGGTGTGGGATAGAGTAGCAGTAGCCGCCCGAGGGCTCACCTCCTTCCCCTCGCCGATGACCCCAATCTTCGATAATCCAGACTTCACACCGGGACTAGACCCCAAGGCCTATGGGGCCTGGAGAGCGACCCCTTGCAGGGACATGGGACACATGTTTGATCTCAAGGGCATCCTCCCTTTCCAAAAAGTGAAAGAGGATTACGGTGTTCCCGAGACGGACCGCCTACCTACCTGCAGATCCGCCACTTAGTGCTGCACCCTTCGATCCAACCCGGAGCACAACAACATCTCACCCCATACGAGAAGTGGCTGCTAACTCGCACATCTGACAAGAAGCTCATATCAGACCTCCACCAGCACTTACTGCTCACCAACATACATACCTATAACGCAGGGAGGGTTCGCTGGGAAAAAGACCTAGGGCGACAACTGTCGAGGAAAGAATGGGAGGGAGTGTATTATAGAGCTAGACACTCAGCGCACCACACAGGCCTCACCGAAACACTGACCAAGGTTGCCACCTATTGGTACCACACACCGGAGAGGTTACATACATCGTTGGGACCCTCGAGTTAGCGACCGTTGCTGGAGGGGATGTGGGGAACTCGGAACTTTGGAGCACTTACTCTGGAGCTGCGACAAACTCCAATCCTACTGGACCCCAATCCTTGATTTGATTGACTCTCATCTAGACATGCAGCTGCCCAGATTTCCGACTTACATATTGCTGGGTCTGCCCAACGCCCTGATGTACCCCTTGAAATCCTGGAGAGGAAGGCTTATTGCGCTAGCGCTGGGGGCAGCGGTTCAAAACATTGTGGCGCATTGGAGGGCAGTCCAGCCCCCGCACCAGCTGGGTTGGCTGCATCGGCTCTGGGCGATCCTAGGAATGGAAAAGCTGTCGCTAGCCAAGGCGGGGAGGGGGGTAGATTTTGCTGCTTTGTGGCAACCTTTCCTGACCCTGTTGACCGGAGAGTTCCAGGAGCTGAGTTGTCCCCGCTACCTGCGACTGCTGCGCCTTGCTGACACCCCGCTCCCGGAGCCTAGATCTCGACCGCGCAATTGCAGGAGCCTGGCGGGCACTACGCTAGATGGCGCGCAGTAAGGATGTAATGGACTATGGTTTGCGATTCTTGCTACACGGACAAGGAGAGGGGTGGTTTTGGGAGGTGGGTGGGAAGGCAGTGGTTGTTTTACCCCTTTCTTTTTCTCCTTTCTTTTTTGTTTTCCTGGTTCAATTCACGCTTTAACATCAGCCCTGCTTGCATCATCGTAGCACCTCTTGTGACGCAGCCGGCCCGATTGGGTTGTAGGCGGCTTGCTGTGTTAACTGTAATGGTCAATACTCTAGATGGTCATGATGGCACAATGGCGCAGTCTGTGACCACCTTGTGCACGGGCTGGCGCAGATGTCTGTACGAGGTGCAATGCATATGTTTCTTGCTCAATAAAAAAGATTTAATACTAAATGATTTAACAGGAATTGGAACTGGTATGTTGGAGATAGTGTATAAAACTATGGGTGACAGCATCATCCTAATGGTGTCTAAGCGTCCCAACCAAGATAAGTAAAGGGGATGCCACTTAGTGGTTAGGTCTGAAAGCTTTTGAATGCATTTATTCATGCACAGTGCTACTGTGTCTGAAATATAAGGTGTAATATGTAGCGCTAGGTATTTAAAATGATTGGGGCTCCATGTGAAGATAGAAGCGCTAAATTCTGGTTTAAAAGTAGATTTGGTTAAGGGCAAAATTTCGCATTCATCATTATTTAGCTTATATCCAGAAATAAGGGAGTATGCTTGAACTTCATCCAGAAAGGCAAGGATTGATTCACTTGGATTTGATATAAAAAGCAAGATATCATCAGCAAAAGCTGCAAGTTTAATATGGTAATTTAACATTAGGAAACCATGTGAATTTGGGTTTTGCCGTAATTTGGAGAGAAAAGGTTCCAGAGGCAAATTTAACAAGAAGGGAGATAAGGGGCAACCTTGACGGACTACTCTACCTAAATCAAAGAATGAGCAAATCAAATCATTAGCACAAACTGTACCATGAGGATTGGAATAAAGAAGAGCAACCAAGGAGGTAAATTTAGGAACAAATCCAAACCATTTAAGAGTGTAAAACAAATAAGTCCACTCAACCCTATGAAAAGCTTTTTTGCACCTAGTGCAATTGCCACTAAGGATTGTTTTAGGCGAGAAGATTTGGACAAAATGTTAAAAAGAAGTTGTGTATTGTCTGTGATAAATCGTCCCTTAACAAAGCCAGACTGTTCCTTTCCCAACAAGTTTGGTAGGTAGGAATCTAATCTAATAGTTAATGCTTTAGAAAAGATTTTATAATCAATGTTACCCAGGGAGATAGGCCTATAGTTTTTACAAAATCTAGAGTCTTTGCCTTCCTTGAGGATGAGGCAAATATGTGCTTCTGAAAAGAATCCAGAAGAGTTATTTAAGGAGCTAAAAAAATCTATTAAAGAGTACAATTTAGGCAAAAGGAGTTTGGAGAAGTGGAGATAAAATTCAACGGTAAACACATCCGGATCCGGTGCCTTATCTTTCTTAAGATGTTGAAGTGCATTTAAGAGTTCTTGCTGTGTAATATCTGACTCCAAAGAGGATAAATCCAGAGAAGAAAGTTGGGGTTTTGGTATGTTAGAAAAGAATTGTGAAAGGGAATGATCAGTGGGTTGTGTTTTGAATGAGTATAGAGATTTGTAAAAAAGGGAGAATTCGTTTAGAATTTCAACATCCTTAAATTTCAAATTTGAATTCGTGTCATATATCGATTCTGTGTTTGATTTGTTCAGCCTGACTTAAGTAATTGGCCAATATTTACCCAGATTTATTTTTACCTCCATATAAATTTGCACTGGACTTTAACAGGTATAATGAGGCGTCACCAGTCGACTTCTAGTTAAACTGCAATTTAGCATTTATAAGGGCTGTTAAGCAATCTTTCGAGTGGTACGCGTAATAAGAATGTTCTAACTTCTTGATGTCATGAAGGAGATTTTTAGTATGTAAACGTGCAGTTCTGCGTTTCTTGGCAACAACACCAATAATGAAATCTCTTGCCGAAGCTTTGTAAGCATCCCATATAGTTGAAAACAGCATGTGCTCAGTTTGATTGGATTCAAAATATTCATTAAAAAAGTAGTGAAGGAAGCAGTAAACTCTCGGTTTAAAAGAAGAGCTTTATTAAAACGCCATCTTCTAGGGATTAAAGATTTAGGTAAAAGGTCGATGCCAATTGAAACAGGAGCATGATCTGAGAGTAAAATGGCTCCAATCTCTGCATGTGTAAGTGTTTGTGAGATATTGTGGGAGACAAAAATATAATCAATTCTTGACTGGGTATGGCGAGTTGGGGAATAGAAAATATATTCTCTGGTAATCGGATGACATAGGCGCTAAGCATCTAAGGATTTGTGTTGAGTAATAGCGTGAACAAAGGATTTATGCGGTTTATTAGGAACAAAGGGAAATCTAGAGTTTCTGTCAACAAATGGGTCAAAATCCTGATTACAGTCACCAGCTAATACAAAATTATCTTCCATGGAGTGTGTAATTTGCTTGGTAAATGTGGACCAAAAAGAGGGTTCACCACATGTGGGGCATAGACATTAAGAAGAGAAACTGGAACATCTTTTAACAATTTAACATTCAGCCATCTGTCATCCTCATCAGATTCTTGCGACAGGAGTGAGATTGGAAGTGACGTACGACAAAGTATCATTACTCCATTACGTTTCCAATCTCCTGGAGACAAGAAAACATCCCCCACTCATCCTCTTTTTAATTTTAATGATTCGACATCTGTGAGAGGAGTTTCTTGTAAAAACACTATACCAGCATTCAGTTTAGCTAAATGAGTGAAGCTTTCTGTCTTTTGATGGGAGAATTTATACCCCAAACGTTCCATGAAATGAGTTTTAATGACATAAATAATCAAAAATTAAATTATTCAAAATCCAATTTGTTATAACACTGTATATTAATAAAAAAAGTAGAAATAAATGGAAGAATGATAAGAACTCAGATCAGAGAGAAATATAAAATTTAGAAAGCATAAACCATGAGTTAAAGACGAAATTAGCAAAAAAGGATGAGATAGAATTAATGATTAGATAAAGAGGGGGTAAGGAGCTAGGAAAAGGGAGTGTTATAATAACAAGTTATAGTATGCAAAAGAGAGAATAAGACTGGATAAGAGTATAAAAGACAACAGAATAGATAAAAGATAGAAATTGTAAGACAAAACAAAAAATGAAATACAAAACGAACGACATACCTACACTAAGGGGACAAGAATGTGGGGGAAGGTGGAACCACACGGAGCAGACTAGACATCCAGTGAGGACTGGACCAAGAAGGGAACATGCCATAACATAAAAGTAACTCTGAAAGCAAAAAAGAGATGAAATGATCAAATTTGATCTAGCTTATATACTAAATATATACATAGAAGAAGCAAAAACTTGTGATATTAGTTAGCATGGTCAAAGATAAGACTAACATGTAGAACTAATACAAATATATAACAGCATAAATCCTGCAATCAACGAGAAAATGACAACTCAAATAAGAGACTCAGACAAATCAAGTTCCATGTGAGGAGGATGGTCTTGAAGAATCCATGAGATATGCCTTGTGTGCATTAATGAAGCTTTGTAGACATACTGGATCATCGTATGAAGTAGTTTTATTATTATAAGTGACTTTAAACAAGCATGGATGAAATAGACCGTATCTGGCACCCATGGAGCGAAGGACTGGTCTCATGTCGAGGAAGGCTTTATGTCTTGACGCAGAAGCTTTGGAATAGTCCTGTGCAAAAACAAATTTAGCACCAGACCAGGATATTTTTTTAATAGCCCTGGCAGCAGCCAGAACTTTTAACAGATCTGTGTACTCTAGAAAGTACAATATGACTCCTCTCAGCTTCTGTGAAGATGAAGAATTAGTGGCAATACGACCTAATCTGTGAGCACGTTGTATGTTCAAAGTGGTGTCTTCTGGCAAATGAAGAATCTTGGGAAGAAAATATTTAAATAAAGTAATAGGATCTGTACCTTCAACTCCTTCTGCCAAATTATAAATGTGCAAGTAGTTTCTTCTATTTCGATTTTCAAGGTCCTTAACTTGTTTTTGTAGTGTTGATACTTGTGTGTAAGGAGGTACCGCATTTGGTAGTATCCTGAAAGGAGGAAATATTCTGCTCCACTGTTGTGAGTCTAGCATCCAGCTGCGACCAGTTATTTGATCTGATTTGTAATTTGGTGTTCGTTTCCTCCATGAAAGGTCAGAGGGCTCTTTTTTCCTGTAATAATAATTTCTTTGAGACTGGGGAAGCCGGTTTGGGTGGCGAGGGGGGATCTTTTTTTAAGCATTTCACATTAGACTTTCCTGTTATTAACTGAGCAGGCTCCATATCTGTATTGCACTGCTCTATTTCAAGGAACCCCAAACTATCCAAATTAGAGAGTTCTGAGAAAACGTTTGAGTTTTTGATAAAGATGCGTTTTGGTTTCGAAGTAGCAGAGAGGATGCCTTTTGTTCTGCCCATCAAACTGTAATATCGAGAGTCCAGAAGGCAGACACAGACTTCGAAAGTGAGGAAGCTGGCAAAGAGGAGAAAAAACTGGGTGAAGGAATGCACAATTTCACGGGACAACGCCTTGAAAATGGATGTTGAAGAATAAAACAGTCCAAAAAAGTATTAGGAGCCTATGTATATCAAGAGTCTGTTTAGTCACCACCACAGAATAAGCAGTTGAGTTATTTGAAAAAGCACTATAAATAGTCTAAATCGTATCCATAAAGCAAAGAGGTATCACAAATGAGAGGGATGTTTCATACAGAGTCTCACAATGCAGTTGAAATAAAGCCAGTGCGCCTCTTATTAGTGCTGAAAAGCTATGAAATTGCGAGTGAGAGAAAATGGCGGTTGTAACTGTAGTGTAGTTCCTATATTCCTAATAGGCTCTGCGCATTGGAATAACAAACAGCAGTGTAGACGTAGGACTGAGGTCTCTAGGTCTCTACTGACCATGTCAGACTTAATTAGTTTTGCCAGCTAGCTCAGAGGTCACTAGAAACTTTCTCGAATGAATAGGAAGGAGTTAACTTCCCTGATTTAGACAAGAAGGGATTAGCTTCTGACAACCATATAACATGACAACTTTTCTCCCCCAGAATAAGGAGTGAATCTCCAGAGTCGTGTGAAAACAATAGACAGCTATTTCACTCAGTCAATCGTGCATGCTTAGTTCTACCAGATACCAGAGTGCAGAGAAATAGAGAGACAGGCGTTTTCAATAAAAAGGTGTTATTTATTGAGCAGTCTTCTTTCTCATGCATGAGAAGTGAATTGCTATAATTGCAATACTTATCATAAAGTAAAGTGCGTACAGTAAACGGAGTATTATAAAATAATACTGTAAAAGCATTGATATGATTTCTTAGCCATATGTCACTTTAAAATATATAAAATATTTACATACATAAAAACATTGATTAAACAAACTCAACTGGTGCTTCTAAGATACGCCTACCCCGGTGTACCTGACCTAAGCCTAATACGTGGGAAGGAGTAAGTAAGTTGCAGTTTTTTTGCCAAGAATCTGAATCAAGAATTCTCTCTAAGGTTTGAGTCAGCTCCGTACCTTGGTTATAGAATGAAGGAGGTCTTGTATCTCGTTTCTCAGGACTCGATCTTCCAGCACCCAGCAAGGGTGACTAGAAACATCGGAGCTGGATTTCTTGCCGTGAGAAAATGCAGCTTCTCCAGCGTGTCAAAGGGGAGGGGCGGCTTCCTTCGGCTCTCGCATTAGCTGGGCTTCGGATAAGTAGATAGCCGCTCTGCGCCACACCACTGTGTGTCTGCTTAAGGCAAGTGTTGGTATATTTATGTCAAATAAACCATATTTAAAAAGCAATTCAGAGAAGACAAGTTTTATTCTCAACCCCGTGACAACCATGTCACCACAAATGACAGGAGCATCCAAATAGAGATTTCACCTATGTGTCAAGGTAATAGGTTCAATCAACACACCCAATGTGAATACATCATTTTCAAATAAGCCAAAACTAACCAGAAAATTCATCTTTTGTTTGAGAACAAGAAAAGTGCAAAAAGGACTCAAAAGAACCTGAACAGAACCCAAAATTAAAAGTTATTTAAAGTGAAAAGGAAAAGAATATCAGAAGGACACGTCCAGCTAAGTGCAAATTAAAAAGGAAAATCCTGATACCCTAATTACATCACAGTGAATATAAAGGAATATAAACCTGAGGTAAAAGCTCACCAGTATGTATATTTACGAGAATGGCGACACCACTGACTTTCTGTTCCAAGTGGAGCAATGTTTTAGCTGTATAACAAAATGTTCACAGGTTAGATTTACCATATAAAGTGCAACTTAACCACGGAGTGACATTAACACTCCCATTTATATGTCTCATTTCACTTTGTAATGAAGATCAAAAAAAACTGACTCCAATACTCACTAAAATCGAAGTCAACAAGTTGATTCAGCGAAGAAGTTGCACCTCTATTTATAGAAATACACGAGACCCTCGTTAGGGCAAAGTCCAGTAACCACGTCTAAAACAAAATATCAATATTAAATCCCCGGCACTATAGTACATTGCAATGTCTAACTATCAGTATCATTAATGGTTTTTTACTGGCCCTACTCGGTCTAATTTTCCATCCTCGCATCAGGACATGTTAAAATATTATATTTGCAAGCCTTCGTGGCGTTAACCGAACATCGGTAAATACAAGTAAATTACCGTATCGCCAGTATACCTATTCAAGGCTTCGAATTACAATTTAAAGGTTTTGAGAAGTAAAAGTTTTACATTACTCTTACCAGTGTAGATTTGTTCTTCTCAATAACGGTGGCAGCACGAGTACGGCGTCTAGCACCCGCGCAATTTTTTAGTATGCATAAATACTACGTCTCAAACACTAAGGAGGGACCAATTATTCCCCGGTTTCAGACCATTCCAAAATGGCGCCCAAAATCACGTGTTTATTTAAAATCCACATTAAAAACTTTATTAAGCACTCTAAATGAGCATCTAAAAGCACAGGACCCGTTTTAATAAATTGCCCATTAGGTGTATTATCTCAATTCTAACATCAATTCCGTGACCAAATTCAAAGTGTGAGCAGACTAAGATACCTCGTTCATTTTACTGAGTCGACCAACACAACGATTAAATAACAGTGCAAAAACTAAAATTAAAATAATAAAAAGAAAAGAAGAAATGATATATGTAAAGATCCATAGTACTAATAAAGTGAGATAGAGCAAGTATTAGAACGTGCATAGACCCACTTTAAAGTAAAGGAAAGTATTTATTTCATCAGTCAGAATACTGCATTCAACATGTAGTCTTAGAACAGGGCATGTCCTCATTGTATACACAAACCCACTCAGATGATTCAATATGGGTACACAATTGTGAGTGATACATCATATAGGCAAATGGCTGGGCATGTGCATTTCCCAAAACAATACAGAAAAATTAACAGCATGAACAAACAACCAAATCCACAATATGTAGAATGAAATCTATACAGTCTGGTGTCATAAATTGTTCATCCTAGAAAGTATTGCAGTTCATTATCAAAATGTAGGCCCTTATCTACAGCACGCAAATTCAAAATCCAGCGAGCCTCCCTCTGTCGCAGTCTAAGCTCTTTGTTGCCACCCCTCACATCTATCTGAACATTCTCTATACCGTGGAATGTGAACGTAGGGTGGGCACCCTGTGATCCACACTCAGCAGCATGAGCTGTAATCGGATATCTAGTATCATGATTCTTCAGAGCCCTGAAGTGTTCTGATACCCTATCCTTAAGTCTCCTGATGGTGCTTCCAATATAAATCAATTCACATTTGCAGATCAGGGCATACACTACATAGGTACTATTACAATCAATATGTGTAGTAATATTGTAATTTTGCGAACCATTGTAACTGAAGCAGCGTATGCCCTGTATCATCCTACTGCACATACTGCAGTTTCCGCATCTGAATGATCCAATGCTCCTTAATTGTAGCCAATTGGGAGCTCGTGAGTGTTGTCTAGGATAACTAGGACTTAGAATATTCTTAATTGACTTTCCCTTACGGTAAGTCACAGAAGGATGGCTTGCAATGTATGGGCGTAGCCCAGGGTCAGATGTTAAAAGAAACCAGTATTTATTTAGTATCCTATATATTTTAGAGGACAAAGTGCTATAGTTGGTAATAAGGCGCAAAGTAGACATGTTCCTATTTTTATTTTTGATCTTAGATTTCAATGTTTGTTCCCTAGGGAGCTCAATGATTCTTTGTTTGGCTCGTGCAACCACTTTATTGTCATATCCCCGAGATAGGAAGCGTTGTTCCATGTCCCCAATGCACTCCAGAAATTCTGACTCCCTGGAGCAATTGTGGCGTGCTCTATAAAGTTCTCCATAAGGTATGGAGTTCACTTGTGTTCTCGAGTGGGCACTTTTACCATGCAAGATCGAATTGCAAGCGGTTGATTTTCTGTGAAGTTTACTGCAAACTTGGTTATTTACAATAAAAAGTTCAACATCGAGGAACACTATTCTCTCATTATTGTAATTCATGGTGAACGTCATGTTAACTTCGTTGTTATTCATATACTCAAAAAAACGTAGCAGTTCAGTCTCACCACCCGTCCAGACTAGTAAACAAACATCAATGTACCGTCCGTAGTAACAGATAAAATCATGCCACGGGACACCACCTGGGCTCCAGATGTGCCCCGCCTCGAACCATCCCTAAAAAGAGACAGGCAAAGGAAGGCGCAAATCTGGAACCCATGGCAGTCCCACACATTTGTTTATACCATTTCCCATTAAAAAGAAACACATTTTGCTCCAATATGAGTCTGGACATGGTCAAGAACATCTCAGTATGTTCTACTAGTGCTACTGGTCTTCGGTACAAAATATATTGTAAGGCATGCAGACCTTGTTGGTGGTCAATGTTTGTATATGACGACACTACATCGAGTGTAACAAAAAGCATATCTGATTCCCAAGTATAGTCATTCATGATATTCAGAATGTGCTTGGTGTCTTTAATACTAGATGGCAGGTTTAGAACATAAGGCTGCAGGAAATTCAGATAATCTCTCCGTAGGACCCCCAATACCACTCACAATTGGTCTACCAGGAGGGGAGACCGGGTCCTTATGGACCTTTGGTAAGGTATACATGCATGGAAAACGAGGTCGGTCCACCAGAAGATAGTTATATTCAGTCTTCGATGATACCAAGTGTAAACCATTTCTTAAGGTGTTTGTTGATTATGTTCGTCACCTCAAAATTAGGATTGTGTGTAAGTTCCTTATACCACAAGCTGTTGATTAATTGACCAAGAATCTCGTCGTCATATTTAGATCTATCCATGACGACGATATTTCCGCCTTTGTCTGCCTCCTTAACAGCCAGAATGTCATCTTGTCTCAAACTTGGTTTATTTGACATATTTAGCTTGTAATTGTTGTTTGTTATACATTCTAGCACTGATGAAGTCTAAATGCATAAACTGCTAAAAGTAGACGAAACACGTGTTGGCTAGCAATCAAAGAGATGCTGTAATGAACATTAAAGAAGAAGACTGACACCTATTTCGGAACATGATGCTTTATTTGATAGTTGTTTTGTACATAGTTTGACTTTGCTCAGGATATATTGTATGCAATTTTGTTAATGTGGTTTTACTGCATTATTTATGACGATAGATAGACGTCATAATTATCCCTAGTAGCAGCCCTAATAAGTTCTACCCAGTACTGTTGACAATAGAGCGCGAGCACATAACCTTCTATCTATTGCTTTTCATTGTGTTGGTATATTTATACCTGGAAGGTGCTGTGTTTGACGTTAAGGTTGGACAAAAGACGTCAATAAAGATGTCACTAAGAACTGACTGTTCCTTTAGTGCTCGCAGGAGTTCAATGACAAATCAAAACAAAGTCATGGGGAATCCCCAGGTTACTGAAGGTTTGGTGTGTCGAAAGAACTTGTTGTGCTCTCTAGGAATCTAAGGAAGTAGCCTTGCCATATTTGGGCTGCGTCGGCTATTACTGAATATGGGTAAGATTCGTATGTCATCATTAGGACATGATTTATCATAACCGCATAAGGACATGAATCAGGGATAATTAATTAGGGTCCTAGATACATTCACAACATAACCACATCACCTCAGCACCTGTTGAAAGGTGGGGTGAAACTGGGCTACTGCGTCGCCATGGACCCCTGCTGAGAAAAAATATGACATTGCTAGAGCATGGGAGTCCAATGTGTGCAATAATAGAAGACAAAATCGTCACTTATGTAGATAAAGAAGCACTCGTGACGGGTTAAAAAAAAAATGGTGCCCGTCATAGCGTTACCTCTCAGACGCACAAACAACTTCCAATAAATCTGGAAATTACCAGAAAAGCGGCAGAAGTGACCACATCCCCGCGAGAATCAATTCATCCGCAGGATCCTCCAAGAAGCTTTGCAGTTGACTTTCTCAGAGCGCGATTCACCGCAACGCCGCCATGCCTGCTGGGCTCCAAGCCATGCCCCCCCATGTCACATGACTTCTTCCTTGGAGGCGTAGCTTTGATGACAGTTTCTCCCCGTGACCCCCTTGCAAGCATTACCTGCCTGGATACGGTCGCTACTGCTAGGTTCTTCCTCTGCCTGCCGCAAGGAATCTGCTTGTGCAGCTCTTAACTGGGGCAAAGGTGGGTCACAAGGGATACAGGGTGGTGCTGGGAGGGTAAGACAGGAAGAGCATGAAGGTTGAACAGACCACCTATCTATGCACCTGAGCTCCCCCACTCCCCATCCCTGAGGTAGATAGTGTTGCTACTTTTTTCTGGGGCACACCTATATGCTTAATTAGAGGGCTAATGCATATCTCAATAATAGATCTTAGTTTAACAGATAACACATCCCAGTCCAGGTCTCAGCTAGGTACTCTGGCAGGCACTCCTAGGTGGATTACTCGATGTTGACTGGATTGCTTCCTAGGATGTAGATTAGTAGACTCACCTGGAGTTCCTCAAAGGGCATGTCGGTGGCTGAATAACTTAGAAAAAAAATATGGGGCAAGCCAATGCCCTTAGGAACCCAGGTAATAATATTATAACATACATAATGGTTCCCTCATGGGACGCTAAAGGCCTTTTGCTTCCTAGGCTTAAAGAAATGAAAGCGGACTTGAGCAAATTGGAAAAGGAGCAGCTATTAAATGAATACCCATACTTTGAATGCACAAGCCTTTTAAGTCATTGGATATAACCATTTACATTTAATAATGATATTTACACAGTGTTCGGATTACAGTATGTGCTCCTTGTCAGCGGCACAGAGCTAATGATTGCTGTAAAAATGGTGAAAAAAAGAGCACAGTGATGCATACACAAAAAGAAACTTGACTTAGAACGGATAAATTAAGGAAATGCTGAAGCACAGCTCTCAAGTGATCATATGGGTTCCACACTTAGCAGACTTAGATTAAAGTCAACAACACGTACGGCGACATTTCAACCCCAAAGTTTCAACTTATAACGGAATCTTCATCAGGACATATACAGTAGACACCTACAAAACAAATATCAAATCATAAACACAAAGATAATAGACATTAATAATGCGTTCATAGTGTCTCGAAAATCACAGTTCCAAGCCAATCAGAAACACCAATGTACATCAAGGTAATCTTACCTCTTCTTTAGCATTATATTAGTTATGCAAAACAATCCTGAATGAAACTGAAATGCACACCAATCTGAAAGATAGATACAATGACAAAGGTGGTTACAGTTAGAACCTAGTCAAAGCCATACACGGGCACTCAAAATAAATGATAGTACCTAAAAACCAGAGAAGACACACCAGGTGTCACAAATAAAATGCTCTAAACAGGCCACCTAGACACCCTAGGAAATCCGTAGTGTAAACATACCTGAGAAAAATACACCACTCTAAGTATTCTTGAAAAGATGCACTGAGGCAAACAAACTTGGGGGAACTTACCAGCCATGTTGGATACAGTGTATGAATTATAATTTGTCTGGTCTGTGAAAAATAGAAATAAGAGCTACAAGTTCAAGGGAAAGAAAACTTGGAAAACTGTAAAAAGTTGCCATCCAGCAGTCAAACATTACTTACATCAGCACCGGGACTCGTCAGTCGTTGAATGTGAGCTCACGGTTAGAGCTCAGCCATGCACATCCTCATTAAATAAACTGTGCAAGGCGTGGCATGCATGTGGGATCTCATAGCTGAATGAAGGCATGGTTGGAAGGATCTAGTAAGGTGATAAAGGAGGGCTGAACCAAAGATGGTTCAACTAAGTCCAGAGACAAGCATCTCTCAGCCAAGTCTATTTCTTTGATGATTACTCCCACAGCTCAGACATGAAAAGTGTCCAGAGTATTGCTGTGGGAGTCTGAGGAATTGTTGGAGTGTGCAGCTTTCTTTTTGCTCATGTTCCAGCCAATAAAACCAAGGTTTCACAATGCGGTGGGATCGATGACCAAATAAAAAAACTTGGGTTTTGGGGAGAAATATAAAACACGTAAGGAAGACTGTTATGTTGGAATCTTACCTGTTTGTAAGATTCTCCTCACGCTCTGTTATTTCCTTGTGTTCCTTGTGGAACTTCTGGTACACGACACTCGATAGCTGACAGTTGTTCTGCGCTTTCGAGGTGGTCGGATGCCAGGTTGCTTTCTGCTATTAAACTTACCTGAACAAGGCCAACGTTTCCTGCATTCTGCTTTCTCCGCCGTAAGAAGCATCACAACATTTTTGGCGACGCTTTCCTGATGCTTGGATTCACCTACTCGGCTCACCGTATTTCCCTGCTGATCTCCGATGTGTAAAGCAACCTGGTGATCACTCGACGTTTTCCTCAGCGCTGTCTTGGTCCTCGGCTGTCTTCGCCTGGTCCGCTGATTGTCTTCCTTCAATTTCGAGTGACTTATCGACCTCAAAGGTACTGTTTCTTAAGGTTTTATTTATTGCGCTTGTCGAACACCCAACGTTCCAAGCCATTCCGTTATCCCACGTCATTGCACCGCATCTGACGTATCTGAAACGCATTTGACGTTCTGCGTGTTGACGTTGCCACGTCTTGTGACGCCCTTGCTGCTCGTCACTGAAGCGCATCGTCAGTCACCATTGTTACGTCTTTGGGAACGAACGCTCTGCTGCCTCCCACACCTTGCTTTGCGTTCACGTCAGCTTCTCACCGTAGCTCTTCTCGACGTTCCACTCGTCTTTGTGACGTCAACCTGCCTTGAAGTGATTCCCTTGATTCCAAGTGGCCACGGTGATTTGCTCTTCTACGTGCAGACACTTTCACGGTGATTTGCACACCCACATTTTCAAGTTTGCTGCTTAATTTCTTTTCTTTATTTCGTTTTTAAGAATTTGTTTCTTGCCTCTTGCTTCATTATGGCCTCAAATATTGTTATGCCTCCTATGTTTCTGTCCTCTCCAGGCACACCATTAATAGATTGGGAGGACTGGGTTGAAATGCTAGACAACTACATTACTGCGCTTGATGGGAAAATTTTTCACCCTGAAAGGAAAAAAGCGCTTTTATTAAGCACACTGGGTAATGAAGGTCAAAGAGTGTTTAAGTATTTACCGGTTGCTCTAGGTCCCAATGGCCAACCCATGGATGACGCTTATAAAGAGGCTCTCAAAAGACTTGAGACTAGGTTTGCAAAAGAGGTCAACTTAGTCATGGCAAGGTATCGTTTTTATACCCATCCGCAAGCTGAAAATGAAACTATTGATGAATTTGTTTCCAGGTTACGTGAACTTTCCATCAAATGTCGTTTCGGTAACATGACTGATGAGCTAGTTCGCGATCAGCTCATAGTGCAATGTCGTCACAGGAAGATTCAGGAAAGGTTATGGGCTGCCAAGGATCCTTCCTTAAAAGATGCGATAGACATGGCAAAAGTCATCAAAGAGTCTCAGAAGTGTATCAAGGAATTAGAACGTAAAGATAGAAGTTCCTCACAAATTGGGAGTGTCGAATATGATGATTGTGTAGAAGGTTATGAAATTAATGCTGTTTCTAAACGTTTTAACAAGATTAACCCTAACAGTTTTCCTTCCAGGGTCAAGAGTAAAGAATGTTGGCGTTGTGGAAGCCAATTCCATTCAGGTGATTTCAAGAAGTGTTATGCTGTAGACCAGACTTGTAGGAAATGTGGTCGAAAAGGTCATTATCTTAGAATGTGCAAACAGGGCGAGGGTCTCGATAAAACCAAATCATCCGAGACTTTTGACAAACTCAAGTCTAAGGTGAATGTCATCAACGATAGAGTTTTAGTAATTCAACAACTTGATTGTGATTTGGTCAGTACCACATATGATTCTCCCAGATTAACAAGACCTTCCGCTCTATTTACTATATGTGGTCAAGACGTTGTACTTATGGTTGATTCTGGCTCTTTGTTTACCATAATTCCAGAGTCTACCTTTTCTTCGTTGTGGCACAATGTTTCTCTGGTTGAAAAAGATATTGATCCAGTTGGATACCAAGGCAAACCTATTGAAGTTCTGGGGTACATGTTTGGTGTCATTGCATTTAAATCCAGGAGTGTCAACGGGAAAGTGTATATAGCCAGAGAAGGTCCTCCAATTTTGGGGTGGATGCACCAGTTCGATTTAAATATTGTGATTAATCTCAACTCACCTGATGTGGTTATGTCAATTGAAAACGACGTTCAAGTTAAAGACATTTTGAATGCTGCCCATAGAGTATTTGTCAATAAATTAGGGTGTGTTAAGGATTATTTTCACAAAATTGTTTTGAAGCCCAATGCTTCTCCTGTGCAACATAAACTTAGAAGAGTACCTCTTTCTGTTAGACAGGGTCTGAAGGATTTATTGCATGACATGTTGACTACCAAAGTCATTGAACCTGTTGAAGCTTCGCCCTGGATTTCGCCCGTTGTAATCACATTGAAATCCGATGGCCGGTTGAGATTCTGCATTGACCTCAGGTCTCTCAACCAAGAGATTATTACAGACACTTTTCCCCTTCCCAATATCAATGAGTTGTTACAATCTGTGGGGGGGGGGGGTAGATTCTTCTCAAAGATCGATCTGAGGAGTGCGTACCACCAAATCAGATTACACCCTGACTCCAAACCACTGACTGCTTTCATTACCACCGAGGGTACCTTCCAGTTCACTCGCATGCCGTTTGGCCTCGCCTCGGCTGCCAGTGTTTTTCAACGAATGATGTCTAACATGCTTAAGGGTCTGTCTGGGGTTGTCTACTTTCAAGACGACATTCTTGTATCAGGGAAAAGTGTGAATGATCACAATTTAGCTTTACGTCAAGTTCTGTTCAAACTAGAAGACACTGGTTTAACTGTTAATAAGGATAAGTGTGTCTTTTTAACTGAAAGCATTGAGTATTTAGGCTACACTATCTCCGCTGGTGGCATTGCCCCAAAAAAGAACCTTTTACTTGCCATCAGTCAAGCCCCAGCACCTAGTGATAGAGACCAGCTTCGATCCTTCTTAGGGTTAGTCGAATATTATTCGAAATTCGTTAAAAGTTTTGCTAGTTTGTCCGAACCTTTGAGATTGTTGTTGAGAAAGGGCAATAAGTTTATTTGGGAGAAAGCGCAAGAGGACTCCTTTCAACAGATTAAGGAAAATATCTGCAACGCAGGTATTCTAGCCCCCTTTGATCCTGTGTGCAAATCTTTCTTGACTGTAGATGCCAGTCTTACTGGTATTGGTGTAGTGTTTTCACAACTCCAACATGGTTTTGAAAAAACCATCGCCTTCGCTTCTAGTACTCTTACCCAGGCCGAGAGGAATTACTCGGTCATTGAACGAGAAGCTTTGGCTGCTGCATGGAGTGTGGAGTATTTTCGTGTATACTTGTGGGGTGTGAAGTTTGTTTTGCGAACCGACCACAAGCCACTACTAAAGATTTTGTCGGGTGGTGGTGCTGGCAAAGGTTCTGCTCGTCTTGCAAGATTTGCTGCCAGATTACAGGAATATTCATACGAAATTGTTTTTATCCAAGGTTGGAAAAACGTCCAGGCAGATTGTCTGTCTCGCTTGTCTGTTGATTGGAGGTTGGTTGATCAGGATCTTGAAAAGTGCAATGTGGATGAGGCTGTTGCTGTCGTTGTGGATGTGTGTGAATCTTCTGTCGGTGCCTTTTCTCAGGACCAGTGGTTGTCTGAAATGAAGAAGGATTCTACCTTGCAAGAAGTAATTTTACTCATTAAGCGAGGTGCCCCTAGGGAAAGTATGTTGCCTGTCGCTGTCAGGCCCTTTTGGAAACTCTTAGATGAGTTGTCTCTTTCAGGTTCTGAGATCATAATGAGGGGTGATCGTTTCGTGCCACCTGTCGGCCTGAGATTACATATCTTCAAGCTAGCCCACTTAGGACATCTGGGTCAGGGCATGACTATCAGGAGGATAAAGCAGGAGTTTTGGTGGCCAGGTATGGATGATGTGATTCGTGGTTGGGTGGAGAATTGTTCCTTCTGCAAGGAGAGCGAGAAAAGGTTGAAAGTTGGTCTACAGGCCAGTCAAGGACATATTTCGGACCCTGGTAAGCCCTGGTGTAATCGGTGTTTGGATTTCATTGGCCCCCTTTCTGGGCTACCTGTTGACATGCGTTTTGCTGCTGTAATCGATGTTCACTCTAAGTGGTTGTGTGTGGAGTTTCTTAGAGATATCAGCACTAGATCAACCATTCAAGTGCTTGAGAATCTGTTTTCCTTAGAAGGTTTCCCCAACATGGTCTTGACTGACAACGGCACCCAGTTAACCTCTGGTGAAATGAGATGCTTCTTTGAGAAATGTGGCGTCAAGCACTCTCGTACTTCTTTATACAACCCCATGGGAAATGGTATGGTCGAGCGGTCCAACCGTCTCATAAAAGGTACCCTTCAACTTGCCTTAGCCAATAACTTAGATCCCAGACGGTTGGTTCAGGACATGCTTTGGTCATACAGGACTACCCTTCACAGTGTCACTCATCTGTCCCCGTTCCAAGTCATGCGTGGGCGATCCCCTGGTTCTAGAACGGTTCCTGCTTGGTTAAAGGATTGGGTACTGTCTGATGGCGCGAGTTCTCCTGTAGTTGTTTCGGGGAAAATTGCTGTTGGTGATTGGGTCAAAGTCAAATCCGGCAGAACTAAGGCTGGTCTGCATAAGTTTAAAGGCCCTTTCCGTGTTGTTTCCCTCAACAAGTTCTCTCTCATTCTGGAAGGTGGTGATAGGTGGAAACTTAGAAATGTCGCTCTTTATCAGAAGGCTGGTTCGTTTCATACCCCCGCTTCCAGGGGTGAGGGCTGTTCTGGTGTCATGTTCATGCCTGATTCTGATTTCAGTGACTCCGTTACCCATGAGACTGCTTATGATTCTGGTTCCTCTGGTTCTGGTGCCTGTGGGTCTGCATGTGATCCCCCCGCCTTCCCTTCTCCGAGTCTGAGTTTGCCTCTTGGACGTAGAGTGCATAAGTCTCCTGCTTACCTCAATGATTATGTCACTTCTTAACTTGTTTTTTTTTTTTCTTTTTTCTCTCCAGCGAAGTGGGATGGATTCTGTATGATTTTATTTTAATGTTTATCTCTGTTTCTGTTTTTGTTTTTTTTCTTTCCTAGGAAATAGGATGTGTTATGTTGGAATCTTACCTGTTTGTAAGATTCTCCTCACGCTCTGTTATTTCCTTGTGTTCCTTGTGGAACTTCTGGTACACGACACTCGATAGCTGACAGTTGTTCTGCGCTTTCGAGGTGGTCGGATGCCAGGTTGCTTTCTGCTATTAAACTTACCTGAACAAGGCCAACGTTTCCTGCATTCTGCTTTCTCCGCCGTAAGAAGCATCACAACAAAGACCATAACTATTTCCTCCCATTTCTAGTAGGGGAAAGTTACAGTTCTCCAATCTATGCGGTGGATGAACCTCACTTTCAGATTGTTGCCATTCATGTTTTGCATGAAATGTTGGGTATCCTTTTTGAGTCCTGTATAGATTATGAAAAGGTCATCAATAAACCTGTGCCATGTTGCAATATGTTGGGTAAACCTTTAATTGTCAGTGAAGCACACTATTTGTTGCTACCACCATCCCAGTTGGGAGCCAGTTTGAGTGCCATGGCAGTTTGCAAGGCGTTTTAGAAAAAAAAGTTGTTGTACTCCAAACTGTATTTAATCACTGAGAGTAGCATTATGTAAAGCGATGGGAAAGCCAGTGTGATTATTAAGTAATCATTTGACCATTTGGCCAAGGAATTTCACATATGCTTAACATGAAGTATGTGCTGCAATAGATGCTAAAAACCTATGTCAACACATGTGTGCTTGGGAAGTGTTGGTCAAATTCTGAGGTTGGTTCCAAGAATAATAATAATAATAATAATAATAATAATAATAATAATCATCCACATTTGTAAAGCGCGAACCATCACCCGTCAGGGTCTCTAGGCGCTGGGGGCCATCGGGAAGATTAAGCAAGCTATTGCCCAGAGTCACATGGTGCTGGGCTAACCTGCCACCGGCCCAGGGGATCGAAAAGTGATCCCCAGATTCCGGAGACAGTCACCCTGGCCACCTCTCCCCTCCAACAAACATTGAGGATAGAGCATATACTTTGGGGTAGGTAGAACAGATTAGGTTTAATATTCGAACTAATATGATTCCACTCCGATAAACTTTGGTTAAGGAGGACACAATGGGGTGGCAACATTCTAAATTGGAACTCCAGTAAAAGAAACATTCAGGAAAGTGCATATATTGAGAAGGGGACAGATTTTCTAAACTAACAACACTTCAACAAACCTTGAGAATTGTATCCTTTGGGGAAATCTAATATACAATTCTAACTCCAGTTTAACAAACACTGGGAAAAGTGCATATATATTGTGGGTAGTGGGGAGTTGGATTTCACATTTTAACTCCAGTCCAACAAACATCACGAAAAGTGCATACATTGGGGTTGGGGTTTGGTCTGATTTACTATACTAGCTCCTTTCAAACAAATATTAAAGAAAATCAAGCCTTTAAGAGGGTCCAATGTACTATTTTATCTCTACTCGAACGAGCATTTAAGGAAGTTTATATATTTGAGGATTAATAGTCACCACACACAAATAATATATTTACCCATTCAAAAAGAAAAGCATGAAAAAATTATTGAAACTTCTAAACTTTAAAAAAAATAAGTATTTTAAAATTAATTTTAAATTAAATAACATATGTTTAATAAATAATTATTAAATTAAACATATTTAACCTGAACAGTTACATTATTTATTTATTTATGTATTTATTTATTGGTATTTTTTTACCACAACTTTCACCCAAAGGTATCCTGGTAAATAAATCATCCAGAGAGAAAAAAATTGGCATGATTCAGACCCAACCAGTTACTAAACTTATAACGTTGGGTAAAGGAATTCCTTTATTGACACACTCAGACATATACCTACCCATGTCTTTAGACCTATATCTAAAATTCACCCACTAAATATAGAAACTAAAAGCTAAACTATGGCATATAATAATGATTTAAAAATAAAATCTAATGTGTAATGCAACCAATAGACATTTTTACTTAATTACTGTCATAAAGAACGCAATAAAGCACATAACCAATTAAAATTATATGAAAATGTATTTTGCATTTAATTAATTTATAATGCTATTAATTGCCAATTTCAAAATGCCCATATCTAATACACTAATATGCCCTCTCAGTTTATAAATATAATATTTTATTTAAAGTTTAAAGCAGTACCAACCCAGCCACCCCAATAAACTCACACTCAAAATTTAAAAATGTATAAATAACTGATAGAATTATATAACATTTAATCAAATAAATAGCATATATATGGATTAACAATGTTGTTTTTAAACTACACTACCAATGCCCCAATACACCTCACAACCCAATATTACAATTTTCAAAACCATTTAAAAATGTATTAAACACTTTTGCCCGCCCGGAAACAGAGGAGGAGAGGAAGCATGTCCCAGAATATATCCAGCACTCCACCTCCTAGAACTGCATAAATATGAATGTAATGGATTGTCATGGTGTAGATGGTGGGCGGGCAAGTTCCCATTGCGGTATTTGTGAAAGAAAACGTTCCTATGCTTGACCTGATTGTACAGTGCTGTGCCTAATACCTCTGCATCAAACGGATGAAGGGCAGGACTCGAAGGCACCCTAAAGCCCTGCAGTGTTCTGGAGGTGGGGCATAAATCTTGAGTAAAGCAGTGCAATGCACATCGCTGCGTTGCCTTTCTCTGCACAAGCGAGGCTTTGCATGTGCGTAGCGTGGGTGTTCCCATGCAAGTCCCAGGCTTTTTGACGCATACCCAGATTTAACAGAATTGGTAGATCTGGGACTGGGCCAAAAAGACACGCCTTCCCAGGAGAGGCATAACGAGGAGAAATATCTTTCTTTCTCCTTGTTACTTCCTCTTTGTATGTGTTCTCCATTCTGCAGCACACACAGAAAGAGGAATGTGTCTCTCAGGATTGTTTTTGTGCAGGAAGGTGCTCCTTCCTGCACAAAAACAATCCCGCATGCAACGCAGGCACTCTTGCATCATGGTGCAAGGATGCCTGCTGTGGCGCTAAGCGGCCAAAAGGGCACCAGTGCAGGGGGAAAAGCATGAATGTGCTGTATTGCCTTAAATATGGCACATTCCTGCCGTTTCCCTGTCACGCAGTGTAAAGCAGCAGGGCGACTTGCTGTGCTGCACTGTGTGACTTTTTCACAAATAAGCCCCACAGTGTGTAAAAGAAAGACTGAGGGTTACCAAGAAGGCCCTCTCTAAGGTCTTGGATAATGAATCGGACTCAAAATCTATTTCTGATTATTTAGGAAGTGAGTCAATTCAATATGTGCAGGGAGGGTAGACACTAATTCCTTGCATTTTTACTGGCAATATATTAATCACATCTGAGAGCACACTATTAGCAATAATGCTGTGGGATCCCCATCGCCCAAAATGAAAAAGGACCCTGAGGCATGCAAATAGCCTACAGGGAAAATGGCTGCTAGAACTAATCCACCAATTGAGCCAGCGATTGATATATCGACTCAAAATAGGCAATCTCAATCTGATACAGAAGCAGTTCCACAACAAGCACCAAATTTAGAATGTCCAGAAGGCAATTCCATAAATGTTCTTACCAATGCTATTGAAGATGTCCTTAAGGCATTGATTGACGGCCATACTCTCTTTACTTAGGATCTATTAGAACAAGGGTTGCATAAGACCATAGGTCGTGCCTGAGCAAATAGTGCATGGACAACAGAAGGTGCTCATAGCAGAGTTAACGATATTGAGCCAGTGGGTGGACAGCAGGAAATTATTGCAACAGAGCCCTCTTTGAGTAATCCAGTAGCACATACAAGACATATCTGTTGAATGTTGAATGGAGGGACTTTACCATCTACCTTAGATCCAGAAACAACTGTATCCTGGAATGTCAATCCTTCTCATATTGGTGATAGGCAGACCCTTGGACTTTTCAATTACCTCCAGAAGCTACGCCCCCAGTATTACACCATAATCAAACAGAGGATGTTTTCCAGCTAAAAAATAAAATCACTCAGTGGATGGGCAAAATACTTAGGAACCCTAACTGTGATGCCTTGCTTACAGACATAATTGCTGTACGGAGAGTACACTGAAATGGAATGAAATTATGATTTCTAAAGCGCACTACTACCCGTAGCTGTCTAGGAACTGACTTTATAGAAAAGGGTGGACCAGGGTAAAAAACATCAGTCATCAGTAAGTCACAGGAGAAGTGGAAGAGCATACTTAGATAATAGTTAGATAGCCACATTTTAAGAGCTTTACAAAATGTGAGCAGAATGGTTTAGGTTTTAAGTGTTAGTGGCATTGTATTCTAGAGTTTTGCGGTGGTCAAAGCTCTCGCCTCCCCAGGTAACTCTTTTAAACTTGGGAATGACCAAGTTAGCCTGGGAGGCAGATTAAGTTTCTGGCAGGGATGTAATGATGGAAGAGTTGCTTAATAGAAACTGGACCCTCAGAATGGAGAGGCCTTAAAGGCTATGCACAGGGATTTTAACATAACCCTTTTTTTGACCAGAAGACAATGGAGTAAGAGGAGATACTTGGACAGCGATTGATATTTTGGGATCCCTAAAAGCAGCCTGGCGGGCACATTCTGCACCATTTGTAGTTTGTCCAGAGCTTTCTTATGGGTGGTCAAAAAGAGCCCATTGCAGTAGTCATTTTCAGAAAAGACTAGTGCAGTGATCACTGCTTTACGCAGGTCCATTGGGACAAAAGGGAAACCTTCCACTGGGTGGGTAACAGCCCCAAAAGGGAGGAAGGTGACTGTGTTGTCATCAATTTCAGAGACACGCAGGTGGTTGGATTCTCACTTTATAGACTGGCATGCCCTGAGACAGCTAAGAGTGATTTAAAGGCAGTTCCTTTTGAATATTTCTACAGGCCTGGTAATGTTGGGCCCCATGGACCTATTATACCAACTACGCCCATGTACAGACTACCCACTATTGTGAACCATAATCGATTTACCCCTCTGGAGCAGGTTGATTGGCTCATGAGCAATAAGGACCTAACCGAGGAAACTGAACTTTGTGCTGCATGGCCAGGAACAAATGATTAGGGAAGTAACAAGGGTCCAGTGATTACGGAAACAAGGTCTTTAAACACTTGCTCTATACCAAAGTGTGGTGTGATTACAAGAAATTCAGATCCTTGTTTAATGCCCTACAAGATCCTATTCATGCAGGAAATAAAACTGTGCATGTGGCCAAAAACCTAACTCCTAATGACACAGATATTATTGTTTAACAGACGAAAGTAGGCGCAATGCCAAATCCCAAAAAGTGTACCTTATCTTCTGTGTCAGATTTTGTTCTATGGTCCATCAGCCACTCCTTCCAGATCAAGACACCATAGTCGTCACTTGTTAACTCTAATTTCTGTCTCTTTTGCGGGTAGATGAACCAAACGTTGATTAATTCGCCACACTTTCAAATTATTTGTTCGTCTATTTCTGTGAATCAGTCAATTGTTTTAATTAATTGTTATCATAACAATGTTAATTGTGATAATACTGTAGTAGGTGATTCACTCACGCTAAGCACAGTACCCGATTAATTAAAGGGGGGTTTTGCTGTAATTGGGGGGGGGAGCTTAATAGTATTTTCTGCACCATTTCAAGGAATGCTGTGTGCAGTATACTGGGGTAAGACAACTTGGAGCACCTGCATTTTGAACACAGTCCATGTCTTGCTGTTTTTAATAGGATTATGAATAGGCAGGATCTAACATTCACATTAGATTTAGTACAGGATGCAGCCCTAAAGCAAGTTGATGTAACTGGGAAAGCAACTGGTGGTATGATGAATTTTATTGTGATTACAATCCGGTGGTGTAAGAAGGTTTCTAACTTTACAATACTTCAAAACTGTTTGAGCGATCATAATCCTTTGGCACTGAGTTTGCTTATTGGTTATACCCAAATACAACAAACTTATGTTTTCCCTCCAATAGAAGGCACCAAGAATAGGGGCTTCCCGCATAAATGAGCTAATATTGATCCTGGACCTTCACTGTCAGAGCTGGCAGGCAGAAATTGGGTACGTCTGATAGTATGTCTGGGTTCTGGGGGAAATCCTTCAAATTTACTTAGGGCTTATTATGGAATGAACAAGTCTGTCACAGAGTTTTTAGCCTTACCATGACCTATCAGGAAACCTAGGAACTGCACATAGCTGCTTAATTAGCACTTTAAAGACGTCACAAAGGGAGGGGAAGGAAATTAGATCATGTAGATTGCATTACAAGGAAGTGAAAAAAAGAAAATTGTAAGACAGGAAGCTTAGGAGCAACTACATGTGGCAAGCTCCGTGAAAATGTATCTAATTTTTGGCAAATTGTAAATTTATCATTCTTTGAAAAAACCCACAATGCAAACCTCAGTATGATTATTGCCCCACATCTGTGGGTGGCACATTTTTCAAGGTGTACAATGTCACTACACTGATGCGATGAATAATTTAACCCCAGATAATGGAGATTTTCCGATAATCACGTTAAAGAAAGTCACAGGGCACAAGATGGGGTCCCTATTTACTCTTAAAAATAATTTAGATCTCTGGGCTCCATTATTAGTAAATGTGCTGTGGAGAGCAATTTATGCCGGCCCACCCATGTCTTAGTCTAACTCAATCATTGTTCCGATCTTTAAGAAGGGGGACCAGGCTGATTCATGCTGCTGCCATCCCTTCTTTTTCATTGACTCTACCACCAAAGTGCTTGCAAGACTTTTTCAAGACCGATTGGAGATTTGGGCTACTGAGAAAGGTATTCTCTTAAATGTGCAGTATGGGTTCAGGCAGGACTTGGGGACAGTAGACCGGTGCTTGAATCTTCATCTTCTAATTAGTAAGAACACTAACTAAGGTGAGTGGTTTACATCTAGCTTTCGTGGTTCTTAGTTCTGTGTTTCATTGCGCCAATCGAGGGAAATTATAGGGGAGTATGTTGGAAAGGGGAGTGGACCCCCAGATTGTGCATCTATTGACCCAACTTCAGCAGGATGTCAACGGGTGTATCAGACAGTCCAAATAGTGAGTGCACCTCCCCAATCAAGAGCAGGTGGACGTCAGACAAGGTTTTGTCTAGGCGACCCTTCTTTTCTGCATCTACATCAACAATCTTGAATCATTCTTGTTGGATGCAGAAGTAGATGTACTAAGGGCGGGAACTAAGCACTTACTAGAGTTGCTATATGCAGATCACTGTGTCTTATTATCCAGAACTGGGGTCGGCCTACAAAAGCTTTTGGATAACTTTGCTTTATTTATGGATCAGTTGGGAGGGTCTGTTAGTAAATCTAAATCTTACTGAGGCCATTCTACATTAACATATCCAGACTTTTACGCATACCAAACTTCAAGTACTTGTGGGTGCCCTATGATAACAAAGGCACCTGATGTCACCTGGCAAAAGTAAGCATGAACCAACTTAAATTGTCGATAGCTGCAATTTTTAAGTTTTCTGCCAAAACTAGGTTCCTCTCCCTTGGATGTGATGATCAAAATATATAAGGCAAAATGCATTTCAGTGGCTACGTATGGCGCATGGTCTTTTATCAAAAGCCCCCTGGCCTTTGAGAAAAGACCAAGTGCCCCCAATGTTGGAGCGGCCCACTCTCAGGCGGGTCCGCTCTGAAATTAGGCACTGACCATGTGCCATCAGACAGCCCCACTCACCGGGCTCGCCTTGTGCCTCCGTGGCACCCTCCCAATACTAGTAGCTCTCCTCCACTCACCGGGGAATGGGATGCAACGTCTCCTTCAATGTGGGGAAGCGCTGCATGGGGACCTCTCGGGGCTCCGGTCGCTCCTTTGAGGATGCTCGGTCCCAGGCAGCACTCCGGATATCCTCGTGGAGTGGAGGTCACAACGCCTCCTCTCCACTACCCGCGGGGCTCCCACTAGCAGACGGGGGTTCTGCTCTCTACAGACAAGATTGTCAGCTTCCGGGTCTTGGCTGCAGGAGACTCCACCCCCAACCAGGCAGGCTGCCTGACTTCCGGGGACGCGGCAGTGCCCTCTCCGGCAGTGGCAAAGTGTGGGGTGGGCACCCGCTTTAAAAATACTCATAAGCCGGGTGGGCACCCACCAACTAGCTCTGCATGCGGGGTGGGCACCCACTGTTTTGAATATACATAAAGCGGGGTAGGCTCCCGCTTGGCACCACACTGCGGGGTGGGCTCCCGCTCCTCTTGGAATACAGGTGGGGGAATCCCCACGTCAGGATTCCCTCGATATAAATTGCAGCTCTGTGCTGCCGACCCCACAAGCTCTTCTTTGGCAATTTGAATGTAGCGCTCATGAGGCGCTGGAGGCAAAAAGTTCTTAGAGGGGAAAGTGGCAAAGCTGGGCCCAGGCAGGGGAGGATTCAGGGCCCTCTAGCAGGGAGGTAGTCCATCATGGCAGTTCCTCCTGAGGCCCAGCAGCAGCAAGACACCCAAGCACAGGAACAACCATCCCATGGGGTCATAGCCCCAGCACTTATACTCCCAAGTCCTTGATCTCCCAGGTAGAGATGGTCTGTGCCCAGGGAGAACGAGTTCTGCCTTCTCTGGTGGGACTTCCTGGCAGGAGGTGGAGAGGGCAGGGTCAGAGGCAGAACAGGCCCTTTGAGGTGGAAAGGAATCTCCTCCCCATTCCCTGATTGCAGTCCTGGCCTATTCAGCCCTTTCCTGATGCACCTAGACTATCTGGAGCCCCAGCCTTCTGTCATCCAAAACCTAGACAGGCAATCCACATTCCAGCAGAGGCACACGGGACAGCTGAGCAAGAAAGTACCTCCTTTCTAAAAGTGCTATTTTCAAACACAGAATGTAAAAATCACCTTCACGAAAAGATACATCTTTAGATTTTGAGTTCAGGCATACTAAACTTTACCATGCTGCTCCTCTTATATCAGGAATTTCCACTGAAACATCTATCTGGGAATCCCCAGTGCATCTCTAAGAGAGGGTAGCCTCAAGCAGGGAGGAAACCAAAATGGCTATTTGTCACTACCAGGACATGTCACATACTCAAGGTGCATGTCCTACCTTTTACCTACAATACACCCTGCCCATAGGGCTAGCTAGGGCCTACCTTAGGGGTGACTGACATGTAGTAAAAGGGGGGGGGGGGGTCACAGACATGGCATACACTTTAGGTGCCACGTCACAGCAGCAGTAGCACTGCGCGCACAGGCTCTGCAATGGCAGAGGCCTGAGATCGGTTTGAAAGACTACTTTGGTGGGTGGCGCAATCAGCTCTGCAAGCCCACCAGTAGCATTTAATTTACCAGCCCTGGGTATATGAGATACCGCTTTACAAGGGACTGACAGGTAAATTAAATAGGTACACTCACTTTACACTGAACAGCAGTGCTAAAGTGCCCAGAGTCCTAAAACCCCCAGGGCCATGTCAGTAAAAAGGCTAGGAGAAATGCAAAAAGTTTAGGGATGACCCGGCAAAAAGGGCCAAGTTCAACACAGCCCCGTTCCAGCCAAAACGCAGGGTAGACTAATCATTACTTGAGGGGCTTCCCTGCTTTGGGCGATAGAACACTGACGCGGGCCCGCAACTGCAGGGACACACTCCTGTTCTACGCCAATCTGGCCCCATGTGGTTTCCTATGCTAAAGCTCTCAGGACCAAGTAAGCTACCCCACTGGCACTCCCTAGTTGTCCACGGCCTGGACCGGGCCCTAGGCCACCCGGATGTCTCTGGTCCTTGCCATTCCACAGAGTGGGGGGCAGTAACCCCTGGCACATAGTAGCCATTCTCCACTCTTCCTCTCATCAGTGCAGTTGTAAACTGCCACTGAACCTCCAACCTAGGGTCCACACCATCAGGCGGACCAGAGGTCTCGGGTAAGGCTTTCCTCACCTCTCCTTCTGGGGTCACGCACTCTCCTACCAGGAGAAGCACCCCCAGAAACAAACACTGTCAGGACGCTGGAACCAGACCTCCTACACAACCCCTCCACCAGTTCAGGGCCTTGACCCTGTAACTGATTCACCACCCTTGGATCTAAACCCTCCAGTTGAAACCGGGTCAGAGGCGAGGACTCCCTCCCTCGGCACCCCTTCCAGAGTTCTGCACCCTCCCACCTGAAGTGGTACCCCTAGAAGGCAAACCGGTCAGGACACTGCTTACAGTGGTCCTTCCCTCCAGGTCAGGCAGGACCTGAACCTGGCTTCCCAACCCAGGGACTAAACCCTGCGGCTGAGCACCTGTCCTGCGCACCAGGACTTCCTTGGGAGCACGCATGCTCCCCACGAGGGTAACACATGTCTCATGTGTTGTGTGACAGTCTACTTGGCGCAGTTCTCCCTTCCCCTGTCCATCTGACAGGGAGTGAAGATCCCCCAGGACAGAAGTGGTGCCACCATGGTCACTGCTAGAAGGCTCAGCTCTTCTGGCTGGCCCCTGACCCACTGGTTCTCCCACTGCGGAACGCATCCCCCTCTCACCCCTCCGACTGGACTTCTGCACCCTCCCCTTAGGAGCGGCACTGCCAGACACCAGAACCGCTGGAGCTCTGTTTACAGACACTCCACATTCTCCTGACACTAGGAGATCCCCCTCAAATGGACTACTAGTACAGCCTAGACTCCCTAACTGGTGTTCCCTTGAGGAACCATCCAGGTCCTGAGACTGAGTTTCAGGCACCTCGGGACGGATCCCATTCTCACTCTTTCTCTGTGGAGACAGGACGTGAGGCCCTACACCACTCCTACTACACCAGGACCTAGCTGGGCTACTCTGAACCTCTCCCACCACCCTGGGCTGGAAGACACCGGAGCTGCTCCTATTAGGGTCACTCTCAAATGGATGTATGACGTTACAACGCATACCATTACAACTACCTACCATTACAACGCGACCATTACAACGCATACCATTACAACGCATAGCGCTTAGAGGTGCTGGATAGTGGTAAGTATAATTTACTATTCCAACTCCAGTCCCCGTGGACACTAGGGAAGGTGTTGGATAGTAAATTAAACGTATTCCCTATCCTAGAGCGCCCCCCAGCGCAATGCGTTGTAATGGTATGCGTTGTAAAAGTTGCGTTGTAATGGTAGGTAGTTGTAAAAGTTGCGTTGTAACAGGTGTATACCCTCTCAAATGCCTCTTCAGATCCTCTGGCACTCACCCACAGGTCTGCCTCCCGTACAAGTTCCCTGGGATCAGAGAACTCACACTCCAACAGGTGGTGGCGCAACTCTGGAAAACAATTACTAAACATGTGCTCTCTGACAACCAGATTGAACAGCCCTTCAAAATCATTTGCCGTGCTACCCATCAACCAACCTTTCAGTGCATCACAACAATCATCCACAAGCTCCCCCCCGACTGGTGAGACAGTTTCCTACTGCCTCTGAACCTCAACCTGTACCCCTCTTCCTGGAAACCAGGTACCATACGCTGGGATCTGGGAGTGGGACTTCCTGCACTGGACTCCATATTGCTGCCACCACTGGACCCCACCCTCACTGGTGAATCCAGACAACTGAAACTACTCAGGGGACAACCTCTCCTTAAGAGCTAGTTTCTCCCTGGTAAAGGCCCTCTCTGCCTCGTGCCATCCTTTCCTGCGCTAAGACCCAGTCTGTCTCTAGCTTTTTCTCCTCCACACTCAGCTGCGTTAGCTCCACTCTGAGCCTTTCCAATGTCAGCTTATGCTCCCTTTCTTCCCTCCTATCTACCCACTCCTCTGTGGACAGGGAAAGGGATAGGGCACAGCCCCTGGCACTGGACCCAGCAAGGGACTCCCTATCTATGGGATCCTCCCTACCAACTGGCATCCCCGCCCTGTCATTCTCTCCCTCCTTCTCCTTTTGCCATTGGATCAGGACTTTCTGAAGGCTGAGGTAGTTGTCTGACCCTTCACTACTATGTCTCGCTCTTCAAATAACCCCCTCAACTCCAACATACCGTAGTTGAGCAACTCCCTTACATTAAAGGTAGATTCCATCTTGGCAAGGCACAAAAACATAAGTGCAACACAAGAGACCTAGGTGCAAGAGCTGCAACAGGAGTACACAATTCGAAAATGGCACCTTTCAGGAGAAATCAAAACCAGGAAAAAATAATCCCCAAACCTGTGATTATCTAAATGCAGAGCTTGTAGTGCAAACAGTTGTCGCTGCAGTATTGCGCAAATGCAAGCTCTTTCCTCACCGCTGACAACCAATGTTAGATATGGGATTTCTGGTTTGCTAAGGCTTGCGCCAAATACAGGCAGAAACCACCATTCTAGTCAGGGCAAGGGAGTTACACGCTGAAGATAACCCCTGCAAACCCCCTTGGTGGCTTGGCACGAGCAGTAAGGCTCATCCCCGAGGTAATGTGTAAGGCTTTTGCGCAACACACACTCAGCAGCAACACCCTAGGCACACCACAAAAGGAACTCCACACAAGGTTATATCAAAAATAGCCTTTGTATTATCATAAACACATTAGAATACTAATCACACAATATACACTGTGCCAACTGGCACTAGGTAATATTCACAGGGGGATTATAAACAGGACAGGGCCAATCAGGCCACCGTCAGAACCATCAGAACAGGTAAGTAAATATAAAACATAACAAGTAGCTACTAATACCATAAGGACTTAGGCATTATCATATTAGCATTAGACACCATTCTAAAATATCATAACATCTCATTAGGCACAAACACATTAGGCCCAAACATCATCAGCATCCACATATTATGCATTAATCAGGGCCTCACACACTGAAACTGACCCCAGACCAACAGGCCTTCTCAGAGGGTGCAAATGCCCTATGTCCCAAATGTCAGGGCTGGCTGCCAATGGAGCAGAATCACAAGCGCGCAATTGCGCTGGGACCACTGTGCCTCCTGGGTCCCCACTGGGACTCTTAGCACTGAACTGGCCTAAATGTTGCAGCTGCCACTAATTGCGGGGCAGATGTGCAGAGACTGTGGCCACAGGCACTCGCTGTCCCCTCTGGGCCCCCCACTGGGGCTTTCTCAAACAAATATGCCAAGCGTTGCAGCTGCCCGCTCAGGTGAGGCGTGGCTGGGGAACAAAAGGGGGGCCACTGGCACTCTAAGGCCCCGCTCTAGGACTCTCAACACAAGAATTGCCGCCAACATTGCAGTTGCCTGCTACGGTGACGCAACTGAGAACCATAAATCAGGCACGGGCACTACTGTGCCCTGTGGGCCCCACTGGGGCTCCACCACAAAGATTCCCCCATGTAGCAGCGGTCCGCCACAGCGGTACAGCCGTGAGAAGCAAATGAAGGCACTGGCACTACTGGTGCCTGAGGAGCAACCACAGGGGGAGGGCACAGACAATGTGCCCAGACATACCCCCTGACTTTTGAGAAAAGACCAAGTGCCCCCAACGTTGGAGCAGCCCGCTCTTCTGCGGGTCCGCTGTGAAATTAGGACTGACCATGTGCCACCAGACAGCCCCACTCACTGGGCTCGCCGGGTGCCTCCGCGGCACCCTCCCAATAATACTATCTCTGCCCCACTCACCGGGGCATGGGATGCACCGTCTCAGTCTCCTTCAGCGCAGGGAAGCGCTGCATGTGGACCTCTCGGGGCTCCGGTCGCTCCTTTGAGGCTGCTCGGTCACCAGGCAGAACTCCAGATTTCCTCGTGGAGTGGAGGTCACCGCGCCTCCTCTTCACTACCTGCAGGGCTCCCACTAGCACATGGGGGCCCCACTCTCTACAGACACGGCCGTCAGCTTCCGGGTCTTAGCTGCAGCAGGCTCCGCCTCCAACCAGGTGGGCTGCCTGACTTCCAAGGCCGCGGCAGTGACTTCTCCGGCAGCGGCAAAGTGCGGAGTGGGCACCTGCCTTAAAAATACTCATTTAAGCGAGGTGAGCACCCAGCAACTATCACGGCATGCAGGGTGGGCACCAGCTATTTTGAATATACATCAAGCGGGGTAGGCTCCCGCTAGGCACCACACTGCGGGGAGGGCTACCGATCCTCTCAGCATCGAGGTGGGGGAATTCCCACGTCGGTATTCCCTCGACGCAAGTTGCAGCTCCGTGCTGCAGAGCCCATGCGCTCTTCTTTGGCAATTTGAATGTAGCGCTCACGATGCGCTGGAGGCAAAAAGTCCTTAGCGGGGAAGGGGCAAAGCTGGGCCCAGGCAGGCCAACACAGGGCCCTCCAGCAGGGAGGCAGTCCCTCGTGGCAGTTCCTCCTGAGGCCCAGCAGCAGCAAGCCCCCCTAAGCACAGGAACAACCAACCCATGGGGTCTCAGCCCCAGTACTTACACTCCCAAGTCCTTTGATCTCCCAGGCAGAGAGGGTCTGTGCCCAGCCAGAACCAGTTCTGCCTTCTCTGGTATGACTTCCTGGCAGGAGGTGGAGAGGGCAGGGTCAGAGGCAGACCAGGCCCTTTGAGGTGCAAATATTATTGCCTTGTGTGGGTTATTAAATAGCATATGTAAATGGATTTCTGAATTGAAGTACAGGTTCACGGATGAATTTAGCTGCTGCATTCTGTCAGCAGAGAAAAAAAAATATTCCCCCTTCCCTGATTGCAGCCCTGGCCTATTCAGCCCTTTCCTGACCCCCCTAGACTATCTGGAGCCACTCCGGCTCCCCAGTCATCTGTCATGCAAAACTCAGACAGGCAATCCACATTCCAGCAGAGGCACACGGGACGACTGAGGAAGAACCTTCACGAACAGATGCATCTTTAGATTTGGATTTCAGGCATACTACACTTTACCACAATGCTCCTCTTTTATCAGGAATTACCACTGAAACACCTATCAGGGAATCCCCACTGCATCCCTATGAGAGGGCAACATCACAGCAGTGGGAAACCAAAATGACTTTGTCACTACCAGTACATGTCACGCACTTAAGGTGCATGTCCTACCTTTTACCTACAATGCACCCTGCCCATAGGGCTAGCTAGGGGCTACCTTATGGGTGACTGACATGTAGTAAAAGGGGGGTCACAGGCATGGCACACACTTTAGGTGCCACATCACAGCGGCAGTAGCACTGCGTGCACGGTCCCTGCAATGGCAGAGGCCTGAGATAGGTTTGAAAGGCTACTTTGGTGGGTGGGGCAATCAGCGCTGCAAGTCTACCAGTGACCATTATAGAAATGGGGTAACCCAATACGGTTTTTTGGACCTGGGTAATCGATACTGTCAAAGAAAACAATGGTCCAAACCGAAATTCATCATATGATCAATGAATAATACACACAGTTATTCTTTTTTTCTATTTAAACGAGTATCTGAATTAATCTACTCAAAAGAGTCAAACAATAGGGATTATTTAAAAAGGAGAGCAATAACCTGAAAAGAACTGAATTTATTCCAAAAAAGGGGAGTTTTCAAAATTACTCCATCGTAATACAGTTAATATATACATTTGTACATCTTCAAAAAGCGAACGGTAAAGAAAGGGGGAGCAATCTGCTTCTAACAAGGGGGTGCCGGAAAAGGAAAAAAGAGTGATTTAAAGATAAAGGGGTGTAAGCCTCAATGAAAGAGTGACATAGAATTTTAGGTAAATGGAAAAAACAAGGCTATAAAAAAATCAAGCTAATAGTGCAATTAGGCCACTGTTTGTTAGGTTTTTCACATTTATACAGTCTAGACTGGCATGTATAATGAAACTTTGAATAAGTAGTGGTCCTATTTGCTTATTAAAAATGCGTCGACGTTTCGACCCGTCTTGTGGTACAGGGGTGACTGGGAGCCTCGACCTGCGGGTCTTCCTCAGGACGTATGTGACACAGGCCCGTTTACCGTTGATAATCAATATAAACCCAAGCGTTTCTTTTTAATAGGATAATCACAGTCCTCCTACACCTGGATGGATGATCTAGTTGCTTGACCGTGGTATCACACCAACCGAATTGGTGGTCGTATGTGTAACCAGAAGGGTTAAAGAATTGACGAATTGGGGGCAGCAGACACAGCTCACAACAGGTAACCGTCTGTCACTTGGATTTTATTATTCCGCCGTCACTTGTAGTGGCATTACGGATCGTTTCCGGAGCAAACGTAGACCCAGGTGAGCGCCAACCAGTGTCGGCTAGTATTGAACTACCAACCCAGCAAGGGATGGCCACATAAGAATTAATAAGTTGGTACCGATGTCCTGGTGTGGGTAGTGTAACCCCAACATATCTCTACAAGTGACGGCGGAATAAGAAAATTCAAAGTTTCATTATACATGCCAGTCTAGACTGTATAAATGTGAAAAACCTAACAAACAACAGTGGCCTAATTGCACTATTAGCTTGATTTTTTATAGCCTTGTTTTTTCCATTTACCTAAAATTCTATGTCACTCTTTCATTGAGGCTTACACCCCTTTATCTTTAAATCACTCTTTTTTCCTTTTCTGGCACCCCCTTGTTAGAAGCAGATTGCTCCCCCTTTCTTTACCGTTCGCTTTTTGAAGATGTACAAATGTATATATTAACTGTATTGCGATGGAGTAATTTTGAAAACTCCCCTTTTTTGGAATAAATTCAGTTCTTTTCAGGTTGTTGCTCTCCTTTTTAAATAATCCCTATTGTTTGACTCTTTTGAGTAGATTAATTCAGATACTCGTTTAAATAGAAAAAAAGAATAACTGTGAGTGTATTATTCATTGATCATATGATGAATTTCAGTTTGGACCATTGTTTTCTTTGACAGCAAGTCTACCAGTAGCATTTAATTTACCAGCCCTGGGGATACGAGCTACCGCTTTGCAAGGGACTGACATGTAAATTAAATAGGCCAAACCGGTGTAGACCAATCTTACCATGTTTATCACAGAGAGCAGACACACTTTACACTGAACAGAAGTGCTAAAGTGGAGGTTTTCTGATTGGCACCCCAGTGGACCCGGTTCTATTTCCTCGTCCTCCCTCTCTGGTTGTCTGATCCTAAAAAAAGACTTTTATTGGTTTTCTTGATGTTGCCTTGGGTGTCCATGAGGTGCTTCCCACGGTTAGAAGGGTTGATGTTGCAGCATTTGTGGCGGTGGACCACAGAAGACGGTGATGGATACATTGGGGCTTGCTGGAAGTTCCATCATTGGCCTTGTGGGCCTCTGTTTTAGTTTACTCTGTAGGATTGCCTACCTCAACTGGGTGTCCATGTGCCTAAATTGGAATGATCTGAACCAGTATCAGATGCATCACTGTCCGTGTTATAGCCAATGTTCCTTCTTGAGGAACCATAGTCCTACCTGATGTATGGAGAGATTTTCTTGTGGCTGAAACTGGCTGTGTCCTTTTTCAATTTAACAAATTTGCTCTGCTTAAGGGATAATTCAAAGTCATTCAGAGATTTGTAGAGCTCCTCAAGATTCTTTTTTAGGAAGCTGGTTGACTGGTATGATTTTAAACGTATGTCCAGATCTTGAATTTGGGTTTATATTTCCTGTGCCAGTCGTGTTGCGGTTTTTATAATAAGGATGAGCCAGTCTCTTGTACTGTGCCACAAGATGAGCGACTAATCCTTTTTGAAAACTTTGTCTTGTTGGAAGATAAAAGGCTTGTTTCTAAAAATGAGTCCTTGTGTTGCTGCGTTTGCATGTAAATATTCAGTCATCATAACACCATGAATGATGGTCTTTATTTGATTCCTCTTCAGAGTAGTGAGTTCGTCCCAATCATCGTTTCCTAAGCCCAGAGAGGAATCACCAGTCCCTTCAAATGGGGTACTCGCGCCAGGATGCGTTCCACTTTTTCAGATGAAAAAGTGAGGCCAGTGATTTCTGCCATGTTGGGTGTGCAGTGAGTTAACAAGACGTGTGTGTATAGTCACTATGGTTGGTGACCACAAGCCAAAATGTGGGAGGGAAAGAGAAAGAGGGAAGTGTAACTCCTGCAGATGTCCGCTGCCTGTCAATATCAAATCAAAAAAAGAGTAGAGGTAGAAGAAGTCATTCATTCAGGCAGCCCTAGAACACAATCAAAAGTACTTTCTATTTAGATTTGCTGTTCGAAGTATGCACAGATAAGTGCTGAAAATATGGCTTTCCCACTGCATCACAGTTATGACTGTCTACCTTTAAAAAGGGAGCATTGCAGCTTATTTTCCTTTCAAGCATTAGGACTGAGTCGATGATCCGTCATGTGGGGAAGGGGTAAAAGATGAAGATGAGAAAGCATGCTACTCAGGACTGCAGTTATTATTAATACAGCAGGTGTAGTTGCATTGGGGTCAATGTGTGAGGGGCTCACAACACCCCAATTATGGGGAGCAGTTTCTTTGGGATAATATCTGTTTTTGTTTGATGCATTTGCTGTTTTTAAGTCTCATATTTAGTGCGGTTCATAAGCTATAGAAAATGATTTTATGACATCATCTCATAAACCCCGCTCCCTGCACGCAGCCATGTCCCTCCTTCTCCCCAAATCTTTGGCATAAAGTTTTGGAGGGGGGCCAGACCTCAAAACATTTTGGTTAGAGGGGTTCGGGGGGGGGGGCTCAGAGTAAAAATGTTTTAAGACCTCTGGGTTAGGAAAAGAAAATGTCAACTTACTAAAAGTGGCATTTTCGGAATTCTAACTTAAATCAAACAACCACTGAAAGGGATTATTTTTAAATTGTAAATCATTTGAGTATAAACAACATATCTCTAACTACTCCCAATCCAAAGTCATCAATTATTAAATAGAAGGTTATCCAGTGTTTGTCAATGGGAGAGATAGGCAGTACAATAGTGAAAAAACACTTTAGGAGCTTTTTACTAGTAGGACAAGTAACATTTAAATCCACATCTTACTTTTTAAATATTATGCACCCTGCCCTAGCAGCTTTCTAGGACCTACTTCAGAGGTGACTTAGAAGTATCAAAAAAGGAGGTTTTAGCTTGGCAAAAGGTTTATTTTGAAAGGCCAAATTAACAATTTCAAACTGCACTAAAGGCTACAGTGCAGGCCTGAGACATGTTTTAAGATACTACTTTAATGAGTGACACAAGAAGTGCTGCAGGCCCACTAGTAGTATTTCATTTACAGGCCCTAGGTATATGTAGGGCCACATATTAGAGACTTACAAGTAAATTAATTGAGCTAATACGGTGTAGGGAAAATTTACCATGTTTTAGGGAGAAAACACAAGCCCTTTAGCACTGACTAACAGTGGTAAAGAGCACAGTCCTAAAGCCAACAAAAACTAGACCAGCAAAGCAGGAGGGATGAAAGCAAAATGTCTGGAGAGTCCTGGCATAGAGGGCCAGCCAGGTACAAAAACTAGTACTTATACAGTGTACACCGCTCAAGCTCTTCTGAAGGATTCTCAGTCCTTATATGATTGGCAGGAATAAATATGTGATCCAGCATCAGTGTTCGCAATGGGAAATTGTTGGTGCAGTTTTTGTCGGGTTTGACAATTAGTGGGCTGCTACTGCTTCATTAGGGTCGGCAACTGTGAGCAGACAGTCTCTATGGATAAAGTTTTGGAAGTTGGACTTAAATCAGATATCTTCAATTCAGAAACTACCCTTCATAGGACCAAAAACATTTGTTCCAGAGTTAAATAAAATGGTCCATAAATCTGCAGAGGCAAAAACTTTCCTAAATCCTTTCCAACTATCCTTGAGGAAAACGACTCCTACCAAAATGTTTAGTGCAAGATCTCCAGGACACCACATGCCCCTTTCGTGGCCAGGCCCTGCCAGGGTCTGGGTTTGCCAATAAAGCCTAACTACCAACATTTACTTAGTCCCAAGATCAACATAAGAAATGACTGCATGGAAGCAGAGGGAAGATTGAAATATTTCTGTCATTAAAGGAATCGTGTGACAGACATATGGATCCTGTCGATAATCAAGGAGGGTTATTGCATAACCTTCAAACAAACCTCTCTAAGGAAGCACTTCAGACCTACTCCATTACCAAGAGACTAAGCAAGAAGAAACACTTTTCATCTAGGGATTTTAGGCTTGTTGGAGAAGAAAGCTATAATTCTTGTACCAGAAGATGAAATAGAGAGGGTTTTCATTCAATCCTTTTCCAAAATTGGGAGGGTGGTACCGGCATGTATGATCTAAATGTTCTGAATAAATTCACCCCCTTGGAATCTTTCAGAATGATTACTCTACAGACCATCAAAAACCATTGAGGTTCAAATGTGATTATTCAGCAACATTGGACTTACGAGATGCGTACTTTCATGTCCCTGTCCACCCAAAAAGCAAGCCTTCCCTGAGGTATGTGGTACAAGAAAATTACTTACCTTGATGGTGTTATATAATTCTTGTCTTTCCAATGCATAATTGAATGTGGAGATGGTGACCAATATGCTACAGGAATTGGGGTTCATCCTGAATCTTCAAAAGCCCCAGTTGCTACCGGCTCTTAAGAATTTATTCAGTGGGGCTCACACCCAGCAAAGTTATGTCTCTTCCTCAAAACAGAATTATGACTCTTCCGGCCAATCTCATGAATTTGTTATCCAAAACCCAAGTGACTGCCATGGCGATGTTTTGAGTGCAGGGGTTGCTGTTGGTTGCAACAGCTGTGGCTCCCTAGACAAGTTACCACCTAAAGCCTCTAATGAATCATGTCTTGTAACATTGGACCCAGAGTTCCATAATTACAATCTATTAATTGCAATAGAACCACTGATAGCACCAGATCTAAATTAGTGGTTACTAGAAGGCACGTTGTAAAAGTGGATTCCCTTCTACCCATCCCGGATTCAAATAACAATAGATGCCAGTCTCTGGGGATGGGGTGCAACTATGGAGGATCAGGAGTTGACAGGTGTCTGGTCAGAGGGGGCAATTCCTGTTTAACTCTAAGGGGCTGTCTGCAGTGTTGCATGCCTTCCACCTACAACTGGAGGGCAGAAAGGTGGTAGCCAGACTAATCAGGTGAACAGGAGTTACCTGAATCAGCAGGGAGGCACAAGGAACAAAGTTCTGAACTGCATTGTAAGTCAGATTTGTGGTGGAGCGGAGAACCACTTAGTACTGTTAAGAGCTACGTACATTCAGGGGAAGTTGAACTTCCAAGTATACAATTTGGCATTTTTGTCTAAGATTGTTGCTTCCTTTTTCACCAACAGGACTCATATGAGATTCTTTCTTCAGGAGGTCTTACCCTATGTTTGTACTCAACCCTGCTTCCAGGGTGCTTTGGCAACTTGCTGATCAACACCTGTTATCTTCAACAAGTATAGTCAAGAAGTTTGTGTCCTTTGTGGCTTTTATTCTTAACTGGTACTCGCCTAAGGAGCCACTTGACACCTTTCACGTTTTGTATTAAGTGCAGGGAAGCACTGTGGTTACAGGGAGCGGTCATAACTTACCATCCTTTGAGACTTTCCACCTTTCCTCCCTGAAGTTCAACCAAGTTCATTCCCAGTTTAGAACACCCTATATTATAGATGTTTCTACCTTTTTACACTGAGGTGTTGTGTCCTCAGGCTTGCGCACTAGATGCCAGATCATCCACAAGGCCCGAGCATTTTTTAATGTCTTGCTGCTAATTCCCCACTTCACGAAGATGGAAGAGGAGGAATTTATGGTAGTTCTGGTAGTGCTTTTTTGGCCATGGCGATAGTGGTTCACTTTCCTAATAAATCTTTTGATAGGGGAGATTTTTTCCACCCGTCGTTGCCGCCTATCCAATTTCCAATTCTACTGTTGACTCACTATCAACACCTGAGATGAACGGCTTGGAAGTTGAGAGGATAGGTTTGGAGAGGATGGGTTGTTCTAAACAAGTTACTTTGGACATTCAATCGTCAAAGAGATCTTCAATGCTTACATCCTAAAGTGGTGCTCACTCAAGGGCCAGGACCCCTTTTCCATTGATCCTTTCTAGATATTGGCATTAGGATGGATTCATATGAGCTCTAGTCCCTGCTACTCTTTTTGAAGAGGGCAGAAACAAGTTTTCTGAGGGAAAGAAAAGGGGTGTGTGTGTGTGGGTGGAGGGGGCATATATAAGGTATCACCATAAGCACAGGTTATTGAAAAGTGTTAGATTAAGAAAGCAAATGGTACAGATTTCTGTCCCTACATGGGATCTTTCAGTAGTTTAAAGAAATTTACAACAAAAACATTTTGAAACTTTTAAATAAGCATGTCTCATCTGGTCGTCTTCAAAAACAGCATTCCTGACTGCTGTGACTTCAGCAAGAAGGTTGGGGGGAATTAGACGCTTTGGCAATTTCATGCCCTTTTATGCAGATAGGTTTCTGTTACTGTTAGAGCTGTAGTTTATCCCAATGCTCCTGTCCTCTTTTCAATTCTCTCAAGAAATCATAATTCCTTTTTGTCCCAACCAGATCTGGGTATGCAAGTGCTGTCTTCTCAGGATATTAAAAGGGTCTTATTTATTAAGATCGTACTTAACAGTTTAGAACATCTTAATCTTTATTTGGGTCAGCTAATAAAGTTATAAAGGTGACGTCCTAGACTATAAGGAGATGGGTGTGCCAAGCAATTTTTCAAGCTTATAGAGTAGGTAGAGGAAGAGAGAACTCCAGATAGCTTTCAGGGGAGCAGTTTTGGCATTCTGGCCAGAGGCTAGTGGATCATCTCTGCAGAAGATATACATATAGTGATGTAAAGATATAAAAAACTACAGTACATGTGTTTTTGTCCTATTTGGATGTGTGTGGTAAACCACCTCCACCAGTCTATGAGGCAGGACTCATCACAAAGTAAGGCCAGGAACAAGTAGAGCTATGATTCGACATAAAGATTACCAGTAATTGTTGCATTCTCTGTTCAAAGGTAAGAAAATGAGCACTGGAAAATTCAATAGGTCACACCTTTAAAATGTGAGAGCAGAGCTGTTGGCTTTGCCAATGCTGGTTTGCTCTGTCATGGGCAAAAAAGAAAAGATTTAAAAAATGGCCACCAGTTCGTCATAACACTGTTACATTTGGGAAACAAGGCAGTAGCTTGCTCACTTGACTTCACAACCATGGAGAAGGCTGTTTTGAGTACTACATTCAGTGAGTCTTTCGTTCCTAGCTGCCTTTATTGATGATTTTGATGATTTCATAGCCGAATAAAGGGTTGATGTATGAATCATGTGGAACAGCAGGCAAAATGCAGAAGCATGGGGAAAAATAATGTCAAACATGGGCTTCTTCTAATGCTAGCCAGTTCTCGAAACCAGCATTCTCCTAGAACTTTGGGTGCGACTAGCCTGAAAGCCATTTGTTTCCAGGATAGTTCCCAACCCAAGATGGTGTCAACCTTTTTTCCCTGTAATGTCATTTCCTGTTTAATCCACACATAAAAAGGATTTGGTGAGAAGGATTCATCACAAGGTAGTCGACTAATTTTCATCAACCTCTTGGATGGCATTTTTGATTCCTTTTTTATCAAGAGGACTCTTAGATTATTCTTTCTTCAGAAAGACCTTATGCTAGGCTTGCTCTTAAACCCTGCTTTCAGGGTGCTTTGGTAACTTACTTCTCAGCATCTGCATAATCTGTTATATTCAAGAAATATAAAATATGGTCAAATAGTTTTTTTGTCCTTTGTGGCTTTTTCTCTTAACTGGTACCCTCCCAAGGAGGCACTTGGCACCTTTTGTATTTAGTGCAGGGAAGCACCGTGGTTACTGAGAGGGGTTGCTAATTCCTTGTAGTCAAGAGGGAAACTTGAAGAAGGGATCAAAAGTCAAGCGGGAGGAGAAAAGAGGATCTCAAGGGTCAGGATGTGAGGGGCATTAGGCAGACAGAGGAGAGAGCATGGCACGTGCTACCATGGAGTGCTAAAACGCAAATAAAATAGTTCCCAGACTTGAGCAATGGAAATATACTAGTAATTCAATCAGAAACATGATAAAGTAGCTATGCTCCAAGGGTGGAACAAACACAAGAATAGGGAGAAAAAACACTGAATATGGAGTAGGTGCTAGATGGCGAGCAAGTGGCGGGTGAAATCAGATAAGCATTCCAAACTTCTACACCAATACAACCCAAGGCCACAGTGATATCTGGGGGGGGGGGGGGGGGGGGGGGGATATGGAAGAGAAATACAACTTATCAGATTGGTCAGGGTTAAGCAATGCTCTTTGGTCACACAGGTAATGGAGCAGCGTTGGAAATGAGCAAGCGACACAGTAGTGAAAGAACAGGACCCAAAACGTGGAAATGAATCTGCAGAGGCTGTGACTGCGAAAAGGCCCATGTAAGGTCAGTCAAATGCCCCACGATAAGATGGCAATTAGAACACATACATTGTGTGCTTACCAGCAATGAAGAGCAGGTGTGCAGGGTCCCACAGTGGCTTCACTCTTCTCAGTGATGACTTCGACCACATCACACGACTTGCTGGTTCCGGGTGACCCCCTCTGGCATACGGGTGACACCGTAACCTCACAGTAGCTGGGCTCTGCCCTGATCAGCACAGTGAAGCCTCGGCAGCATACAGGGATGTGTCCCACTACTGCAGATGTGTTACAGCCCTAAAAGCAATTGTTATAATTTTGTGGCACACAGGGGCACTGCTTCCTACTTTGCACAGGCTCCAGCCCGATTGGTGCAGCAATGCACACAGCTCAATTTATGGCAGGCCTCCTCTGGCATATGAGGGTCGCAGACTTCATTCTGCACCCAGACAATGACCTTATCAATGCAGCAACCATCTCCTCACATCTTGCAAAGGGAGTCCACTTGAAAGGGCTCCCCACTGAACCTTACACCCTTCAACACTCATCTTCCTCACAGGGCACATTGGCCTTGGCAAGCAGGCAGGCGTTGGTGCTTCAGGCTTGAGGGCAGGTGATTTTGAATTCCCTGGTTGATGTCCCTTCACCCAGCAGGGAGACTAGGCCCCCAGTCTTGGTCACAGACAGAAGTCTTGCAGACCTTCCCTCCTCACAAAGCCAGTCTGGCTGCTTGGCAGAGGACAATTTTTGGGGTCTCAGACTCCCCTTCTTATAGTCCATTTCCATACACTAAATGTAATTTAGACTGGGTCTTTGAAGATTATGTTGGGGGTCTGCTTCCTTTCAATACCCCACTCTTCTGCTCTCTTCTTCCTCTTGAAAGCATTCCAAAACAACAGGAGTGACTCCAAAGCAGATAGCCCCACAACACAGGAGTGACTAAAGCTCACCCCTGGATGTTAGCCACAGCGATGTGGGTATCAAAAGGTTAGCCCAGAGTGCCAGCCCTCCTCTTTATGGTTCTCTTATCAGACCCATATGCATCCTGGCATGTGCCCACGCCCTTTCCTTGTGTTTCAAGTTTATTTTATTTGCAAAGTTCATTAAAACCATTGCAATACAAAAATAGTTCATTTCAAAACAATCTATACGTATAAAACTCCATAATTCTAAAAACATTATATTTAAAATTCTTTTAAAAACTATGCTATAATTGCGCAAATTTACAAATTGAGTGTCAAGTTTTTAGCCACATTATGTCCGACTATACACATCTCATTTATTCTTCAAGGTATCTCATTTAAGTCCATATATTCCTTTATATATCAAAAGGTAGTACATACAAAAAGAGGTGCTTACGGCTCAAAAATAGGGCTCATTAGTGCTGGACATTGAGCTTCTCCTATTCCTGCTTTTTTCCCTGTGACTGGGTTGACTGTGCTGCTTAATTTTTTTCCAATAACTAAGTTTCCGGCATTTTATTTTCGCATATCCTCAAGAACTTTACCAAGGGACAAATACAATAATAACGGTATGGGTGGATAAGCAAGCACAGAGAATAAACCACACATTTTTAGTCCATGAATCAAAGATAGGCCTTGCGCTCTACCCCCTGGGATCTACCGTTAGGACCGCCTCATGGAAAAACTTTTAAAATATCAAACAGTGGGAGCGCCGTAGTCAATCAATTATTCTCACAGGTTCAACAACGTTGATTCCAAATCTTCTTTTTATTGAAGCTTTGATCATGTAATGAAGGCGACAATTATTTCATCAATGTCCCATTCTCCATATCAAATCCAATCGTGACAAACATACAGGTTCAATTAAACAGCCGACGCGTTTTGTCCAGGAATGGACATCAGAGCTGTCAAAACAAATTCAGATAAACATACAGTCAATATCCATTATCAATCATGACAATATCTAGTTTAACAATCTATTCCTGTAATAGTGATTACAAAAACACCTGCCTATTTAACATGCTAGTCGAATTTACATGACAATATTCCCAGTACATCAAATAGTTCAACCAAATGTGCACAGCCAATCACACTCTACCAGCTCACGTACCCCATGATAATCATGACTTTAAACATCACTGCGGCCTACCTCCAAACGTGTTTGCTATTTCATCATGATTTCCCCAACCGGTTTATCTCAGTATCATTCACCGATTTATATGGTTTCTTATACTTAATGAAAAGACCTGAAACAATATAAAGATAACACTCCTCTTAATCTTTGCCTAAGATCATTATAAATTACTCATATAACCTAATGTGGAGTTCTGCCGACCTAGATACCAATCCCAAGTAATTAATACCTCATGCAAAGGACGTGAGTTCACTGTCCAGAAGTCACCCATTCATATTTAATCTGAAACAAGGGGGTATATTAATCAATCCCCCCATCAAATATATTGCTCCCTTAGATTCCCCATTTATCTGTTCTTCACACTAGTGGTGTCGCACAAGTTACTACTTGTGTAACGATATATCTGTAAGAGACATTAGTTAGTGATAGATTCCTTACCCTAGAATATCCCCAGGCGTCAGACTGGATCCGGAAATTTTTGCGTAGCAATACCCCTGCACGCCGGCAGGCGTCGTCCGCGGCTCCGCGTCCGTCGTCGGCGTCGTTAGCGCCGGAATGACGTCCGAGTACTTAGATGCCGGCCATGCGCGTGGACGTCAGTTCTGATACACAGCATTTCCGCGCCAGATACGCAGAGCCATGATAGAACCAACACTGGTGCCATGAAACTAGGGCCCTGAAAGGGGATGACCTTAACCCTAGATATCCGTTCGCAGAACTGGGAGGATGGGTGGGTCGGTAAGGAATCTATCACTAACTAATGTCTCTTACAGATATATTGTTACACAAGTAGTAACTTGTGCATCTGAAAGAGACACGTTAGTGATAGATTCCTTACCTTAGAATAGATACCCCAGCAATACCAACCCCGGTGGTGGGTCTGCGAACCAATAATCACACCAGAAAGTCCTGGAGGACGGAACGGCCAAAGAAGCCATCCCTCTGGACTTGGCTGTCCAGGCAATAATGTCTTGCAAACGTGTGCAGCGAGGCCCACGTAGCTGCCTGGCAAATATCCTGTAAGGGCACTCCTCGGCCCAGGGCAGTGGTAGTCGCCGTGGCCCGAGTAGAATGAGCCCGTAGTCCCACAGGTGGTTCCTTCTTCGCCAAGGAGTAACACGCCTGGATACACAAGATGATCCACCGCGAGATGGTCCACTTGTGCACCGCCTTTCCCTTTTAGCGCCCACGTAACCAACAAAGAGTTGGTCATCCACCCGGAACTGGCGTGTGCGATCCAGATAGTAAAAGAGCGCACGTTTTGGGTCCAGACGGTGGAGCCTCTCTTCCTCTTTCGAGGGATGCGGAGGCAGAAAGAAGGTTGGCAAGGTAATGGACTGCCCGATGTGGAAGGCCGTGACAACCTTGGGCAGGAACGAAGGTCTCGTCCGCAACACAACCTTGTCCGGATGAACAGAGAGGAAAGGAGGTGTAGAAGAAAGAGCCTGGAGCTCACTCACTCTCCTGGCAGAGGGGATGGCAACCAGGAAAGCAGTCTTCAAGGTAAGACGACGGAGAGGACAGTTATGGAGCGGCTCAAAGGGAGCACACATTAGATAAGTAAGTACAAGATTCAAGTCCCACTGGGGCATCACGAAAGGAACAGGAGGGAACATGTGTGTGATGCCCTTCAGAAACCTATTACAATCGGGGACTTGAACAAGGAAGGCTGATCAGGTAGCCTTAAGAAGGCGGAAAGGGCAGAAAGGTAGCCCTTGATAGTGCCCAGAGCAGAACCCTGCTGGGCAAGAGAAAGAAGAAAGAGGAGAACCTCAGAAAGGGGAGCAGGGAGTGGATCCACAGCCTTTGCTGTGCACCATGCCACAAATCTGTTCCACCTGCAGGCGTATACCGACTTTGTGGAGGGACGCCTGGCTGCCAGAATGACATTACAGACTTCGGGAGGCAAGTCAAATGGCCTCAACTGTCACTGCTCAATCTCCAAGCTTGTAGGTGGAGACAGGACAGGTTCGGGTGGAGGACCGTCCCCTGCTGCTGCGACAGAAGGTCCTCCCGAAGAGGCAGACAAATCGGGGGATCGACTGACATGCTGAGTAGCTCGGGATACCAGTACCTTCGTGCCCAGTCCGGAGCCACAAGGATAACCTGGGCCCGGTCGTGCCTGATCTTCTTCAGCACTCTGGGCAGAAGTGGTATAGGCGTACAATAGCCGCAACTCCACTCGCTACGAAAAGCGTCCCCGAGCGAGTGCCGCCTTGGAAACTCCAACTTCTCTTCTGTGGCGAATCGATCTAACCAAGGCTCTCCCCACTGCTGAAAGAGGCCTTGCGCCACGTCCGATTTCAGACGCCATTCGTGATCCATCATGCACCGACGGCTAAGTTCGTCCGCCCTGGCTTTCAGAGAACCTGCCAGGTGTTGAACCACCAGGGTCATGCCCTGATGTTCCAGGCATTTCCAGAGGCGCAGATCCTCCTGGCATAGGGTACACGACCCCACCCCGCCCTGTTTGTTGCAGTACCACATGGCGGTGGTGTTGTCCGTGAACACCTGCACTACACTCCCCCGGACAGAGGGGAGGAATGCCTTCAGTGCAAGTCGGATCGCCCGCAGCTCCAGAAGGTTGATGTGACGCTGGGACTCCGCCCGAGCCCAGAGACCTCTGATCTCCGCCTCTCCCATGTGGCCTCCCCAACCCAGGAGGGACGCATCCGTCACCACTACGTGCTCCAAGTGGGGTAGGGAGAGGGATCTGCCACGGACCCAATCGCGGTCCGTGAGCCACCACTGCAGCTGTTTAGCAGTGCCCTCAGAGATCAAGACATGGTCGGACAAGTTGCCCTGATGCTGGGCCCACTGAAACTTCAGGTCCCACTGCAGAGCCCGCATCCGCCACCGGGCGTGATGCACCAGAAGGATGCAGGAGGCCATCAGCCCCAGAAGCCGCAGCGTCAACCTGACCGAGACCTGGGATAAAGGCTGAAAGATCGGAATCAGAGCCAAAATATCCCGAACCCGCTGTTCGGGTGGATAAACCCTAAACTGCGCCGAGTCCAGAACCGCTCCGATGAAGAGGAGCTTCTGAGAGGGACACAGGTGTGACTTCGGCACGTTGATGGAGAACCCCAGCAGATGCAGGAGATCGGCCGTAGTCTGGAGGTGGCTGACTACTGCCTGGGGTGAGCCCGCCTTCAACAACCAGTCGTCGAGGTAGGGAAAGACTGAAACCCCTAACCTGCGCAGATGGGCTGCGACCACCGCCATCACTTTGGTGAACACCCGTGGGGCGCTGGTAAGGCCGAAGGGGAGCACGGTAAATTGAAAGTGCTCGTGGCCTATCGTGAACCTGAGGTAACGCCGGTGGGCCGGCAGGATGAGGATGTGAAAATAGGCGTCCTGCAAGTCCAATGCTACCATCCAGTCTCCTGGGTCCAGGGCAGCTAAGACCTGAGCCAGAGTCAGCATCTTGAACTTCTCCTTCCGGAGGAAGCCATTGACATTCCGTAGGTCCAAGATAGGGCGTAGGCCCCCTTTGATCTTCTTGGGTACCAGAAAGTAGTGGGAGTAACAACCACACCCTACTTCTGGCCCAGGAACGTGCTCGATGGCCCTCTTGGCCAAGAGGGCCGTGACTTCCTCTTGCAGAAGTTGCAAGTGATCCCCCGACACGCGGTGGAATTGCGGTGGCATGGCTGGAGGGGACGCCTCGAAGGGGAGGGAGTAGCCCCTTCGGACGATTTGGAGCACCCACCTGTCTGATGTGACGGTGCGCCAGTGGAAGAGGTGATGGCGAACCCTGCCCCCCACTGGCGTCACATGGGCCTGAAAGCACGGACTAGGAGGGTTTTGAGGCAGGTGCTGCGGGGGAAGGTGTGAACTGGCCGCGCCGTTGTCCCCGACCGCCACCACGGCGGTTTCCACAGCCGCCACCGTGCTGTTGGACATTCTGCGGCGCGTGGCTGGCAGCACGTGTGGGGGGGCCCCTCCCTTGGCCATGAAAGGAGCGAAAGGCACCCGTTTGCTGGCGAGGGGCCGAGAGGCCCAAGGACTTGGCCATAGCCCTGGAGTCCTTAAATCGCTCAAGCGCATGGTCTGCCTTGTCACCAAAGAGGCGACGGCCATCAAACGGCATGTCCCGCAGAGTGGCCTGGACATCGGCCGAAAAGTTGGCGGACCTCAACCAGACGTGGCGTCGAACTGCCACTGACGTTGCCATCGCCCTGCCCAGTGAGTCCGTGGTATCCAGCCCACACCGGATGGAATACCATGCTGCATCTCTACCCTCCGCAAGGGTTTGGGTGAGTTTTGCCCGGACCTCCTCCGGACACTGTGGCAGCACGTCCGCGACCGCGTCTCACAGGGTGTGGGTATAGCGGCTCAAGAGGCATGCGGTATTAACTGACCGCAGTCCCAAACTGAGGGACGAGAACACCTTCTTCCCAAACTGTTCGTACCTCTTGGATTCCCGATCGGGCGGAGCCGTCGGGAATGCGGTCTGGGAAGTGGAGGCCTGAATGACCAGGCTCTCGGGGGTGGGGTGGGTGGACAAAAAGCAAGGGTCGCCCGGGGCCGGGCGGTAGTGTCTGGCCACGTTCCTATCCACAGGCGGACCTGTGGCGGGCTTGGACCAAGTGCCCACAAGAACGTCACACAAGGCCTCATTAAACGGCAGCAGAGGCTCACTGGAGCTTGCCTGCGGTTTAAGGACCTCTGTGAGGAGGTTAGTCCTCACGGCCGCGACAGGGAGTTCAAGGGTTAGGGCCTTGGCTGCCCATGTCAACACTACACTATAAGCTGTCCCCTCCTCCGTAGCCACGGTGGGAGGGGAGACAAATCCAGTGTCTGGCGAAGTGTCAATGCCACTGGCCTCCCCAAGCTCATTTGTCCAGTCCTGTGGTGACTGCCACTCCCGTGCCATAGGGTCCTCAGTCCCCTCCCAATCACCCTCGTTACCCATCTCCTGTAGCACAGGTTCAACAGATGGGTCCTGTTCATGGAAATAGAACTCTCCAAAAGCCAACGATAGCGGCGCCCATCGGCGCCGCTTCGGCACCAGAACCGGACCGGGGGTAGGATTGGGGACGGCGCCCATAGCAGGCACCGGGGGTGACACCCGTAGGGCCGGCGTCGGCGAGGTAGTGAGGTCGACGGGCGACGACCCGGATCCGGAAGTAGATCCAGAGAGGGCCTGCGGCGCCGGGACCAAAGTCGCCAGCGGCGCCGGGACCGACGCACCCGACGGCGTCGGAGCCGAAGCGCCCGACCCGCTAGGCCCTCCAGCCAGGCCGTTGGGCCCGAAGGCGCCACGGGACCCGGCTGAGGAGGGAGGGACCTCTTGGCCATGAGGTACCGCTCGACCTCCTCAGGCGTCGCGTCTTGCCCAGGGACCCGAAGGTGTGGGGCAGACGGCGACGACAGCGACTCCGGCGGAGCAGTGCGGGTGGTGTCACCCGAACCCCCGGCCGCATCGTTTGAGCGTCGGGGTGGGTCGGAGTAACGATGATGCTTCTCCGACCTCTTATGCCTCTTACCTGAGGACTTGGATCCCGACGACCGATTTCCACTCCCGAGGCTGCGAGGGCTCCGACCCCGCGACCTGTCCCTGGACCTCCCGTGGGACCGGGACCTGGAGCGGCGCGGGCCGACTGCCGGAGCTCCAGTCGCTTGCGAGACGGCTCTCGCCTAGCCTTAGACGTCAGGGGCGGGCAGTCGGAGCAGGTGCGGTCGTCGTGGTCGAGGCCTAAACACTTGAGGCACCGGCAATGGGGGTCGGTAACCGACATCAGTCGGTTGCACCTGGCACAGGGTTTAAACCCGGGCATCTCTACCGGCACCGTAGGAGTCGAAGACTCGAGCAAAGAAATGATTAAAAAGTTTAGTCAAAAAAGAATAAGGGGTAGAGCTTCTCCGGATCTGCGCTAGCTGGCGCGGAAAAAAAGAAGAACCGACGTCAGCGCGCATGGGCGGCATCTAAGTACTCCGACGACGTCATTCCGGTGCTAATGACGCCGACGACAGACGCGGAGCCGCGGACGACGCCCCCCGGCGCGCAGGAGTATTGCTACGCAAAATTTTCCGGATCCAGTCTGACGCCTGGGGATATTCTAAGGTAAAAAATCCATCACTAACGTGTCTCTTTCAGATACCCTATATCATGACAGTAACCCACTCTCCTCCCCACACTTTTAGACCACTGCTGATTCAATTCAACTCCGTACCTACTTCCTCACCTTGGTTCTGGTGTCTTATAACTCATTCAGGCCTGGACTCGTGTAATAATTCTTCATTTACCTTCTCTCCATCTAGAATATAAGGAAGAACACACCTCTAATATCACCCAGCATGGTCATACCATTACCCACGCTGCCATTAGGCATATCTGCACCTCTGTCTTACCTCTAAATGTCTATAACAAATGCACATTCCATTCTTTTCCTCGACAAGTCAAGCAGTGGGCTCAAACAGTTCTCTATAAACAAATAAACAACAAATACTATTGTTAACCTCCAGCCAACATCCATCTCTTACCCCATACTCTTGTATTTCCTCCCTTCAATTGGTCTACAATTGCGCTCACAACTAATCCCATGCTCTTACCTCGCTTCCTTCAACATCACTGACTATTACAGTCCAGACCGGCGACATCGGGCGTTTCCGATACCAATGTGCACTCGTCTGCCTTTCTGGAATTTGGCATTTAGACAGATACATGTGTGGCTTACGGAAGGCATAATAGCAGAAATCCTTGTTCACTGGTGACAGATGGGGCACGCTGATTGGTCGACTGCCTATGAGGACCAGTGAGGGAACAGGTTCTTGGTAGCAGTTGCTAGGTGATTGGGCCACAAAGTAACAGGAAACACTCTAAGGAGGCCACAGGATTGGCTATTGAATGAGGATGCATATGTGTCCCATCGGGGTACTTGAGTAAGAGTGGACCGGATTGGAAATGACATTCCTGGCGGGAACCATGGAAAGATGGTGATTGGCTAATGATAGGTTTAAAGGATCGGGCAGAAAGGCAGACGAGTGCACATTGGTATCAGAAACGCCCGATGTCGCCGGTCTGGACTGTAATTCTCAGTGATGTTGCAGGAAGCGAGGTAAGAGCACGGGATTAGTTGTGAGCGCAATTGTAGACCAATTGAAGGCAGGAAATACATGATTATGGGGTGAGAGATGGATGTTGGCTGGAGTTTAACAATAGTATTTGTTGTTTATAGAGAACTGCTTGAGCCCACTGCTTGACTTGTCAAGGAAAAGAATGGAATGTGCATTTGTTCTAGACATTTAGAGGTAAGATAGAGGTGCAGATATGCCTAATAGTAGTGTGGGTAATGGTATGACCATGCTGGGTGATATTAGAGGTGTGTTCTTCCTTATATTCTAGATGGAGAGAAAGTAAATGAAGAATTATTACATGAGTCCAGGCCTGAATGAGTTATAAGACACCAGAACCAAGGTGAGGAAGTAGGTACGGAGTTGAATCGAATCATCAGCAGTGGTCTAAAAGTGTGGGGAGGAGAGTGGGTTACTGTCATGATATAGGGTGACGCCACTAGTGTGAGGAACAGATAAATGGGGAATCTAAGGGAGCAATATATTTGATGGGGGATTGATTAATATAACCCCTTGTTTCAGATTAAATATGAATGGGTGACTTCTGGACAGTGAACTCACGTCCTCTGCATGAGGTATTAATTACTTGGGATTGGTATCTAGGTAGGCAGAACTCCACATTAGGTTATATGAGTAATTTATAATGATCTTAGGGAAAGATTAAGATGAGTGTTATCTTTATATTGTTTCAGGTCTTTTCATTAAATATAAGAAACCAGAAAAATCAGTGATTGATACGGAGATAAACCAGTGGAGAAATCATGATGAAATTGAAAACACGTTTGGAGGTAGGCCGTTGTGATGTTTATAGTCATGATTATCATGGGGTACGTGAGCTGGTAGAGTATGTGATTGGCTGAGCACATTTGGTTGAATTATTCGATGTACTGGTAATATTGTCATGTAAATTCGACTAGCATGTTAAATAGGCAGGTGTTTTTGTAATCACTATTATAGGAATAGATTGTTAAACTAGTAATTTGATATGGTCATGATTGATAATGGATATTGACTGTATGTTTATCGGAATTTGTTTTGACAGCCCTGATGATGTCCATTCCTGGACGAAACGAGTCGGCTGTTTAATTGAACCTGTATGTTTATGTCACGATTGGATTTGATTTGGAGAATGGGACATTGATTAAATAATTGTCGCCTTCATTACATGATAAAAACTTCAATAAAAAGAAGATTTGGAATCAACGTTGTTGAACCTGTGAGAATAATTGATTGACTATGGCGCTCCCACTGTCTGATATTTTGAAAGTTTTACCAAGGGACAGTTCGGTTTTGGGTCGCTAGATGTAAAACATGCAAGAACAGCCTGCCTCCTGGTTCGAACCCCTTGCTGGTTAAATTTACCTTTGAAACTTGAACCTTCCTTGTGACCTCTCACTGAATCAAAGAGCACCCTTTGAAGTGTACATGGGAAACATGTCTCTCCCCTCTCCAGTGTGAGTCCCATTCAGCTTACAGGAATGCAGCAATACCCAAATCTTTGTGTAGGATTTCTCTACTTTCTCTCTATGTTTCACCATGCAAGCCTCAGTCCCCTAAAATGGAACTCCGGACCCTCCATGTATTGTATCATCCACAGGAACAGATACACCCAGTGCATGTATTCAACCTACACAGTGCACAACATTGTTCCCTTCATAGTCACACATACAGCCAGCACAGGCATTAACCATACATACTACACAGCACTACATTATCCATGTATTGCACCACTCAAGAGACACACATACACTCTCCAGATATCTGTATAGTTGGGCATAACAGTGGTAAACTGCAGTGAAACATGAATTTGTCTGGTGTTTTGCAGGTGAAGCAATAAATAGACATTTTCATTTTGTCAATAGGATACTCAAAAAAAGGGAGTAAGCAGCCTGTGGCAAAACTTAGGCATATTTTGGACCTTTTCCTGTTTGTTGTCGAACCGGAGATGGATCCGAATATAATAGACAAGGTGACCAATGTTTGGGGACTTCCAAGATTAGATGGATAGCTGAGTTGCATATCTGTTGAAAATAATGTAGCTAAAGGGTCTTTACAGCACACCTATGTTCAATTTGGTGGTTTTGGAGAAGCCCCCTATTTGATCAGCATGGTCCAAACGGGTTATGAAGGAGATAAATCAGGCTAGAATTGTTCAGCCTACTCCAAGCAGTCAGGAAGCAATACAGCTGCTGCAAGGATAGCTCGGTGAGTGAAGCATTGCCTGGAAGTTGCTTAGTAGAATGATGGCTAATGTGTGTGATTGGGTAGGTACTTTAGTTATTGTGAACTTTAGAATTTAGATGACACGAGTCTGGGTTATTGTTCAAGAAATTCCCACTCCCATGGTTGTCAATCTTGATGGTCTCATGTTTGTTCACAGTATTACCAGTCTCATCGGTTCCTCGCTCTCAACAGGGACTCAAACACAAAATTGGCACACTTGTTAACAAACATGAAACTGTATAGATTGACAACCATGGGAGTTGGAGATTTCTTGAATGATACTAAAATCTTCATTGTGTCTGTGGACTGGTAATTTTCCAGTTTGAACAGAAGCTTTTTGCATCAGAGCCACAGCTTGGATAACAGAATGGTGTGGTTGGTGGAACTATGGTAGGCCCGTAGCACTCAAATTTGTTACACAAAAAGTTATGCAGTAACTGCAAAGGACTGTGGAGTAACAGAAGTATGCTGTGTAAGTTCAGAAGTCACAGGTTTCTTGAAGATGTGAACAGTTCCATGACAGAAAAGGCTGCATCTACAAGCTCCAAGAAATATTTGAGCAAAAGTGTCTTTAGATTTTTTTCACCATTTTTCCTGCTACACGTGGTATCTTTTAAAGGAGTCACTGTCCCTAGAGGTCATTTCTCAATGAAGGACGAGATTGAGTGCAGATAATCAGACCAGGAAAAGGCTTAGTAACTGGAGCAGAGGTATTAAAGCAAACTATGGTTGGAGTAAAAATGACAGCCAAGTAGTTGCTCCCCAGAACTCCAGTATGTCATAGAAGGTCAGGACCTAGACAGCATTAGCCCTACTTGGCCTCTGTGAGAACAATGCCCGACATCCGGGGGCTCATATGATGCATTATGGTGAGCAAACAAGGACATCAATATCGAAATTGGAGGAAGAGATTTGTGATGAGGTGGCAGAAGAGCATTCCACGACAAAAGTCGGCATTGTGAGCAAGTCCCACTGGGTGCGAAGAGCAGAACCAGGCGGCTGGCCTGGAAAGAATTGCAGCTGTGCTTTAGCCTGGGCCATGATGAACAGCAGCACAGTGACGCCATGAAGAATACCCTGAAACTGGCAGGGGGGCTAGGGGGTAACAGACAGTAAGAAGCAGAGAGCAGGTGGTCGATCTGCTCATAAATGAATGTGAGACCATAAAAGCACCTAGAGGTCACAGGTGAGCAGAGGCCCTTGGGGCTCTAGGCTCTCCAGTGGGAACACCACCAAAAAGCTCAGACATTCCACTCATACCATGGACAAAGGTGGTAGAGAAAGTGAAGTGTGCAGAGTGCAGACCACTAAATCAGCACAAGAAGGGGACAAGAAGTACAAAGTCAATGTGCAGATTGAGAAAGCGAAAGGGCCTGAAATACATTAGCTGAATGACTGAATCCGCCATGAATCTCTGATAACTACATGTGAAAGATGCTCCTGTTGTGAGAGATAACCCTATGTAAGAGAAGGGGAAACCCACTCGATTTCACGGTAGAAATTATAGAAGGAGATTATATATACCCACATAAATGGGGGAAACATTGTCCCTGTGAAGAGTGAGAGACTCAGCAGGTACCACACAATCCTAATATTCTGAAACCGGTCAGGTGCATTACCTCTTGCCAAGTGTCAAGAAATATTTGCAGGGTGTGAACGGTCCTGCCATAAAGTTTGTTAAGGCGGACTTAACTTCAACTTGGGAAGGGGCATAACTGACGAAAGACCTGTTGTAATGCCAAATTTACCTCAAGGTAGACCCTAGCAAGCCTCTGATGGACGGTCTGCTGCAGATAGAACATAGCTCAGCCTACATTATTAATAAGCTGAAAGGAGAAATGAAAGGTATGGGGTCTAGAGTGGACTCAGATATGCAGACCATATACTCGATGTCAAACAAATCAGAGCATGACACTCCTATAGTTTCTCTGAAATCGCAGATTAAGCAGCTCTTAGACCAAAGAAGTGAGTTAGAAAATATTCTATGGCAGAGGTGTGGAACGAGTATGAACCACATTTGAACGCCATGAACAAGACCCAAACTGTGCACGAGTACAATATGCAGAGGACAGGTTACCCAGAGAAACACACCATAAGTAACAAGCACTGGCATAGCCAATAGGTCTCGCCTTTGGAACCGTTTAAGTGTTTAGGCAGATCTATTGGCTTTAGCAATGTTTTTAAGCTACTTTGTAGAGAAGTTAAGTATTAAAATGATTAATAAGCAGTCACTTAATTCCAAGGTTGCTTTGGCGACAGGAGTCATAATGTAACTGTATCGTAGGGATACAACGCTGAAGAAACACAGAATTAAGTAGCGTAAGGCTAGAGCAGCCGACCTTCGAGCTGAGAAAACAGGTTCAGGCCCGACGTCCCGTGATTAAAAAAATTAATATGCCCTTATGTAATGCAACTGGTGCCCATGTAAAGTGCTCCAAGTTTCCTTGCTGCATCATCATAATGCCCAGTACCCATGGGTTTCCTGTGCATATTAATTGCAGGATCCTGGTAGGAGTAGCTCTAGTGCCACCTCACTTGTCACTTCCATTTTACCAAAAAAGATTCCATTCACTGTCACTCTTTCCACCCATCACTAAGCTGGTTCCAAACCAGTTAATCAGCCTAGCCCCTATTCCAAGAATGCTCCACATATTGCCAAGTCTTCTGTGTGAGATTTGCCTGTTGTGACTATACCTCTGTCACACCCTGGTGGGTGCTGAGCAAGAGAATATTTTTCATTTATATGTTAATACACTCTTGCCACTGACACTTTTGTCAGAACAGAATTAAACTCTGCCAAGCACCAGACTCTGCCTCACCCCATAGAAGGCTTAGCCCATCACTATTTTTCCCATTCAATTTACCTGGGGGGCTGCATTCTTCTGCTGTTTATACAGGACACGGTGGGAAACTTCCTTTCACGACTGCATAGATTGCAGTAGTGCTGGTCCACTTTTTCACTGACATTTCCGGATTAGACAGACTGGACCACGTCACCTGCCTTGGCTTTTCATATTAAGTAACCTTAATGCATTTGTATCAGAGAATTTGCCTACTAATCTTTGTGTCATTGTGGCTGTGTCCATAACCTTGCAATCGAAGCATTCATTTCAAGGAGTGAAAGCTGCCCCAGTCAGAGGGTGGGTCTAAGCTGTCTTGGGCGTACATGCATAACACCAAACAATTTCCCACCAGGCACACATATCTTATGGAATTGCCCTAGTGAAGTTTTCAAATACTTGTGCATTAAAAGCAACGTTTTGTTGGATGAGCTGTAGCGTTCTAATCTAGGATCCTGATCGATACTGCGACCTTATGCCCCTATTCGGCTATAAATCCATTTATTCCCTATATTGGCATAACCGTTCAAGTGCAATATTCAGAAACTCATCTCTGGCCTCACACGAACAGAGCCACATTTCAGAATAGCTTTCTCTGCCACTTCCTTTGCAACCAATTAGTGCAATGACATAGCAGAAGTTACTATCTGAGATTCCTAGAATAACACTCCGAGTTCTTAAACAAGATAAAAACTCAGCAAACCTGGAAATCCCTGCTTGCTGTGTTTTGATTAGTAATAGAACTCTAATGAGCACTGATAAGACGATCACTTCCTAGTGACATCTTTATTGACGTCTTATGACCAAAAACTTACGTCAAACAAGGCACCTTTCAGGTATAAATATTACCAACGTTGCCTTAAGCAATTGCTAGTTGCTGGGCACAGCTGATGTTGCTGCAAGCTGCTGTCTCGCTGATACCATCGCTGTCTATCTGCTTTCTCGCTGAAGCTGCTAGCTGCCTCAATGCCATCGCTGCGGACACATCACTGAAGCTGATGATACTATTATCACTGCTACTATCGCTGTGAATGAGCGAACGATGGTGTGGTGAACTTAGGAGCTGAACAGCCGTCCCCTGCAAGAGCCCAGCAGATGCAAGCTGCCCGCGGACGCTGCCCCTCCTCCTCCTCCTCGACGCGCTGAGAAGAGACCCTGTCTTTCTCCTGCAGAGAAATCCAGCTCCGGCGTTTCTAGTCTACCCTTGCGGGTGACTGGGATATCGAGTCCCTGAAGGAGATACCAGACCTCCATCATTCTATTCCAGAGGTATGGTGTTGACTAAACCCTTAGAGAGAATTCTTGAAGCAAACCTTGGCAAAACCAACTTAAACTAAAGCTACTTACTTACTCCCCTCCCAAGTATTAGGCTTAGGTCAGGTACACTGGGGTAGGCATAGTTAGAAGCACCAGTTGAGTATTTTAGCCTAATGTATATATGAATGTATATATGTTTTATTCATTTTAAACCATTGTATGGCTAAGAAACCATATCAATGCTTTTACAGTATTATTTCGCAATACTTATCTTACTGTACATACTTTTTATAATAACAAGTCTTGCAATTGTGGCAATTCATTTCTCTTGTACGAGAAGAAAGACTGTTCAATAAATGTTACCCTTTATTGACAACGCCCGTCTCTCTATTCTCTACATATTGTGAAAGTAATCTGCACCAACCTGACTGAGTAAAATAACTGTCTATTGTTCACACGACCCTAGAGATTGACTCTTGATCTGAGGAGCAAAGTTGTCATGTTGCACGGTTGTTGGAAAACTGAATCCCTTCTTGTCTGTACCAGGGAAGCTGATCACTTCCTATTCAGAGAAGAAAGTTTCCAGTGACCTCTGAGCTAGTTGGTAACAAACCCAATTAAGTTTAGCATAGTCAGTGGAGGCCTGGAAGATCCGCACTTCTACGTCGATACTACTGTTTATGTTATTCCAATGCGCAGGGCCTATTGGGAAAATAGGAACTACACTACATGGCGCCCAACGTTTGGTAAGGCGATAAACTAACGCAAGACGTTAGAGTAACTCAGTCGTGCATATTTCACACAGACCCCTTTCTCCCGTAAATACTCCAATAGACGTCTGGAGTGGGTGAAAGGTTAAAATCCGCCCGACCTTAGTAGGAAGAGATTCCTATGTAAAGCTCTGGTTTATTCAACGTTGAAGGATACAGTGTTCCAAAATATGGTGCACCTAATCTTTGTCTCCTTGGAGACCAACTCTGCAAAACCTGCATTTATAGAATGTCAGATGAAAACAACGGAACCACTGGGGGTGCAGTAAATGCGACTCAGCAGGGTCCCGACGATACTGAACCGGGCGCAATAATCATCCCGGCACATTTAAGAAAATCTATAACGTTAAAAATTATAGAAAACGGACTGACACCACAAGCTGGTACAGTAATTTTCGTGATAGAGGCACACAAATATCGACAGACAGAGGTATTCTATTCATGGATAAACTTTCCAGCGGCAAACGCTAGAACAAAAGAGTTTCACTATTACAAAATAGAGAAACCACCGGAAGAGTACGCTCCTTTCGAGGAGACTGAAATCCCACTAAAATTCCAAGAGCACCTGCTCTGGTTTAATGGCGCCCTAAAACATAATGATCATATTACCAGGCTCGGTCCACTAGGTAGACCAGGAGCAACGTGGCCGGTTCTAGCCAGCTACACACCACATCCGGACATTGAAGAAAATGTCAAGAGAAGAGCTGTTAGTACAGCTAAAAACACTTATAAAAATACATAGACATTTAGTCCAATATGTAATGCGGACTGCAACAGTCCAACCAGCTGTTAATGTACCACAGCTGACCCCTCATCAGGGGAACACTAATAAAATTACACCACAGAACATACAATCATGTCTTGGTAAAACACCCGTAAAACGGGAACAAATTCCTTTCTGGTTAGCACAGAAAATCACTCAAATAGAGGCAGTATTTCCGGATACTACCCCTATTGAGAAACACAGAATCCTGACCATCTGCCTTCCTATGGGAATCGCACCACACGTGGAGGACTATGACACTTGGGGTACAGTCTTTGCTTCCATTTACACGAAAACACATGGTGTTCCGTCTATGGCGGTAATACCAGATGTGCTAAAACAGATTCAGAATGAATACGGTCCAGAGCCCGCTTTAACTCTTGGTATGAAATTACTGAAAGACTTCAAGCAGGTCTCGGCTATATTATTAGCCAATATAAAAGGAGAAGCAGCATCTGTGGCGATCCGCCAGAAGTTGAGGGAAACAGATATAACAGATCAGCCAATTGAGCTTGCCAGAATCATAGAGAAATGCTATGAAGAACTAGGTAGAGACAGCTTGGGTGGAAAACCAGTTAAGCCCCAACTGCTCGAAAATCCTGATAAATTATTTATTAAAAATAATTCAAACACTCCTAAAAAGAGCTGGGATGGAAATAAACAATCCACTCCCAAGGAAAAAGTTTTCCAGTCCAGAGGAAGGTCTCCTCGACGGAGGGAAAGAACTCCGACTCGAGAACACCAGTCTCCCCAGAGGGAGCCCTCTGAGAAAAGATATAACCTTAGAAATAGGGATAATTTGAAAAAACCTGATAGATATCAAAGTATTGATACACGTCCCTCTCGATCTTTTTCGCAGAAATCGGAAAGAAGAGGACGGTCAGACCCAGGAGAGCACACCAAGTCCAAAGACAAGGAACCTGCTCAGAGTAAAAAATCTCAATTTCCGAAAAAGAAGGTAGCCAGTATTAGAGTAATCAACCATGCCGAGAATACTGAGGACACAGTTGAAAAACGGGGAGTGGGCACAGACAATGTTAGACAGTGCAGCAGAGATCAGTATAGCCCGCAAGATCCTGATGAGTCATCTGGAGACAGTGGACACGAATGAATACATTCAGGTTGAAACTGCCGACACCAGACTTAGCGAGCCCCATAAGATATACGAAATAACATTGCGTATAGAGGGTGATAAGACTAGGAAAATAAGGGGTCTATTTTGGGATAAACTCTCAAAAGGCTATGATATTCTGTTAGCTGAAAAAGATTAACCCCCAGAGTTTGTCAGGAAGTGCCCTCGTGGCGAAGAAATGATTATGCCTGCCTTCTCGAATCACATTCCGATTCACAAAAAATATACATATGCAAGGAAATGGGCAGTGGCCCAGGCACCTGCATTATATAAAAATCATGTAGGATGGGATGAGGACTCACCTCCTCACAAAATCCAATTAAAAAGTGAACCAACTGCCCAACGGCAGTATCCCATTAAGCAAGAAGCTAAAAAACAAGTCAGGGAGATCTTAGATCAACTTGAATACCAGGGGGTGATTGAAACATGCACCTCTCAAATGAACAATCCTTTGTTTCCTGTCTCCAAGCCAGACAATTCATATCGTCTAGTTTTGGACTACAGACACCTTAATGCATGTTGCAAAACATTTGCAGTACAAAACTCGCATAGTGCAGCCCTAATGAATAACATAGTTAGGAAAAAATATAAAACAACATTAGACATATCTAATGGTTTCTTTTGTCAAAACATTGCTCCAGAAAGCAGGTATTTGACCGCTTTCTCCGTAATGGGGTCACAGAAAAATTTCTGTAGGCTCCCACAGGGGTTCAAGAATAGCCCAGGACTATTCTCAGCTAGAGTAACAGAGTTACTACAAATATATGATGATGAGGCATTATCTTATGTAGATGATATCTATCTCACAGACGACGACTTGGATACTCACTTGAAAAGAGTGAACACCATTATACTTGGGTTCGCAGCAGAGGGTTACAAATTCAACTTTAAAAAGTCTCGAATTGCCCATCTGACAGTATTATTTTTAGGATACGAATTATCAAGTGAAGGAAAAAGCCTAGCGGACAACTTCCTAGAGAAGTGCGCTGTACTCCAAGCTCCAAAAACGCTGAAGAATTTACAATCGATTCTAGGCTTTCTGAATTTCGGAAGAACATACATTCTAAATTACGCAGAGAGGGTTAAACCTCTCTACGAACTAATCAAACCTGATTTTAAACAAATCACCTGGACTCAAAAACACACAGAAATTTTGAGATCACTGCAAACAGATATGTTAGCAAAAACAAAATTAGATACACGTGACAACACACGCAATCTTGTAATCCGAGTCATCCCAGGAAGATGCGGATTCACGTACCTGACCTCTAATGAGGGAGAAACGGTACCAATAGCTTATAAATCTCACTTGTACACACAAGCAGAAAAAACATTCAGTCACACAGAAAGAACTGTGAAAGCAGTAGAAATTGCATTAGCAAATGAACGAGAATTAGCACATGGTAAAAGGATTAATATCCTCACAGCGGAATCCGCCTTCGAGGCGCTATTCAGCTCAGTAAACCTGCCTACAGTGTCACTGGAACCGAAATGGATACAGTATGTAGATTCTCTAGGAGCGGAAGATGTGAAATACAATTTCGCCCCGCAATTCGAAGAACTGAATGATTTAGAATATGAAGAAGAATATCCTCTGCCGATCGAACTTCTGCCTCTCCCACAATACGCCTGTATAATCCATACAGATAGATTTGTACAGCATTTTAACATAGAGAGCAAATCCTACGATGCAGCCTGTGCGATTGTTAAAGGTCGTTGGCTGTGCGGTAAATTCAGACCGAAAATAACAAAAACTGAATCAGTAAAGTACTGTTCGGCTCAGAGAGCTGAAATCAGATGTTTAAAGATGGCGCTCGAAAATGCAGAACGTGAATTCCCGACACTAATCGTGTGTGATTCTCATTTATGCGTCAACTCTTACAATAATAAACTGCAGAGCTGGATTGAAAACGATTACAAAGATGACACAGGTGCCACAATAAAGCATAAATTGCTATGGAAACAAGTAGCTCTTTTACAGAAAGAACTACAAAAGACTCACGTGATACACGCACAGAGTCTTCAACGTGATGGCGTTCATGTTGCAGGGAATTCATTGGCTAATACAGACACAGCGGAAGCAACTAAACCGGCTTCCGTAGCCACAAAAAAGCGTGCAAAAAAATACATTGACGGGGAAACCATGCTGGCAGTAAAAACGACCGTAAAAGGCGACTGTGCAGCACTACCCGTGAACTATCCACTCAATTATGCGTACATAATCGATGCAAACTCCGTTCCTTTTGCTCGAATCCCTGGAGTGGGGGATAGAGTGATTCCAAACAGGAGCAGGAGGGGCTTCCTCTTACTGGAAGCACACATGGGGTTGGGTCTGAGACATCAAACAATTAAGGATTCTCTGAAAGAATTACAATCAGAGTACTGGTGGTCGGGAATGAGCATAGATATTCAATGTTTTGCTAAAAATTGTGAAAACTGCAACAGAGATCGCAGTGGAGAACCGGCCAGTATAGTGTCAGGAACCCTGATAGACAGCATAAGGCGGTCTATCTGCGCAATCAAAGAAGAGAAGCGCGTCCCATTGTACATCCTTAAGGCTAAACACACTTAAAAGATGTGGCCCCCAGCGCTCGGCTGACGCCAGAACGGTTATAAAAAGATCTGAGAGTCTTTATCGGCACATACGCAATTACCACGTTCCATTCTGACCAGGGTCCTGCTTTTAGCTCTCGAGCTTATGGGAAGGCCATGGCCAGCATGGGAATTGGGTTGCGGTATTCTTGTCCGTCGCACCCCGAAGGGAATAGTGTAGTAGAAAGAAAAAACCGAGACATAAAGCGATCTATAACAGCGAAGGTATTAGGTTCAGGCGCTGGGTGGGTCAAACATTTAATAAGTGTCCAGACCAGCCTTAACAATTTGCCAAGAAAATCTCTAAAAGGTTTCAGCCCATACGAACTATTGTTCGGAATTAGAATGACAATTCAGGACTTAGATAGTCAGATATCAGTGGTACAAGAAAAAACAACAGACTTTGATATAAAAGATCGTTTGGCTGTTTTACAGGAATTGAATGAAACAAGAAAATCCTTAAGCAACAAAGTTAAAGCAACAGCCAGATACCACTGATGAGGCACCACAAGCAACAGCCCCAGCAAGGCCTGTCTGGATTCCAAAGATTGGGGATCTAGTCAGAGAAAAAATAGCGGTGAAGAAGGAATTTGGGCCTTATTACAGAAAAGCAGTACCGGTCTTGGCAGTCACCGGAACAAGATCAGTAGTACTACCGCCCCTTGCTGGTAAAAAGGAGAACAGAGTTGTATCAATCGACCTGGTAAAACCACAAGCATGTGGCCTATAATCAACAGTAGGCCCAGTGGACTCCCGAGAAACAACAGAATACCCAAACTTGCAACAATCCAAGAGGTTCAAACTAAAAGACTAATCACATTCGATCAGTCTGCAGTGCACAGAGAAGGACTATGCAATAATGCCATGGAACTTGTGCCTCTTGAGACACAGATTGAAACAGTTCGTCAAGAAACACCAGTCTACAATAATGTGGCATCAGAAAATGCTACCGAGAGACAAATTGAAAATCCAATTCCAACAATTGACAGAACTGCCTCTGGTTATTTCATCAACTTCGACAACTTCTCTGAAGATCAAAACGACCCGAAGTGATGCCAGAAACAAAAAAGACTTTTAAAGAAAAAGCAACGGAACTCTTTCATCAACTGAAGGAAATCTACCTTATTTCCCCATGGTTCGAGTTCTGGTTAGGTCTAGGTGTATTTTTCCTCCTGCTTTGGCTCATCATGATACTTTGTTTGGGAAAATTCATTGAGGGTAAATATAGTACAATGGACACAGCAAGTCAGAACATCAACTTAGTCCTCAAACCACACAGATCATCCCACGTGAAGAAAAGAGAACTGTCAACAGTAAATGTCACAGCCATTCCAATACCCGGTGGGGTAGTATGGGAGAAAACTGACTATGAGATCTATGGTCCGGTCGAGATCCTGAAGTATCCTCATCAACTGAAGGTTTCCTTAAGTGACTTTGTAAAACCTAGTACATTCTTCGATGATTGTGACTTTAACAGTATTAATGACATGATGTCTGATTTAGTAATGTCAGCTAGATTCACAGATCATGATTATTTACAAGGTTCATCTAGTTATGAGCAGACATTCTGCTACACACATTATGGCGATCATTATTTGCATAAATCTGCACAGCCTAGAAATGTTTTTAAGTATAATCAATGGGAACATTGTGCAACACCGCCTAAAAGCAGTTCTAGAACTTTCTTTGAGAAATTCAAGTACTTCTCAGGGTTTAACATCAGTGATGCAGAAACGTTTTATTACAAACTGTTAGATAAAACAGGAATGAAAACAATGCTGACAAACACTAAATTAATATATTTAGAAGCATTTTATGAAATAATGATGACATTTGGTTTTGATTATTGGAAAAATAACATTGAAACAAAAACCATTTGGGGTACAAAAGATTGGCAGGTACAAGGCCTAGAAGCACTATTCAGAACCTGCATGATACCAGAACAAATGATGTTTTTAAATGACACAATTCACCAAACATCCTGTCTTGGCCTAGCTAAGATCAAAGACCTTAACAAACCGTCTATTCCGAAGCCAATACCTGATATTGCAACTGCAGATATTGAGAAAGACGTAACTAAAATTGTACATTTTAACAGAACACATCCTGATTGGAAAAAGTGGTTAATCTGGCCTACTGACACAAACAACTGTCAAGATAGATTCCTGAATAAAACACAGGGGTTAAAAATGACCAGACAAGACCCTAGATACTCCCAGAGACAACATCCAGGGATAGTAACAACATACAGTGTAGGGAAACTCTGCCTCGAATGGCTAGGATCATCCACACTGGCTGAAATTAAGCAACACTTGTCTTTACTAAAAGAGGGTGCTGATTTGCGCGATTTTCTTATGGGACCACGGAAACAGCGTCAAAAGCGTTTCATAGCGACCAGTATCTATGCTGCGTACAACGAGGCTTGGAAAGTCACACAAATTGAAACAGCAGAAAAAATACGAGAAATTGATCGTATTAATTTGGAAAATTCACTTTCTGTAGTGGACAATGGGTTAATGACTCTGTCCTCCAGAATATATTCGTTGGACAATATTGTATCCTCTGCCTTTGATATAATAGACAGAGACTTGCTAATGTTACAGCATGGCCAGTCACAATTACGTTCTATTGTACAATTAGGCTGGACGCTGCAAAATCTTCGTTCAGGCTATGTGCCTTGGCGTTTAATCAACACAACGTCATTGTTTTCCATTTTTAACCTTACTGATAAACAAATCAGCTTGGCACAGAAAGGAGCAGACTATACAATCCTGAGCATCGAAAAACGTGAGAGATTACCATTGACAATGTCAGAGAGTCCTGTCATTGAATGGATAATACACGGAATTATCACTATTCCGATAACAACTTTCCGATTTAAAAAGTGCCTTGAGTACATACCTACTGGCCAGTATGAACGATTGGGTAAAGGTTATGTTAAATTAGCAGGGAAATTACCATACACACATTCATGCTACAGTGACAGCGACAAAAATGTATTTCTTAGTGGTGAAAACTGTAAACGTTCACTAAGCGGTATACTTTTGTGCCAGGGTATTAATTTACACGGAGCCTGTGAAGGTAATACTAACAACCTCTCATGCCACCAGCTTGTCACACCTGCAACGCAGATAGAGCCCTTCTTTATGCAACTCGCAAATGGGAGTTACATTCTAAGAACGGATCACAGATGTTGTGGCCTTGTTCCAGGGAAAAGTTATCTCATAAGCGTAACTTCCATGGTCAAATGCTGTATGCAAGCATTGTTCCCGAGCGGGCCTGGAGACATAGAGACTCCCACCTGGCCTCGTCTGCATTTCTCTTCTATACGAATTGATACTTTAAGCAAAATGAAATCTGTGCTTTTACAGACAACAGTGCCCATCACGTCATCAAAAGAGACGTATGATCTCCTAGTTGCAAGGACAGCTACGGAGGTTCATGACCTTTTATCAACAAATTGCCCCGTGCATTTCGTAGAAATGTTGAGCCAACTCCTTAACATGTCTAGTGCCACAGGCATCCCAGGCATATTTAAGACGATTTTTACGGGACTGCTAACACCATTTCAAGCAATTCTGGGAATCGTTCCAAATTTTGTCCACTCTGTTTTTGGCGGCATACCCCTATTTTTGGGACTTGTAGCAGGGATTTTATTTTTGACCCTCCTGCTTCGTTATGGCAAGCCACAGCTCAGACATGACTCCTATGGGAATGGAAGAGACAATCCTAGCAATGCGCTACCGGGACAGAATAACTAGCGTCCTTGGATTGGCCAGGCTGAGAGATCTAAACATGACCTGGTTCCTTTCATTCAGACCTATATGGCAGAACTGTATCTTACCGGTACTTCGATGTATGCTATGCGGAGATGAATGCGTGTTGGACATCTGTCTTTCACTTCCATCAGCAGTACCAATGGACGTCGATACTTTGCTCAGTCCGATAAAGGCTCACGCATTGTGTTGTCCCCAGCGGCTACCAATCCTGATGACGGCATTCGTTGAGACTCCTGTGCTACGACTAGGTGGTAACAGTGGAGCGAGTGACAAAAGCAACATCACCCAGGTATGACCTTCTGTGAGCTTTGCTGATCCCGACTATGATGACAGCAATCATTCTCACACCTGCCAAGTTACAGCGCTATCGAATTTGGTTGAACTGTCACCTGATTTTGTAGACCAATTCTTTGAGAGCCTGTCTGATATGATGTTCTCACCCGAACAGAAACAATAACTTTAGAGAAGCATTCCGACACACAGCGTTCCCATGAACTCTGAATTCGGCCTTCAGTTTTGAACAACAAAAACTGCTAAAAGCGTTGGAACTCTATTTCCCCGTTCAAGCAATAATTCTTTTGAATTGAACACTTTTTAATATTCACCTTTTTCTGGCACGAAAAATTCTTTGCTTAAAGTAAAACTATTCATAGAGAACAGAAGCTTCAACTTCTATTTCTGAACACATCTAGAGACATAATAACTTTACACCAGCCTCTAGCACATTTTATTGCAATGCATTTATATGTGATGAAATTATCTCGCCCTTCTTCCGTTTCAGAGATATTTCATGTGTAATTCCTTTTTTGCATAATCGTTCATGGATTTCATATGCTATAATTTTTGAATGATTTCTATGCTTCAAAAACGTACAGTACCTAAATTTTCATGTATTACAAATACGCCTATTTCAAATGCATATATGTATTTTGGGTTGGGCAATGTTACACATGCATCTTATTGCTCTAGTTTTAGTAATTTGATGGACATGAATTCGTGGAGTGGGTGTAGCGTTCTAATCTAGGATCCTGATCGATACTGCGCCCTTATGCCCCTATTCGGCTATAAATCCATTTATTCCCTATATTGGCATAACCGTTCAAGTGCAATATTCAGAAACTCATCTCTGGCCTCACACGAACAGAGCCACATTTCAGAATAGCTTTCTCTGCCACTTCCTTTGCAACCAATTAGTGCAATGACATAGCAGAAGTTACTATCTGAGATTCCTAGATTAACACTCCGAGTTCTTCAACAAGATAAAAACTCAGCAAACCTGGAAATCCCCGCTTGCTGTGTTTTGATTAGTAATAGAACTCTAATGAGTACTGATAAGACGATCACTTCCTAGTGACATCTTTATTGACGTCTTATGTCCAAAAACTTATGTCAAACAAGGCACCTTTCAGGTATAAATATTACTAACGTTGCCTTAAGCAATTGCTAGTTGCTGGACACAGCTGATGTTGCTGCAAGCTGCTGTCTCGCTGATACCATCGCTGTCTAGCTGCTTTCTCGCTGAAGCTGCTACCTGCCTCAATGCCATCGCTGCTGACACATCACTGAAGCTGATGATACTATTATCACTGCTACTATCGCTGTGAATGAGCGAACAATGGTGTGGTGAACTTAGGAGCTGAACAGCCGTCCCCTGCAAGAGCCCAGCAGATGCAAGCTGCCCGCGGACGCTGCCCCTCCTCCTCCTCCTCGACGCGCTGAGAAGAGACGCTGTCTTTCTCCTGCAGAGAAATCCAGCTCCGGCGTTTCTAGTCTACCCTTGCGGGTGACTGGGATATCGAGTCCCTGAAGGAGATACCAGACCTCCATAATTCTATTCCAGAGGTATGGTGTTGACTAAACCCTTGGAGAGAATTCTTGAAGCAAACCTTGGCAAAACCAACTTAACTTAAAGCTACTTACTTACTCCCCTCCCAAGTATTAGGCTTAGGTCAGGTACACTGGGGTAGGCGTAGTTAGAAGCACCAGTTGAGTATTTTAGCCTAATGTATATATGAATGTATATATGTTTTATTCATTTTAAACCATTGTATGGCTAAGAAACCATATCAATGCTTTTACAGTATTATTTCGCAATACTTATCTTACTGTACAAACTTTTTATAATAACAAGTCTTGCAATTGTGGCAATTCATTTCTCTTGTACGAGAAGAAAGACTGTTCAATAAAGGTTACCCTTTATTGACAACGCCCGTCTCTCTATTCTCTACATATTGTGAAAGTAATCTGCACCAACCTGACTGAGTAAAATAACTGTCTATTGTTCACACGACTCTAGAGATTGACTCTTATCTGAGGAGCAAAGTTGTCATGTTGCACGGTTGTTGGAAAACTGAATCCCTTCTTGTCTGTACCAGGGAAGCTGATCACTTCCTATTCAGAGAAGAAAGTTTCCAGTGACCTCTGAGCTAGTTGGTAACAAACCCAATTAAGTTTAGCATAGTCAGTGGAGGCCTGGAAGATCCGCACTTCTACGTCGATACTACTGTTTATGTTATTCCAATGCACAGGGCCTATTGGGAAAATAGGAACTACACTACAGAGCGTCCGAGCAAACGTCTGTGCAGAACGGTGCATTAATTGGAACCAGTCCCTGAGGAGCGGGTGCATCACTCTAGAGGGGCGGCCCTCTTCCAAGGCACATGTGACACATCTCTAAGACAAGTGTCTTGTGTTGAGAGGCGAGAGGCCTCCTCGGCTCCTGACCTATCACACTGCCTGCTTGAGGGGATCCATGGAGGAGAGCGGGGATGCCACCTGGGGGAGGGGGGAAGCCTGTTGATGCTCAACTTCCAGTGGCATAACAAAACTAGAGGGGGGGGGGGGTGAAAGTACATGTGTGAGCTGTCCTATTGTCCCCAGACAAAACCAGTGGTGCCCGAAGGCAGAGGTTCCACTCCTCGTGGGCCTGGCGGAGAAAAGAGGACGGAATAATTGTAGCATTAAGCATATGCTTTAACAGGGAGCGATCAAGAAATAGGAGGTGCCCCCCCACAGGTAAGGTACAGGATGCTGCCGGGGGTCAGGCGCTGCACCACCGGACCAGACAAGCGCTGAAAGACGAGCGCGGCCCGTGGCAGCGAAAGTGAAAGTCCATCTACAGCATTTACCTTAAGGGAGCGAGCAGTGGCGGGCACGATAATTGCAAACATATATCGCCGCTGCTCAGTCCCGCAAGGTAAACGCCATACATGCACGAGGGCTAATTGGAAACCGTGCAGAACATGCACAAGTGTCCACGATAGCCTGGAGCAATTCTAAGAGGTCATCTCCTAAGTGGTGCTTGCACGCTGCGTAGGCGAGACGTAAAAAAGTGACGGCACTACAAGAGGAAGGAAACAGGCAAAAGTTTGCGCGGGGAGTTAAGTTATGACAGCATGGTGATCGAAAAGGATTTAGATGTCAGTGCTATAGAGTTACTTTAAGTTGAAATAAAAATCTGTTGTATCCACTATACCAGTAAACAATGTGCTACTGCAGACAAATAAAAGCGAGATATTAAGACTACTGTTACATGGTATGAGAAATATGAATATTAGAAGCAATACTTACAAGGAATTGCTGTTAAATTAAAAATGATAAACAAATTAAATAAAGCAGCTCTCTGAAAGATGCGAAGACAAGGAGAATATGCCAAGGTCTGATCAACATCTGGAACAAAAATGTCAGAAACAAAAGGAAAGAACATAATGGGCTGTGTCCAATCCCTCTTCAGAGAGGTTCAGGGTAAAGAAGAGTTGTTCTTAATAATCTAGAGCTTGCAAACAGAGTGATGAAGATAACCAACAATACCAGAGACCGTCCATGAGATATTGTAGCAAAGCTATCCTCATGTAGAGTAAAAGAGCAAATATTTAGGCCTGGATTAAGTCGGTCAGAGTTGCCTCTGACCGACATCGCGAATTCGGGACTGACCAACCTCTGGTCGGTTGTCCCAACCGCAGTATTACAATGGGACCGCACATGGTGTGGTCGCATGCTCCCATTTCTTAACGGGAGCTTGTGCGGTACGAGCTCCCATAGAGAAATGGGAGACTGTTAACCCCTTAGCCGTGACCGTGATTTCGCGGCAGTGCAGAGGTTCCACGAAATGGGCGGGGCCGCGTCGGCTGTTGGACGTTCGCAGCACCAGCGAGGTAGTGCTCGCAACGGCCAACGGCAGCAGGGAAGGGGTTAATCCCTGCACGGTGTGCAGGCACCTCAAGGTGCCTGCCACACGGTACAGGGATTCACAGGGGGCACCATAGGTGCCTCCCTCGGCACCCAAACGGAGGCCGCAGGGAGAAGGGGGGCCCTGCTAGGCTTTCCATGTCGGAAAGCCCGACATAGAAAGCCAGTCGGAAACCGACATTGTAATCCCGACGGCGGAAACACAGGATTACGTGCCGGTTCCTTGAGTCCGTCAGGAGCCAGCCAGAATGACCGTCCAGCTTCAGTTCAGACCACCTAGATTGAAATTAGGCGGTCGGAATTGAAACGGTTGATGTGGGTCGGAAAGCCTACGACCATTTCCGAATGGCATCAAAATCTGGCCTTTAAAGCTGAGAGACCACAGGCATAAACTCACTTTGGGGGAAACTGCGGTGCAGCTATTTCAGGACCTGGTAGCAACTACATTGCTGAAATGCTGGAAATATTGCTCTGTGACCGATTGAAATCCAGATACCCTAAAGATGGATCTTCCCGGAAGGAATACAATTCAGATGGAAAGACAGAGGTGTCACAGTAACATCAGAGACATTGGCTAAGGAACTGTTAGGCACCAGGGAAGAGGGAGGAGATCGATCAGACTACAGGGACACAGAATACATGTCAGCGGTAGGCAGTTATGCAAGACAATGTAGAATGGAAGACACTTTAGCCAACTGACTGAGCAGGGAGACATGGGGAACGGAAACTATTTTACCAGTTAGGATAGAGGAAGGTCTTCATTAAACTACCACAGCGCCTCTGAGAAGTGCATGAAGAAAGCCATCCCTAGGAAGCTTGCAGAGAGAAGTGGAAAAGGGGAGGGGGGCTTTCCCTGTATAAGTAGAACAAAAGGCTAGAAAGTAACAACTGTGTTGGCCAATTTGAAACCAAAGGAATTAAGTGATTAGGGGCATTTTAGGATACGAGTTCAAACAAGATTGTCTACAACAAAAGCATTTCAGAGAGGAAGTGTGTTAGATTAATATTATGGTTAGATTATGCCTTCATGAGCACGAGGACTGCACTGCTTATAGCTTGCATTCCACTACAACTGAAACAAAGATGTTAATGCGCCCAAAAGGGTGGTTAAGTGAACCATAGGCCTTGGGCATCATACCCCTTTCGCTGTCTTAATTTCTTTACTGTTAGATGTAATTCTGTTTGTGATGTTTAACGTGGTGTGAAGAGGGAAAGAGTCTACTGGGGGAGCTTGGACTACATCTGGACGGGCACAAAGCAGATCGCTCCCATATACCAGACAGAGGACGTTGCAAATTTGCCCTAGATTTAGGCTAATATTGTTAAACGTGAAAAGTTTCAACTCTTCAAGCAATCATCAGTGAATATGGGAATATGTGCCTCTACAGCATCCAGATGTCTTCTTCCTTTAAAAGATGCACTTAAAGACACGGGACTAACATACCAAGATTACCAGAGGGGATTTTTGCATCACAACCCCATAACAGACACAATAGTGACCGTAATAAATATATAGGCTCCCAAAACAGGCCAAAAGACAAATTCGATGAACAGTAATTTCAGAGTCGCTTGCTGGAGTGCACAATAATGGAAGGTGACAACCTTCCTTTGGGACCAAAAATTAACCAGATTCAACCCCCAGTGTCCGGAAACTATGACGACAAGCAAATTTGGCAGGTTATGATGCCACATCTAGGACTATTGGTCATTTAGCACCACCTTCACCCCACTGATAACTATCTCTTTTTTTCATCAGTCAGAGGTCTTCAAACTTTTTGATGCCAAGACCCCCTTGTCAAACTTTTTTAGGCGTAAGACCACCACCAACAAACATTTCTAGAACCTGGTACTCATCAACAACTATCGACAAACAAACGCCCCCAATTCCAACAGCAAAATATTTTTTTGGTGGGGAAATAATATTAAACAATGTTTAGAAAGCCAAAGGGCGTGGTTAAAGGTGTAGCTAAAAACAAAGTGCCTCATTTACGAGGAATTGGCTTAGGGCAGCACCGCAAGTCATCTTGCGGCCCTGCCCTACGGCAATGCGAAAGGGCTGTAATGCGCTGCATTTATGAAATACGATGCATTCCTCACCTTTCCTCTTGCGCTGGTGCACACATTTCTGCGGAGCACCAACATTGGCAGGATTGTTTGTGTGCAGGAAGGGTCACCTTCCTTCACAAAAACAATCCCATTAGGCGTTTTCCTATTTCTATGTGAGCTGCAGCATACATGAAAGAGGAAAAAAAACCAGGGAGAAATTAAAATTTTTCTCCTTGTTACGCCTCCGCTAGGGAGGGGTACGGTTTTGGTGCTGCCCCAGGTTTACATGATTTTGTAAATCTGGGGCAATATCAAAATCTATGGGTGTTTCGTGGGAACCCCCAGTGGCTTGCACTGCTTTGTCTTACTCCAGCTCTATGAGGCCATACAAAGCCATGCAGGGTGACTTTGCGCTGCCTCACAGGTATGGTTGAGACGCTTGCGCCACCGGAGCGTCAAAAAAAGTAATGCTCTGGCAGCACAAGTCTCTCAAAAGTAAGACCAGAAACAATCAGTAAGTATTTTAGGTCTTACATAAAAAATAATGGGCAGCTTAAATGAAAAATAAATGTTAAAAGTTGTTACTCAGAAGGAAATGCACTGTAAGTCATTATGAAACCGGAATTATTGCCCCTTAGATGTCTGTGTGTTACCAGAGAGCCACAGAAATAAACCTTGGTTGGTGTAGTGGAGAAAAGTGACTTGTGTATTTTTAGTGCTATGAGGTCACTTCCTTTGACAGAAAACACTGTGAATAAATAAGCAAGTCATTATTTTATACTTGCTATAAAATATGCAAATAGTTATACAATAAAATGCTGCTTCCAAAAGCACAAGTTACTACTTGTGTAACAATATATCTGTAAGAGACATTAGTTAGTGATAGATTCATTACCTTAGAATATCCCCAGGCGTCAGACTGGATCCGGACATTTTTGCGTAGCAGTACCCTTGCGCTTCGGTAGGCGTCGTCTGCGGCTCCGCGTCCGTCGTCGGCATCGTGGGCACCGTGATGACGTCGTCGGAGTACTTAGATGCCGCCTCCGCGTGCTGACGTCAGTTCTTAGACACAGCTTTTCCGCGCCAGAAACGCAGAGCTATGCTAAAAACCAACACTGGTGCCATTGAAACTAGGGCCCTGAAAGGCGATAACCTTAACCCTAGATATCAGTTTGCAGAACGGGGAGGATGGGTGAGTCGGTAAGGAATCTATCACGAACTAATGTCTCTTACAGATATATCGTTACACAAGTAGTAACTTGTGCATCTGAAAGAGACACGTTAGTGATAGATTCCTTACCTTAGAATAGATACCCCAGCAATACCAACCCCGGTGGTGGGTCTGCGGACCAATAATCACACCAGAAAGTCCTGGAGGATAGAACGGCCAAAGAAGCCATCCCTCCGGACTTGGCTGTCCAGGCAATAGTGTCTTGCAAATGTGTGCAGCGAGGCCCACGTAGCTGCCTAACAAATGTCCTGCAAGGGCACTCCTTGGCCCAGGGCAGTTGCAGTCGCCGTGGCCCGAGTGGAATGAGCCCTTAGTTCCTGCTTAGCCAAGGAGTAACACGCCTGGATACACAAGATGATCCACCCCGAGATGGTCCGCTTGTGCACAGCCTTTCCCTTCTTAGCGCCCACGTAACCAACAAAGAGTTGGTCATCCACCCGGAACCGGCGTGTGCGATCCAGATAGTAAGAGCGCACGTTTTGGGTCCAGACGGTGGAGCCGCTCTTCCTCCTTTGAGGGATGCGGAGGCGGAAAGAAGGTGGGCAAGGTGATGGACTGCCTGATGTGGAAGGCTGTGACTACCTTGGGCAGGAAAGAGGGCCTTGTCCGCAACACAACCTTGTCCGGATGGACAGAAAGGAAAGGAGGTTTAGAGGATAGAGCCTGGAGCTCACTCACTCTCCTGGCAGAGGTGATGGCAACCAGGAAGGCAGTCTTCAAGGTAAGAAGGCGGATAGGACAGTTGTGAAGTGGATCAAAGGGAGCGCACATCAGAAAAGTAAGAACCAGGTTCAAGTCCCTCTGAGGCATCACGAAGGGAACAGGTGGAAATGTATGTTTGATGCCTTTAAGGAATCGAATAACAACAGGGGACTTGAACAAAGAAGGTTGATCAGGCAGCCGTAAAAAGGCTGAAAGAGCAGAAAGGTAGCCCTTGATAGTGCCCAGAGCAGAGCCCTGCTGGGCAAGAGAAAGAAGGAAGAGAAGAACCTCAGAAAGAGGGGCAGAGAGGATCCACAGCCTTTGCTGTGCACCATGCCACAAATCTGTTCCACCTGCAGGCGTATACAGACTTTGTGGAGGGACGCCTGGCTGCCAGAATGTTGTTACAGACTTCAGGAGGCAAGTCAAATGGCCTCAACAGTCGCCGCTCAATCAAGCATGGAGGTGGAGACTGGACAGGCTCGGGTGGAGGACCGTCCCCTGCTGCTGTGACAGAAGGTCCTCCTGAAGAGGCAGACGAACCGGGGGATCGACTGACATACTGAGTAGCTCGGGATACCAGTACCTTCGTGCCCAGTCCGGAGCCACAAGGATGACTTGTGCCTGGTCACGCTTGATCTTCTTCAGCACTCTGAGCAGAAGTAGTATAGGTGGAAAGGCGTACAACAGACCGCAACTCCACTCGCGACGAAAAGAGTCTCCGAGCGTGTGCCGCCTTGGAAATTCCAACGTGCAGAACTGATGATATTGCGCGTTCTCTTCGGTGGCGCATAGATCTAACCAAGGCTCTCCCCACTGCTGAAAGATGCCTTGCGCCACGTCCGAGTTCAGACACCATTCGTGATCCATCCATCCATGGTAAACAGCTGCCTATCGCAAGCGGACGATGTCTGAACTTAAATGTATGCAACACCTCCCCACACTCTCACTTGAAATTTTATTTCCTTGCTGTAACTTGATCTTAATCAGTTTTAGTATGATTTTATAATAGCATTTTATACACTCTAATTGTATGGCAGACAGAGCACGGACATAACACAATCTCTTGCATAATGACAATCCTAGCTGCCCGTGTAGATGCAATCCATTTATTTTATGTAGGGGGGGGGGGGGGGGGGGGGTTGTGATGATTTTAATTAATCAAGCAATAAACATTAAACTTGAAAACTAAACATTCGTGATCCATCATGCACCGGCGACTGAGTTTGTCCGCCCTGGCGTTCAGAGAACCTGCCAGGTGTTGAACCACCAGGGTCACACCCGGATGTTCCAGCCACTGCCAAAGGCGCAGAGCCTCCTGGCAGAGGGTCCACGACCCCACCCCGCCCCGTTTGTTGCAGTACCACATGGCTGTAGTGTTGTCCGTGAACACCTGTACTACACTCCCCCGGACAGAGGGGAGGAATGCCTTCAGTGCGGTAGTCTCAGGTCTCTTAAGAATCAGTGTTCAAAATAAGCAATACTGATTTATTTCAGACAAGTGTGCTCTCAAAAACGAGCATTCAAAACACTGCCCACGTGTAATCTTACTTGTGGGCTTCAAGCGCTGCAACTGCGCTTCTCCGCGAGGCCCGGGGACTCTTTCTTTCCCCAGGTGCAACCTCGCTCCTTCTTGTGCCTCAGGCGCACCGTGCCGTGCAGATCGCACGCGTCCCCTCCCCGGCCGGTCCCCTTTCCTCTCCCGCCCGCTCTCGACAATCCAACGAGCGGCGGGGGAGGTGGTGCTGCTCACCTTGTGGGGTACGGCTGGCCAAGGGAGCGGGACGCTCTAGATTCCCTCGGCGAGGTCAGGTCAGTCTTCCCCAGTCCCGGCGGTGATCACGGCAATTCCTCGGCTCTTCCAGCAGCTTCAGTCAAGGCAGCCAATCCCGTCGCGGCTCCCGTGACGAGCCCCTCTGAACGCGAGGCCGCCGACCAATGACAGCGCGGCCTCGCCGATGACGCTACGCTCCACCAGCCAATCCCGTCGCGGCTCTGGTGAGGGGGCTCGGCTCTCACCCAATCAGAGCACGGCGGGCTCGATCTTCGAAGCGTAAACACCTGCAAGATACGGGGCACTTCCACGGGGGTTACTGACCCCGGGCTGCAACGGTGACACAGCCCACAATTGTTTTTCAGCGCTCCTTGCACTGGAGAGGCCCACAAGTCTCCGGTCTGTACCACACACGTGTCGATGAACACGTCGATCTTGGCCACACAGCAGGCTGGGTCAGCGCGGCGCCCTCGCTCAAATTAGAGAGCAGCCAGTGCGCTAAACAGTCAAACTGCAGGGTTTCACAATCTCTTCGCCACACAGCAGCTTCAGGGGGGCACAGCAGAATCTTGTAGTAGTTGGGCAACCTTTATGTCCCTGGGTTGCAGACAGGGGGCCAGCTCTTCTCAGGCCCTTGGAGATTCAAGTTGCAGACACAGCACACAGCAAAGTCTGGGCAGTTTCAAGGAGGCAGGGTCACAGCACACAGCAAAGTCCCTTTCTTCTCCTCTCCTTCAGTTGGATAGCAGGATAGGTCAGCCCTTAAAGCACACAGCAAGGCAATCTTCCATCATCTCCTTCAGCAGTCCTCCTTCTGGCAGAGGTTCCTCTTGATTGTAGAATCTGATTTTCTGTTATCAGGGGTCCTTCTCTTATACCCCAAAAAGTCTTTGAAGTCCTTTGAAGTCTTTTGAAGTCTTTGTGCAAAGGGGGCCCTGAGCCCGGTCCAAACCAGTTCTGGGTGTTGCTGGGGCTCTGGGGGTTTCCTGGCTTCCTTCTTCCTCTCAGTATCAGGGACAGAGGTGACAGTCGCCCAGCAGGAGGTGGAGCCAGCTTTGTGGTTAGGCAGGCACAGCCCTTCACTATCAGATGCTATCTACTCCCACTTCCCTGGCTGCAGATGCTGCCTTTCATCCACGGGCTGGCTCAGATAACTCCCTGGGGGCTCTGCAGACCCGGTCATCCTCAACCCAGACAGTCAATCCACAAACAGTCCCAGGCACACAGAAAGGTTAGACAAGAGAACAGCCACTTTCTAAAAAGTACTATTCTCAAACACAGAATTTAAAAACCACCTTTCCTAAAAGATGTGTTATTAAATTCTGAGTTCAGGGATATCATACACTTATGTCCCATCTTGTTCCTATGGGAAGATAGGCTGGGATCCAATGGGACCAGCCTCCCCCATGTTACTCTATGGAGCAAGATAGCCTTACAGCAGTGAGCACACAAAATGGCTGCTGCTCACTACCAGAGCATGTTACCTGCACTAGTACATGCTCTACCTTACCCATGCACTGCACCCAGCCCAGGGGGGTACCTTGAGCCTTCCATAGGGGTGACTGATGTGCACAGATAGGGAAGGGTTAGGCCCAGCCAGTGGGGACACTGGCCAGGCGGACATGGCAGTCCACTGACTGCACACAGGCCCTGCGCTGGCAGACCTGAGACACCATTTTAGGGCTACTTATGTGGGTGGCGCAATCTGCGCTGCAGGCCCACTAGTAGCATCTGTCATCACCAGCCCTGGCACACACAGTGCACTTTACTAGGGACTTCATGGTGATACAAATATGCTAATCAGGTATACCCAATCAATATGACAATTTACAGCACTTCAGCACTGGAACACTTGACTTTTGTATGTCAAAGGGCGACTGCTGCCTATAGTGAACAGGGAATTACCACTAGTGAGAGGGAAGTGGGACTCTGTGACCTGACTATTAAACACTAGAACCCTCACCGTAGGGTTCTGTAAGTATTGTTTGTTTATGCCACATTTCACTTTGCATCCGTATAAATACTTATTTTGTCATGAAAGAAGGTATTTGACTGGACAATCATTTATTGTCGCTATTAAACGCAATTTTACTTGTGAGCCTGTGTTCTACCAACCACCCCTAGCACCCGCTCCTCCCAAGAAGCCTTGGACTGCTCAATCCACACTACCACTGAAAGCCAAGTGGTTAAGGGGTACTTGGCCCAGCTGCATAGTAGATCAGGCCTCATGACATCAAGAGTAAAAGGCCTCAAACCCCCACAATTGGGTGCAGTAGGTCCTGCTTGCTTCTTTGCCCTCTGAAAGTTGTTCGGGTAGGCACACTTAAAAAAAAAAAAAAACTAAGTGGAGGCATCCTAGACTCAAGTCTGGGGATGTAAATGAAGATTCAAAGAAATATCCCCCTACGAATCCACTTCTTAAAAAGGCAATTCAGATGCAAATCCAAGAACTTCGGGATGTCATTAGAGATGCAAACACTTCTGGTTCCAACAGGGACACCTTAGAGGCATACATAAGAGGCACACAAAAACTGCTAAAAGATCAGACAAATATGAAGTGTACCTGGAAAAAATACAAGGCAGAAAAATCCGGATTAAAATTAAAAAGAATTCTAAGACAAAAAAAAAATGAACAAGATTGAACTCTACTAAGGATCCTGAGAACACAAAGGAATAGGAGTAAAGTTAGAAACCCGTATCTACAGGGCAAGGAAGCAAGGAGGAAGCATAGCCCTTCATGAAGTTATACAAGTACTGTTATACAAAAGGAGATGAGAAAAAAAAGAGAAGAGGGACTGCATTACTTAGAAGCCTACCTTGTAGTGGGCCCAATAACATTACAGAGCATACACATTTTAATAATTTTCTCATCACCTATCAATTTAGTCAGCTAAATTACGGAGAAAGCAGCACTCAATAACCTGATCACAACATTATGCTAAGCTGGCAAGATGACAAGTGGCCGAGTGGAAGTGATCCACGGTGGCTCCGCCGCCACAGCCATGATAAGAGGCAGCTGCAGTTCTACCAACACCAGAGGCGAGGATCAACTACAGGACGCACTGAGAAATGCATGCGACCGCTCTGTTGGTGCAGATATTGAGTGCTGAGGGAGGATTGCTCTAGATTGCAGAGAGAGCGGCATCGTTCAAAAGGGCGGCCCTCAGGTACTAACGGCATAGACAGCTGGCGGAGGGTCCAGGAGCCTCTCATTCCCCGCTGGGAAGGTGGGAGCAACGTCTGGTCAGATAGCACGGTTGGGAGGTGCTCTAGGATGAGAGGCACAAGGTAGCAACATGGCTGGCAGAGAGTACCTCTGCAGTGAATGATCAGAGCAGAGATGCCGAGGGTGCGATGCCCCTGTCTGGAACCCGGTAAGCGAGAAGCAGGCCGAGAATAGGCCGATTGAGTATATGCCTGATCCATTCATGGAGGACTGAGTGTGACATGAGCGGCCACTGAATGATTAGGTCAGCAAAGGCCTCTAACCTTGAGAGATGCGAATAGAGACCGTTCTGGGTGAACTGTAGAGTTTCTGGTCGACTGGAGGCCTTTGGAAGTCAATGAAGGGAGCTGCCAGCGATGTCTGGCCTGAATATGGAGACGCTGAAAGAGTTCCGCACAGAGTAGCCTGTGACACACTTCGCATACTGGGGCTCCCACCACAGAATCGACCAATCGGAGCAACTGCAGCAGGCTCTGGTCAACCCTGGGTTGGTGCAAAGAGAGTCCCGAAGTACGGGTCCCGACCCCTATCGCAACTACAACTGACTGGGCGGCAACCCCTGGGAGTGAATGCCACAACGGAGAGTGGGGGGCTGGGCCCAGGGGAGCCTTTGAACTATTGACGCCAGAAGGAGCCCCACAGAACGCACGTGGTGAGCCTGCATGCATTGGGGGGGAAGTCCTGGGCCCACCGAAGCAACCTAATGTACACACAGCGTTTATGCCACCCGAGAAGACAACGAACAGCGTGTCCAGCTACTTCACCCCGGAGAAGAGGGGTCCCCAGAGACAGACCTGCTCTCCTCACTCAATGATTTTAAAGCAGAACTCCGGGGGGACCCCAAATCAGATACAGCAGCCTCTATAGATACACTGAAGGCAGACTTGAATACACAGCTGACCTCCCTCCAACAAGATGAAGGGTCCGTGGAGACGAGGAGCCTGGACCTGGAGGGCACGTCTCTTGAACTGAAACAAAGCACAAAAGATCTAAGCGACACTGCACAGGAGTTGCAAACCCAATTGCAGGTGGAGTTATTAAAAATGGAGGACCTGGGAAATCGAGCCCCACGTGATGCATCCAGATGTGAGACCTGGAGAAGGGAGCGGAAGGTCCGGATCTGGAGGCGTTCATAGTGGGCCTCTTCGCTGAAACCCTCAGTGATGACCTGCTGAAGATTGAAAAAACAAAGGGTTCACCAGGTGGGGAGACCGCTGCCGGGGGACCAAAAAGTACCCGAGATGTTCTGATGATGTTGCACTGCTTTAAAGTCAAGGAATCTATCCTCCAATCAGCACGAAAAGACGACACAAGAAAGTTTGAGGGCTTCACATGCTCCCTGTACCAGGATATTGGCCTGGCCACCTTGGGCAGACACCAGCAATTTAGACAGGTGACAGCGAAACTGCTAAAAGAGCTTATCAGGTACCGCTGAACTTACCCCTTTGCCTTAGCTTTTGAATTCAGGAACAGACCGTAGCAGGTCACCGACCTAGCAGCAGCGATGGAGCTTTTGGGACTTCCACAACCATATAGCATTCAGGATATGCCATGGAGTCGTCGGATGGCTCGGCAGCGGGGTCTGAGAGGGGAAGTCGGTGGCTCATCCAGCAACGCCAGAGGAGCCTGAAAAAGTGAAATAGAACACACGCAATCCTGGACGCTCGATTCCCGGGGCTCACTTTGGGGTTTTGAACAAGGGGACGTTCTCCGAACAAGGGCTAACTATGATAGAATATCAAGACCTGGTTTAATGAGCTGGAGAGGGCCGGTCTGGTCTCCTCCCGTACTTACTTTCTACTGTAGCTTGTTCTCATGACGCATGGATATGTTATGAAGGCTGTGACGGCGACATCTGACCGACTCGTTCATGCCAATGCTCATCCAACTGGTTTAGAAGGGGTCTCGCAGCTCTGACTGTTTTATTTAGGGGATTTTCTTTTCTTGCCTTCTATGTTGGAACTGTATGTGGGACAGAGGGATGGTCTAGGAGTACGATTCTAGAGAGGATCTTGGGGGCTAATGCAACTGTGGGACGTTACCATGTGCACCACGTGATGGGGAGAAGTGGAATCGGGTGGGTGATGGGGAATGAGGGACGGAGCCCGAGAAAGGTACATGAACAGGGAGATGTGGGGAGGAAATATTGTCATGATAACCACTTTCTCATGGAATCTTAGAGGCTTGAACTCGCCTCTTAAGCGTCTAAAAGTGTGGAAATAACTGCTTGATCAAAGGTTCGATGTAATAGAATTGCAAGACACTCACCTTAAAAGATTGGAGGACCACAGGTTAAGACAAACACTAATCTTTGATTTACAGATCCTCCGCTAGTAGAAAGGGGTAGCGCTGTTATTACACTCAACCACCTAGTTTTAGCCAGAGATGTATAGAACAGACAAAGAAGGGAGGATAGTAATGGTGAAGGGCCACTTGAGGGGTAGGATGTGCACCTTCATGACGGCATAAGCATCCAACACAAGTCAATTAGCTGTCATTTACTCTCTCCTAGCAATGGTGGGGGGATACGCAGAGGGACCGATCATACAGGTGTGGGACCTCAACCTGACGTAGCATCCGGACTTGGACAGAACGCACCACAGGAAGTTTCTCCAGGAGGGCAAGTAGGCTGCGAGGAGCCTGGGCCTTGTGGACATATGAAGGACACAATCCGAACACAAAAGACAACTTTTTTTCTCGCACGTCCAGCAGACCTACTTCCGTCTCGATTATAGATTTATGAGTCAGACTCTCCTGGGAAATCTGAAAGCTGCATGAATTTACCTCATTGTGATTTCAGATCATGCATCAGTATCCATGCGCCTAAACTGGGGCAGCTGTTCACCAAAAACTCCCCTTGGTTTTTTCCTCCCTCTCTAGTTCGAGATGCACACTCAAGGGAGGACCCAAGATAGTCGATCAGGAACTACTTTTAATTGAATCTCCCCTAAGTCACTAATCCTGCTAATAAGTGGGATTCCTTTAAAACTGTCCTGAGGGGTAAATGAATTGAACTAAACTCCACCCTTAACAAAGAACGTTTGTTCGTTAGGGGTGAAGTTTAGAACGTTGGAAGGGAAGTTGAGGGAGGTCGAGAGGGCACATTGGGCCAACCCCACGAGGGCCCTCCAACACCAACTGATAACATTAAAATGAAAATTGGTGCCCATTTACACAAACAGAGGAACTCACGGTCCTGCGTTTAAAACACATCTCTTACAAACATAGCAACAAATTAGGTGCTTACTTCGCATGACAACTCGGGGTCAAGAGGGAAAGGGAATACTTAGGGGATATTTTCAATAATGCAGGAGACCTGAAAAGCTCAGACGAAGATAAAGCCAAGATATAAGGCACATTTTATGGATCCCTATATTGAGCAGAGACCACTGACGCTATGGGCCAATCCACGTACCTGGCCTCGCTTGATCGCCACCAAGTGATACAACTCCAGAATGAAATTCTTGGGGCTCCCATAACAGATAAAGCGCTAGGCTGCGCCATTAAAGCACTAAAGCCCCATAAGTCTCCGGGCCTGGATGGCCTAATGGCCCATTTCTACAAAACTTTCAGTTCAGATATCACACCCCATTTGACCCTACTTTTTAACTATATGGCGACTGAGGCAGTGGTCACCCCACCATGAATGACGCTCTAATAACTTTCATTCCCAAGGAAGGGATGGACTCCCATCTGTGTAGCTCATATAGACCAATTGCCTTACGTAATTTGGACGCTAAGCTTTATTCTAAAATCTTAGCGAATAGATTCGACAACTTGATGCTGGACTTAATTCACCCTGACCAATCAGGTTTCATAAAGGTTAGGCAGGCCCACGACCACATCAGGAGAGTACTACACTGGATTGAAAAGGCTTCAAGTGACACATACCCACAATCTTGGTAGGGTTAGAAGCTGAGAAGGCATTCAACAGGATGGACTAGCCCTTTCTCTTTAGCACGCTGAAAAGATACAGATTTTTTAAGAAATTAATTTCAATGATCAGGGCCAACTATGCTCTACATCTGTCACGGGGTGGCAGAGTGGGATAAAGAACGGTGATGGATTAAACCCAGATCTTTTTTGACTGGGTGTGAGTGTTTGATTGGTTCAGATGCTCCGTCCATTACCACCCCCTTTTGTACCGCTACGTCTGTCACGGGCACTAGTCAATACGATTAGCTAGGGGCCCTACCTACCACCTGAGCAGAGGGACACGACAGGGGTGCACTTTGCCCAACTCCTTATTTGCACTTAGTATTGAGCCACTGGCCGCAAGAATCAGGGCAACACCAGAGATTAAGGGCATAGAGTTTGGGTCTGTAGAGCAGAACAATCGCACTGTTCGCCAACGATGTACTAATGACGCTCGACCTTACAGTCCTCATTTTCAGCCTTAGAGCAGGAACTACAAACCTTTGAAGGTGTAGCAGTTTTCCGAGTAAACCTATCTAAATCCTTCCTGCTGAACCTCACTCGCTCAGCCACTGACATGACCATGTAGCTGGGGCCCACCCCATTTCAATGGGCAAAGCTCGATCTCACCTATATAGGGGTGAAGATCACCCCAGCCGGGACGGGTTGTGTCAGACAAACTACCTTCCCCTATTACAGCAATTCAAAATCTACCTTAACAGATGGGCTCCCCTCTCAATTTCCTGGATAGGACATATACATGCAATCAAAATAACTGTCCCTGAAATGGCTATACCTATTTCAGGCCTTACCCATACACTTAGACGGAGTATTCCTCCCAGCCCTGCGAACACTCAGCACCTGTTTATAGGATAACCAAGCTCTTCCCTTTTGCCATATTAATCGATTAAGATGACCTAAAGAGAAGGAGTGCCTTGCCTGACTTTGCGCTGTACTACAAGGCAGCCCAGCTCAGAGTCATTACCGAATGTCAGTGAGAGAATCAGACCAGCATTGGCTGCATGTGGACACAGCGATAGTTGGCAGGGTTATATGGGTTGTGTTTTGGAAACCCAGGGTACACCGAACGCCTATTAAAGCACCCCAATGAGTACCACGCTTAAAACATAGGATGAAATACTCAGACTCACCAAACGGACCCAGTTCCCATCTCCATATACACCCATACATTTTAACCCAGCCACGGCCTTGACACCAGGTCTTTTCGACGCTCGGCGGGAGGGTGGGTGTTTAACCCTATTGGATCTTTTCCACAACTATGAAATTTTAATCTTTGAGAACTGTCGGAAGGCTTTCCAACTTTCCAGCAGTGAACACCTCCATTATCTCCAGCTGAAGAACTTGGTGCTACACCGCGAAGTGATGGCAGTGGCCACCAGAGAACAAACACCTATAGAAAAGTTTGTTACAAGGGCAGGTTCCTTGAAGGGGGGATATCTTTTCTATACACCTTGCTACTGGATACTCTACACTATCCTAGGCCACGTCACATGGGCTTCTGGGAACAGAAATTAGCGAGGGGCAATAGACAACACTATGGAGAGACATCGTCAAATGCAATCGCTCCATGGCATGAGGGACACACACTACAAAACACTCTACAACTGGTATCTGTACTCTACAAGATCAAATATATATGTACATCTCTGAACACCTGGAAGGGGTATAGGCCTCTAGGTGACTTCCACCAAATGAGGTGGGACTGCCCAACAATACGACCCTACTGGGCGTATATTTTGGCACAGATCAAGTACATACTGGGCTACCCGATCGGCACCTCCCTCGAACTCGCTCAACTGAACATGCGAGACATAAGTCTACAGTATCAAACTAAAGGTAACAGAGCCATAATATGAATCAGTCTTGGAGCAGCCAAACTTATGATAGCAGCTGCATGGAAAAAAGTGAGGCCCCAGCTCTGACACAATGACACTCCCGCCTATGGAGGGCACTAACTATGAAGAGAATGGCAGAGATATTTAGGGACGGCTTCAAAAATTTGTAATACTGTTGGGGCCCAATATTAACTTATCTCTCACTGGGTCTACCTTTGATAGCTTGCTTCCCAACCATGAGGGCTCTGCACCTCCTCCAGTTCTGATCTCTGACACAGTGCCTGGGGGTACCATGCTGACCCCATCTTTGTCCACACCCCATCGAGCCCTAGACTAGATGTAACCACCTGTTTTCAATCCCACATGTCAGTACTTGAACATTTTCTTAGTTTTATTTTTCTCTTTCTTTTACCCTTAGTTAGGGACGGGAAGGTGTTTGAGAGAGAGAGAGAGAGGGGGGGGGGGGAACGGGGTGACCATGCACCTGTATACTCTGTAGAACTATGGGGGAGATGCAAGATATTACTAGAGAAGATCCAGCATGTCAATGGTATGGTACAACAATTTCCAAAGGAACAGGGTAACTGAAGTGGAGCGCAAGGATGAGCTGCCACACTGTAGAACATCATGAGTAGCACAAGACTCTTCCCCTCCCCATTTGGTTTAATATATGTAGGTATTTAACAAACTATGCAAACATTTGTATAAAGTGGTCTTCCCCTATTAGGAAATTACAAGGGGGACTCAGCAGAACTCACAAAGAGTAGAAGTGATACTAATATGGAGTAGTCAGAATTAGACGGTTTATCACATCAGATCAATAAATCAGACTAAGAATACTTTTCCTTCTGGGCTGCTGGAATTGAAATTCAAATGCTCAACAAGGTGAAGAACTTGGGACTCATCCTTATCCTCCAAGGAACAGGCTAATGTGGTCACCAAGCAATGAAGTAATTTGATTGGCTTGCTAGTTAAACTCTGCCAACATCTTGAAGAACAAGGTTAGGGTATAGCTGGCTGTGAAATTATCGAAGTTTGCATTGATTAGTGTGGCAGCATGCAATTAGGTGCTTCAGCCCAACCCCTGAATAAACTACAAAATTATGCAACACAAGTGGCAGTAGGTGGAAATAAAAGGGACCACCTGGCCCCAATTCTTAATGGGATACATTGGCTCCCAGTGAAGTTTCGGGTCTCCTTCAGATGACCGGTAGGAATGCATACATTTTTAAATAACATAGAACCAGCCCATTGACTGAGGCTGCGGACTGGCATGTTTCCAATACATGTTCAAGAAACGGAGTATGAAGTTCCTAAAGAGACCAGAAGTGACTAGGGAGAAATGTGCAGGAGACTGTCTATCAGGAAGAACGATGGGGAATTCCTCCTTTCGGATTTAGGGCCCTTGCACACCCAGCCAGCTGGGTGTCATGCTTCACTATTGGGCATGCTCTTCGTCGGGTCGGCGCTGCAATACCAGATGGGCACCCTCAGTGGGGACTCTTTGGCGGAGATCTTTTAATCCTTGCCGTAAAGGTGAGTGTGTGTAAGGGGCCCTAGAGTATAGAAGTCTAGTAAAATGTTGTGTATTAAAAAGGAAGTTAAAACAAGGAGAGGGAGAGGCAGGGCAACTAATTTAATAATCCTGTCTCCCACCTTAGTTAAAAGGGAAGTAGCGGTGACTGTCTATAGTGATGTTATAAGCAGTTGCTCAAAAATCTCATGCGGTCAACATGTTTCTTGCCTTGTATGTCCCATATGGGATCAAGAAGCAATTCTTCAGGACCTATAACTAGTACATTGTTGTGATCTACACTAAGTGACTGATCTACGGTATATTAACCTGAATATTACCTGTCTTGTTGGAACCCACGGTGCCCGGTGTCCATAGGTGCAGTAGACAATCTAGGAGAGAGCACAAGTGTATAAAAACAAGCCACTTACAGTCTGACTAACCCTGGTCGGATTGTCACAGTGCAACTTATCTGCATGGTATCCAACAAGCTTATAGCACAGCATTGTGGTACTAATTACATATGGGAAAATACAGAGTGGAAGTGGCGTATAGTTATGACGTTTTTTGTGTGTTAAAGTAAAACAAAGCCATAGCTAGGGCAGGCAGGCAGCCAGCAGAGTAGTAACAAGTGTGGCCACTCACCTGAATAAAGTATAAGATTGGCCCCTTCGGAATTGCTCTGAAAATCAAAGGTCCTTAGCTTATCAGAATCAACAAGAACAAGATAATATAGGCCATAATAGGAGACTATATTTTGCTCTGCCCAGTCGGGCAGGGTATTTATTTGAACAAAAATGAAAAGACGGTAATTGGTTAAGAGGCACAATCCTGTACCGTACTCAAGACACACAAACAACATAAAAGGAAAAGGGGTTTCACAGGCAAATTTGAGCAATATTGGCCACTTTTAACTCAGTGTTATGATCTAAAGTATTGCCAAGGAAATGCTAGACACAACAAATTGAAACACAATGGTTAGGTTGTGAAAGCACTAACAAAAGTCGACGTTTCGATCCCTTTTTGCTCTAATTACATGGGACCATCTTCAGGACTAAAATTGACCACATTTGCCTGCCTGTATTACTAATGCATCCGCCTGTTTTAGGAGGAAAAGGAAGAGAAAAGGGGGAGAAAAGAAGCCAAAGGCTGAATTACTGGCTGGTTCTCCAGCGTACAAGCATGTCCAGTTTTGCACATTTTTCATTTGTTCGGATTTGACTTAACGTGCTCTAATTGGTGTCTGGCAATTAGTGGGAAGAGCGGGCATACATCAACGGGTGCTCGGGTGACTGGTGATCTCAGAATTACTGATATTAAGTCGCAAAAGCATATTGAAACGGATTGTCTCAACATCACTAACTGATTCATAATCAAAGAATAGTTCACATTTTAACCAACGAAAAACAGGTATTTACATTCTGTCGAGACCCTCGAGTGTCCATTCAGCCTTGAACATTCGTACAGTGCATTGGGGTGGCGGGAGGAAAATGTGTCCAAGCGCTAGCTTACCCAGAAGGAATTTGGACTGGGGTACGTGTTGCCTTGCCACCTAGAGAGATGGCCAGGAAATGGGTGAGTGACCTGGGGGTGGAGAGGGGAATTGGTTACAAGCTTGGAGGCAGCCGTCCTCTTGGTGTAGCTATCTATTGGGTAGGGGTTTACCTCTGCGCATCTAGGCAATGGTTGGAGTCCGGGCAGTCTCGATATGCTGCAAGGTCCGGATTAGTCCTCCGAGTCCTTTCTAAAGACATTGGGATTGAGTTAAGTATTAAAAGCGGGTTATTATTGGGGGCGGAGCCGGGCCAGCGGCCAAGATGGTCGCACGGGTGCCCGGCTCCGCCGGCTCTCCTCTCCCGCCGCCTGATTTTCCCATCCGCCCCGCACAGCTCCGGAGCTTCCGTGTGTCGGAAGAGGTGCCGAGTGGATGTGTCTGACTCCGAGCGCTTTCCGTGCCTCGGAAGCGGAGTTACGGGCATTTGTGTTTCTGGCCTGCGCGCGACTTCCAGCCGGGCCCTAGCGTGATTACGCCGCCGCCAGCGAGAGCGATAACAATGGCCGCAGAGCTCCAGGAGGAACCGCCCTACTACTGAACAGGTCAGCCCGCCCCTGTGGACTTTGCTCCAGCCCTACCCATACACCGGGAGGACAGAACGCACGCTGCTCTCATCGCCGGTTTGGTGTCTCCCCCCCCCCCTTCTTCCCTTGATGGACTTATTTGCTCATTACTTGTTGCTGGTTGCTCGGTTGGAGAGCTGTTTGGCTTGCAACGTGCTGCCTACTCCACATCTCCGTTACATGGGACTGGCTGTGACTGACAGTGTTACCAAGGCGCCTTTTGGATTGTGGGGGCCCGATACTGCTTATTCACCACGCAGTGGACCACAGACACTAATGGGTAGTGGCGTGGGGGTACTGAAGACTCCATTCCCCCTTTATCGGACTTGGGGCGGGCGGCCATGACACCTGCTTCAGCGGCGTTGGGACTTGGGGTTCCCCCTGCGAGTGGCGATTTACAATGGTGAGACCACAGTAGGCGTTGGAAGTGCGCACGGTGGATGGAGGGGAGTGGTGCGGACGTCCCCCATGCGCTGAAAGGAAGGAATTGGACATGGTTTACTGCATGGTGGTGCCGGATGCCATCGGTACGGGGAGACACATTGCCGCAGGCATCTTGGTTGCGAGACCTTGTCCATGTAGCCCTTGTTCGGCCTTTATTGCACAGGCTTTGTGGTGGGACCCTGCTCGGACTTTCTCGGCGACGTGGGAGGATGTCTACGCAAGTATCACTTCCTGTATGCTCGTCATTGACTGCTTCTTTGACAATTTGTCATGTACTCGGGGTGTCCGCTGGACACATTTGATACATCTTCCTTTTACTTGCCTTTCCTGATGTTGAGCTTTGCAACTACGAAATGGTCGTCCTGGTTCTCCTATCTAATGTTCTTGGAATTGCAGATGCAAAATGGCGGCGGACGCCCCTGACGGTGCAGCTAATTGGAACATTGCAGGGCACCCTATTCTTTTTGAGTTGGCCTGCCCGCTCACTGTGTTGCTCTACTTGTTCTCTCCCGCTTGTAATTTTGCGCTATGTTTCTGACTCGGGCCGGCGAAATGTATGTACATCAATGACACTCAGCTCTTTTCCCTAGCATGGGGAGTTTTCCACCTTGCCCAGATGGCTTGCGGGGGTGGGCTGTATATGTGATTTTGACTCTGTTTATGTCTTTTACATTTTATCATCCACCACGGTATTATTGCAGGGGTGCGGGGCGGCGGCGGGGGGGGGGGGGGTCGGGTGCCTGTATTGGGGACCCCCCTAGTTTCTTTTCCCCTTTCGTGGGGTTTTCGTTCATTTCTTCTTCTTTTCTTCCTTTACTTCGTGTTGAATATTGTCTCTTTCTCTCCTCTTCGTCTCTTTCTTACTATATTTCGGGTTTAGACACTGAGCGACAGGCACGCTACTAGGGGGGTAGGCCGTGGCCGTATGCAGGGGTGCAGGGTGGGGGGATGGGGGTGGGGTATTGTTTTTGATTCACTTTTAGTTCTATGGCCTTATTTTTCATGTTCATACTTTGGCTTTTCTTTCCCTTTTTTCTTTCTTCCTCTTTTTCTGTGGGTCTGATTAGAGGTAACTCACTGTGCGTTTCTCTAGTTCAGTAAAAGGGTTTCTGTTCTAATGCTTTATTACGTGGCGGACAGGTACGGTTTGGGTGGGGTTATGTACTGCTTGTTGAATATCCTGATTTTACGTTCTGCTACGAATACCCTGCCTATGATGGTCCTGCCGTAAATATCCTGTCTCAAGTGTACCCTAGTATTGGCGAGGTTTAACTGTGTTATATCAGATCCTTCTTTCCCTTAATTTAAAAAACAAACCTTTATAATCCTGTGACCATGTTCTATTAAGCTCTCCTGAGTTGCGCATTGATACTGTGAGGTGTACTTTTGCATTGATCCTGATCTACATTGTTTGACTGTACTACCTCTGTACCCTTGTTCAACCGTGACGGTTGGTAGACTTTGAATGTAACTGTGAAATGTCAATAAAGGTTTACCCCCCCCCCAAAAAAAGCGGGTTATTTCCGAGGTTAGGAAAACTCGCAACAACCAAAAGGTGCCGAGTGGGAGTGAAAGTATGGCGCTCTTACCTCGGGGAGTCCTTGGACTCCAAGTAGTTGGGATTCTAGGTGCAAGGGAGCTGGGTCCAGATAAAAAAAACAAGGTCCAAAAGGGTTCGCCGAGTGTTTTCTGAAACCGGCAATTAAACAAGGGTCAGTATCTGGTTTGAAAACAAGCGCGGGTTCCAGCAGAGTACCGAATTGGATTAGGGAGGTCTTCACATCAAATAAGTAAGTACTAAGTTCTAGTCCCACTGAGGCATCACGAAAGGAACAGGAGGGAACATGTGTGTGATACCTTTCAAGAATCTATTTACAACAGGGGACTTGAAAAGAGAAGGCTGATCAGGAAGCTTTAAGAAGGCTGAAATGGCCGAGAGATAGCCTTTGATAGTGCCCAGAGCAGAGCCCTGCTGGGCAAGAGAAAGAAGGAAGAGGAGAACCTCTGAAAGAGGGGCAGAAAGTGGATCCACAGCCTTTGCTGTGCACCATGCCACAAAGATGTTCCACCTGCAGGCGTCTACAGTTTTTGTAGCGGGATGCCTGGCTGCCAGAATCACATCACAAGTCAAATGGCCTCAACTGTCGCCGCTCAATCTCCACGCATGTAGATGGAGACTGGACAGGTTTGGATGGAGGACCGTCCCCTGTTGATGCAACAGAAGTTCCTCCTGAAGAGGCAGACAAATCGGGGGGGATCAACTGACATACTGAGTAGCTCGGGATACCAGTATCTTCGTGCCCAGTCCGGACCCACAAGGATGACTTGGGCCCGGTCGCGTCGGATCTTCTTCAGCACTCTGGGCAGAAGTGGTATAGGCGGAAAGGCGTACAACAGACCCCAGCTCCACTCGCAACGAAAAGCGTTGCTGTGCGAGTGCCGCATTGGAAATTCCAACGTGCAGAACTGATGACATTGCGCGTTCTCTTCGGTGGCGAATAGATCTAACCACTTCCCCGGACAGAGGGAAGGAATGCTATCAGTGCAATCCGGATCGCCGGCAGCTTCAGAAGGTTGATATGGAGCCGGGACTCCGCCGGAGCCCAGAGGCCTCTGATCTCCGCCCCTCCGATCCCAGGAGGGACGCATCTGTCACCACTGTGTGCTCCGGTGGGGGTAGGGAGAGGGATCTACCACTGACCCAATCGAGGTCTGTGAGCCACCACTGCAACTGTCTTTCAGTTCCCTCCGAGATCAGGACGGGGTCGGACAGGTTGCCCTGATGCTGTGCCCACTGGAACTTCAGGTCCCACTGCAGAGCCTGCATCCGCCACCTGGCGTGATGTACCAGCAGGATGCAGGAGGCCATGAGCCCCAGGAGCCACAGCATCAGCCTGACCGAAACCCGGGATAAAGGCTGAAAGATCGGAATCAGAGCCTGAATATCCTGAACCCGCTGCTCAGGAGGATAAACACAAAACTGCGCCGAGTCCAGAACCGTTCCGATGAAGAGGAGCGTTGATGGAGAACCCCAGCAAGTGCAGGAATCGGCCGTAGTCAGGAGGTGGGAGACGACTGTCTGGGGCGAGCCCGCCTTAAACAACCAGTCGTCGGGGGGGCGTGGCTAGCGGCCGACCATGGCGGCAGCATAGAGGACTAGCTCCGGCAGGGAAGCGGCCTCTCCAACTATCCGCACATTAATCCGTGGCTAAATCTCACCTCAGACGGAGGCACCAAACGCCGGAGACCGGGCGGAACTGGCAGCAAGTACCCGGACGGAAATCGGAGGCCGGATGACGGAGTTATTGTCGAGTGCTGAATCGATCGACACGCAGGCCTACCTCCGGGGAGTCCAGTGGCGAGTGAAGCCGACCGGAAGTGCAGTCTGTTCGGCTGCCCCAGACCGGAAGTGATCGGTACTGGAGAAACACCCCGCGCGACGACCAACGAGCAAGGTCTCTGCCTTGGGACGAAACGTATGCCATAATTGAAAGTGATTCGTAGAAGGAGGTGCCCGAGGATCCTCTGGAATACCGAGGAAATAATATTCTGCCGGAAAGACGCAGACCGTCTGCTCCGTTACGACCATCGGGGCGTTTTTCCCCCATTGCTGCGGGAGCTTCTCTTTGGACCAGACTGTGGGCCGCGTTGTAGCGGCGAATGCTCCTGTGCTCCCTCGCTCCGAAGAACTGTATAATTTCCGGGACCGCACTATGGCTGGGAAGGGTGTTAAAGGTGGTACGACTCAGACGCGTATCGAACGATACACTAACGACAAAACCGCTTCCCCTCCGGCGGATGGAAGGCATTCCTCCACGAAAACAGGTGAACCTGTGGGGACAAAGAAGGCGACGCTGGATGATGTTATGAAGGCTCTCACGCAGGTCCAGACGACGGTGGGTTCCATCTCGACCGAAATCACCCTCATCCGAGCGGATCTTCACAAAATGGCCGAGAAAGTAGGTTCCTTGGAATTGGTTACGAAATCGCTGGTTGAGGATGTATCGGAACTACAGACGGCCATGGAGGCGGTAATGGGGGAGAACAAAATCCTAAAATACAAGCTGGACGACCAAGAAGGACGATCCAGACGAAATAATGTACGTATTCTTGGTGTTCCGGAGTCTGAAGGCACGAGAGCGATGGATCTGTACGTGGAAGACCTCATTAAAACACACCTTCAACCTAAAGGACTGTCGGCCTTCTTTTCAGTCGAGAGGGCACACAGAGTCCCGGGTGGTCAGCCTAAACCAGGGGCTTCGCCCAGACCGATCCTAGCGAGACTGTTTAATTACCGCGACCGGGACGTCATCCTTCAAGCGGCACGAGTCTCACCACCTGTGAAAATTCTGAACTCTACAGTGGCGTTCTTCCCGGACTACACGGCGGAGGTGGCCAGGCGGCGGAAAACTTTCCTGGACGTTAAAAAGGAACTCAGGAGACGAGAACTTCCATATTCTATGATCTTTCCGGCCAAGCTCCGGGTGGTGGCGGAGAACAGGACCTGGTTTTTCGACAACCCAGAGACTGCACGAGACTGGCTGGACGGCTGGCGTCCTACCTCCCAATCTCGCCGCCCTGGACGGACTAAAAATGGGCAACATTCGAACGACCGGGACGACGCTGGAGACGCTGATATGAACAGTGGCAGAAGCTCGCCAGTCAGAGACAATGTCGATGCAAACCAGGAGGTAGACATATGAACACTCGACAGGTATGAGACATTCTTGTTTGGGACTGTGGCCGGAACCGCCATGGACACTGGGCCGAGGGCCTCTGCAGAGGGTATGAGGGGTCGCTAATTCCAGAGTACTCCTCACCCCCAACGAGCAAGTAACTGTGTGTTTTTCTTGGGGTGGGTCTAAGCACTCTGCTAAATTGGGGTGGCGGGCAGTTTTGAGTCCGTGTAGCAGGGAAGCAGGGCGGGTGGGAGTTCGGGGAACGGGGGGGTTTCGATGGTTTGTTAGTTTGTGTTGTTTGGCTCTATTGATCATCTGGATGTTTCTCATAGTCACACATGGCCGCATTTCATACACCGGGTGTACCACTACTGATCTTCTGGCACTACAAAGACTCCAACATGCGAATAGATACACATGGAGGGGGAGACCTCCATCGACCACAGTTCCGTCCTATCCCATGGAATCCCAATTTACATACACGTCCACACGATGGCGGACCAACCACGACCAAATAACATAACAACCGATACTGAGATAGGGCCTGTGCCGCCGCTACAAATACTGTCATGGAATGTCCGGGGGTTGGGGGACAAAGTGAAGAGGGGACTGGTTCTTCAGTGTATCAGATTAAACTGCGACATCGCCCTGCTTCAGGAAACACACTTAGTGGGTGCAGCTACCAGAGCTTTAGACAGACGAGGTTACCACATGGTTGCACACTCGGATTTCACTTCAGAGTCCCGAGGGACGGGTATTTGGGTGAGAAAGACATCTCGCTTCATACAACAGTCTACCAAAACGGACAAACATGGCCGCTTTGCGGCAGTATGTGGGCAATGGGAAGGTGTGCCCATTAATGTGGTGTCTGTCTACATCCCGCCAGCGCTACATTCATCAGCACTTCCGGACCTGGGCAAATTTCTTCTAGAACTCCCGGATGGGGACCTGTTGGTGGGCGGAGACTTCAATGCACTGGCCAATACTGAACAGGATAGATTCCCGGTTCGCACACTCACCACAGGCCCAACAAAATTCGGGGACTTTTTGGAGGCACAGGGACTGGTCGATATATGGAGGCAGCTCCACCCCACAGATCGGCATTATTCTTACTACTCAGCCACTCACGACTGCCTATCCCGTATTGACTACTTCCTTACACTGGGGGGTGGCAGACTCAAGATTAACGACGTGCAGATTAGGCCCCGGGGTATATCGGATCATTCCCCCCTGACCGCCACATTGTCCTGCACAGCAACGGCGCGCAAGCGAATCTATCCCATCTACCCTGGTTATCTTAAACTCCCTCCGGTTCGAAAAACCCTGAAAACAACTACTAAGCATTATTTCCAAGAAAACACCGGCACGGTATCTTCCCCGACGACACTGTGGGAAGAGTACAAGACGGTGTTGCGAGGCCAGGCGATCGCGGCCATTACCGACCATAAACGCAAGCAGAAACAGGAACTACTAGAGTTAGAACTGAAGTTGGAACAGGCGAATGCGGCCCATATGGCAGTACCGTCGGAGGACACTCGACACACACTACACCTCTGCCAACAGCGGCATGACGACCTTCTTAAACGACGGACGTTAGAGAATATAGAGGCAACAGCGCATAGGGTTTACGATATAGGCGATAAGGCCAACAAACTGTTGGCCTGGCTGGACAGGAAAAAAAGACGGCAGTAGGCACATTTTACAATTGCAGGACCCGGAAGGGACGTGCCACACACGCCCCTCAAAAATTGTTGACCTCTTAGCGGACCACTTTCAGGCAGTCTATACCCCGAGGGTGGTAGTCACGGCAGAGGCGGCAGAGCTAGCACTCCAAGATGTAGAAGTAGAGACGTTGTCGCCAAAGGCAGTGTCTGAACTGGAAGCGGACCTCACGGTCGAGGAGCTCCGTGTGGCGATAGGCACACTACATACAGGTAAAGCGTTGGGCCCTAACGGAATACCGATCGAATGGTTCCAAGCAATGACAGATACCTTGGGCTTACCGTTGTTGGCTATGTTCGAGGACTGCCGAGAATCCGGGACACTGCCTTTGGACCAGCGTTTAGCGACTATAGTGGCCATCCCGAAACCGGGCAAGCCTCCCGCGGATTGCACGTCGTATCGCCCTATCTCGCTCCTCAATGCAGAGGCGAAGATTTTGGCGAAACTGATTGCGAATAGACTGACCCCGCACCTATCACAACTGATCCACCCGGACCAGTCAGGCTTCATGCCACATAGGAGCACTGCACTAAATCTCCGCAGGGTGCATGGAGCATTGGCTCGAGCACATTTGCTGGAGGGGCCGGCGGCCATTTTGTCGTTGGACGCCAGAATAGCTTTCGATATGGTGGAGTGGCAATACCTGTTTGCAGTTCTGACCCGGATGGGCTTTGGACCTAAATTTTTATCCTGGATTAGACACCTCTACACGGACCCGGTTGCCCATGTGGCGGCCAATGGCCACATCTCTCGAGCGATTCCTCTGGCGCGTGGGACACGTCAGGGCTGCCCCTTGTCCCCGCTATTATTCGCACTAGTCCTCGAACTGCTCGCTATTGTTATTAGGAGCACACCGCTGCTGAAAGGTATTAAGTGGGGTGATGCCTGGGAAGACAGAGTATCCCTGTATGCTGACGATATGTTGGTCTACTTATCGGACCCTGAGTCGAGTGTCCCGATATTATTGGCACTTTATGATAAAGATGGCTCGACCTCCGGATATACCATTAACTGGTCAAAATCGGTCCTTTACGTCCTGAAAGGCCCTATACCAATCCTTCCTGAACAGTGTCCTCTAGTGTTGACTGATGTCTCCTTTAAATACTTGGGCATACATGTCACCGGTGACACGAACGTGTTCTATGATCGGAACCTGGCGCCCCCACTCCTTCGCCTGAAAGCAGATGTCCGACACTGGACGGCCCTGCCTCTCACGCTACTGGGGCGCGCTGCCTTATTTAAAATGATTGCAAAAACAACAAGTGATAGACTGAATGTGGATCAATGTCACACATTCCCCCAGTCAAAAGATCTGGGCCCAAATCCATCGTTTTTTTGCACTCCACACCAACCTGGGTTAGACAATGGCGATATGCAAATCAGCTCTGACCCTGTTGCCCCATGGGAACAGTCCAGTCCGAACTACAAAAGCCATGTCCTTCCCAGAACGGAATCAAGCATCCGAGGACCAGACCGGTTTCGAGGTAACACCTCTCATCAGCCCGGCTAGCTTGACTCCAAGTGGTGTGGAGTGCCTGGGACCCACGTCTGGGCATCCCCAGCGCACTTAGGGCGGCAATTGCAAAAACAACAAGTGATGGACTGAATGTGGATCAATGTCACACATTCCCCCAGTCAAAAGATCTGGGCCCAAATCCATCGTTTTTTTGCACTCCACACCACCCTGGGTTAGACAATGGCGATATGCAAATCAGCTCTGACCCTGTTGCCCCATGGGAACAGTCCAGTCCGAACTACAAAAGCCATGTCCTTCCCAGAACGGAATCAAGCATCCGAGGACCGGACCGGTTTCGAGGTAACACCTCTCATCAGCCCGGCTAGCTTGACTCCAAGTGGTGTGGAGTGCCTGGGACCCACGTCTGGGCATCCCCAGCGCACTTAGGGCGGCAATTGCAAAAACAACAAGTGATGGACTGAATGTGGATCAATGTCACACATTCCCCCAGTCAAAAGATCTGGGCCCAAATCCATCGTTTTTTTGCACTCCACACCACCCTGGGTTAGACAATGGCGATATGCAAATCAGCTCTGACCCTGTTGCCCCATGGGAACAGTCCAGTCCGAACTACAAAAGCCATGTCCTTCCCAGAACGGAATCAAGCATCCGAGGACCGGACCGGTTTCGAGGTAACACCTCTCATCAGCCCGGCTAGCTGGACTCCAAGTGGTGTGGAGTGCCTGGGACCCACGTCTGGGCATCCCCAGCGCACTTAGGGCGGCAATTGCAAAAACAACAAGTGATGGACTGAATGTGGATCAATGTCACACATTCCCCCAGTCAAAAGATCTGGGCCCAAATCCATCGTTTTTTTGCACTCCACACCACCCTGGGTTAGACAATGGCGATATGCAAATCAGCTCTGACCCTGTTGCCCCATGGGAACAGTCCAGTCCGAACTACAAAAGCCATGTCCTTCCCAGAACGGAATCAAGCATCCGAGGACCGGACCGGTTTCGAGGTAACACCTCGAAACCGGTTGCTTATTTAAAATGATGGCACTACCGCGCCTCCTATATGCTCTGGAAAACACCCCAGATGTGATTCTGCCCTCCTACTTTCGTAAAGTCACCGCAGTGGTGACTACCCTGTTGTGGGGTGAACATCCACCGAGAATTGCCCACGTTAAACTTAACCGCGGATGGTATGATGGGGGAATAGCACTACCGAATATACAACTTTATTATTGGGCATCCCAACTTAAAGTAATTAATCAATGGATCCACGCACCACACGCTGACCCAGCATATTTGGCTGATAGGGCCCAACTGGGAACGCATAGTTTGTTGGCCCCGTTGTACAACCCGAGTCTCCTTAAGGGACTGATTGGCCCAACCAAGCACACAGTTACTTTATGGTACAGGGCGCTCACACGATTAAAGTGGAAGGGGGTCATTACAAAGCTGACTTCACTTTGGGACACTAAAAAGTTGGGCTGCCTTAGGTCCAGCAAGGGGTTTACCCAATGGGATAATATAGGCATTTCAACGGTGGGAGATCTTTGGACGTCCACAGGGGTACTTCCTTTTTCACAACTGCAACAACAATACGCATTGGGCCCCACTGAAACCTATAGGTACATTCAGATAAGGCACGCTTTGCTGGCAGTACTAGAACCGGGGTCCACCGTCCCACAATCATCACCCCTAGAAGACCGGCTTCTTACAGACTTTATGCAAACACGTGCCACCTCACTTACATACCGCAAACTGTTGAACAACCTCCCGGACCCCTTACAGCGTTTACGAGAGACATGGGAAACTGAGTTAGGAGCTATGGACGAGACGGACTGGAATGCTGCTATGGCGTCACCAAGGGAGGCGGGGGTATCGGCCCGGTTTAGGCTTATACAACTAAAAATATTACATAGAGTGTATTACACAAGAACTACTCTCCATAAAATGCATAGGGCTGAAACCCCATACTGTCTCCGGGGATGTGGGGAGGAAGGAACATTATTGCATACACTGTGGGATTGCCCGTCCATAAGGAGGTATTGGCAACAGGTCATGAGAACGATCTCCCAGGCTCTTGACACTTCCCTAACACCGGAGCCACGCCTATGCCTACTGAATATTTGGGAGGGAACTGACCTTAATCTTAGACAACAGCAGTGGGTTACTATCGGAACAATGGTGGCCAAGCGCGACACGGCGCAGAGGTGGGGGGTAACGGAGGTGCCCACATTAGCGTTATGGTGCATGACTATGGACAAATTGATCTTAACTGAACGAACTGTGTATAAAATGAGAGCTAACCCAAAGAAATGGAACAAGGTGTGGGAGGCATGGAATAGGTACAGGGGAGACATATGTGAACCGCTGCCGGAGGACGAAGACGACGACTCGGAGGATGAGGAGGAACTGGTCGATTGAATTGGGGGGGAATTCTGGGGATGGACGGGGAATGTTCATTTTCCAACAGGGATTTAGGCTTTGTTCGGTGCTTGAGGGGGGGGAAGGGTATCTACCTGGGAAATTGGGATCGGCACACTTCACTGACATTATTTCCTATTTTGTGACTATATATCACGGATGAGCCATCGAGTTTTGTTCTGTTCAATTTTTTACATAAAAACAAAAAAAATGGAAAAGAAAAAGTAAGATTTCATAAATTCATTTATTGTATCCTGATTGCATTTCACATCATTTCGAACAATCGCTGCCGGACCGGAGGGTTGTCGGCTGAATAGCTGTGTGACAGTACGAACCATTGCATTATCATGTGAAGTATACGACTGACCAGATGTACTGATGTTATTTTGATGGCAACTGTCAATAAAAATCTTACACCAAAAAAAAAAAAGAAAAAAAAAAAACAACCAGTCGTCGAGATAGGGGAAGACAAACTCCTGATCTGCGCAGATGAGCTGCGACCACCGCCATCACTTTCGTGAACACCCAAGGGGCACTGGTGAGGCAGAAGGGGAGCATGGTAAACTGAAAGTGCTCGTGGGCTACTGTGAATCGCCGGTAACGCCGGTGGGCCGGCAGGACGGGAATGTGGAAATATGCGTCCTGCAAGTCCAACGCTACCATCCAGTTTCCAGGGTCTAGGGCAGCCAGGAGTGGAGCTAAAGTCAGCATCTTGAACTTCTCCTTGCTGAGGAACCCGTTGACGCGCCAGAGGTCCAAGATAGGGCGCAGGCCGCCCTTTGCCCTTCTTGGGAACCAGAAAGTAGTGGGAGTAGCAACCACGCCCTACTTCCGGCCCAGGAACACGCTTGATGGCCACCTTGGCCAAGAGGGCAGTAACTTCCTCCTGCAGAAGCTGCAAGTGATCCCCAGACATGCGGTGGCATGGCTGGAGGGGTCGCCTCAAAGGGGAGGGAGTAGCCCCTTCGGGCGATTTGCAGCGCCCACCTGTCCTAAGTGATGGTATGCCAGTGGACGAGGTGATGGCGAACCTTGCCCCCCCCCACCCACGGGCGTTGAATGAGCCTCCAAGCTCAGACTAGGAAGGCTTTGAGGCAGATTCTGCAGGAGTGGATGTGGACTGACCGGGCCTCTGTCCCCCTGAACCGCCACGGCGGTTACCACGTCCGTGAAAGCATTGAGGTTGGTTCTGCGGCCTGTAGTTGCACAAACGTGTGGGGGCGCCCCTTCCTTGGCCACGAAAGGGGCGAAAAGCAGAAGTTTGCTGGCGCTGGCCCGACAGGCCCAAGGACTTGGCCGAAGCCTTGGGGTCCTTGAAACGCTCAAGTGCACTGTCTGCTTTGTCGTCAAAAAGGCAACGGCCATCGAAGGGCATGTCCATGAGCGTGGACTGGACATCCCCCCAAACATTGACGGTCCTCATCCAGGTGTGGCGACGGATCGCCACCGTCGTGAAAATCGCTCTGCCCAGCGAGTCCGTGGTATCAAGTCCACATCTGATGGAATAACGTGCTGCATCCCGTCCCAAACTGGTCAAACCTTTTGGATTCCCGATCTGGAAGGGCATTCGGGAATGCGGTCTGGGACGTAGAGGCCTGGATAACCAGGCTCTCGGTGGGGTGTACGGACAGAAAGCAGGGGTCGCCCGGAGCCGGGCGCTGGCGTCGGGCCATGTTCCGATCCACAGGGGGCACTGTGGAGGGCTTGGACCAAGTGCCCATCAGAACGTCCGTGAGGGCCTCATTGAACGGCAGCAGAGGCTCCGAAGAGCTTACTGGCGGTTGAAGCACCTCTGCTGCAGGGAACTCAAGAGCCAAGGCCTTGGCTTCCCTGCGCAACACCACACCATATGTAGCACCCTCCTCCGTAACCACGGAGGGAGGAGAGATAAATCCAGTGTCAGGCGCCCAGTCCTGACTCAACTGGCACTGTTGTGCCAGAGGGTCCTCAGACCCCTCCCAGACCTCCTCTTCATCCGTGTCCTGATTAACAGGCAGAAATGACGGAGCCGGGTCATAGGTGAATTGCTCACCCACCGGCACCGGACCGGGGCTGAAACCGGGGGCGGCGGCGTCTGAGGACGGCGCCGGGAGCGACACCATCGGGGTCGGAGCTAGCGGAGGAGTCATGAGGTCAACTGGCGTCGACTGGGATCCAGGCCTGGATCGCCTGGGGCCCAGCGGCATCAGGAGCAAAGTTGACTACAGCGCCGGGGCCGAAGCCGCCGGCTCGCTAGAGCTCCTAGTCAGGTATGCGGGGCCCGAAGACGCGTCGGCAGGCATCGACAGAGGGAAGTGAGTCCTCATGGCCAAGAGGAAATCACGAATCTCCTCGGGCGTTGCATACACTCCAGGGACTGGAGGGTATGGGACCGGATGAGACGCCTGCGGCTCCGGTGGAGCCGCGCGGGCGGTGCCACCCGAACCCTCAGCCGAGTCGCGCGACCGGTGAGAGGGGTCAGAAGAGCGATGCCGCTTCTTCGTCTTTTTTCGAGTGCCTCGACTTACCTGAATGCGAGGACTTGGAGCCCGACGAACGGTGTGGGCTCAAGGACCAACCTCTCTACTTCCTCCTCGAGCGGCGTGGAGCCGACTGCCCGATCACGAGGAGCTTGCGGGACCGCTCCCACCTAGCCTTCGACATCAAGGCCCGGCAATCGGGGCACGACTTATCGTCGTGGTCGGCCCCTAGGCAGTAGAGACACCGGCGATTGGGGTTGGTTACAGGCATCAGTCGGTGACAGGTGTCGCATGGCTTGAAACCGGCCATCCCTACTGACACCAGGATTCGAAGTCGACTCGAAAAGAGATAGTCAAAAAGACTAAAAAGTTAGTCAAAAGGTGACTAGCGTACTAGCTCTTCCCGGATCTGCGTTTGCTGGCGCGGAAAAAAGAACTGACATCAGCGCGCGAGGGCGGCGTCTAAGTACTCCGACGACGTCATCCCGGAGATCACGACACAGACGACGGAGCCGCAGACTACACCTACTGACACGCAGGGGTACTGCTGACGAAAACTTTCTGGATCCAGTCTTACGCCTTGGGATATTCTACGGTAAGGAATCTAACACAAACGTGTTTCTTTCAGATGTTATTAACAAAGGTTATCTCCTTGGTGCGTTCAGTCTGGGGACAAACTGAACAGGATCTGCATGGATAATGACCAGTGACAGGAGGTAAACCTCAAGCATCGTTGACTGGGTACGTTCTTGGATCTTGGTCTGGTTTGTATTAGTAGATCCTTCCAATTCTTGACGCGGAGGTATATGAGGTTACACATGTGATTGCCTCAGTGGGTGTTTTTTTAGTTTTCTCTAGTAGTGCCTCCCTATTGTTATTTTTTAGCTCTTTTCATGGCTACTGATGCAGTCTGTTTAGGGTATTCTCGTTGGCGTAGATCTGATGCTAGTTTGGCGACTTCTACCTTGTAGTCCTCAATATAAGTGCAATTTCTTCTAATGCGGAGAAATTATCCTAATTGTTTATTGTTTTTCAGAGCTCTGGTGTAGTGGCTGCTAAAAAGCAAAAGATTGTTGCAGTCAGTAGGTTTTTTTGAAGAGTGTAGTATTCAGTGTACCTGACCCCAAATTTTTTGTTCAGGTCTAGGAAAGGGACATTAGTTACAGAGATGGTGTGGGTGAACGTCCGGTATGGATTTAAGGTGTTGATCCAATGGCAAAAGGCCACACAGCTCTCCATGTCCCCCTTCCAAAAGACTAGAACGTTGTCGCTGTACCTCTTCCATAGAATGAGATTGCTGGTATAGGAGTTGGAATTACGAAGGGGCCAATCTTATACTTTTAGGCGAGTGGCCACACTTGTTACTACTCTGCTACCTGCCTGCCACTACCTATGGCTTTGTTTTAACACACAAAAAGCTTCATAACTATACGCCACTTCCACTCTGTATTTTTCTGTATGTAATTAGTACCACAATGCTGTGCTATAAACTTGTTGGATACCATGCAGATAAGTGGCACTGTGATAATCCGACCAAGTTTAGTCAGACTATAAGTGACTATTGTTTTTATACACTTGTTCTCTCTCCTAGATTTTCTACTGCACCCACGGACACCGCAGATGCCAACAAGACTAGCAATATTCAGGTTATTATACCGCATGATCAGTCACTTAGTGTAGATCACAACAATTTACTAGTTATAGGTCCCAGATGGGACATACAAAGCAAGAAACATGTTGACCGCATGAGATTTTTGAGCAACTGCCTATATCATCACTATAGGCAGTCGCCACTACTTCCCTTTTAACCAAGGTGGGAGACTGGATTATTAAATTAGTTGACCTGATCCTCCCTCTCCTTGTTTTAACTTCCTTTTTAATACACAACATTTCACTACACTTCTACACTCTAGGGCCCCTTACATGCACTCACCTTTACGGCAAGAATTAAAAGATATCCGCCAAAGAGCCCCCACTGAGGGTGTCCGTCGGGTATTGCAGCGCCGACCCGACACGCCTAATGATGAAGCATGACACCCAGCTGGCTTGGTGTGTGAGGGCCCTAAATCTGAAAGGAGGAATTCCCAATCCTTCTGCCTGATAGAAAGTCACCTGCACATTTCTCCCTAGTCACTGCTGGTGTCTTTATGAACTGCATACTCCGTTTCTTGAACCGGTTACATTGGTCACGTATGCTGGATCTCTGACAAAAGCCCTCCCCCTATTGTCTCTTCGTTTGATAGCAATGTTTCCAATACATCCCTTGTTCAAGTGGGAAATTTTTTATGCAAGTGAATTGCTACCAGTGGCATAAGGTAAGAGAAAAAGCTCTGTTAAGCTGTTGGTCCCACATTGTGGACACAATCCTACACCACTAAGGAAACTCCTGATATAAAAAAAAAATGTTGAGACTAAAGAAACTATTTGAATAACTGACTTATGTTTTTAATAAGACCCTGCATGTCCCTTAATATAGTGTGAAAATTGTTTTGGACTGGAAGGTACCTAGAGTGAATGAAGGGGGTTGGCGACCAGAGACACGTTTCCAAAAAGCCAGGTAATGCCTCCTTGCAGTACACCGGCAACACGAAGCAGGAGCTGTGTGGATAGAAATTACAAGACCTGGGAGGAATATCCAGTGAGTGTCAGCAGTAAAAAACAGGTACGTGGAAGGAAAGCACTCCTGAAAGTTCATAAAATGTACCATTGGCGAGTTTGCAATAATAATTGGTTTGCTGCAAAAGCCACAATGTAGATCGAAACAAGTGAAATGGCACTAGATACTACCAGTCAAAAACAGGAAAAACCCTTAGGTTTAATCCTCTTCTATTGATCAGAAAAGAGGTTGAATCATTAAACAAATTTACATGGATGGAGCAAAGGCTACACAGATAAACTGTGTAGACAAAGGACAACCGGAGATAAATGTATCCACCCTGTGTAAAACAGTCTTTTCAGAGGTCTTCAAAGTTCACACAAGTAGGGGAGACAAAAGTACTTTATCTTCTGCAACATCTCACTGAAAAATGTATGTCAACGTCAAACAACTGTATTCAGGTTTCTCTAGATTTACATTCTGCCCAAAAGTGAAGTATAAGCAAGTACAAATACCATTACTTCATTTCTGCCAATATAGCGACTTTTTAGTCAAAATGTACTTACAATTCACTTTCACCTCTTGAAGTGCCACAAAAAAAATTTTATAATAAAAATTGCAAATATCAAATGATACTGGATACAAATGTTCTGTTTGTTGAAAACGAGCAACAAGGCCCTTTGCCCAAAATGTATCAATACAGTTTGAACCACATTCACGTAAACCAATTGTGTATTTAACAGAAGTGAGGGAATTGATTGTCCTTCTAGACAAAGTTAAATACAAATCATCAACGGTTAACATTTAGTTAAGTAGGCATCAAGGGTTTCATTTAAATGTCCATTTGTATCCAGATAGCAATTGTATGGAATAAAATGATTACTTTAATGCAGTATTTAAAATACTTGTAAACATCTTCTCAGTAAGAAACAACGCACAAAATAGAAAAAAATGCAGCACTTTACATAAAAAGTAAAGATGAGCATTTAATTAAACAAAATAATTTTTACTGAATGAGACAACATGTTTCTGAACTACAGCTTTGTGGTCAACGTACTGTTATTTAAAAAAAATATTCCAGCATCCCGCTATATATTAAGAACGAATGGTAACCTATCTGCAATTCACTTTGATAATTTACATGGCACCAGAGCCACGAAAGAAAAAAGGAATATAATGGGATTTTGTTTATTTGTTGTGGTCTAGATTTTGGATGCAAGTTGACATGTAGAGCATCTGCACATTGTTTTCAGAATAACGTCAGGACAATAACTATACTTAAACACAATTTGAACTTACATATAAATATCATATAGTACAAAAGGCACGCAGAGAGAAAAATAATCAATATGTCCTTCTTGCCATCCTTTCCAGAGGTGCCAAATGTTCCTGCTAACTAACACCCTGTGAGGGAGGTAGAAAGATGCGGCTGTCCTGGAGGCTTAGTGAATATATGGATATGCAGGGATGCAAGATGGGTTATCCTACATTCTGGTTTGGAAACCATAATGCTGCTTTGGGGGGGGGAAAGATAATGGCAACTTCTCAAGCTGCTTTCTGGAGGAACTTTGGCACAGGGCTACATCCTTTCTTCGCAATTATTGCAAGTTGAATGTACAATTTCTGCCCCTGGGAATCAAGACTGAATATTTAGGGTAGTAACAAAAGTAAACAATCGTTACTACCACTTACTTCTCGTGGAACTCTCAAAGAGCAACCAGCTCCCCAGATAATTGTACCTACATTAATTCCAGCAACAAAACTGATTGCAACTTTACTACCTTAAGTCTCTGCTTTGATGTAGATACTGTTTTCACATAAGCAACTCATCAGCACAAACTTTCACATATTTTTCGATAGAGAAATGCGAGCCTACACACAGGTTATCAGGGGATTGGTAGGCAACTCGTTCATTAAGAGCCCTAGTCTGGTGGGCTAGCAATTCTCACAAAGGTTGCACGAGATTGCCAGTGATGTCCATCTCAGTTGCCCATTCATGCGTCTTCCAGCTTGTACACAAGTTTCAGGCAAACGTGTCATAGCACAGACACACTAACATGGTGAATTCATTGTTTGTTCATGATTCTGCGGGTTTTACATGCTACACAGCCTGCTGTACTGTTTCCTTGACATTGTCGGCTGTTTCCCTCTCCAACGTAAGACGAAAGGAAGGCACTAACATGGAACGGGTTGCAAAGAGCGACAGCCACCGCTAAACGCATGCAGGTAGCTGGTCAAGTATTTGCAATTTGCATCTCTTACTTGATGCTTTACAGACAGCTTATGACTGAATTTCAGCTATTAAAAATCTACTGTTACTAAATTGAGTGTTTTATTTAAAATAAAAAATAACATTTGATTTCTGTAAACAGAAGTTATCCTTAGGTGGACTCTTTTCCCGAAATCATACATTTCAGGATAGTGCAACAATGCAGTAAGTATCTTTCTTTGGCAGCAGTCACAATAACTTAAATGATTTATCATTTAAGGTGAGCACGGTATAGAGCCAGGGAATGCTTCATTTCCCTTTCCTGTTCCATGCAGAAGATCAGGTCCCTGAGACAGACACGAGTCGTTCTTGGACGAAGTAATTGCTTTCCAAGGCCCGCAGGGGTTGAGCTAGAAGAGTGTGTGCTGCCGTTCGAACCCTACAAAAAGAAAAAAATATATTAATTGAAAGTTCCACCTTTTTAACTATTCTTACAGTACAGCTCAGCATTGATTAAGCGTCCAGTACAAATCGTCATGCTGAAGATGCCTAGACTTCAGCTCTATTGTCAGAGTCATAAACCTTAGCTGCACCCTGTATGGAACCAAAGGTGGGAGAGCTAACAAACCGAGCAGAGCCTGGAAAATATTGGACATGTAAATCATGAAACAAATGTCATGCAAAAAATACGATAAAGTATCTTCAATAAAAAAAAGAAAACTTGAAATCCCCTTTGTATATGAGATTATATCACTTCAGTGATCGTTTTAAACATCAACTTAAAAACATTCCCACCCACCTCCTTCCCTTCGGTCAATGAAATAAGTGCACTAAGAGGCAAGTCAGCTGGCAGGTGACCCTATATGTAGCATAGCATTTTATTAGACGAAGCAATATTAGATTTCATTAACCAAAATACCAGAGGTTTTTATACAGTAAACATCCTGAATCGCACATTTTGGGCGAGTGGGGAAGCTGGATTTCTTGTTTCACGTTGTGAAATTCAGCCACTAGATGGGGATAACTTTCTCTTCCCTGTTTTACATTAAAGGTTATGCTTTATTTTTAACTATTACAACATGAAGTTAGAGGTGGTGTGGCAGGCAGAAACCCCATGAAAGCTAGGCTCCTTTTGGGCCCAAGCAGACCTCGAGCTGAGTCAGAGCCTGGCCTCTTGCTCGAGCTTTCAGCGGCTCGCCCATGTGTCTGGAATGCTGCTTGGCTTAGCGTATCAGAATTGTAGGACTAACTATTGCCCGTTACATGGCAGGGACAATCAGTAGACAGATTTTGGTCACAAATCAAAAATAGGGTTGAGATGCTTTACTTCAGGGTGAATCAGGAACACTGCTGTGATTAAACAGGTAGCACTATACAGAAAGTAAACAGGTTACCTTCCATTTACCTGTAACATAACCCTTTTTACTTTGTGATCCTGATGCTCTGACGTAAATTACGAAGAATACTGAAAAGAACATCGAAATGTAACTAAGACATGCATGGCAAGAACTGCATGCCCCCTGCTTTGCACCTCTCCCTCCTATGCCCATTGCTGTATTTTCTTCCTGACCTTGATCCTACTGGATGAATTTGTGCAAAGGCGGTAGGTATGGTTAGGCCAGAGGAACAAAGTTTCATTTAGAAGTAGGGTTTCATTTTGAGACCAATGCTCCAACCGACTTTCAGAGCCGAACAGGCTCTCGCAACTTACAAGAGCACGCAGAGACGACAGCAAAGTATGCTCCTTACACACTATGAACTTATACAAACCCTAAACCTTTAGCTAGCGGTCTATCCCTCAGTAAAGAAGATTTATGCAGTGAAGGTGAAACTGTTAATGCTCAATAAAAACGTGCACGAGTGTGGTGTAATGCAGTCCTTGGCTGCCACAAATTTACACAATGAGCGATACCATTAGTCATTTTATTGGTACTACCCATATTGATGATCCCAGAGGCTCACCTGCACTCTAGGCCTTGCGTGGCCATCTCTTTCGCAATGTCCAAGACCAACCTCAGAAAGTACCTTCTGGATAATTACATCTTTATGCCCTTTCTGTGTCTAACACCAGTTAAACAGAATGTTGTCGTCCTTCACACGACTGTAAATCTCATTCTGTGCTCTATTAATTTTTTTATATGAACTAAGCAAACTGTTTTTTTTTTTAAGCAGAGTAAATGATGGGTGGTTTACGAAAATCGGTGTTTCACGCCCGTGTTTTTTATCTACAGGGCCGCTGGAATTCGGCCACAAAGGAGGTTCAAATCATGCTCCAGGGTTTACTAATGTATGTGACAATAAAAGGCAAATTATGTGGCACAATGCATATGACATTCTGTGTCCTTAATGCACTGTTTTGTCATTTTACACACATTCATGCTGTTTGGGCTTATGGGCTTAAGAAAAGTATCTCCTTAGTAGTACAGGTTTAACACCTCACTATGGCAATCAGCAACTAAAATGTGACCAGGTAACCTTCCTTGGCAAAGCATCTACATCTGCACGCCATTACGAGTGGTGTTTGTAAAAAAAATATTTTCTTGATCCGTTTGAGGTAGTAACCGTGTTGAACCCAGGGGGTTCCGGCTGGCTGGGACACAAAGCCAGTCAGAATCCACCATCCTACATAGGATGATTACGACACATGTGTCCAATAACCTGTGCTCACCTTTGGGTAGCTTGGCAATGAGGAGTCGGGCTGGTCGTCAGGTCCCAAGTGTAAAGTATTGGCACAACAGTACCCTCGTAACGCACTGCGGATGCCACAAAAAGACTCCACAATCTTCTGTATAAAACACTGGTCTTTGTATTACACACATTGAAATCAAAATTAGCTACACGTTGTATATACACTTTACAGTTATATACAATTTTGCCATATCAGAGGTATCCATCTAACGTGACATTCCCCAATATCGCACACCCCCAACAGTTGCAGTGGTCAAGATATCACAGATCTTTGTCTACGCCTCGTGACACTCAGTCACTCATACACGTTGCTACATTGATGAGATGGTTAGAACCACCTAAAAATGGAAACGGAAAGAAACAGTTACTTAGTTTCGTCTAACCAAATTAGACCTGCAGGGCCTGCACATGTGAGGGGTCGCTGCCACCATGATGGATGAGCTACCTACGTGGAGGGAACAACCATTGCTAGAGCATTCGAGGTACATGCGTCGTATACGTCTTATCCCTAGACAAGGGACTTTCAGATAGCTCTAATCAGCCAATCATGTACACACCAATCACCAGTTGTACACGACAAGCACAGCGCTTTGAGCACATTTGATACTGCCATTCAGTGCCACAATCCTGAGCCAGCAAAACAAGGTCCAAACAGGAGGTCGCCAAAAAGGTCAGGGGAAACCACACCAAAAGGTGCCATGTCTAACAGACAGCATTTTCTTTGTTGAAATATGTAAACTTATTAATCAGATGATGTTATGTGTGGCAAGAGTGGTGAATCCATAATGATACTGAAAAAACTGCAGCACTGAACAATTCAAGATGCCCTTCTTATAAAACATATGAAGGAGGAGGGGGGTACCGCAACTCTAGTCTGCAGAACTGAAAAACACTTTTCGTTGTAGGATTAAACAACCAAGTTTTTTTCAACCACTAAGAATCTTTTTGCCTGTAACACAGCCCAGTGCTAAATATCCTTCACAACTGTCACGTTGAAGTGGCAAAAAAGCGTCTGTGGGCCTTACAGCAGTACCATGATATGATGCAAAGCTTGGTATCTGAGCTGGTCAGCACAGGCCAAAAGACAGTAATGTTAGATGACAGCTGCCATTAGGCTGAGGCATGCAACCATATACAGGCTTTTCATATCTTAGGCCCATTATGAGGCAGTCTTCATTCCACATTTGCGCCTGCACCAGTGTTTGACTACTGTATTTTGTTGGTGGGGCTATTTAAGAACGCGAAGAGAGAAAATAATTGCTTCCCATTTCTTAATTCAAAGGAGTGGTGGTGAATTTTTCAAACGTTGTAGTTTATGTGACATAGTTGTAATAATCACTTAAAAGAACCGTAATAATCACTTAATAGTTGAGCTTCATTTTAATGTCAATATTGGAGAGAATACAACTGTAAAGATTAACGAGTGCTGCTATTTATTTCGATTAAGTACTTACTTCCAGTGCATTCCAGTGTCCAAAGATGTCACCAAGCAACATGTCAATATTCCACAATCCAGTATCTTAAGGGATTGTATAATATTGTAATTGCATTTACATACCGCCTACTATCACTGGTGAGGAGTTGATGTGATTTGTGGCAAAGAGAAAGCTTCTCAGTTACCCTAGGGTGGCAAAATCCAGTGGTTAATGTTTGTTAGTCAATGGCATTAGTCCTGTACTTTCAAGGAAAGCACTCCATGCATTTACTCCAGTTTATCGTGACAGAATAAATAAGAGCTAGGAGTGAGCATTAGTGAAGCTGTACACAAATTCATGGCGATGGTTGATGGGCGGAGTAGATTGGCTACAAGCGATTAAGTACTGTCATGGTGCAGGAATATGGTTTCAAAGTGAAAGTTGAATTATGAAAGGTGTGGGAACTTCCAGAAATACAATACAAAATAAAACAGACAGTAATAATACAAAGTAAACTATACTCAGAAATGCGGTATGCATACATTGGAGGGAGAGGGTCATTCGATAGAAAGTAAAACAACCTACAATGGTAAGTCAAGTGGAATTTTTCAATTCAATAGGAGGATGTAAACATGTAGAAAAAAAAACATTTGCATGTGAGATATTGCATTGCAGCATTTGTATGGTGCTTACAACCAAGTGATTGTGCTCAAGAGATTATAGACATGAAAAGCACACTACACCAGGTGGGTGTGTGGTTGGAAGGTTTTTTTCTTTCCTAGAGCCTAAATTTCCATGGTGTGCATGACGACCACCAAGATGGGGCTACCGTGTTATGGGACCGAGTGTTTGGAGGTGTGATGTGTGTGGAAGTGTACGAAATAGACCTGCATTTCTATAGTTTTGGGTATGCTGGTAGCACGGATTAGCTCTGCAGGTCACTTTATTGTGTTGGTAATTTTTGTATGTTCTCAAATTCATTTCCTACGCTGGCTGAGGCAGAAGGTTGTTCCCGTTGAGACCTTAAGGATCTGAGGTAAGTTAACATATGTGGAGCAGGACTGAGTAGGCAGAGATCCGCACTACGGTTCTGTTTGATAACAAAATGTTGGTAGTCACAGTATGTGACACTCAGGACCTGCAGGGTGAACTCCAGATCCCAGCAACGTTTGGCAGATCTCTTCAGTCTTGCAGACCTGTCTAGTTAGTACTGAGAGGGTAGTTAGGTGAGCTGGTATAGTCTGTGTCCTAGCCCTCCAGTTGCAACAAGGTTTCCTCGCAATACTTCGACACTTCATACTTTCAATGCCCGTCACCTTGAAGATGAGGTAACAAGTCCTAAACTGGAATATATCACATCACATGGTGAAACCGATTATATCATATTGAAGCAGAGAGGTTCATCAGAAACACTAGAATTACTGTCCTCCACCTTTAAAAAAATGTAAATTGCGGTTCGATGTAGAGTGGGTTGGTCTTGGTGCTGGTGTCTTAGTAGGGAGTTGATGTCTCAAGGGAGCCTATCTCGTCTGTGTACAAGGAGGGGAGTTGTACCTGTGGCAGCGGCCAACCTACTTCTTCAACTGTTGGATATACCGAGGGTGAGGGGCTCCTACAGTCCAGTGGGTTGGATGTAGCCGGAAGGGACACCCAGTGGATAGGCTGGCCCAGGTGTGCTTATCCCTAGAGCCCAACAGCAGCTATCTCCGGTAGGGTGAGTAGCTGCATATCTGGTGGTCTCCAGGTTGAGAGGCAGAAGTTGACTTTAGCCCTTTTTCAGGCTTTAAATGGGTTAAACAAGCAGCACTCTTAACCTGTCATTCTTTATGCAGACACCAAGATGCCCTAAAGGATCTGTTTAAGCTGAAAGGAAAAGCCCTATTTGTCAGACGAACTGGATCCAATGGCAGTCATTGAAGTCGCAGACTAGGCAGCCTCTTGAGTCCATACATGTTTATCAAGTAGAAACTGGTTGCTGCGAGACACTATTTTGCAGAGAGAATCAGGCATGAAGTTGATCAAATCTATATGAAATGCTCAGAAACGCATTTTAAACCGAATACAATTCAATAGAATCTTTTTGGATCTAAAACAACTTAAAATTGTTTAACACAGAAACCCTAGGTGGCTCTTAAATAAAGCTCATTTCTAGTGTGCCCGATTTCTCAGGATTGTCGAGGCAACATTTGTAAATCAGTCCTCTGCAGCACATCACTCCAAAACGGGGCCTGCAGATATTCGAATTTTGAGCTGCCTGCAGCTGTGATAGTAGTGGGGGTGACACGGTGATTAGGTTACAGGGATTTAATGGTGGCCTAGGAATCACAGACCGATCAGCCTAAAGCAAGGCCGAATTTGAACCCAATACAAATTTACCAAGTAGACTCACTGTCTATGGAAACACCACTTGGCTTGTGAAGAGCACGGAGAAAATGAGGTGAATTTGCTGCAAATATAAACCAAATGCTCAGATAAGCCTTTTACACACAAGGTCATCAAATATAAACTATTTTAGTTAAAATGACATCCAACTTGTTTATCGAGGATTTCCAGGAGGTGAAATGAAATAAAGCGGTTTTCTGGTGTACCTAACTCCTCAGATTCAGGAAGGCAAAGTTTGTAGTGCTGCAGTCTGCAGCGGGTCACCATTCAAAAATCGGGCCTAGAAGGCAGGGGTGGGCAGAATATTCTGTTCCACCCGTGGAATTTTGTTTCTGGTCAAATTCCGCCAATCGCACGAGGAGGATTTTTTTCCTCACACAAGGCTCCAGCACAGTAAGTTGGCGAGTGAGATTTGGCGAACCCTAATGTGATATCCGGTCACTAGAAGGACACGCGGTGAGATTTTTTCTAACGTGAGCGGTCAGACGGCTACCGCTCAAGTAGAAAATCTACTTGAGGAGCAGCAAAATCCACTCTCGTAGCTGCGCCTTCATTTGCACCACATGGTGCAGTTCGTGCTGCTTTTACAGTGTGAAATGTGCTACCAGTTCCAAATCGCAGCAAGAGCAGCACAAAGTACCTATTTCCACATATTGGCAGAGCTCTGTGGAATTTCGCAGTTTTTATGTAGCTCTACGGAATTTTGTGAAGACAAATTCTGCGAATTCCGCCCACCCTACTAAAAGGATTAAACTTTCACGCTGGCTGTGGGAGGATGGGTGGGTGGAGTTTACAATTTTAATAGGGGTGGGGAGATCACTACAGGGGTTTTTGGAATGACAAACATGCATTGGCAAAGCTAAGAGACTCACCTGCAGGACCTATTAGTTTTGCCACTGCTTTTTGGTGAGGAAGCAAAGCACTGGGGGAAAAGGCAAAAAAAAAAAAGGTGCACAGGGTAACGGCTGATGGTGGTGGTTACAGCACTACTTTGGAGCTCAATATTATGCTTCACGATGCATACTTGCAGCGGCATGCCACGAGCGCCATATGCTTAGCTTTTTTATATATTAACTGATACAGCATGGCAGGTGCCAATTGAAACAGTAAATGAATAAATTAAGAGCTTGAGTGCAAAATTCAAAAAAGAACCACAGAGTTGGAGGGCCATGGAGGAGTTGGGAGGAGGAAGCCACACACTATGGAAACACGATGGTCAGAATGATAAGGAGCATAGGGGGGCATGGAAGAAGCACAGGAGAAGGTGAGCAGAACATGCGAGGAAGAGCAACACAGGGATTCAGGGAAAAAAAAAAAGGAGGATGAATGCAACGGGGGGGGGGGGGCAAAGTTGGAGAAATACAAGAAAGAAAGCAGCACACGTGAGAGCAACACAAATGCTGGGGGTTGGGCATATGAGAGGGGAGACTACTAGAGGGAGAGATATGGAAAAACATGCATTTTCAGTACTTAACCAAAAACTAAATAGTTCTCTATATGTAAGCAGTGGAAGAATACAGATCGTAAAGAGCATACCCTGCAAGGGGGAAACAAGATTTGCAAGATCTAAAAAGGAAAGCCACTGAATAAGGAGCCAACGAGTGATAAACCGAACCAATGGTAAGCAATGGGCGGGCTGTAAGCCTATAATAGGTCTTTCACAACCAGACAGGGAGAGACCTACAAACTGGCAGAGGAAAAACAAATGCAGGGCTCCGAGCTAGAATACCATGTTGGTATCGATACGATTGGAAATGAGGTATCGCGCATCAACACTGCATTCGCTCACTTCCTGCAAGTTAATTTGTGAGCAGATTTGCACAATTCCTTGTAACCTTTGACGTTATGCCACTTGCTAATAGACCCTGGATGTGAGCTCTACCTGCCCCAACTAACACGTGGTCAGAGAGCATGAGGCGCATGCGCAGTTTTGTCACTGTTCTTCAAACTAGGGTTGAGAAGCTCATCCGGAAAACACGCCAGCCTGCCTTTCAGTGGAAAAAGGATCAATTTGGACATGCTAAATATGTAACCATATCGTTTAAACTTCGGTTCCTTTGGGAAGAGCAAACGTGGTGCAATAACAGCGAAAGTCTACAAAAAGGAGCAGTATTCAAAGTTAATTGCTAGGCCTAACGTGTCATTTCCTATTTAGCAGTATTATAGCACCAAATGAAATAACTGAAAATATTCAACAAAACCACCCACAGCAGAGCGCAGTTGGTTAGAGTACAAAAGGGCACCGCGGTTGTAGTAAGATGCGGGGGGAGGGGCAGCACGGGTCGGGTCGGTCTGATGACAATCAGAGGATGCTGGCACATCATCCCTCTACAGTGCAGCTGCCAAAGAAGAGTTGAAAAGGAGGTCACTCCGGCAGGATGCTGCAGAGCGCCTCGGGCGGAGTTACAGATTAAACAGACCTCGAGGGAACCTCTGGAACCCAACAGAAATGCCATTTATAATTTCAAGCACTTTAGGGAGCAAATGTTGTAAAATATAGCCCAGAAGCAAAGAACAGAAAACAAAGAGACGATTCCAGCCAGCAGGTAAAAACGTGTTTTTTTCACAAATCATTCGCATTGACATTTTCATGAAACTTAATAAAAAAATAATTTCAACACAAGAATACAACTAAATGCTTCATTAGATATGGTTTAGTGGCAAATGTAACTATTAAGAAACCTAGGTTTCAATCATAGCTCCAGCACTTCACTGAAAATCGTGTGTTTCAGGAAAAATCATTTTAGTCTACCTATGGCTAAATCTCGAAATAAATGTAAAATGTAATGCAACTGTAAATATGTCAAAATACATGTAAAGGTAAAACGCAAATGCGTAAACCAAGCCCAATGCATGTACTGTGCTCTATAGCTACCAAGCTAGGTTGGCACTTTATAACTATCTACACGTACATGGCTCGTAGCAGCTACGAGTGGTGAAAAAGCATTCCTTCATCTGCTCCCCCGTCAAAAAAATAGTGTTATGGTACCTTCCATGGGCCATTGTACAGCGTGTGTTTAGTCAGAATGTTCATTTCTCTCCAAATGTTCATTTCTCTCCAGCAAATAACCTTAATGACCCAGAAGCAGGAGTGTTTTTTAGGGGGTGGGTGTGGGGGGGGGGGGGGGGGGGGGGGTTCTGCCCCTATTGACTGGTACCTCGTACATGTTGTATTATCTTGGGTGCAAAGATGGTTACTAAAAAGTTGCCCCCAGCAGCCTGTTTGGGATGAAAGCAGATTTATTTCTCATACACCTATTAAAAAAAAGCGAATGCACAAAAAGCCGTCTTGCTGGTGATTCCTTGCACAACCAGCCTTCATGCAGTGTCGGGAAACTCGAACGGTCGAACCCCCATCACATCTGCTGCAAAAGAATTACATACCACCTTTAAACGAAATCCTGTCTCCAATATGGGAAGGCTGTTTTTTGCCGGCATTCCTGCAGACATTAGACCCCATATAGTGCTTGAGATTAATAAATGCGGTCAAGATTTTTCAAATCGTTATTAATAGAGCTTGCACATCTTCCTTTGTAGTCCTTGAAAAATCTATACATTTAGAGTAAACAAGGACTTATTTGTGGCCCTTAGGGAAACCATACGTACACAATTAAGAGTTTCAAACAAAATGACAACATTTTAAAAACTGGCCAAAATCTAAGATACGATTCCATCCACATGGAGAGCAATTACATTTTCTTCTTGCCTTCCCGACATTATGTACTTCCAAACAGCAACGTTATCCCTTGGAATGTGGATGGAATACAACACCCTGGCAGGGAGCGGAGAAAGCCCACAGCCTCAGATGATAAAGGTGCAGATTGTGGTCCGACGTTTGAGAATAATATCAATGCGCTGCAGCAGCATTTACTAATGTCTGCAGTTTCAACATTTGCATAAAAAGAAATACTATTTTGGCACGATTAAAACGTTTACTAAGAAAAATGGCCAATACTGGGACAGGTGTAGTATTTATTTTCACCCTTTAATCTCGCTTGCGAAGGAAACACAACTCAAGTCCTTGAAGCTAAGAGGCCTGAAGTGTGCTTGCATGGGATATTTATCACGGTCAATTGTAACCGTGGTAATGAATGGTATACGGTCATTGAGGGACATTTATAGCACTCAGTCTTTTGACTCCTTGCACTGTGTGCACACACAACATTCCTTTAAAAAAAGGCATTTAATACGAAATGACTTTACTCTTCTTCATTTAGCTACTGAAGGGAACTGCAATTCTTAAAGATATAAAACCACCTTGCTTTCAATCCATGCTTGAAAAGCAGGGAGCCGATTCACCATTTATATAATGCCTAAAGCAATATACACTACTTTTCAAGTGAGTCAAACATTCGCTTTTTTGGTTAAATTATTCTGCATGGAGGGAAGAGACAACATTTCAGTTTATCTGTATTCCTTCATTTCATGATATACATCTGAAAACATACGCATATGGAGAGAGTTTAGTAGGCGTATTTTACAGTCACGGAATATACGTGATTGAAGTGTGATGCACTGTATTTTAATATTAGGGTAGATCTTATGATTTAAAGGTGAACATGGCTATTACAAACTTCAGCAGAGTTTTTTGTAACATGATATATTCAGATAAAATGTTGATCACTGCAAAAGGACAGGGGTGAATAGTGAGTGTGGGCAATTTTAAGACATCTGAATGTGGCTAAATAATGACAAAAATATTGTATTTACTCCAAAGTTCAGAATTTCCAAAAATGGAGCAAAGTTTAGATAAACTGGGTACACTGATGTCTAACACACGGCTGGTGTACATGCCTAAATTAATAAGTGCAAAAAACAAAGGGAGGGAAGGTAGATTAAAATAACTATGCGCCTGAGCACTTGCTTCCCAAACGAGCATTTGAAAAGCATAGAGGTCTCGCCTACATGAGAGCTATTGGCTTTGGCAATGTGTTTTAGCCATGTTATACTCAAATGTGGCTGCTGTTCAGTATCACTAAGAGTTAGTGGGGTAGGGTAGATTGGCATAAAGTGGAGTGGGAAACAATGGAGTAGGGTAGATTGGGGATGACGGGAGCGGGAGAGTTGGGTAGATTAGCTTGGTAAATTGGAGTTGGGGCACATAGGATATGGGGCAGATTAGAGATGGGGCAGATTGGGTCAATTATAGTAGGATATAATGGAATAGACTGGGGTAGATTTGAGTGGCTAGATTGGAGTGGAGTGAATTGGAGTGAGGTCGTTTGATGTGGGTGGGGTAGATTGGGGTGAAAGAATGGGGTGGATTGAAGTGGAATGGAGAAGATTGGGATGGGGCAAATTGGAACGGACTGGGGTAGATTGGAGTGGAGTGGGGTAGGGTAGAGTGGGTAAGAGTGGAGTGCAGTGGTTTGGATTAGACTAGAGAGGGGTACAGTGGAGTGTGGTAGAATGGAGTAGGGAGGAGTGGTAGATTAGAGTGGAGTGGGGTAGATTGGAGGGGGATACATTGTTTGGATTATGGTAGGGTAGATTGGAGTGAAGGGGGTAGACTGGAATGGAATGAGGTAGATTGGCGTGAGAGTTAAGAGTGGGATACTTTGGAGTGGGGTAGATTGAGATGGGGTGGGGTAGACTGGAGTGGGAAATAGTGGAGATGGGTAGACTGGAATGGAGAGGAGTAGATTGGAGTGGAATGGGGTAGATTAGGGTGGAGTTGGATGGATTGTGTGGTTTATGGTAGGGTAGACTGAAGTGAAGGTTAGATTGGAATGGAGCAGGGTAGATTGGAGTTAGAAAGGAGTGGGTCAGTTTGGATTGGGGTGGGTTTGAGGGAAGCGGGGTGGATTTGAGGAAAGCGGGGTGGATTGGGACAGGGTAGATTGGGTTAGGGTGGGTTAGACTGGATTAGGGTGGGGTTGAGCAGACTGAGATAGGTTGGAGTGGGTGGAATGGAAGGGGTAGTCTGGAGTGGAGTCTGGTGGGGTCAGGTAGACTGGATTGAGTTAGATTGGAATGGAGTGGGATAGATTTGAGGTGCATGTGGTAGTGTGGAGTTGGGTAGAGTGGAATGGAGTGTGGTAGGCGGGGGATAGAGTGAGGTAGATTGGGTGGATTGGAGTGGGTAGATTGGGGTAGAGTGAAGAAGGTAGATTGGAGTGAGGTTGCATGCATAGGAGTGGCGTCAAGAGTGGGATGGGAAGGGGTGTAGTGGGGTAGATAGGGTGGAGTGAGGTGGATTAAGTAGGGTAGACTGCAATGGAGTTGGGTAGATTGAAGTGAGGTAGATTGGAGTGGGTTGCAGTGTGATAGAGTGAAGAGGGGTATATAGTGTGGACTAGAGTGTGGTAGATTGGAGTGGGGTAGAATGTGGTAGACTGGAGTGGGGTAGAGTGGAGATGAGTTAAATAATGTGCCCTTGCTTTTGGAGTGGGGCAAATTGGAATCTAGTGGGGCAAATTGAACTGGGGTAGACTGGAGTTGAGTTGGGTAGACTCGAGTGAAGTCTGGTATGTTGGAGTGGAAGGGAGGTGGACTGCGGTAAAATTGGAGTGGGGTAGAATAGAGTGGGGTTGATTGGGTTAGATTGAGTGAAGTAGGTTAGAGTGTGGTAGATTGGAGTGGGGAAGGGTAGAATGGGGTGAGGCGGGGCAGATTGGAGTGGGGCTGGGCAGATTGGGTGTAATGGAGCTGGGTAGATTTGAGTGAAATCGATTGGGGTAGAGTGGACTGGGGTAGAGTGGAGTGGCATGTTGTGTAGTGGAGTGAGTGGCGTAAATTGAAATAGCATGTAGTGGTGTGGCATGTCGCAGAGGATCTGAAGAATGGAGGGGCGTAAAGTGCAGTGGCAAGTCATGGAGTGGTGTGGCATAGAGTGAAAGGGCAAGGAGTGGAGTGGCGCAGTGTAAAGTATGCATGGTGTGGTAGTGTACTGCCATTACAGACAACAGGTTTTTTATTGCAATGACCATTACATTTGCATCGAAATATGGTTTCACTGCACACAAACTATAATGTGTGCAAATGTCATCCCCTAGTTTATTGATGTGTTTTGATCGTATTCAAATATTTGTTTCCACAAATGTTCTTCATTTGTACCAATTCTGAAATATTTTGAAACATCAGCATAGTTCATTTTTTTTGTTGGGTGCTAGAAAAAACCCACTACTCTCTTGTCTCCCATGCAGACTCAACGGGATTGTCACATAAACTCTCACACTTTGAAATCAGTGAAAGAAAAATAAACACCGAGCTCCCTGGAAGATAGAGAATGAAATTGGACCTCTGTCTTTGAATGCACAAGAAACGTGACAAGATAAGAATACGATTTTAAGACCTATTTACAGAGAGAAAGTTTGTGGCAAAATACAGTAAACATGGTTTGGGCAATGTGAGGGACGAACTCAAGCTGGATAGCCTAAAGTAAATAAAGCCAGCAAACAAAGGCAGAAAATTTGAGTTACAAACCACAAAGCCAATAGTAAGCAACGGGTGAATGCATTCCTAGGTCAAATTTCTGAAAGGCCAAAAGATATTTAACAAAGCAGACTGCTGCCTGCGGGGGGGAAAAACAACCTGAAGCTAATCATCTTACAATTGTTTGGAAACTAGGCTACATAGGATGAGACCGCCACAACAGACTATAGACCACCTTCTCTCCAGGCACCTTGAACACAAATATGTGCCTATCTAGTTGCCTACTGTTTTGGGGGAGCTTGGGTGACCAAGTAATAACTCTATCCTTTTCTGAACTATATTTTTACAGTTAACACTATTAATTTTTTAATAAAACTACACCTGCAATGCTAACACAGTGACCTAACAAGATCATGGGTCTTTATGCAAGTAAGCACAATGGATCCTTCAGCCAGGTTGACGCCTAATGTCTCAGTTGCCCCTCCAACGGGACTTTGGTCCTAGACTCAACATGCTTTACCCTGGGCTTGGATGATCCTTGCACTCCTTGCACTTGCAACTGTTAAACAACCATAAACCACATTGCAGCTCTTGCTCCCACTTCTCGCCTCAAACAAGAGGACAGTGACTGCCCACAGCACTGGAGACTGGGGAACACGGAAACTGGTGGCGGAGTCCTGCCATCGATTGCTCTGAGCCAGTAATGTGATTTGAGCATAAACACACAGAAATGAGCTGGTGGGATTCCACCCCAACACAAGAAACCTTCAGAAGAATGGGGCCAAATAACTTCTTTTACAGGGAGTTTCAGGTACTGATTTAATGTCTACTAAGTGAAACCAATATACTACTGGGATGAGTGGTGGTAGGCAAGTCTCCCCTCTTTCCAAATCTCCAAGCTTTTAAAAAATGATGTAAGGGGGCAACAAAGAAATGAAAGTGATAACGTTAGAGATCCTTCCAGCGCTTCCAGTGAAGGATAGTGAGTAGGATCCCTCCCTCTTGAATCTAGGGCTCTCAAGGAGTAGTGTGTCCAAGCTACGCAGGGAGAGGCTGCCTCCAGAGAAGGGGAGTTTGCAGACCAGGTACTTAGGTGCCTAAAAACGAAGTGCTTTGTGAGTAATGCAAGCCACTCCCATGCTTCCATTAAGAGCCTTTTGAGGGCAATCAATAATAGAGAAACGTGATCAAAGCAAGGGAAATCCGAGATAGCCTTGCAGCTGCACTAAGCGTGGTCATTCTTATGGAGGTTCCAGCATGACGGTTAGAATCAAGTTACCGTAGTCAAGACAAGAGGTTACAAGCCTGGGAGACATTTTGGAAGTCAAGTGGCAGGATGAAAGGTTTCTCCGAGTTGGTATAAGGAGCTTTTGGCCATGGAGTGGATATGGGTAAGCATGATTGCTTTTATCAAGTGTCATTCCAAGGGATGTGGTTCAGTCAATGATTTTTAGGAATGCAACTGAGTGCATAAAGGAATCTTAAACAGTCTTCAATTTGGGGAACATGGTGCACTAAAGAAACTAGCAGGAATGCGGTCGTTAGAGGGTTTAAGTTAATGTGATTGATAGATAACCAGGACTGAATATTTTTTTAGAGTGCCATTTAAATTAAGTACATGATCTAGAGAGTAGATTTTTAGGTAAAGCTGTGTGTCATCTGCATACAGATGAGATGTAATATTAGCTTTTCGGAGTATCAGTGTAAGGGGTTTCATATAGTGGTAGAAGAGTATTGGGCAAAAGAATAAATCCATGTGGAACCCTGTTAGATCTGGGGGTCTCTAGTTGGCAATGGTATTCACCTTTGTCCAAATAGGGACCCTTACTTCTAAGTCAGGATAAGGAGATTACACTCCTTAATAACCCCTGCTCACCCCCTTGGTAGCAGACCGGCTTATCTCAGAGGAAGTGTGTTCATCATTTGTGAATATACACAGTAATACCGTAAAAACACTACAAATTGACAACACAGGTTTTATGAAAATAAGTATTCTTTATATAGGCTTAAACACAAGACCACAAACTACAAAAATCCACAATACTACACTTAAGATGGTTTTTAAGATGATAAAAGTTACTTAGTTCAAGTTGATGATAAATGCGACAAAGTTCTCAACAAAGTACCTGGATGCATAACGCAAAATAAACAAAAGGCTCGCAATAGGGGAGATGCGTCGGTTCCGTGATCCGGGGGAAATGATGCGTCGTGCCTCAATGCTTGCGCAGAGTAGGGGATGCGTCGTGATCCTTACCAGCGCGGTGTTGATGCGTAGATTCTCGGCCTGCGGGCCCGTTGCAGTGTGCACGATGGCGTTGCGATGAGAGAAGATGGCGCCCTTGATGCGACGATGTGTAGATGCCCCGGCAGCCTTGCGACAACTGTACTTTGAGCCGAAACAGGCCCTGCGACACGCTTCTCCGGTGATGCGATGGCGACTCTCTCGATGGCGTCACGCTTCTCCAGCGATGCAACAGCAGGCAGCTTCGATGAACACACTCTTCCAGGGAGATGTGGCGAAGACACGCTTCTCCGGCGATGTGACAATTTCAGCTGTGGCATGCTTCCTCTTGGTGCGTTGCGCTTCCAGCTCCCAGCGACACGCAAGTGTCTGGAGTTGAGAATTCCCAGCAAGGAAATTCAGGGGGGGAGCGGGAGATGAAGTCTTTTGTCGCTGAGACTTCAGCAGGAGGCAAGCACAGTTCTAGCCCTTGGAGAATATTCTGTAGATGATGAAAGTCCTTAAAAATGTCCTTCTCCTTTCCTTGGCAATGAAGCAACCACTGCCGGCCAACCCAGCAAACAGCACACTGGCAGAGGGGCAGTCAAACTTCTGCAGTTTCCTTGGTTCTTCTCCTTGGCAAAAGGTTTCTTGTTCCAGAATTGATCTAATTTCTTGGGATCAGGGTCTCAATATTGATACCCCAAAATCCTTTGTTCTCTGAAGGCAGAGAGGCCTCTGCCTAGTCCAAACCAGTTCCTGAGCACTCTGTGTACATGACTCTCTCCTTCCTTTCACTGTGCAGGGCAGAGACATTAGCCGCCCCACAGGAGGTGAAGCCAGCGGAGGGGAGGCACAGCTCTGGAGCCCTTTATTGACAAGATTCCTTCTCTCCTTTCACAGTGCAGGGCAGAGACATCAGACAAGCCACAGGAGGTGGAGCCAGCATTGTAAAGGGAAGGCCCAGCCCTATTCAGGTCCCAGGTGCAACTCCTCCCTCCCATCTAGATGCAGATCTCTCTATTCACCACTGGGCTGCCCCAGCCTGTCTCCTGGAATCCCCCAGCCCTGTCACTCACAAACCCAGACAAGAAATACACAACCTAGCAGAGGCAGGCCTGGACAGGTAGACCAGCAAAAACCTACTTTCTAAAAGTGGTATTTTCAAACAGAGGATATTAAAACCAACTTTACTAAAAGATGTATTTTATCATTCTGAGTTCAGGCATACTAAATTCGAAATTATACTATGTTCCCTGAGTCAGTTAGGATTATAAGAATGTAATAATCTAACTGCCCATTCTAGCCTATGGAGAACAGGTAGCCTTGCAATAGTGAAAAACGAAAATGGCTGTAGTTCACTATTAGGACATGAGACACACACCAGAGCATGTCCTACCTTATGCTTGCAATGCACCGTGCCCTTGGGCCTACCATAGGGTGTCTAACATGAAGCAAAGGGGAGGTTTAGGGACTGGCAAGTGGGTGCACTTGCCAAGTCGACATTGTAGTACTAGACTGCACACAGGCCTTGCAATGGCAGGCCTGAGACACACTTTACAAGCTGCTTCTGTGGATGGCACAGCCAGTGCTGCAAGCCCACCAGCAGCATTTGATCTACAAGCCCTGGGCACACATGGTGCACTGTACTAGGGACCGACAGGTAAATCAAATAACCCAATCATGGAATCACCAATTAGTACATCAATTTAACATAGGGAGCACTTGCACTGTGGCACTGAATAGCAGTGGCCCAAAGCATATAACCAGCAATAACTTATCAAAACAGAGGAGGCAATCCGTCAAAATGGAAGGGAGACTCACACCAATGATGCCAGGTCTAACAAACCCCATGATTGACCTGGGCAGGGGTTGACAAGGAGTTCATTAGTTGAACTTGTCAGCAGCCGTTATTGAGATGAGGAAACCCAGTAAATCAATTCCCATGTGTGATTGAGAAGAAAGTTGTGCTTGATGTGAGAAGTTGGCCCGATATGCAGCGTTCGCTATTCTAGCGACCGCTATGTATCGTTCCAAACGACCCTTATGGTGTTTGGTTGTAAGTCAACCTATAGACCAGCTATCCTAGTAGCGTGGATACGAGCAGTCTAAGGCTAAAGACTCGAGAGGGCGCGTTAAGCCAGCTGTTATACCATCACATACCCCTTGAACATCAAGTGAAAGGACTCCACACAAGTGTTATGAAAATAAACAGTATATTTATTAAGAATCACAACAGCCCTGTACTCTTTATGAGGACAGGGTACTAAGCACAAACCAAATCTCTTAGGAAAATACTTCAAGTGCACAATTAAAAACAAGTGTCCGGAGACACAGAAAGTTTAGTGGTCTCGGGCGGACCCGATAAGGCAAGTCGGAAGCGAGGGACTCAGGACCCTAGAGTAAGGAGGCTATGCAGGCACCGAAATGCCGAAGTTACCTAGCCACGAGGGCTGCGGCTGCACAAGTCTTACAGGCGTCGGGGGTCTTCGCTGACGAGCCAGGAGCCGGAAGAAAAGGAGTTGCTGGCCAGCGACCAGTGATGAATAGTGCGTAGAGATCCAAGCCTGGATCAGAGATCGTTGATACCTGAAAGCAGAGGGGACCAAGTTCGTACTACTAGCCAGTAGTCAGAGGGTACCAGGAGGGCACCGGTTGGCCGTCACCTCGACCAGGTGAGTGGGCGACGCTAGGCTCTGCAGTCTCACGGACCAGGAGGCGTTGTCGGCGACCAGGATGGAGGTGCGAGCTGTCCCACGAAGGATGATGCTGTCGGCGTCGCTGGGCCCAGGATTGGGGCAACAAGCCTTGGCAGATCTCAGGGCCACGTGGTAGGCCTAAGATGGCGTCTTGAAGGGACCAGGAGGGTCCGGGGTGCTCCTCTCGGAAAAAGGGAGCAAGGGCCGATCTGGAGCAACCAGACCAGCAGAGTTGTTTGTCGGTCGTCGTCAAGGAAGGGCACAAGCCAGCGGCTAGTGACCAGACAACGTGCTGAGCAGCGAGCAGAAGGGCCCCACGCAGATCGTGGAGATGCTGGGAGACTGCACTTCGGTGCTGGAGCTGCTCAGGGTCGGGGCTTCTCGGACCCCAGAGCACTCACCAGAGAATTGCTTCGATGGTCGTGCTGGTTAAGAGTGTGCAGGTTCTGATGATGGCCGGTCCCTCGAGGTCTCGTCGCACCCACAGATCACAGCTGAGCTGATGACGGGGGTAGAGGTCAGAGGTGCCAGGGAAGCTGGTTCTCGTCGAGCTGGGCCGTCGGATTCCTTGAGGAAGGACTTACAGCAAACCGCAGAGTTCTTAGATGGTGCCCGCTGATGCAGGGTGACTACTCCTTAGTCACAAGGGAGAAATCTTGAGAAGAGTCTCGAATGTCCTTTCGTAGAAAGTAGTTCTTGATTCAAAGATGATCTAATTTGGAAGGGTCCCCGCTCCGGCCTTTATTCTAAAGAAAGGGGTGGGTACATGACTAGGTCCTGCCCTAAGGGTGGGACCAGGAAGGGGGGTAGTTACACCCCTCTCCCCTGCCGGACTTTCCCCAGGCCAGGGCTGGTGCCCCTGGAACTGGTTCTAACCGGCAGATGCGTAGTGAGCACCGGGGTGCCACTCCGCAGTCACCTTCTCGCAAAAGCCCTACCTACCCAGAATACACAAACCCTGTCTGGGACGGTGCGAACATCGCCCTCGACAGGAAACCCTTTGTCCAAGCGCTCCTCGCTGGAAGGACTCCCAGCAGCAGGAGGTCAGACTCGTGTCTGTGGTGGCAGCATCCATTTTGTGGAGCTGAGGCTTTAGTTAACTTTAACCGGGGTTCACAGTTACGTACATGTCGTGTCCCTCTAGAAGGGCGGAATGCCAACCTCGTCGCCAGAATTGGTGAGAGGGCAGCATCCCGATTCGTATGACACCTTACTCGACATGCCTTGATAACGCGACACCGAAATTACCGATGTGGTACGCGTTATCATGGAACAGCCATTGGGTCTTGATTCCGCAAGCTGCAACCGGGCTCGGCTCGAGCCAGAACCTAGTTCACACGAGCCCACGCACTCTGCCTTCAGGATTGTCAAGGCCTGCCATAGGAGTGACTGATAGGAACTCGGGGGTCCATTGTATGGTTAGATATAGTGTTACTATACCTAAAGCAAAGGGTGATTACACGACTTTGCCCCAGCTGTCATGCAGCCAGTTGTGTCAAATTTAGGAGGCCAGCCAGGGGTGGCATAATACATGCTGCAGCCCCTGGCGGCCCTGGGTACACCTATGCCCTGCGTTACGGGGTCTGATAAGGTGGCCCAGTACCAATTGGTAAATGCACCTAGGGTACATATCGTAATTTAGAAAGAGAACAGCCAGGCTGTGGGTCTGATTGGCAGGCCCACAGCCAGAGAAAGTCGTAAACCAGTGAAACAAAAGCAAAAATCTGGGTGATCATAGGATTGCAGACCCTACTCTCCTACACTTGACTGTTGAAGGGTGAGGAAAGCACAAGAACAAGTGGGCAAGATTTCCCTTTGTCAAGAATGCAGAGTGCCTTGCGTTATATTAAGAATGGCAGTTTCCCTACTGCACCCACCTCTGAAACCAGACTGGAATTTGTCTAGTAAGTCAAAGTCTACAATGTGCTGACTGAGTTGAGATAGCACACATTTTCTAGTTCTTTGGTCAGGAAAGGAAGGTTGGTCCCAGGGTGGAAGATGTTAAAGTCTTTTGGGTCAGCTTAATTTTTCTTGAGGAGTACAGTAACCTGGCCTGATTACAGGCAGGTTGGCACTGCACACCTTCTGAAGCAGAGGAGTTGATTTTGAAGTCCATAAAGGGAAGAAAAGGAGACTGATCTTTTTGATTAGGGAGGAAAAGACGGGAGAAGTGGGCAGAGTGTTTCACAGTAGATGATTTAGGCGAGGTTGGCTTCAGTAAGCAAACTAAATTCATTCCATATGCCATTTTAGGGGTTTTACTGGCAAGGGAGTAGAGTCTACTGGCTTGTCGGTGTAGTTAGAGAGCCATGCACAGATATAGAAATCGGGAGAATATCTGCAGATTTATTAGTCAGACACTTTTCTATCTTGAGATGGTCATTGAAAAAATGAGAGAACTCCTCACATCTCTCAAAATGTGTACTCTAGAACAGTGTGTTGTCTGATGATGCTAGAAAGGCAGCTTCGCAGCCTTTAGCCTGGTCTAGTTGGGATTAGAGAAAGGTGGATTTTGCTTTGAAAATGGGCTTTTTGTACTGGTTTATTTTGTATTGCAGCAGGGATAGATGGAGGATTGTAGATTCAAATCACCATCTTCTTTTCATCACTCTGAACTGGCTCCTCTCTTTATGGAGAACCTTGTTGTACCATGAGCAGGAGAGATTTTCTTCTTTACCTTTGCATCTTTAATTTCAGTGTTGAAATGTCTTGGAATATATTGGACATGGTAGAATTGTAGAAGTTAGTTAAGTGGGACCCGTAGCCACTATGCTACTGGATTGAAGCTAGCCAGGCTGATGAGGGGCAATACATCGAAACCGGTCTCAGGATGCTTGTTTTCAGGTCCAGTTCTGGCTGGACTGTTTCCATGAGGAACAGTGTCATGACCGGTTTGCATATGGCTAGGTCCAAACTAGGGTGGCATGATGAGCAAAAGAACAATGGATGTAACTGAAATCTGTAACTGGGTGAATGTTTGACAATGTTCAGCATTCCGTCCATCATCTTTGTGTGTTGCTATAGTCACCCTAAGTAGGAAGGCTATGCCCACAAATTGGGTCCTGTGCTCACTATGCTATGGATTCAAGCAAGCCTGGCTGATAAGGGGAGACACCCTGAAAAGGTCCCAGGAAGCTGGTTTTCCGATCCACAGAGAACTTGGCTTGGCAGTGGAGACTGGACTGTTCCCATGGGAAGACGGGTCAAGACTGATTTGCGTATGGCTGGGTCAAAACTGAGTTGGCAAGGTGAGCAAAATAACTGTCAAACATTCACCCCCGTCACAGATCTCGGTTAAATCAACAATATTCAGCATTCTGTCCATCATCTTTTTGTGTTGCTAACTTTGTAAAAAGGCATTTTCAAAACTGCAATTTAGAATTTGGCTTTACTGGAAGAGGATTTTTCATTACAATTCCAAAGTCAACAAACAAACTGGTTTCATGCTCCCATTTCGAAGTTACAGCTTATTAAATGTAATAAAGAAACTTAAATGTTTAACTATGAGAAAGGTAGGCCTTGCAGTTTTTACAATGCCATATATAAACCAAAGAGTGCCCCCTTCTCACCTTACTTACAGTCTGACTTTTAAGGCGACCGAATAAACACATTCATTAAATCCAGTCTAGTATATTTATTTATACTGCATAAACTATAAAATGATGAATTGTTAGGTTTTGTTGGATGTCTTTAAGTTTTTGAGTTGTTTGTGAATATACATTTTTTTGTACATGTTTTTCTTAGATTGAAAAATGTATTTTGCTAAATAAGAATGTTAACAATTTTTGATATGTGTATCCTTCTCTGTCAATTGAATTTTTTTTTTCTAAAAAACAAATAAGTAGAAAGTATAAATAAATATACTAGACTGGATTTAATGAATGTGTTTATTCGGTCGCCTTAAAAGTCAGACTGTAAGTAAGGTGAGAAGGGGGCACTCTTTGGTTTATATATTGTATAACGGTCCAGCCCTCCCTCAGCCCCACCACGGACCTAACTCCCTTTTTTCGGTTTTTACAATGCCAGCACATATAAAACTTAAAAGCACAAGTCCAACTTTTTAAATACACTGCATACTACACTTGGGGCTGTCCAGGGCCTAGCATAGGGGTGACATATGGTGGTAGTCAAAATGGGGTGTGGACTTGCTGAGAGGGGGGGGGGGGGCAAGGCTCTGGTGGAGTTTAGTAAAGTCACAAGATTAAGAAAGGCGTGTCAAAAATATTGAGGCTATGGCCTGATGATTGTATCAGGATGTTGCCATTGTTGTAGATAGCTAGATAGATATCAAGGCTTCAGCTCCAAGGCTGGATGCGGGGGAGGTGGAGTGCTTGAGATCCTAAGGTGCATTCATAGTTTTGGCCACATACGTGTGATTGGTGTAAAGCTTTTTCCATCCAGGTGGTGCAGTTTGAGTAAAAAATGACATCATTTTGAGTGATTCTTTAACACAGAAGTATAAGTCTGACATGAGGGTTTCTGGTAAATCCTTAAATTGTCTGCATTTGTTGTTTTTCAAAGCTTATTTGAATAGAGTGGGTGGGTAGATATTGCAAAAGTATGTACTGGCCTATTGCATCTGGTCGAATCCATTGGTCAATTGCAAGTAGCTGGAGAATAAAGACTAGTCTGGTCGGTCTATGTGGACCCGGTCAGTTATGTTGTATATGGTCTTATAGGACAATTTAATGACTGAAGCTCAGTTTCAGAAATGTCATCTGGCTTAGTGTCATGGTCGAAACATTAGCATGAGGCAGAAGATTATCTTATGCCTTAGAAGTAGTGTTACAATTACTGGGAAGTCCTTAGAGTTCCAAATGTTTTAATCAGAGGAGGGAGGGGTCAGAAGTGTATCTACAGTGCAAGTGCAGTCTAGCACATGCCTCCTTTACCTTACAAAAATCGAAATGTCCTTTTCACAACAATAAACAACTATGGCACAGTTTTAGACCAGAGTAAAAGGACATGAATCAAGTTTTAAACTAGAGCACCCTTCTCTGATTTTACACACACACTTTCTAAACAATGACTCCGCCTTTATATTTTCATTTTGTTTCTAGCAATTAAAGTCTTACAATGAACAAATGACAATAGCATCTTGAATAGCGGCAATGAGTATTATGGCCCAACACAATGCTCTAAGCGTACAGTGAGACAATGAAGGCACAAATAAATAGAAAAAGCAGTCAAAGCAAAAGGACCACAGGCTAATGTTACTTATCCCAATGTAACCCTTTCAAGCTGGCCCTTAAACAAGAAAACAAGGTGATTTGCCAGGAAGGGAGTGACAATTCAATCTATGTTTCAAAGTTTGCTACATTTTTAGCAATGCCCATAATTGCCAAAATGAAACTAACTGGCTGAATCATGACACACAACAGATTTCTCCTTATTGGTTAATTTTTCATCAGATTTAGAGAACATAGCTGTTGACACCAACCCTTTTCCATTTACTTTTTTAAATTAATGGATTCCAAAAACAAACTATTTTAAATACTACTATAAATTGTAAGTTAACATACACTAAGACCTAACAGCAAATTCATCCGAAAAGCTCCCATGACCGAGTAATCAAATAACTAAATATATCAAAGCAACTACAAGACTTGACTGAGTGAACTTTTAAAAAACATAACGGAGAAAAAAAAGGCCAATTAGGATACTTAGAGAGGGTTGTATAAGGAGATTATGTTACAAGTTATATAACACAAACCAGATAATAACAAACCTCAGAATACATAACATAGGGTTTAGACTATGTACGGCAGGCTACAATACCACATGCAAACTGAAATCATGATTCTTTATATAAGCTGAAAATATTACAGCATAAAGGATGCTAATCGCTGGCAAAATCACATGAAAGAGACCATTTGAATTTTATCTGACAAATCCATAGATATTGTGGAATCAATGGAGTATGTCCGCATTTTCTTTTTAACTTTGAATTCTTCCTTAAAATCTTAGCTTTGTTTTAATAAAAATCAGTCTCGCACTGTAGGCTATCACTCGTCTTGGACAAGAACCGTATCAATGTTTCTTTCAAAGATGTGTTATATTGTTGTGTGGAAGTGTTGCATTTAGAGTATCGCAACTTGACTGAAGTGAATATGATCAAGATGCCCCCAATCCTCTCACGCATCTTACGTAGCACCTACTGTAATGAATATGCTACTTACCAGTATGCATCTGTTCTTGGCATGTAGGGCTGCTAACATTCATATCTTAGCATTAGATCGCCACCTAGTGTTGGGTCCGGATGATCGCACATTGTTGTCCTGGAAGAGTCTTCGAAGTATCCTGAGATGGGTGGCTCCTCCCCTGGACTACAGTGCGCATGGGCATCGGCTCCATCCCCAGATTGTTTTTCGCCATTGTGGCAGAGGATGGAGTGAAAAGTGTAAAGGATGTCCATGCTAATGATTGAATACAATAGTATATCTGCAGCTGCGACAGGCACCGGGGAGGAGGGTGGGCGATATGAATGTTAGCAGCCCTACATGCCAAGAACAGATGCATACTGGTAAGTAGCATATTCAGTTTGAGGCATGTGGGCTGCTAAATTCATATCTTAGCATAGAATACATAGCAGTCCCTCCATCAGCGGCGGTTGCCCGTGCCAGCTGCAGAAACCTGAAAAAGTGTCTTGGGAACAGCCTGCCCTACAGCCGCTTGCTGTTTGGAATGTACATCAACACAGTAGTGTTTTGTAAAGGTATGTGGTGTAATCCACGTGGCTGCTCTGCAAATGTCCTCTAGAGGAATGTTTCCCAGGAAAGCCATGGATGCCCCCAACTTGCGTGTGGAGTGTGCTTTTGGGGGTATTGTTAAAGTGCGCTTGGCTTTATGATAACAGATTTGAATGCACTTAACAATCCATCTGGCTATTCCAGCTTTGGAAATTGGGTTGCCTTTGTGTTGTGGTGAGAAGGCAACAAAGAGTTGTTTCGTCTTCCTAAAGTGTTGTGTCCTGTCTATGTAGTACATCAATGCCCTCCGTACGTCTAACGTATGGAGCATTCTTTCTGCCACTGTTTGTGGGTTCTGGAAGAATGCCGGCAAATCGATAGTTTGGTTGAGATGAAAATGTGACACCACCTTTGGAAGGAATTTGGGGTTAGTACGTAGCACTACCCTATTTGGATGAATCTGAATGAAAGGCTCTTGTATTGTGAGCGCTTGCAGCTCACTAACACGCCTTAGTGACGTAATAGCAATTAGGAAAGCAACTTTCCACGTTAGGAACTGCAATTCACACGAGTGCATTGGCTCAAATGGTGGTCCCATCAGTCTGGTGAGGACCACATTGAGGTTCCACACCGGAGCTGGCGGTGTTCTTGGGGGAATGACTCGTTTCAGACCTTCAAGAAACGCTTTAATGGCAGGCACCCTGAAGACCGAGAGGTGCTGCCTATTTTGAAGGTAAGCTGCGATGGCGGATAGATGTATCCGAATAGAAGTGAACGCTAGCTTGCACTTATAAAGGTGTAACAGATAGCAAATGATGTTAGGGATAGATGCATCTAGCGGGTTTATGTCATTGTCTGCACAGTAAATGACAAAACGTTTCCATTTTGCGGCATAGCATGCCCTGGTTGACGGCTTTCTCGCCTCCTTGATGATGTTCATGCATTCAGGAGGTAGGTTGAGGTATCCAAACTCTAAGACTTCAGGAGCCAGATCGCTAGGTTGAGCTGTTGCGGATCTGGATGCTGAATTTCTCCATGGTTCTGCGTCAGAAGTCTGGGCGTGAGGCGCAGTCTTTGATGCGGCACCACTGAGAGTTCGAGGAACGTGGTGTACCAGGCTTGGCGCGCCCACGTTGGAGCAACTAGGATGAGTGTCATCGAGTGTTGCCTTAGTTTTCTCGCCACCAGTGGTATCAGAGGTGTCGGGGGAAAAGCGTAAGCAAATTTGCCTGACCAGTTCATCCATATCGCATTGCCCTGCGATTGGGGGTGTGGGAACCTGGCGGCGAAGCTTTGGCATTTTGCGTTCTCCCTTGTGGCGAACAGGTCTATGTCTGGACGACCCCACCTTTGGAAGTACGGCTGGAGTACCGATGGATGTATCTCCCACTCGTGCATTTGATGACTGTATCTGCTGAGCAGATCCGCCATCTGGTTGTCCTTCCCTGGGAGGTGTTCTGCCATGAGGAAGATGTTCCTCTGAATGGCCCACTTCCACATGCTCTGAGCCAGGTGAGACAGCTGTGGTGAGTGGGTGCCTCCCTGCTTTTGGATGTAGTACATCGCGGTCATGTTGTCCGTCCGGACTAACACCACCTTGTTGCACAGATGTACAATGAAGGACTTGAGTGCCATGAAGATCGCCATCAGTTCTAGATAGTTGATGTGCATCTTCTGCTGCTGCGTCGTCCATAGTCCCTGCACCGTGTAAGTGAGCAGATGAGCTCCCCATCCCTGGAGAGATGCGTCCGTTGTCAGGATGACCTGTGGCACTGGCTCCTGGAACAGTCGGCCCTTGCAAAGGTTGTGTGGAGTCCACCAATGCAGAGAGTTGTATGCCCGACTGGTAACCAACACTAGGTCTGTTAATTGTCCCTGAGCCTGTGTCCACTGATTTGCTAAGCACTCCTGGAGCGGGCGCATATGCAACCGTGCGTGAGGGACTATGAAGATGCAGGAGGCCATCATGCCTATCAACTGCATGAACACTCTTGCTGGAAGTGAGTGTCCCGGTCTGAACTTTTGGATTAAAGACTGTATGCCGTCTATCCTGACCTGGTTTGGTTGCGCCTTGGCCGTCAGGGTATTGATTGTTGCACCCAGAAACTGCCGGACATGTGCCGGCTGAAGGTGTGATTTTGGGTAATTCAACGAGAAACCCAGGTCGTGAAGGAGGTGAATGGTAGTCGACATGTCCGCGGCGCACTGATGATCCGACCTGGCTTGAACGAGCCAGTCGTCGAGGTAGGGGTAGACATGGATGTTCTGCCTCCTGAGGTGCGCTGCTACTGTCGCCAGACACTTGGTAAACACCCTTGGGGCAGTTGTGACTCCGAAGGGTAGGACTTTGAACTGATAATGCGTGCCCTGGATAGTGAACCTGAGGTACTTTCTGTGGGACGGATGTAGCGGAATGTGGAAATAAGCATCCTTGAGATCTAAGGTTGCTAATAAGTCTCCTTTGTTTAACATAGGAAGAATTTGTTGCAGTGTAAGCATGTGGAAATGCTCTGACAGTATGTACAGATTGAGGGGACGGAGATCCAGAATTGGTCTGAGAGATCCGTCCTTCTTTGGAATGAGGAAGTACAGGGAATAAACCCCTGTGCCTTCCTCCCCCACTGGCACGAGCTCGATTGCCCCTTTTTGCAGCATCACCAACACTTCCTGCTGCAATAAGTGCAAGTGCTCTGCGGACATAGGTCTTTGCCTTGGTGGAATGTTGGGTGGAGTGGATTTTAACTCTAGACAATAACCGTACTGGATAAGCTGTCGCACCCACCTGTCTGTGGTGATGTTGATCCAGACGGGCAGGAACTGCTGTATTCTCCCCCCGACAGGTGTTAAGTGGTCGGGGGGCAGTGACAGCGAGTCACTGGCTGCTTGTGGCAGAGGAGCGTGAATTGTTGCCTCCTTTGCCGCGTCCTTTGTTGCTGTTTCCCCTGTAGCCCCTCTTGTTCTGTTTGGGGTACGAGGATTGTGCTCCACCTCTAGGGAACTGTGACTGTTGACCCAACTGTCCTCTGGTGACTCCACGGGCACCTGAGCGACGAAAATTATTGCCACGAAACTGCTGTGATTGTAGGGCCCCCATAGATTTAGCAGTTTCAGTGTCTTTTTCAATTTTTTCCAGGGTGGTGTCAACATCTGGACCAAACAGTCTATCTGGATTGACTGGCTGATTAAGTATGGTTGTTTGAATGTCAGGTTTGAATCCCGATATGCGGAGCCAAGCCTGTCTTCTGAGCATGACACTGGTGTTAATGGCCCTAGCGGCCGTGTCCGCGGCATCAAGTGCACACTTTATGGCCGCGTTGGAGATCAGTTGTCCTTCTTGTATAATCATTTTGGTGCCCTCTTGAAACTGCGGAGGCAGGTGTTCGACAATCTGCTCTAGTGTGTCGTAATGTGATCTATCATAACGTGCCAGTAGTGCCTGTGTATTTGCAATACGCCAGAAATTTGCGGCCTGCGCAGCCACTCTTTTGCCTCCTGCCTCTAGCACTTTGGACTCCTTATCCGGGGGAGGAGCTTCACCCGTTGTTTGGGAGTTGGCCCTTTTGCGTGCGTTTGCTACCACCAGGGAGTCAAGCGGCAACTGTCCTCGAATGTATGCAGGGTCTGCAGGCGCTGGTCTGTACTTTTTTTCAATACGTGGGTTGACCACCCTCGCCCTGGTAGGCTCTTTAAAGATGTCCGCAGCATGCTTGAGGACCCCTTGGAGCATAGGCAGTGTCTTTACAGTTCTTTCCGAAACTGAAAAGGTGTCGAATAGAAAGTCTTCCTCAACTGGGTCAGCATGCATGTCCACATCATGATTAGCAGCTGCCCTCTCAATGAGTGCATGAAAACCTGCAGAATCCTCCGTAGGGGATGCACGTGTACTGAAAGTCTGTGGGTCTTGTCCCACATCTTGGTTGCCTTGGTCCCCAATGGCATCATATGAATCTGGCTGTGCATCAGGTTCATTGACTGGGAACGTGTATTGTTAGTCTTCACCATAGCCCTCACTTTCGGAATGGTCTGGAGACGGTGTTGGGCTCCTTCCCCGAGGAGGCTGAATAGGTTCCATGAGGCCTGAGGCGTCCTGTGGAAACTTTTTCTTCTTTAGGGGGATGACATAGGATTCCACTGGCTGCGAAGTGATTTTCCTTTTGTAAAGGGTTAACTTCCCTGTGTCCGCGTCTATGAAACACTCCGAATCCTCTTCTGGGTCGAGCACCTGACCCGAAGATGCCCCTGCCGTCGAAGATTCCGACTTCTTTGGCGTCGATTTCGATGAAAAGGCCTTCGGCACCACTTTTGGCGGTAGAAGGAAGAGGAGTTTACTAGCGGGCTTGACCGGGACGTCCGCCACCTTCTGCGTCGATGGCGTTGGCGTCGACGAAGAAAAAGCCTTCTCCCTAATTCTTTGTAGTGAAGAAGCAACGAGAGATGCGTCGGTGACCGATGTCTTTGGCACCGACGAGGTGGCCTTGCCTTCGGATGCGACGTTCCGTTGGTCTTTTGGAGGGATGGACGGCGCCGACCCCGAGTCCTTGGAGCGATGCGCAGATGTCCCCGTTGGAGCCGGGGCAGTGCCGCTTGCTTTGGCTGGCTTTGCCGGCGCCGGAGCGCTTGTCTTGTGCGTGCCACCCTTCTTAGAGGATCTCTCCTCCGGCGCCGATTTTGACCCTGTGGAATCACCGTGTTTCTTCGACTTCTGCGGACCTGAGGTCGACGGAGTCGATGAGGCTGCCGGTTTATTTGTTTTTGCTGTTACGACCGCCATCTTAGGGACGATTGAGTCCTTAACTTTCGGTTTCGGTTTCGGGTCGGCCATTTTAGGTGCTGTCGAGACCGTTGCTTTCAGTTTCGGTTTCAAAACCCTCGGCGCAGCAAGTATGTCCGTGGCCGGGCCATCTGGCGGGGCCGTGGCTTGCGCTACAGGGTCTTGGGTAAGGCCGACAGGCGATCCCGCGACCCTCTCCTGATGTCCGTCAACTTCGGGGCATAGCTCGTCCCCTGAGCTATCTTCCGCGGCCCCATAAACCATATCGTCGTCTCCTACCTCGTCGACGTATTCAAGGCCTTGACCCACGACTCCGTCGCCGTCATATTCCGGATCAGCCTCGACCTCCGTCTCAGGCGGGGAGATTTGAAGATGATGGCTCTGGCCCTCCTCTTCTTGGTCGTCGAATATGTTGTCTGGATCCGGGGCCGCCTGTTTGGCCACAAGGCGCACCGCGCGCCGAATCGTGAGAGTCTTCTTCGACCTGAAACTCGCACAGGCCCTGCAACTTCCTTCGTCATGGTCTGGCGAAAGGCATTTATTACAGACCGGGTGCACGTCTATATGTGGGTATTTGGACCCACAGAGCGGACAAAGCTTAAACGGACTCCGCTCCATGTTGGGAACTTGGTGTCGAGTCGCGATGAGAAGGCCTCGATGTCCGAAGAGTAGTAAAAACTCCGCTGATTCCGGCTCCGAGAGACGGAAGAACTCGAGACCGTACGCAAACAATACCGACGTAAAGAACCCAAAGCCTTTTGGCCGTTAAGATTGATGTTTATTCGGTTCCGACGGAGACGTCGAGACCGCATCCGAACCCAATGGCGGAAAAAAACAATCTGGGGATGGAGCCGATGCCCATGCGCACTGTAGTCCAGGGGAGGAGCCACCCATCTCAGGATACTTCGAAGACTCTTCCAGGACAACAATGTGCGATCATCCGGACCCAACACTAGGTGGCGATCTAATGCTAAGATATGAATTTAGCAGCCCACATGCCTCGAACCTGTAGATCAGTTATTTCACCCTATGGGGATTCTTAGGATCCATCTCTATGAAGTGTAGTATCCAGCTAATGGCTACATTTATTTAAAAAAAGAAATTAAGTCAGGCATGTGTCTTATTTTGATTTGTCGTGGATTAGCACTGAATGGCACAATTACAGTAAATGACTGAACCCTGAATTGTCAAAGAAAAAGAAATAAGTGACCACTTTTATTTTCCTATAAAAGGGGTTAATGTCCTGAGCAACAAATGTCTAAAGTATTGAGAACAGCCAAAGTTGTAGTGGTCACAGAATTCTTCTTCTGTTCTTTATTTTCATTTGATAACAGTTCAACAAAGATGTGGATTTGAGCCAACACGTGTTACGTCTATTTGGAGTAAACCATAGACTTCTTCAGGGCAAACTCATTAAACTTTGTTAGGTTCGAAGTATAAGATACAAAGGTGTCATTCCCTCGGAGCACTCTCCACGTGGATTGACATTCAATTCAGATATCGTTCTGTGACCTGTGATTCAAACTTGAAAGGTTAGCACCTTGCTAGAGGAATGGTCTCACTTTCTTGATATACAATTGTGTTTTTGTAGCGCTTTCATATGGATATTGCACCTTCGTGTCTTATACTTCGTACTGGACAAAGTTTACTTGAGTTTGCCCTAAAGAAGTCTATGGTTTACTCCAAATAGACTAAATAAGTGTTTGCTAGAATCCACATCTTTGTTGAACTGCATCAAATGAAAATAAAGAAAAGAAGACTAATTCTGTGACAACTTAAACTGTTCTCAACACTTGGGACATTTGTTGCTCAGGATATTAACCCCTTTTTATGGCTATAGGTGTGGGCTTTTGTCTACGCGACTGGTGACGGCGGGTGGTCGTGACATATATCCTTTGAGCATTCCTATTTGTCAGCTGTGACTTTGCACAACTCAGCGCATTCTATACCCTGCCACCCTTTCACTTTTATTTCCTTACAACTACATCATGACTGAAAACGGAACAAAACCTAATGTCAGTGCCTATGCTCTTCACACACCATGCAACATTCATCCGCTCTCCACTCAACACCCAACTGAGTCTTCCTTACACCTCTTTACATTCAAATAATTTGAGTGCATTGTGGTTTACCTTGGACGACCACAAATCTGATTAATCTCTATCAGAGTACACCACACCACCATCTCCTCTTCCCTCAGCCACTGATCTTTTCCTCGGATCTTCAACGCAGACAGTACATGCTTTTAAGGTGCTTATAGTTGTCCTGAACACTTTCCCCTCCATCACCCCCATGGGCCTCCCCTTGCATACTTCAACCTGGCCATCAACTCACCATAAACTGAAGCTTATCGAGTCTCTAACCTGCTATTTACAACACATACACACCCCTTGGAAAACCCTCCATTCCATTATCCTCTAACTCAAGTTGCCCTCCACCCAGTTGACCAGTGATCATTTGTACCACCAGTGATTATTTGTACCACCAGCGATATCCATGTCACCCGAACTCCAGGTGGACATGTTCACCTCAATTCACGCCTTTATGCCAAGATCATGTGGGACAAATACAATAAACCTCCCCTGAGTGGTTATCCACTGACTTCGCTCTTGCACCTATGCCATGGATGGAGCCCTCAACCCCACCCCTCTTTGCACCTTTCATTATCCGTTAGCTGCAACCAGGACCACCAGGACTATTAAGGAAATATGCACCCACAGCAATAATTAGCAAAAGGACACAATGTCAAACTGACAGTTGTCTTCTCAATAATTATTCCACTCTCAGCCCTATGAGACTAAGCTATTTATGTACACCTGTAACATACTGCAAACTCCTACACATAGTCCAGCCACTAGTTGCAATCAGGGCTATTGGACACATCACCTTCTCAACTTGGGATAGTTTTTGCACCCTAACGTCTAGCTCCCACCCCCAGCCTTTCTAAAGTAATAAAATAAAAGGCACCCCCCCCCCCCAAAAAAGGATCAAAAAATGGTATTTATTTTAGAACGTACTTCACTAATTATCTGAGATATGTAAAGTATACCTAAATACTCTTCCTGGAAGGCCAACCCTGAAGTGAATACTGAATGTACAATTGCCACCGTTGCCATTTCCCACTACCTAGTCTCAATCAATCAAATAAACTGCTTTGAAAAAAGTAATTTCACTTCAACCAGTTCCACCTTCATTAGGTGACCATCTTTTTTTTGTACTTTATCTTTGACTTGTCCTCTGGGGCGATTCAAATTCTAGTGTAAGCAGTTTATCTCATGGGGCTACCGGCAGGCCTACTCCCCTCACGATTTATGGAGGTTTTTAGCGTTTGCCATGATGGCATTCAGAGGATTCTCAAATTTCCAGCAAGTAGTGCGGGGGTGAAAATGATGGCAGGGTAGGGTAAGGGGGGGGGGGAGGAGGGGGTATGAAGGGGTGGATAACCAAGGCATTCAATGCAAACCTATCACAATCACTCCCAGAAAATATCAGAATAAAGGAGTTGTCAACATTAAAAGTCAGAACAATGGACATGTGACCAACAGGCAAAAAAGAAGGGTACCGTTGACATTAACATTAAATTGAATACCTCAAAGCGAGATGAAAGGCCGAAATCCAATGGCCGTTTCCTTCTGGGGCCAATGGCGGCCAACGCCGTGAGATTAGCCTCCCTCTGCTGCATCTGTGCCAGCTCCATCTGCTGCATCTGAAGAACAGACAGGAAGAGGAGCTTAACACCACCAAATAAAATGGCTGGGGTGATAACTTGCCGCTGGACACATTTTGCAGAAAAATAATATATAAAACCTTTGGATAATGACATTTGATTAGGCACACATAACTTTTCAGTTCTGCTACTTAATGGATACATTTTCTTTAAACAAATTCTTCAGTTATTTTTATTTCTTCTAATATTTAACTTTACCAGCAACATTAATGATGGGCAACGACCACACCTACATGCACCCGAGTGTGAAACCCCACATTCTACATATGCATGTACTTAGACCATGCTCACCCCAACTTCCTGTACATATATCAAAACTGCAGCCAGTAAGGCGTGCCTTTTTGGTTTCCCACAGCATTCCAGGCCAGCTCCTCTGGTGCAGACCTTCTTAATAAATGCAAAGTAGGGGAGCCCTTCGCATTCCAGCTACTACAAAAGGCTTTTAAGATGTGGTGGTTCCAGAGGTACAGGTGGAAAGAGGTTACGCACAACATCGCTCGTCTTGTAAATGTAAATGTAAATGTATTTGAGCTTATATAGCGCACAGCTACCCACAAAGGGTTTCCCGGCGCTTGCTTAGGGAACCCGTCCTGGTATTCCCCTGTGAGATAACCCCGGCAGGGTATCCACAAGGTGAAAGCCAGGCATCCCGCCGCGAGGGGCCGTTGTGGAGATTAAGCAAGCTATTGCCCAGAGTCGCAGAGTGTGAACCCGTGAGTCGAGAAGGCACCGGAGCGAGAATTATTGAGTCCGTGGAATTTTTGAGCCCAAGACCCGCCGAGGCGGGGAATTGAACCCTGGTCCAGGGCCGATCTCAGCTTCCGGGTCTGCCGCCTCTAACCCCTGAGCCACACTTCTCCGTCTTGGTGCTGAGAGATCTTGAGGATTACATGCAATCAGGCTGGTAACTATAGAAACCATTGCTTCGGCTTCAGATCACACGTCTCACACCTCAATTGTCTTTATTATCGTCCACTCTCAGATCCCTTAATCAGAAATGTGAGCAGGGAAAAGAATCTGTAGGTCAAGTGAAAAATTTCACACAGAGACACACACACACACAGACACACACACATCCGCAACCTTAGGTGCTTTCATTTCATTCTCTTACCACTAGCTCTGGGGCCCGAATCCAGCGAGCTCGGATATTAAGGCTCAATTAAAATAAGCTCCAATTAGTGGAGGTCTTTTCCTCTCGGGCTGGAGAAGTCAGGAAATGGATATTGGGAAATGTAAAAAGTCGGCTACTGAAGGAAGGCTGCAGAAATAAATGAACTTATTTGTTGATTTCTACCGTTGCTATGCAGAGGCCCCTGGGAGAGAAAGCTTAACCAGTCTAAGCTATAAACTAAAACCCCTCCGGCTAAACATGAACTGTGCAAAACAAGGGCTCCGTCTCAGAACAGAAAACTGCTGGGCCCAGAAAATGAGAAGCCAGAGGCATTTTCCATTTAAAACTAAATCCCAGTACCGCCTCCCAGCCAAAGCATTCTAAGCAGTATCAGATTTACAAAACGAACAATTACCCTGGAAAAATATAGCCCATTGTACAGTCCCAGATGCTAAATCTCCAGGTTTGTTTTTTCCCTCCTTTTTAAAATCCGGCAATGCATTCTTAAAAGTACACTGCGGAATTTAAGCACCCTTTCTAGAAAGGCCTAAACGATGGAAAAAAAGCTCAGAATTCACTGACCTCATTTGATGTGCTGCCCTTGCCTGTGGCAGTTCTTGTCCTTCCCAGAGGCCCCTCGAAATGGTATGCAACAGCAAAACAAACCCTGACCTAATTGCCAGGAGACTGCTGCCAACCTTCCCTCAAACGCAAAAAGCGAAAAACAGAAGGGAAAAAAACGATGCACCGTCTTGCAACTTGAAAGACCTACCTCTTTGGCTTTTTGCTTTAATCGTAGCTGCTCGGGGTCCTCTTTGTTGGAACGGCTCTAACAAAGAAAAAAAGACTGGTTTAAAAGAAGTTATTAGAGTATAAACAGCAAAGCGTCCATTACATATCTGATGAATAACCATTTTCTTTTGTGATGGAAAACATTAGCTAGAGGGGTAAACGCCTCCATCCAGGCATTTTTAAATGTTGTTTTCATCTAGGCATGCAGCCTTAGCTGTAGCCTGGAGGAAGCTTAGGCTGGAAATGATGCTAACTCTGTCAGTCAGATCGGTGACCTTGATCACGGCTGCAGCATGTACTTAAATGGGTGGCGAAGAGAAAGGACCTTTCTCTGTGCTGAAGAGGAACACCTTGACACAGTGCAAGTTAAGAAAATGGACGCCACAGGATTTCAGCCAGATGGAAGCCCCATTAGAGTAGGGTTGTGTGTGTGTGAGCCCCAAAGTCAATTGCTCAGTGTAATCACATTTCAAGTCTTGTTGTTTCGTCATAACCCGCCCTCTAGTAGCTTGTAACAGTTGGGCTTAGAGTGGTAAAGATGCTCATTGCAACATAAACCAATGTATTATAACACAGATATTTCTTCCAAAGGTTTCGGTCACTCTTTCACCATAATCAACACATTTTTATGTCCAGTGTCTATATTCAATAAATGGAACTCCACCGACACAACCACATCTACGAGGAAGATATGACAGACTAGACTGTTTACCTGAAGCAGCCTGTATGTGCTAAATAAATGAGCAACTGGAAAACAGATGATTAATAGTTGGTTATTTTTGCATAAAAACATGCAAGTGCACGGTGGAACTAGAAGCTTTGCACAGATCAATGAATGAAAGTTGCTTCAAGTCAGATGTGATAACGGCCCCTCAGAGAGGGAGAACATTTGCAAAATACCGTACATTTCGAAGATAATTTATTAACCTTTCCCTGCTTTAACTATATGTAAAGGCAAAAACTTGTGTTTCTTTCAGCCACTCTAAACCAGATTTCTCGAACAAATTGGTCAACTAAGAAAGTTAGGTTAAGACTGGTCAAGGAGGCATTAAATACTTCAAGAAACGTATCTGCAGTGCTCCAGGAGAGCTGTGCAGACATATATAAGCGATGCTTTGCACTTAATGCCCTTAGTGCCCTGAAGGAGTATAGTAGGCATAGGGCACACTCTCCATCTGTGCCCTGTAACTGCATGCAGTGTTTGACTAAAGCTCAGACTTTCCATGAGACATGGCTTTTGGAAGGGCCTTTTACGTAGTGCCCACAGAGAAACAGTGTTCTTATGTATTGAGCATCTATGACACTTACTGTATTTGCTTAATCTGCAAAATATACAGTGCACAAGAGATAGGAATATACCACAATTAGGCCATTTACATGGCACTGGGCACTGCTAGAGCCTAGCCTTATTTTAACGGTAATCCAGTCAGAGTTGCAGAATGTGCCTTGTTTAGAGTGGGTGAAGGCCCTGGTAGTAGTTTGCGTGCTGCGGCTACAGGTGCATAGCTATTGGTTTTGCCTTTTGTGTAGGGGACACAATTGCTTAGTGATTAGTTCACGATAAGGATATCAGAGCAATGAATTAAAGTTCCATGATTCCAACTAGTAAAAGCCCATAAATCATGACACTGCATTAGGGGATTAGCGATTTTGAGCTGCAACCTTAGGGTTACTTCAAATAAACATTTTCTATGAATATAAAGAATGTATGCAACTTTAGCGGTTTTCATTTACTACTTCCACGTGTTATTTTTAGGGGTGCGAACGTAGCCAGGGCAAGAGAGGAGCGGGAGAAGCAATGTGATGTACACATGGCCGGCTCAAGCATTCAGTTGAAAGGCATCTCTTGGATGTCATATTAACAGTACCGATGCTTGAAACATTATGCTGTTTCTCCAGTTCAATACATTTTATATGGAGTACCAGTAAAAAATCCTAGCAGCAATAAAAAATCTAAGAAACGTCAGAAAGACCAGGCTTCTTTACGAGCTCCAAATGCTCCAGAAGTAAGAGTATGAGGCCAGCATATCTTATGCCCGCATGGCACTGCCAATATTGCTGTAAGTCCGTTTAACAAATTCAAAATTAGGAGAGCTGGAGTTTACTGATACAGAAGACAAGACCGATGGTCACATCTTCGGCAATTCGTTAAAAACATAACCAGAATAAAACCTACATAACTTTAATACCAGTGGACATAGCCCAAAGAAATAGTTTGACTACAAGGTGTGCAGTAGGATAGTAGACATCGAGCCCCCTGTTTCCCCTCTGCCACAGTTTCCATGGAGTAGGACCCACCAAGAAAACCGGGGCAGAGAGGAAAACTCATTATGCTTGGCGGGACCGAAGCAGTCCCGCCAATCATATTGCATTCTCAAGTCTGTCGCGCAACTGGCAGTGATCTCTGATCCCTGGCGGTTGCAGCAAGGCAATGGCGGTCTGACTGCTCAAGTTGTAACAGGGCGGTCAGACTGCTGATGCAGCGGTGCCCGCACCGCCACCACATCTACGGCGATCCAGAGAACCGCCATAGTCCTAATCGGGCCCTAAATGTTCCTAAATGTCCATTTCTATTTTCCAAAACAAGTTGGATTCAGCAGAGAGGGAGTTAGTGTTCTGCCCCTCTTTCCATCTCACAAAGGCGATCTACAAGTATAGCTTCCCTTTCGTATTTTCACTCAAAACTGGGCTTAACAAGTGCTCTTTCCAGATTTTTTTTTTTAACATTTAGAATTTGCAAGCAGTCAAAAGTTTTACAACCATCTTCACGAGAACCCAAATTCAAACCCACACCAGCCCCTGCCTCTCTGACCAGAAAAGAGAACTAGTACAGCCCGAGTTACGGGAAATTGCACAAAAATAAATATTTGTTGAGTCCCTTTCCTGCCCAAGGTTTCATGAGCATCATTTGCTCATAAAACACAGATTGAGTAAGATTAATACTACCATCCATTCAATAGCCTGGTTTTGTACCATTGTACACCTTAAGGACACCATAAATCTAAAAAAACAGACTCTTCACACAAAACATCAAAGTGCATTTTGAAATGTAATATTTCAACAGCGTCTAAGTTCTTCTTCACTCTTTCCCTTTGATTCATTTGTTTGGTGAACAGAAAACTTGGCTTCCAAGCCAGCCGCGTGTCATACCCAGGAATAAGTTGTTTCCATCAAAACAAGCCAAATAAACTCGAGCTTTGTGTTTCCTTATGAAAACCCTACACGCACGAGGTTACGAAATAAGGGGGCCTGGAAGTAGGACTATAACTCTTTATTCCATTCCTCACGCAATTGTATTATAAATAACTAAGACTAGGTGAGCCCTTGCAAGGCGCCATCATTCGATGAAAAACATGGCAAGAACACTGAGCTGTCATGGTCCGCCATCCAAACACTGCATGGGCCACTCCAATAAATTGCAAGTCAAAAACATCTGGTCTAATCTGCAACAAAACCTGCAATGGTAGTGAGGTGGAATTATGAATAACAAAACAATAAAACGTGCATTCATATATAGAAAACTACATTTGACTTCTGATGTCAACAACTGCTTAACATTATGGGACAAGCTTTACAGCTCAAATCTTTAGGGGGGATTGAACCTGGTATGTGGTCAAGTGTCATCTGCATACAAAATGCTGCCTCTTTGCACGATTCGCTGCCACTTAAATACTTGCCAGATTAAAGCATACAGCTGTACTCCATTTCAGATGGGCAATAGGTAGACATTCCAATACAATAACCATTTCTGCAGTATCACAGATTAGTTCCTACAAATATCACAGGGAGTTTTTGCCATTCCTTTCTGAATTAGGATACCTACCATTCAACAAAATAGATTTTCTAGCTAAACAAAATGGCATAGTCAGCAGGAAATAAAAGCACTTGAGGTATCATAGTAAATAGAAACTACACGCCCATGTTCCAGCAGATGCAATACTGTTGGAGTCACAATAATTTAAGCACATTTATTTTCAAAGCAGTTCATTGTCTGGTTACAAACAACCTCTCTAAAATTGTGTACTAATACACACCAGCTTAAAACCTATGATCCAACAACCTCAACATACTTTTTATAACTAAGCCACTCAGCGCCACTTTAGGCTCTTTCAACAACTCCGAACAGCACTAAAAAGTTACTTTCCGCAACTTGAAATAAGAGGGTGATGACTCGCCAGTCTTGCTGTACTTCTGTATATTTCATGCCTGTAGGATCCACTAGTTCTACAACATACCTTCAGATAAATTTGTGTTCTCACTTAGCTTAACCACACATTTATATCAATTAAACCATACAACTGTTATTGTGTCTTACTATTGTCAACCACAACATACTCAAAATGTTTAGGAGTGGAATGTTGCTGTCAAATATATTAATAACGAAGTATACTTTAAATGTTGCCCTTGATCATCGTAGACTTTTGTTTTAGGAACATTAATGCACCACCCTAAGTTCTCTCTGAAACTGTCGAACAGATGGAGACAAATACTGAGCGGGTCAGAGAAACTTGAACAAGGTCCGGAATGAACAGCTCTCCTGCCACGCAAGGACTTTCATTACAAGAAAGCTCGAAAAAAAGGTAGAGGACCTGTGTGAGGCTTTTCCTTGGGGCCATGGGATAGTTAGTGGTTACTAGGCAATATCCTTTATTGGTACCATTTGCTAAGGGAGCGCTTCAACTGGATAACTTAGTTACTGCCTGTGGATACTTGACTCTCGAGGTAGCAATGGAGAAGATTGAAGGCTTCATCTAGAAATTGATAGGGTTTGAAACTAACATACAGAATGGCCCAGTCCTTTACACTTAAAAACATAAATAGCCAATCAGTATTATCGTTAAAGAAAATGGACATAGGGGGCAGCTAAATAGAATAAATCTAAGAAATATACAGACAAACATAAGATGGTAGCGTTCTCTATGGCCCATGTAAGATCGTTTTTATGGCTCCTATGGACTACATAGGTGCTATGCAGCTTTGCACTAGGTTGGATTCAGGAATCTTCGTTAAATCTCGTTGGCTTTGTTAAATCTCGGGTGTTTTGCCAGAGTTTTCTTCTGTAAAGGAGTCAGGCTTGTGAAAAGATGCATATGCTGAGGCTCTGGACAAAGATCTAGCACTTATTCAACCTTGAACAAAACGCTGGACAAGCATGCAGGCAGACGCCATAGCAGACAATTTTCCAGTACTCACCATATAGACACTAAAGGTGTACCACAAAAAAGGGTTCTGCCCCAAAACCCATCAACAAATAAGGACCTCCTCCAATGTAGTCAATGGTACGGTCCTGAAAATCCAGTTCCTGAAAGGAAATGGTGACCAAGAGTCCAGTCAACAAGTTCTAGGTAGGGCATTGCTGATTTGTGGAGTCACTCAACCAGTGAAAGACACCACTGTTGGGTATTTAATACATTGTACAACAACTGAAAACTAACTACTAAATGAATGATTGTCAGCTTTTTGAAACAGCCATGAGATGAGTCAACCGTTCAGTCTATTTTCTAGGACCACACTTTCATTACCTTTCCTTTCAGAAAATTAATTTGTAAACTTAAATTCTGTGCACTACAAAGACCAAACTACAATCACTGGGAAATCTTTCAAATTAAAAAATTACTTTGTATAGCAGGCATGTTTGTTAGTATAAAAATCATTGTCATCTAGTTGACCTCCCTTTTCTGGCATTGAGGGTGGGTTGTAAGATTTCTACGTAGTCAGTCATATATAGGAAATGGCAAGTGGGATTTGTTGAAATCTCTCAGACAAAGTAGACTTAAAACATATGTTTAAAATAATTATATACCCTTGGATATTTTTATCCTCATGATTAATTTTCAGTATATTGATACTTTGTGCTCACTGTATGGTTTCTGGGATATTTTTATGTTTCCAATTACAACCATTTAGCAGGTGTTCAGTAATTGTCTTTCTAATGCTCATTATATCAATAGAAAATTACATGTTTTTTCCAGGAACTAGGAGCACACCAAAAGAGTGCTTCTGAAGCTTCAACTGCTCTCTAGCTTGGACTTCATTAGGATTTTTTTGGTTTATGTACATAAAAGTGGTCCACAAGGAATTAGTATTAATTTACGTAGGTAAGCCAACACATGCCTTGCACTGTATTGTATAGTAAAATCAGGAAACCCATTTCAACTTAATGACTTGATTTTTATGTGTAGCCTGAGAGAGTGATCAAAAATGTCAAGGTTTGTTGCCCCGGTGGAAACCCCCTAGTACCACAAATGCTTGCTAAAGTTAGTTAGTATTTATTTTTATGTGCTCCAAGGTGCTTTTGTCTTCATTTACTGGTCTCCCAGGCGTTCAACAATAGCTTGAAGCCATAATAAATACTGTGTCTGTGCACTCCCTATACAACACCCTGAGAGTAACCTTTACACCTGAAGGTCTTCTGTCACTAACCGGTTACAATGTGTTATCTATAGAAGTTTGCAATAGGTTACAAATATATAACTTTCATTTTGTTTTAAATAAACTCTACTTCCTCTTAGAGTCCAGCAGATTTACAGATTAGGAACCTTGTGCGCATCACAATCCCTTCCTTTACATATATTTTGGTAAGTAATCTAAACATAAGACCTTTCTGATCACAACAAAACCAGTTTGTAGACATATCAGGCACCAGTTTGGGGTTCAACATACTCTTGCCAGCCTATTATTCATTGTACCTTGTTTTATAAAACTTGCGTTTTTTCCTTTAGTCCCATTTGAGTTACTCGCCGAGGTTTGATATTAGGCGTTATTAGGCAAAATCGGTCCTTCATCAATTGCTTTTGTACTCACAAGTTGGTCTACTGCCCAGTGAAGTCCAATTGAGCGAGCGGCTAAACGGGAGTGCAAGAGAATTTGTGGTCTTGTTGATTTGCTGCATGGTACCAACTGAGGCAAGCACCAGGTAGCAGGCTTTCAATGGCAGCTTGACCAGTCCCTATGGACAGTCAATGCAGACAGCCTCCTTGGACTGGGTGCAGGCAGCTCTCATAGGGCCACTATCTTCTGGAAGATTGATAATGAGCCTGGGGCTTTAATGCTCAATAAGAATTTGCTGACAGGACACCATACTTGGAAACATTTTAGTGAACACCGCCATGGTAGTAACAGTCGATTCCGTGAACCCCTTGCGGAAATCGGACAGGCAGTAAGGTGAGTATTATAACCTGTCTAGGCTGGTGCATTTGACAGATATAATTTTGAGTGTCACGTTTCTGACAATCACCCCTCACCTCTGACCTCGGGTGGTACTTGTTCGGTACCCAATACCAGCAGCACTACAAAGAAGATAAACTTGCTTTCCTTACCAATCCCCCTCTGGTGCACTCAACATCCGAATTCTTAAAAGCAACTCATCCCAAAAAGATCAGTGCCATATCTGACCGTCACTCTGAACTATTGATAAGAATAAAAGATACAAGGAAAGCTTTAGAATAAATGGTGGACACAGTGGACTTAGACCTAGAACAATTACAACTGGACTTCAATAAATATTTTAGCAAGAAGGCATTGTGGGAAAAAAGGTGCAACAGACATCGGAGGACATGGAAACTAGGAAATTATTGCACGCCTTGAGGTCGGGGGGGCGAGGGGGGGGGGGGGGGTGTTAAGATTTCTGCAAGGAAATGTCAAAGATGCAGAAGGCAGCACCCAGAGCAATAAAGTTCGTATAGTGGGTGCCCTAGAGAAAGAAAAAGGCCCAGGAACAGGATTCTGTCAAGGACCTAATACTCAACCAGGTCAATTCAAATGAAAGCCCAAAGAGCACTGACCCCTCAGCTGAAACCTAGCTCTTCACCCAGAATAATGTCAAGCATCCTGAATTTCATGGGTAGGAATGCAATCCTGTAGGTGGCAAGAGAGCTGGGACTCTTGCCCACAACGATAATACCAAAACGTTGCTTTTTCTTGACACTGTTCAGGCGGTGCAGCAGTAATGACATACATACGCTACCTGCATTCTCGCGGCCGGGCTCAGCTCCGCCGCAGCATCAACAGCTAAGGGCTGGGCCTTGATCCGCCTGTCTCCCGGCCGGGCTTGGCTCCGCCGGTGCCCCTCCCACCACCAGTGACGCCCTTACCAGCGCCAGGAGGCGCATAAAGGCAGCGCCAGGACTGTGAACAAACCGGGGGACACAAACGCTACCTGCATTCTCGCGGCCGGGCTCAGCTCCGCCGCAGCACCAACAGCTAAGGGCCGGGCCTTGCTCCGCCTGTCTCCCGGCCGGGCTTGGCTCCGCCGGGGCCCCTCCCACCACCAGTGACGCCCTTACCAGCGCCAGGAGGCGCATAAAGGCAGCGCCAGGACTGTGAACAAACCGGGGGACACAAACACTACCTGCATTCTCGCGGCCGGGCTCAGCTCCGCTGCAGCACCAACAGCTAAGGGCCGGGCCTTGCTCCGCCTGTCTCCCGGCCGGGCTTGGCTCCGCCGGGGCCCCTCCCACCACCAGTGACGCCCTTACCAGCGCCAGGAGGCGCATAAAGGCAACGCCAGTCATTCGCCCCGCGGGACGCGCGCGGGTGCGCCCGGGAGAAGCCCGGGACAAGGGCGGGCCGTCTGTGGCCGTCCGGGGCCGAAGGAGGCCGGGCTGGGCCACCCCGCTAACATCTACCTCAGTAAATGGGTAAGAGGAAGAAAAACCTGACCATGGAGGAGGGGGGCAAAAACGCTAAGGTGCCTAGGCATTCAAATTCTATTATGTCATACCTTTCCTCTGCTGTGGGGGCACTAACAAAGGAGATTGCCAATGCTGAGCAAGAACTGGGCATCGCTCTAACCTCCCCTCGAACACTAGTATCATCTCAAACAGTGGAGGCTGTAGTACCCATTCCTATTAATACATCCTGTGTTCCCCTGGAACCCCTTGTTACCATTGTTAATCCCCCCTCCGGTCCAAACAAGCAACAATTCTGTGCCTACTCCATCTGTTACACCCCCAAGCGCCCCCCCCACCCCCCAGCTGGCCCCACAAATAAACAAACGCAAGAAAGGGAAAAACATCAACACAACGCCGGCTATTGTTGATAAGTCGGATAGTTTGGAGGACAAACTAGAGGAACTTTTTGTGGCCAGGATTGAACCTCTCCTGGTGGGTATTGCTAAAGACATTGTGGACACTTTAAATACGTGCCTGGAAGGTCTCTTAAAGAAATGTTCCCACATTGATAGAATTGTACGCTCGTTACCTTCCAATATCGTGTTAACAAGCGAGGGTCAATCTGAGGAAGTGGGCAGGGGTGTGGAACCAGCAGGCAACTTGCTTAATATTCTTCCCACAACTGGCACCACGCATAAAGACATCAGGCCCCAGGCTTTAATTACAGTTCCTCCCCGGGTGTCGGCTAACGCTGCTATTCTGGGATCCCAGCCTCTGGCATTGTCCCATAAATACCTACCGCCGCAGAGGAGGGTCACCCCAAGTTCATACAAACTAAACCTTCCCCCAGAGGCGTCCCCACTGGTAGCGGTGTTTATTGGGGTAGACCCTCTTAGGGAAGGGGAACGGGAATCAACCAGGGAACTCATGGCCAAAGTAAAGTCTTGGTGTGCTGAGAAATGTTGTGGGGAGAACATTGCAGATATGATCATTCACGCAAGGAGGGTGGGTTGGATTGGCAAACAACCGAAAACTACATATGGTGATTGCGTGGTTATAAATTTTTGCAGGGCAGACGTGGCTGATAGGCTGTTTTGGGATGGCTCAGCGATATCAACTGGGGACCACCTGAGACCAGTTCCTCTGGGCTTCTTTTATCAACCCCCAACCTACCCTACTCCCAAAATTAATTATCAAGCCAGATGGCAGGGTGCGAGGGCAGCAGTGGCACGCAGAAATGCTAAAGTTTGCACACAGACACAATCAGCAATAGCCCCAAATGCCCCTTTGATAATGACCCAACAGGAGTCCCAGGATATAACAGAGGAGGGTGGGCTGAGCTTGAGTAACCACTATGCCCCTCTGTCTGGAATGGACGATATGGATTGACTACCAAATGCAGAGACAATTTCGATTACTGATGAAAACAGGGCAAATGTAGTAGTAGGTTGTAAAATTCTTAGTTGGAACGTCGCGGGCATTAGTTCGAAAATGAGCGACATTGAATGGGTCAGTTTCATTTCAGATAATAATGTCATTGCTTTGCAGGAAACGTGGGACACGACGTCCCGCTTTTGGTTGGACGGTTTCGTAGGTTTTGCTGTAGCGGCAAGCCCCAGTAATGCAGGTAGAGCGAGGGGGGGCCTCCTGACTTTCTTCACTTGATCTCAGGGGGCCACTGAAACAGATTAAATATGACTCCCCAAATTGTCTAATCGTAGAAAGGGAAATTAGTCCCACAAAGAGTACCTTGTTTATCAATTTTTATAATTCTGTTAATAAGGACGATGGTGGGGACAATATTGCCAGATTGGATTCGTTTTTAAACTCTGTCAGTCAAAATATCCATATTAGCTATGACTATGTGTTAATGGGCGATTTTAATATTCATCCTTGTGACTATAGTTGTGGCCAAATCGATTGCATGGAGACATTGAACCTGGAGGGCCCTCACTAGGAGCACACTAAGGCAGGTGAAGAATTGGAAGACCTCCTGGCCAACTTTAACCTCTTTGAATTTAAGATGAGGGAGGGGGAATCTAGAATACCAACTTTTAAGGGGACAATGCCTGGGACAGTCATTGATTATATTTTTGTGACCCCAGTTATCCTTAATCAAACTATTTCCTATTGTACAGTGCCTTCCCCCTTTAGTGATCACAATCCTGTCCTTTTGGTGGCAGCCTGGGGGGATTCTATGGGCCCCAAGCCGGGACAGGCCAGTCCTGGACCTGCTTTACGTTTAACTGATCAGGGTAGACGGCTGAAGTGGGCGAACGTGGTCCCTGGCGAATTTTATGCTGACATTGGTCCGCAGATAAAAGACCAGATCACGATTTGCCAAAACCCATCCTCACAAGGTCATGACATCATGGATGCCTTCCAGTTAATATGCAGCAAAGTTTCTTCTAACCTCACGGTTCAACGGAGGAAGGGAGATCTCAAACACTGTCGATGGTTTGATCCTTCCTGTTCTAAAGCCCTTAAATCCCTAAAATTGGCTCTTAAAGCAAACCCTAGGGACAGATCTTTGGTTGCAACTATGCGAAAAGATTATAGGAAAGCCATTAAGAGTAGACAGGATTGTATCAAACAAGAGGCTTGGGAAAACCTAATTTCTACTGACATCTTGCGGGATAGCAGGCAATTCTGGGCTGTAATTCATCACCCTTACTTCTCTGAGTCATCCAACCTCGATACGGACTGTGTCATCCCAGATGACAAGTGGTTGGCACACTTTAGTTCCGTTTATGGAGTTAGCGCACCACCACCCACCCACCTAACAGGTCCCTTTCGGAGGCCATGCCTTTGCACTTTAACAGTGCCGAGGTTGAGAAAGCAATCTGCGCAACCACTAGGAATAAAGCCCCTGGTCCGGACGGGGTACTGGCTGATTTTTATATATACTCGCTGAAATTATGGGCCGGTATCTTGGTGAATGTGTTTACAGCAGCAAACAGTACCCCACCCCCAACCACATGGGCGACTTCCACAATAGTTCCCATATATAAAAAAGGGCCAAAGGGACGACCTGGGGTGTTACCGGCCTATATTCCTTTTGGACTCTGCTATAAAGATCTTGGGCAGAGTCCTTTTGGCTAGGCTAAGGGACAGTCTGGAAGGCTGTGGCGGTCTGGACGACATCCAGTACGGCTTCAGGGAGAAAAGAGGCACGATTGAACAGTGCTCAAACTTACACCTGTTGATCTCCAAGTACACGGTGGCCAAGGAGGGGTCACTGTACTTAGCGTTCATGGACCTCTCCTCGGCCTTCGATCTGGTCAACAGGTCTAAGTTATGGGAAACCCTCCTGAGGATGGGGATTGATGAGGCCCTGGTTGGGTTTATAGCCTCACTCCACCAGGAACTTTTTGCTGTAGTGAGGGTCACAAAAGAAGGCAGATGTACATCCCGCTTTAATTCGAAGCAGGGTGTTCGGCAAGGCTGCATATTAGCACCCCTGCTATTCACAATTTACATCAATGGCCAAGGCAACCACTTAGAGGGGGCTGCGAGAGACGTCCCGTGTGTAGAAGAAGTTAAGATCCCTGCTCTCCTATACGCGGATGACGCAGTACTCATAGCTCGTACTGGCGTCTGTCTCCAAAAGCTATTGGATGCATTTGGTTCCTTCATGGACCGGCTTGACCTGAAGGTCAATTCCACTAAATCCCACACTATGGTCGCCGGACGGCAAAAGAAAAGGGCCATGGTGAAAACATTCTGGTGTAAAGGAGAGGTAGTCTCTAGAGTCCCAGTCTTCCCCTACCTTGGTGTGCTTTTTGACAGCAAGGGTACCTGGGGACCTCAGGTACGGGCCAAAAGCTTAGCGGTGATAAGGACATCAACGGCCATCCTGGGTTTCGCTAAAAAGTTGGGCCATAGACCGATGGAAGCCATTCTAAAAGTGTACAACAGCAAATCCATTCCCGTGGCACTATATGGAGCTTCTTTATGGGGCTACGCATGCTTGGAAAAAATTCAGAAGGCAGAGAATAGATTCTTACGTTCTCTTTTGTGCCTTCCTCAATCAACACCAACTTTTTCCATTCATGCGGAGGTAGGATTGGACTATGTCCAGGATAGGTTGAGATTGGCGCCCTTAACATATTGGCTCAAGACATGGTTAAATACAGAATTATCCCTCAACCACCTGATCATGAGGGATGTCATGAGCCTGGAGCACAGTAGTACAATCCCATGGCTGGCCTATTTAAAAAAATCTTTTATGAACCTGGGACGTCCAGATTTATTTACTGATCCCTCTGGCATTACAAAACAGGATGTGGTTGATATTAAAAAGCAATTTATGGTAAGGGAAAGATTGATTCGAGAAGAAACCCACAGTTAGACGCCATTATTTGTTAGTCCATTCACCTGCACTTGAACCCTATTTATGTTTTGTCACCAATTCATTTCACAGGTTTCTTTTAACGAAATTTAGGTTTAACCTTATTCTTTTTTATTTGGGCAGTTTTAATTCCTGGACAAAACCAGAGCTAGCACCACCCTGTACTTGTGACAATTTTTCAGTTCAGTTCAAGACACCATGCACTTTATTATGTTCTGCGATTTCTTTTCGGATCAGTGAAAAAAACAACTGTTACCTGTTTTAAGGGAAGCTGGCTTCTCCCAGGTGAGGCCAGCCTTGCTTTATCTGCAATCATTGGTAAATATACGCATTACATTCTCCATGGCAAATTTCCTATGTGGCGGCGGCTAGATCAAGAAGATACAAGAACTTTGCAATCCCCTTTGTATAAACTGCTTTTAGTGATTTTTAAACCCTGTTTTTATTGTAATACCATGTCATATGAATTCGATTGAAATTAAATTGTTTAATTGTATTTTATTTGTATATAATGTGTTTTTAATGTCCTTTATATGATTAACTAAATCGAATAAAGTTAATTTGACTGACATACATGTGTGGTCAAGTAGGAGCTGCAATGGTAAAGGGAAAAATACTTGATGCTCTTCACTGCACATACGAAGGTACTTCTTGGCGGACACACTTGGCACTCCAACTTTGCACAGAATGTCTGGACCTCAAAGGCCACAATTCAAGGGACCTCCACAACATGATCATCCTCAGCAATCCCTTAGAGGAAAACAGGTTTTTTCTTCCTCCCCTTTGAACTGAGGTAGGAGAAAGGTGGCTACTTGGAGCAGAGGCATAGACTGAACTGCATAATGGGACCTCATCTGGCGAAAGCGGAACACAGTCTTCTTACCTTCTGGCTACAGAGTATTGAGCTCTTGGCCAGGTTACAGTTGAAAGCCATTAATACTCAACAGCAGTAATGGACAGTGAGACTACATAATGTGCTCAGAGAACCCATGGGTGATTTATCTCTTAGGCTCACATTATGAGAATTATTAAGATGCAACAATGACAGTGTATTGTCAAACACGCTTTCACATTTAAGAGCTGAAAGGTGGTTGGGGGGCCCATATAGCAGGCTTCATAGTGAATATCACTACCACCTCATACTGAAGGGCTAGCACCTTCTTTGGGCTTCCTCCCTAGCGATTGCTATAAGGATTGGGCAATATGCACAAGAGAGGTAGCAAGTTAACTGCAGATACTAGAGCAGTGTAAAGCAAGGAGTGTTCAGGATTGGCAGCCGATTCTCATGTTTTATGGTTCAGACTTGGAGGCAGCAAAGGAATAGCGTCTTCGTGATATTGACTATTTTTCCTTATTATGGTGCTTTCAATATTGCAACACAAGTTATTGTGCTGGAAGGTTGATGGCCTGGGAGAAAAGAAAACGTGGAGCTTTCGTTCAGTTGTCAATTAGAAATGCCACGTTCAGCATGCGTCACAGTCCAGTAAGGGACCGAAATTATTTATTGGTGTAAGCTGGGTTCACAGGGCATGACAATTTTAATCAAAGAGTCTATTCTGTTCATTCCACTTAAAATGTGGGCGTCCCTCCATGGCGGTGTAGCACTTGGGGGAATCGCCACTAAGTCTGCTAATTCTTCAGTTAATTGTTTGTCTCTCCACAAGTTCTTCATTCGACTGCTCTACCACAGCCCATTTCAATAGGTCTCTTAAATACCAATTCTGTGTTTGTGTGCTTAGCCTGTAAATAGCTATACACCTTTAAACCAGTGCAGATAGATAATAAATGTATACCCATATAAATGCATCATCAAGCTGGACAGCCTCCCAGTAATTGAGTGTGGTTGCAATGACATGGTTAATTACTTCTCCCTAGTAGTAGTTTTGCAGTTTGAAGAATTTTCTGGATTCACATGGTACACATTTTTTTACCATTTAGTGGCTGGGTCTGGAAAAGTCTCTTTTGTGTGGTGTGTCACAATCGACCATGATGTGCTCTGTCTCTCCTTCGATGACCTCAGATGCTTGCCCCCAGAAGCCTTTCTGCGTAGCAGTCATCTTTAGTTTCTTCCTCTTTTTTAAAAACTCTTTGGTTGTGGCTTCATCTATTGATCCAACTCCTCCTTTTCCCTGTTGCAAATAGCTAATCATTTGGGGAAGTGGAAGGGTTGCATGTGAATTCAGAAAAATCTTCAAGCTACAAAACTACTCCTACAGGTAGGTAACCATTTCATCTTGCAGGGCTAACCTTTTCTGGATTTGCAAGCTGTGCATGGATTGTAGATGTAGTATCCTCCTGGGTGGTGGGGTTACAATAAGATTGTATTTTCAAACAGGTGTTGAGTACTTTGTCCCACCGGTTTATCTTTCTTCACTTGGTCATCTACACAGAGGTGTTTGGTGAAGGTGCATAGAGTACCAGTGACAGATTACGCATTTCCGGAATGGGAACATTAGCGTTGAAAGAGAGGGTTGCTCTTTTTCTTGTGAAGAGGGCTCATTGTTTTCATTCAAATGAAACTCCTGCTGCCTAATGGCATTGTTGGGTTGTCTGGACGATCCATCTTGCAATAGTGCATTTGCTTACAGGTGCACAGCCATTTGTGGTTTTTGCAGAAGTTTTTTTTTAAATGTTTCTCTTCCTGGCAATTTGTTTCTTGAATGTAATACAGGACTACGATTCTGACGTCTAGAGGATGAAGAATTTGTTCAGCTTAAGATTTTGATTGCTGGAAAAAAGCTGGTAGATGGACGGTTTGATTGACATGGGAGGATAAGACAACATTTGGAAGGAAGCATGGACTGATTTTGGTTCCCACTGTATGGATTTGTAAGCAAGGATCTTTGTACTGAGAGAGCTTGAAGTTCACAACAATTGCATGATGGCCAACAAGAAAGTCACTATAATTTCAAAAAGGTTAGTCGTACATAGATAAAAGTACATTTCCTAACTAGGTCCCCAGGAGCCATGCTGCCAAGCTGTATGTGGTGCAGGTGGAACACTTGTCTCCCTTGGATCCTAAGAAGGCCCTGATGAACTGGCAGTGATAGAACCCTTCTTTGTGGTATATCCACTAATTGGGAGAGCCAAGCCTGTCTTGTGCATTAGGTGCTATTTAACAGTGTCCTGGTTGTTTGAACCCCTTTATTACAAATGGTCTTAATGGTGGGGGTAAAAGGGGAAGCATATTCACATTTTCATGACTACTCCATTCACAGGGCAATCCCCCATGACTGGTGGTTTGGGAATCTGGCTGCAAAGCTTTGGCATTAGGTTTCTTTCCTGATTCACAAAGAGGTCTATTGGTGGTGTCCCCACGAATATCATGTTTACCACTGATGCTTCAGCTCCCACTATTGCGAGGTGCTTGCTTGCCAGCTTAACCTGTCCTCCTGTTTTGTACTCTTCGAAGATGTACTGTTAACTGTAGGATATGTATCTAAATGGCTCATGTTAGGCCTGGCGCCCTTGGTGTGATTTTCTTTGACTTTTTGCTTTCAATGCTCCTACTTTGCTCCCTTAATTTTTGCTGGCTTTAGGATGTGTGCACTTTACCACTGCTAACCAATGCTAAAGTGCTTGTGCTCTCTCCCGAAACCATGATAGAAATGGCTTTTACCCAATTAGCATATTTAATTTACTGGTAAATGTAAATGTAAATGTGGGTGTACTTGTAAAGCGCACTGTGACTCCAAGGAGTATCCTGGCGCTGAAGACCGCTGGGGAACCCGTCCTGGTTTTCCCTGTGAGATGGTCCCTTTCTGGGTATCTCCAAGGTGAAACCAGGCATCCCTGGCGTCAGTGGGGGGCCGTTGTAGAGATGAGGCAAGCTTAATGCCCAGAGTTGCCGAGTGTGTTCCCTGGTTAGAGTAGGCACCGAGGCGAGAATTATCGAGTCAGTTTGACCCTGGTCCACGACCCTGCCGCGTCGGGAATTGAACCATGGTCCCAACCCGTTCTCTGCTTACGGGTCTGCTGCCTCTAACCAGTGAGCTACACCACTCCTTAGTACAGTGCACTACATGTGCCCAGGGCCAGTAAATGAAATACTACTGGGAAGCCTGCAGCACCAATTGTGCCACCCACTCAAGTAGCACTTTAAATAGGTCTGTCTGCCATTGCACCCTGTGTGTACAGTTTTTAAAATGCCATGACGAAGCTGGCAAAATCAGCCCTTTGCCAGGCCTAAATTCTCCTCTTTTAATACATACAAGTCAACTCTTGGGAAGGTCCTGTGCATCTCAGATGGCAGAGTGCAGGAGAAGTGTGTCTCGATGGTTAGAGCGGCAGACCCCGATGCAGAAGTCTGGCCCGGGACCAGGGTTCAATTTCCTCGGACCTGTTAATTCTAGCCTCAGTGCCTATTCTAATCATGGGTCCCACTCTGCAACTCTGGGCCATAGCTTGCTTAATCTCCACAACGGCCCCAACAACGCTAGGATGCCTGGCTTCACCTTGGGGGTGCCCAGGAGTGGGCACTTCACAGGGAAAGGCCAGGAAGGGTTCCTCAGCGGTATTCGTACAAGCGCCGAAAGGCCTCTGGGTAGTCGTGCGCTATACAAGTACATTTAAAAAGCTAGACATGTATTTTTTAATTTTACATATCGTGGTAGCAAAAACTGTTACTTTCATTTTTAACTTCTGCAAGACCCATCTCTCCCAAAGGATAACATTGGACTTACCTGGTTACATTTAATAAGTGATAATTTCTAATGGGAGCAGGTGACCAGTTCATGTTTGGTGTCTTTGGAACTGTAATGAAAAATCCTCAAATGCTGATCTGCAGCCTGTATGTCACATGACTGGGAGCACCTGACAGTTGAGCTTTGTGCATTCCTCCTAGAGGCTCCAACAACCTTCATCCCAGCACCTGGACTCTGTCTATCTGTGAGTCCTACCTTGCAATGTAGTGCCAGACTGGTCCTCGACCCTTTGAAGTGGGCTGAAGGCCCTCTGCCAACCCATCTGTTGATCCAGCAGAACCAACTCATCTGCTCTGCTGCACATCTCCAGAAGAACCAGGTCATAGCCTTTGCTGTTTTATGAATCGCCTTCGGAAAGGATGAATCGCCCCAGCTCCCAGGGTTTTCCTGATGCTGGGATTCTGCATCGACCCCGAGGCCCACCTCAGAACTGCCAACTTTGCAAAGCTTTCCTGACGCGGGCGCAAGCATCTAAAATCCCTTGCTGATGGCAGCCTCCATGACAACACAGGATCTCACATTGCAGCCTGATAGCTCTTTGGAAACAATGCATCGCCTCGAATGTGCAATGCATTCTCGACACCGGACTTCATATCTTTGATGACTGAGTTGTATGTAGCAATGTCATCTGGGGGCAAGCTCCTAGAAGGCTACATGTCTAACCCTTCTTCTGGAGAATCAGTTTCGACATCCTGCCACCCTTCATTTAGTGAGTCTTGCTTGACAAAGAATTTTACTGAGACTTTCCAAGGGATCTCTTTTGTCCTCCACAATTTCAACTTCCGGTTTCGCTATAGGTTCTGGATTGGCAGGGGCCACCAGCTCTGGCTGTTCTACCTCTGGATCTTTCTCTTGAGGAGAAAGGTTGGAATCTTGTACATCTGCACTGAGTCAAACTCATTTTGCTGAAGTAAAGCCTGCATTTCGGTTTCATGCTTCAGTTTTTCTTCTTTCGACATTGAGATTCTAATGTTCCTTGTCAAGCATTCGCACCCTCCACTTAGGTGACTAAAGGTCCATTTTCTGGTGTTTCTCTCCCTCCAGCTGTCTTCATAGCCTTTCAGAGTCAAGGCCAGATCTGAGGGCTTGTTATCTGTGGTATCCTTGGATTTGAATACGGGATGCTCTTTGTGCTTGCGCTTTCCCTCAACTGCCAATATTTTTGGAGATGGTTTGGTTTTGGTGATTTGACTTCAATTCTCCAGTTGATCTGCATCCTAATGCACCAGCAATGCTACTTAGTATTTGTGGCCCTCGTGTTCTTTTGGTGCGTTTTTATTGGGGTTGACCCTTTCTTCAAAGATTCTTAGCATTGACTCTGTTCCCTCCAGTTTCTTCTCGTCACTAGATACATTGAGATATTCCCGGGGAGTATGTTTATGCATTTCCACCATTGCGCGGTGAACCCACCTTTGTCTCTCCATGGTATTCAGTGAGGCTTGGGCTGTAATGCAGCATATGCTTCACAGACCTCCAAATAATAGTCCACCAGCATACACCGGATACATACCTTTTGGCTGTCCTTTTGGGAGAATTTGTGATGGCAGATATTGCGAAACATTAAAGGGGTGTGCTGTAAACTCTTTTATTCTCTGACCCATGCAGTCAATGTCCTTTTGGGCCCTGCTGAAACGGTTTTGGGCTTTTTCTCTCAATGTAGGTCAGTATTTTGAGGGTTTTTTTTAGGATTGTGTTTTCCAGTGTTTCTTCAAAAATGATCTTTTCGATCCAGAGCTCTTATCTGTGCTTCCAAAATAAATAGCAAAAAATTAATCTGAAAATGGCGACCACACAGAAGGGCGTATGTCTGATGTCATCCAAGGAGGGACCATACCACCAAATGGTCGATTTTGATGCATTGGGCAAAACAAAGTAAAGGAAATAAAAGAGACTTTCTGGACCAAACCACTAGATGGCAGAACAATGACCAGTATGTGGATCCGAGCAAGATACAAGCTGCAAAATATCACCCTGCCCATAAGCTCTGTATGTGCAGGAATCGTCATGCAATATGCTGGAAGTCTGCGTTGGATCTTCCCAGATCTTTAAAAGTATGCTGGGTGTCCAGTGTAATTGCATTTCGGCTTCAGTGATGTTAAGGAAAAATCTGTGCATGCATTTGTATTGTATGAGATTACATTTGATAATGCTAGATATGCTCTTCACTTGAATACAAGCTGCGTCCCATTCTTGTCTGTAATCACCTCTGGACAACAAAGTTTCTTTTTATCTTTAGCCATATATGATCTACCCCATTTATTTTGGGAACAATAAATCTTAATCGCCTTAGACCCTGTTCACTGAACTGAGCAGCATTATTTATGTTCTGGGGCTCCAGGTAATCTCAGTATTTCTCTGGCAGCCTGATATATGGGCGCACAACAAAAACGGTCTGTCATTCCGATCTCAAAGCAATCCAACCTTCAGCAACTGTAAAAAGACTGCTGCCTAGTGAAAGATTTCCAATTGACATACAGTCATGTCCTGCGCTATCTTCCTGAAAGATCTTATTGGTTTAAATAAGATGCAGTGGTGAGGTGTCTCCAATGGTCCAGTGATTGGGACAACTGTAACAATGTTTTTCGTTCTCTTCTATGTAGTAGTCTCTGGCTTTTCTATCAGTAGTCTACAGAATGTGCAAGATATTTAGGACATACTCTGGTTTTGAATAAACTGTGGAAAAAAGTCCTATTCCCTGTAGAACTGAATCCTTGGCTTAATGTTCTTTCTTGACTTGATGCAGCCGGAAGGTTTAGATATCTGAGAGTAAACAGGTGTACGGATTGAACCAGACTAGTAAAAATAATCCAAGACCTCTTACTCCTCGTCCTGGACTGTCTAACACTGGCACACTCTCCCTTCTGGGCAGAATTACAGTCTATAATATGATAAATGTTCCCAATTAAATAAACACAAAATGTGATATGGGAGAGGGATTGATGGGGACTGGAACACATGCAATAAGACAAACCATTAGTAATCGCTTGGCAAAACATTCCAACCAATCGTTCTTATCCCCACCATGCCACCTCACTTTCAATTCAGCCATATGGAAACCAGTCTTGACCCTGCTCCAATAGGAACAGCAGTCCATAACGAAATGACAAGACAAGCCCTCCCCTACACCGGAATACAAGCATGATTGGTTTCACTCTGACTGGGACTAATTAGTCGGGTGTAGCTTGGTTTGAGTGGCACAGTGAGCACAGGACTCACATCTGAGAATACCTTTGCCACTTTGAGCAGTGCATCAAACACACAAAACTGACCCAGGTTTGGCATCGAGATCTAATTTGTACAAACACCTGACACTTCACTATTTGAGTGCTGTCTTAAGAATATGTGCAGGACATTAGTGTGTGAATCACGACGCTGTGTTGGAGCTTCCAGTAAGTGTCAGAATCTACACTGTATATTTGCCCTGAGTAAGCCTTTAACTGGGTGAAACGCGCTGGCTGCGCACAACTATAACCGGTGCAGAAGAAATAAAGATTAAAAAAAAATAAAATCTATGGAAGGACCTCTTGGTTTAATTTCTTTCTAATGTGTGTCACAGTGACTTCGCTCATGTGTTCTTTGTATGGTTGCCTCTCGAGTATGTTCCAGTATCTTGGGAAACTAACCGAATGAGGTTATAAATCTGAAATGCTCAAAATGCAGATTATATATTATGCCAAACCACCGCTGCTTACCTTAACATAGAAAAGAAGGCAGGCTAGATAAGCATATGAGGCACAGCAGGGCATTCATGCACAGCAGGAGTTAATATTTCACTCCCAAGAGCAATACTCTATTAAGATTACAACCACTTTATTCTTATTTTTAGCACCATTAATAAGTCAGATTAATATTTTAATAATACAGAAATGAACATTCCAACGTGAAAATGCTCACAAATTATTGTTAAAACGGTAGGAGGTAAGAAAGGAAAAAAAACTAACCTTAGCTGCCCTTAGCAACATTTCTCGCTCCTCTTCATTCTTCCGCCTTTTTTCCAAGTGGTCGAGTTGCTCTAGAAATTTTAGCTGTGATCTTGTATCGCTATATTGAATATATTTATCACTCCCCTAAGAAAAGAAGGCAATTAACACTGAAAGTTAACAAATACCAGAATCCCAATTAAAAGCTGTAAAAACACATTACATTAAAAAAACGTACGTGCGCAATTAGGGCAGTTCGCAAAGTATTCAGACAACAGGACGGTCGGCACATAACTGAAGTCCAGAGATGTTGCAAACCACGAAGTAATGCTGGTAGGAAGCAGGTAAAGTTCTTCAAATTCCTGCTAAATTTGGTATAGAACATCAAATCTGCTAGTGAAAAGTCTCAAGATTATGACAGATACAAAATAAGGCTCCACAACATGTATAACCTATCGCACTCCCAGGGCCTGCCACCACAAACCTACTTCAATCAATCAAAGACATTTATAGAGCGCACTACTTACCCGTAGGGTCTCAAGGCGCTGGGGGGAGGGGGGTGCCGCTACTGCTCGAACAGCCAGGTCTTCAGCTTCTTCCTGAAGGAGAGGTGGTCTTGGGTCAGGCGCAGGTCGGTCGGGAGGGAGTTCCAGGTCTTGGCGGCCAGGTAGGAGAAGGACCTTCCTCCTGTAGTCGCTCTTCGGATGCGGGGGACGGCGGCGAGGGCGTGGTTGGCTGATCGGAGGTGGCGTTTGGGAGCGTAGAAGTTGATTCGGTTGTTGAGGTAGCTCGGGCCTTGGTCGTGTAGGGCTTTGTGTGCGTGGGTGAGGAGGCGGAAGGTGATTCTTTTGTTGACGGGGAGCCAATGCAGGTCTCTCAGATGTCCGGAGATGTGGCTGGTTCGTGGGATGTCGAGGATGAGTCTGGCTGAGGCGTTCTGGATCCGCTGGAGTCTCTTCTGGAGCTTGGCGGTGGTACCGGCGTAGAGGGCGTTGCCGTAGTCCAGTCGACTGGTGACGAGGGCCTGGGTGACGGTCTTCCTGGTCTCGTGGGGATCCACCAGAAGATCTTCCGTAGCATGCGTAGGATGTTGAAGCACGCCGAGGAGACGTTGTTGACTTGCCTGGTCATGGAGAGGGAGGAGTCCAGGATGAACCCCAGGTTGCGTGCGTGGTCTGTCGGTTTGGGTGCGATGCCCAGGGCGGGAGGCCACCAGGAGTCATCCCAGGCGGAGGGTGAAGAGCCCAGGATGAGGACCTCCGTCTTGTCTGAGTTCAGTTTCAGGCGGCTGGTCGTCATCCACTCGGCTACCTCTTTCATCCCTTCGTGCAGGTTGGCTCTGGCGGCGGCGGGGTCGTTGGTCAGGGAGAGGATCAGCTGGGTGTCGTCGGCGTAGGAGATTATGCTGAGGTTGTGTTGGCGTGCGATGGCCGCGAGGGGCTCATTTAGACGTTGAAGAGGGTGGGGCTCAGCGAGGATCCTTGAGGGACGCCGCAGATGACTTCGGTGGCCTCTGACTTGTACGGTGGTAGGCGGACTCTGTGTTCTTCCGTCGAGGAAGGAGATGATCCATTCCAGAGCCTTCTCCTGGATTCCGACGTTGCTGAGGCGCTGTACTAGGGTGCGGTGGCAGACAGTGTTGAATGCCGCGGAGAGGTCTAGGGGGATGAGGGCCGCTGTTTCTCCGTTGTCCATCAGGGCTCGGATGTCATCGGTGGCGGCGATGAGGGCGGTCTCGGTGCTGTGGTTGGCTCGGAAGCCAGACTGTGAGGGGTCGAGGGATCCATTCGTCTCCAGGAAGGCGGCCAGCTGCTTGTTGACGGTCTTCTCGATGACTTTGGCTGGAAACGGGAGGAGCGAGATGGGGCGGTAATTCTTGAGTTCAGTGGGGTCCGCTGTGGGTTTCTTGAGTAGAGCGCTGAGTTCGGCGTGCTTCCAGCTCTCAGGGAAGGTGGCGGTGTCGAAGGATGTGTTGATGATGTCTCGCAGGTGGGGTGCGATGACAGCGTCGGCCTTGTTGAAGACGTGGTGAGGGCAGGGGTCGGTCGGAGAACCGGAGTGGATGGAGTTCATCGTGCGGATGGTGTCTTCGGTGCTGATCGGAGTCCAGGCGTGGAGGGTGGTGGTGGGGGGTGGTTGTTCGGTCGTGGTGTGCGTTGGTTGGTTGTTGAAGCTGTTGTGTGTGTCCGCGATCTTGTTGTGGAAGTATGAGGCGAGGGAGTTGCAGAGGTCTTGCGATGGGGTGATGTCGTGGTTTCCTGCGCTGGGGTTGGATAGCTCTTTCACGATGTTGAAGAGCTCCTTGCAGTTGTGTGCGTTGTTGTCCAGCCGGTCCTTGAATGCAGTTTTCTTGGCGGCCCGGATCAGCTGGTGGTGCTTCCGGGTGGCAAGCTTGAAGGTGGTCATGTTGTCCGGTGTTGGTTCCCTTCTCCAGACTTTCTCGAGGTCTCAGCAGCTCTTCTTGGAGCTCTTGAGTTCGTCGGTGAACCATGGGGCTTTCTTGCTGCCGGGTCTACTGGGCGGGGTCCTCAGCGGGGCGAGCTCGTCCGCGCAGTTGCTGATCCACTTCGTGAGGTTGTCGGCGGCCTGGCTGGGGTTCGCTGAGCTGGCAGGAGGGTGCTGGCTCAGGGAGGTGGCGAGCTGGTCGGCTGTGATCTTGTTCCAGCTTCTGCGGGCAGCCTGTTGCTGGTGGTGGTGGGTCGTCGTTCTTTTGAAGGTGAAGTGGACGCAGCTGTGGTCCGTCCATTGAAGCTCTGTGGCGTGGCTGAAGACGATGTCTGTGCTGGATGAGAAGACTGAGTCGAGTGTGTGTCCGGCGAGGTGGGTGGGGGTGGACACCAGCTGCTTGAGTCCGAGATTGGCGAGGTTGTCGAGCAGGGTGCTGGTGTTGCGGTCGTTGTTGTTGTTTTCCAGGTGGAAGTTGAGGTCCCCCAGGAGGATGTAGTCAGCGGAGGGGAGGGCATGCGGGCTGACGAAGTCGGCGATGTCCTCGCTGAATTGGGTGCGTGGTCCCGGAGGTCGGTAGATCAGGGTGCCTCTGAGGGTGGTCTTCGGGTCGGTGTGGATCTGGAAATGCAGGTGTTCGGCGGTGGTCAGGGTGTTGTCGGTGCTGGTCGTGAGACGGATGGTGTTCCTGTGGATGATGGCGATGCCTCCTCCCATCTGTTTGGCGGTGCGATCCCTCCGGGTAATCTTGTAGCCCTCTGGGATGGCGATGGCGATGTCGGGAGCTGAAGAGGCGTTCATCCAGGTCTCCGTGAGGAAGGCAACGTCTGGAGCTGTGGTGTCGAGGAGGTTCCAGAGTTCGATGGCGTGTCTGTGGATGGAGCGGGTGTTGAGCAGGATGCACTTGAGGTGGGTGCTGCTGGTGTTCGACTTAGCGGGTGCTGGTGCGAGGCAGGCCCGGATGCAGGTGAACTTGCAGGCGTGGCAGCTGAAGGGTCCGTGGGTGCGTCGTGGTGTGGCTTGGTAGCATCCTGGGGGTCGACCGGCGTTGAGTGCGCTGAGGTTGGCGGCGGTGTACGTCAGGCGGGTCGGTCGGGGTCCTCGTGGGCCAGGGGTCCTGGCGCTGGGCGCGGTCCAGGCGCGGACGGACGCAGACGGGCTTACCTTTGGCGCGCCTTCGGCGCACAATCGGCACGCCCGCTGCGCGTTCGCACGGTCGCCATATATGGCGAAGTGCGAGGGGGGGCGGAGCAGCTGGGAGGCGGGAGCGGGGAGGGTACAGAATGAAGAAAGGGGCGGGGCTAAGCGGCAGTGGCGGGAAGCAGGGAGGGAAGAGACGGGGCGAGCAAAGCTAAACTACAGGCAAGCAGGAAAAAAAAGGGGAAAAAGGAATACAAATTACAGGTTACAACAGAGTGCAATTTACAAACACAATACAACAGAAACGGTGGCGCAAGGCAGGAAGCGAGCACGGACCACGCTGCTCGAGGCAGGGGGCGTGGTCACGTGTCGGCAGCCGGAGCAGAGAGGCAGGCAGTCGGGGGGCACACGCAGCAGCTGGTGGCCGTGCGGCGCGGGGGGTGTCCTAGACTTCACTCCTTTACTTGATTTGAGCACCTCCAAGACAGACTAGCTAGTGCACATTAATAATAAGAAACAGCTGGGAAAGAAGGTGTGTGGTAAGGAAAGGAAAACCGAGGACCACAAGAACTTGAGTTCACACAAGTGAGCAGAGTTTACATAACATATAGAGAATTGCATCTGGACTCTGCAGCTTACCCCAATGGACATATGTATATGAAAAGCCAGTGACCTAGCTCAGCCATAATTCCAGGAGATAAGCTACATGATAGTGAAGAAAAGCAAATGTACAACACCCAGTTCTGCAATGTCAAATCTGTTGGAGAACCAACACCTGTATGACAAGAACCTTTTAGAGCACAGATGAAACAGATACCCTTCCGAATAAGCCACGTGTTCTTTATGGTCTCCTGTGGAGCACTTAAAAGGACAATCTAAAATCTGTAGCCTGGAATCAGTTTTTATAGCACTTTCCCAAGAAGGCAATAAAACATCGAGGCATCCTACAAACGGAAGCAAGGTATTGGGTGGGTATCTGCAGGTGCACGCTAATGCTTTGCATATGGAGCTCTTCCTTGATTCAAGGCCACGGTCTCTTGGCTACCACTCCAAGGTTCCACAATGCCTAACACTAGGGGAGTTTACTTTCTGTCGTGCTATGCATTTTTACAATATACCATTGATTCAGCATTACAGTTTAGATAAACAAGGAAATACCAAGTTACACAAGCACCCTCAAACGAGTCAAGTATCAGAAAGATTTGCTGTAAAGCATTAATTATTTCAAAAAGTTTTTTTTGAACACCAATATTAGACTTGAGTTCATCTGGGATTATGTAATTTCAAAATATGGATCCAAGACAGTTGTTATACTTGAAGATCTTTATTTCAGACACATTTAAAAGATTTCCAGGCAGTGCAAAGCTGGAAATCTTTTAAATGTGTCTGAAATAAAGATCTTCAAGTATAACAACTGTCTTGGATCCATATTTTGAAATTACATAATCCCAGATGAACTCAAGTCTAATATTGGTGTTCAAAAAAAACTTTTTGAAATAATTATTGCTTTACAGCAAATCTTTCTGATACTTGACTCGTTTGAGGGTGCTTGTGTAACTTGGTATTTCCTTGTTTGTTGATACTAGCATTAAGTTGCTTTGCTTAACATCCCTGGCGGTGGGTGTTTTACCAGGTTCCCAGTGCACCTCTTTTTTGATATTACACGTAGACTGTGCCCATTGGAAATATTTATTAACAGAAGGTGCGGACGTTTTCTCTCTTTGGGAAACACTACCACCAGTATTATTGCATAATTACAGTTTAGATGTTTGTGCAATACTACCACTACTGGAGATCATCTAACATTTTGCAGGAGTGGTTTCAAAGGGATTGTCCCTGGGCTAGAGATGGTTCGTAATATCAGTCTTTGTTCAATTCGTCATTTATCACGAGAGGATGAAGGAGTTTGAGGAAGCGGACATCAGCTCAGGCTCCACTACACTCACTTCTATGGACACCAGAGGCAAACAGGACATAACAATGCAACCTGTTCCATCGTAATACAACGCAGCTTTGTCAAACCATAAACAGTGGTCTATTTTATGTAAATGAATGCATAAAATACTAAAAAGGGAGGCAATGGTCGCCTTCAGAGAGCAGAGTCCGAGGAACACTTCGAGAAACGTATCTTCACTGCGCATGCGCCGGAGCGATCATTGTACACAATGCAAACGGTCAACCAATTGACATGAGCCCGACCAGAGACGCGTGCACGTGACGCACTACAGCTGTGTACGCTCGGGGATAGCAACTGCTTTTAGTTTAGAGGCTCCGAGTACTGCTTGCTATTTACAGCTAATGTATTCGCTGAAAACGATAGCCTCTAGTCCGTAAGTAGGGATTGGTGTTTTGGAAGCAAGATAGCGACCACTTATCGAAATGTTTGGGCAGTTAAGGCAGAACAATTTTCAACGCTTCTGTCACTGGAGCACCGCACGGTCGTCTAATATAAAAACACATTTTCTGAGGTTTTCTTGCGATTTGGTGCCACCTACTGGCAAAGCCCTTACCTTGCCTTATATGAGCGTCTGCTGCGACATTTGGATCACGAATATGTTTTTTTTATAATGATTATCATTTATGCGGTTTTAAATAGCGCGAACTTTACCCGAAGGTGTCAGAGCGCTTTAATGAAAATTCTCCCAAAAACTACCTTCTGTACATCAGAGAGGGCCTCCATGAAAACAAAAACTAAACTAGATCTCAAAGTAATGCCATATTTTGATTTCTCCAAGGCTGTAAACTGTTTATCTCAACAAGGATGCTTGATTAACATGAAAATAAACACACCGTTTATCTAGGATTCATCACCTTTCATTTTGTCAATATGATCGGCAGTAGGATCAGAAAAACACGGAATAACGCAGGTTCCTTTGGAGTGACTTATTTTAAAAGCACAAGCCAGATTAGAGTTTACAGAGACAGCATGTGGCGCCTGCTTAGACGCGAATCTCTCATTCAATATGACGGTTTCTAATCCAGCAACAGTAATAGAAAAATACATGCATGTTGCAGAATGCAACAACATTAAATGATATGCTAAACTACTCACTGGCAAAACTACACGAGATCGTAGATCTGCACAAGTAGAAGATCGGTCCTTAAACACAAACTCACTAAGAATCCTCCAGCAAATTCCCATTCAACATTGTATCCATCTACCCACACTACCACCAATACATTCTCCAACGATCATCCTTTTCGCTTAAACACTCCATCCAGTCCCTCATCTATACACCCACGGACCCATTCATGCATCCACTGGTCGGCTTCCTCAGCCAGCTGCACAACCCCTCAAACATCAATCCATCCACAAACACCTAATGGATTAAACACAATTTCAACTAATACACAAAGGCTTTCACGCAACATTTCAGATAACACACCTCAGCCATCCATCCATGCCTCACCTGTGCATTCACACACACACACTTTTAGACATCCACTAACACAGATTACTCACTAACCCATCTATCTGCATATCATGCATCCACCCAATCGTACATCCAAAGCCACGGCCATCCATACCCCCAACACCCACCAATGCCCCCACACCCACCACCCCAGCGGACTGATCAAAAGCTTCCTGTAACACTTCTTATACGACTCCAGTGGTGCGCACAGCATTCCAAATGAGGATTCGAACAGGACAGAGAACTGAACACAATATGCTAAATGTGCCTTCTAAAAGCACTACCAATATTCCATAACAGCATCTAGAGTTGGGCCCAGTTTTTTACAGGGGACTTCACGAATTAAATGGAATACTGAATTGAAAACAATATTAAGTTAGCAGGACAAAGTTACAAAACAAGGAACAATTTCTGTTGGTCAGACCTCCAGCACAGGGCAAAATATACTGAAGGAGGCCCCAGAACTGAGCACAAACCACCAAAGGTGGCTTCCGGAACCCAAGACGCGGCACCAGATTTCACTTTCCTCACTGGACACTATATGCCACAAGACTCCTCTAGCACTTAAATGAACACATTACGCAGATAAGATTGTACAAGTGATTGTGCGCTGTTTAATCAAAGCACAATTTCAACTTTCTTCTAGATAGCCATTTACGTTCCTCCTGCTCTGCATGTCGCCTTGCCATACTGTCCATCCACTAGGACAACTCAGAGTGCACAATGGGAGTGCTCAAAGCCAAGGCAAGCTTGCATTGTTTTGGACTGAGCTGTAGCTAGTCAGGCTCAGCAGAGGCAATAGTGCAATGTTATACTGCTCTGTGCGTGAGGAATCTTGCACTACTGGTGCCTATCGTATAACTCGTTATATGTGAGGGAGGCTTGCACTTGTATTACAAATTCGTTAGCGAGGTAGGTTTACACTGCTGATGTGGCTGGTTCCTGTTTCATGCTTTACTAAAGCCGGACAGAACCTTTTCATGATAGAAAAGTCAAAACAAATGGCCTTTTCAGTGTTTGTTTTATCACCAGGACTCATTCTTCTGCATGATTTTCCCACGAAGAAACGCTGTGACAGATTATACAGCTACACAAGACCATGAATTCAAGAGACACTCGCTTCCTAAAATGGGGTTTACCTTATACATGGCTGCTCTGTGCTGTGCGGCTACAGTCAGTTTTTCGACCAGCCCTCGCAAGCGCTCCTGCGTGGCATGGGAGATCAGGGTCACAGCATCAGAGGTGAGCTCCACAACGCCATGCCTTTTACCTGTTGAATGCAGAAAAAAAAATCATCATGTGCACAAAAAGGAGCAGGTAATTGAAATAATGAGCACAGCAGGTTCCCTGCTCCCCCTGGAAGTCATGCCTATTACGAACAAAGGTTTGGGGATTAGAATTCTCACTGTGATTCACAACTTCAAAGATATTAGGAAATGCATTAATAAAAAAAATGCCCCCGGCATCATGAAATATAGACATTGCTGAAATCTGCCCCAGGGAATGTTCTTACAAGGTCACATCGTTCATAAGAAATAAAATCCAAGAACGTCATTGGAAGGCAAGGGAAGAAGGTTTGCAGTGCCTTAGCTGCCACTAATGCCAGCAGCCCTTCATTACAGCAAGTAGAACACACAAATATTATGTGCCTCCGTTGAACAGTCCTGCAATGAAGATGAACAGTGTTTTCGCATTTAAAACGTCCATTTCTTGAGCACGGCTTCCTGTCCTCTCAACATGAGGCCTACAGTTCAGCTGAGCATGCAAAGAAACCCAGCTGGAGAGGAGCTTGTTGGCATTGCCATTAAATTCAGTCTTCACACCAAGTATACCAGATTATTTTAAGTGGCAATTTTTTCATGGCCGCGCATCAATCACTATTTAATGCCAAAATATGTTAAATTATTATTCTGTGCACCGATTAAGAATATTTTGAAATGTGATTTCTCGGCTATCTTTGCAAAGGCTGATCTCGTGATCGGTGCGGTGCCTCGCCAACCGGAAGCAGCAGGGCTTAGAAATGGACCAAACAACGCAACCGAACAGGATTCATAAACAGCTAACTTGACGACGAGGGCGGGGGGCTAATTTGATGTGCTCCCAGCCCTCCCCGCCTCCCACGCACCCCCGCGGTTGCAGGTTACAGTATCACTGTGAAATGAGGAGGTAGACGTCCACCCCTTCTGCTGGAAGCTAAAGCCTAGTGATGAGCATTTTACTCAGTGTGTGGGGTGTGAGCAGGCAGGGTAAAGGACAGCGGAAAGGGTGGCCTTATGCAGACGAGTGGGTGATGGGATATTCAGAAACCCAAACATTCTTGAAGCCCTTCAAGCTAGCCACGTTCCGAGTGCGCGGGTGCATAAAAACATTTTAAAAAGTAGCCACTAGGTTCGAGTTAAGTAAGTAACTGAGATTGAGGCTACTGGCTTCGACTTCGGTGCAACAGGTCGGGAGGGTGAGTGCTGCAGAGGTGGGTGGCTCGGTGCGAGCGGTGTGTGTGTAAAAACCTGCAGGTCCATTGGTCTAATGCCAATAAGGGACTTCCGCGGCAAGTGTACCTGCTGTTCAAGTGTGACTGCCCTAATGGCTTTTATTCTTTTATGTTCGATATTTGATACAGAGTGGATCATACAGGAGAACATGTTTATGCCAGCAGGAGTATCTCACAGTTAAGGTGCTGCACATAAAACACTGCTGCTTTTTTTTCCAGGAAAAAATACATACAGCGTTTACAATCATGGATCCAGCAGAGATAGATGTACAAGTAAGGCAACATTTAAGATGAGCTTTGAGTGTTTCAACAGAAGAGTAGGTCCTACTTTGTAGAAGCTCTGATGGGCAATGCAATTTTAAAACATCACCTCCCTCACCGTCTGGCACGCACTTACCAGAGGATCTAATGTACTAAGGCATAGCCAGAAATCCGGCTCTGTAGAAACCCAGACCCCCTTTTCACCAATTCATGGACAATACATTAAACATAAGAATGATGAAAGTTAAAAAACAATAGAGGGAAAAAACACTTTACGTTGTCTTATAAACGTAGAAAATAAGGATATTTAAGAACATCAGCGATGGTGTGCAGCTGGCGCTGTGCAAAAAAAAAATCGTTTTTTCACTCCAATATTGGCTTTGCATCTACAAAACACAAAGTGAATGGCACACGTTAATTATGTTCTTACCCAGTTCTAGAATTTTAGCCTGCAGTGGCCCAATAGAAAGGAAGGGTTCTTCTTTGGAAGAGCGTATCAACCTGCCCACCAACTCGGAATTAGTTGCCAAGATGCACGCGTTCTCTTCATTCAAGTTGACTCCAGCCATTGAAGTGACATCATTGATGTCATCCTCATCTCTGGAAGAACAAATTGGATTTTGTGATTTTAGATTTCTGGTCTAAGCCCGCATCGGCAAAAAGCTCAGTTCAACTGCAGACACTGGGGGCTAGAAAATCCCAAACAAATGACAGGCTAGCACTGCAGGGATGCATCTAAACACACTGGCAAGACAGTCGTGAGTAATGTACTGTGATCAAATACAGCTAGTAAGGACTTTATACTCACCTCCTCTTATATCACCATCTTAAACAACTGGCGTTGACCCTCACAAACCGTAAAGGGGACAAGGCAAGCAGAGCCACCAAAAACAAGCATTTGCAATGCAATAGGTCTCGCATTAGGAACGTTTGAGCTATTGGTATTGTAAATTACATTTTTTATTTCTGTTTTGTTTTTGAAAATAGCGAAATTAATAGCTTTGTCATTTACAATGCCAATAGTTATAACTTTCGCAAATGTGACACCTATAGAATTTGTAATGCAATAAGTGTTGTATTTACGTGACTTACATGTATTGATATTAAAAATAACAAGGGCTTTTAATTTTTTAAAAAATAATTAATACTTAAATAAACGTTATTGTAATTTATAATGGCAATAGCTTAAACTTTTGTAAATAACTTTTGTGAAGATTATGTTCAGTATTTTGTTTAAACGAAAATCCAAGAACAGAAGTGAAATATTAACATCTTTTTTGTTACATTTGTAATAAAGCTTTAAACATTGAGAGAACATATTTGAACCAGTTGTTGAATGGTTGACCAGATTGATGCTGTGGTGATGCTGAGTGATGTGATGGCGAACAAGTGATGCTGAGGCGTTCAGTGATGCTGTGGCGTTCAGTGATGCTGTGGCAGCGCATAGTGATGTTGTGGTGTCCCCGAGTGATGCTGTATGCTATGCTATGTTATCCTAGGTTTTTTGTTGTTATGCTATGCTATCCTTTGATTTGTTATGCTATGCTAGGCTTTGTTTTGCTATGCTAGGTTTTGTTGTGTTTGGTATGCTATGCTATGTTTTGCTATGCTTTTATATGTTTTGTTTTCCTATGCTATGCTATGTTTTGTTTTGCTACCCTATGCTTTGTTTTGTTATGCCGTTTAGTTTTGCTATCCTATGCTTGGTTTTGTTATGCTATGCTTTGTTGTGTTTTGGTTTGCTATGCTTTGTTGTGTTTTGTTATGCTATGCTTTGTTGTGTTTTGCTATGCTATGTTTTGTTATGCTATGTTTTGTTATGCTATGCTAGGCTAGGCTAAGCTTTGTTTTGTTATGCTATGCTATGTTGTATTTTGTTATACTATGCTATGCTATGTTGTATTTTGTTATACTATGCTATGTTTTGTTGTGTTTTGTCATGCTATGTTTGCTATGCTATTTGTTATGTATGCTATGTTTTGTTGTGTTGTGTTTTGTTATGCTATGCTACGTTTTGCTACGTTTTGTTATGCTACGTTTTGTTATGCTTTGTTTTGTTATGCTATGCTATGTTGTATTTTGTTATACTATGCTATGTTTTGTTTTGCTATGTTTTGTTTTGCTATGTTTTGCTATGTTTTGTTTTGCTATGTTTTGTTTTGCTATGTTTTGTTTTGCTATGCTTTGTTTTGCTAGGTTTTGTTTTGCTAGGTTTTGTTTTGCTAGGTTTTGTTTTGCTAGGTTTTGTTTTGCTATGCTTTGTTTTGCTATCCTATGCTTTTTTTTGTTATGCTATTTGCTGTGTTTTGTTATGCTATGTTGGTGAGGGTGAGGGTGAGTAGGGTGTGTGAGGGTGAGGGGGTGAGGAGGGTGAGGGGGGTGAGGGGGATGAGGGTGGGTGAGAGGGTTGTGAGGGTGAGGGGGTTGTGAGGGTGAGTGAGGGTGAGGGTGGGAGGGTGAGGGTGGGAGGGTGAGGGTGGGAGGGTGAGTGTGGGAGGGTGTGAGGGTGGGAGGGTGTGAGGGTGGGAGGGTGAGGGTGGGAGGGTGAGGGTGGGAGGGTGAGGGTGGGAGGGTGAGGGTGGGAGGGTGGGTGAGGGAGGGTGGGTGAGTGAGGGAGGGTGGGAGGGTGAGTGAGGGAGGGTGGGAGGGTGAGGGAGGGTGAGTGAGGGAGGGTGAGTGAGGGAGGGTGAGTGAGGGAGGGTGAGTGAGGGAGGGTGAGTGAGGGAGGGTGAGTGAGGGAGGGTGAGTGAGGGAGGGTGAGTGAGGGAGGGTGAGTGAGGGAGGGTGAGTGAGGGAGGGTGAGTGTGGGAGGGTGTGAGGGTGGGAGGGTGTGAGGGTGGGAGGGTGTGAGGGTGGGAGGGTGTGAGGGTGGGAGGGTGAGGGTGGGAGGGTGAGGGTGGGAGGGTGAGGGTGGGAGGGTGAGGGTGGGAGGGTGGGTGAGGGAGGGTGGGTGAGTGAGGGAGGGTGGGAGGGTGAGTGAGGGAGGGTGGGTGAGTGAGGGAGGGTGGGAGGGTGAGTGAGGGAGGGTGGGAGGGTGAGTGAGGGAGGGTGGGAGGGTGAGGGTGGGAGGGTGAGGGTGGGAGGGTGAGTGAGGGAGGGTGAGTGAGGGAGGGTGAGTGAGGGAGGGTGAGTGAGGGAGGGTGAGTGAGGGAGGGTGAGTGAGGGAGGGTGAGTGAGGGAGGGTGAGTGTGGGAGGGTGAGTGTGGGAGGGTGAGGGTGTGAGGGTGTGAGGGTGGGAGGGTGTGAGGGTGTGAGGGTGGGAGGGTGTGAGGGTGTGAGGGTGGGAGGGTGAGGGTGGGAGGGTGAGGGTGGGAGGGTGAGGGTGGGAGGGTGAGGGTGGGGAGGGTGGGTGAGTGAGGGTGGGTGAGTGAGGGAGGGTGGGAGGGTGAGTGAGGGAGGGTGGGAGGGTGAGGGTGGGAGGGTGGTGAGGGAGGGTGAGTGAGGGAGGGTGAGTGAGGGAGGGTGAGGGAGGGAGGGTGAGTGAGGGAGGGTGAGTGAGGGAGGGTGAGGGAGGGAGGGTGAGTGAGGGAGGGTGAGTGAGGGAGGGTGAGTGAGGGAGGGTGAGTGAGGGAGGGTGAGTGAGGGAGGGTGAGTGAGGGAGGGTGAGTGAGGGAGGGTGAGTGAGGGAGGGTGAGTGAGGGAGGGTGAGTGAGGGAGGGAGGGTGGGAGGGTGAGTGAGGGAGGGTGGGAGGGTGGGAGGGTGAGTGAGGGAGGGTGAGTGAGGGAGGGTGGGAGGGTGAGTGAGGGAGGGTGGGAGGGTGAGTGAGGGAGGGTGAGTGAGGGAGGGTGGGAGGGTGGGAGGGTGAGTGAGGGAGGGTGGGAGGGTGGGAGAGGGAGGGTGGGAGAGGGAGGGTGGGAGGGTGGGAGGGTGAGTGAGGGAGGGTGGGAGGGTGGGAGGGTGAGTGAGGGAGGGTGAGTGAGGGAGGGTGGGAGGGGTGAGTGAGGGAGGTGGTGAGGGAGGGTGGGAGGGAGGGAGGGTGAGTGAGGGAGGGTGGGAGGGTGGGAGGGTGAGTGAGGGAGGGAGGGTGAGTGAGGGAGGGTGGGAGGGTGGGAGAGGGAGGGTGGGAGAGGGAGGGTGGGAGGGTGGGAGGGTGAGTGAGGGAGGGTGGGAGGGTGAGTGAGGGAGGGTGGGAGGGTGGGAGGGTGAGTGAGGGAGGGTGGGAGGGTGGGAGGGTGAGTGAGGGAGGGTGAGTGAGGGAGGGTGGGAGGGAGGGAGGGTGAGTGAGGGAGGGTGGGAGGGTGGGAGGGTGAGTGAGGGAGGGTGAGTGAGGGAGGGTGGGAGGGTGGGAGGGTGAGTGAGGGAGGGTGAGTGAGGGAGGGTGGGAGGGTGAGGGAGGGTGGGAGGGTGGGAGAGGGAGGGTGGGAGGGTGGGAGGGTGGGAGAGGGAGGGTGGGAGGGTGGGAGGGTGGGAGAGGGAGGGTGGGAGGGTGGGAGAGGGAGGGTGGGAGGGTGGGAGAGGGAGGGTGGGAGGGTGAGTGAGGGAGGGTGGGAGGGTGAGTGAGGGAGGGAGGGAGGGTGAGTGAGGGAGGGTGAGTGAGGGAGGGTGAGTGAGGGAGGGTGAGTGAGGGAGGGTGAGTGAGGGAGGGTGGGAGGGTGAGTGAGGGAGGGTGGGAGGGTGAGTGAGGGTGAGTGAGGGAGGGTGAGTGAGGGAGGGTGGGAGGGTGAGTGAGGGAGGGTGGGAGGGTGAGTGAGGGAGGGTGGGAGGGTGAGTGAGGGAGGGTGAGTGAGGGAGGGTGGGAGGGAGGGTGGGAGGGTGGGAGGGTGGGAGAGGGAGGGTGGGAGGGTGGGAGGGTGAGTGAGGGAGGGTGGGAGGGTGGGAGGGTGAGTGAGGGAGGGTGAGTGAGGGAGGGTGGGAGGGAGGGTGAGTGAGGGAGGGTGAGTGAGGGAGGGTGGGAGGGTGAGTGAGGGAGGGTGAGTGAGGGAGGGTGGGAGGGTGGGAGAGGGAGGGTGGGAGGGTGGGAGAGGGAGGGTGGGAGGGTGGGAGGGTGGGAGGGTGAGTGAGGGAGGGTGGGAGGGTGAGTGAGGGAGGGTGGGAGGGTGAGTGAGGGAGGGTGAGTGAGGGAGGGTGAGTGAGGGAGGGTGAGTGAGGGAGGGTGAGTGAGGGAGGGTGAGTGAGGGAGGGTGAGTGAGGGAGGGTGAGTGAGGGAGGGTGGGAGGGTGAGTGAGGGAGGGTGGGAGGGTGAGTGAGGGAGGGTGGGAGGGTGAGTGAGGGAGGGTGGGAGGGTGGGAGGGTGAGTGAGGGAGGGTGGGAGGGTGGGTGAGGGTGAGTGAGGGTGAGTGAGGGAGGGTGAGTGAGGGGAGGGTGGGAGGGTGAGTGAGGGAGGGTGGGAGGGTGAGTGAGGGAGGGTGAGTGAGGGAGGGTGGGAGGGTGAGTGAGGGAGGGTGGGAGGGTGAGTGAGGGAGGGTGGGAGGGTGAGTGAGGGAGGGTGAGTGAGGGAGGGTGAGTGAGGGAGGGTGGGAGGGTGAGTGAGGGAGGGTGGGAGGGTGAGTGAGGGAGGGTGGGAGGGTGGGAGAGGGAGGGTGGGAGGGTGGGAGGGTGAGTGAGGGAGGGTGGGAGGGTGAGTGAGGGAGGGTGGGAGGGTGGGAGGGTGAGTGAGGGAGGGTGGGAGGGTGAGTGAGGGAGGGTGGGAGGGTGAGTGAGGGAGGGTGAGTGAGGGAGGGTGGGAGGGTGAGTGAGGGAGGGTGGGAGGGTGGGGGGTGAGTGAGGGAGGGTGAGTGAGGGAGGGTGGGAGGGTGAGTGAGGGAGGGTGAGTGAGGGAGGGTGGGAGGGTGGGAGAGGGAGGGTGGGAGGGTGAGTGAGGGAGGGTGGGAGGGTGAGTGAGGGAGGGTGAGTGAGGGAGGGTGGGAGGGTGAGTGAGGGAGGGTGGGAGGGTGAGTGAGGGAGGGTGAGTGAGGAGGGTGAGTGAGGGAGGGTGAGTGAGGGAGGGTGAGTGAGGGAGGGTGAGTGAGGGAGGGTGAGTGAGGGAGGGTGGGAGGGTGAGTGAGGGAGGGTGGGAGGGTGGGAGGGTGAGTGAGGGAGGGTGGGAGGGTGGGAGGGTGAGTGAGGGAGGGTGGGAGGGTGGGAGGGTGAGTGAGTGAGGGAGGGTGGGAGGGTGGGTGAGGGTGAGTGAGGGTGAGTGAGGGAGGGTGAGTGAGGGAGGGTGGGAGGGTGAGTGAGGGAGGGTGGGAGGGTGAGTGAGGGAGGGTGAGTGAGGGAGGGTGGGAGGGTGAGTGAGGGAGGGTGGGAGGGTGAGTGAGGGAGGGTGGGAGGGTGGGAGGGGAGGGTGGGAGGGTGAGTGAGGGAGGGTGGGAGGGTGAGTGAGGGAGGGTGGAGGGTGAGTGAGGGAGGGTGGGAGGGTGAGTGAGGGAGGGTGGAGGGTGGGAGGGTGAGTGAGGGAGGGTGGGAGGGTGAGTGAGGGAGGGTGAGTGAGGGAGGGTGGGAGGGTGAGGGAGGGTGGGAGGGTGGGAGGGTGAGTGAGGGAGGGTGAGTGAGGGAGGGTGGGAGGGTGAGTGAGGGAGGGTGAGTGAGGGAGGGTGGGAGGGTGGGAGAGGAGGGTGGGAGGGCGAGTGAGGGAGGGTGGGAGGGTGAGTGAGGGAGGGTGGGAGGGTGAGTGAGGGAGGGTGGGAGGGTGGGAGGGTGAGTGAGGGAGGGTGGGAGGGTGAGTGAGGGAGGGTGAGTGAGGGAGGGTGGGAGGGTGGGGGTGAGTGAGGGAGGGTGGGAGGGTGAGTGAGGGAGGGTGAGTGAGGGAGGGTGAGTGAGGGAGGGTGGGAGGGTGGGAGGGTGAGAGGGTGAGTGAGGGAGGGTGGGAGGGTGAGAGGGTGAGTGAGGGAGGGTGGGAGGGTGAGAGGGTGAGTGAGGGAGGGTGGGAGGGTGGGAGGGTGAGTGAGGGAGGGTGGGAGGGTGAGTGAGGGAGGGTGAGTGAGGGAGGGTGGGGAGGGTGAGTGAGGGAGGGTGAGTGAGGGAGGGTGGGAGGGTGAGTGAGGGAGGGTGGGAGGGTGCGTGAGGGTGGGTGGGAGGGTGAGTGAGGGTGGGAGGGTGAGTGAGGGAGGGTGGGAGGGAGGGTGAGTGAGGGAGGGTGGGAGGGTGAGTGAGGGAGGGTGGGAGGGTGAGTGAGGGAGGGTGGGAGGGTGAGAGGGTGAGTGAGGGAGGGTGGGAGGGTGGGAGGGTGAGTGAGGGAGGGTGGGAGGGTGAGTGAGGGAGGGTGGGAGGGTGAGTGAGGGAGGGTGGGAGGGTGAGTGAGGGAGGGTGGGAGGGAGGGTGGGAGGGTGAGTGAGGGTGGGAGGGTGAGTGAGGGTGGGAGGGTGGGTGAGGGTGTGCTTACCGGCAGCTTCTGGGAATGGCGTACGCGAAATGTGCACTTACAGCTGGGAAATCTACAAATCCCTGGGGCCCAGTTTAAAAACAACGTTTTGTATTATATGGTTGTAACTAGATTCATAAAGCGCTTTCTAAACCGGACGTGGCACTGAAGCTCTGATGGGGTTTATTGTAGACCGAAATCGAAGTGTGCTGTTGTGTAAACTACTGCGTCGGTTGTGCATCATTAGGGTTATTCTCTGATATTCTAATCCCCCCATCTTTCTGTTCTACTCCGCCTCTGTCACCGCCCAGACTCTCGGCTTTGCTTGTGGGTCACAGAAGCGTCGGTGACTGTGAGAGGGATTTAATTACCTTTCACCCTGTAACTAGGACGGCCACAACAAAGCGGCCTGAAGAGGACGGGCGCTGCACTCTCGAGGGCAAGGAGGGAGATTGAGAGGCGATTACAAATCTGGGGCAAAGGCCACCCCTGCTTGCGCTCAAATGCTAACGAGCGCAAACAATCTCATTTGCAAAGTCACTTTAAAAGGGGCCATCCTTTGTAGGGGGAAATGTTTGCCTCCCCAGACCGACATCTCGAACAATCCCGGGCAACAGTAAATCTGTGGAACATGTGATATCGCCTGCTAAAAACCTAAATGTGATTGCTGGGTTGTCGCAGCCCTAAAAGGATGTTCTGGCATTGCGCGGAGGGGGGCAGGGAGCGGCTTCCTTTGAAGTCTGATTGAGGGGGTGGGGGGGGGGGGGGAGTGGCAGCCTTTGAAGTCTGATGCAGAGGCACAAACAAATGGTGGTGTGTGATGTGGCTGGCGATGATGTACACGTGCCTGGCTCACATGAACTGTACGCGATCCGCAGCTAGGTAGACTTTTCCGACCGCTTACTATAATCTCGCCTATCAATCCCTACGGGACAGAATAGGCGAGACCTAAAAAGGGGGAGAGGCTGGACTGGTGATGAAAGCAATCGAGGAATGGTGACATGGAGATACGAGTCTAGAAACTTTTCACTGAGCCTGCAGTTCTTGTACAGTTCTGTACGTTGCCCTGGAGTCGGAGATACACAGGAACTAGGCAAGATCTAATACAAGGGTGAATGCAAACTTCAGATAAATTTAGACAACAGTATCTGACTCAAGAGAAGTAATTTCTGTTTTTACCACGTGAAAATTAACATCCTAGACAATATAAGTCAATGAGCTTTATTAAATCCACATACGTTCCTGAATTTGATTCAACTTCTTTTGGTCCAAAAACAGAAGTAGAGGAGTGGCAGAGTTCCTTTACTTGCCTAACTGATACATTATTTTTATATACAGTTCCACTGCTCCAGTGACAGTTCTACATCGAAAAGGGAGTCCAAACGTCAACTTCTAGGCCTTATTGCTAATTCGTTGTCCCCCTGGATCACAGACTGTGCAGACCGAGTCGCCCCTGACAAACCCACCAAGCTCAAGAGGTCCTCCAAGCAAGCCAGTTGGTACACTACTGAAATAAGAACCATGACACAAACCTGCAAAAGACTTGAATGGTGCACCAGCATGGACCTCATGGATCGACCAGCATTAAAAACAGCCCTCAACCAATACCATCATCTCCTGAAAAACACGAAAAGGAATGCCCTGGCCATCCGCATTGAAGCAAGCTCCAACCACAGCAAGGAACTCTACAACATCGTCAGAGAGTTCTCCAGCCCCATAGCCACCCAACAAAAAAAAAATCAACCCTTCATAGGAACTCCGACTCCCTGGCTGGCTTCTTCCACGACAAGATCTCCACCATCTACAGGAACCTCAAACCCACTGACATCCTCATCCATTTCACCCCCACGAATGAGGAGCATGACTGCCTCCTCACCACTTGGGACCAGCTCACCACACAAAACATGAGCCATCATGAACCATGTCCCTCAGGAGCACCTAGTGAACCCTTCCCATACCACATTTTCAACCTCTAGAGTAAGACAATCAGTCTCGCGCTCACAGCCATCTTCAATGTATCCATCACCACGCCCACCTTCCCAAAAATGGAAACACTAATAAGTCAAGCCCCTACTCAAGAAACCATCTGCCGCCCCCAACGAACTCAAGAACTACCGCCCCATCTTTCTGGTCTTCTTTCCCACCAAAGTCCTCAAGAAGGCCATCAACCGCCAACTCACAGAACACCTGGAGAACAACTATCTTCGACACTTCCCAATCCGGATCCAGCACCAACCACAGCACCAAAACCACCCCAATTGTAGCCACAGATGACATTAGAACTCTCCTCGACCAAGGAAAAACAGTGCCCCTGATCCTTTGTCATCTCTCAGCAGCCTCAGACACAGTATCACATCCTACCCTGATCAAAATCCCTCACACCATTGGAATTCAAGGAGACTCCCTCAAGTGGATGGCCTCCTTCCTCACCGGAAGAACCCAGAGCATCCACCTTCCTCCATTCACCTCAGAACCCAGACCACCATTTGTGGCATCCCTCAGCCCTACCCTGTTTAACACCTACATGACTCCCTTGGCCAACGTCGTCAGATTGCATTAACTGAACATATTGCCTACGCAGACGATACCCAGCTCATCCTCTCACTGTCAGAAGGCTCTTCCGCCATGCTGACCAACTACCAAAGGTGCATGACTAGCATTGCCAACTGGATCAGACAACTGCCTACAACTCACAAACACAACTGAAGTGCTGATCTTCATGAACACCTCTCCATGGAACGACGCATGGGAGCCGCCCGAACTAGGACCCTCAACTACTTCAACCGACCACACCCGCAACCATAGCATCATCCTGGACAGGATGATGCTATGGTTGAAGAGACAGTTAAACGCAGTCTCATCTGCCCGCTTACTCATCCTTCTCATGCTCTTGAAGATTTTTAAGTGGCTCTAATCGACACCAGAAGTGCCGCCACACAAGCCCTGGTCACTAGCCAACTGGACTATAGCACCAATACCAAGACTGCAAACAATACAAAACTCCGTGGCCCGACTCCTCCTAGACCTTCTTAAATGGACCCACTTCACTACCCACCTCAAGAAGCTCCACTAGCTTCTCAATCAGAAGAGATGCTAGTTCAAGATATTGATCCACGCCTTCAAAGCCCTCCACAACCAGGGACCAGCGTACATCAACCACTGCCTCCCCCCTCCCCCACCCCCTCCCGCAGCAACAGTGGAGGATGCTCCTTCTCTTATCTATCAGAGTAGTCCTGGAACATCCTCCCACCTCACCAACAGGACCTCATCATCTCTGCTAGAATACAGAAAAGAACTCAAGACCTGGCTATTCAACGGAGCCCACTGCAGCAGCACTCTCAGCGCCTGGATACCCTCACGGGTTATTACCAGCACTATACAAATCAAGATTGATTAACTTGTAATAATATAGAGTGCCTATTTCTTGACGAATGGCAATGTGACGCATTTGTTTTTCTCTTTTTCTTTTCTTTGTGTATCATTTTCCTTCCATTTTATTTTCTATGTAACATTACCTATTTTACTGTTAAAAATGTGGACTCATATGAGTCACCCTGCTTCTGGAAGAAGGACAGTTCAAAACCTCAGACTAGCCAAAGAAAAAAACCAGCACTGGCAAAGCCATTCGGTCTCGCAGATGCAAGATCTATTGCTATTGACAATCTTTTTAAGGCATCTTGCACAGAAGCATGGGGGAAGGAGGAGGCAAGAATAACGGATAGCGGGAGAAGGGGGTATGGGTAAAACAAAAAGGAGGAGGTGCAGAGGAAGTACCAGATGGAGGTAGGAGTGGGGGGCAGGGGTCTTGGGGGGCGGGGATTAGGGGGGGGGGGGGGGGGAGTAGTACCTCAATCACAGTCCTAGCAGCAAAAGGACACTAATTAATTTGAATCAATCCGTACTCCACAGAAAGGAATGGAAGTGACGTCTGACATGCTCTGACTAATTAGGAGGCTGCAAAAAAGAGGGACACAAACCAACAAATGGTAGGTAATGGGAGGACTCCAAGCCCTTTATTGTAAACAATAGAGGCTTGCGAGAGCGCATGAGCCTTCCCAGCCTTGACCCAAAAATGGCCTCCCCGGAGACCGTACTTATAAGAAAAGATATGCGATTAGTAAGCAGAGGCTAAACTACAAGACCTGTATGAAATGTAAAATTGTTTTAATTGTAAATAATTAAGTTTTTGTACAATAATTGTTATATATATATATATATATATATATATATATATATATATATATATATATATATATATATATATATATTTATTGTTACTTGTAGCCCTGAAGAAGTCTGTGAAAGACGAAACGCGTTGGCTACTTTTTTTGGGAAGAATAAATTAAGAAATAAAGAATATACTGCGAACAACTCCACTGTATTACGATCATCTGTTTTGAATAAGCACTGTAAATATAACTATTAACATTGTTTGAAAATTGAGCTATAATTAATATTACTGTGCTGGACCATTGTATGTTGTATTTGAAACTACAAGACCTGTTAAGGCAAAAATAAAGTTTAAGAAAACCGAAGCTACAACAATTAACACAAAGAAAAGATTAACATTATAGCCACAGTCTGAACACAAGGTGGAAAGGTAGGAGAATGTGGGTACAGGTGCAAGCATACAGGTTCTGAGAAGGCTGGCCTCGGGTAATGGTGGTGCTTTTATTAGCTAGTTTACTTTGATGAGTGCTAGGTACAAAATGCTATATCGGATTAGCGATTCACAAATTTTGCTCACGCAAGCCATCAATTTCTCTTCATGGGTGGGGGGGGGGGGATGGGGGGGATACAGTGAAGCCCCCACCTTACTGGATCACTGGTTAGAGTACTCTTATCCGAGAGCCATAGAGGGAACGAAGAGAGCTGCAGTAATAGAAACAAGAGCAGATATTTTTAGAGTAAAGAGAGGGGGGGCTCGAAAATCAGACCAATGATCTCAGCACAGAGCAGCATTGTAACTGGAGAAAAGAGTGGGGTTACACTGCCTGATAGAAAAACATTTCTAGCATTTAGAAAGGCAACCTGCTAATCACAATATTTCAAACATGAAAAGGTATAAATATTCACGCAGTGTACATACAAAATCTTGTGCAGCTTGAACTTTCGTGTAAGGTAAGACCTAAGGATGTTCTTATAACGTTTACATTTTACCAGTGGATCCTGCATGCACGGCCCTACAACGCATACCTAGTACATTGGCCTAACAGGTCTCAATGGCCTGGTCACTGCAGCCTTGTATGACTGGGAGAGGAGTTGGACAGATCCGAGAATGCCTGCATTGCGGGTGTGCATCTGTCACGCTGCTAGAATTGTTGCATATCAGTAATGTCATTGATGGTCATTATGTGGCAGGGTACAAAAGACTGCATAGAGGGTGATGATGCCAAGCAGGCAGAGTAGCTCAGAGGGTTAATGCTCCAGTTAAAAGTATATCTTGCAGGCCAAAGGATGAAATGGAGGCAAGTTGATACAGCTTATTATATTTATTAATTCAATAAAAGTAGCAGCCTTGAGGTAAATGTAAATTGATACTTGTATAGCGCACTACTCACCCGCAAGGGTCTCAAGGCGCTTGTACAAATACAGCTGTGGAACCCATCCTGGCTTTCCCTGTGAGGCGTCCACTCCTGGGCACCCCCAAGGTGGAGACCAGGCATCCTTAGCTGTGGGGGCCGTTGTGGAGATTAAGCAAGCTATTGCCCAGAGTTGCGGAGTGGGACTCCATGATTGGAATAGGCACCGAGGCGAGAATTATCAGGTCCGTGGAATTTTTAGCCCAAGACCCGCCGAGGCGGGGAATCGAACCCTGGTCCGGGCTAGACCTCTGCATCAGGGTCTGCCGCTCTAATCATTGAGCCACACTTCTCCACATTGAGCCACACTTCTCCACTATATGGTAGCACCTGAAATCTGAGTGGAAGCAAATACATAAATGTAAAGGCTTAATTTTTTAGCACAATGTAAGTACCCTTTCCCTGTGCGCCAAAAAGAAAATTGTAATCCTGCTAGACGCAAGCAAACAAACACCCTTGAAGTAATTCCGAGTAAGGCACAGGCCACTACAAACACAAGTGGTTAGAAAATAAGACAAACATTCCAACTTTCAGGGTGCCAGATAATTCTGAAAAGAAATTCTCTCTGGTCCCAAGCAACCCTAGAAGGGAACCAGTTAAAATTAAAAAAGCACAGAAAGAAAAACTTTCATCCAAAGAAACGAGTAACATTCAAACTCTAGTACATGTTCAGTGCTAATTTATCTTTACGTATTCTCTCCCGCCATCAAACCTCACTCCCTGCTTTTGGCTGGAAATCGCTCGCAGCTGGCAGTGGAAGCAAGACTTTGCTGCTGGCATTAAAGCTACGCTGTAGATTAGCACGGAAAATATGTCATGAAAACAGTGCAGCTGGCATTATCAGAGACAGACGCTACAGACTGCCATCAAACGGCACAGTGGTACTGCTGCTCGAAACCTGGGTCGCCAGCAGCTGTGCTTTACCCAGCATAACCTTGTATTCTAGCTAAAGAATATGCTATCGTTCCACTTATATGCTTTACTGTAGATGCCAAATGTTCGACACAAAGACTTACTTACAAAGCAGGTTTCCAAAGGATATTTTGATTGAAAACAAGCTCTGGCAAAGTCAATAGGTGTAGCGGTCATAGGGCATACTCATGTGAAAAACACCAGAGGAAAAAAAAAATACATCTAGAGTCGCATGTTAGCATCTGAGGCACACAAACTCACCGGGACAACACAAGAGGTGTACAAAGAATACCTTGCCATCTCTCTTATTGGTTTTGTGGTGTGTACTCTTAATTAATAATGAAAAAAACGACAGGAATGTGCAGCCTCAGATGCATATGTAACAAAGGAGCAGCTAGGAGGAACAGACACTGGCAAAGCCAGCAGGTCCGGATTGAATAGGTCAACACGGGTAAACACAAATATTCACATATATTGTTTATTTGAGCTGCATGCACAAATGCTGCTTAGGAATTTAAAGTCTGTCCTTTTTGGCTTGGTTGATACTAGAAACCGCTATCAACAATACTTACAAGATATAGGGCCAGATGTAGGTCGGTCGGTAACGGCCGAAAATCGGTATTTTCGGCCGTTACCGACCGGTATTCAAGAATTGGCATGTAGGGGCACAATTTTACAGAATCAGTAAATTTACCGAATCGGTAAATTTACCGATTCTGTTAAATACCGAATCAGTATTTTTACCGATTCGGTAAATCTCAGATGTAGGTGGGACTCTTCTGAGTCCCAAAGGCCCTACAAAATCGGTATTTTACCACACAATCCTATTGTGTGGTAAAATACCGAATTCAGGTGTGCATGCACATATGTGCATGCACACCTAGCCATGTGACAGACAGACATGCCCTTAGGGCATGTCTGTGTGCCACATGGCGCACATGCCTATTTGTGGGGTGCCAGAGGGTGTAAAAGTGACACCCCCTGCACCCTTGCAAAATTCGGTATTTACCGATTCTGTAAATACAGAATCGGTATTTCCCATTGATTCCTATGGGCTTCAATGCCCATAGGAATCAATGGGAAATACCGATTCTGTATTTACAGAATCGGTAAATACCGAATGTTACAGATTCGGTATTTCCACATCAGGAAATACCTACATATCCACCCCTTAGATATACCGATTTTTAATTACCGAATCGGTAAAATTCGGTAATTAAAAATCGGTAAATCTATTCTACCTACATCTGGCCCATAGAAATTAATATGGGAATTAGAGTGGATAACAAGGGTACTTTTCACATGTCAAAAACAGTTCCTCAGTTAACCCAAAGGAAGCCCTTCCAAGGAAAGTTTCCTTGGAGAAGAGGATGTAGCCTCACGGCTAGTGGGAAACCGGGTTTGAGTCTCGGCAACGACACTCAACATCAACTTAATCTCCCCGTGCCAAACAATGAATGTGTCCTTGTGTAACGAAACCGGTGCTCATGTAAAACGCTCGGATACCAGATATCTTTGGGTCTAGTTCGCGCTTTATAAAACTCTAAAAAAATGTATTAAAAAAAAGTGGAATGATACACCAGATAGTAAAACAGCATGAGGCGAGAGAGAGTGTTAGACCCGTCAGCCCTTTGGGTGGTCCCTCCTGTTATTTATTTATTTTTGTTCCCTTTCTGCCTCCTAGCCTTTGTTTTTTTATGTCCACTAGAACTTTTTGTGTTGCCTTACCAGGGCTGGGTACCATTTTTATCCTTGAGGATTATTTACCTGAGACCTAGTTGCCTTTCGGACTGAATCCACAAGACCCACAAAATGGTGGCTTACAACTGCCACCTGACAGGTTACCTCAGTATCCAGGGCCATAGGACAGTATAGGGGTTTCCAGAACCTTCTGGACGTCTCTGGACATTCTTGGCTTGGCCTATAAAAGGTGGAATGTTAGGGCAGCCATTTTGTGTCGTGTGGAGAGGAGAGCTGTAGGTCAGGAGTACAGGCTGTGGATTGAGGAGGTTGGTGCGCTGTGGGGGGTTTGATAGCCTCTTGGGGCTGCTATCCCTGCTGATCGATACTATCCCTCACCTGCTGACCTGACCCTGCCAGAACATTGACTTGTGGTGTCCCTGATGCAGGAGAGGCCTGTGGGTACCTCAAGTGGGACAAACGAGGCGAGGACTGTGAGAAATTGCCAGGTGAGGGCGACTGAGGCTGACCTCTGAATTAAGTCAAGACCCGGGAGAAGTAAATACCTACACTTGCTGTCCCCCAGTGCCCTGCAAGACCAGACTTGTGGCTTTCCCGAAGTTTCCCGCCCAAGACTGAACTCTGTAGCAAGGAACTGCTAACTTACTTGCCTCCAGACTACGAAGCTCCCTGTGGTGAAAAGGGTGCTGCGCCTGTGGGTTGGAGCCGGCAGCGCCCTCGTGACTGGTCCCTGCTGGTGGTGACGGGCTGGGAGCTCTGCAAGGCTGGAAGTGCCCTCCGGTGAGGCGCCGCGACTCTCGTGACTGGTCCCTGCTGGTGGTGACGGGCTGGGAGGTCTGCAAGGCTGGAAGTGCCCTCCGGAGAGGCGCCGCGACTCTCTGCCCGGAGCGGGGAACTGATGGTAGAGGCTGGGCTGACACATCTGCTTTGCGGTTGGAGGCGGAGCGCTGTCTCAATTCCAGCGCAGGCCTAGTGAAGGGCTGGGCGGCTCCATAGGCGCGGAAGTGTCCCGAATTCCGCACAGGCCTAGTGAAGGGCTGGGCGGCTCCAGAGAGGCGGAACAGAGCTGAGGTGTTCGCCGGCTGTGTGGGTCCTGTGAGGGGTCGCGTGACTTGGAGGGAAGGCTTGGTTCTCGGTGCGAACTCGCCGGGGACCGACCGGCGAAGAAGTAAGCCTCCTAAGCTTCTGGTAGCAGATAAGATCTCCCTTGACAATCGGGTATCTTAACAGCGAGGTCTTGGGGCTGGTGTGAAACAGAGACCCAGGAGTTCGAGCTGTAAAGCTCAGTGGTTGCTCTTACCTCCTGTCTCTGATTGGGTTGTGACAGGGATTGATTGAGCTAAAAAGTACTGAACCCCCCTTATAGAAGCTTGGGGTCTGACTAGTATCAAGAACCCATCTGTTCTTTCCCTACAACTGTTTATAAATCGGGAAGGTTACATGCATTGATCGTCAATAAGGCAAATCTTGTCTCTTTGAGAGTTCTGTTCCCTGGTTATAACAGCAGAAACACAGCTGACAGGAGGAAGATGTAATACTATTTTTCATGACAAAGTGATGTTCTGCCTGATTTTACTAAGTGGAAGCCTAATGCTCACTAATGGATTTATGTAAGTAGGATGTAAGTGACGGAAATCTGTAACCTGCTTCAATAGGAACCTTGGACTTCCAAGAGTAAGGATCCACTGTAGTTAACTGTGTAGAGAAGTGATCATTTCTAGTTGCTGCAATTGAGACTGTGGAATAATTACTGCTGGTAGAAGGGGTAAGATGTACAAGTGAACTCTTTCCAATTGGGGAAGAAAAGAAATGTGTGTGCAATGTTGAACTGGTGCCTATATATACGTACACCACTGTGGAGCTATTTTTATATATTGAACCACGTTCTGCTGAACAACAAAGAGATTATTTTATAAAACAACTCGTATTTTCCTAAGACTGGTGTAGTGTCTTTCTTTTCTAATGGATGGACGCTGTGTTACTGAAGGGTGCGACGCAACCTTTACACATATGCCTTTGGGATAGGCCTTCCTTCTCAGTGCCAAGCTACCCCATGTAGACTGGTAACCCCAGGTCCAACAGAGAGATACTCTGCAGGGTGAAGCAAACGCTCACAGAATGTATATTTTAATGAAATGGTAACAATAAGTAATTAAAATAGCTGCCCATTCAAGCTGGTAATATATATATATTTTTTTTTTAAAGAGACGAAAAGGTGAACCATCCAACCTATAACATCTATTCTGAAATCTCTTAAAACAGCCACAAATGAAAGACACTCCTTCTGTTATCTTTTTGTGCAGAATAAACGATCATACAGCATGAAACTGCTCTCCTAATTTACCTTCCCAGTGGATTTTTGGGTTTCTAACGTGCCATACCTCAATGGGTAAATGTAGATTCGATCTAGCACATTCCAGATCTGAATTAAAGTTGGATAAAGTGAGTGCCACCAAGCTGAGCAACACTAACATCTTATGTACAGAATGTAAAGAATCAGTAGCATGTAGCAAACACAGCAAAAATATTTTTTACTCTCAATTAATTGTTCAATAATAACGTTGCAGGGCGTAAAAGTGTTTACACAAATTGCAACTGCCTTCCTACATTGTAATATCCTATGCAGAATCCGAGAAAAAAGTGAGGGGATTCTTGCAGCCCACCAAACACAAACTAAAATCTATGCATCAATGGCTAATGTGGAGTACATATAATGACTCAGTGCGCTATGCAAAAGATGCGCAGCAAATACCAACATTTTTGCGTTACTGGTTTCTTAACCTGAAGCTACTATTACCTCGCTAGGACTCAAGCTCTTGGCTTGTTAAAAAAAACAACAAAAAAAAACAACCTGCAATGTCATTACTTTCAGTACAACTATAAAACTGTGGGTAGAACACCCAATAGCAAAAAATGGACAAATGAAATTATATGAGTTCCCAAACCTCCCCCCCTTCACCAAACAATGAATAAAATGGGCGGTTACACTAAAAATAGAGGTCCAAATCTTTAGGGAACTTTAGTAGAACAAGTGTTGGCAGAGTAAATAGATCTTGCCTTTTGGATCTAGACCCACAGGCTTTATCAGTGCAGTTTACGGGGGTGGGGTGGTAGGAAATAGGCGGGGAACGAAGATGTAACCACTGTTTGCGGTTATTCTGTGGAACCAGAAACTCTAAAAAGCTGGGTAAGTAATTACTACCAAAACTGGAAGAGCAGACATGTGGATGGCAAAAAAGAACAGAGTGCAGACATGGAAGGTCAGTACTGAATCTCAGCTGAGATGTTCTATTGACCGTCTAATTGCAGGAATTGGTCAGCCAAAAGGAGGATGGGGACCTACAAGCAATAGTATATTGAGATTCGATTGACCCTGATCGATGGCAAGCATCAGGAGGGCCAGGACCAGTCATTGCCAAAGTCAACAGCTCTCACCTTTTGGACCTAGACCTAATGACTTAGTGCAGTTTACTGACGCGGCAACATTGTCAAAAAAATTGTTGGTAGTCTTTCTGTAGACATCAAGCAAGTATGCACCAACAGAATGATGCAGGTGCCATTTTCCTTATTGTTTTTAAATTTTACGATCCAAGAGGGCAGACACCACTTGGATCAGTAAATTTAAAATATAAAAATAAAAAACTTTTTAAAAATCTCAAAATTAAAAAACGGTCTCTGGGAAGCAGAGTAGGTGAAGGGGGAAGGCAAAAGCAGCAAACGATGGAAAGAGCAACTGAGGAGCAGGAGAGAAGTACAGGATGGAGAAACTGAGCATAGGGGAGAGAGAGTTTTGTGGGGGAGAAGCAAATGAGAGCAAAGTAGGGTGGAGGAAGGAGAGCAAAGTAGGGTGGAGGAAGAAGCGCAAAAGGGAGAGAAGCTCTATGGAGGGCTGAAGCAAAACCTCAATAGGACACCTGAAAAGACCAATAACTGATGAAGGTTGACTGAAAGTTCCAGCATGTATCTTATAAATGCAAATGTGTAGCCTGTAAAAGGCTATTTATTACCATTCTTAACAACAAGGTGCAAAATCTGTGGTCATTATCGAACTTGTTCCAAATAACATGTTATTAGGAAACATTTATTTTCCCTGGCATGTTATAAACCTATATCTCTATCCACCCAGCCATCCATCCATCTCTCGTTTGACGAATGTCCACTAAACGTTGCAGACCTACTACCCCTGTTGCATTGTTCGAGTAGTGAAAGTTTTGCAGCGTTTGGTCAAAGAGGTTAAAAAATAATTTAAAAAAAGAGGGGGGGGGGGGGGGTTGGTGGGCAAAAAGGGCATAAAATCCATTATTTCACATAGACTTTTGAATTTCCCACCCCACGAAAACAGTTAGTCCGTTTTCTACAAAATGTGTCTGGATGATATGTTATGCTGCCCTGATGATTCTGTGGGGTATGGTAGGTAATTTTTAAGTTTTAAGTATTTTAAACTTAGTTATATCTGTGGCTGAAGTAGTACCGGGTTATATAGCGATGACAAGGCATTAGCCAATTGGCTAATGACTGCCTTTGAAAACATTAAAGTCAGCCATGTTGTTTTCAGCTCGATTTTGCCTGTGTTCAGCATTATGCCTCGTAATGTAGGCAAGTATTAGATTTGGTATTTTTCCCATACCAATTACCACTTTGTTAAAGCAGTAATAGGAGGGGAAAATATTTATAAGTGTATATTACCTGCTGGAGCTCGCCAGTAGGTAGATATAGTTAGGACCTAGATTCCATAGGAAAAGCGTTTTTAGGTCTCGCGTAGAGAGAGACCTAATGCCGTCCACCCACAAACGACTTTTTACGAGCCGGATTTGTAGAAGTGCACGTGCTCGTGACCGCGCTTCTATCACAGCCATCAGCCTCCCTCCCACGGGCAGCTTGGCCTCAGGCATTCACCCAAGCGCGACTTCTCCTTCCCCCTAATTACATCCCTGCTGTTACGGCCGCGAGGCCGTGCTTCAAAGGATCCGCTCCCCCATGCCCTGCTTTAATTACATTAGCGGTAAAGGGCTTGTTCTGGTTGTGTGGGGCATCCTAGGCTCAAACAATTGTAGGGCACACACACACACACACAGCTTCATCCTAGCACTTTACTGCTGTTTATAAAACAATGTGCATGTTAAAGAGGCTTGGGTACTATTTCTCCCCTACTAACAGCCCCTGCAGCGCTGCTCTATCTATTGCTTGAAGTTTTTAATTTTTGAAACTGTGTTAGGTCCCAGCCATTGGTCTGACATATAAACCAACACATTGACTTAATTTTGTTCTGGTCTCGAACATCAAGCTTATATATAAATTTTCAAACGGGCCCTGTAGGGTTAAAACATCCATGTAAAACGCGAATCTAAGATTTTCTGAGTGTATAGATTCCCAGGTGATAATAATGTACTCTACAGATCTTACCATCATATTGTTTTTACATGCGGTATGACAAATATGTAAGGACCCGATACATTTTGCCATGTATGAAACCATACCTTTATGTTTGTCTAGTGATGAATTTGAAATCGAGGTTCTCCAATATGATTTATATATGCATATTCAGGTTTTCATAACAATTTTTATTATTCATTATGATTTATACTTCCCCAATGTATTGTAATGTCAAACTAGACACTGATACACAACACATTAGGTAGTGGAAAGCCGAGTCGGTCTTCCCTTCTCGTTAGTTCAGACTCGCGCGTACACCAGCAATCTGCGTCTGCACCATGCTGACCATCACGCGGCTGCCGGTGCTCATCTCCGCGAGTCCCAATACATGGAGAACTACGCATTAACAGCGGTTAGTGTGTCCGCATTAACGTAGGTCTTTCTAAAGAAAGATTCTCTCTGAGGCACAATTTCTATTCAGACCCAGCACCGCGCTTTCCTTTTCGCCGGCTAACTTGGTGAGAAATGACAGTATTATGCGCGTAATGATACCTCAAGTGTCCCACAGTCATCCCCCAGCGTGCGCTGTGCCAACAAGCCTTTGAAGTGAAGCTTAGCTTCACTTCAAAGGTATCAGCTACCCCCGCCCCCTGCTTCACAAGTTTCTCGCATTTCTCCTCCCTCCCTCGCCTCCCTCGCCCTTCAGCGTGCCTTTTCCCAATGTCCAAAGAGTCTGCGGCTACGTTTCTCCTCAAAGTCCTTCCTTCTGTTGTTCACCCTGCTCCCTTTCTTCCTTCGTTCTTTCCTTTCCTTCTTTTGGGCCGTCAGCCTCCATCCTTTCTGTCACTCTTCCTTGTTCATATATATTTCCGTTCCAACTGCATTTATTTATTATTTTTTTGCTTTTCCTTTGCTCGACTAATCGCACGGCGTCTGTGAAGCGGACGCCATACTTCATGTTTTGGACGGCATTTAAATTACGGCCGCCTTATCTTTCCTTTCCGTCGCTGCCTCTATATTTCTGGCTTTCCCCCTCCCTCCTTGCGATAGGAGCCCTCCTCCCACCCTCCGAGCACAAACGCAGCTGGGGGTTTCCCAGTATACGTAGGAGAGCTGACACCCACACTTTGTATGGCAAATATGCTATCAGAACATATTAAACAATGTAAACAAAATTACAAATGCTGATCATACTAGGAAAAAATTCCCAGTATGATACATTTTAAATTTTATTTCCATTGTTTAATTTGATGGCGTATTTTTTGTAGGCACAGGGGAGAGCCGACACCGAAACTCAAACCTGTTTCCAGCTCACTAAGTCAGCAGCTATGTAGCTTACATTACACCCTCTCAAAAGTGTCGCTGACCCTGAACCACCACCAGTATGGCTGCATTTGAATGCTCCTACTTGGAAGTGACTCAAGAAAATAACAACGGAAGATGAAGTGCTAGCCCATACCAGCAAGCAGATTTGTCCGTGGAGGAAGAAAGAAAGCTGATGCGTTCTTTGGGCTGTTATTTTATGTTTTACATGTGCGTTTAAAGCATGCATATGCCTACAAAATAGCACAGTGTGTCGGCCACATCACTTTGCTTATTTATTTTGTATTCCTTTAAAAAAAAAGTCATGCCTTGCAAGATCCGCTTTGCTGTACAGCTGGTCATTATTATCACTCTCCTACTGACTGATTTTTCACCCCCTCATCTCACCCTCTCTTAGTACCTCTCACTCATCATCGTTCTCCTCACCAGTCTTTAGTTCACCCACCCACTTCCTTCACTCGTCGTGCCTGCCTCTCCCTCACTTGAAGCTTCTCTGATCATCTGTGTTTGCTGCCCTCTCATCATCAGCCCCCCCTCACAGCCTCTCCTCACTAATCCAGACACTCATTACACCTTTATCAGAACCTCTCCTCACCCTTTTACCATCCACCTCCTCACCCCTATATCTTGGCGTCCCTCTCTTCACCCCAAGTCGGTACCCTTCACTTTATTTTTCTGTTAGTGACTCGACATCATTGTCCTACCATATCAATTAGTCCATCTCTTCATCCCTCACTTTACTTGTCTGTTAGTCGCTCCCCCTCCTTATTATGAACCCCCTCATTCTTCACCAATCACTCGCTATACATTTGCTAATGCTCCCCATTGGGGCTTTTACTCCTCACTAACAGTCCCTCCCCTCAACTTTGTTTCCCGATCCTGTCCGCTTTCCCAGACTCACCCACTGTTTCCCAAACCTCAATTCCGAACTACTCCATAATCATTGTTTACCTACATTTTTCCCATCTCCCCCAACCCTCTTCTGTTACTGCCCTCTGCTTATTCCTATTTAAGCGTGTCTTTTCTCCACCGCTCACCCTTCCCTTATAATCCAGAAGCCCTCCTTTGCCCGCAATATTACCTCTCCTCACTGGCACTGATTGCAAGGGACAATTTCAAACTGGGTGGAATTTCTCTCTTTCCCACGCCTTCTACTTCCCTTGCTACCGACATCTTTCAATCCCTTTATTCCTCTTTTCCAATCCCGCCAATGACTTTTTTCCTTTTCTACCTCCCACCACTCTAACCACTCTCCCCCTCACTCATTCCATTGACATTGTTCCTACCTTTTGCCCCCCTTTTCACCACCTTGCTATTAACCCCATCATGCGTGTCTCTGCAGTGTGTGTGCGCGCGTGTCTGAAACAGTTTATCTCAGTGTACACTGGCATGCGAGGACGTGTTTGTATGTGACGACGTGGTTGTATGCGAGTATATCTGAATAGTGTTGAAAACCCATCACTGCATGTGTGCATTGGAAGTGTGTGTGTGTGTGTCTGGTGTGTATGCATTCAAAGATCGTCGTGTGTGTATATTCTATGTAATGTGTAAGTGTGTGTTAACCGATGTTGGTGTATGCATTCAAGAATCCATCTGTATGTGTTTTTGTGTATGATGATGATCTTTTTGTGGTGGTGTGATCTGCATTCAAAGACCGAGTTGGGTGTTTTTCATTTTAATGTATCTTTTGTTTTGTGTGTGTATCATGCCTGTGTGTAGCATAGACTAAGTTTTATCTGTTCAATAATGTTATCTCGCCTATATTTATATAGTAGCATGCATCTGAATTTGTGGTCTGTCTTGACTGTCCATTTCTCCAATGCTTTTGCATATTGTGTTGACCGGAGTTGATTTTGTGCAATTTGCTGTGTCTAATGCAGTGTGTATTTTATCAGGTACTTTTATCTGGGGCTTTGGGAGAAACTGAAAGTCATTAGTCGTCCATTGTGTGAGATGATTTCGGGGTTGCAACCTGCAAAGGCGGAATAGTACAACACTCGGCGACCCCGCAATTATTCTTACCGCTTGAAAAATATTGTTACTGAAACTATAGGCATCATTTAGATTTAACCGAGCTGGAACCTCGTTAGGAGTGAAGGAAACACCAAGCTTGCATTGTTGGAGCCTCTGCTGGCTCTGCCTGCATAAACATCATACCTGGTGGCCTATCAGCCACTGAGCCGCCATGCCACTCTGGTCACCTCTCCCTACTTCCTACCAGCTCTACATTTCCATTTCTTGTTGTACATTGAAGGAATGGCCGTCCAGGGCAGAGTAATCAAATGAGGACTGAATGCATTGGGTTTTTTTTATTTCAAGAAACAAACTCATACTTTGGGAGTATGTTTCTTGAAAACATAATTTTTTGAGTTCATGCATCAAACATGACTGTTGCTCAGCAATCATCTGTGCCTTCAGTGGTACCACTGAAGGCACACGGGTCCTCCACCATAGGAGCGGAGGCCAAACGCACCAATGACTGAAGATGGCATCTGCCAACACCTGCTGAAAGGGGGTGCGCACTCCGAGCAAAGGTATCACTTCATCGCCACTGTTTGCAGCAAATGGACACTTTTTAAAAAATCCAACCCTGCTCTCTAGAGATGTGGCCTAACGACCAGAGCTGCCATCTAAGTCACGTAAATACAAAACATGTTGCATTCCAAATGCTATAGGTGTCACATTCGCGGAAGTTATAACTATTGGCATTGTAAATGACAAAGCTATCAATTTAGCTATTTTAAAAACCAAGAAATAAAATATGTCATTTACAAGACCAATAGCTCCAACTTTTCTAATGCGAGACCTATTGCATTTCCAATGCCTGTTTGTTTTCTCAATACCTTTGGCGCCGGTTGACAAATCTTCACAAAGGTTTCAAAACTAGTGGCCCGCTCCAGTCAGCTCCTGTCTTGAAAGTTTCAGGGTGATTTGACAAGAGGAGGCTGAGAAAAAAAGGGGGGGGGGGTCCCAAAAAGTGTTTTCTCAATGTAATTTCCCATGGGAAACTTTAGACACAGCTACAGCCCGAACTGCTGACCAGAATTGCGCCAAATTTGGCAAAAAGGTAGGTCTTGTTTCAGTAAGAGCCCTATTTGTTAAGTGGTGTTAATCCGTTCAGTAGTTTTTTAAATATTATTGGAAATAGAATGTTATATATCTGGGCGGAGCCTAACCACACATCTCATTGTGAGATCTGATTGACTGTCGGCACTTCATCCATCTTAGGACCAATATACATGCTAGCACCTCATTAAAAAGCATTGTAGCGAATGGAAGGTTTTGAGGCTCACCAAAAGCAGAACGCATAAAGGGTGATAAGACTTTAGTTTCATTATAAATCATATGTTGATGGTACCATGCTCATTTTAGGAATTGTGGTGTGTTCTAAGGTGATTTTACCCTGTAAAAAAGCCTTCTGGAATATCATGAATCATGTTTGAGAGAAAACTATTTCCTCATGCTTTTCCCACAGAGGTTTGGAAGGTGATCTTTAAGCTAAACTGAGAGCATATTTTCTGTAAATTCACATAATCTTTCTCATTCATGTGAGAATGAAGTCTGACGTTCTCAGTAAAACATGTACATCCATCAAGAGCAGAGACTGTCAGTGGATTCCTTTTTTTTTTTTTCTTTTTATACCAGGGGAAAAGCAGGAAACATTTTGCAATAATACAATAGTATAACAGAAATGTAAATACATAAAGTAGGTAATACAGCAGTACAAGCAGACAGCAGGTATTCAAATTCAAAGAATGGTTCAAGGAAACAAAGAGGATGAAAAAAATAATAATAAATAAATAAAAATTAGATACAGCACCAAGCTAGTAAACCCTAATATCATTTGCAAGCATTTTTAAAAATCAGCCAATACCGCTGGGGATGATACAATTTTTCCATTCAGTTATTGGACGCCAAAGTATATCCCCGCGCAGCTTAGATTGTATTCCTCTTGTTTCAAATATTGCGATTTCATATCTATAAACTGCCAAGAAGCGCGCTAGCCACATCTGGAAGCTTGGAGGATATACGTCTTTCCATCTTGCGGATAAGATTATCCTAAATACTGCCATACCAATAAAAACTAATCTTTCTTCAGATTTAAAGTATGGTCATGGCCAAGTAAAAATAAAGTTTCTGATTCTGGTATTTTGTGCCTAAATATTTCTTCCCAAAAGGAGTTTATCATGTTTTTAACTAGAATCAGATCAGGGCAAGTGTAGAACATACAAGTAAGAGTTGCCGGCCCTTGAGTACATCTAGGACATAGATCATTCTCACGTTTTTACCCCCACACAAACAATTTAGCGGGGGTAAAATATAGGTCAAAAACAGTTTTATATAGCTGTGCTTTAAGATTGCTCGCCATCAGTAATTTTTGACTCATATTTAATGTCTACGTTCGGATTATTCAATTTTAAGGCCCACTTTCTCTGTTTTATCAAGATCATCATTCTTCATGCTTAAAAGAATATTATAGAAAGTTCCAATTCTAGTATTTGATCTAGATATTAAATCCATGATTTCAAATTTATCTAAACAAGTTAGGGATTCTTTGGCTTTTAGTTTAGCAAATATCTGTGGAAATTTTAGAAAATCTCCATTAGGTAACTTATATTTTGCTTTTAAAGTTAGAAAGGTTATGTCAATCATTTATTAAAAAAATCGCCAATTGTCCTAATTCCTAGCTTAGCCCATTGTTTTAAGATGCCAGCTAGATCCTGTCCCTGAATAGCGTTAGAGTGTAAAAGTGGTGTATATCGATTAATTTTCTCAATTTGGATATATTTAGCAATTTTATTCCAAGTTTTCCAGGCATTAACCATAATTTCTCCTTTAAAATCTTTATAATTTCTTATCTCAGTCTTTCGTAATAGTAAGCCATTAGCCTCCTGACCTACCAAAAGCTCATATATTGAGGGCATTTCAACAGAGTCTTCTAAGTTCTCCGAGTTATAACCTCTAATCATAGGCGTAAGTTGTTTTATCTGTGCTGCCCAGTAATATAATATCATATTGGGTATAGTAAGGCCACCTTTATCAAGAGGAAGTGATAATAACATCAGGGATCTCCTAATCTTCCCATTTTGCCACACAAACTTAGATATAAGTGAATTAATCAATATTAATGTTTCATGTTTGATAGCTAATGGAATTGCTCGAAACAGGTAGAGGCATCTAGGTAACGTATTCATTTTAACATAATTGGCTCTTCCTATAATGGAAAGATGAAGACTGTTGACCCTTTCAAAATCGTATCAGTAATGGATCAAAATTGATTTTTGGAATTAGCTTAGTGTTTGCGCAAAGTTCAATTCCCAGATATGTAGCTTTTCCGTTCTTCATGGGTCGATACAAGTTGTGTTAGCTGTGCTTATGATAATCGTCTTTCCTTTATTGAGAGAATATCCAGAATAGGGTCCAAATTCAGAAGTGACTTCCTCTATTTCACGAATAGCCTCTATCGGTTCAGATGTAATAATCGCGATGTCATCGGCGTAAGCCAGTATTTTTGTTTCGAAGTGATGGCTAATAACAGGTTTAATGTTCGTACTTTCTAGTAATTTCAAAATGAGGGGATTAATATATAATGCAAATAGTAGAGGCGAGCATGGGCACCCTTGTCTAGTACCTCTTGTTATGTTAATATATCCAGAAAATAATCCGGCTACCAAAACTTTTGCTTTGGGGCGGTGATCCATTGATTTAATAGAATTAATAAATTTAGGGCCAAAATTATTACGTATCATAACTTCCCAGAGAAAATTCCAAGTGACACGATCAAAAGCTTTCTCAGCATCAAGTAGGATCATCGACATTCGCTCCCCCCTGGCAGCCGTGGTATCGAATAAGGCAATTGCCCTACGAATATGTTCTGTGGTTCCTTTCCCAGGAATGAAGCCATGTTGCCAAGGGGAAGCGAGTTGTTCAATGACCCTACTGAGTCTGAGCGCTAATACTTTAGCATATAATTTAGAGTCCGAATTAATTAGGGATATGGGGTGATACGAAGTGAGCTGTTCAGGGGATTTTCCCCTTTTTAGGAAAGACGATTATATTAGCCTCCACCCAAGATATTGGAGGTACACCATTACATTGTATCCCAAGAAATAAATCATGTAAAATAGGTACTAATTGATGGCTAAGAAGCTTAAATAGCTCAATCGGTATCTTATCGGGGCCTGCTGCTTTGCCAGATGCCAATAATGACAATGCGCACCCACTTCTGTGAGTGTAATTTCTTTTTCAAGATCCTCCTTTGTGGCGTCATCTAGTAATTTTGTGGCCTCAGGATTAATGAGAAAATTATGTAAATAGACTTTTATATCCTCCTCGGAAATTATAGCTTCCTTAGTGTACAGTTTCTGGTAGTACCTCTGGAACTGAGAATTAATTTCAACTGCATGAGTATAGGTCTGCCCGTTTTCTACTATAGTGATAATATCTTTCCTTGCAGTTTTTTGCCGTGTACTAAGTGCCAGTTGTCTGCCCACTTTTGTATGTTTGTTTCCTATGTGATTGATATGTCTGGGCAGCTTTCTGGCTAAGCTTGGAATTCAATTCTGATTTCAGTACTGCTACCTGCATCATCACATGGCTAGTATCTTGTTTTTGTCTAATCTTGAGAGTATGTTCTTCCTCGGCTTTAGCTAAAGCTGCTATTCTTATTTCATATTCTTTTTTTTCCTTATTCCTGATTTTGGATTGGTAGCTGATAGTTTCCCCCCTTAAAGCAGCTTTATAAGTATCCCATACGGTGTTTCTTGGTGCACTAAAGCGATTCATATTAAAAAATTCATCAGTCCAGATTTTAATATGATTAATATATTCTTTGTTGCATAGTAGTTTCCTATCAAAGGACCATGTTGTTTTTTGAGTAAAGTTAGTATCATAATCAATTAATAATATTAAGGGGTTATGATCCGATATTTTTGGGAATTTACTTATATGTGAAGAAGGTGTTAAATCTCTAGAAGTAAAGATATAATCTATTCGTACATGTTTTTGGTGAGGATGAGATTAGCAAGTATAGCCAGGGTCTATTGGATTATTTTGCAGCCAAATGTCAGTTAGTCCAAGACTACATATTAGGCTGCTAATAGCGTGATAAACCTTCGGTTTCCGGCCTATAAACTTAAGTTTAGATGCGTGCGGCGATAAGGATGGTATCAAGGAAATGTTAAAATCACCACAGAGAATTAGCGGACCTTGCCACATAGCTAGTTCTGTTTCCAAAGTTTCAAAAATTGTAGGATCATCCTGATTTGATCCATAAACAGTGCATATAGTGATTCCACTTGCTAATTTAGCGATCGCCCACCTTCCATGTGCATCAGATAAAAAGCGTGTTCCTTGCCCATAACAATTTTTAACCAAAATTGCCACACCCCTAATGTTTGTCGTTTGAGATGATGCTACCATTAAATTATATCCTTTAAGTCTTAACCGCTTCCGTGCGGCGCGAATTCCCCGCCCATGCTGACTCCGCCTTGTGCGGGCGGAGTCATGACGGAACGGTTCCGTCATCAGCACAGCTCAACCGACGCTGATGACGGAACCGTTCCGTCATCAGCATCGAAGGGGTTAATAACCCTCTTTTGGTCCAAGGAATATGGGTCTCCTGTATACACAAAATGTCTACGGGATGTAATTTAACTAGTTCCTCTAGCCTTGAGCGTTTATCTCTAGCCAGTAATCCTCCTACATTCCAGGTTTGTATACTAAGCTTACCCATTGTTAATGTAATAACTTTGTCTAATAACATTGCTCAAATAGTACTCCATATACAAGCCCTGCTGTGTCTTTTCAAAAATTAATTTTATTCCTGCTATTAAGCCTGGTTTGTTTTTCTTATTTTCCACTTCCCCCCCCTTCCTCCTGCCTCCCCTTCCTATTGTCCCTCCCTCTGACCCACCCACTTCCCCACCCCGTTTCCCCCCCCCCCCTTACACAGGCGTTCAGACTCTACCAGAGTCTGTGTGATGAAGTTGCTGCACTTCTACTGAGCTACCGCTCCTTGCCATAGATAATAACAACAACAAAAAAATATTTTTTTTTTACATCATATATCATAGCTATATTCATCCTATCATTCACCTCTAATCTATGCCTAAGCATACTCATCAGTCTTCAGTTAAATTACACAGACCAATTTCTTAAAACATCAGACAAGCTATCAGAAAGAAGTAGAGAAAAATAGAAGCATATCTCATTCTATCCCTCCACTGCGCATTTATAACTCTTGTAGTATGCAAGTTATTATTGCGGTCATCAGAGCTTGTATCCCAAAAGAAAAAAACAAAAAAAGGAAATTTTGTCTAAGAAATTTCATCTAGATACGCTTTTGCTTTGATCTCAGACTGAAAAAACTTTGTCTGGCCACGATGAATAATCTTAAGTCTAGCAGGGTTGGTCAAAAAAGCCAAGGCACCCTTCTCCTGAAATGGTTTGATCAACAATCGCAGCCTCCATCGCCTTTCAACAGTTGCGTGACAAAAGTCAGGTCTTGAAAACAAGGAAAATCCACTACAAGTTATTTTGCAATCTGGTCTCGCTTTCTCCGCCACTGCCTGCCTAAGTAAAAAATTGCCAAAATATACTAAGATAGCACGTGGGTATACCCCTGGCTTCGGTGGTGGATTAAAGGGGACTCGATGAGCCCGTTGGATTTCAACTTCCCAGTTCCAATTCTGTATTTCAGGCATAGATTCGCTAAAGAGTTTAATAATGAATGCTCGCATGTTCTCCCCTTCTATTTTCTCCGGTACCCCTAGGACGCGAAGATTATTGCGACGTTGCCTATTTTCAAAATCTTTAAGCTTCCATTTGATATCCATCAATTCTGTTTCCTGAAGCTTGATCTTCTCATGATTTTCTGAAGAGTCTTTCTCTGCTGCCATCACCCTTAGTTCTATTTCAGTTACTCGTTCGCCAATATGAGTACACGTTTTAGAGAGCTTTTTGACAACCCCCTGCATTTTACGCAATGCTGCGCGAGATCTTCTGCTATCTAGGGCAGTCTCTTCCCTGTGGGCTGCTATTGCTTGTAAAATGGTCTCCACTGCCGTGGGAGTTAGCTCTGGATTATCCGGTGTGTCTGAGGTGGTGCCTTGATTGGACTCAAGATGTCCTTTAACTAATTTATTCTGTGTGGTTCTAGCACTAGTTTTAGGTTTAGTCTTTACAGTATTAAACTTCTGTCTTCCCTCACCGTAGCAGTCTTCTGAGGAATATATATGTGGTTCTGATTCCTCATCCTCACCCTCCGTAGATTCAAAACTCTGACCACTCCCCTAGTACATCTACTTCGGCATCTCCGGTTTCATCAGAGAAAGAGTAAAACTTACTGAGGTCTTTTTCCCCCTCCAATTGTTGTCCAGTTTGCCCAGTTTGTAGCAGGGCAGTACTTGGTAATAAATCATTAGTTCCTTCACTTGTTAAAGTCTGCTCAGAGGTTAGCTGTGGGGATGCCCCTGATATCTCTTCTGAGGCTATTAAACATGGAGTTAGTACTGGTGTACTAGCCTCATTCTGATTGGTAATTAATGTTGCTTCTACAATCAAATTAGTCTGGTCGTTTTGTACACCTAAAATATTGCCCCCGGGGCCAGAGAATGACATTGCACGGCCCTCCTCAATTAGCTTCTCGCCATTCCCTGCTCCCACTGTTGATGCATCAGTTCGGCCGGACTTAGAACTCTCGGTAATTGTAGAATTATTGACATTACTAGCACTTATGTTTTCCGTGCTAGCTGCAATCAGGGAGGTATCAGGAGCAATAGAGGGGCCAGACACCCCTTCCTCTAAATCTAGAGTGTTATTTGATTGTACAATGGTTAAATTATTCTGTTCATCATTCACTGTTGGGGTAGACAGAGACTCAGACTCAGCCTCATTCTGTAAGCTATTTTGAATTGGTGTTTTTTTAACAATAAATCAAGCACAGTCCTCCCCCCTGTATTGCTTAGCCTTCTGCGAGATGCTAAAATTTCCTGCCTTGAGGTCCCAACTGGGGATGCGATCGCTTGCTTCTTAGCTCTTGCAGACGCTGTTTTTACCTGTAATTGATCAAAGTCCTCCCCGTCCAATAAGCCTTCTCGTTGTTGTCTCTCTGCTTCCTTGTGAAGCACCCTTGCTGCCTTCGCGATTCTGGCTCTGGTTGCTGCAGCTGAAGCGCTCTTTGGTGGCATTGTTGCTGTATTTTCTTCCCTCAGCGTTTTCCCCTTCACACACTGCCGTGCTCGCCAAACAAAGCCACACACCGTAGAGCCGGCGTTTTGCCGCGGGATTTTCAGCGTCTGACACACCCCCTGAAGCGCTGCTGACAGCGTTGATCTTGTTCCCTTGGAAACGCCGTGTAATGGAGTTGGATTCCACCAAAACGTAAGAAAGTTTAGGCGTCGATAGATTTTCATTACATTGTAGCAGTATAGCATTGTATCAGTCCTCGAGGGGTTTGTCGGTATATCTCATAGCCAGAGAAGAAAAAGCAGTGAAGCCGTAGTCACTCGTAGTCCGTGTTCTCCCAGCGGTGCGGCGCGGTAAATCAGAGACTGTCAGTGGATTCCTTTGTGTTCTTCTGCAGCTTCCCAGAGTATTCAGAAGAACAACTAGAGCTCTAACAGCCTTACTTATGACAAAAGTATTGCACACATGAAGCCATCTTGATTGGAATAAAGCTGTAACTCTTAAAACATTTAATTTAAAAAGGAACAAAATAAGGGGCTACATTTTTCCATAGAAATTAGGATTCGTGGTGTAGAAGGAAAAATTAGGGCACATTTTTTGTGACTTCTCAATCGTCTTCCATTTCATAAAAAAAATATTCTGACATGCAGACTGAAACATTCACTTTGAATACCAGCAGCAGACTTCCCTGGTGAGCAGTAGTTTACTACAGTGATCTAATGAGCAACTAGAGTGATATCATTCTGAAATTATGGCAAATGTGTGACATCTGAATGCCTTCTTGATGGAATAAAAAAAAACCTGAAAGCATTTCCTACTGAGACTGTTGTAAATGAGGAAATTAGGAAACTTGATAACAAATAAGTCTCCCAAGATGCCCACCATAGACAAAAGACCCCAAATGTAGCACAAATATCACCCAGATGTAGCCCACGTGTAGCACAATGACCGAATTTCCCAGAGGGTTCTAAAGAACAACTAGAGCGCTAACCGTCTTACTTATGACAAAAGTATGGCACACCTGAAGTCATCTTGATTGGACTAAACTGGTAACACTTAAAACATTTAGTTTAAAAAGGAACACCGTGAGGGGGTTCATTTTACCACAGAAATTATGAATATTGCTGAAGAAAGAAAAATTAGGGCACATTTTGAGTGACTTCTCAAATCCTCTTCTATTTCATTAAAAAATTCTGACATGCAGACTGAAACATGCACTTTCAATACCAGCAGCAGACTTCCCTGGTGAGCAGTAGCTTTACTACAGTGATCTAATGAGCAACTAGAGTGCTAACATTCAAAATTTATGGCAAACGTGTGACAATCTGAATGCCTTCTTGATAGAATTAAAGTAAAAAACTGAAAGCATTTACTACTGGGGAGACTGCAGTAAATGAGGAAATTAGGAAACTTCATAACAAATAAATCTCCTGATATGAGCACCACAGACAAAAGAGCCCAAATGTAGCACAAATATCACCCAGATGTAGCCTACGTGTAGCCCAATGACAGAAGTGTGCAAAACACTTTATATTTTGTGTTTTTGCAGTTTTATATAGTGCAGACTGGTCACGTATTGGTGTGCTTTACATGAGCATTGCTTACATCACACAAGAACAAATTCATTTTGGTTGTAGACATAGGGAGATTAAGTGATTTGACCAGAATCACAGAATGTTAATCTGAAGCACAAACTCCAACCTGGATCCCCAGTTGCAAAGTCTGCCGCTCTGGAAGTAACACCATATCCTCTCCCCTAAGTGCAACATTTAATCAGGTGGTGAACTGGATAAAAAAAATACAGATAAATAATCTAAAAGTGCTTTGTCGCCATTTGAAAACTCAGAAAATATGTCATGTCCTCATTTTAGTTTTTTAGAGCACTACCCATAAATTCGATGCAAATAAGATCCTCTCATCTATGTAATTTTTAAAGGAAATGCTACACATATTACAGTTTTGATTACATGAAGATGACATCAGGCGTGCCACACTTTTGTAATAAATACCGAATATTAGCAATCTAGTTGTTCATTAGGATTCTGCTCTTCGTTCCGTGTCTACTTCAAGCGCCGCCGTTTGAAGTAGACACGGAACGAAGAGCAGAATGATGCCGGATTTAAGTTAAGGAACCGCCCTTCACTGGAATACATACAACATAGGTGTATGAATATGCTCATCCACATGAGTAGTTCCCAAAATCATTGTGAGCCACGCAGGCCCACACTGTGACGGTGCAGACCCTGATCGTCACCATGTGCTCACATTTACCTTCCTGATGAAGACCCCAACATGAGGCACGAATAACCCTTCTAATTGCCACAGGGGTCGAAACGTAGACCGCACCAACCCAGCAGACCATAGGAATAAATTACATTGGATTTGTCCAACCTATGTGCGATGCAATTAGGGAACATATGGATTCGCTTATGTGTAATGGCCTACGAATTTTAATGTGATGCTATCAATGTCACACCACCTTTACCCAGTCCCTCACAACCCGATCACATCCCTTCCCTCCTTCACTAAGAGCACTATTGCCGTGATGTTTTGCGAACTATGCTATAGAATGTATAATATAATTCTATGACAAGTAATTCTTGTGATACAATCAATTCACAATGAACACGATTGTGGAAATAAACAGTCATACTTTGAATGTTGTATATGGTTTATTTTGTTTAACAATGCTTAATGCTACATATTTATGGTGAACTTTTCTCCATATAAAACGGACTGATGTTTTAATAATAATTGCACACACTAGGACCATTCTCTTTGTACTGCACAGACATCGGAGGGCAGGGGGAAGGAGAGTAGGGACAGCAAGCTAAGAACAGAGGCTAAGCAGGAGGTCAATGACGGGGCATAGAATTGGGCAATGGAGGGCAGGAGGAGTGGAATGGGACATCAAGCTAAATGGAGGACAGTGACAGCACATCAGACCGTGCATGGCTGGAGGGAGGAGGCTAGTGCATGGATTCAGACAACAGAGGATAGAGAGGAGGTGGCTGGGGCAGCAAGCTAACTGTTCAGAAAAGGCGGGAAGGCAAGTGGCAGAACAATGTTCACACAGGGCTGTAATAAGGGAGCAGGGACATGGACTTGGTCAATGGATAGCAAGGAGGAGGGGAGGCAGGAGCAGCAAGCTTGGGTGGGGGCAGCACAATGTCAGGGAAGGCCCTGCTTCCAACCCCCCACCATCCATTGTGATATGCATCTCATTTAACATAAAAAATAAACTAGAAATTTGCTGAAGAAAACAAAGATTACCGGGAAGTCATATTTCACTCATACACAACCAGTGAAATTCATCAGTTATAGTTACCTGAGCTAACTATAACTTACGCCCCCGCAATGTACTGCTAATGACCTGTGACATTACATCATTCATGACATGGTCAGTTACATCACTCATGACATCTCAAATGAGTTGTGAATGGAATGGAACTATAATTGCTAGAACTTTATTTAGGGAAAGTGAGGCCGATTCACAGAACAAATCTGAGACAAAATCCTAAACGTACTACTTTTGGTATTTACAGAAGGCATTTAGTAGTAGTAAAGTTAGGGCTTTGTCTCAAGCGAGGGCTTTGTCTCAAGCGAGGGCTTTGTCTCAAGCGAGGGCTTTGTCTCAAGCGAGGGCTTTGTCTCAAGCGAGGGCTTTGTCTCAAGCGAGGGCTTTGTCTCAAGCGAGGGCTTTGTCTCAAGCTAGGGCTTTGTCTCAAGCTAGGGCGGGCTTTGTCTTAAGACCAAAACTTAAGACGAAATCCTAAACTTACTACTTTTGGAATTCACAGAAGGCATTTAGTAGTAGTAAAGTTAGGATGTTGTCTTAAGTTAGGATGTTGTCTTAAAACCAAAATGTAAGACAAAATCCTAACTGGAGACAAAATCCTAACTGGAGACAAAATCTTAACTGGAGACAAAATCTTAACTGGAGACAAAATCCTAACTGGAGACAAAATACTAACTTGAGACAAAATACTAACTTGAGACAAAATACTAACTTGAGACAAAATACTAACTTTACTACTACTAAATGCCTTCTGTGAATACCAAAAGTAGTAAGCTTAGGATTTTGTCTCAGATTAGTTCTGTGAATCGGCCCCAGTGTGTGTATATTAACACCATAGGTTTCAGGGACAATAAAGTTAGGAATTATCACTTAAAAAACCTTTGAAATTCACTGAAAAAAACACAGGTTTCAGGGACGTTATAGTTAGTTGGACATTTCACTCCTACAAAACCAGAGAAATTCGGCCGTTATAGTTAGTTGTGCTAACTATAACAAGCGCCCCCGCAATGCACTGCTGATGACATAACATATTACATCACTCATGACATGGTCAATGACATCACCGATGACATCTCAAATTACATCACTGATGAAATAATCCACGTGATCTGATGCACCTCCTCACACCCTAATATAACCTTTGATACAGCCCCTCTAAAATACAGACTACCGTTCTCAAAACCATAGGCACACCAACACCAGTTAGTACATACCCACTCACTGATACATAGGTCTACACACTCATCCACTCACCTATACAGTCACTCATACAAGCAGTCACTCATCAATATAGCCACTGAAATATGACCTCATACACCTGTACAGATACTCACACACCACCACCACTCACCCATAGTTACTCACACACCTAGTCAGTCTTGCAAAAAATCAATCACACTCCCATTTACTCACCTATACAGTTATACACACACCACCTCACTTATTCATACAGATACTAACACATACTTACTCTCTTATACAATCACTGACCCAAGCACACACTCATCCATACAGCCACTCTCAATCACTGTCACATATAGTCATTTATATAGTCCAACACTCACATATACTGCCTTCCACATATGTAGTTACTCAAACATGTACCACTGAGATATCCATTCCAACATCACACCCAAAGAAACACTCACCCACCCACCCATACAGCTCTTCAGATGCACTCGAAGCCGTACACCCAGTGAATCACCCACTCACACATCTATGCACAGAGTCACACAACCCCACCCACCCACCAACACAGACACTCAGGTACACATACAGATACTCTGAAAACCAATCAATAACCCATATAGACACTCATGTAGCTACTCACCAACCCAATTAGCCACTTACACACCAACTGACAGACTGATACAGACATTCACAGTTTAGTCACTAACCCATGAATTCAGTAAGACATGTTTAATTACTCACTTATACAGTCAGTCACGCACCTACTAAATCATCCATTCAGACACTCATACACCCACTCATTCTTCAATACACCTTGTTGTATTATATATAAACATATTTATACTTTACAGAAACACACAGTCACTGGATGATGTCATCAGTGATGCCATTTGAGATATCAGAGTCGCACTGACCATGTCATGAAAGATGTAATATGGGACGTCATCAGCAGTGCATTGCGGGGGCGTGAGTTATAGTTAGAACAACTAACTATAACGGCCAAATTTCTCTGGTTTTGTAAGAGTGAAATGTCCAACTAACTAACGTCCCAGAAACCTGTGATTTTTTAAGTGAATGAGGATTTTTAAATGCTAATTTCTAACTATAACGTACCTGAAACCTGTGTTTTTTCAGCTCACCACACAAAGACTGGCGCTGAGGAAGGCTGAAAATGCCGAAATGCATTCGCCATTGCTGTTTGTCTGCTGAATAAAGGTGTCCCCCAAAGATTTCCCTGCTGTGGCCTCTTCTCTTCTCTTCTCTGGAGGAGTTTTGTTTGGATATTTCAGCGCGGTGACCGGAGACGCGCTTAAGAGGCCCCCCCGTTGTTAAGTGGCCTGGCTTTTCCGGAGACTCTGCTGCAGCGGATTATTTCTTTTCCATGGTTGTGGATTGCCAGTGCCCCCCTCGAAGGCAGGAGGAATGGAGGCGGTGTAGGAGTCATTGACTCTTCGCTGGGCGACTTGGATTTCCGTTTGTGCCCCCGCTAATTGGAATCCTGCACTGGGGGTGATGCGGTTGGGGACCGGAGGGGGCTCTTTCTTTGACATTCATACGTGCAGGAAGTATGGTGACACTCACATCGGAATGCCCTGCATATTGCATAGTCTTTTGACTTCCCTTGCATTGCCTACCTGGTCTACCCACAGTATTCTGGGACTTGCAGTTTCCAGGCATTCGGTGAACTGCTACCGGTGAACATAGGGGCGGAGCTGATTACATTGCATAAGTTTGAGGCGGGACATACAAATGTGAGAAAGACGTGCTCACCACACAGACTGCTGGCGCTGAGGAAGGCTGAATATGCCAAAATGCATTCGCCATTGCTGTTTGCCTGCTGAATAAAGGTGTCCCCCAAAGATTCCCCTGCTGTGGCCTCTTCTCTTCTATATATATATTACCTACTGGCGATAGCCAGTAGGTATATATAGTTAGGATTTTTTTCCTATGGGACTTTTGAAAATTCTATGTCTAATAACTTTGGCGTTTGTGGACGGAATCGGCTGAAATTCAGGAAAATGGCACATTTTGTTTCTGAGCAGCCCTTGAAAATTTGGGAGGGTTTCGTCAAGGGGGGGCCGAGAAAAAAGGGGGGTCCCAAAACGCGTTTTTCCCATGTTAATTTCCATAGGGCGGTTGGCCTCACTTTTAGCTCTAACGGCTGAATGGATTTGCACGAAACTTGGCAAAATTGTAGGGACTGTTAGCCCGATGTGCCTTTGCTGGGTCTCAATATATGTGCTCCAGTGGATTTTGAGAAATTAACGTTTTAAAAAATTTATACATATCTGTGACAGCGTCCCGGGTAGCGCTCCAGATCGCGTACTTTTCGCGTCACGGAGCTTTGCGAAGCGATGCTGATTGGCTCTCCGGTGTCTGTCAACATTCTAAACAGTCCGGAGCGGCCGCCATCTTGTCTCTCGGTGGGATCGAGAGACAAGAAGAGGTGAAAAACGAAGGGGGAATTTAATGAAAGGGGCTAGGTAGACCTGTCTTGACCCCCTAGGAATGATGTTGGGGTTATTAAAGGGTCACGTGGGGCAAATAATAAAAATTTGATTTTTCGAGGTAGAAGCGCTTCTCGGTTCGCAAACTGGTAGCGAAACGTGATTTCGCCATTTTGTGTTTCGATTTCATTAAATTACTAGGTATAAGGGGGTACGGGAGACGTATCCTGACCCCTTTTGTTTTCTGAGGGTGGCTGAGGAGGCTCATATATGTTGATACATGTCTTCCAGCGGCTGTGCGTGAGCGTTTTTTTTTTTGTTGCGTGACGTCTGTTAACGTTCGATTCGATGGAAATCAGGAAGTGTTGACCACCATTTTGTCACTGCGAGTAAATATTTTGTTTAAAATAATTGTTCTAAATTAATCCTTATTGATAAACATTGTCTGCGCCATCTTGTCTTTTTTGCAATGCCACACTTTTGTTGAGCACGGCAGCCATTTTAGATGCCTTGACCAGACACACTCTCTGCACGCCGCCGATCCTCAGCATGGCTCCCCACCCTCGCAAGCATCTCCCCCACGCACTGGTCACCCCCGCTCTCTCTCATGCATGGGCCAGAAACCTCCTCCCATGTGCGCTGCTCTTCCCTGAGAATCACACCCTGTGCCCGCCCGACACCACCCTTTCACCCTATTCACTACCGCACCCTCTGACACTCTTCTTCCTCTGTGTCCGATTGTTCAGGCCGGTCCCAGGCTATCACCTAGCCCTGCAGATGTAGTTTATGGCCCCAGCCGTAGAGAATCACCCCTCTTCAAAGGAGTTACAGTAGATCTGTCACACCACACGCGTTCCTACTATCTGATAACCATCCTGTATAAATGGGACTCGTACCTCCTTGTTGTGTACTGGTTGCACAACCTTGATATCACGAGATACGTATGCAGTTTTGAAGCACATGGCGGGCAGGAATGAGAATTGATTGAATATTTCGACATCCCTATTGATATTAAGTTCTGATATGTTATTGGATTACTGTACTATTGAAAGTTCGAATTAACGTCACCCATGGTACTTGCCCGCAAATGTATATCTAGATAATTTTATTGTAAGTGGCCCTGTCGTATTTTAATTACAAAATGTACGTCCACCGATTCCGCAACTGTTAGACACCTTAGTTCTTGCAACCTAATGGCCCGCTCGTTGCGTTCCTCTACAGTGTAAATGTCTCCTCATCATATACGATTCCAGTTTGCTCCGTGGCCGGCCCACGTGGTTATAGGCCCGTATTTGTATACTGACATTTTCACAATAAAGGTTTTTAAAACAAAACATGATAGTAGTATTTACATTGGTAAAGTTTTTAATTTTAGTCACTGTTTTCGAATCAGTAAAAGGCAAGTGAAATAAAGCAGTCCAATTACATGACGGATAAAAGGTATAATACGCAGGAACGCAGTAAAGATAAATGGTCAAGGGCTGTTGTGTTTTTTACTCTTGCAACATAAAGTGATCGATAAGAATCTGATATTCGGGCGTATCGGCGACTAAGACAGCAGTCCGAGCATCTTTTGCTCAACGGCTCCGTCATGGGACGAAGAAACGCCCTTTTGCTAGAAAAAGGAATATATTTTACTTGCAGGACAGTTGTAAATTTTCCGGGAAAATACATTAGCCTGGAACATTATAACATATATGTTTAAGAAAAAATAATGTTCGAAAGCAATAAAAAGCGTAATTTTTAGGTCATATGACCAAGCCTTCCATCATTAGGAAACCAAAAGTAAAATGAACCAATGAAAAGTTTTATTAACAAGTCATATGACCTGTTATGCTTACGTTACGCGCTGCGCACCGTGCCCCGGATCCCTTCCGGGAAGCTGCGTTTCGCGCACTGGAGTACTTCCGGGTGCGCTAACGCGGCGTGTCATAACGCATTACGCGACAACGTAGGTCCAGAATATAGTCAAAATGTCTCCACCAACCAGCGGTCGGAACACAACCCCTTTCAGCAGTCTAAAAAGTTCTGTTAAATGACAACAGAAGGGACAGGCAACAAGAACCATCAGTCAAAGAGGGGAGGGCAAGTTCTTCCCTACCGGGTCACGTTGGGGCGCTACCGGAACTGATCGAATTGGTTGTCTACAGTGTTTCTGGATGTTTCAGACTGAAGCTGGCGTTAGCATGAGAGCACCACCATCTCGTATCTCAGTCGTGGCCATTCCACGAGCAATCATGGCAGCCGCTCCCCACCAGAAGCCTGCGGGAGTCGGGGGCCCCCAAGACTTTGGTCGAATCTTCAAGGCTCAGTGGACGCTTTCGAGAATGGGGCCCAAGCCCTAGCAGACAAGCGTCCGAGTTCGAAGGTGTCCATGGCCATTTTAGTGGATCACGGCCAAATCTGAAGAGGCGGCCGCCATTTTGAGAGTCCTGTGGCAGCCGCCTATAGTTGCATCGCAAGAGCGGGAGCAACTCAACTACATGGTGAGCGAGACGCTGTAGTCGCAAGAGCGGGCAGTAAACAGCTGAATGGCGGAAGAGGCACAGTGTAGCAAAAGCGGGCGGAATGGCAACTGAAACTGAAACGGTAAAGGGGCACCCCACTACAGCGTGTCTTCAGGTCAAACGGATTGTGGGATAAGGTCCAGAATGGAAGAGTCATCAAAAGGCAAAAAGTTCCGCCGGACCCCGGGAGCCGGCCGCCTATGTCGGGGGCGATCTTAGGCCACACCAGGGCAACACGACTTGGGGAGGGGGCAGAAGTCAAGCGCACCCTCCCAGTCCACGCCACCACACCGTATGTTGAAAATCTGAAGCCATCGTAATATGTAATGTGACGTCATCAGCAGTGCATTACACGCGCAAGTTATAGTGAGTCCAACTAACTATAACATGGAATTCCAATGGTTTTAGGTCAGTAAAATTTCCAGCTAACTAAAACTGGTGTGAAACCTATGGTTTTTTCAGTGAATTTAATAGGTTTTTAAAATGCTAATTCCTAACTATAACTGGTGTGAAACCTATGGTTTTTTCAGTGGATTTCATAGGTTTTTTTAAATGCTAATTCCTAACTATAACTGGTGTGAAACCTATGTTTTTTTCACTGAATTTCAATGGTTTTTTAAATGTTAATTCCTAACTATAAGTCTCAGTTTATAAGTAAGACTGTTAGCGTTCTAGTTGTTCTTTAGAACACTCTGTGACATTCTGTCATTGGGCTGTATTTGGGCTACATCTGGCTGATATTTGGGCTACATTTTTTTTGTCTCTGGTGGCCATCTTTGGGCTACATTGGGCTACATTTGGGCTCTAACATATATATAGCCCAATGTAGCCCAATATATATTTTTTCAAAGTTAATTTTCGTAAAAACCACTTGAGCATATATCTTGAGACATAGCAAAGGCACATCGGGCTACCAGTCCCTACAATTTTGCCAATTTTTTTTTTTAATATATATTTTTAAAAAAATTTTTTTTTGCCTTGGAGCGCTCCCGGAGCGTGCCCCGGTGAGCGCCCCGGAAAGCGTAGTTTTATGAAGCGCCCCGGGGCGCGCACCGGGGAGCGTCCCGTAAGCGCAAATATTGCGAACGAAAACATGATCGTGACGTATCGCGTAGCCGCGACCGCGTGATACGCACGCGTAAACGCACCTGGAAGCACTCTAGCGAATACGAGCGCGCAAAGTAGGGGTCAGACGCGCTTATGCGACGCACCCCGGGGTGCGTAGCGCAAGCGCGTCGGGTCATGTGACCTGAAAATAACACTTTTCATTGGTTCAATAAATTTTTTTTTCCAAAAGGATGAAAGTCCCCACCTTTTTTCCTTATTCTGACTTTGTCCTTTGACTTAGGAAGACCTGTTTGTACCTCTCTGTACCTTTTTGATCAATATAATGGCTTCAGTAGTAGCAGCAGCTGCTGCATCTGCACCACCACCACCACCACCACCACCACCACCAAGAGGACCACCTCAAGATATCATTGGTGGTCAACAAGAAGAGGAGGAGGAGGAGGAGGAGGGTAGTTCAAGATGGCTTCAAGAACAAAATACCCCATACCAGCCAAGACCACACATTTGGGAGTTTTTTTCTATCCCACAGGGGAAGAAAAAAGTAAATGCAGCAAAGGTGACTTGCAGAATCTGTGGCGTGGAACTTTCCAGGGGAAACCCGAACAAGAAATATTCATTTGGAAACAACACGATGATACGCCACATGCAGCGCAAGCATCCAATAAATTATTCTGCTGCAGAGATGAGGAAACTGGCCAGTAACCCTCCCCAATCCACAAGCACCACCTCAAAAAGGAAGCAACCCACTCCGTCGGCACCAGAGGAAAGTGAGACGATGCCGTGCATTCAGCCACGATTTGCAAATTTCAGAATTATCTGTAAATATTGTGGGAAGACCATCTCCTACCGAGAACAAAGCGTAAAGCTCATCGTCCTTGCTGGGGACAACCATAAATTCCCCAATAAACCCTAATTCTTTTCTTTTTTTTTTTGCTCCAGTTGAGCCATTTTCAATTCCCTGTTTTTTCGTTTCTCCCCATGAAAAATCCCCCAAAAATATATAAAACTGTTCAGAAAACCCCCAAAAAAGTACAAAATGTTCAAAAAAATAATAAAAAAATATAAAACAACAAAAGAAGAAAAAAAACAGTTTTTAGAACTACCGCGCAAATAAAAAAAAAAATGTTTGCGCCGCTGGGCCCTTTTATGGCCCCCACATCAAACCTAGGGGGTCAGGGGGTCTATCCCTGCCCCCTTATGGTCATTTCCCCCTTTGATTTTTCCACCTCTTATGTCTCGATTTTACCGAGACACAAGATGGCGGCCGCTCCGGACTGTTTCGAAGGTTTACAGACACCCGAGAGCCAATCAGCTTTCCGTGCGCAAGTCGCGTGGCGCGCCTGGAGCGCTTCCCGGAGCGCGTACCGGGGCGCTGCCATAGATATATATATATTTTTTTAACCTAAATTACTCAAAATCCACTGGAGCACATATCTTAAAACATAGCAAAGGCACATCGGGCGACCAGTCCCTACAATTTTGCCAAGTTTGGTGGAAATCCATTCAGCCGTTCGGGCTAAAAGTGAGGTCGACCGCCCTATGGAAAATAACATGGGGAAAACACGTTTTGGGACCCCCCCCCTTTTATCTCGGCCCCCGCTTGACAAATCCCCCCCAAACTTTCAGGGAAGGACCGGGGTGCCGCGAGGCCATTTTGAGGAAATTCAGGCAGATTCGTCAACCGGCGCCAAAGTTATTCCAAATAGAATTTTGAGATTTAACATTGAAAAAAATCCTAACTATAACTACCTACTGGCGACCGATATATATATCGGGGAGAGAGCAGCAGATTTCTGCTGATTGGAACAACTTCGGGAGAAGATTGCTGCCAGAAGATCATTCAACAAGGAGTGGGCAGACTCACAAACTGATGCAATCAGGGCATTACATAATGCACGAACGGGTCACTGTACTTAAGTTCGCAACGTGAAACCACCTACATGCCCTGTTGAAGTAAACTTTTCCAGACTGCAAACGCAATTGGGGACTACAACTACCAGCATTCTAAGCGTGAGCTGCACACAGAGGCCCAACATCACGCCTCTGATTGGACTACTCAATCTCCAATGGGAACACAACTAGCAGCATATCAAAGCCCCGTGCAAACTACAAAGACTGAACACGAAGCTGGCAATGATCAAGGCACACGCCGAAACGCGTCCGCCAGGTGTCTTTCTTTCCTCTGGATGGTGGCAAATAAATTTCCTTTAGAAGTTCAAAGCATGTGTTGGACCCGTTTTTCAAGTAAAGGCGGGAGAGATATAGATATATATATAGATAGATATATATATATATATAAAAATTTTTTATTATTATTATTTTTACAGAGTATCCTGGTAAACAAGCATATACCCCCCCCCCCCCCCCCAAAGTGTAAAAAATGAGTAACTAGGAATACACTGTCAGACACGGTTTTATAAATATAGTGTGCTAAACCTTTAAATATGATGAAAAAAAGTATACCGAGTAGCATGTTACTACCATTTTTTTTTAAAAGCCATTCCACCGTAGAGTGCTACAAATAAAAGAGAAATTTATAAACAAAAGTGGTAACCTTAGAAAACTGTGTGGTACTGTAGTAGTACCGCACTACTCCCAATTTATAATTTTTTTTATAAATAAACGATATTTTGCACTACCTATTAACACTTTAGTAAACTAATAATTGGAAAGGTAAAAATACCAAACTTGACTATATTTTAAGGTAGAACATTGCCAAGATGTCCATAAAAACATGCCATTCAGCTAATGATTTGTCATCACTATGTACCATGGTAATACAGTGAAATACACCCATATTTCGCACAAATGAAAAGCAAACAGATCTCTCAAAGCTTAAAATAGATTAAAAATTTTAAAATACACCACTTACCTGCCCTATCCAAAGTAAGCGTATGTGCACCATAATATCTAATCCTGACAAAGTGTAACAAAATATAAATTACGGATTTCGCAATATGCAAAGAATAACAATTTATGTAAAATACACTGAATTTAAGCATGTTTTGGAACCCCACAACACTTACTATAAAACTTCTAACGTTTATAGAACTTAATGGGTCTGTATACCAAACATAAATAAAGTTTTACTGACTAACTTATGTTTAACCTTTGGTTGTTTTTTGTGTGTGTAAATACATACATACATACATACATACACACACACATATAAATATATATATACATATATACACATATATATACATATATATACATACACATATAGACATATATGCATATACACACACACACACACACATATTTTCATACATACACACACAGTTTTTCTAAAACAATGAGGCAAGCAAGACAGCGAAATCGGTCTGTAGGTCTGTTCAACCCAGTGACAAAGTAGCTACACTGGATATGGGACAACTCAAGAGCTCTGATAATGGGAGATTTTACCATAAGCCAAACCAAGTGGTAGCATGTACTGTGGCAATACAGGACTCTGCTTATCTGTCTTCCTCATGTCAAAGGCTAAGTGAAAATTGCTTCCTCTTTGCTCATAGGTTCATTTCATTATAGGAGTTCTAATTTCCCCCAATACCCTTCTATTACCTTTTGCCTCTTTGCTTCGTCTCACCCTGATTACATTCTCTGTCTTGCCTCCTTTCTTCTTTAATACCAGTTTTCTCCCTTCTAGCCTTTTCCTCTCAGACTTGTGTTGCTAATTTTCCTTCTGGTCTAATATAATTTCAAAACAAATAGTCATGACCATTCTAACCTATTCACTGTCAAGAACCTCCTCACCAGAAGTCTTGCACCCCTAATTTATATGATAATTCAGTTCAGTATTAAACTAAACGTTAGCACCCCTACAGTTCAGTGCTCATTCTGTGCACCTTCTGCGCCTCACTTTCCAATGATTAGCACTTGACAGGATGTCTTAATCTAGATTTTTAAGGAAATTTTTGTTTTGGAAATACTGTAATAAGTATGAAAAGAAGTCTCTAATTTCCATATTACAAGTCTAGCTATGCAAGCAAATAAAAGATAAATTCTGGAATATTTATTTTCATATAACATGTGAAATGAATTCTACTTTCAACTATTTTATATCTTTCATAAGAAGGACCCGGATTGGGAGGTAGGGTGAGGATGCGAACATATTTATAATAAAATATCTCCTAACAAATAAGTTACCTCCAGTAATGCTTTTTCTGGTAAAGGCTGTCAAGCCGCAGATTCCTCACCTTTAGAATATTCCCCAGGCCTCTAACTGGATCCATAAACAGTACCTCTGCATGCCGGTAAGTGACGTTGTGCAGTCCAGCATTGGTGCCGTTCCGGAATTGAAGTACAGAGCCTATATACCCGCTCCTTCCACGCACAAATGTCAGTTGCTTTCATAACAGTCGAGTCGCCCAAACGTGGAGCCACAAAAGCAAAGCGGAGTAACCAGTGTGTAGATTCCTAGACTTGAGATCTTATTTATGGATAGAGTCCAACCACAGAATGTGGAGAATCGGTGAAAAATCTGCAGGTAGCTAGAGTCTCTAGCAGAAAGCAAACTACTGAAGGTAAATAACTTGTTCTTCTGATCGGCTCAGAGACTCTTAGCTTCAGATTCCTCACCTTTTGAGCAAATACCAAATAAGTACCTAGAGCAATGTTTGACACAGTCCCCCCAATAAGTTGTCAGTGAGTGACTCTTTCCGTTTGCTCAGTTTGCTTTTTTTGGTTTCCATTTTTCCATTTCCTCCCCACCCCTGCTGCCCCCACCAGCATCTCACGCCTGCTCCAACCTCCCGCCACCCAGCTGCTCACCATCCCCCCAATCCCCTACTTAATGGTGGACGCCAAAGACAAGCCTGTCTGCAACCAGCACCAGGGACCCCGATTCCCCCCGCTGGTACAACTCCGGCACGCTCCATGTACTCAACCCCGGACATAACTGCCAGCTCTCAATGCAGAGCAACACTCATGGCCTGATCGCCCAAAGATACTGCTGCCGCACCTTCACCCACCTCCAAACCTCGGAAGTCAACCCACCGGAAGCCAACGCACACAAACCCCCGAACTGCATCCTTGTCAACGTGTGCTCCTGCACAGACACGCCATAGAAATCCGAGACCTCCCTAACACCCACACACCAGACGTAGTCTTCCTCACAGAGACCTTGACAAACGCAAGCTCCGCACCCGACATCACAACCGCATTCCTGGATACAAGATCTTGAGGAAGGACCGACCTAACCGCCCAGGAGGCGGCCTCGCCATCGTTCACAAAAGCTCCCTCCAACAGACGACAACCAACTCGGACGACGTCTTGCCACACCCATGGAACACCTACACTTCCAGATCCAGCCCAACCCCAGAACGATGCTCCGCGGAAAACTCACATATAGACCTCCTGGACCTCGCACACCCTTCACCAACGTCATTGCAGACTACATCGTACCACACGCCCTCGCCTCTGCAGACTACAACACTACTCGGAGACCTGAATTTCCACCTGGACAACCACCGCAATCCCAACACCACCACCCTCCTGGAGAACCTCACCAACATAGAACAGAAGCAACTCATCTCCACCCCCACTCACACTGCAGGACCTACTCGACCCCATCTTCACCAGAGGAAACTACACTCACTTCAGCCACATCACGCAACTGCTCTGGACGGAGCACCACTGCATCCACGAAACCTACCGCACACAAGCACACACGCCACCACCCACACAGAAGCTGGACCAAAGTCCCCAAAGAACACCTCACCACCACCCTCACCTGCACTCCACCCCCAAATACGACAGACACCAGCACAGGGACAAACAACCTCCACCAATGGATAGTCAACTGCTCCAATACCCTCGCAAACTGGTTGACCACGGATCTCCTCTAACCTCAATGCTCCGGCCGACGACTGGAGAAGACATGGAGAAACAGTTAAACCCCGGAAGCAGGCTCCACCTACAAAATGGCCATCACAGCACACCACTAACTCATCAAATCAACAAAGAAAAACGTCATCCAAAACAGAATCCGCTCCAACACCCACAACTCCAGGGAACTCTTCGCCATCCTAAAGTAATTTGCCAAACCCAACAGCTAAGCAACCAATGTTCCTCCCTCCCAAGACCTCTGCGACTAACTCCGCTGCTTCTTCCACCACAAGATCAAGACGCTCTAAGACAACTTCGACGACCAAGACCACAGCACAACCTTAACTCCAACGCCACCACCCAACAGACCCTTCTCTCGTGAACCCCCTCACCACAGAAGACATTAAAGACGGAGAGCATCCACTCCAGAGCACCTTCTGACCCCAGCCCACCGCACATTTTCCACAAGGCCACCACAGACATCGCACCTGAACTACGCCAAACTGCCACTTTCCAAGACAACTGGAAGCACGTAAAAGTCAACTCTCTCCTAAAGAAGCCTTCCGAAGACCCGACAGACCTTGAGAACTTCAGGTCCATCTCACTTCTTCCCTTCACAGCCAAAACAATCAAAAAGGCCGTTGACACAGCTAGCTCACTTCATAGAAACCACCGACATTCTAGACGCTTCCCAATCCGGATCCCGCAGTAACCACAGCACTGAGATCGCCCTCCTCCTCGCCACCACTGATGACATCTGCACCCTCCTCAACCAAGGCCAAAAAGGCAGCCCTCATCCTCCTCGACCCATCAGCAGCTTTCGACACCATCTCCCACCGCACACTAACTACCAGACTTCACGACGCCGGCATCCAAGGAAAAGCGTTAGAATAGTTAAGATCCTTCCTCTAAGGCAGAACATAGAGAATAAGATTTCCCATCCTTCCCCTCAGCAGCGACAGAGATCAGATGCGGAGTCCCCCAAGGAGCCTCCCTCACCCCCCCCCCCCACTCTTCAACATCTACAAGGCCCCCACGCAACCATCGTCCGAAACCACAGGCTCAGCATCGTCTCATACTCAGACACCCAGCTCATCCTCTCCCTCACCAAGGAACCATATACTACAAGGCGCAACTTCCAAGAAGGAATGTAAGCAGTCACGACCTGGATGAGCAACAGCTGCCTGAAGCTCCACCCTCTCCGCTTGGGACAACACCAGGTGCCTCCAAGCTCTCAGAAACCCACCCACTCCAAAGGCCAATGCATGCAATATCGGCATCATACTCGACTCTTCAGTCACCATAAATAGACAGATAAATGCTGTATCCTCCACATGCTCGAACACCCTCAGAGTTCTGCCCAAGATGTTCAAATGGATCCCCCGAAATCAGGAAAACAGTCACCTACGCACACGTCACCAGCAGACTAGACTACAGTAATGCCCTCCACCAAGGAGTCCGCAAAAAACTCCTCTGCTAACTCCAGACCGTTCAGCATGCTGCAGCCAGACTCAGCCTCCATATCCCACGATGTGACCACATCACCTAACATCTCTGCGACCTTCACTGGCTCCCCGTCGAAAGAAGAAGGTTCTGTAGCTGTTCACACGACTACAAGGCCCTCCACAACATCGGACCACAAAACCTCAATGACCGAATATCCTCCCATGCCCCCAGGAGTATCCTTCGCTGAGCCGACCTCACCCTAGCCACCATCCCACGCTACCAAAGGACCAGAGCAGGCAGAAGATCCTTCTCCAACCTAGCAGCCATGTCCCGGAACAAACTCACACTTCACCTCCAAGGAAGCCCAACACGGCACCAGTTCAGAAAGGACCTCAAGACCTGGCTCTTCGACTGACCCCCAACGGAGCTTAGCATACTCCTGGTGCCATTTAGTGTTCGACTTGGGACATTTGAGAGTTGTTTTCCTTCAAAGAAGGCTCTTGAGTCACGAGATGCAACAGGACTCCTACTCTTGTACACTGCGTACCGACTGCACGCTAGATTGTTTTCCACACAGCAGGCGTTTGACCGTTTGGAGTGTAACCAAAATTAATATGAATAGTGCAATTTATAATGAGAGCAAATATAGTTAATAAATCTGAAGCACTGCATGCGCATTGAGAGAGAAGGGTGGGTGCATATGGTAAATAGTAGGTGATGCGGTAGATACACCTGTATAGCATAGACTGTACAGCAGTAATCTTCAGCTAGCACAAAGATGAAGCAGATGTTGGGAGTAATGCTCTTAATACTGCTTAGTCAGCTAGGACCTGCTGCCGAGCCAATATTTCCACACAGTAACGCTTGGTAAGAGTATGCAAGGCTGGTCATGTGGCTGCATTGCAAATATCTATTAAACAGATGTTGACAAAGAAGGCAATAGAGGTGCCTTTTTTTAGTGTGTCCCCTGGGGTGGGGCATGAAGTACTCTTTTGGCCTTAGGAGAACAAGTTTGGTTGTGGTTGGCAATCTGCCTGGTTAGGCCCTCTTTAGAAATGTCTTGGCCCTTGTGAGGTTTAGCAGGAAGAGACAAATAGTTGGTCTGAATTGAGAAATGGTTTGGTTCAGTCTACGTAGTGCATGAGACCCTTAGACATCAGAAGAGTGTAATGCTCCTTCAGCTACAGAATACTGCTTTGGGAAGAACATGGAGTTCTATAGTTGATTAGGATGGAAAGGTGATACTACCTTAGGCAGTGACTTAGAATAGGTTTTGATCTACACCCAATCATTGCGGACCTGTACAAAGGGTTCTAGGAAGGCATGGCCTTGCAGAACCTTAATGTGCCTCGGGGATCCAATGGCAACTAGGAAGGCTACGTTCCACACAAGGATTTGGAGAGGGCAGGAGTGCAAAGACTCAAAAGATGGCCCATACATTTGATAAGAACTATGTTGAAGTTCCAGAAGGGCGGTGGAGGTGCAGGGGGGAAGGGGGGGGGGGGGGGGGGGCGGGGGAGGTGTTGGACCCTTGTTAGTCACTTCACAAATGCCTTGACCACTGGTATCTAGAACAAAAACATATGCTGTCCGTTTGCTGTAAGTTGCAACTGTTGGTGCGTGAAGGCAGATGGATGTATAGTATAACCCTGCTCTTTTCAAGTGGAAAAGGTAGGTAATCATTTCATTTAATATGGGGATTTAAAGGGTAGGATTTATTTGCAATGCAGTAATGAACAAATATCTTCTACTTATCTTCGTAATAGGCTGCCGGATGCCTGGGCACTTTTAAGGATGAGCATTCATTCCAGGGGAAGGAGGAGGTGCCTGCACAATTCGGAAACAAAAGAAAAACAGAACTCTCTCTCTCCTTCCGAGCCAGAGATCCGACTTCTAAACCTCATTATAGCGAATACAAACGAGTTGCTAAAAATGTCGTAAATGCAGGTTAAGGGGAGGGGGGGGGGGAGGAGGTGCTCGGAATGCTTAGGGAGAGGCTTTGTATCAACCTTCAAATTGGAGAGGTCACGGCATTGACATTCTCAGGAAGGCTGTAACCTTCTTCAGCGTAAGGTGCTGTCGCTTCACTACAGATCAGGCTGACACCATCACCAGAAATGTAAAGCTCAGTCCCAAAGTAAAGGAATCTCTTAAAGATTGATTTACTTTGAATACACCCTTAACCTCAGAACAGGTCTCTAGAGTCATTTAACAGAGGTGATCCTGCATAGCTGTCATGAGGGCTACAACAACAAAAATACAAACGTTACAGGAAAAACAGGGTAGGACCAGGCAGGGGGGATTTATCATCACAAACCTAAGTTTACCCAATTCCCTCATCATCAACTTCATGCAAGCAGATGATCCTAATTGCTGCTCCAATCGGAGGGGGTGGCCCACTGCTACATGTTTGTTTGGGGGAGGCGAGGGACAGAAAATAAAAAGGTTAAAAAACTAAGCCCGAGGTATAAATGCAACCCTCCCGAAAAAAATAGAATCGGCTCGTAGGGATTGAATTTATTCAAGAGCGTATCCTAACTAAAACAGTTGACAAAGAAATTTGTACTTAAGAAACGTAGAATGGTATTTACGCAGAAAACTTGCATTTCATTGCCTCTCACCAAAGGAGACAAACATTAGGGCATCCAAAGCGTGCGAGGTGATGAAACAAGGAAGCCGATTTCCGTTCTGAAAAAAAGCCATCTCTCGTACTTTACATGTTTCACATGACGGAGCCCAAGAGAAGGTAGTAGTGTGTGTTATTTTAAAAATCGCCCGCTGCTTTAAACCTTTTGGGATACGTCTAGAACGGTTGTATCGCGACCCCTGTAAATCAAAAATATCCTGAAGTTGAAATATACATAAAAAAATTCAGCTTTGAGATTTGCTGGTGGAAGCATGGATAAATCGCTTGCGCCCCCTAGTGTTTATGGAGTATACTATCGGACAGTTCTGCTGGTAGTTTTTCGTTTAAAATTATCTTCTTGACCAGAGTTGCATGTGTACCAAAAGAACTCGGCGGGCTGTGTAGGGCAGAAGACGCTAACAGTTTGTGTTGTTCAATAAAAACGGATTCAAGTTTCGAAATCAATTCAGCCCACTAATGTGCAAGCGAAATAAATAACTTAAAAAACGGCAGGACCGGACAGGGGATAACACAAAAACAGCCCTGGCAAAAGGTATCAGACCAGCCCCAACGTTGAGGGTAGCCTTGATGTCTTTGGGGTTACTGAGGTGTCCCCTCACCCAAGCCAAGGCATTTATAGAACAAACATTTGCAATGCCATACGTCTCAGGTTTGCGAAAGTTCGAGCTATTGGCGTTGTAAATGAAAATGGGTTTTACCATGTGTTTTGGTTTGCAGTGCAGTGGCCTTTGGGATAATATAAGTGTTAGCGGAGCACGTGCCAGCGTAGTAAATACATGCATACAAAAGATAACTAGGATCTGAGCTGGTGTAATGCAATAGGTGCTTGTGTAAAACACTCTAGTGCGTTTAGCCACTTCTGCTGTTGAGGATACTGCATAAATAAGAAACAAGGCAAAAGAAGGACACTGCAACAGGGAAAGGCATCCAAAGAGCAGCTTAGCATAAAGCCCGACTACTCATGGGCGCGGGCCGCCCTTCCTCTCACGCAATGAACAATGTTCAAGGCATTTTAGCATCTTACGTCACCTCACCGGTGGGGAAGGGGAGGGGGGTGCACCCACATTTTTATTTGTAAACGAGTGCTCGGCTTAAAAGGGTATAAACAGCCTTAGACTATAGATTGAGTGTGAGCTATGTTGGGAAAATCGATAACGCGGATGCATGTTACTTGTAGATAACTCCATGTCACTAAAGTACATGTTATTTAGTGTACTGAGTGCATTCTCCGAGTGTCTTTGTTTGAGTGTAAACGGAATTGCAATAAACACGGCCAAACAGTGTCGAAGAATATAGGAAAGCAGTTACCAAGGCAAAAGAAGGACGCTGCAACAGGTGAAGCCAACCAAAGAGCAGCTCAGCATAAAGGCCCTCCTCCAATGATAAATAAAGAAGGCATTTTAGCAGCTTACGGCACCTGAAGGGGGTGGGGGTGGGATGCTGATGCAGATTAAATCGTATAAAAAGCACATAAATTAAACAAAGCCCATCGTTAAAACAGAACATTCCGAAAACACGATCATCTGGGCCGAAAACAACAAACTAGGAACAACTAGGGGAGGGCAGCGAGGTGAGCAACATAGGGAAGGGACGCAACGAGGAGGGCAGCACAACATTTTGGATTGGAAAACGGCTGTGCACGATTTTTTTCATTTCGTTCCTTTGAGAAGTGATGGGAAAGCGCCTAAGGGCAGCAAGAGAGAATTGTGGGAGAGAAGTTAACGGGTGGAGAGCTGGCGGCACGGTACATTAACTCACTAAAAATTACAGGCAGTGACGTGCGGCACAAGGACATTTCTTAATACAAAGTTTTACTGGCTTGTTTTCAAACAGTGGTGAGTTCTCACACAGCTTTGTTTTAGCATTTGAATGAGACCCACATATTAAGCACTGCATCCCTGAAGCAGGCACTGTGCTGATAATGGAGCAGTGCTGATAATGGAGCCAATTGCAAACAAAACAGGTGATGGACAGAATGTGGATCAATGTCACACATTCACCCCAGTCCAAAGATCTGGGCCCAAATCCATCGTTTTTTTGCACTCCACACCACCCTGGGTTAGACAATGGCGATATGCAAATCAGCTCTGACCCTGTGCCCCATGGGAACAGTCCAGTCCGTACTACAAAAGCCATGTCCTTCCCAAAACTGAATCAAGCATCCGAGGACCGGACCGGTTTCGAGGTAACACCTCTCATCAGCCCGGCTAGCTTGACCCAGAGCCTCCACACCACTGGAGTCAAGCTAGCCGGGCTGATGAGGTGTTACCTCGAAACCGGTCCAGTCCTCGGATGCTTGATTCCGGTCTGGGAAAGATATGGCTGTTGTAGTTCGGACTGGACTGTTCCCATGGGGCACAGGGTCAGAGCTGATTTGCATAAAGCCATTATCTGACCCAGGGTGGTGTGGAGTGCAAAAAACGATGGATTTAGGCCCAGATCCTTGTACTGGGGTGAATGTAAGACATTGATCTACATTCTGTCCATCAAATTGTTTTTTGTAATTTTCTCCCCGAGTGTACTGGGGTAGCTCAGACGTGGGTCCCAGAGCCTCCACACCACTGGAGTCAAGCTAGCCGGGCTGATGAGAGGTGTTACCTCGAAACCGGTCCGGTCCTCGGATGCTTGATTCCGGTCTGGGAAAGATATGGCTGTTGTAGTTCGGACTGGACTGTTCCCATGGGGCACAGGGTCAGAGCTGATTTGCATAAAGCCATTATCTGACCCAGGGTGGTGTGGAGTGCAAAAAACAATGGATTTAGGCCCAGATCCTTGTACTGGGGTGAATGTAAGACATTGATCTACATTCTGTCCATCAAATTGTTCTTTGTAATTTTCTCCCTGAGTGTACTGGGGTAGCTCAGACGTGGGTCCCAGAGCCTCCACACCACTGGAGTCAAGCTAGCCGGGCTGATGAGGTGTTACCTAGAAACCGGTCCGGTCCTCGGATGCTTGATTCCGGTCTGGGAAAGATATGGCTGTTGTAGTTCGGACTGGACTGTTCCCATGGGGCACAGGGTCAGAGCTGATTTGCATAAAGCCATTATGCAGGGTGGTGTGGAGTGCAAAAAACGATGGATTTAGGCCCAGATCCTTGTACTGGGGTGAATGCAAGACATTGATCTACATTCTGTCCATCAAATTGTTTTTTGTAATTTTCTCCGATAATGGAGCCATGCTGCGCTGTTTAAAAAATAAACTATATAAAAAAACAGTTCTGCAAGGTTGGCAAAATAAAAGAATGGTGCGTGGTTGCCATAAAGATCAAGCTGCATAAAAAATCATAATGATAAAAAAAAGCGCCTGTCTGCTTACAAAGGTTTGGAGAGCCACGCATACGAAAACTAAGAACACGCATTCCCCATTGCGCGACGTGAGTGTTGCTTTTCTCCGTTAGAGTGATTAGAAAAATACTGCTCACAAACTGTAAATAACAGACCCTGAGTAACACATATAAGAGGGACAGTCCTTATGTGAGGGTACCACTGGAGGAAAGTCGGTACTAAGGAGGAACTAGTGAAGTTATTGACCGAAGAAACTAAAGCATTTGGAAAAGACAGTCAAAACAGCCACTTAAAAACATGGCAGAATATGGGCAGAGCTTAAAACCCATATGCTTAAAACAGCAGGTCTCAAAGATACAACGCACGCGCCGATTATGTGAGACCTAAAAAAAGGGGGCAAAGGTATTTCTTACTATATATGTATATATATATATATATATATATATATATAGGCAAAAGATACATAGGTATTTTTAAAAGGCAGCTTTGAGGTGGAACTATCCAAATATCACCGTCTGCCACAGTATCAAGGAACATTACTTTTCAATAACAGTGAATGGTTTACGTGCAAAAACAACATTCTGTTCACAAATGTAGTTTTGTCAAAAGAAAAGTGTTGATTTGAGACAGCACTCCACAACTGAAAAAACAGCGATCTCTCCAGATACTTCCGCTTGAATCTGCATCGCCATTAGAGTAATGAGATTGATTTACCACTATACTGCTATTCACTGTTATTCGGTAAGGGAGACAGAAGAGAGTTCTCAAAATGCACCTCCATTTTGTTTAGCACCGTGCATATAATCCTAGTACTAAGCGATCCACAGAGGTCTCATAATGCTTAATTCTTAGTACTGTGATTGAAGTTCATGCCAATGGGAAATCAAAAATGGCTCTTACAATACACATTTATCTTTGAATCAAGCAACATCCAACCAGTACTGAGGGGAAACAGCCTTTACAATGCCCTGCATTAACACACAATGCCTTCACCATGCATGGTAAGGGAAGCTTTTAGCATATACATAGCTCTCTCTAGACAGATAGATAGATACATCTATATCCCCAAAACGATCCCACCAGAAACTGCGGAACTCAGGGCGGGTGTCATCGTGATTCACAAGGGTGAACTTAAGTAAAATGCATACTTTCAAAAGATACGGAGCACTATTGGGGTATCCATTCAATATTTTTAATCAAAGTAGACTAATATTCAGCAGGATGCCTTTATCAATGCTGGTCTATAAAATGAAGTTGACACACATTTCTTTTGTTTAAAATTCATATACATCACTCCTGTTGGGCGATTGAAATGTGGACAAAGAGAAGACTGCAGCTGTCTTCCATTCGATGTTCCATCTTTTGGCCACCATGTTTCTTTGACATTGCACTGTTTAAGCACAAATGGCAGTACCAACTTATTCACCTTTCAATTAATACAGACTTCAATGGCTCCATAAACCATCTTTCCCTCAATGGGCACAGAAACGTATAGGTGCCAGTGATGGAGCAGGGGAGAGACAAAAATGTTTGTGTACCCCTTGTAAAGTTGAACTCTCATAAATCATAATGACTAACAGAGTGAAGCATGCAAAATAATCAAAAAAATGCACTTAGACACTACATGTGGGAAAACGAATTGATGTTTTGCATACATTAATATACTAATAATTGTGAACGAGTCTTAGTAATCTAGAGCTGCAATATATATTTAATCAAATAAGAGTGTGTATTTGTGCTAAAGAGTAGATAGAAAATATTTTTTGGCATGAGAAAAATACGTAAGTAAAATTACGCTATGTGTTTGCTTTGATAGGTAACAACTAACTGGGAAAAATTAGAATGGCAGGAGGTAAATAGAAGAGCTGTAATTCTTAAACTTATTTTTTGTTGTGTTTATTTTCACATTAGTTCTCATTAAGTCCTGCCTGGCCTGGCCAAAGAAAATGGCTGTTTACTGAACCACTGACAGTGCTTTGGGAAAAAGGACTTTCACGCATGCGCTGTAAACTGAGCGTTTGAATAGAATGGCCTGTGCACATAGTAATAGATGTCAAGGTCAGAGTGGCCTGGCACCAGGATATGTGCCAAAGGATGACTGCTTCTAAACCCGTGTGAAAAGAGGAAACTTATTTGAAATGAATAACAAAAAGTGCTACAAAAGGAAAATGACAAGCATTAATTTGGAATGAATGCCATGGGAAAGAATATAAGAAAGACATTGCTAAAATACAAACTGGTATGGACGAGTACATGAGGTGATCATCACCCCTCTAATGGACCAATCAGAAAGAATTGTGAACCCTAAAAGTTTCAATCTTAACTTCGATAGTTAGAGAAAAAGGGTATAAAAGAGTGTGCGAAAGAGAGAGAAAAGGGTTGGCTCCATAAATTTTATTTTGCACCACGACATGCTGTCAGTTTGGACAATTTTATGGTGCTAGAGACTTTGAAATATTTTTGGACTTAAACTTTAATGGAGCAGAGAAGATGATCACTTGCAGAGTTTTTATTTTGGACAGGAGGCATTGAGGAGAATAGACAGTTCTGGGAACCGGTGCGACTGTCATTTGCTTATGGCAGATGGGTATATACTTTTCTAATTTTCATTTTCTTTAACATGTACTAAATAAATGCTTATTTTTTGCTTGTCTCAATAAATTGCTAAATTCCCTCTCTCAAATGAAGTAGATAAAATTATTTTAAATTTCAACTCAAGTCTGTATTTATTTTATCTAAATGTCATGGTAGAATAAGAAATGTTAAACGTTTATAGGATTACTGTGATTGAGCTGGTCTTAATCGTCATCAACTGACTTCTACTAGTTGATCTATCGACCAAATTAGCGGAGTACTTTGATGTATATGCGCCCATTTTTCAAGTTAGCATGATTATCAAAATTTATAAATGTATATAATGTATAAAGTGTAGAAAGTGTAGAAACCTAGGTACCCCGCTAACCAGCAGCTCGCCTTCTTTTTCACTGACTCAGAAACAGTGTGGGGTGTGTGTGTGTGTGTATGTGTGACTCCCGGTGTTATGTGCCCCACCAATGAGTAAGAAATAAGTTGCTCCCGAGTTAAGTGATACAAGTATAGAGGGTTGTTGGGGAGCTCCACTGGATCAGATTTCGGGGTAGCAGAGTTCTGGTTGCTATATGTCAGTTTGGAGATTATTGATGTTTTAAGTTTAATACTATATGTTGAGTTTGTATTACGTTTGTTATATGTTGTCGAAAATGTTGAAGCTTCCGGGAAGCAGGAATTGGTTACCCTGTATGCAGGCAGGGGAAAATGTGTGGCAAGAGAAGTCGCACAGTACATTGTCTGATTTCAAGGTGGTAACATTGTCGTGTGTTATCTTTAGGGACATTTTCAGTGTGAAAAGTGATGAATGTATAGCGAAGGCAATCTGTGAAATTTCAGCCTTAAGAATAGGAGTCAAATGTACTCTGGCTAAAACTTATCCCTGGGAGAGTAATAGGTTTTCACCTAAGCTTGAAAGAAGGGTAAAGTAGAGGGAAGTGCTACTTTATCGGCGAAACGAAATTCTGTGGTAGAGAAGAGGTAAGTGCTGTCTACTGGAAATACAGAATTCTTGTGAGTTTTAACAAAGTATCTCTTTGGTTTTAGTGAAATAGACAATGGAAATGTTTTGTGTCCTAACTAACTGATTTAACCCCTTGTATGCTGGTGACTAACTCCAGCCGTCACGCTCCATGGTGCTCGTGTGCTGATGACGGCTGGGGTTCGTCACGGCCCCGCCCTGTTCGTTTGTTTACCGCACAGCGGCGGAAACGGGCCAGCAGCGAAGGGGTTAAGTTGTATAAAATATATAAATATTGTGCCGATATATTTTGTAAAGGAGGGGGTCAGTAGAAGCAGGAGCGAAGCTGACATCAGCAAGAGTCGCGCTGGGATAGGTTCAAGTCACTGACAAATTGCTCTGATTGGTGCGTTAGTGTGAGACGCGCTGGAATAGGTCAGAAATTGTGTGACGTATTTTGCGCTGATTGCTGCGTTAGTGAGAGACGCGCTGGGATTGGTCAGAATAACGGTCCTGATTGAAGGCAGTACGCGATCGTATTGAGAGGTAGAAAATATGTGAAAAATTGATTATTATTATGAAGACAGAAAAACCTTCATGGTTTAAGAAAATAAAGAATTTGTTTAAAAAGGACCAGAAAATAATGACGCGTGACGAAAAATTGCTTCCTCCACCGAAAACGCCAGCATCATAAATGATGATGAAATATGGCTATCATACTTGCATATTATTAGAAAACTGGGCGAAATACACTAAAGATGACGGAATATTGTCATTTGCAGAAACAGGTTCATTTAGCACAGCAGTGTTACATAATCTAAGAGAGAAAATGATGAAACTTGAGCCGAGACCAAGGTCAACACAATTTGAGGCTCGAATGGAATGGGAGGATGAAATGTATGAAAAATAAAGATTCCAAGATATAAGAGAAAATAGGTGCAGTTCAAGAGGATTATGGGGACATAGAAATAATTTTGGACTTAACTTTGATGGAGCAGAGAAGATGGATCGATTGCAGAGTTTTTATTTTGGAAGGGAGGCATTGAGGAGAATAGAGAGACAGTTCGGGGAAGCGGTGCGACTGTCATTTGCTTATGACAGATGGGTAATCTACTTTTCTGATTTTCATTTTCTTTAACATGTACTAAATAAATGCATACATTCTGCTTGTCTAAATAAATCGCTAAATTTCCTCTCTCAAATGAAGTAGATACAATTATTTAAAATTTCAACTCGAGTCTGTATTTTATATAAATGTCATGGCAGAATAGGAAATGTTACCCCGCTAACCAGCAGCTCGCCTTCTTTTTCACTGACTCAGAAACAGTGTGGTGTGTGTATGTGTGACTCGAAGTGTTATGGGCCCCACCAATGAGTAAGAAATAAGTTGCTCCCGAGTTGAGTGATATGAGTATAGAGGGTTTTTGGGGAGCTCCGCTGGATCACCAGGTATCATTTTAACACTGAAACGGGCCATATTTTTACAGTCCTGCCACATAGTTGCCCCCTGCATGGGCTGCCACTTTTCCCATGGGAGTCATGTCCCTGCGTGCCCAGCACCTCTCACCACAACAACTGGATGTGAAGATCTTACAACATACCAGCAAGCGTCAGTCGAATGACCGTACGTCCTTAAAATCAACAACTCACAACCATGGTTGACATTTTTTCGAAGTATTACCTATACATATATGTTTAGAGGTGGGTAAGGGTATTGAGCTGTAAGGTGGTTTTTAGGGTTTACGGGTTGGTAGGGGTATATGGTGGTAAGGGTATTTTAGGGTTTAGGGTGAGTAGGGGTATTGAGTGGTAAGGGTATTTTTATGCCCTAAGTGTGGGAAGGGGGATGGGGAGGAAAAGGTATTTTTAGGGTTGGATAGGGATATAGGGTGGTAAGGGTATTTTAGGGGTTTGCAAGGGCATAATGTAATAAGGGCTTTTTAGGGTTTGCAGTGTGTAGGGGTATAGGGCGATCAGGGTATTTTTAGGGTTTAAGGGTGGGTAGGGGCATGAGGTGGCAAGAGTAAGCCTTGGATGCTTGATTCCGGTCTAGGAAAGACATGGCTTGGTAGTTCGGGCTGGACTGTTCCCATGAGGCACAGGGTCAAGGCTGATTTGCATATAGCCATTGTCTGACCTAGGGTGGTGTGGAGTGCAAAAAAACGATGGATTTAGGCCCAGATCTTTGTACTGGGGTGAATGTAAGACATTGTTCTGCATTCTGTCCATCAACTGTGTTTTTTGCAACTGACCGAATCAAGGCACAGTAACCACCACTGCAAGTCTTTATGGTAAGAAAAGTCTCCTTGATGTTGGGCCCACTGAGAGTTCAGATACTACTGCAGAATCTTCATATGCCACCTTATATGATCGACCACCAGGATGCAGGAGCCCAGCAGCCTCCGATTTGACCTTACTGAAATCAAGGACTAAGGTAGAAAAATAAAGATGATAGCCAGAATATACTGAACTCTTCCCCAGTGAAGAGGTATTCAACCGAAACATGCCCAGAATGGCTCCAATGAAGGTAAGTGCCTGATAAATCAGGTGTGATGTCAGCATGTTGATATTGAACCAAAAAGATAACAGGAGGGGGGGGTGGCTAGCAGCCGGCGAGAATGGCCGCAGCCTAACCGAGCTCCTGCCTTCCCGCTATCAATCCTGTTCTATCCCGGGCCATCTTAAAAACAAATAAATAAAATAAAAAAAATGACAGCAGTGAAAGAGACTCACTCCCGGTCCCCCTGGGGAAACTTTGACCCTCGGAAGGAGGCGGTGAGGCTCTGGACAGTCCCTGTTGACGACTGATCGGATCCCTCATGGCGGCTCCACAGCAGAGGACTGAGTGAGATGAGGCTTCGGACCGAGGCATGAATCGAACCCGGAGGGCTCAGAGGCCAGCAGCAAGGTATCCCGGTTAAGGAGACAAGAAGACTAGTGCCAGTGGTTGCGACCTTGAGGAGACCCGCCCGGTGTGGAATGAGGCAGCAAAGCGCTCCGTCGGGGGGGAAAGACCTGGGGGAAGGCCTGGGTGAGAGGACGGGCTGTCTTGGACTCTGGGACCGGGAGTTCACAGTGCAGGGGCCCCCTGCCATTGTAACGGACAAGTTATGTTATTATGTTATGTTATTATATTTTGTATAGCGCACAGATGCCGCAGCCAAGAGGCGTCCCGGCGCTTTTGGAGATGAAACACACAACACAACAGAGAGGACCAGAAACACTGAGCTATACAGAGGAGAATAAATGGGTTTTTAATTGTTTCCTGAACTGAAACAAATCAGGAATGGAACGAAGTGAGGCAGGCAAAGAATTCCATAATGTAGCCGCCATCACCGAAAAGGAACGTCCACCCATTCTGGACTTTTTAAAACGAGGAATAATGGCCAAATTAGACCCTGCAGACCGAAGAGCTCTTGAGGGGACATAGTGGAGAATGGTCTGGGTGAGAATAGGAGGGGAGGCCAAATTGAGAATTTTAAAAGTAAGGCACAAAGCCTTGAACTTGATTCTTTGGCCTACTGGGAAGCCAGTGGAGGTCATGGATAGTGCTGCGAGCAGAAACAAATTTAGGGAGGCCGACCAGCATCCAGGCCGCCACATTTTGTACCCGCTGAAGACGGGCTAGCTCAGCTTGATTAACACCCAGAAACAGGGAACTGGCATAGTCCAATCTGGTCAGCACCAGAGCTTGGACTATGATCTGCCTGGTGTCCGCGTCAAAAAAATTAAAAATAGGCCGTAGGCACTGTAGAGCGCCAAAACAAGTTCCCGCGACACACTTGATGTGGGGAATAAAAGACAATTGATCGTCAAGCCATACGCCCAGATTTCTGACTTCGGCTACTGTCCCTACCGAAAAGAATGACCTCCGTCTTGGTGGCGTTAAGTTGTAAGCGATTGTTCGCCATCCAGCCGGCGACAGGTTTGAGGGCTGCCTGAAAGGTGGGGGCGTTCATGTTGGAATCGCCATTAAGTGACACCGCCAACTGTGTGTCATCGGCGTATGACACTATTGTATTGTAAGACCAAAACTGGCAGCTACCTGCGCCAGCGGTGCAACATACAAATTAAAAAGGGTGGGGCTAAGGGCCGAACCCTGTGGAACTCCCTGCAGAATGGGGCGTGGGGCAGAGATGTAGGGAGGTGTAGAAACTTTAAAGGTTCGACCCGTAAGAAATGATCGAAACCATTCAAGCGCTTGTTCTCCAACTCCTGCCTCCACGAGGCGGTGTAAAAGGATGTGGTGGGAGACCGTGTCGAAAGCGGCACTTAGATCCAATAGGATCAGTGCCGCCGTCTGACCTTGGTCTAGTATTTTCCTGATATGTTCCACCACCGCCAAGAGAGCGGTCTCGGTACTATGACGGGCTCGAAACCCATTCTGGGAGTTGTCCAGTATGTTTGCTTCTTGCAGGTGGAAGGATAGAATCTTATTGGCGTGAGCTTCGGCTAATTTAGCCATCCAAGGAAGGAGGGAAATAGGTCGATAATGCTCTGATTTGGAAGGGTCAAGAGAAGGTTTTTTTAGAATTGGTATAATAGTGGCCTGCTTCCAAGTAGTGGGGACACTACCAGTTCTGAAAGAAAGATCAATTAAGCTCTGCATCGCCGGGTAACAGCAATCGGCGAAATCGCGAAATTGCATGGGTCTCATAGGGTCATCCGGAGAACCAGATTTAACTTTGATCGTCAAATTTAGGAACTCCTCTTGGGTAGGACCTGGAATGGCTAATAGGGATTTAGAGACCAGAGGGGCACTATTAATTTCCCTGACAAAAGGCATAGCAAACGACCTGTATATGGCCTCCACTTTTTCAACGAAGAACGAGGCCAGATCTTCGCAGTGTGTCATAGAAGCAATGAACGTGGAGGCAGTTCTTTTGTTGGTGAGGTCCTTGCACACCCTGAAAATGGTCTTGGTAGGGTTAGTACTGTTTTTTATTTCTTGTGAATAAAAAGCAGCCCTGGCTGAACATATGGCCCTATGATACGTCCTGATGCAAGATCTATAGGCTGCTTTAAGATCAGTATCATAGTTTCTGCGCCAAGCGCGTTCTGCTTTTTTACAAGATGATTTCAATACCCTAAGGGATTCATCATACCAGGGACTGGGGGAGCCAGATTTAGCCTTGCTCCACCTAGCTGGTATAAGGGTATCCAGAGACTGCTCAAGCCACTTGCAAAAGTCGTCATAACCACGGGAAACTTCCTCAGGAGGTTGAGGATGATGCTGCAGCAAAAGATGGTGAAAGTGCTCTAGGTTCAAGTTTCACCAAGGACGCTTGAGAGTCTTAGGCAAGTTGCTATTGGCTGGAGGGATGTTGATAGTAATGTGCGTTTCGATCAGATAGTGATCAGTCCAGGCCATAGGCTTGGGCTGGAGCACTTCAATATTAGAGGAGATGTTTGTCAGAAAAGGATCCAACAGGTGTCCGCCGATATGAGTCGGGAATTCAACCCGTTGGACTACTTGAAATGCCTCAAGATCAGAAAGCAAGCTTTGGACTGGGTTGGAAAGTACTGGGTCAGAGGTGAGACCCGTCCGGACGACTGAGTGTCTCTGGCTTCGCCGGCCAGAATAGGAGGCTCGCTGAGGGAGGAGCCTAGCACGGCCTTGTAAACTCTGCTCGGACCGCCAGGGGGGAAAAAGAATCGCAGCAATCGGGAAAGGACGGTGAGGCGGCCGCCGCTAAACAATCCCCTGAGCCCACACTGCATGACGTCATGGCAGCCATTAACGGGGTGCGTGCCTCGGTGGATTAGGTTACTGTGGAGGTTTCACTAATAAGAGCTGACTTTTGGAAAATGGACGAAGAGGTCAAGGAGCTCAAGATAGTCACTAGTGCCCTAAAGACGGATACGTTGGCACTTCAAACGCAAATGCTTGATATGCAGAAGATGCAGGAGAGGATGTCTCAACAATACGACGACTACGAAGGCCGAGCCGGCCGTAATAACATTCGCATTTTGGGGGTACCGGAGAAAACGGAGGGGCCAGTGACGGACCTGTACGTGGAAGAGCTCATTACGAAACACATCAAACCTAAGACTCTGTCCAGCTATTTTTCCATAGAGAGGGCCCACAGAGTGCCGGGTGGTAGACCAAAACCGGGAGCGCCCGAGACCTATTATTGCTAGGGTGTTTAATTACCGAGACAGGGATGCTATTTTGCAGACTGCACGCTCCACTGCACCCCTGAAGATTGATACCTATGAGGTGGCTTTCTTCCCGGACTTCACGGCCAAGGTTTAGACTCAACGTCGCAGTTTTCAGGCAGTGAAGAGGGAACTACGAGATCGGGAAGTAAAGTAGGCAATGCTCTTTCCGGCAGGGCTGAGTGTGTAATCGGACGGCAAGTCGTGGTTTTTTGACTCTCCAGAGGCAGAATGGGAATGGATGGAGGGCTGCAGCATGGTGACGGGATAGAGCGGATAGACCCGGTCAACACAGAGGGCCCCGGAAGGAAACGTTACCAACGGATCGGCAGGGGAAGAAGGCCAGCAGCAGGTGAAGGACTGACTGACTGAGGCGGCCTGGAGGAAGTGCTCATGTCCAGCTGAAAGCGCAAGTAGGGGGTAGGAGGGAGGGACGGGTTACCCATCATGGAGAAACTTCCTAAACAAGGTGACTTTTTGTTATACAGCAGGCTGATGGGATCTATAGCTGTGAGGTGAATGGGAGTAGGAAACATTTACAGGTGCTGGCTAAACTGCGAGCAGACGTGAAACAGTGGCGGTCCCTCCCGCTCTCACGGCTTGACCGGGCGGCGCTTTTTAAGATGCTGACCCTACCTCGCTTTTTGTATATCCTTTAAAATTGCCTGTACCATATTCCGGATTCATATTTCAAAACCGTAGAAGGGGAGGTCCGTACGCTATTGTGGGATGGGAGGTCCCCAAGAGTGGCACTAAAGAAGCTGACGAAGAGTTGGCATGATGGAGGCATTGCGCTCCCCGACCTACAGCTCTGTTATTGGACGGCACAGCTAGTGACTGCCAATAGATGGATGTACCGCCCTGCGGAGGACTCCGCTTATGCTCTTGGCCGATACCAAACTGATCGCTCCGGATATTTGGGGGCCCTATATCTCAGTGACAGGAAAAACAAGAGGCGATTATTTGGGCCCACCTTACACATGTTAAAGGTTTGGCGGAAAGTGAACTCGCGCATGGGATGGGCTGGCGTCCTAACTAAGGTCGCTCCACTTTGGAGCGTGCAATAACTGGGTATGCTACGTTATCAGCCCGGGTTTGACAAGTGGGACCTTATAGGTATCTCTGTGGTAAAAGATTTGGTCAAAAAGGGGGAGATACTCACATTTGAGGAACTCCAGAAACAATATCAACTGGCTCAGGGGGAGACGTATAGGTACCTGCAGATTCGCCATGCCCTTAGAGCGGCCTTCTAGTCTTTTACAGACATACCAGACTCTTCACCGCTCGAAGACAGGTTGTTGGACAGACCTTTGGACTCGAAAGCTATTTCACTCACATACAAGAAATTATGCAATAACCTTTCAGATACTTTTCCAATCTCAGGGAGAGATGGCAGGACGATTTGGGGGCGATTAGTGACGAGGACTGGCAGGAGACCCTGATGTCCCCTCGGGAGGCAGCCATCACGCAAAAATTTAGGTTGATCCAACTTCGGATACTGCACCGCTCGAATAGGACGGGACCGACTCTGGTAAAAGTAGGTTCGCGATCGGACGATCTGTGTCTGAAGGGATGTGGCCAAGAGGCCACATTTTACCACATGATGTGGAGAGGCCACATTTTACCACATGATGTGGAGCTGCCCGGGGTTCCGGGTCCTGTGGGAGGGGCCACGGAACACATGCATAAGACCCTACATAAGGAGATGACCCCAACGCCACGACTGGGTTTGTTAAATATTTGGGAGGCAGCTGACCTGACGGAAGTGGAAAAGCAATTTGTGACACTGGATATACCCCTGGTTAAAAGGGAGATAGCGAAAGGGTGGGGTAGAGCAACCGTACCGAGCGTCCATATGTGGGCGAAAGAGTTGGACAGATGCATGCTGGCGGAAACGGAAGTGTTCATAGCAAGGGGGTGCCCCAAGAAATGGGACCGAAAGTGGTCGAACTGGAATAAATACCGGGGGGTTATTGTGGTGTCCCCAATGGTGGAATTGGAAATGCGTCAAAGTACAGGAGGTGCAGAAACTATGTAATGTATAAATGCTGTTGGATAACTGTCCAGATCCAGAATTTGTTTAAGTTCTACAGTGATGCCCTTGTATGCACATGCTTTGCTGTTACTAATAAAAACATTTAAATAAAAAAAAAAGATAACAGGAGGCTCACCTTTGTCTGGAGGTGACTGACCAATTAAAGGAGCGAATCGGCTTTCAACAGCCAGTCGTCCACTAAGAGGAAAACTGGCACCCCTGACTTCTGTGCTGCCACCATTGCCATCACATTCTTGAACACCAGAGGAGCTCGGGTGAGACCAAAGGAGAGCACAGGAAACTAAAAATGCTCCTGTCCCACCACAAACAGGTAGTGCAATGGTTCTGCAGGATGGACATGTTTAAACATGTGTCCTGCAGGTCCAAACCTACCACCCAGTCTCGAGGCCAGACTAGACCTAAACCAAAGTAAGCATGTTTCATTTTTCTTTCCAGAGGATGGCGTTGAGAGCACACAGTTGTAAAATAATCCTACTTCTAGTACCTTTGACCAAAATGGATGCACTTCCTGATGCAAAAAGGAGAGATAGTTCTCAGTCAGTCGTTGGGGTAGAAGGTGCAGAAAGTAAGAGTAGGGCATAACCGTCAAAGCAATTTGTATGACCCATCGTCTGATGTTACAGTCTAGCAAGAATCGTCAGATCCTGCCTACCTCCAGGTGGCTGTGCTCCAAAACGGTTTGCTAAAGTGGTTTGCTAAAGTGGTTTGGCAGGTGCAGCTGCAGGGGAGCAGTGGCCTTGGCAGCCTGTTGACCTCTACTGCAGGAGTGGTGGGCACTACGGCTGTGACCGCAAAACTGCCGGCACCGTGATGAGGTTAGATTGGCTGACAATAGCCAACAAGAAGAACTCTAGGGCTGATCTGGCTGGCGAGGTGAGGAAGGTAAGTCCAGGAAGCATGCCATGGCCTGCTCTCCTTGAACAGCAAGAGCAGAGTATACCCTGGCCCCAAACAAGCGAGTCCAGTTGAACGGTATTTCCATGAGGGACATCGCCTGAAAAACTAGTGGACAGTAGCTAAGCACAATAGTTAATGGAGACACTGGTGCCAACGGCCCACCCGATGGAGTCCAAGTCAGAAACGACCTGTATGGGCAGAGTGAGGACTGGTCAGAGAGATAGTTAGAGACACCTGGGAGGACTTGAGCCACTAGTCCCAAAGGGCATAGGAATAGAACCACAGCAGGCGGCTGGCATTCACAGACTCCTCCTGAATGTATCCACCCATTTAGTCTCCCTAATGGGGGCAGTAGTTGGGAATGTGAGGTTAGTTTTGCTCGCAGACGTCTGCGTCACCAAGCTTTCATGTGAGGGGTGCGGAGATAGAAAGAGCACGATCATCCGGGGCAGGAATATGGTATAGTGCAATTTGGCTGTTGACCGGGGGGCAGAACAAGTTTTGGGCCATGGCCCCAATATAAAATATCCCTAAAGGCTTTGTTATGTTATGTTATTTCCATTTCTAGAGCACAAAGCTGCCCCAGCAAAGGGGCGTCCCGGCGCTATATCTGGGGAAGGAACACAACTCAGTCAGAGCGAGAAAGAATTTAGGCAGAGAAACCCTAAGATCCAGTGGGGAAAATGAAAGTTTTCACGGCTCTCCTAAATGCTAGTAGCTCATCCATAGCACGAATATGGGCAGGAAGAGAGTTCCACAATTTAGGTGTGAGAACTCTAAAAAAGAGCGACCACCTGCTCTGCTTCTCTTGAAACGTGGGACAACGGCTACATTTTGCCCCAAAGACCTCAACTGCCGAGGAGGAGCATAAGGAGAGATAAGATGTTGCAGAATCTGAGGCGAGGATTGTTTCAAAATTTTAAAAGATAGACACAAGATCTTGAAATGGATTCTCTGAATCAGAGGTTGCCAATGAAGCTTACGGATAGTATCTTTGGCCGAGCAAAATCTAGGAAGGCCTACCAGTGCCCTGGCAGCCGCGTTCTGAACGTGCTGCAGCCTGGTAGTTTCCGCCAAATTGGCTCCGAGCAAAAGTGAGCTCGCATAATCGAGTCTAGATAGTATAGCAGCCTGAATAATCAGCTGTCGGGTAGTGGCATCAAAAAATTTCAAGATCGGCCTTAGCCCACGTAAGATCCCGAAGCAGGTAGCTGCTACATTTTTTAGTATGGGTGGAGAAGCTGAGTGAGGGATCCAGCCACACCCCAAGATTTTTCACCTCAGCAGCCGGAGTGGGGATAGGGCCTAGTTTTGATGGCCACCATTTGTCGCCCCAGAGATTGCTCTGCTTGGCCACAATCAAGACCTCTGTCTTTTTAGCGTTAAACTGTAGGCAGTTGGCCGTCATCCAGCCAGCCACTGCACTAAGACCCCCGCGTAATCTAGTAGTCTCAGGGTCTGAGTCCCCACTAAGTGCGACCGCCAGCTGCGTGTCTTCAGCGTAAGAGACCATAGTCGAGTCCCAACGCTTGGCGACAGCAGCCAGTGGCTGCACATAAAGATTAAACAGCGTGGGGCTGAGTGCTGAACCCTGCGGAACTCCCTGCTCAATGGTATAAGGTTTCGACTCAAATGGTGGAGTGGTGACCCTAAAGGTGCGGTTAGTGAGAAACAACCGAAACCAGTCAAGTGCCACACCATTGACACCCGCTTCTCCAAGACGCTGCAAGAGTATGGTGTGTGATACAGTGTCGAATGCGGCACTGAGGTAGAGTAATATCAGTGCCGCAGTTTGACCTGAGTCCAACACAGAGCGCAGATGTTCTGTCATGGAGAGAAGAGCGGTCTCGGTACTATGACCGGCACGAAAACCATTTTGCGAAGGGTCCAAGATGTTAGCAGACTGAAGATGGTTGGACAGAATGCCGCTGACATGGGCTTCTGCCACCTTCGCGACCCAAGGAAGCAGGGAGATAGGTCGATAGTTCTCCAGTTTGAGAGGGTCCAGTGCAGGTTTTTTCAGAATGGGGTTGACGTAAGCTTGTTTCCATTTAGGTGGAATTAGGCCTGAGGAAAAAGATTGGTTTATAAGTTGGCGTAAAGGAGAAAGGCATAGAGAGGCTAGTTCTTTAAATTGTGCAGGTCTAAGAGGGTCCGCAGGTGACTCAGATTTAACTTTGGCTACCAGCTTATCAAACTCCTCCTCCGATAAGTCAGGGTGTGCGAGAAGTTGGCCTGGTATATAATGCTCACTAATTCTAGTGATCACTTTGTACCATGCCAAGCAACCCTTATGATGATTGGGTTAAGTCAACCTTATAGACCAGTTATCCTAGTGGTAACGTGGACAAAGCAGTCTTAGGCTAAACTCTGAAAGGCATGTGAAGCCAGCTGTATTACCATACACAACCCCCTTGAATACCAAATGAAAGGACACCACACAGATATATATTGAAAATATATATTGATTTATTAACTAAAAGTATCCTCTGGACTCTTTATGAGCACAGAAGCACAAGCGTTAAACACAAGACAGTTTAAAATACACAAAAGTTGCACAATATGGACGAGCCCTAGGGGCCACCTAAACCATATACTAAGAAAGTGGTATAAGAGATACCAATCAGAAAGGAAACAGGCCTAGGGCCTTGGGAATCGCTGGAGCTATTCGAGACTAGCAGTGACTAAGTCGGGAAAGGCCCGCGGGACTCGGGTGCAGTGTTTAAAGTGCACGCACTCACCAATGCAAAGTCTATGGTGCGTAAAAAGTACAAACTTAGTTAGTTCGGAACCTTCCGAGTGACCTATAAAGCTGAAACTTGACACAGGCCCTAGAGATGTGTACCAGTGTAGGAACACCGGCGGAGCTGAGTTACCTCACCCACAGGAAGCGGGTGCACAGGGTCGAAGTAGTGTCGGGTTTTGTCACGCTGGTCGATGGTGCTTGGAGATGAAGATGCTGCAGGCGGCTCGAGGTGAAGAGTTCCGGTGGATCCAAGGGTGGATCTGAAGATGTGAAGACCTGAAAGCAGAGGGGACAATGTTCAAAGTCACTAGCCAGTGACTACCGTGGAACCAGATTGGAACCAGGCGATGTCGGGTGCAAACAGGCGTTGAGGTGTAGCTTCTCTCTGCAGCCACTTGGACACCGGGGGTCGAGGGCGTCCAGGATTCGGTCATGAGCTGTCCCACGCAGGCTTCTCGCTGTTGGCGGCGTCAGCAACTTGATTGTAGCAAACAGGCCTTGGCTAATGCAAGCCACGCAGGAATCGAAAAAGGCTCGTTACTCGGACCAGCAAGGTCTGAGCAGGGGCTCCTTTTTACAGGAGCTAGGGCAAGTCTGGAGCAACCAGACCCGCAGTGTAGTTTGTAGTTGTAGTCGCCAAGATGGCCGCTGACCACGTGGCTAGTGGCCGGGATGGCGCGTCGAGTGGCACGATGAAAAAGGGCCCCACGCAGGTCGTGGAAATGCTGGGGGGCTGATCTTCGGTGCAAGGGCCGCTCGGTGTTAGGGGTTCTCAGTCCCCAAAGCACAACGTCGAGGATGCCTCTGGTGCTGCGCTGTCAGCTCTTCAGGTGTCTTCCAAGAAGTCCGGTCCCACGTCTCTCCATGCCTCCACGGGTCCCTTCTTTGCAGGGACTGTGGATCGGGCTGTGAGAAGTCTGGGAGTCTGGGTCTTGTCAGGCTCCGGCGGGAGGCGGCGGCAAAGCAGACGTTGATTCGCTGGTTGGTACCTGTGTTCACAGGGTGGCCACTCCTAGGCCACAAGGGAGATTCTCTTCAGTCTTCTGAGCAGCAGAATGTCCAGTCTTCTTCTTTGTTTAAAGTTGATTTCAGGATGATCTGCTGTGCGATGGCACTGCTCCCACTCTTATTCCCAATCTGAGGGGTGGATCACCTACTAGGTCCCTCCTCTGGGTGGGACCAGGAAGGGGGGCGATTACACTCCCTTTCCTTTGTCCAGCTCCTCGCCAGGCCTGGGTCTGGAAAGTCCCAGGACCGGTTTGGACTGGCTTATGCACGGGGACACCTTGTGTGCCCCGGGCATGTCTGAATCTTTTCAGCCCTGTCCTACCCAATACACAAAACCCTGTCTGGGGTGGTGCTCGCACCTCCCAAGGCAGGAAACCCTTTGTCCAAGCCTCCCTCGCTGGAAGGACTCCCAGCGGCAGGGGGTCAGACTTGTGTCTGTGGTGGCAGCATCCATTTTGTGATGCTGAGGCTCTGGTTAACTTTAACCGGGGTTAAGGCTACACACATGTCGTGTCCCTCTAGAAGGGTGGAATGCTATGCCCGTCGACAGAACTGTCGAGGGGATAGTATTCAAATTCGTATGACCCCTTACTCGACATGTTTTGATAAAGCCAAACCAAAGATAGCATATAACCGCAAGGATCTTAAAGTAAATAAGAGTATATGGTATGGCAATATCCCGGAACAGCTTAGGGAGTGGTTCCCGACAGCTGCAGACAGGCTCAGCTCATGCTAGAGCACCATCTCACATATTTCCAAGCACTCTGCCTCCAGGATTGAGGAGGCCTTCCATAGGAGTGGCTGATAGGAACATATGTGTCCAGTTTAGGGTTAGATATAGGGATACTATATCTAAGCAAGAGGTGATTACACCAACTTACCCCAGCTGAGTGATCAGCCAGTTGTGTCAAATATGGAGGCCAGGCCAGGGGTGGCACAATACATGCTGCAGCCCCTGGTAGGCCTTGGAAACACCTATGCCCTGGGTACCTAGGGTACACTGTTACAGGGGCCAATAAGGTGAACCAGTTCCCAATTCGTAATGCGCCTAGGGTACATGGAGTCCATTTTAAGGAGAGAGCAATCAGCCTGGGGCCCTGAATAGCAGGATCCCAGGCCAACTAAGTCAAAAACCAGCTAAACACCAAGCAAAAAGTTTGGGGGTAACCATAGTCAGATATCCACCTTCCTACAGGGAGTATGGATAGGGCCAAGTTAGTACTGGGCATGGAACTCTGATCCTCCATTGTCAGACTCGTACTAGGGAAAGAGCGATATATTTTAGACACTTTTTCCACAAAGAAGACCGCAAGATCTTCACAATGTGAAAGTGAACAGATCTCAGCCACAGGTACTCTGTTGGCTGCAAGATCTTTTAACACTTTAAAGATCAACTTCGTGGGATTAGAGCTGGTATTAAATTCATGAGAGTAGTAGGCTGCCCGCGACCTACAAACAGCTCTATGGTAGCTCTTAACTTGCGCTATAGTAGGTTTTTTTTTCCAACATCATAGGACTCCCGCCAAGCTCTTTCTGCTTGCTTACATGTTCTCTTTAGAAGTCGAAGAGAGTCGTTGTACCAGGGACTAGGTTCTAGTAGGCGACTCTTACTCCAGGCTGCAGGAATCAAGGAGTCAAGGGCTTTAGTGACCCATTCACAAAACAGGTCATAGCCAGATTCGACACCCTCAAAGGGAGCGAGCAGGAGACCGCTGAGAAGATGATGGAAGTCAGCTAGTTTAAGTTTTTTCCAGGGACGCCTGAAAATGACGGTCTGATACTTTAAAAGGACGATCCTTGATGGTGAGATGAAGTTCTATCAAATAATGGTCAGTCCAGGCTATGGGTCTTGGCAAGAGGACTTTAACCATAGTCAGGTTTGTGAATATCGGGTCCAAGATATGTCCCCCTCCGTGGGTGGGGTAAGTAACCAGTTGAAGCTGGAGTGCCTCCAGGTCCGCGAAAATACTGCAGATCGCTGGTGTATGGGGAGTATCAAAATGTAGATTTAGGTCCCCAATGATGCTAAACTTAGCCGACCCCAGCGCAAGAGAACTTACAAAGTCAGGGAGAGCTTTCCTGAAAGATATATCACTACCTGGAGGTCTATAGATCAATAATCCAGACAAAGTGAAATGATGGCTGATCGGGATGCAAAAGTATGCACTTTCACATCCAGCTATGTCCAGAGTTTTCCAGGTACAGGGGTAGCATGTTTTAATAGCCATAGGAATCCCTCCTCCTCTTGAGTTTCGATTGTGCGTGAAGATAAGAGTATTCCGGGGGGAGAGCTGAATTAGGTATGGCCATGGCCTCATCCTGCAACCAAGTCTCGGTCATAAAGAAAATATCGGGAGTCTCATCAGATAGCAAGTCAAAGATGTTCTGGTGGTGCTTGACCAAAGATCTGGCATTAAGATGCCAGATTTTTAGGTCGCAGGGAGGCTGAGAGATAATAGGTGAGGCAGGTGACAGGGCATTACCCAAAGGCGGCAACCCTGTATACACAGAGATGGGAGTGCAATGAGGGAGAGACAGCATACCGCATGGGCACTTAAAAGGGCGACAGAGCGGATCAAGGGGTGCAAGTTTACATGGTATAGGGAGGCTCCGTAGACTGAGGAGGTCCTTCCTGGAATACATACCTGCCCTCGGCAAAATGCACAGAGTCTCTGGCGCCAGGCGCTTCCTTAGCGCTGACGGGCGCAGACGGGCAGGACTCTGGCTCGACTCAGGCGCGCCCCCTGCGCGCTAGGCGGACTAGTTTAAATAGGCTGACCGCGTGGCTACCGGATCACTAGAGCGCTCAAAATGGCGCCCAAGAAACATCCCCTCTACTGCCAAGAGGTCGGCCGATACTCGCCGAAATTGGGAGCCCCAGGACCGGACCCGCTCAAGCAGCGGTGATCAAACAATTATGGTGCAGGTAGGTGGGAGAATGCCCATAAAATCAGGGGATAAATAACAGAAATAAACCGGGTTTTTCTAAAAAGCGAAATTACCTACAGCACAGCGCTAAAGCACTACAGTTCTAAATTGCTCAGAGGAGCTATGGTGTCTTGTCCAGACTGGCCCCAGATCGGTTCGCCTTAAGTAGGCTGACCGCGTGGCTAACGGATCACTAGGATTCAGAAAAGGGGGTGGTGATGGACAGTATCTGAATTAAGCAGAGTACTCCTACCCAGTCAACAGATCAGGGCTTGATCCATCACCGTTTTTTAGCTCACTGCACCATCCCAGCTCAGAACCTGGCTACATGCAAATTAGTCTGTCCCTGGCCCAGAGCATCATGGGAACAGGGCAGATCAAACTACCAAGCCAATTCTTTTACTGGAAAGGAAACAAGCTTCCGGGGACCGGTTTCTGGCATTACAGCCGTCTTCGGCCCGGCTTGCTTGAATCCTGATGGTGCAGTGAGCAAGGGACTCACATCTGAGCATACCGGATCACTAGAGTGCTCAAAATGGCGCCCAAGAAACGTCCCCTCTACTGCCAAGATGTCGGCCGATACTCGCCGAAATCGGAAGCCCCAGGACCGGACCCGCTCAAGCAGCGGTGATCAAACAATTATGGTGGAGGGGGCTCAATTGAGGTCTGCCCCGGATGAAGGACCTCCACAAGTACATTGGTCTTGAGCAGTATAGTGGGGAGGCTGGAGATCAAGGACTTCAGCCCCCTTACGCTTGAGCATGGCATAAGGAGCACTCTCCTCAGTGGCATGGCCTGGGTGTGAGAAGAGTCCAGATTCAGGGGAGGCATCAAGACCGCTAACTTCCTGCAGATCATCATGCCAATTCTCCTTATAAGGTTGGCCAATCTCTTTACCTGCATTGCAATCGTTATTCGAAAACATGGCCAACAGGGAATGCATTTGTCATTGTGGAGGCAAAGCTAGTGGCGGAACTAGAACCTCAACAGTGGCCAGGCATGGCTTCAATTGAAGTGAAACCGGCACGGATTCAAAGTCAGAGAGGACAACTGGGACCTCGTCTCCCGGCATCGATTGAGTATGCATCAGAGGAGACTGGAGCCAGAGACAGCCCACTAATGGGTTCATAGTGTTCAACTGGCAAACTTCCAGTGGTGACCCAGGTAGAGATCCTCTCTCCTGCTTGAGGCCCGCAGGTGTGCCAGAGGGAGTCAGCAACGATCTGAAGAGCCAGGGTATGGCCTTGTGCAACTCTTCAATCTACTCAGGAGGGGCAGAATGCCTTGGAAACTCTGGTTGAGCTGCAACTAGCTGCAAGATAGGCTCCAAAGTTAAACACTTTGGGAGTGAGATTGAAAAAGTATAGTGCCACCACTACGCCTTGTATGGGAAGTGTGAATGGTGGGAAGGGACAGAGTCCTGCTTATATTTCTTATGTTTTTCTTCGACTTACCCAAGGACTTGGATCAAGGTGAAGATCAACCTTTGTCCACTTCTGGATGTTTAACAGGACAGGGACTTTAACTTTTGACTTGGAATCGTCTTGATGTGGAATCTTACAGTGATTGGCAATTTAGTTTTTCACCTTGCAATCTCGTTTGGCCTTCAAGTTAATCGACAGTCACTTCTGGCCTTAGAGTCATGGCTCTGACCACAAGCACCACAGACAAATTAGGTGAGGATCTGTCGGATATTTGTTTTGTGGTAGTTTTATAGGGTTTAATACATGTAATTTTGGGAGGGTACCGGTTCCTTGCCCAGTAAAAAACATTTATTTGATCGTAAGGGTTTGTAAGGCTCTCAAAGACATGCGAGATAGCTCAAGATCTGCATCTAGTGGCGTGGAAAAAAGAAATGGATGGCAGTGTGTGGGAGTAATGCCTACATAGGTTCACATATCATTTCCGGAGCGTTATCAGTGCAGAGCAGCACAGCCACATCTACCTGTGCAGGGATCCTTTTGAAAGTTTCCAGATCAAATCTGATGGCTTGGGAATATTCAAAAAGAGTACCCTGCAGCTAGAAATCTATCAATAATGCCCCATATGGAGGGGAAGAGGGGTGGGGATGGGGTAGCATGGCAGAGGTTGTGAGAACTGGGAGCTCCTTGCGTCCATGGACCGCAAGGGGAGTTATCCAGGGCACTGCAGACCTCTGCAGCCCAGAACCCGGACGAGCGGTACCCCAGTAACAAGTGACCCCAGTGGGTGGTGTGCTGGCTGCAGCGGACAGAAAGCGTGACGAAGGTCGGCGGGGTAACTGGCAGCCAAGCAACCAGCACAAAATGGTGGCGGTCCCACCAGGCGGAACAGTGTCACAAAGAGAGGTGAGAGCGGTAGGCCATGTAGGCCATGATGGCACGGAGGCATGTGGGGAACCAACAAACCCAGCCAGAAGGAGATGATTCGGGGTTAGAGAAGCAATTTGCACCCAAAAGGTCCGGTCACCTGCTGAATTCAGTGCAGCAGTAGCCTGGCAGGAGAATCTGCGGCCACAAGGAGTTGGGAGGAGTACGGGAAGAAGGGTGCTCGTGCCCTGTTGCGGCGGTCGGCTACGCTGTCTGGGTGTTGCTATTTCTGCATGGGCTAGCCCAGAGCTGTGGTCGGGGAGCGGATCACAGCCTAGGGGGTAGGGGCGCTGCAACCCTGACACCCTACACAGAGTGACCCCCCTCAAAAGAGTCAGACGCCACGGCGATGAGGCAGTGAGTTACTCCAGGGGCACCTAGCACAATGATGGGCCACATCAAGCAAGTGAAACAATGGTGGCAAGGCAACCCCCCTGGGGCTGCAGAGCTCTACGGACAGCTCAACGCTGGAAGTGTAGTAGCACATAGCAGCAATCCTGGCAGCCATCAAACCTGCCCTGGAACAAAAAATAAAAACAGTGGCCCTGGAAAAGGTGCTGCTGAGGGCAGACCACCAGAAGTTTACAGAGTGAGGGTGACGGGACAAGACCGCTTGGGGATCCGGGAGAAAGAATGTGGTCATGTCCAACTAGACTGTCCCGGAGCGGCTAGAGGGCTAAGTCCCTGACCAATTGGTGGAAGTGTGCTTGGGCTCCTTGGTGCTGGAGGGCCGGCCCTTGAGACTATTCACAGTGGAGATGGCATATAGGGTGCCAGGACGGCCTCTGCCACTGGTAGCTGCACCAAGATTCATTATAGTCAGACTCCTCTACTTTCGAGTCAAGGACCACACATTCTACAGGGAGCGCACACCCATGGACTGTGGCAGCTGGAGGGGAGAGTTGTAAACATGTATCTAGACTACACCTCCAAAGTGCAGAAACAGAGACCTTCATGGAAGTAAAACACTTACTGCGCCAGATAAACCACAAGTATGCACAACTGTACCCTGCTATGTTACATTAACAGATGTGGCGGATACCCATTTGGTTTAGTCTGCAGTGGCAGCATGAGACTGGTTGAAGGCAAGAGACAACCATGTGCACGGGTGGTCTAAGGGAGATCCTGGATGTAGACCTTGACACCACAGATTGGGAAAGCTCAGCAACGTGGGATGAGCAGGAACAAGGGAGGCAGCCAGGGGTCATCCCCGCGGCTGCAAACACAATCATTCGACAAGACAAGAAGGCTCTGCGGGCGATGGCCGCTCTCACTCTGCACACATCATGCAGGTATTACGGCGTATGGCAAGGCCAGTGGCCAAATGCGGAAGCAGAAGACACCTCCGGTGTTATCTGGGGGCAGTTTTAAGCTCACTGTACGACTTTGTATGGAGCGGGGGGGGGTTGTGGGGGGGTCCTTCAGGTTAGAAGAGGTACATGTTTCCCGACAGACATCGGCAATGGGAAAGGTGACAGAGGAGACTGGACATTGAGGGGCAATGGTGATGCTCCTGTGAAAGAGGGGTCAGACCCCAGAGCATGGGGGAGGAGGCCTTCAGACCCTCAAGGAATGTCAATGGTCCTTGCGGTGAAGTTCTTGGCACGACATGATGCAGACATTGTCCTGTTTCAGGAAACCCACCTCGTGGGAAATAGATGTGGATGTATCCACCAGAAGAAATATACCATGGTGGTGTACGCGGGATACTCAGCGGGCTCCAGGGAAGTTGGGATACTGGTATGGAAAAAGGTACTCTTTCATGTCACACAAATGGAAGCGACAAAGAGGTACTTGGAGGAAAATACGGGGTCAGTGGACTTCGGGATGGTTCTAATGGAGGCATATACAATGGTCATTTGGGACAAACCAATTGCCCACATAATCGAGAAAAAGTGACAGATCAGGAGGGGACAGAAATAGAGGAAAGATTGGCAAGGTGGGAGGTGGACTTTATTGCCATGTTGACCCCTGGAAGGGCAAGTAATATCGCTAAGGCTCAAGATGCCTACTAAGCCATGACACGACAGGAAGTGAGGGCCCGCTACAGGGCGAACCCGGGGGGAGGGGGTAGTGTACAAACTGGGAGATAAAGGAAAACTACTGGAGTGGCTGGTGAGGCAAGGAGAGGGGCAGACATGGATCCATCTTTTGCAGGGGAATGACAGGGCTCAAATAGAGATGCCCGCAGGCATAGGCCAGCAGCTAGTGACGTACCAGCGATGAGTTTACGGAACTGGCCTTCCCACAGGAGGTCTGGAAGAATTCATTCAGGAACTCCTCACACCCAAGCTGGAGGGCGAGGCCCGAGACACCCTAGAGAACGAAATTATGAAAGCCAAGAAAGCAGAGGCCCAGACAGGGATTGTTCTTAAACCAGGTGCCAGGAATAGTCGGGTTTTCCCGCTTGATCAGGAGGGAGTGAAGGCGGGGCAGCGACATTCTTCCGGGGTAGAGGTTGGGGGGCGGGAACACTGCCGGAACAGTGAAAAAGCGAGCTTTGAGTAAGCACTCGCTGGATTGTTCTTACACGAGGTGCCAGGAATAGTCGTGTGAGTGAGACATTGCTATTTTGCACATTGGTTGGATCGCCTTATTTTAATGTAACAATGATTTTAGCTGCACTATTTTAAAACCATTTTTGTTTGTTTTAAAAAAAGCACTTACTGCCTCGCCCAGATCCTCCGGACACCCGCAGTCCTATCCGCCGGCTCCCCGGTCCACCACAGGTTTTCCCACTTGATGTGGAGGGAGTGAAGGCGGGGCATCGACATTCTTCCGGGGTAGAGGTTAGGGGCCGGAACATATAACCAGGCTATGTGTTCAACGCGCAGCGGGCGTGCCGATGGCGCGCCAAAGGCAAGCCAGTCAGCGCCTGTTCGCGCCTGCCCGGGACCAGGGGCCACCCCCCCTGCCCAAATGATAAAATCAGTCACTTATTCACAAGGAGAGCTGTATAGCCTATGACCCAAGGGTCACCAACATTGCAATATTCTGAACCCTGAGGACCTCACGCCTCCAACGCATCAACCAGAACCCACAACGCTGTCCTCAACGCAATGTAATTGCCTTCCAAAGTATTTTAATGATAAAATAGCCACAAATACTCAGCCCTCAGTGGAGATGATGTTCCTAACCTAACTCCGACAGTAGCCCCGAGTCCTAGTGGGCCTAGCGAGATGGTGGACAATCATGGGAAATTACTGACAGTCTGGCAGCCTTTTGACCAGCACACATTTGTAGAAACTCTTAACAGCATTAAGTCAGGTTCCCCCCAACGACCCCATGCCAGCAGGCATTTTTAAACAACTTGATCCCGATACACTAAATGTCATCAGAATACTGTTAAACGCATCATTAAGGGAAGCGGTAGTGCCTACCGAATGGAAGCACGCTATGGTAGTACCGCTACTGAAAAAAAGCAAACCGTGATCCAGAGATTTTCTCTAATTTTAGACCGGTATCGCTTTTCCCCATATTCTCTAAAATTCTAAAAAAACATGTCAATAGACAGTTGGCGGAATTTGTTAACACCAACAAGCTACTGCATCCCTCTCAGTCGGGTTTTAGAGCCGGGCACCCTACTGAATCCACCCTACTAAGAGTTACAGAAACTATCCGTCAAAAGCTCAACAATGGTGGCACAGTGGCACTCATTCTTTTAGACTCAAGTGCCGCCTTTGACACCATATCCCATGAAACGCTACTTGAAACCCTAGAGGGAATAGGGGCAAGAGGCTCAGCGCTGGAGTGGCTAGGAAATTTTCTATCCGATAGATCTTATCAGGTCTTCTCCAAAAGTAACACCTCCAATACTCTAACCTCCCCATATGGAGTACCACAAGGTCAATCCTGAGCCCGCTACTATTTAATATTTATATTACCCCTCTAGCGAGCCTAGCGGAAAGACAGTCTTACAATCTTTTCAAATGCAGATGATACACAATTGGTGTTCTCCCTGTCGACAACTGATAAAAATAACACCTCCTCTCTCCGCTCTGGGTTACAGAGCATGGCAAAATGGATGCTCTCCAAGAAATTAAAATTAAATGGAGATAAAACTGAACTGTTAATTTTTGGAGAACAAAAAGAGTTGTGGGGACCACCACATTGGCCCACGGAAATGGGCCCTCCCCCGGCAGCAGTTCCTTCGGCCCGAAATCTAGGAGTCATACATTTTTTTTTTAATTATATTTTATTAGTTGCAAAACAAAGAAAGTAATAGACATGTCAGGTGCCATACATTCAGACATAATAAGGCGAACAGATGTAGATACAGGATAGATACTAAGCAGTGAAGAAATGGCTGGGACGCCTACGCCAATGTATGAGAAACAGGATGTGCCACAGTACAATATATGATTCACATTAAGCGCAAGCTCTCAGAGTCTGCCCACCCATAAAATCAGGATAATAGAAGAAGCATGAGCACCAGATACTGGAATACCAACCAAGTCAGGATGTTCCACCAACTATACTTATAAAAGGAAAGTGAAAGAGAGTGTGAAGAAAAAGAAACCATAAAAACAAAAATGAAGACAAAACAATAAACCCATCCCCCCCACCCTGCACCTCTGCATATGGCTATCGCCTAACCCCAACTAGCAGTGTGCCTGTCACCCCAACTAGCAGTGTGCCCGTCGCCCCAACTAACTAAATACTAAAAGTAGAAAGTGGAGGAGGGCATCTTCATACATGCCCCCCGGTATCCGCTCCCCCCGCCAAAGCCAAGAATCCCCAGACTAAAGTCTCGAAATCTATTAAACTGCAAATACGTAGCACAACAGGGGAAACTCCAAACACCGCCCAACCTCCCGAACGCATCATGGTTGCAAACCCCGTGTCCAGTAATACCCGATGGTAAACTCAATCACACAGTCTCATCCTTGACCCTTCCGATCAAACATGTGAGCCCCTTCCGGACAAACTGTCGCTTCCGCAGGATAGTCAATGCACGAAAAAGCTGTAGCAAAGTTCAAACCGAGACGAAGCAGAGAGATAAAAGTGTTGAGAACTCCGCTAAGTCCAAAGACTCCCCACACCGTCATGGATTCCCAAGGTTGTTTCGTCCGCCATCTTAGCGGTGCCGATGTATAGGGGAGTGACGCAGTTTCAAACCAACAACAGTTCCCATCAAAAGTCTCCGGAAAGGGAGCATCAAGTAGTCCTTCCATAGTCGGCAACGATCGTAGGCCTGACAATCCAATTGCGGCATCAAGCTTGTTCTCAGCACCCAAAACACTGGTCAGAGGCACCAACGCCTCCCATAGTACGGGGTCTGCTTCCTCCATCGAAGCGGCCATCTTGGGTATCTCGAGTCGTTTCTTGTAGTGGACATGGGTCCGGTCCCATCCGCCCAGTTCCAGACAAAAACACTATCATTTTATGGATGTGGGCTTCAACGCAAACATGAAGTGACCCTATGGCTGCCAACACAGTTCGTATTGACGGGTCACTCTCAGTCCGCTCCACAAAATCTCGCTCAGTTTCGGTCATATACGCCTCCCCAGGGAGCTCGGTCTCCCCGGGGGGAATAGGTGGATGCGGAACAGACTACTTCAGAGGGGGACTTGTCGTTGGGGACAATAACAATCCGAACTCAGCCACCGCAGGCGGAGATCTCAACCCAGCGAACACCGGCGGGGCCCTAACCGGGCCAGGGACCCCTGTCTACCGCTCCAATTGTGCATCGTCACCCCTACTTCGATATTCACCAATTCAGCCAACCATCGTCAACTTCGGCCAAAGCAAATGTTTTCCCCTCGGTAGACCGGACCCTGTCACACAACTACAGCCGATGTTGTTCAACTGAAACCCGACTGAGCCAGTACTCGAGACCCCGGCTGCCAGGCAGGTCTAGGCCGCAAACTGCCACACGACTTATCTTTGTCTACCAAATGTTAATAAAAGAATTCACTTTCCTTTCTTTTCTTCGTCTCACTCCGTAAACTATGAAACGACTTTTAACGTTTTTTAAAGTAACTTGAAGAAAACGGAGAAACGAGAAGTCACCTCTTTACTTTTGATTAAAATAGACGAAGAGTAGCGTCTCACGGAAATGCGCTAATCCTTTTTCGTCCATAATCCTCTTCCGCCCACGATCATCCACACGGAGAGTGTATATGCACACAGAGGCGGCAGGAAACTGGATAGCAGAAAAGTAAAGGTGCGTAGGAAAGGTTAATTAGTTTAAAAATCAAACCGCAATGAATCGGTGAGGTTCCGACTTTTTGTAGTCAATTCTTCTTGAAGTTGAAGAGGTGAAACACGTATTAATATTCAGTAACGTGTTCAAAAATCCATCGAAAATTATTAAAGTGAAATGAAATGTCAGGAAATGCCTCCAAATGGTCCGTAAATGCTCCGTCCCTCGTCGCCAAATTGTTATATCAATTTCCAGGAATGCAAATATTGTAAAAAGTAAGTTTATTCCAAGTTAGGAGGCAATCCCCGGCATACATCCGATGGCTCCATGTAACAGCAATAACTGAATTACAATAACTGAATAACACAGTACATACCTTGTAAGCATACATTTGAAAGGATACATGTCACGAGGAATACACAGTAGAAAGGATACATACCACGAGATGCATTTGAAGGTAAATACACTCACGAGCTAAGCGCGAGTCTGTGCACGTGAATGCCATTGCGAAACAGGCAAGCACGAGATGACATAAGAACACAACACACCTTCCTCCCTTATAAAATGAAACAAATAAGGAAAAGAAGAAAAAGAAAAAAATGTGAAACTCAAAATCTTCCCACCATATAGGCAACAAAATCTGACAGCCACCTTGGTTTCTTTGTGACCCTTTTCTGTAAAGAGACATTATCACCATTGGATTGAGGAATACTCTGATTGAAATTGCTGATGTTGGAACAACAAGGTGTCGCATCTCCACCATGATTGGTGTTGCTAGTGGTGGAGCAACAAGGTTCATCAAATACAGCATCACTACTTAAATCCTCATCTAAATATGAAAGGTCAGAATTTGCCAATGTGGATTCTTTACAATAAACATCTTTATCAGCCTTAAGAATAGCAATTCTACTAAGATTCCAAACTTTATTGTCTGACAATCTTACAGAGTTCTTTAAGATCTCAATGACTTCAAAAGGACCCATAAATGCACTTTCCCCTTTCTTGACCTTCCAGGGTTTTTTAACCTTCACCATCATCCCAATTTCTACCTTTGGATCTGTTTTAGAACCACATTTCTCATCAAAGTACTTTTTACTAGAACAGTGAGTACGAATAAGGTTCTCTTTGACTTTCTTCAGATCCACACTAGAGGAAGATGACTTCACTAACCATGATGGATTCACCTTGGTCCTAGCAGTTCTCCCCCTCATGATTTCAAATGGAGAATAACCTGTCATTGAATTCATGGTTGTTCTATACATCCAAATTTTTTTAAAGATTTCAATCTCCCATTTCTTATCATCTTTACCAACAGACTGTATGGCACTCTTAAGAACTCTATTGAACCTCTCTATAACTCCGTTGCCACTGGGATTATATAAGGAAGTAGTAGAGTGCGCTATGCCAAGCCTTGTAAAATAATCATTGGCTTTTTTTGAATTGAATTGAACACCATTGTCGGATATAATCCTTAGTGACAGACCTTCCTCAATAAAAACTATCTAAGAAACAAAGAACTGAGTCAGTATCTATTCCTTGAACAATTTTGATCACAGGCCACTTAGAAAAAACGTCAATTGCTGCAATTACATACTTAGAATCATAACCAACGGGGCCCATAATGTCAATAGCAATGGTCTCCCATGGATTGTCAGGAATGGTGTGTACACCCATATTAGGTTTCAGTGTGACCAATGACTTGTCAGAGTTCGCGCAAACAACGCAATTCCTGACTATTCGTTCAATAAACATGTCCATCCCAGGCCACCAAAATAAACGCTTAACTAGCTGTTTAGTTCTGACCATGCCACTATGCCCTTCATGACTTTGCAAAACAATAACCTTCCTCACACCAGTAGGTGGGACAATACGTTCACCTCTCTTAACGATATCTTTACAATATGAAAGTTCTGATCTTACTTCCCAGAAGCTCTTCAAACTAGAATCAAGATACTTTATCAGGCCAGCCACTTGTAACATATTTTGTCACACTTTTTAAAGTTTCATCAACCTCAAATTTCTCTCTCCACAGTGTCTGATCAATGGGAATGGGGCCTTCGTCATGAATCAAAGCAATTTGAAAATCATCCCACTCATTATGCAAATCTTCTTGAATAGGTAAAGGCATCCTTGACAAGAAATCAGCAGAAACATTTTCTTTCCCGGGTACATATTGTATGTCATAAATGAAATCCTGCAAGCGCATGGACATACGTGCAATACGAGCAGAGGCTCTTAACATCCCTTCAGTGGTAAGAAGACGTACAAGAGGTTTATGATCACTCAGTACACACTCTTTACCCCAAATGAATACTCTAAAATGTTCCAAAGCCCATATGCACGCTAAAGTCTCCCTTTCTATTGTGGAGTATTTTTCTTCAGCAGGAGTAAGAGCCCTAGAAGCATGTGCAATAATGACCTCTTTTCCTTCCTTAGTCTTTTGAGTGAACACAGCCCCCAGCCCCTTCGAACTAGCATCAGTGGTGATGATGTTTTGTAAAGATTGGTCAAAACAGGAAAGAGCATTGGCAGAACAAATGGCACCTTTCACATCACAAAACTCCTTCTCACATTCACTAGTCCATTCAAAAGGAACTCTATTCTTGATTAACTGCCTAATGCTGTATGTCCTGCATGAAAAATCAGGTACATACCTTGCGTAAAATTCTACTAGCCCTAAAAATGATCTTACATCATCTTTAGATTGAGGATGAGGTGCAGACTTAATGGCTTCTAAGAGAGAAGGTTTAGGTTTGATACCTTCCTCACAGAGTTCATGTCCTAAATAATTCACAGAGTGAACACCAAATTTACACTTTTCATGCTTAATAGTGAGGCCATGTGCATTAAGTGCACCTAAAACTTCTTCTAAAGCAGAAATATGTTTATCTTTGTCATCATTAAACACCAAAATATCATCCTGAAAACAGATGGCATGTTTACAGTCTTTCAGAATATCTTGCATTACTCTTTGAAAAATGGCCGCCGCAGATGCCAAACCGAAAGGCATCCTATTGAATCTGAAACACCCAAAAGGTGTAATGAATGCAGTTAGATCTTTGCTTTTATCACTAAGTTCTATCTGGTGGTAGGCCGCAGATAAATCTATGGTTGAGAAAAACTTAGAACCACCAACCACAGATAGCATCTCTGAAATGCGGGGAAGGGGAAACTGATCTACAATGATGTTATTGTTGAGGTGGCGAAGGTCAATGCAGAGTCTCACCTTACCATTGGCCCGTCTGGCAACAACTATGGGCGAAACCCATTCAGATGATTCGATTCTTTCTATTATACCCCCTTCCACTAAACCATCTAACTCATTTTTTACTTCTTCTCTGACAGCAAAAGGTATATTTCTTGCTTTGTGCACTTTTGGACAAGAATTCTCTTTTAATCGAATTTCATGTTTAAAGTTGGTTAATCTCCCAATACCTTTCGAGAAAACATTAGGAAATTTACTTAACATTAGTGAAGAAATCCCATTCTGTTCATCAACCAACATCACAGGATTGGGACTATTGGGATCAAGTATGATATCAAGCTTACCAAAATCAAACCAACTAAGCACTGAAGGACCTTTCTTTGAAACATATAACTTTGCAATACATTTCCTATTTTTAAATCTGAAGACTAGAGTCCTGAACCCTAAAATGTCTATCGTACCGCCAGAATATCCTTCTGGGTTGATGTCACTTTCCTCTAGATGACTGCCTAATCTGGGCACAAACATCTTATTCCAAACAGATTCACACACAATAGAATAAGGAGATCCAGAATCTGCATACATGTTGATCTTTACACCACCAATAATCATATCACATAAAGGTTTTTTCTTAATAGTGGTATCATTTACATTCAGGACAACAGATTCTTTTATTTTAAGAACAAAAGAACAGTTGTTAGAATAATTAGTGAAGTCTTCATCATCACTATAGTCGCTTAATTCAATGCATTTCACCTTCTGATTAACCTTACCCCTTCTACATGCAGAAGTGAAATGACCCATTAAGCCACAGCTTGAACATTTCTGCTTTAGGCCTGGACAAATTTTGTTATTGGCTAAATGTGACTTACTGTTGCACCTAAAACACTTTAAATTATTCTTGGAATCCTCAGAATTTCCTTTAGGAGGAAATGTTTGTCTTTTTTTCGAAAGATCTCTATTTTTGTTATCATACTTTTGATTAATCTTTGACACAATGTCTTTACTAACAGACTTCCTTCCCTTTGACTTGTTGTGCACTCCTACAAGAGAGTTCTGCTTTTCTAACAATAGACAAAATGAAATCTAGGTTCTCATCACCATTAATCCACAATCTCTCCTGTATAGTTTCGTTTTTCGAGTGCATGACAACTTGATCTCTAATTAAATCTTCTTGTAAGTTGCCAAATTTACAATCTAATGCAAGAGTTTTTAAAGAGGATACAAAATTGTCAACAGATTCCTCAGTTAACTGTTTTCTCTGGAAAAATTTGAATCTAGAAATTCCTATACACACTTTAGGAGAACAATATTTGTCAAAATCATAAATAGCCTTATCAAAGACATTCATATCTCCACTGGCTTGTGAAATGGGCAATTGATTAAATGCTTTTAGACCCTCTGGTCCTAGTGAATGCAAAAAAATACCCTTTTTTTCAGGAGCTTTCATTTTCCCATTTGCATCTAAAGTTTCTATGTAATTTAAGAAGTATGCCTTCCATTCTATCCATGGCATACAAGGAGAACTTCCTGCCGACCAGTAACTTTGTGGTGGAGAAAGAGTATACCCTTGTGCACACATAGTGGAGAGAAAAAAAAATAAAGGCTTAATCAATGTTCAATGTAAAAATTACAAGTACTTTGCACTCAATTTAAGAAAATAAAAAATAAGTAAATAAATGTTAATGAAAACGAGATGCTAAAGCTCAATAAGGATAAATCAAATTACTTGTGAAAAGTTGATGAAGAAGAAAAACGAGCAGATCAGTTCCTTCCAGAAGAACGGCGTTTTTCTGTTCAAACTCCGTATTTGTAAAGGTAAAATAAAAGAATTCACTTTCCTTTCCTTTCTTCGTCTCACTCCGTAAACTATGAAACGACTTTTAACGTTTTTTAAAGTAACTTGAAGAAAACGGAGAAACGAGAAGTCACCTCTTTACTTTTGATTAAAATAGACGAAGAGTAGCGTCTCACGGAAATGCGCTAATCCTTTTTCGTCCATAATCCTCTTCCGCCCACGATCATCCACACGGAGAGTGTATATGCACACAGAGGCGGCAGGAAACTGGATAGCAGAAAAGTAAAGGTGCGTAGGAAAGGTTAATTAGTTTAAAAATCAAACCGCAATGAATCGGTGAGGTTCCGACTTTTTGTAGTCAATTCTTCTTGAAGTTGAAGAGGTGAAACACGTATTAATATTCAGTAACGTGTTCAAAAATCCATCGAAAATTATTAAAGTGAAATGAAATGTCAGGAAATGCCTCCAAATGGTCCGTAAATGCTCCGTCCCTCGTCGCCAAATTGTTATATCAATTTCCAGGAATGCAAATATTGTAAAAAGTAAGTTTATTCCAAGTTAGGAGGCAATCCCCGGCATACATCCGATGGCTCCATGTAACAGCAATAACTGAATTACAATAACTGAATAACACAGTACATACCTTGTAAGCATACATTTGAAAGGATACATGTCACGAGGAATACACAGTAGAAAGGATACATACCACGAGATGCATTTGAAGGTAAATACACTCACGAGCTAAGCGCGAGTCTGTGCACGTGAATGCCATCGCGAAACAGGCAAGCACGAGATGACATAAGAACACAACACCAAACTGGTAGAAATCTCGGGATTGCACCGTTAAGCTCCAGTCCGGTTCATACACAATGAGGCAGGGCGCAAAAACTGGATAAATAACAGTATCTTCTGGCAGGAGACGGAGGTCGGCGGAGCCGGGAGCTTACGCGGCCATCTTGTTTGCTGGCGTAGCTCCTGTAGGTGTCATAATTGATGATAAATTGACAATGCACGCTCAAGCTGCTAAAACAGCTTCAGTCTGTTTCGCCATTATAAAATGCCTGAGGAAAATTTGGCAACTTCCTGAAGGGGCGCAAAAAAACTGTAGTTCAGGCCTTGATCGGCTCTAGGCTTGATTATGGGAACATTCTTTTCCTAGGTGCCAACAAAGATCACGCGCCGGCTACAGGTCGTCCAAAATGCCGCAGCTAGGGTGCTTTTACATCCACCTGGGAGGTCGCATGTTTCTGAACATTTACGTAATCTACATTGGTTCAAGATGGGTAACAGAGCTAAATTCAAAGCATTATGTTATATGATCAAAATAAACACAGGCGAAGCACCAGCGTACCTGTGTAAATTGGTTCGTAAATACATTCCGGCTCGTAATCTTCGAACAACACATCAGGCGAGATTTGTTGTCCCGAGATTTAAACGAGCACGAATGGGCGGACGCTCCTTCAGATATATGGTGCCAGTGCTGTGGAACTCAATTCAGCTAAAACTGCGCCTGGAACCCAACTACATAAGATTCCGGAAAGGTATCAAGGCATGGCTTTTCAACCAAGAATAAGAATAATAAGCTTACTCCCCCTGGTATTGTACCGATCCAAGGCGCCGGGAAACCCTCAGGGTTGCTGTTGCGCCATACAAGTGAAATAAATAAACAGACTTTAAGAGCAGGAAAGGCCCAGGCCAGATCGGATTCCTGCTGGAATTTCCTAAATGCCTTTGGACACGCCTTCACCTGGGGAGATGTTCAGTGCTGCAAAGTGGGAAGAGTGCTGACAGGATCTACACCAGGTCCTCATAGTGCCCATTCTCAAGGCGGGTAAAACATGCGAGGACTGCAAATAATATCCCATTTCACTGCTGAATATAGAAGTCAAGGTACTGGCTTGGATCTTTGCAAGCAGTTTACTGCTAGCAGTAGACATACTAGTGGAGGCAGTTCAATCAGGTTCATGCCCCACAAGGCGATAAGACACAATATGAGATGCATGTTTGGGTGCCTTTCCTGCAGCGGTAGAATTGCAGCACCAGCAATGCTCTGATAGTTAGACGCAGAGAAAGCATTAGATTCCTTAGTGTGGCCCTATTGTTTGGCGGTTTTGGAAAAGATGGGATATGGTTCATCCTTCCTGGGATGGGTTAGGCTGCTACATCGAGAACCTGAGGCCCGCGTTGGAGGTGGTGGCAATGATACGGAGTCAGAGGCCATTCCCATTGAGCAGGGTACCCAGCAGGTCTGCCCGCTGGCCCTGCTGCTGTTGGCAGTGGCCCTCGAGCCGCATGCACACTGGATACAGACAGATGCCAAGTTCTGGGCACTGAGATGGGACCTGGACTGGGAAGGCGCAATTTACATATACAAAAACGACATCCTCCTATGTCTGGCAGACCTAGGAGAGATCCCTCCCCTGCAAACTGGCAATCCTGCGCATCATCTGGGGACTACTCTGTAACACGCATCAACTGGGATAAAAATCGGTGGCGTACCCCCGGGTCCTTTCCCAGTACGATGGGAGCCAATCGTGTTCCAGTCCCTTGGGATATACGTCCTGACAGACATGGCTTGGTTCTTCTGCAAAAACCAAGACCGGATCAGAGATATGGTTTACTTGCGTCGCCTCCCACGGTCGCGAACAGACAGAGCAGGGCTCTAAAAAATTCCATATTTGCCCAAATTCCTCTACGTCCTCTGTAATACACTGTATGTGGTACGAGATGTTTTCGTTTCAGACAAATGGACACTGTTACCAGGACGTTGTCCCACGGATTGCCCTGACGAATGTCACGAAGGCCTTGTATGAGGGTGTCGCCCTGCGGAACTTGAAACTTTACTACTGGGCAGTCCACCGGATGGTGGTGAACAACTGGCTTTATGCAGACCATCGACAGCCATGCCTCATGGCAGATACACGCACTGGCCCCAGAGGGCTTACTGTGCAATCTCCAGTGTGGGGGGGGGGGAAGACTGACAGAGCTCAGACAGCCATGGCATAACGGGCTGTGGGCAGGCAGGGGAAGCTCACCCTAGCGACACCACTATGGGAGACGGAAGCTCTGAAAGAGCACAGGGATCTCAAAGGACACAAAGTGAGAGATCATGGGGATTATGAACTTGAGGGATATTTGGAGGGCGAGCGAGCTGGTGCCATTTCCCAAACTACAAGCAGAATATGAATTAACAGGACATCAATACTTAAGGTACCTCCAACTACATCAGATCCTGGAAAAAACAGTGATGCCCTGGCATCACCACTGGAATACAGGGTGCTGGCCTCGACCTATCACACTCCGGTAATGTTGGGGGGTGTACACTACTCTGCTCGCGCACAATCTGCCCCCGCTGGACACCCTTCGCCACAGATGGGAACAAGATCTGGGCAGATGAGAACATGGTGCCTGGGGCAAGGCCTGCAGGTACCTGAGGGAGGTGACAATCAGGTCAGACTTCCAACTAATGCAGCTTAAACCACTCCATAGAGCATGAATAAGAAGGAGTATGCAAGACGAAGGAGGTCATACTTAACGGAAAGTTTGAATACTTTTAAGCTCCAACCTTTTGATAATATATTTAGAAATAAAACCATTTTAAAACAGATTTTGAATTAATCAACTAAATTGCTATCATTAATATTGGATCAGGAGCAGACTGTACAAAAACAAGCATTTACAATGCAATAGGTCTCGTAATTGCGAGATTTTGAGCTATTGGCATTTTAAATGACATTGCCTTTTATTTATGCGTTTAAAAAACCTGCAATAATAGAAGGCATTGACCTTTACAAAACCAATAGGTCAAAGTTTCTAAAATGCGAGACCTATTGCATTGCAAATAATTGTTTTGTTTTGAGATTCTGGTCACCCTAACAAAAGAGAGAAGGGGGAGTAGATTTAACAGAGATTGCTGCCCCGCTAGCATTTGTCTACTGGGATTAGTGTGCAAAACTGAGTCTGACTTGGTCTGTTCTCCCAGAGGCAAGAATCAGTGTCCAATAAGAAGTGTTGATTCTGTTAGTTATGAAACTAAAATGTAGGCTATTGATTTCAAATAAACTATCCATTTTAATTTACATACTTCGCATAGCCAGGAGATACAAGTTCAAAGAAGGTAGAGAGTCTGTAGGGCACATGTATAAAATTTGGCTTAAGCGATATTGCTTGACTGCAAGACAAAAGAGATGAAAAGCGTATATATTAAAAAACTGTTCAACGCTAGTGCATAAATGCTGGAAACTCCTAACCGGACGGAAATGTGTTAAAGTACACAGAAAAGGACTTACCCGTCTGCTTGGTGGCTCCTAGGATCGAATCCTACCCAACAGGGAAAGTACGTGTGGTGCGTATCCCGCGGTGTCTAGCTGCTAAAGGAAGCTGTGGAAGCTATGTTTCAAACCACTGGCGTGTGAATGTATTCCGTGCGTACACAAGGACATATGGGAGACGCTACTGAAACAAGCATTGGCCATGTACGCGCGCGCAGTCTGCCCTTTTTCAAAGCACACACTCGTGCTTAAGGCGCGCCGTTGCTGCATGCAGCCACAAGTAAGAGTATGTGCTTGGAAAAAGAGCTGTACGACAGATAAAGGTCTCCTATGCAGCGCATGCGCGCTTCGTAGGAGAGACCTAAAAAAAAGCACGCCTGGTCGGTTATTAATTTGTATAATAAAATTGAACCCCAATTCTAACTTCTTGCTTGAAACCGGCAGTAAGGGATATATTGCTTAAGCTTAGGTTTGGACATTACCCAACAAAAGATGGTACACCTAGATGGGTACAAGTTTGGCAATCACAAAAGCGTAGATTATGTGGTTATATTAATGAAAAGTTATTGCACAGTGTATGTATTTGCCACAAATTGCGTCAAGAAAGATTAACACTTGAAACTAATATTTAACGAACAAGGGGCGAGAACGTGTCGCCAAGCAATAATACTGTGCCTCCAAGGGCGCATCATCAATTTAACAGTTAACATTGTCAGATTTATCATTATACCTGAAAAAAATACTGGCTCAGGACGATTTTGTGGTCATATAATAAGAATAGAAAGCGGCTAGGATTCCAACTATATTGTTTTCCCCTATACTGACAATGTAGCTTGAAACATTTTATAAAGTATGAGATTCGGGGTAATTTTAAGAAATGGGGATGCACTTTATATTTTAAGTACTAAGATCACAACTGGACCAAACGTGTTACTGTATGCTTACCTTTTTATTAAATTTGTTTGTATTTCTAACAGTTATAAAGATATGTTAACACTTCCTCATCTTTGAGAAATGTAAGAAATTGCCTTATTTTATGAACTGTTATTTTACTGTAATGATTTTAATTAATCAGGCAATAAAGTATATATATATATATATATATATATATATATATATATATATATATATATATATATATATATATATATATATATATATATATATATATATATATATATATATATATATACATACATACACTGAAAAAACCATAGGTTTCAGACCTTATATAGTTAGGCATTAGCATTTAAAAAACCTTTGAAATTCACTCAAAAAAACTATGAGTTTTAGGGGTGTTCTAGTTAGCTGGACAATTCACTCATACAAAACCATTGAAATTGCTCCTATATAGTTAGTTGTACTAACTATTTCGCGCACCCGCAATCCACTGCTGATGATGTAACATATTACATCATTCATGACATGGTCAGTGACATCACTGATGACATCATCCAGTGAATGTGGTTTGCTTCGTTATTTAAATATGCATTATATATATATAGCAATTTGCATTGAAGAATGAGTGGATATATAAAAATAAATATTTGGATGGAGGATTTAGTAGCAGTGTAATTGACTGTTTACTTGACCAATTTATAGTGTCTCACTAAATATAGTAGATAGTGACTAAACTGTGTGAATATCTGTATCACTTAGTCAGTTGTTGTGTAAACTGGTTCTTCAGTTGGTTACTAGCTATGTGAAAGTCTATATTAGTTATTGATTAGTTAACTGAGTATTTGTATGGGAGAGTGAATGTGTGTGTGGTTCGGTGGGGGGGTGAGTGACTGCCCAAAGATGTGTGAATAGTTGATTCAGTAGATATATGAAGTTAAAACTACATGTTCTAACAGTTGTTTGGGTGAGTGAATATCTTTATGGGTGTGGTGATGAGCAAATATATTTCTCAATGGTACAGGTCCAACGAACTAGAAAAATAAAAGACAGTGTATGTGTCAGTTGTATATAAATAAGTATACATAAGACTCAATGAGTGACTGTATGGATAACTGTATACTTGCAATAATGATTGTATAATACACTTAAGTATGACTTACTATCTAAATGAATAGATGAAGTGGTGTTTGTATAAGTGTGTAGCTAAGTAAGTTTGTAAGTATGATCCATGGTTTGCATAAGTGAGTAGGATGACTTCATATGTAATGTAATGTAATGGTGTCTTGTAAAGCACATGTATCACCCCGCCATGGGGTATCTCAGCGCTGTAGACCGCTGGGGAACCCGTCCTGGCTTTCCCTGTGAGATGGTCCCTGCTGGGTATCTCCAAGGTGAAACCAGGCATCCCCGGCGTATGTGGGGATAGGATGTGTGCTGGTGTGTAATGTTGATATAGGTGTATACGTTTTTTTGATAGTGTTCTATTGTTCATTGACAGCATGTATGAGTGAATCTACAGGTAAGTGATTAGATGTGTGTATACATCTAGGAATCATTGAGTGGGTTTTTAGATACTTGTATTGCTTTGTCAATGGATTCAAATATGCAGCTCGTGCTCTGAAAGTTTTAGAACTCAAAAAGGGGGCATTGTAGAAGCACCCTGACCCCCTAGGGTTGCTCAGGGGGTCACACAGGACCCCCTGAGCAACAAGGCAAAAAAAAAAGTATTTTTTTTGGTGAAAAATTGCGGGGTGCGCGTACGGTTTATTTTTTCTTCATTTGCCTTGGGGTTCCTTTGGGACCCCCTGAGCAACCCTAGGGGGTCAGGGTGCTTCTACCCTGCCCCCTTTTTTGAGTTCTACACATTTGTTTTTCTGCTTTCTTCTGCCTCAGTCTACCGAGGCACAAGATGGCTGCCAACAATTTCTGTTTTGGAGTGTTGACAGACAGTGGCAGCCAATCAGCATGCAGCTCGTGCACGGAGCATACGCATACCGTACCAGTACGGGTGCACGCACGGTGCGCGCTTATAGATATATACATTTTTTCTCTTAATTTTCTCAGGAACTACCGGAGGGATTTACACCATTTAAGCAAAAGGGCAATCTGCGAATCAGACTCTACCTTTTTGCCAAATTTGGTGTAATTCCGTTCAGCGGTTCGGGCTGTAGCCGTGTCTAAAGGTACTATGGAAATTAACAATAGGAAAACACGTTTTGGGACCCCCTTTTTTTCCTCAGCCCCCGCTTGACAAATCTACCCGAGACTTTCAGGGAAGAAGCGGTGCAGAACGGGCCATCTTCTTTGAGAAATTCGCAAAGATTCAACAACCGGCGCAAATGTTATTCCCAATAGAATGTTGGGGATTTTCTATGCCAGTGTGTTTGTGTGAGATAGATATATATATATATATATATATATATATATATATATATATATATATATATATATATATATATATATATATATATATATATATATATATATATATCTCTGAGGCTTCCTGACAGTCCTATTGTCACTTATCGGAGGGGACCCTCCCTTAAAACTCAAATCAGTCACGAATTCCCAGAGCTTGAGAAGGATGATTGGTTGAAATCCCGGCCGGTATTTAAACATTGCTCTAATTGTAGAGCCTGTAAATTTGGGAATAAAACCTCCCAGTGTTAAACCCGATTCAGTCCGGTTATGAGAAACATCAAGGGTACATATAACTGTAAGACTGATTTTGCTGTTTATATCCTGACATGCACCTGTGGTCTTAGATATGTGGGCAGCACCAAGCTACAGGTGCATGCCAGGATTGTCCAGCATGTACGTGCTATCGTCAATGATGGCACATACCCAGTTGCCAGGCATTTTAAAGCTATTCATAACAACAATCTACAATGCCTGGAATATTATATCATTGCATCTGTCCCAAAACATCGGAGAGGCGGTGGCAGAGAAAAAATGCTGAGGAGATTAGAATCTCAGTTCATTTTGGAACTAGACAGCAGATTTCCCAATGGATTGAACACTACAGAAGATTTACATGTATTTATAACCATGATTTTCCTCCATGATTCTCAATCTTTTTGCAATTTCCCGTCTTGATCTGCCTCACGAACCCATGAAATGTTATGAATTCTGTTTTAAAATCTCACACTTTTCAATGTATTTTTTCGCACATATGGTTTTTTTTCTTTCCCCTCGGTATAGGATTTACACTATTTTCCCCCACTCTTTCATTAGACACAGACACTAAGACAGTATCTTTGGTTGTGTTTCCCTTATACGTATAACATCATTCTTTGTGGGAGTTTGTAGGAGTGCTTTTATCTTGAGGTTGGAGTTCTATCGTTTTCAAAAATTTTATCAGTGCTGTAAATATGTAGATAGCCACTATTGCATTTATGCAGAAATATTTCAAACTACTGTTATGAATTGGACAATGATTTTTATTATGGTTTGATTTGATCTTGTTGATCCATAATGCATGATTAATATTTTATCATGAAATTATTTATATATTTTTATACATCCATGCATTTTTGCACATATCTTCTTGCGCTATTTGCACAGTATATATTTGCACTTTATTTGAGCAATTTGCACTAACATGTACAAAGCGAATGTTGCACACATTCATTTTGTGTTCACATCAACAGTAGTTTGTTTGGCTTGAGTATTTATGCCTGTATAACCCACATATTTTCACATGCACGCAACAGCACTTTACAAATAATTTACAGTCCGCTAACAATGGTTTGTAAATTAATTAGACTCAATTGCAACCTCTAAATATGATATCCGCACCAATTTCACCCTTCAAGTTTTTGAGCATCATTTGTTGTTTGGAAAACAGACAATATATGTCATCAATGTGTAGTGTGTCTTTGCTCTTTATTTCATCACATGGTGTTGTAAATGTGAAAAAAATGCAATTAGAAAAAGAAAAAAATCGTGCACAAAAACATATATAAAGGGTGTTTTGTCATTCACCTGACTATCTGTGAGCAAGGGCGAACGCCCGAAACGCGTCGATTTGGTAACTACTTGAATAAATTTTGCCGAAAATACGTTTGGACTGGCGTGGTCTTTCCTGTCCCTACTTGCTGGGTGGTCAAGCACTCATGGAGTGCGAAACGCGTCACGTAGGGCTTATGACGTGAATAAACCCTATCTTTGTTGGCAAAACCGGATTGTGCAGTGTGGTTGTTTACGCCTGAGAGCACGCTTGGAACTCCGTTTTACAGGGATATTGATTGCCACCCCCTCAAGACGAAGGATACACCGAAGAAGCTACTTTTGTATAGATATAGATATAGATATATATTCCATAGAGCATACTACACCAAAGTAATTAACTTTGCACAAGATCATTTAGTGCCTCATACCTCTGTCTGAGGGGCTGGGGTCAGCAGGGCACCTTGCTGCATACTGTCTGTGGATGCCCAGCCACACAGTGGTATGGGAAAGGATAGCGAACAGACTCTCTGACGTGATGGAAGTACAGCTACAACTCGCACCTCAGTTGGTATTATTGGGCATATGGGGGAACTCACTTGAAAAATACACGTTACTCTTCTGCAACTGCGCCCTTGCATGAAGAAACACTCTGATGCTAGGGGAGCCCATCCACACCCACATAGAGGGAATGGGAGTTAGACCAAGGGCAGAGGAGCTGGTGTACAAATCACAATGCTGTCCCCAAAAGTTTGAGAGAATATAGAATCCCTGGAGAAGTGAAAAAAATAAATGCTCAGTAGGGCAGTAGACCTAGCGAGGGAGGCTTAAGGGAGCAGCATATCCCAAATGTGTTGATTGGCATCCAGAGGGGCCAGCAGTTAGAAATGCAGTGTGGGAACAGATTCCTACATTCCTGGAAGAACCTGTAGAGTGGGAATCTTTATTGCAGTCTAGTCCCTACACCAATAAGCTTATTACAAGAATGTAAAATACAGTAGGGGGGGGGAGCTAGGTGGCGGAGAAGCAGAATGGCCACCATTACGTGAGGCTTTCGCAGTCTGGCACTTACATCCTGAATTTATCCTGTCCCTAAGGTGATAATCGGTCAACAAATCAGCGGAATCAGGAGCTCGGAGCATGGGGCACATGCGACGAGAGGTGCGGAGACCTCTGTGGCGGAATGCTATAATTATCGTAGCAGAGTAGGCGAGACAGAGACAAGCCCCTGAGTGACACGGAGCTGCTGCGGGGGAAGCGCATACAGGCAAGTACCAAGGCTTTCAAGTGGCGTGCAGGCCGGCGGGCTGATATGGCGGAGGGGCGATGAGGGCCTCTAGGACAGCGCATTCACTACTTATCGCGCTGATGAATGCCGGAAGGTCTGACAGGGACATATATTCTCAGCGCTAATGTAACGGCACTGAGGATTGAGAAGGTGAAACGCTGGCTCTGCATGATGTGTGGATGGCAGGCTTGCTCTGACCAGTGTCGTTCTTACACAGGCACCCTGCAGAAGGAGTGAGTTCGGGCTGGGAGAAGAGAGCGCGGGACCCCCGCCCGCCCTCCCCCAGGCTGGGGAAAGAAGCGAGCTGTGCAATATAGAAACTGGCACACAAAGGACTCTGAGCGCTAGTACAGACACCAGGTTTTGACAATACATAGGTAGCAGGGGTCTAACTGCCATATCTGAGACAAGGCGGCCAATGCGGGGAGATATACCGATCGCAATAACTTCATTATGAGATAATAAAGGTGCCTGAAGTGAAGAGCCACAGCTGATGGAGACATGTGGTCTTGGACATAGCCCTGGTGGGGAGAGCGTGTGGAAGCTACAGACTGTGTGCACGTCGCCTTTGTCACCGACACAGAAAGTTTGTAGTATTTGGGGGTTCACACGACGGAGATCCTTCACCTGACATTTCATACCCATAAGCATCGCATTGTTCCGAGCGCCGCCACACGCTTCATGATGGGGAAACCAGATGCACGCCAACCGCGTCTCGCATTCGACGCTAAGAAAAACACGCAGCAGAGACGGAGACTGGAACCGAAGAGGCACTGCAGGAATCACAATCCTCATCGGGTGACTATATGAAAACAATCCTCTTTGAGATGCGGCAAGGCTTCGCGAGCATTGCAGACAAAGTAGATACATTAACTACACGTATGGATGTGATAGCCCACAAAATTGAAGGCCACGAAACTCGAATAAAATACACGGAGCAACGAATATCAGAAGCGGAGGATACCACTGCCCGCATCCAAAATACAATGTCAAAAATGGACAAGCTACTTAAACTTATTGCTCCCAAAAATGAGGACATCGAAGCGAGAAGCAGGAGGAACAATATACGTGTGTTGGGAATACCAGTAAGTACCAACACAGGCAAGATGGAAAACTATGTCGAAAGGCTGCTGCTGGCGGTGGTGGGGGAGGACTCCCTATCCTCTCAGTTTATAGTCGAACGGGCCCATCGGTCCCTTGGTCCGAAATCACCTCCCAGAAGCCTACCCAGGCCTATTATTGCACGTTTACTAAATTACAGGGATAGAGATGTGGCCCTGAAGGTAGCCGGAGAGAAGAAGCAACTACACTTCGAAGGTGTCCCCTTCACTATGTATCCAGATTTTACTACGTATGTCCAAGAGGAGCAGCGCAAATTCCTTCCTGTAAAACAAAACTAAGGCAAGCTCAGGTTGATTATGCCCTGCTTTATCCCGCGCGTCTCCAGGTCGCGCATCAAGGCAAGCAAACATTCTACACAAAGCCTCAACACGTTGAGGAATTCTTAAAACAGCTCAAGAGACACAAGACAGTAATATCCACGCCAGAAGAATCGCCAAGATCGCACTCACCACACTCAGGTTGATGTACAAGGGGTGTCCTGTTCAAAATATAGACAGCAAGGCTGAGCTGCAGCAGACAACCGCACCACATAACTCTAAACGCCTAGACCAACAACAGATGTGGGTGAGAACTACCCACGGGTGGGACACGCAATACATGAGGGCCCATTCTCAGACTCAGACAACAACATAGACTACCCTGAATGGTGAGAGGTACCCGTGGGCCACCTTGCAAAATATCCCCCAGGCGGGTGATTGCTGCCCCCCCCCCCCCCCATCTTAGATTCACCTGGGCATTGACTTGGGAAGTCCAGAGTAATGGTTTGTTTCATGGGTGCTAGGGAGGGGAAAACGTAACTGGCATGATTGGGATGCTTCAGTGGGAGGGAGAGGTAGGGCTACGTGTTCATGAAATTTTGCAAAGCGTAATTCATGTTATTTCATTTTGAAATGTAACTCTTAATGTTGATGTGCTGTTCTGTATGGACTCGCACTGTAGCGGAAACTACATTCTAAGAAAGAACGGTGGAATTGATGGATAACTCCCAATTGAAAATAAAATCATGGAATGTCGGGGGCTTAGGTGACCCAAGAAAACGCAGACAAATACTAACTTATTTGGACCGGCAGCAGATAAGGAATATGCTACTTACCAGTATGCATCTGTTCTTGGCATGTAGGGCTGCTGACATTCATATCTGTGCATAGATCACCGCCTAGTGTTGGGTCCAGATGATTGCACATTGTTGTCCTGGAAGAGTCTTCAAAGTATCACGAGATAGGTGGCTCCTCCCCTGGACTACAGTGCGCATGGGCATCCTCTCCATCCTCAGATTGTTTTTCGCCATTGTGGCAGAGATGGAGTGTGGTACAGTAAGAGATGTCCATGCAAGAAAGTAATAGTAAGAATGAATGAATGCTACAGCTGTGACAGGCACCGGGGAGGAGGGTGGGCGATATGAATGTCAGCAGCCCTACATACCAAGAACAGATGCATACTGGTAAGTAGCATATTCCGTTCGAGGCATGTGGGCTGCTGAATTCATATCTGTGCATAGAATGTATAGCAGTGTCTCCCTTAGCGGTGGGTACCTGTGCCAGCTGCAGCAGTCTGAAAAAGTGTTTTTAGAACAGCCTGTCCTACAGCAGCTTGCTGTTTGGAATGTACGTCTACACAAAAGTGTTTTGTGAATGTATGTATGGTAGACCATGTGGCTGCTCTACATATTTCCTCGAGAGGAATGTTTCCTAGGAAAGACATGGATGCCCATGTTTGCGTGTAAAATGCGCTCTTGGGGGAACTGTTAAAGTGCGTTTTGCTTTTAGATAAAAAATTTGAATGCACTGGACTATCAATCTGGCTAACACAGATTTTGAGATGGGGTTGCCTTTGTATTGTGGTGAAAAGACAACAAACTGTTTAGTTTTCCTAAAATCCTTAGTTTTATCAATGTAGTATAGGAGAGCTCTTTTGACATCTAGTGTATGTAGAGCCCTTTCAGGCACTGACTGTGGATTTGGAAAGAACACTGGCAGTTATATTGTTTGATTGATATGAAAGTGGGATACCACTTTTGCCATAAATTTAGGGTTTGTTCTAAGGACTACCCTATTTGCATGTATTTGGATGAATGGTTCTTGAATAGTTAGGGCTTGCAGCTCGCTAACTCTCCTAAGCGAAGTAATCGCTACAAGAAAAGCCACCTTCCATGTTAGAAATTGTAATTCACATGAATGCAACGGTTCAAAAGGTGGACCCATTAGTCTGGTTAAAACGATGTTTAGGTTCCAGACAGGTGAAGGTGGGTGTTTTGGGGGGATTATTCTTTTGAGTCAGTCCATGAATGCCTTAATTGCAGGCACTCTAAACAGCTATAGATGCTGCCTGTTCTGAAGATAAGCTGCAATGGCAGCCAAGTGTATTCCTATAGATGAATAAGCTAGATTGCAACGATGGAGGTGCAAAAGATAGCAAATGATATTTTGCGGCGAATCATCTAGTGGGTTTATGTCATTGTTATTACAGTAAATGACAAAACGCTTCCACTTTGCTGCGTAACATACTCTTGTAGTAGGTTTTCTTGCCTCTTTGATAATGTTCCTACAGTCAGGAGGTAAGTTTAGGTACCCAAACTCTAAGACTTCAGGAGCCAGATTGCAAGGTTCAGTTGTTGCGGATCTGGGTGCTGTATGTCTCCATGGCTCTGAGTGAGAAGAGTGGGTGTTAGCTGCAGTCTTTGATGAGGCACCACGGAAACTTCTAGAAAGGTTGTGTACCATGGTTGCCTCGCCCATGTTGGAGCGACCAGGATTAGTGTCAGTGAATGCTGGTGTAGTTTGCGTGCCACTAGCGGTATTAACGGTGCTGGGGGAAAAGCGTACGCAAATTTGCCTGACCAGTTCGTCCATATCGCATTGCCCTGTAATTGCGGATGTGGAAACCTGGCGGCAAAGTACTGGCATTTTGCGTTTTACTTTGTGGCGAACAGGTCTATCTCTAGTTGCCCCCACTGTTGGAAGTATGGTTGTAGGACTGTGGGATGAATCTCCCACTCGTGTATACGTTGGCTGTGTCTGCTGAGCAGATCCGCTATTTGGTTGTCCTTGCCTGGGAGGTGTTCCGCCATGAGAAAAATGTTTCTTTGAATGGCCCACTTCCACATGCTTTGGGCTAGATGTGATAGCTGTGGAGAGTGTGTTCCTCCCGGTTTCAGTATATAGTACATTGCGGTCATGTAGTCCATCCGTATCAACACAGCCTTGTTGCATAAATGTACTTAGAACGTTTTCATTGCGAAAAAACTGCCATTAGCTCTAGCAAGTTGATGTGCATTTTCTTTTGTTGTGTTGTCCATAAGCCCTGCACTGTGTATTTAAGGACATGGGCTGCCCATCCTATCAGGGATGCGTCCGTCGTTAATACTATCTGTGGTACAGGCTCTTGGAACAGTCGTCCCTTGCAAAGGTTTTGTGGATTCCACCAATGCAGAGAGTTGTATGCCCAACTGGTCACCAACACTAGGTCTTTTAATTGTCCTTGAGCCTGGTTCCACTGCTGTGCTAAGCACTCTTGCAGCAGACGCATGTGTAGTCTTGCGTGAGGGACTATGAAGATACACAAAGCCATCATGCCTATGAGTTGTATAAAGACTCAGGCAGAGAGCGAGTGTAGGGGCTTGAATTTTTGGATTAGCAGTTGCATACTGTTGATTCTTGCACCGTTTGGGTATGCCTTTGCTGCTAGAGTATCTATTGTACCTCCTAGGTACTGTTGTACATGGGACGGCTGAAGATGCGATTTTGGGTAGTTCAACGTGAAGCCTAGACTGTGCAGGAGGCGAATGGTGCGGGACATGTGGCTGGCACATTGCTGGGCCGACTTTGCTTGTAGCCAGTCGTCCAGGTACGGATAGACGTGAATCTGTTGTCTCCGTAAATGTGCAACTACTGTCGCTAGGCATTTTGTGAACACCCATGGAGCTGTTACACCAAATGGGAGGACTTTGAATTGGTAATGTTGATTTTGTAACGTGAACTGTAGATACTTCCTGTGAGCAGGATGTATTGGTATATGGAAGTATGCACCTTTGAGGTCCAAAGTTGCGAGGAAGTCTCCTTGTTGCAGCAGTGGTAAGACTTGTTGTAGAGTGAGCATATGGAAATGCTCTGATAAGATGTATTGATTTAGGGGCCTGAGGTCCAATATGGGTCTGAGAGACCCGTCCTTTTTGGGGATGAGGAAGTATAGTGAGTATACCCCTGTACCTTGATGTTGTAATGGTACTGGCTCTATGGCCCCTTTTTGCAGCATGCTGATGACTTCTTGCTGCAATAAGTCTAGGTGTTCTGCAGACATAGGACGGAGTTTTGGTGGTATATTGGGTGGTGTGGAAGTTAGCTCTAGGCAATAGCCAGTTTGGATAATTTGCCTCACCCACTTGTCTGTTGTGATGTTTTGCCAGACTGGTAGGAACTGCTGTAATCGTCCCCAGACAGGTGTTGTATGGTGTGGGGGTAGCACTAAGAAGTCACTGTTTAGTGTTGGTAGAGGACCTGGTGGTATTAGTCCCTCGTCCTCTGCCTTTGTTGTTATTGCTGCGGTATCCACCTCTATTGTTTTTATTGTAGGTGGTTTGCGTATTTGCTTTGTAAAGTGAGGTCTGCTGTGATGAGCTACCTCTTGCAGCCGCTCTATAATTGGAGCGACGAAAGGAGCCTCTATGTTGTTGGGATTGTAAGGCCCCCATCGCCTTAGCTGTTTCATTGTCCTTTTTCATTTTGTCTAGGATTGTATCTACAGCTGGACCAAATAAATAGTCAGGGTTTATTAGCGGATTTAATAAAGTAGACTGGACTTAGTTTTTTAAACCTGAGATGCGAAGCCAAGCATGTCTCCTGAGCATAACACTGGTGTTAACAGATCTGGCTGCTGTATCTGCCACGTCTAGGGCACATTTAATGGAGGCGTTAGTTATTAGCTTTCCCTCCTGTACTAGGTCTTCAGCCTGTTCCTTTTAAGGTTCAGGTAAATGTTGGAGAAGTGTCTCTAGGGTGTCATAATGTGCCCTGTCGTACCTAGCTAGCAGGGCTTGTGTTTTGGATATTCGCCATATATTAGCTGCTTGAGCAGCTACCCTTTCCCCTGAGGCCTCCAAGATCTTAGATTCTTTGTCAGGAGGTGGGGCTTCTCCAGTGGTTTGTGAGTTTGCACGTTTACGTGCATTGGATACCACTAAGGAATCCAAAGGCAGTTGACCCTCAATATATGTGGAGTCTACTGGAGATGGCCTGTACTTTCTTTCAATTCTGGGGTTAATGACCGGTGCCCTAGTTGTTTCTTTAAAAATGTCACCTGCATGTTTAAGTACCCCTTTTAGCATAGGTAGCATTTTGATGTGGCAAAAGTGTCAAAGAGGAAATCCTCCTCAATGGGATCTGCATGCATTTCTACATTGTGATGAAGGGCTGCCCTATCTATAAGTGCATTAAAAGCAGCTGTATCCTCCGTAGGAGAAGGTTTAGCAGGGTATGCAGGTGTATCTGGAATGGGCTGCGAGTCACCAGGATGTACTGGGTCTGCCCATGGTTGAGCTTGACTGTTTTGGTCAGGGTCCACTGTGTAATTTTATTCCTCATTATCCTCATAATCCACCTCTTCGTCTGAGTGTGTGGGTGTATAGGATTATGTGTTTTGTTTTATAGGCTCAAATAGAATAGGTGAAGTTGCACAGTCCCTTTTCTTTTTGAGTGGGATGACATAAGTCTCCTTTTCAGTTTCTGGTCTGACTTTTCTCCTGTAGAGAGTGACCTTCCCAGAATTGGGGTCAATGTAAAGTTTTGACTGTTCTTCTGATGAGGGGTCTGGATAGAAGATCTCCTGCTCAGTAGTTCTTGGTTGTTTGGCCAATGTCTTTGGTTTAGTTTGTTTAGGGTAGATACCGGTGTTTGGGTCAACTGCCTTATGTTTTGATGAAATTGGTAGACCAAATTTGATCAGTCCGAGAGTTTTTGTTGTTTCAAAAGTCTTTTTAGGTTGTGACTGTTTCCTTGGACCCGATTTATCTATAGTTTCGACATTTTTTGTCGACTCGATAGTCCCCTTTTGACTTTGTAGCATCTTTGGAACCGGTGTTTTTGGACCGATGCTTTGTTGTCTCGGCTCGAGGTTTTTCTTTGGGTCGATTTTCTTTGGCTCGATCCGTTTTTGTTGCACAGCCATTGTTTTGTCGATTCTTTGCTTCGGTTCGACAACTTTCTTTGTTTCGAGTCCCCTATTTGTATTGTCGACTGCGATCTTTTCTGTTCGACGGCTTTGTTTCGGAGTGGATGTAGGTGCGCCGGTTTTCGGCTCGACGACCTTTGTGTTGGACTCCGATGGATCGACATAGTTTGGTGCGAAGACCGTGTTGTCGACGATTTTCTTTGGGATAGATTCTGCTGGATCGACGTAGTTCGGTCCGAAGACTGTGTTGTCGATCAGTTTCGGTTTTGTTTTTGTTTCCACAACTTTTACTTTTGATATCAACAGCTTTGGGTTACGTTGAACCGATGGCTCTTTTGTAGTATTCTTAGCCGAGCTGAGTCGCGGGCTATAGAATGTGTTTCTAGATCTTGGCTAAGGCCTTCCGGCGATGCCTTGACCGGAGCCTGTGGAACCATAGAGGTGTATGTCTGGTGCGTTGTAATTAAACAACAAGGGGTGGTGATGGACAGAGTTTCTGAATTAAGCAGAATACTCTCACCCAGTCAAGAGATCAGGGCTAGATCCAACACCGTTTAACTCACTGCACCATCCCAGCTCAGAACCTGGCAGTATGCAAATTAGTCTGTTCCTGTCCCAGTGCATGATGGGAACAGGGCAAACCAAACTACAAAGCCAATTCTTTCACTGGGAAGGAAACAAGCTTCCGGGGACGGGTTTCTGGCATTACAGCCGTCTTCGGCCCGGCTTGCTTGAATCCTGATGGTGCAATGAGCAAGGGACTCACATCTGAGTATACCCTTCCACGCTTATGGTGGACAAAATAATTAAACAACAAGGGGTGGTGATGGACAGAGTTTCTGAATTAAGCAGAATACTCTCACCCAGTCAAGAGATCATTGCTCGATCCAACACCGTTTTTTAGCTCACTGCACCATCCCAGCTCAGAACCTGGCAGTATGCAAATTAGTCTGTTCCTGTCCCAGTGCATGATGGGAACAGGGCAAACCAAACTACAAAGCCAATTCTTTCACTGGGAAGGAAACAAGCTTCCGGGGACCGGTTTCTGGCATTACAGCCGTCTTCGGCCCGGCTTGCTTGAATCCTGATGGTGCAATGAGCAAGGGACTCACATCTGAGTATACCCTTCCACGCTTATGGTGGACAAAATAATTAAACAACAAGGGGTGGTGATGGACAGAGTTTCTGAATTAAGCAGAATACTCTCACCCAGTCAAGAGATCAGGGCTAGATCCAACACCGTTTTTTAGCTCACTGCACCATCCCAGCTCAGAACCTGGCAGTATGCAAATTAGTCTGTTCCTGTCCTCACGGTTGGCCCCGATGTAGTAGGCCTGTTTCATCACTGGAGTAGTCTTCGACGGCCCCGATCCCTTGTTCGTCGTCTCCTACCTCGACGAGGTCTTCATTTTCATCGACATAGTAGTTGGAGTCATGCTCTGAATCTTGATCCGACTGTTGATCCGAATCTTCGGCCTCGATGAGATCTTGTTCATCGTCGAAGATATTTTCAGGCTCCGGCGCTGGTTTCTGCATGATTTGCCTTACGGCCCGTCGAACCCGTAGTGTCTTTTTTGATCGAAATTGTGCACAGGCTAGGCAGTCGGTTTCATTATGTTCCGGAGATAAACACTTGTTACATACAGGATGTTTATCTATATGTGGGTATTTTGAATTACAAAGAGGGCATCTTCTGAATGGACTTCGTTCCATCGACGACCGAACTTCTTTGCGTCGAGAAGGCCTACGGCCGGATTTGACGTCCTGAGTTGGATAAAGTGTAGATTAGGATGTCGGCACCGATCGAAACAATACTGACGATTCCGAAGGCCTTTTGGCCTTTAAGAAAAAGTAATTTTCGATTCCAAACTTCGAATAAGGAAAGTACATCCGAACCCAATGGCGGAAAAAAACAATCTGAGGATGGAGAGGATGCCCATGCGCACTGTAGTCCAGGGGAGTAGCCACCTATCTCGTGATACTTCGAAGACTCTTCCAGGACAACAATATGCAATCATCCGGACCCAACACTAGGTGGCGATCTATGCACAGATATGAATTCAGCAGCCCACATGCCTCGAACATATTGCTATGCTCCAAGAGACTCACACCAGCCCGCAGTCCCAAGTCACATTCGCTAGCAAGGGAACAGGCAATAGTATTTTCTCCTCATATTCCTCATACGCCCGAAGGACAGCCATATTGGTAAAAAAAATAGACACCTTTTGTCCTAGCTAGGGCGATGACAGATCCTGAAGGGAGGTATGTCATAGCCTGGGGACGACTGGGCAGGGATTCGGTCACGATAGCCAATTGTTATAGCCCTAATGTGGATACTCCGGAGTGCTTTACTACCATTTGGGGAAAAATTGTAAATGTAGGATTCACTCAATTTGGGGAGTTGATTTTAACGTGGCCCTTAACTCTGCATTAAACAGGTCCAATACTGCAACGCACCACTATAATAATACTCTGGAGGTATAACAAGGAATAGTTGACGAGGGTGTTCTGATAGTTGGCGCTACACACATCCATAGATCAAGGAAGGCACACATTTTACAACTTATGCTGGGACATGGGCATGACTCTGCTTCTAGAGGACTGGGATCAGTTATTCGGGAGGTGTTGCATCCTGCTAGGACGTTTTCTGATCATTGCCCTGTGAGACTCACAACCCCGGGATATGATAAACCTAGGCCTAGCTGGAGACTCCAACCCAACGCCTTGCTGGATATAGTTTTTCATAACTAGCTGGGAGAGGAGATCCAGGATTTTTTCTTAGGCAACAAAAGGTCCGTGGACAGTGTAGAGATGATATGGGAGGCCTTCAAAGCCACAATCAGGGGGTTCTGTATTTCGAAGAGTTGTGGTGTGCTGAGGGATATACAGAGAACCATCAGAAAGTTGGAGGGAGACCTGAAGAGGCTGAAGTGCGGATGGGGGGGGAGGGAAGAGACCGGCCGGACAGGTGCAGCAGGATTTTCAGGAGAAATTATCTGAATATGAGGAGGCTGCGACGAGAGGCAAGGTTCAAGGGAAGATACTGGGTGGCCCGTAGATATTGCGAAGGTGAACATCCAGGGAGGGCACTAGCTCTATGACCAGACACCCTCATTTCTCAACTCATGTACTGGAAGTTGTGGTGATGGAGCAAGGATTCGCACGTAACGCGACTTGCTCTCTTTCATGAACCTCGCCTTAAATCATAACTGTACTAACTCCGATTGTTTTTCATTTATTTGTATTTCCCCAACACACGGGTGTCCCTAGGAGGCTTGCCTATGTGTTTTTCATCGTAATCAAGCTTGCACACTAATAAAATGGCCGCTTTGCAGAAATCCAGTCTGCGCATGCGTCGGTCATACCCATGTGACGTGACGCACTCGCAATCTGGAGGGAAAAGTTCGCACATGCGCATTGTTGCTAAAATGGCCGCTTGTCACTAATCATGCTTCATGCTATCTTAAGCCGCTTTTGTCTATGCATCTTTTCTGCACTAACTCTTAATGCTATAGGTATTATAAAATAAGGGATTAAGAGTAGTTGGTCATGGTGTACAGTGTATTCATTTTATTCTGTGTTATTAATTTGTTTTCGCTTACTTTACATGTACCACGTAAATGAGGGCCTTGAAGTGGGGATAGGATCCATTTTGAAACTGACGTATCCCTCATCACGTGATCAAAGATCTGGGACGTGCAGCAATGGAACCTGACCAGATTGGCCATTGAAAAGGGGACTGTCCTTTCCCGGCGCACCTTTGCCCTTGAAGATGTGCTATTTTTATTCTGAAATGCGCAACAATGTTGCAAACCTTTTCTTCACTATTGTACTTTCCCACACGTATGCCTGGGAACCCAGATGCTAGGGGGAGGGTAATGTCACGTGAAATACGTAATAGAAATATAGGTGGTAACAAATGTCTTATATCACCTCCCTTGACCAATCGGAAGATGGGACTTTGTCATTTTGCAACATTTATGGGTGGTCTTGGGGACTCAAAACAGTATATATAGCCTAGCTTAGCTTAGAGAAATTGTCCGACTTGTCCGACTAGCAGACCTGTCACTGACCCTACGAACTCTATAGGTGCCTGATACAGAGTGCTGCGGAGCATTCTGCCTGAAACTTTCCACAAACTGCAAGGGGTGGAAATTAGTCCTAAGTGCTAAGCGAAGCACTTTGCTGGGAGATTCGAAAACCCAATCGGGGTTTTGGCAGATTCCGTGCAGAAGAAGGGGTAACGCTGGCGTTGCATCCGATGCTGTGAGGGGTTGGTCGTGCCTTGGTGAACCCAGTCCTGACCCAGACCTGAGGGGTATCCTGTCCTGACTGTCCATGAGCTGTACCTGCTCACCTCCTGGTATTCCCTGAATCCTTGAGGGTCCTTGTCCCGTTCTTTCCCAACTGACCCGTGGCCAGGGTTAGTCCTCATTCTCACCTAGGTAAATATTGACATAGGTGTCTGTCTATACTATACTCTCAACTTTTCCTCCTCTGATTAAAGCAATCTTGCCTGTGATATTCTCCATATCTCCTTTTGAATGTAATTTCATGCAATTGATTATTAGTAAATGTTCCACTCTTACCCATCCCATAGGACAGAGGTCTTCAAACTTTTTGATGCCGAGACCCCCTTGTAAAACCTTTTTAGGGGTAAGGACCCCCTTCCGACAAAAGTTTCTAGAAACTGGTACTCCTCATCAACATCTTTTGACAACCATAACTGCGCATGTTAGACCTCATCACATCCATCCATCATTCATCCACCCACACTTTCACACATCCATCCATCCTTTCATCCTTCCATCCATCCATCCATCCTTCATCCATCTACACTTTCATCTTTCCATCCATACATCCATCCTTTACCCCTCCACCCTTCCATCCAGCCACCCATCATTCATCCACCCACCTTTTCACACATCCATCCATGCAACCTTTTATCCATCATTCGTCCATGCAACCTTTTATCCATCCATCCATACATCCACCCTTTCATCCTCCCATCCATACATCCATCCTTCATCCATCCACCCTTTAATCCATACATCCATCCACCCACCCACCTTTTCATCCATCCATCCACACATCATTCATCCCCCACCTTTTCACACATCCACCCATGCATCATTCACCCATCCATGCAAACTTTTATCCATCTATACATCCATCCATCCATCCATCCATCCATCCATCCTTCATCCGTCCACCCTTTCATCCTTCCATCCATCCACCCTTTCATCCATCCATCATTCATCCGTCCACCCTTTCATCCTTACATCCATACATCTATCCTTCATCCATCTATCCTTCACCCATCCACCCTTCACCCATCCACCCTTTCATCCTTACTTCCATAAATCCATCCTTCATCCACCCACCCCTTCATCCTTCCATCCATACATCCATCCTTTACCCATCCATCCTTTACCCATCCACCCTTCCATCCATCCATCCACCCATCATTCATCCACCCACCTTTTCACACATCCATCCATCCATGCATCATTCATTCATGCAACCTTTTATCCATCCATACATCCATCCACCCTTTCATCCATCCATCCACCCATCATTCATCCCCCCACCTTTTCACTCATCCATGCATCATTCATCCATGCAACCTTTTATCCATCCATACATCCATCTACCCTTTCATCCTTCCATCCATCCATCCTTTATCCATCCATCCTTGCATCCATCCATCCATCCACCCATCATTCATCCCCCACCTTTTCACACATCCATCATTTATCCATGCAACCTTTTATCCATCCATATATCCATCCATCCTTCCATCCATCCATCCTTCCTTCATCAGTCCACCCTTTCATCCTTCCATCCATCCACCCTTTCATCCATCCATCCTTTCATCCATCCATCCATCCTTCATCCGTCCACCCTTTCATCCTTACATCTATCCTTCATCCATCTATCCTTCACCCATCCACCCTTTCATCCTTCCATCCATCCTTCATCCATCCTTTCATCCATCCATTCACCCATCATTCATCCACCCATCTTTTCACACATCCATCCATCCATCCATCATTCATCCATGCAACCTTTTATCCATCCATACAACCTTTTATCCATCCATACATCCTTCATCCATCTACCCTTTCATCCTTCCATCCATCCACCCTTTCATCCATCCACCCTTTCATCCATCCACCCTTTCATCCATCCACCCTTTCATCCATCCATCCACCCTTCCATCCTTCCATCCTTCCATCCACCCTTTCATCCATCCTTTCATCATTCATCCACCCACCTTTTCACACATCCATCCATCCTTCATCCTTTCATCCATCCATCCACCCATCCACCCATCATTCATCCACCCACCTTTTCTGTGCCTCTCTCATGGGGGGCGGGGGGGGGGGGGGGGTCAGTATCTCTGCTCTTCTTCCTTCTTTCCCGATCATGGGAGGGCATCTCTGTGCCTCCCTGCTGGGGGCGGGGGACGTGTCATGGGACTCACAGCTCCAGGCGCGCAATATGCATTGACCTCAAAGGGCTACACTACAGCCTGCTCCCCCAGTCCCCCTACGCCCCCCCCCCACCTCTCCTCCTCCCCCAGCTCGAAACGGCTTCAGGGACACACACACACACACACAGCCACACCCGAGTACTTGACTGGTCTTTAGAAGACCTTTTACTTGTTAATGAGGCGTTGATGTTTTTCACACCTCGGTGAGGCCTTCGATCAGCCCACCGCCAGGAACTGCGTGCTCTGGCAGAATCTGCGACCCCCTTCCAAGGACTCCACGACCCCCCTGGGGGTCGCGCCCCACAGATTGAAGACCTCTGCCATAGGACATTGTTAAACCCGACTGTTTATCTAGATTGTTCCACTTATTCCCTTTCCCTTAGTATGGTTGCCGTGAAGTTAGAAAGATAGCATAAGGTTTAGGAAGTAGTATAAAATTATTAGGTCACACATTAGGTTTTCCTCACGTCCTTGCCCTAGATTAAAACTGTATTAGATAAATGTTCATTATGATTCATGCCCTATAGTGTTCCCCTTTACTCTATGATACTCACTTTCATACATAGTTACATTCTGGTCCTGATACTAATTATTGATGTATTACTTTGCATTTGCCTACTTGTAATGGCATTTTCGTCCTAAACTTATACTATATAAAACCCTTAAAACTATCAAGGTGTCTGTGGTCATTATACATTAAGACGATGCTAAAGGTATTAAATGTGTAAAATAGAATTTTCTCCTTTTTTAGGAAAACCCCTTATCACCTATCCACTGCTAGCTCCTGATCTGTCAGGAGTAATGTGCCTGTGGTAAGTCAGGCACATGAATAGTAAGTGGTGTAAGAGTCACCCACTCTATTACTGATAGTAGCGTGATCGAGGTATTCACCTGGTTCATGCAAAACATGGTCATCATATGCACGCCAGGGCCCAGTGCGTGGAGAATTCGGAAATCTAAGTGACCCGGGTGACCCGCGCGCTCTATCAGTGGGACCTGGGGACACAGTGCAGAGCGATACACTTTATATACTGGAGACATTCGCCTCGCATTATAAAACACTATATACCACGCAGAGACATGTATCAGTGGATCTAGATAGCTTTCTGGAGGACCTAGCACTCGGGTGACTGAGTGATACACAAAGGGAGTTCCTTAGCATTCCATTCGAGTTGGACAAAATTTGGGAGGCAATAATGGAACTAAAAAATGGAAATGTACCGGGATTAGATGGCATCTCTGCTGAATTTTATAAAAGTTATATTGATATTATGGCCCCAGTACTGAAGGAAGTATATGAGGAATCGTTGGAAATCGGTGTACACTCTCCCATTGATGAGGGAAGCGCTAGTCACATCCCTTTTGAAGACCGGCAAGTCCCCCAGCTCCTGCGACTCCTACAGGCCGCTTTTGCTTATCAATTGTGACACAAAATTATTGGCTAAAGTCTTGGCCAACAGGTTGACTCTCCTGATGGACAAGCTTATTCTTCCAGACCAGTCAGTTTTTTTCCCTGGACGGGCCACCACCCATAATCTCCGCACATTATACTCTCTGCTTCAGAACGTAGCACCTGAATTCCCACTGGCTGCAGTTTTCTTAGATGGCACTAAGGGATTTGATTTGGTGGAATGGGATTATCTCTTCGGGGTGTAGCAACGTATGGGCTTTCCTCCTATGTTCATCTCCTAAGTCAAACTACTGTATCAGCAGCCCACGGCCAAAGTGTTGATTAATGGTCATCTTTCGCCCGCGTTTTCCATCACGAGAGGCCCCAGGCAGGGATGCCCGCTATCCCCACTACTATTTGCCATAGCAATAGAGACGTTAGCTTCCAGGCTCCGTCAGCATCACCAGGACAAGGCATTCCGTTGCTGCTTACGTCAAACTTTGATCTCTCTTTATTCAGATGACGTTACTCTATCTGTTAGAGACCCCCAGCAGAACATCAATCCCCTACTAAGGGAATTCATTGTCTTTGGCAGGCTATCTGGAGTGAATATCAATTGGGGGAAGTCTCAGGTTTTCCCTCTGACACCTGCGGTCAATAGATCCGCTCTCTACTTTCCGTTGGAATGGTGTAATACAGATCTGTAGTACTTGGACATACAATTCACCAGAGACAGAGAAAGTGTTATAAGACTCAATTAGGGCACAGCAGGCACACGGCTTACCAGCAATGTGACACGTTGGATCTCCCTGCCCCTTTTGTTTGCAGGCCCCGTATCTTTGATAAAAATGGTTGTTCTCCCACAGTTTCTATACCTTTTTTTGAATATACCATATAACCCGAGCACCTTTTTTTTCCAAAACTCTGAGCACCAAGCTACTCAGGTTGCTTTGGGGAGGGAAACAGCAGAGGCTTAAATGGTCTATACTTACGAGGCCCAATGACCAAAGAGGCTTTGATATTCCAGACTTTGAAGTTTATTTTTTGGGTGCGCAAGCACATTACGCTTATTATTGGATCTACCCTCCTAGGAACATGCCACAGGGGGCTACGGAGGATTGGCTCGCTGACCCCATTCCCTTCAACGGTATTATACATGGTCCGACAGAACCCACTACAGTCACAGGTACGGTTGCCGCATGAAACTGTATTACAGATCTGCTGAACAATCAGTTATTATATTCCGCGCGGTTGCCACTGTGCTATCATGCCGCCATTCCGCTTCTGAAGGAAAAATGCTTTCATAAGTTATGTGAACGGATTAAGGTCACTACATGGGGCGACCTCTTCCACAATTGAATGTTCCGCTCCTCAGATCACTTATATCAAGAGATGCGACCTTCACCTCTGGATCTTTTAATCTGGATCTTTTCCTCTATGTGCAATTGCATCAGGGAATCCGCTCGGTGATCCCAGACTTTCACACAGGAACCCACAAACCTCCTCCCGCTACATCACATTGGGATCCACAAATGGGAAACATTTAGTATCGGGACTCTATAGCTGTATACGTGCACAACAGATGGCAGTCACTAGCCCAGCCCGAGCATACTGAAATGTGGAATTGAGAAGAGAGGTGACAGACGAACTGTGGACATATTGTTGCCTCCAAACCTCACAAATTTCTGCTAGTTGCAGATTGTGGGTAATACACTACAAATTCTTACAAAGCCTGTACTATACACCTGCCAAAAAATACAGATTTTGACTGATAGATAATGATAAGTGTGAGAGATGTGGTAGGCCAGGGTCTGGATTCATACACCTGACGTGGGAATTTTGCAAAATACACGAGTTCTGGGAACAAGTTCACGTAGCCCTTGAGAAAATGACGAATAGCAAACTGGAGAGGGATCCATTTATGGCGCTTTTGGGATATACAGCGCAGATACCTAAATCATATCGTAAGTTCCTTGCTCTAACGCTCCTATTGACCAAGCAAAGGATGGCCTGCAGATGGGACAGGGGACAAGCCCCAAAATTTAAAGACTGGTTGGGAGACTTGTTATATTGTCAGGTGCAATTGACTGCTTTTGCTGAAACACTTCCATGTGCATCTAGGCCCAAGGATATATGGGGTCCTCTCCAAGAATATCTCCTCCTACGGGACATGGGTGGGCCTGACACTTCTTCCCCGGCGCCGGGAAACCCTTTTTGGGTAGCTGTGCGCCATACAAATTTAAAAAATAAATAAATAAATAAATTCCCCGCGGAATGGTACTTGAATGCTGTATACGATATGACTTTCATTGCTTCCCATGCCATGCACCTTCAAGTTAAAGAGCTACATCATACCCACCACTATTGGTGCACTGCGGATTGAGACATTCTATCTTTTCTGCTGATGCGACATATTCAGACATGTGCGGTTGGAAAGGTGAGGGAACTGTTCCTGCATGACTGCTGAAATATATTGCTGATGTTCTGAATGTACTACTGCCATGCCATTCTCAAAGTTGTATTTTTTGCAGTTCATGTATGCTATACAGGACTAATTCACCCACTGTTTTGATATTGTGCAAAGATGAGGGAGAACGTGATATTAGACGCACAAGAGTCCTCTCATGATTATAAGATGCTGTAATGTTGTCATAATTGATGAAAACTGATAAATAAAAGGTTTATTAAAAAAATGTATAATACAGTATGAACAGGATGAGTGAAGAGCTCATGACTAACAGACTACAATGGGTGGAAAGCCCAGTCATTAAGATTACTGTTAAGCACTGGTCCTACGGTTCCCAACAAACCAAAGAAACTTTTCTCAATGGGAAATATAGATCAATTCATTATAAATACACAGAGTATATGGTAAAACCAGAGTCTATGGTACAACATGTTTGAAGTAAAGCTCTAACTATAGATGATGTTCGGGTCTGTAGGCAGATTCCATGCACCTCACCGCAAGGAGTCGGAGGGTAGCTGATAACTGGTCACAAATATGGTGGGCAATGGACATAATGATATGGTAAAATAGCTTGTGATTACTCAGATGATAGTCATGTTGGCTTATGTAAAAGATGCACCAAGAACATTTTGCATATTGCTGGCAATAGTCACCCTTTAGGAAAAGCAAAGGGTTGCAATGACATGCGGTGCAAGACCAACATCACAATTTAAAAATGGACTCAAGGATATGGTGATGTGCGGAAGCTGGCCAAGTTATGCATCCACTCTACAAGCCATGTCCCACTCTAGAGATTTTCAGGAACTAATAAGAACTTGTATAGCTCATTTTAACAACTCCAAAAGAAAAGCAACACTATCAGAACCGGTCCTATAAGTTTCTCTGTGTTGATACAAATTATAACATAACCATGTTAATCATAGCAATGATGTCAGATGCGGATTTGAGTGGTGTATTGCAATTGCATTTAACGCTTACTACCCCAGACGAGGCGTCCAAGTGCTTTTTCGGCAAGAAGCACACAACACCAGAACCCATAAAGGATTCGTGGTGAAATAGTATGGTGAAAATATGAAATTAATTTGAGTGGTGGATATGTTAGTCTTATTTAAATTGAGAAGGATAGTGGAGGGATAGAGAAGGAGAAAGGGTTTGCATTTATATAGCACTTGCTACCACTGATGGAGGGTTGAAGTGCTTTTTCGGTGAGGAGCACATTACTCTAGAAACCATAAAGGATTAGTGGTGAATTAGTATAGTGAAATTTGAGTGGTGACCATGTTAGTCTTATTTGGATTGAAAAGGATAGTGGAGGGATAGAAGGGAAGGATTTAATTTATTATTTGTTTTGGAGCTCGTAGGAGGAGGCTTGGGATGAGTAAAAGGGAGGTGGAGGGGGATGAGTAAAAGGGAGGTGGAGGGGGATGAGTAAAAGGGAGGTGGAGGGGGATGAGTAAAAGGGAGGGTTTATAAAAGCTTGTTTGGGGGATTGGAATCGTAAAAAGAGGTATTAGATGATGCAAGGAGGGGTGGAGTAGAGAAGAGTCTTGAAAGGGTTATTTTGGGGATCGCAGTAGTGGTATGGGATGAATGAGTGTAGGTAATGGATATATTGATAGAGGTATAGGGTGAGAAATAGGCTACTGCTTTGGAAAGAGTAGTAGAAAAAGGTTTGAGATGAGTCAGAGTTGAGCTGGAGGATATATTGATAGCGGTATAGGGTGAAATTAGGGTAGTACATTGGATATGCGGAGTTAAAAGATAAGTAAAAGTAATAAATAATTAGTTCCAAAAGTAATAAAGATATAGATCCATTAGTACATTAAAGGTATATAGATGCATAAAGGAAGGTAGTATATGTAGATTAAAGATGCATTAAATAAAGTCTGGCTTTCAAGGGTTGATGCACTTAAAATGTGTTTTATTTATTTTTATATACATATGTTTTGTAGATCTATAGAGAAGCAATTGTGGATAGTTATGACAAAGATTTAGTTATTTATGCAGTGACATATATATGTTAAAACACAGAATAATTAAATACCTGGGTATACATGTCACTAGGGAACCGGCGGAATTCATTTAAAAAAATCTGACACCTCCTCTAGAGCGCCTAAAGCGTGACGTCAAGCACTGGGCGTCTCTGCCTCTAACATTACTGGGTAGAGTAGCCTTGTATAAAATGATGGCTCTACCGAGATTCCTCTACGCTCTCGATAACACGCCATTTACGATACCACCACAGTATTTTAGGCAAGCTGCAGCACAAGTTTCGGCCCTATTATGGGGCAACTTGCCGCCACGCATAACCCAAATTAAACTGAATAGGAGCTGGTATGACGGCGGAATTGCACTACCGAACCTGCACTTATATTACTGGGCGGCACAACTTAAAACCATCACCCAGTGGATTCGTGCACCCCAAGACGTTCCGGCATACCGTGCAGATAGAATACAATTAGGCACAAACATGCTGGCGGTACTATACAATAGAAGTCAGGCAGTGAGACTAATAGGACCCACGAGGCAGACGGTGGCATTGTGGTATGCAGCACAGGCAAAATTGGGGTGGAAGGGAATCATTACCAAACTCACCCCGCTTTGGGACACCAGGGCATTGGGGAAACTAAGAAACAGTAAAGGCTTCACACAATGGGATAATATTGGAATTTCCACGGTGGGTGACATGTGGGATAAGGGGACGGTGATTCCTTTTGCACAACTACAACAACAATTTGATTTAGGACTGACTGAAACGTACAGATATGCGCAAATTAGGCATGCTTTACTAACAGCGCTCCCGGTCGATACCGACGTCCCAGAGGCTTCGCCATTGGAGGAACGTCTGCTCACAGACTTCATGCAGCAGCGTGCTACATCCCTCACTTACCGTAAACTTCTTAATAATATGCCCGACCCTACACTTAAACTTCGAGACCGATGGATAGTGGAGGTGGGAGATATGGATGAATCGAAGTGGTTTGCTGCCCTGGCGTCCCCTAAGGAGGTGGGCATCTCGGCCAAGTTCCCCCTTGTACAACTAAAAATATTACATTGTGTGTATTACACCAGGACCACCTTACACAAGATACACCACGCGACACACCCGTTCTGCCTCAGAGGGTGCGGGGAGGAGGGCACACTTTACCATACCCTGTGGGATAGTCCTATCATAGTAGAATACTGGTGACCGGTCCTGCGCACCATTAGAAATCTCCGTTCTGCCTGAGCCACGAAAATGTCTCCTCAATGTCTGGGACCCCACTGACCTCACTCGATATGGCCAGGTCTGGTGTACCCTCGGGTGTATGGTAGCGAAGAGAGACATAGCGCAGAGATGGGCGCGGCAGACCCACTCACATTAGCATTATGGTGTAGGAACATTGATTTAATCATGGTAACCAAATGCACAGTATATGAAAGCAGGGGAAGTCCGCGTAAATGGAACAAAATCTGGGCTCCGTGGAACACTTTCAGAGGGGACTTATGTGAACCACTGCCAGAGGAAGATCTAGAAAACTCAGATGACGAGGACGATGAGGTTTAGAGAGGAGATGCACTTGGGTTACAGACTAGCCGGATGTAAATCAAAAGTGATAATTGTCAACTTGAGTCCAAATACACTGCCTAATTCTTTTATGTTTAACTGCATAAGCTCCAAAACAAAATTGATAACGCGATTCCTATTGATCTACTGTAACGTGATTGTACGCTTACTGTCATTGATGCAAATGTTGTATTTTGCAAACGTTTCAATAAAAACAAGTTTAAAAAAAAAACAGAAAATGTAACTATCAGTAATATATCCATTTGTTAGGCAGAAATAATGAATATCTATATATAATGTACATATCTATTGTACAAATAAATGCCTACATACAGAGAGATATGCTGTATGTTTATCTGTTGGAGTATGGTTCTTATGTGAGGAAGAGCCAATTCTTGAGTAGTTTTTTTGAAGATAAGGTGGTTATCCATGGATCTTATGCTGGGGTAAAGAATTCCACAGTTTAGCTGCTTGAAAAGAGAAGGATGTGCCACCCACCATGGGATTTTGAGGCGAGGAGCCACTCTAGAGTGGAGGTTCCTTTGTTGAATGGGTTTGGTGATTATATTCCTGATGAAGAGCGGTCCCGTTCCATGGATCGGTTTGTGAGTGATACAAAGCAGCTTGAACGTGGATCTTCTGGCAGCCGGTAACCAATGAAGGGCTTTCAAGACAGTGGGGTATGGGTCTCACAGTTTTATACGTAAGAGAAGTCTGGTAGCAGAGTTCTGAATCCGTTGTAGTCTTTTCATGGTCGTTAAAGGTGATCCTTGGTAGAGGCTATTGGCGTAATAGAGTTTGGACAAAACAAGGGAGATTGTAACCTGGACCTTGTGTGGCAATCCTAAAAGGGGGGGGGGGGGAGAATAGGTGTAGAGGTTTTATTTGGACTACTCCCCTGCACTCCGCGGGAGCCTTTAGGAAAACTTGCTTTTTAATCACATCACTACCTAGTCTAGCGCTAGCTTCCGCTTTTTAAAACCTTCTCCTACCGCCTGCCGCCTTCAGCGGACGCTCCCTCAGCCACGCCCACTTTTCTGGCCACGCCCACTTGGGCTGTTATTTAGGAGCTGACTACAAGCTCGCTCTCATTGGACTACTCCCCTGCACTCCGCGGGAGCCTCTAGGAAAACTTGCTTTTTTAACCATACCACTACCTAGTTTAGCGCTTGCTCGCGCTTTTTAAAACCATTTCCTTACCTCGAACTCAGGGACCTCTCCCTGACCCTGCCTTCCCGCGCAGCCGAGCTTGACGCTGCCGCGGCCTGACAACCACCCGCCTGCCGCCTTCAGCGGACGCTCCCCCGGCCACGCCCACTTCTTTGGCCACGCCCTTTAGCTGTCCCATAAATCATGTGCCTCTACCGTTCGCGCAGCGGACGGGCGCAGCGGGCGCGCCGTTTGCGCGCCGAAGGCGCGCCTAAGGCAAGCCCGTCTGCGCCCGTCCGCGACGGGCCGGGACCAGGGGCCTCAGACCCTGCCCTTCCTTTGGTGTACTCCTCTGCCCAATTATGCTCCTTTTCTGCTTCTGCTCCCCTTTACCCCTCTGTAGTCCAACACCTATCCTCGCACGGTATTTACGTTCCCCTTTGTTCTCGCCCCGTCTCTCCTACTCCTTCTTCCTCTATTTCTCCCACGCCTTCTGATACTGGCCCCATTTCCGGCTTTCCTGCCGCCTCTGCTATCCTTCTCAACACTCGTTCTGCTGTTAAAAATCAAACTGCCCTTTTCAACCTTTTGGACACTGATTCCCCTGATTTTCTTTTTCTCACAGAAACTTGGTTCTCCTCTGATTCACTCCCGGATCTCCTTGCTATTCTCCCTAGCACCCACTATGCCCTTCGTGCTGACCGCCCTGATGGTAAAACTGGAGGTGGTGCGGCGATGATAGTTCGCTCCTCGATGAAATTCCAGCTTCTTCCGCACCCTTTCATACCCAGTGTTGACTTTCTGGTGGCCCGCTCTCTTAACCTCCCGGTACCCCTTACGGTGGTACTTATGTACCGCCCCCCTCAAAGCATGCCATCATTTGTGTCTACCTTGCAGGACCTCTTGGCGGTAAATAATTCCTCGCTACTCCTGCTCGGCGACTTCAATTTCTGGTCGGGTGACCCGAGAGAGGACTCCTGCTCTAAAGACTTCTCTGCCACACTTCGGTGTCTCAATTTCTTACCTCACGTCTTGGTCCCTACCCACACCCATGGTCACATCCTGGACCAAATCTGGTCCCTACGCTGTAACCTCTCGGCCACCTCCATTCTCCCCTGTGTCTGGTCGGATCACTCCATGATCTCCTTCTCTATCCACTTGGGCCAAGCCGAGAAAGCCTCCCTGCCAAAAAAACATCTTGGCCCGGAGTTGGAACAAGACTGATCTTAACGATCTTTCTTCCCTATTGTCTTCATAGGCTCCTACCCTGACCGACCCGTCTGTGGAAAGTCAGGCGGATGCCATTAACATCTGGCTCTCTGCTGCTTGTGACCAGGTCGCCCCACTTAAAAAGATTAAATCAGCTCGTCTACACGACGCCCACAAGTGGTTCTCTAGCGACCTTAAATCCCTGAAATTAGAACTCAGACAGTCGGAGCGCCGTTGGCGCCGCAACTACTGTCCGACCCTCCGCCTCAAATATAAAGCCCTCCTCAACAACTATAAAAAAGCCATCTTAGTGGCCAAATCTAAATACTTTACTGAGCGAGTGGCCCTTTCGGCCAACAAATCTCGCGAGATCTTCTCACTGGTTCATAGTCTTGCCTCCTCTGACCGCGCATGTCTCTCCCCTGCCCCCTCTCAATCTCTCTGTCACTCTTTGAATGATTATTTCATCAACAAAATCATCACTATCAAGGCCAATATTCCTATTGTGCCTCAACCTGATCTGCCGGATCATTTTCACCCGTCCCCCTCTGCTTTGGATCATTTTGAACCAATTTCATCTGATCTCTTCCTTGACCTGCTTGTCAAGGTCAAGTCCGGCTCCCCTGCGGACTGGGCTCCTGCACGGATCCTCAGAACTCTCTACACTAGTTGCCCTATCCCTCCTCTCACTCTTCTCAACTCTTCCCTGGCTTCGGGCTGTGTTCCCTCTTCCTTTAAATCTGCTATTGTTTTTCCTATCTTGAAGAAAGCCGGTCTGGACCCCTCTCTCCCATCGAACTTCAGGCCGATCTCTCTTCTTCCCTATTTAGGGAAGATTCTCGAAAGCTACGTAACATCCTGCCTTTCCTCCTACATTGAAGCGAACAATCTCCTGGCCTCCCATCAGGCTGGCTTTCGTCCCGGCCACTCCACTGAGGGGGTGGTCCTCGCAGTCCTGGATGAACTTAAGGGGTAGGCCGACAGCAACCTCCCCCAGGCCTTGGTCCTTTTGGATCTGTCCGCTGCGTTTGATACGGTCGACCATGCCATCCTTCTCGACCGGGTCAGCGCAGCGGGCATCCAAGGCACTGCCTTCTCCTGGATCGCGTCCTTTCTTCAAGGCAGATCACAGGCAGTCCACCTTTCTGACTTTTCTGCCCCTTCACTTCCTGTCACTTGTGGGGTCCCTCAAGGTTCTTCCCTTTCTCCCCTTCTCTTCAACCTTCATATCCGCCCCCTTATCTCCTCCCTTCTCGAGCTGGGGGTCTCTGTGTATAACTACGCAGATGACCTCCAGCTCGTCTTTGATCTCTCTTCCCCAACTGACTCTCTTCCCAAGTTTTGCACCACTCTTGTCTTTATTTCCCAGTGGATGAGCTTCAATCATTTGAAGCTCAACCCTGACAAGACAGAGCTTGTCCTCACTGGTGGCCCGTCTAATCCCTGGTCCTCCGTTCACTGGCCTTTCTTTTGGCCCTCCCCCTTCCCCAGTCTCCTCTGTCCGGACTTTGGGCATCAAGATCAGTAATGATTTATCTATGCATGCCCAAATTAGTTCCGTTGTGTCCTCGTGTTTTCTTTCCCTCCACCTTATCCGCAAAATCTCCCGGTTTTTTTCTGTTGACGCTCTTAAAACCATCATCACGGCTCTCATTACATCCCGCCTGGATTATGGAAATGGCTTGTACGTAGGCATTCCTGCCTACGAAACTCACCGTCTCCAAGCCATCCAGAACCAGGCGGCCCGTCTTATCCCCCGTCTTCCCAAATCTTCCCACATTACCCCGGCCCTCAAAACCCTTCACTGGCTTCCTGTTCATTTTAGGTCCCAGTTCAAATTAGCCTGTCTGGCTGTCCGGGCGCACGCTCGCTCTGCCCCGCTTTTTATTAACTCTTTAATCTCTTCCCATGCCCCCAGCCGCTCCCTCCGCTCTTCTTCTCTTTCTCTCCTTCACGTCCCCCGCTTCCGTAAATCCCATACCGGGGGCACCCGTTTCTCTGTTAGGGCCCCCCAGATTTGGAACAATCTCCCTCTTTCCATTCGCTCTATCCCGATCTTCTCCCATTTTCGTAAAGCCCTCAAAACTTTTCTTTTCCTTCAGGCTTTCCCCGGCTAATCCCATTGGGCTCCTTTGCAGATACTGATGTGTCCCCTAGCGCCAGGAAGCCGCTTGGCCACAGTGCGCTTTAGAAATTTCTTTTCATTTCATTTCATTTCATTTTATAGTAACAAAGCTTGATCTTGCTAGTTTGTCCACTAGGGCATTCATCGATAGCTTGGAGTCCATGGTCATTCTGAGGTTTCTTACTTAAGTCGATATTTTGGGCGGTGTTCCCAGATTAGGCCACATGGCGACTGGGTCATAATGTTTCCAATTGCCACACATGAGTATTTCAGTTTTTGGAAGCATTCAATTCGAGATTACTCCATGTTACCCATTTATCCACAGCTCTGAGACAGATTAAATTTGTTGAGTTTACAATATCTTTGGGGCATTGCATTTGCGGGTTATCTGCATACTTTTAGCATGTGAGGTGAAACTGATTGATCAGTGCCGGTAAAGACTTCATGTAGATGCTGAAGAGCTGGGTGACCCCTGCTTTTGTGAAGTACGGTTTGGACAAGAAAGGTGGGGTATGGATGACAAAGGTAGAGTGTGATCCAGTCTAGAGCAGTCCACTCTATGCCAACTTCGTGGAGTCTCTGTATCAGAGCGTCATGGCCAACTGCGTCAGAGGCAGCCGAGAGGTCAAGAGAAGTAGCGCAGCAACCCCGTTGCAGTCAAATGTTGGCAAGGAGGACCAATTCTGTGACTCTTCCTGGACGGAATCCCGCTTGGAAGTCTGAAAGTATGGCATGCTCTTCAATGAATTGTGACATCTGGGCAAAAGCTTCTCTTTCCATCAGTTCGCCCAGGAAAGGTCCATTTGAAATCGGTCTGTAGTTGTCAGGGATCAGCTGGCCCAAGTTTGTTTTCTTCAGTAATGGGCGTATGTATGACTTTTTTAGTTCTTCTGGGAATATTCTGGTAGTTAAGGAGTTGTTTATGATTCTCCTTGCTGGAGTGGCAGCAGAGGTTGTTAGAAAATGGTCTTGAAGGTTTGCAGTGGACAGGGTTAAGAACGGCTGCCGGCAGGCCTGCTTGCTTTGACCAGGTCCATAAATTCATTGTGTGAAATGTGTTGGAAGGAATGGAGAGGCTGGGTCAGAGTATTCTTGGATTGTAGCTTTATAAAAGGGTTAGTGCAGATGCTTTGTCTCGGTTTTAAGTAAGAGTCCAACGTGTCTGCTTTGTCCGCGTAATGATTTGCCAGTTTGTCTGTGAACTCTTGAGTAACATGGAAAAGACCAAGTAAATCGAAGTATTAATGATAGCTGATAGCAATGCGGAAGATGGGGAGATATTCCTAAATAGCTAGGTCAAGTTAAACTTCATTCTGTATGTAAAAAAAAAAAAGAGAAACAAATAAAATAAGAGAAGAAACCTCCTTCCTCTTGAAGGTTCATATCCTCATCACCTTCCACTTTCTTATCTTTCTTTCCCCACTCATTTTCAGGTGTGTTGTGTTTTACTTTCCTTCCCGTTCCCTCTGCAGCACTTGAAGGGGGGATGCTAAACAGTAGTACCAGAAGCATGCAGGTATGACTGGCCAATGGAGGCTAGTTTTAATATTCTTACAGCCACCTTGGTCCAAAAGTACTGTGAATCAGTCCTAACCAGTCTGGTGAAGTAATGATAGCCACAGTGTATAGTTACGAATGTTTAAAAAGTAATATAGGATAGGGGCACTATGGCACAGTACAAGTTGTGTTTATGTTTAGTAGAGGTAATTTGAAAAGCGCAATCAGTCATAAGTTTTTATATTTATATTTGCAAACTATCGATTATGAAATTGACAAATGTTTTAAAGCATAAAACTAAATGGCATGTTCTTAAATTTAGGTCAAGTTCTGTGCAAATTCTGTGCATACACTGCACGGAGGTGTAGCGTCCAAAAGATTCTTCCAGCACCACCCTCCCCCCCAATGAAATGTTACCTAAAGGACGCCATTCCATTCTCCTTAATATTATTCTTTTGAGCAGGAGGTGCTTGAAGGGACAGAATCTTGTTTCCTGGAAGTGTTATCTGTTTCAGGATAGACCCTAGGAAAAGAAACCAGACAGATTTTTTTTTAGTTCAATGTGTTTGCAAAAACACATTGTTTAATGTGCAAATATAAATCTAGCTTCAGCTGCATTTACAAGCTTAGTTTATGTAACTGTCAAGCAGACCGTATACCTCCAGTTCGTAAAGCTGTGTGCAAATAGTGTCCACAGATATAGCAGAAGATTCCCAATTAAACATTCTAGTTAAGATTTCTTGAGACCATATATCATAATTCAAATGTAACAATAAACGTAAATGTCACCATGAAAGCGGTGTATTTTCTATTATACTAAATAAACAATATATGTGGCTGACTGGGAGTAGTATGAAGTTCACTGAACAATTAAAAAAAAAATCTTGCCATCCTTATCTCCCTAGCTGAACACATTACACCACAGCTTCTTCAGAAGGTCAATGTGGACTTCTTGAGGAGGACCAGGTTGCTCTTCAACCCTAACCCTCTCCCTAGAGGCAAGAACATTACACAGCTCCTCCATAATAGATGTGATTCACACCCAAGGACAATGACAAACACCCTATTAAAATATGACCACTCACTTTAACAACCACCACCATTAAAGCCATCACAAAGCCTACTTACTTGGCTTTGACAGATGAAGCGAAGGATGTTAACTATCGTCAAGTAGACTAAATCAGATCAGTTTACCCTGGGCTTCAAAACACTGCTGTGATCGCCAGTCTGAGTAGCCTTGCTTAAAGTCTGGCAATTGGCTCCTTTCTAACTCACCGTCAATGGTATAAAGGAGATGGTTTGAAGCAAAAAGAACAAAAAATGCTTCACTGCTTCCAAGAAGCAGTGTTATATTATATTATATCTATATATATATATATCTATATATATATATATATTCACTGAAAAAACCATAGGTTATAGACCATATATAGTTAGGAATTCGCATTTACAAAACCTTATTTTACTCACACAAAACCATTGAAATTCCATATATAGTTAGTTGCACTAACTATATATCGCACACCCGCAATCCACTGCTGATGATGTCACATATTACATCATTCATGACATGGTCAGTGACATCACTGATGACATCACTGATGACATCTCAAATGACATCACTGATGACATCACTGATGACAACATCCAGTGACTGTATGTTTCTGTAAAGTTAAAATATGTCTTACATATTGAAGAATGAGTGGGTGTATAAGTGTCTGGATGAAGGATTTAGTAGGTGCATGACTGACTGTATGAGTGAGTGATTAAATGTGTCTCACTGAGTGCATGGGTTAGTGACTAAACTGTCTTAATTTGTGCATCATTATGTCTGTTGTTCTGTAAACTGTTGCATGTGTTGATAAGTAGCTATATGAGTAACTATATGGGTTATTGATTGGTTGCCCAAGTATTTGTATGGGAGACTGAGTGTGTGTGTGGCTGGGATGTGTATGACTCTGTGCATAGATGTGTGAGCAGTTGATTCACTAGTTGTATGGTTTCAAAAGTGCATGTGGAAACAGCTGTATGGGCGGTTGACTGTGTGCATGCGTGTATTGGTGAGTGAATGGATATCTCAGTGCTACATGTCAAAGTAAGTACATATGTAAAACACAGTACATGTGAGAGTTGACATATATAAATAACTGTGCATAAGAGCCAGTGAATGTGTGAGTGGCTGTATGGATCATTGTGAACTTGTATCAGGGATTGTATAAGAGAGTAAATATGTGTTAGTATATGTTTGAATAAGTAAAGTTTGTATAACTGTATAGTTGAGGAAATGGAGGTGTGATTGATTCTTTGCATGACTGACTAGGTGTGTGAGTAACTCCATGGATGAGTGACAGTCTGTGAGTGTCTGTTTACACTGATTGTATCTAAGGTTATATTAGAGTCTGAAGAGGTTCATCGTATTATCACATGAATGAAATCATCAGTGATGTGATCAGTAATGTCAAATGAGATGTCATCAGTGATGTCATCAGTGATGTCATTTGAGATGTCATCAGTGATGTCATTTGAGATGTCATCAGTGATGTCAGTGATGTCACTGACCATGTCATGAATGATGTAATATGTGACATCATCAGCAGTGGATTGCGGGTGTGCGATATATAGTTAGTGCAACTAACTATATATGGAATTTCAATGGTTTTGTGTGAGTAAAATAAGGTTTTGTAAATGCGAATTCCTAACTATATATGGTCTATAACCTATGGTTTTTTCAGTGAATTTTCAAGGTTTTGTAAATGCTAATTCCTAACTATATATGGTCTATAACCTATGGTTTTTTCAGTGAATTTTCAAGGTTTTGTAAATGCTAATTCCTAACTATATATGGTCTATAGCCTATGGTTTTTTCAGTGAATATATATATATACATACATATATAAACATATATCATCTGTATATCTATATAAATACAAACATAAATGCATGCATACATATACTTATATGCATACAGATGCATGTTATTTACATGAAAGTTGAAAAAACACTAATAAAAGCAAAGCTAAAAAGCCACCTCATTACAAACAGAATGGCTTTAACTTAAACGAGGGCGAGATCTATTGCATTTTCAATGCTTGTTTACTTTGGTTCCATCAAGAAGGCATTCAGATGTGTCACACATTTGCCATAAATTCTGAATGTTAGCACTCTAGTTGCACATTAGATCACTGTAGTAAAGCTACTGCTCACCAGGGACGTCTGCTGCTGGTATTCAAAGTGCATGTTTCAGTCTGCATGTCAGAATTTTTTTAATGAAATAGAAGAGGATTTGAGAAGTCACTCAAAATGATCCCTAATTTTTCTTTCTGAAGCACTAATCATACTTTCTATGGCAAAATTAACCCCCTCATGTTGTTCCTTTTTAAATTGAGTGTTTTCAGACTTACCACTTCATTCCAATCAAGATGGCTTCTGGTGTGCCATACTTTTGTCATAAGTAAGACTGTTAGCGCTCTAGTTGTTCTTTAGAACACTCTGGGACATTCTGTCATTGGGCTATACTTGGGGTACATCTGGGTGATATTTGGGCTACATTTAGGCTCTTTTGTCTCTGGTGGCCATCTTGGGAGACTGTATGTCAGAATTTTTTAATGAAATTGAAGAGGGTTTGAGAAGTCACTCAAAATGTGCCATAATTTTTCTTTCTGCAGCACTAATCATAATTCATATGGCAAAATATACCCCCTCATGTTGTTCCTTTTTAAATTAAATGTTTTAAGAGTTACCACTTTATTCCAATCAAGATGGCTTCAGGTGTGCCATACCTTTGTAATAAGTAGGACTGTTAGCGCTCTAGTTGTTCTTTAGAACACTCTGGGACATTTTGTCATTGGGCTATACTTGGGCCACATCTGGGTGATATTTGGGCTACATTTGGGCTCTTTTGTCTCTGGTGGCCATTTTGGGAGACTGCATGTCAGAATGTTTTAATGAAATAGAAAAGGATTTGAGAAGTCACTCAAAATGTGCCCTAATTTTTCATTCTGCAGCACTAATCATACTTTCTATGGCAAAATATACCCCCTCATGTTGTTTCTTTTTAAATTAAATGTTTTAAGAGTTACCACTTTATTCCAATCAAGATGGCTTCAGGTGTGCCATACCTTTGTAATAAGTAGGACTGTTAGCGCTCTAGTTGTTCTTTAGAACACTCTAGGAGGCTGCAGTAGAACACAAAGGAATCAACTGACAGTCTCTGTCCTTGTTGGATGTACATGTTTTACTGAGAATGTCAGACTTCATTTTCACATGACTGAGAAAGATAATGTGAATTTACAGAAAATATGCTTTCAGTTTAGCTTATAGATCCCCTTCCAAACCACTGTGGGAAAATCATGAGATATTAGTTTTCTTTCAAACAATATTCATGATATCACAGCAGAAGGTTTTTTCACATGGTAAAATCACCTTAGAACCCACCACAAATCCTAAAACGAGTATGGTACCATCAACAAATGATTTATAATGTAACTAAAGTCCTAAAACCCTCTATTAACTACAATGCTTTTTAATGAGGTGCTATCATGTATATTGGTCCCAAGATGGCTGCCAACACTTCTTGGATGAAGTGCTGACAGCCAATCAGATCAGATGTGTGGTTAGGCTCCGCCCAGATATATATCTTTTTTTGAACCTAAATTACTCAAAATCCACTGGAGCACATATATTGAGACCTAGCAAAGGCAAATCGGGCTAACAGTCCCTACAATTTTGCCAAGTTTCGTGCAAATCCATTCAGCCGTTGAAGCTAAAAGTGAGGCCAACCGCCCTATGGAAATTAACATGGGAAAAACGCGTTTTGGGACCCCCCTTTTTTCTCGGCCCCCCCTTGATGAAACCCCCCCAAATTGTCAGGGGCTGCTCAGAAACAAAATGTTCAATTTTCCTGAAAATTTCAGCCAATTCCGTCCACAAACGCCAAAGTTATTAGACATAGAATTTTCAAAAATCCCATAGAGAAAAAATCCTAACTATATATACCTACTGGCGACCGCCAGTAGGTAATATATATATATATATATATATATACAAACACACACACATATATATACATATATACCCTGCACATTAGGCTAAATTCATGTACAAATCTAAATTTATAAAATTACAAAGTCAACATAAGCCTGTAATGCGAAATGCCTGTCATTTTTCTGCTATCAAGTATAACATTTTTCAACATTCACACTATCTAATCTGATGATAATCTTCCATCCCTTGAAACTGCTCAAGTATCCCAACTTTTATAAAAATGTTACAAATACTCAGACTTTCCAAAAATGTATGGTCAGACTTTGCAATCTTCAAATTCAAAATGCTTGTGATGCAAATATATCTGCCCAAGAGATTGGTTTTCCTTATCTAGTCTTGTTGATGCTAATCTGGTAAAAGCCTGCATTTCAAAGTGGTTGCAGAAGCCCTGTGAATTCTTTATTAGACTTCGGAGTGCAAGCCTTATAAAAGGCTGCTTTTCTACGAGATGGATACTTTCCATTGAAATATGAAACTTGGATAGGACATGGAGCTCACAGTAGAGTTGAGGCCAGAAACAACACAAGTCTAACAGCCTTCAACCTTGATGACCTCTCTTAAATAGTTAACTGAAAACAAAGTAATGTATTTCAATAGTTGGCTCATAGCATAGACTGTTTGAGAGCCAGTTCAGATTCCTCTAATGTAAAGGCCCTCACCTGCTGTCATTTCAAACTCAAAAAGAAGGAATCAAAGCAATCCTTTCAACACATATGACCAATGAAGTCAGTATGTGTTGCCCTCTCAAAGAGGTCTTTCATTAATCTTGGGGGAAAACAAATTAAAGTGGTATACAATTGGGGGCGTGGCCAAGCAGCATGGCTGACAGGACGTGAGCTCCTGCAGCTCCCGGCCGGCCTTGCCCGTAAATCCTCCTTTAATTAAGATCCTGTGACCATTGGACCGGGAAAGTTGTTTGCCGCACGCCCGTGGACCTGAGACACACTCCGGTGTCACAATAGGGGCAGCTGGCTGTGGCAGCGGACGGGAGGCGTCCGAGCAGCTGGCGCCCGGTGCCCTGAATACCAGAGGCCGGGGCTGCGGCCTTGCTTAAGTACTGGCTGCCGGAGGGTCCTGGAAGTCGCCGCAGCTCCCTGGGCCCCGGTGAACTGAGGGATGCGCGTTCCCGAGCCTGGGAGTCTGCGGCGTGAGTAGCGATCTCCCCCGAGACCTGGGGATTGCTGGGGCCTGTGGCGCAGGGGAGCTGCGGCGAAGGAGAAGCCTGGTGCGGCCACCGGGGTGGCACCGAGTCCGCCTGCAGAGTGTTGGCGGGTGCGGAGGCCCCGATCGTCATCGGGGGTCTCCTGCTGCACCAGACGACTGCAGCCTTCCTGACGAGGTGACAGACTGCCCCCCCCCCCGGACGCGGGGGGTTTGTGGTGAGGCCGCGGGGCCGCGCGACTGGCTGCTGGATTATCGGAGTCGCTAGGGGGGCGCGGCAGTCGGGAGCCCGGAGCAGCGCACCGGTGAGGCCGGGCAGCTTCCATAGATTTGGCCCTAAGTGCCTTGGGCACTGGACTGTGGTGCTGCGACGGGGGGTTACCTGAAGCCCCTGGTGCATGAAGCAGAGAGATAGTGCCATCCTGCAGGTGAGCTGAGTGGCCCGGCTGCTGGGGGGCGAGCGAGAGGCACCTGGGGGCGCTGATCGGACCTGTGGCGCTCCTGACTGGCTGGGTTTGTCATGGGGACCCCCGCCCTGGAGAAGATTCTTGGACCTGGGCGTACTATCTGTAGGTGGCCCCCGCCCTTGAGGAGTGGAGTCTGTGAGGGGGGCCGGATGCCTGGTGCCGGGCGCGGCCTGCTCTTGGCGATGTGATTTGGCCCCCAGATCCTGCGGGGGATTTGGACCGCCCGGGTGTCTGGAGGTGGGGAGCTGGCGGTCCCCAGTGTGGACTCTGCCCAGTGACATTCCTTTGGCCACATCGTTGCTATGATGTTGCCGTGCCCGGACGGGAGTTCGATTGCTTCTTCACTTGGCCCAGTCGAGACACTGAGAGCTGGTCCTGGGGACCGGGGCGTAGGGACGGAGTCCTTACTGCGAGACAGACGCCGGCCAGTTGGAGTGGGGGTGAGTGCGGCCTAGCGCTTTGTGAGATCCTGTGAACCCCCCTTCGGGGCTCCTGGGGCCCCCGGCTGCCTTGTGATTGCTTGGAGGGCGCGTCGTTGGGAGGGTGCCTGAGGGGGCACCGCACGGACATACATGATGCGGAAGGACAGGACGGCCCGCGCCTCGCAGCCCAATACCATTACCCAATACACCACCCCGCGTCTCCCGTCGCAGTGCATTACCCGTCAAGCTGGGCAGGAGGACGGGGGCGCGCATCCGGGGGACCCGCCAAGCCCACCAGGGCGGAGCTGCTGCAGGCCATACAGGGATCCCACACAGCCACGGAAAGACAGATTGAGACAGTGTCGATTGATGTAAATTTACTGAGGGCGGACCTTCGCAAGGTCACCGATAAAGTTACTGAAGCAGAGGGGAACATAGCTCAGTTGCAGGAAGAGGTGGCTTTGCTTAAGCAGACGGTGACGCAGCTCTCTGCCACAACGGGGGAGCTGGAGCGCAGGGCGGAGGATGCCGAAGGACGGGTGCGCCGGAGCAACATCAGAGTCCTCGGCATTCCGGAACGTGCGGAGATGGGAAACGCGGAGCGCTTCTTGGAGCACTGGATCCGGATTAAGCTCTGCCCGACTGGTCTATCAGATGTCTTTGTGATAGAGGGTGCCCATCGTGCGTTGGTACCGCCGCCGAGGCCAGGGGCCCCGCCGCGAGCCCTCATCGCAAAGATGTTGAACTATCGCGACAGAGACTGCATTCTTAGAGCGGCAAGAGAAACGGCGGACCTCGCATATGAGAATTCTAAAGTATCTGTTTTCCGGACTATACCCGTCAGGTACAGGAACAACGCAAATCTTTCATGGTGGTTAAGCAGAAGCTGCGTGATATGGGCCTCCAGTACATGTTATTGTATCCCACCAAGCTTAAGGTACTCTCCCAAGGCAAGGCTCACTTTTTCGAGAGGCCAGAAGAGGTATGGGAGTGACTTGAAATCAGGGGAGACGCACTCCCACCGGAATAAAGGGCTCGATCCAGAAATACGTGGGGGGCGCGCCCTGCGAGGAAAAGACGGTCAAGACGTCGGCGATCTACTGGCGCCTCTGATAGTGCAGTGCGCAGAAGGGTTACAGTGGGGGACGATGGAGCCCTCCGACTGGAATCGGCGGCTGCCGAGGACCTTCTGGCGGAGAGTTCAGATAACCTGCTGGAGGATGTTCTGGTGCCGGACACCTTGCTCCCACAACTGGAGGTTCTCCCACCCACAGTTGACAATACCGGAGACACTGGGGGAAGCAGCCACTGAGGTGGAGATCCAGACCTGAATCTGGATCTTGATCCTTGATAGCTGGATGTACCGTTCATTTGTATTTTTTCTTTTTAGGTCTCGCGACCTATCAATGCGCATGCGCATTGAGCGGAGCGAGAATTCAAGTGCTCAAAATAATCGTGAAACCAAGGGTTTTGTTCGTGCGGTTTTCTTTGAGTTCACGTGACCAAACAAGCACGCGCATCAACCTCCCTCCCTCCCTCCCTCCTAATTGAATTTTTTTCACGGCCGCCACCACATCAAAGGGCTTCTCCCTTTGATGTGGTGGCGGCTTCTCCTCCCCTAATTATTCATGGCTGGTTTCTCTTTCAGCGCCTCCACTCTTTCCCAGGCTAGTAAAATGACCGGATTCCCCACCCTGTGCAGTTCAACCTGCATTGCGTGAACGTCAGTCTATGATTCAGTCTTTGCTGTGTTAACCATCATTTGTGCAGTACACATTTATTTTCCTGTGTGTTACCCTTTGTTCACGATCTCCGTCCAAAAATGTTATAATAATCAGCTGTCACAGTTTCCGTCCTTACAGGATGTCAATTCAAGCGAAAGAGGTTAGACTACTTAGCACAAATAATGTAATCTGTGCTCAGAGACCCGCAGTCTGCAAATATTTGCAGTCACGCTCACATGCTGGCTCCTCTGCCACCTGAGGCTCGAAGCACCGAGTGGAATGCATTTTATGGAAAATATTCAGACTGTTTTCTCAGAATTCTTGGATGGTGGTTATTTTAAGCCAAGGTTTTCAGTTTGAGGTTAAATCACATTTCTTGAAAACACTTCGAGACAGATGTGAGAATCCTCACATTCCAGTTTGCGTGATGAGTCAAACATTCCACGAGGTTCAATAACCAGTACCTTCTTTTAAGAGATGGAGAAAGTTTACAATTTCTTGTTTTCCTCGTTGTTCAGCTCTCCCGTTTGCTCGTCAGCTGCCCAGCTTCATCCTTCTGAGCTCTCGTTTACACGTCGCACTTCTTCAGCCCAAAGATATGGCACGCATTAGTCACAATGGATCCGCAATGCAGACCAGGACTCTTGCAAAACTTGAAGCAACCACAAATTATATTCCCTCTCTCCCTTGAAATCTGCCTTCCACCCCGAAATGTTTTTTTATTCATCTGCCGCTGGACGTTTTAATTGTGCTCAAATTCTTATGTTACCCAGGCATATGAATAAAGCCGAACACCACAGAAGTGCTAGCAGCTGCGAATTCTCGGAATGTCTGTCAGGGCCACAGACTGGAGAGATGTGCCCGGCCACATTTGTGCTGGATAAAAATTGCGTCATATCGCATGCCACAACACCTCATTCTTTAGGTGTGAGAAACCGAGTCACAGAGCTCTTAGTGTCAGGCCTGTCGGTGATTGCAAATACACTCAACCACACACTCAACCACACACTCAACCACACACTCAACCACACACTCAACCACACACTCAACCACACACGCACAAAACCACAACCACTCATACAACTACACACACAACCACAAAACCACAAACACGCACAGGCCTCACTCACATCGCACACAGGCCTCACTCACATCGCACACAGGCCTCACTCGCAATGCACACAGCCGTCACTCGCACTGCACACAGCCGTCACTCGCAGTGCACACAGCCGTCACTCGCAGTGCACACAGCCGTCACTCGCAGTGCACACAGCCGTCACTCGCAGTGCACACAGCCGTCACTCGCACTGCACACAGCCGTCACTCGCACTGCACACAGCCGTCACTCGCACTGCACACAGCCGTCACTCGCACTGCACACAGCCGTCACTCGCACTGCACACAGCCGTCACTCGCAGTGCACACAGCCGTCACTCGCAGTGCACACAGCCGTCACTCGCAGTGCACACAGCCGTCACTCGCAGTGCACACAGCCGTCACTCGCAGTGCACACAGCCGTCACTCGCAGTGCACACAGGCCTCACTCGCAGTGCACACAGGCCTCACTCGCAGTGCACACAGGCCTCACTCGCAGTGCACACAGGCCTCACTCACACTGCACACAGGCCTCACTCACACTGCACACAGGCCTCACTCACACTGCACACAGGCCTCACTCACACTGCACACAGGCCTCACTCACACTGCACACAGGCCTCACTCACACTGCACACAGGCCTCACTCACACTGCACACAGGCCTCACTCACACTGCACACAGGCCTCACTCACACTGCACACAGGCCTCACTCACACTGCACACAGGCCTCACTCACACTGCACACAGGCCTCACTCACACTGCACACAGGCCTCACTCACACTGCACACAGGCCTCACTCACACTGCACACAGGCCTCACTCACATTGCACACAGGCCTCACTCACACTGCACACAGGCCTCATCACGCAAACACAGCATCACTCAGCACCACCACAGCATCACTGGTTCAAATATGTTCTCTCAATGTTTCAAGCTTTATTACAAATGTCACAAAAAAAGGTTATTATTTCACTTCTGCTCTTGGATTTTCGTCACTGAACATAATCTTCACAAAAGTTATTTACAAAACTTATTTACAAAAGTTTAAGCTATTGCCATTAAAAATTACAATCACTTTTATTTAAGTATTAATTATTTAAAAAAATTAAAAGCCATTGTTGATTGTAATATCAATACATCTAAGTCACGTCAATACAAAACATGTGACATTACAAATACTAAAAGTGTCACATATGCTAAAGTTAAAAGTATTGGCATTGTAAATCACAAAACAAATATAAAATGTCATTTACAAAACCAATAGCTCCACCTTTCCTACTGCGAGACCTATTGGCAACGCCAGTGCTCGTTTTGTTTGCAGGATATTGCGTGCTGTGTTTGGTATGGAATGATTGTGTGCGGGAGGGGGGGCCGGGGGGGGTAATGCGGGGCGTAAGTCCTAAATTTCTGGAAGAATGAATGGCACAGAGTATGTTCAGTGGGCTCGCTGTGCTGGGGGCTGCTTGGGGGGGGGGGGGGGTTCTTTTTAAGTGTTTCTGGGGTGGTTGCTATGTTTGCAGATATGGGGTCGCTGTGTACGTCCTGGCACCAGCGGGGGAAGGGCATTTCAGTATGTTTAGTTGTTGCAGGAATATTGCTCGTGGGAGGGAGGAGGGGGGGCTGTTGGGGGGGATTGAAGGGGGGTTTGTTTCAGGCATCCGTTGTATTACAGTGCGGGCACGGACGGGGAGATGGCAAGATGTCGAGATGGGGTCCTGCTGGGGCCTGGTGACTGGTCATGGGATACAAGTTTTTAACATGGAATGTGAGGGGGCTGGGCATGTGCGCTAAACGGCATAGAGTCCTTTCATTCCTCCGTAGACACGGGGTCTCTATTGCTTGCCTTCAGGTGACCCACGACGATGGGGCCCGAAAATTGGGGAGAAAGTGGAGGGGCCAATTGTTTCACTCTTCCTTCTCCACCTATGCTAGGTGGGTACTTATTTGGATGGCACCCGGGGTCCCCTTTGCTATTCAGTACATGGAGGCAGATATACAGGGTAGATATTTGCTCCTGAGGGCGAAACCTGATGGTAGGGACCTCACGGTCTTGAATTTGTATGCTCCTAGCGTTGATGACCCTGGATTCTTCTTGACCCTTCAGGAGGTGCTTGTCCCGGATCTGGAGGCCCCTCTGTTTTGGGTGGGGGACTTTAATTGCGTCCTGGATCCCGTAATGGATCGTTGTCCGCCTCACGCGGGCATGAAGCAGCTCAGCGAGGTAATGGGGAATCTGGGGGTGGTTGATATTTGGCGCCAGCGACACCCTACACTGAAACTAAACACCTGTTTCTCCCCCACTCACAACACGCATAGTAGGCTAGACAGGATATTGGTCGCCAATATTGATGCTTCCATCTCACTGGCGATCGCGCATCAGGCTCGATTTCTTTCTGACCACTCCCCAGTGGCGTGCACGGTAACGTGGGAGGGGTGGCCCTCCCGCCGTCGAACCTGGCGGATGCCAGGGGATCTATTACAGGATCCGATAGCGAGGGATCATTTCCAAAATGCACTCGACGGCTACCTAGAGTTGAACTGGCAGGAGGAGTCCCTTACCTATTCCACCAAGTGGGATGCTCTGAAGGCGGTCATAAGGGGTGAGTGCATGGGTCTCACGTATGGGGTTCGGAAGCAGCTTCTCCGAGACTTAAAGGAAGCTGAGGCTACCTTGCTACATCAGCAAACGTTACCGGACCCAGATGAGGCGCAGCAGGAGATGTAAAGGGCGGCCCGAGCATGTGTGCATGACATCCTAGATCAGATCGATAAATACACATTGGGTCAATTCAGACAGCGGCTTCATAGGGAGGGTGATAGAGCGGGTCAGATGCAGGCCTGGGTTTTGCGGCGGGAGTTCGCCCCGGAGAGGATTGTAGCGCTGCGGGACACTGCGGGCGCATGGTGCACTCTGAGGAGGCCATACTCCGGGTACTCCAGTCGCACCTGCGGACGGTATATGCGGCCGACCCCGCAGTTTCCGAAAACTCGTTCCTGCTGTATTTACAGGATCTAAACATGCAGACCCTGGCGAGAGACGCTGTGGAAGACTTGGACGCAGCGTTGACTATGGGGGAGGTGCGGGTTGCAATGGCCGGCCTCCCGAGAGCCAAGTCACCGGGGGGAGATGGTTTCCCCCCGGAATTCTATCAGACATACGCTGATACTGTTGCCCCAAGGCTGTTGCAGGTGTATGTTGAGGCTTTTGAGAGTGGGGTCCTGCCGCAGAGTATGAACCAGGCTGACATCTGCATGATCTTGAAGCCGGGTGGGGACAGTTGTGACCCGGTGGCGTATAGACCCATTACTATGATTAACACCGATGTCAAGAATTTAACTAAACTTTTGGCGGCCCGGTTGGCGCCGCACATGGTAAACTTGATACACTCGGATCAATGTGGGTTTATCCCGGGACGCAATGCCGCCATGAATTTGCGGCGGTTGAACCATATCCTCCATGAGGTTTGCGATCGGGAGGAACAATTGGTTGTAGCGTCTATCGATATCGCCAAAGCGTTTGATACGGTAGACTGGGGGTACCTCTTGGAGGTCCTCCGGCGGGTCGGCATGGGGCCCAATTTTTGTCGCTGGATCAGCCTGTTGTATACGGCCCCTAGTGCTAGAGTGAGATTGGGCATGGGGCGTTCTGAGGAATGGCGGCTGGGCCGGGGGACGCGGCATGGGTGTCCCCTCTCACCACACCTTTTTGCGCTGGCAATTGAGCCCTTGGCGGTCCGGGTGCAATCTGAGATGGTGCAATGGGGTATCCCAGTGGGGGACACCTGTAACATGGTCTCGCTGTACGCGGATGATGCTCTCTTATTTGAGGGCACCTGGTAAATCGTTGCCCATTTTGTTGCACCACCTCGACCGCTTCGGGGAGGCCTCGGGATTGCGGATCAATCGCAGTAAGTCCTTGATCTTTCCTCTAGCAGGCTTCGAAGAGGGACCAGTGCTATGCCTACCAGACCTTGGACTGCGCTGGGAACAGGAGGCTTTTCGGTATCTAGGAATTCAGGTGGCCCCGTCTGACTCGCAGGTACTGGCTCGGAACGTTGGTCAGATACTTACGTCCCTGCAGAACTCGGTAACCTTTTGGAATACCTTGCCGCTCTCACTCATGGGCCGGCTCTCTGTCGCAAAAATGGTGATGCTTCCCAGGATGCTATATGTCCTTCAGAATTCGCTCTGCCCCATTCCCCCGCGAATATTTCGCAAGCTCAATACACTGCTAACGTCACTGCTTTGGGCGGGACGAGGTAGCCGGGTTGCCCTACACACCTTGGTTCGGAGCTGGGAGGAAGGTGGCCTGGAAGCCTCGAGATTTGATTTATATTATTACGCGGCGCAATTGCTGCCGGCAGCACGGTGGTTCACGGAAGCGGACGGGTGGGAGATGCAACTCTTGGCTGAGGCTGCGACCGAACGGACACTCCTGGTGGCACTGATGAAGGGAAGGGGAGCGGCCGTGACCCTCCCATATGTGGTGCGCCATACGGCTGCAATTTGGCAGAGGTGTGTGGAACGGGTACTGAGACGTGCCCCTTTTCACAGGGAGTTGCCGGTTTGGATCCTGGCACCCATTGTGGCCATGGAGGAGCACATGTCCTTTAGGGACTGGAGAACCGGAGGCTGCACAACTATGGCTGACCTCTACCCAGGCGATTCGTTTGTCACCTGTGAAGAGGCTGCGGAGGCTTTTGTGCTGGGGGGGGCAATATTTGCATTATCGAGGCATCCAGGAGGTGGTGAGGGAGTCATGGCCCCAATTTCCGGAGACACCCCACACATCGCATACACTGATCATCATTCTATCCTGTGGTAGGGGTCGCAGATTGATTTCCTTGATTTACTCCGCACTGCGTCTGGACTCGGATCCCCCGGTCCAGCCGGCTTGGGGCGCTTGTGAAACAGATCTGGGGATGGCCTTGGAGGCAGGGCAGAGCAAGCGTATAGGAAGTCTCACACGAAAAGTGTTGTGTAATGCACGGTTTAAGCTCACGCACTTAAATTTTATGCACCGCACCTATATGACCCCGGTTTCCTTGCAGCGCTTTTCACCTGATAGGGAGGACACCTGTCCCAGATGTGGGGCGGAAAGGGCGGGGTTCTTGCACTTGGCCTGTGAGTGCGCCCTGGTGCGCAGTTTCTGGGCGGAGGTGGTGGGACGTATTGCCGCCGCTACTGGCCTTCGAATAGACTTGACACCGCTCCAATGTCTGTTGCCCCTGGTTCCCAGGCCTAGGAAAAAGAGCCTCCCCTACAAACTGTTGCAGCTTATGCTAGTCCTGGCGCGGCGAAGGGTGGCCATTACATGGATGGAGAGGAGGGCCCCGGAAATTGCCACATGGCTAAGGGATGTGCGGGAGTGGTCATTGGCAGAGGAGACTCATATGCAATGTGCGCGCAGGGACGAGAGACTGCAGGAAGACTTACTGGCATGGAGAGTCATGTTTGCTGCCGGTCTGACCTTGAGTGATTCAGAGGGGACTAGTGCTGAACTGTTCACGTCTGAGGGGTCGGGGAAGGAGGAGGGTAATGGGGACTGTTAGATATGTTAGATTTGTATTGCCAGTTGAGGCCGACTGCTACCTCATGTCCACTGTCACGATTTCCTGATTGTGATGTCTGGCTTTTTATTGTGTTCCTATGATTGCTTATTGCCCAGGTGATGCCTGTGTCCCTGCGGTGCCTTAATGAGGTTGTCGCTCTGTTTACAACAGTTTTTGTACGATGCCGCATTTGGGGGGGAATGTTTATGTTTTCTGCATACCAAAAATAAAGTTAAAAAAAGTGGTATACACTTGAAAACACAAACACCTAAACACACTTTGAATATAAAGAATTCAGGTTTAAAAAAAAAAAAAACAGTTGAAAAGTCAAGAAACGTACGTCTTTAATCTTTCAGCCGGCATTAAGTATCTGCCCTGCATACAGGAGATTTCCTGTGAAAGCATTAAGATGAAAATAAACGTAAAGAGGGAGGGGGCGAAGGCCATAGCTTTTATGTTTTTTAACATGCTACACCAAACAATAGGTACCTTAAAGAGGAAATGCCTAAAATGTGTTTGTGCTCCAACATAATTATACAGATACATGGAGATATTAAAAGAATGAAAGTCTATGCACAATCCCACGACGAAGGTCATGGTTTTTATCTGCTATATAAGAGACACGGAAAAATTGATTCAATCCAATCTTTGAATTTAACAGGACATAAGCATAGTATTGTACCGTTGGATTTACTGCCATACCCTTATACCTCACCACAGCACACTATACCACTCATTACAGACCCTCTTGAACGTTCTTGGCCCAAGCTGATGACCGTGGCATAGAACATGGTTGCAAAACTTTTTGGGCAGTCAAAGGAGGATCAAAAAGTCAGTTAGTGTAGTCCATCTTTGACACGTCTTTGTGTTCTGTCCCAGTAATAACAATGGCAAATAACATGGACCCCCTGATTGTGGATCAATTTCCTGGGTCAGGGCAAGCAATATAATGACAAGTAACAACCCCAAGCAAACCAAAATTCCAAATTGCAATGAAAACCAGCAAATTAAACATGACACTTTACTAAAAAAACGATTTTTATTAAAAAAAAAAATCTGAGTATTTAATAATTTTCTTAATACAAATTACACAAAAAATGCATATATTTTCTAAAAAACCATATACATAATAATTAAAACAGACATGAACATAAAATTAAAAAATGATGGTACGGGTGAAGTAGTGACGGTTTCCTAAACGCGTTTCGACACCAAGTGTCTTCGTCAGGAAAGTACCATCATAATTAATCAAAAATTAAAATTAGAATAGACAGTTTTTAATACAGATTTTTACAGACTTTTCTACCCAAGTACATTAATTGCCGGTACACATATAGTCATAGTTCTAATTTTTTTTAAAAAATAACAGTTTTTGAATTTACATTAGGGAGTACCCTGGAGTGGGCTTCGAGGAAACAGAATCCAAGACAGAGCGTGTAAGTAAAGAGATAGCGCATATAGGCCAAGAACTAGATAACCAAGATGAAGGTGACTAAGACTGAATCGTGCCAATTATTAGATGATAACATTTTGTATGAGCTAATAGTAAAAATACCCGCTTGTCTATAGGGCGGTACTGTAATGTTGTTATATCTATATATGCCTATTCTAATTTTAATTTTAGAATAATTATATGATGGTACTTTCCTGACGAAGACACCCTTACCATAATTTTAAAATTTTATGTTCATGTCTGTTTTAATTATGTATATGGTTTTTTAGAGAATATATGCATTTTTTGTGTAATTTGTATAAAGAAAACTATTAAATACTCTGATTTTTTATAAAAATCGTTTTTTAGTAAAGTGTCATTTTTAATTTGCTGGTTTTCATTGCACTTTGGAATTTTGATTTGCCTGGGGTTGTTATTTTTCATTATACTGCCCCAGTAATCACACAGAAACATGCCATAGAACTATTCTCTATTTAACAAGGCAGAGGGATAGACGGTGGAGGCCTCCTATCCATTCTCGTTATGCAACTCCCTCTGTATATGCATTACATCGACATCATGAGCCATGTGAGAGGGAAGCGTCTTTTATCTCCTCCACCCACAGCCTCTGCCTCTTTCTGGTGAGGATTTGTAGATTGCAAAGGGAGATGAGACAGGGAAGAAGAAATCTCAAATGTACTAGATTACGGCCCTGAAATTATCATAGTAGCCAGCCAACACCGGTGTGTATAGCCCTCTGCTGCTCCATGGTCTTCAACAGTGCTGGCAAAATTCCTGTACAAGTACAACACAATTTAATTACGTAGAAACCAATCAAAAATATTTTACAACCGATTTTGAACCAGTAAGAAATATTCCCTTTCTATTCTTCATTGGACTGATCATGTTCATACCTGCTGGAAAGGGTCGTGGCTGGACAAGAGTGTTAACAGGTACTTTGCTTTCTGCAGGCTTCTGAACAATCTGTGCTGTAGTCTGAGGTATGGCAGTCACATGTTTTAAAATTCCTCCGGAAGGCTGTTGGACTATCTGCACACAACAAATACAACATCAGAATTTAAAGCATTAACTTAAAACATGCGTTGGCAATCATATGGTATATTAAGTGATTTAGTGCCACAAACTGGCTTAATCAACCACAACTAGTAATGGCAGACCACAATCTAAAAAAAAAGTTCATAATACTCATGCATTTTTTTGATACATTAGCTCTTCGATTACCTTCAGATAATGCTTGCAGGCTGCCTTTATCTTCCAGCTGTACATAACCAGCAGGTGACTCCCTTGCAAATACAAGTTGTTTTGTGATAGAGTAACCTGCGTTTGTCTCTGGCTCAGCGACCATCTAGGGAAAACTACCAACCCCACACATTTCTGAATACTAGACACCCGGAAAAGTCCAGGAAGGTGTGTCATACATGGATTCACCAACGTTTTCTTACCCAGAATCTCCTGAAAACCTAAAAAAGTCAAATTTCTCACATTTGTGTGGAAAAATTGTGAGATCACTGCACCGACACATTACTTCCCACTACCCGGCGTTTCCACCCAGACTCCCGATAAAAATGATACCTCACTTGTATGGGTGCCAAAAGCAGTCAGCCTAAAAATGTTTTGGTTTTTTAAATGCCTTTTTGAACCCACTTTGGTTTCCCCTCAGTTTTTCATTTTATACGATTTTAGGCTGACACTGCTTTGGGCACCCACACAAGTAAGGTATCATGAGGGCTGTAAGGCCTGCTAGAGGGTGACTTAACTATACCTCCAGGCAGTGCTAGCTGGCCTGGCACCCAAGCAGGGTGCATTCCCAACTTTGTCGTTTTTCACCACATTTGCAAGGGTAATGCCATGGTCTCAGTGGGGTGGGGGGTGTCAAGGGGACCTTTCAGTCCCAGCCAGGCCCTAGGTACACAGGGTTCCACTTACCAAGGACTTAAAGAGGGTAGAAGTGCCAATTGTGGATAAGCTTTCTTTTGTAAAGAAGCACTGGGACAGGGGACCTGGTTGGCAGGGACCCTGTACATTACAATTGAAACCACATCAAAACCATGCAATAAAGTGTGGGCTAACCATGTAAAAAGAGGCACTTTTTCACATTTGCCTTAGAAAAAGGCTGTGTGGCTCCACTAAAAAACATCAATCTTAAGCTGAGGATATTTAAGTCTACCTCAATTGCGCCTACGGCTTAATGCTGACCTAAGATACTCAAAAATGGACATTAAATGAGACGAGAGAAAGGGGAGGGGCTGTTTTACACCACACAGGGCTCCCCCATGGAATTGCCGACACACATAATGACCCAAAGACAATTGTTGGTCTGCTCCTTAAGAAGGATTCTAATTATTTCATTCAGAAAAGGAGAGAGGGCCAATCTGAATGGACCACAGAGGTTTTTCTGTTCAACAGAAGTGGATGGTCCACCATATCAAAACAAGCATTTGCAATGCAATAGGTCTCGCATTAGGAAAGTTTGAGCTATTGGTATTGTAAATGACATTTTTTATTTATGGGTTGGTTTTGAAAATAGCAAAATTAATAGCTTTGTCATTTACAATGCCAATAGTTTTAATTTTCGCAAATGTGACACCTATAGCATTTGTAATGCAATATGAGTTGTATTTAGTTGACTTAGATGTATTGATATTACAAATAACAATGGCTTTTATTTTTTTTAAATAATTAATACCTAAATAAAACCTATTGTAAAATTCAGAATGGCAATAGCTTAAACTTTTTAAAATAACTTTTGTGAAGATTATGTTCAGTGTATTTTATTGTGACGAAAATCCAAGAACAGAAGTGAAATATTAACATCTTTTTGTGACATTTTTAATAAAGCTTGAAAAATTGAGAGAACATATTTGAACCAGTTGTTGAATGGTTGTACAGATTGATGCTGTGGTGGTGCTGAGTGATGCTGTGGTGGTGCTGAGCGATGCTGTGGTGGTGCTGAGCGATGCTGTGGTGGTGCGATAGATAGAGTGAGGGCGATAGATAGAGGGAGACCGAGATAGACAGATAGATAGAGTGAGGGCGACAGACAGACAGTCGGAGTGAGGGAGAGAGAGAGAGTGAGGGCGACAGACAGACAGATCGATAGTGAGGGAGACAGACAGTTGGATAGATAGTGAGGGCGACAAATAGATAGAGTGAGGGTGACAGACAGACAGATAGATAGAGTGAGGGAGACAGACCAATATATAGAGTGAGGGCGACAGATAGACAGATAGATAGAGTGAGGGCGACAGATAGACAGATAGACAGATAGACAGATAGAGGGAGGGCGACAGATAGACAGATAGAGTGAGGGCGACAGATAGACAGATAGAGTGAGGACGACAGACAGACAGTCGGAGTGAGGGCGACAGACAGACAGTCGGAGTGAGGGAGAGAGAGAGTGAGGGCGACAGACAGATAGACAGACAGATCGATAGTGAGGGAGACAGACAGTTGGATAGATAGTGAGGGAGACAGATAGAGTGAGGGAGACAGACCAATATATAGAGTGAGGGCGACAGATAGATAGAGTGAGGGCGACAGACAGATAGATAGAGTGAGGGCGACAGACAGACAGATTGATAGAGTGAGGGCGACATATAGATAGAGCGAGGGCGATAAATAGGTAGAGTGAGGTGGCCTTGTGGTGGACATGGTGGAGGTGGACGTGGGTGTGGTGGAGGTGGAGAAGGTGGTGGTGGTGGTGGGCATGGTGGTGGAGGACGTAGTTCGGGTGGACGTGGTGGTGGACGTGGTGGAGGCGGGGGACGTGGTGGCGGGGGACGTGGTGGTGGTGGGCGTGGTGGTGGTGGGCGTGGTGGGTGTGGGTGTGGTGGATGTGGATGTGGTGGCGGTGTGGATGTGGTGGCGGTGTGGATGTGGTGGCGGTGGTGGATGTGGTGGCGGTGGTGGATGTGGTGGCGGTGGTGGATGTGGTGGCGGTGGTGGATGTGGTGGCGGTGGTGGATGTGGTGGCGGTGGTGGATGTGGTGGCGGTGGTGGATGTGGTGGCGGTGGTGGATGTGGTGGCGGTGGTGGATGTGGTGGCGGATGTGGTGGCGGTGGTGGATGTGGTGGCGGTGGTGGATGTGGTGGCGGTGGTGGATGTGGTGGCGGTGGTGGATGTGGTGGCGGTGGTGGATGTGGTGGCGGTGGTGGATGTGGTAGTGGTGGTGGATGTGGATGTGGTGGTGGTGGAGATGGGTGTGGCGGTAATCCTGCAGTAGTTTGCCAGCAGGCTGTGCAAAATTCAGCAGCGCCTCTAGGCGTTTGTTGCAATGCACGGACTCCACACATAATTTGGCAACACCGTATAGTACACAATAAAACATTTCTTAGCACATAATTAAATTAGAAGCTCAAAAGAGCTCTTTCGGCATCTCTGGCAAGTGTGAATGAACAGCACCATAAACCTCTAAGAAACAAGACCAGAACGGGTAGGAATGCGTACAGTGTAGGTTCTGTAAGACTTTCCCAAAGTGACCCTAATCAGGACAAAACTAAACCTTTCATGTCTATTTTACAACATCTAGATAGCCAAAGACTGGGATCCAATGATGAAAGCGGTGGTGACACCAAAGTAGCAGGAATATAATTTATGGACGCATTACCTCGGCTGTTTAATCGGGTGTGATCTTGGGCATGACAGCCTTCAGCGAGCAAAGCCAGAAATGGCAGGGGGGAGCGGATTCCTTTGAAGTGGAAGTCTGATGCTGGCTCAGAATTCTAAGAAAGAAACTGGATTTAAGTAACTAGTCACACCTAGGAAACTTGGCAACTATGTTGTTGGATATTTGCGTGGCACTTCTTGGTGTTTCTTGTAGTTAGGGGTATTATAAGAAGCAAACGCGTGTCATATCAGAACTGTTATACATGTCTGAAGATTTCGGCCAATAGTATTACACATGTTTAACATGCCCTTTGCAACCATAGGCCTAAAAGTCCCACCATGCTCACTGATGTTGGCCGAAAAAACTGATTCTGCTCAGAGTCACACAATGACTCACTGCCAGTGGGGAGCTATACTCTTCTGGTCTTAGAGAAAAACTAAAATCAAGGCTGTGTCAAGCTTGTTGGCTCTAAATATGCACAAAAAATATGGTGCACATGGGGGGGGGGGGGCAGAGAATGTATGCAGAGCTCTCGAATTCCCATGCAGTCCAGGTTATTGCTTTGCATTCTGGGACTTGTAGCTGAGTGTATCCCATTATAAAATCACAACCTCGGAATCTTAGGAGCTCTGTGGCTGCTGTTTTGTTTTCAAGTTGTAATTGCATGCAAAGTACCCCCTAGGGAGTTCGCGCATTTGTCCAACCACCTACAGTTGTATTTCTGCCTATCTGCAATCTTGTAGGAATTTTGTTAGGCTGAACTGTTGGTTCCGACAAAGAATACCGCGTTCTTTTTTTATTATTCAATTTATTATTGTTTAAGCGCTCTGGGGGGCATGGAAAGGCTCCTTACAGTTCAAAGCCGGTTTGGGGTTGCTTCATAATGGCGGGGTACTTTGTGTCTTCTCGCGATTGCTTTAGAATGTATTCGGTTTCAATGAACTCAGTGCAAAGGTGCACATGGTGTGTCATGCATGAACCCAATTAAGAAAATTATGCTTAATGGCTTCTCCGGCCTTGCTGGCTACAGACCGTCTGCCCCAAATGTATGCCTGAATGCTGAACAGCTGGCGAGGAATCAGCCCAGACAAACCCAAAGCGCTGCTGCTGCTGGAGGCAGTGAGTAAACTAACAAGCATTGTCAAAGTCAAATGCTTTCACTTCTTATACGTCAACATGCTCAAGCTTAAAGAGGAGCTCTCAGGTTTCCTCAATCTTCCAGGGAGCAACTGATCCTGCCTAGGTGAACATTTACTAACAAGCAGAGGTGACGAGAAGGGCGGAGGATAAGGGAGGGGAAGTGCACATAAACATGCTCAAGCTTAAAGAGGAGCTCTCAAGTTTCCTGAATCTGAAGCGCCTGGGATTGTTTTCACAGCACATGTGTCAATCACGCAAACCCCATCGAGGAGCAGCACACAATGCCTGGATGTGTACGGAGGGAGCAGCAAGCCTTGTGTTCTTTGGCAAGCTTGTTTTTTAAATAAAGTTAATACCGGTTGGGCAAATCTGACAGAGCAGGCAGGGGCTGGGACTCCGGCTCACCCACTGAATCCCTTACGGAAACACAAGCTGAGCTCTTTCTTACAGTTATGTGTGCGTGGAGGATGGGGGGGTGGGTGTTTGCATGTCGAGAGCCTCGAAAAACAAACAAGGAACACAAAGCAGGGGCAAGTGCTAAATGCTAAAATGAGGGAAAGAATAAGAAGGGAGAAGAAACGAAGACGGGGAATACGTGGGCAGACAAGAGATAGTGGGAAAAGAAAAGGAAAAAACAAGAGTACATTTAAAAGCACGCTGAAAAAGCGTGCAAGGGGGAGATAAACAAAAGGTAAACGGCAAGCGGAAGGCTTACTTACATTGGACTTTGGTAGAGGAACTGTACTATATGCAGAAGAAAGTAGTCTAGCAATCATCTCTGTATGAAAGAGTGCGTCACGGCAAGAACCGCTCCGTGAGGTTTTCTGCTGAAAAACTTCACAGATAGCTCCTCCACAGTGGACACTCTCACAAGCACTATGCACACAGCGGTTTGAAAGTTATAAGTAGGGCAACTTCACCACCAAGAAATGGAACTGGAAGCAAGAAAGTGGTGCTATCATAGGACGGCAATGTTTAACGCACAACAGGGTGCGTGAGGAGATGTTTTAAATGGCTCACCTTAAAAGCAGAAGCACGGTCAGCGCAGTTATTGAAAGCGTGATGTTTTGAATGCTGGCAGGAAAGCGTTTTCTCAGCAGGAGGGCAAGCAGCGAGGCGTTGAGATAGCCAATGAAAGCATTGAGAGCCTGGTTGGGGGGGGGGGGGTGGAGCCAGCGAGTGGGAGGGAAGCAGCATATGGGGATGGGGTGTGAGTGAGGGGGAGCAGAAGCCTTTGATGTGGTGTGCGAGGCCAAGCATGCGCTGGAGAAGCATCACGCTTCAAGAGTTAACATGCATTGTGAGAAATCCGAGGAGAAATCCGCTTGTTCAAGAGAGTTTGTTCCCCTGCTATAGGTTTGAGCTAATTAATCCCGGAGGGATTTAATAGCTCGACCTAAACAATGAATATATCTAAGCGTGACTACCAGGCAACTCATTGCTTCGAAGGCAAATCTCAAGGCCTCTTTGCAGAAGCCAAGGACAATAGCCTACACATGCATGGGTCTAAAGCCAGATAGAAGGGGAGAGAGATATCTGGCTGTGTCTAGATGTTTCTTTAATAGGGAGACCACGATTGTTTTTATAGATTGTTGGCTACAACTGGCAAGTTGGTACTTGACCTGTAGTTAGACAAAATGTTAGGGTCTTATTGAGGTTTTCTTCTGTGTTAAGTGGTATTACACAACATTTTTTAAAGGCAGTCTGGGACAAGGTCTTACTCTAAAGAGATTTCAAAGGAAAGAAAACTATCAAAGGAGTAGTGCAGGGTTAGAACCGGCGGGTGGGCTCTATGGTAAACTTCAAGGAGGGTAATATGACGAACTTCATTTACGGATATTCGCTGCAAAGCCACGTGACATATTATAAAAGGAGACAAACAAAAGCATGCATAAGTGATTAATAGAATTCCTGAATTAAACTCGGCCACTGGCAATTACTTGGGGCACATCCCAGTACATCATCTTTCTTACCATGCCACCTCAGTTTGGAATCAGCTATGTGCAGATCAGTATTGACCCTGCTGCAATGGGAACAAGTAAAGCCCCAACTGTCAGGCCAGGCCCTCCCTGAACCAGAACATAAGTAACCTAGGACCCCAATTTCGTTCCAGTTAGGCCTCATCAGCCAGGTATAGCTTTGTTCCAGTGACAGTGTGCATGGGATCCACGTCTGGGCATACCTGCCCCATTCAGGGCGACACACTGAAGTATACAAAAAAAAAAAATGGATGGAATGCTGGAATTAATCTTAGTCACTTTGAAGTACTTGTGCTGCATCCCAATCCAGCTCTATTTTGCACACCATGCCACCTTAGTTTGGACTCAGCCATACGCAAATCAGTCTTGGCACTACTCCAATGAGTACAATCCAGCCAAAGCGGTCAGGCAGACATTCGAAAATATTTCTCAACTTCAAACAGGTAATGCTGCACCTGCAGCAACAAGAATTCTCATGTCGGTCTCCTAGGATCTAGAGCTCCCTTCACAACTGGGTTAACCCACCTCTTCAAACACTTGATCCGTGGGTAATTCTTCTGCCCCACGCCACCCCTAGAAATAACGGCCTCAACAGAGATCACCTCAGTCCCCCTGTGCAATCGGTACCCTACTTCTACTCCCTCTTAACGCCTCTGTAAATGGTCATGTACTTCTTGCTTGAACATTGCACTTCTACTTTCTTATTACGTTTTCATGCAATACATGCACCAGTCGTGAATTTGTTTTCAATATTCACATTTCAAGTGAAAGGAGAACACTTGTTTTATGTGAAAAATGTAACCAAAAAAGTAAAAATTACAGTAAAATGTGGGCTTGTGGTTTAGTTAGTGACTAGCATAAACAGAATACATTTCTAATCCAATATATATATATATATATATATATTTAAGTTCTCCAACAGTGTTACAACAGAAAAACCCCTCCTGGTCATACCTACACCTTATACAGATCCCATCAAATTCTATTCTATTTGATTTATAAAGTGCAAGGCTACCAAATGGGCCTCCCAGCGCTAAAAGAGCAACAGGCACTAATTCATCACAGAGATTAAGTCCTTCATCCTTCATTCCTTAGGGTCAATCCGCCAGGCTTTTAATATCTTCATGAAAGTAGGTTCACTGTCAATTTTACGCAACCTAGTTGGAAAAGAATTCCATCGATCATTCCCATTAAATCTTGCCAGTCGAGTTCCAGCATAATGTTCTTAAATGTAGTTGTCCCCAGTGTCCCGCCCATCTCGATTACATTACACCTTCCAAGCTTTTTGGGCTCAGTCCGCTGTTAAGTGTTCACCACTGAGGAGTCGCTTAATCCTTGGAGACGTTTGGGTTCCGCAACCGTCCTCTGGCTGGGTGTGCATATGCTCCGACCCAGTGCCTCTGTCTATATGTCGATCCAACACTAGAAGTCATCCTCCACCTTGTTATTTGTCTTGACCCTTTTCAGTTGCACCTCCTCTGCCAATGCCCATTCCGTCATATCTGGACTCCATTTTGCTACAGCAGGGGAGCTGTGCAGTCAATCAATGTATTGCTATCTAGCGTTTGGCCAGGCCAAGCACTGCAAGTTTGTGTTGCATTTTACTGTGTTTAGATTTTGGGATTATGCTTAGGAGGCACTGCTGTCACAGTTAGCCTGAGCCAGATTACCCCTCTGAGCTGCTGTCACCATCTCCTTCCTGTTCTGTGCCAGCCGTCGCCATGTCCTGGTCATATGCAGGAACGTGGCATTCTGTGCTCCAGTGTGGGCAGGCCAACGTCCTGTTCGGGTACATTCTCTGCAGTTGGACTGGCAGCAGATGCGTAATGCAGATAAATTAAGTGCATCAGTTTGAGGTTAGCATTACTGGCAATCTATGCACAGGATGTCGTCCATTCTTTGTTGCAGCAAATCCTTGTCCCATGCCTGTCTTGCACACATTAGGACTGGGGGTCTGTCCTCTTTCAGGGTCACATAGAGATGTGATAACAGCCATCTTCCCTACCCCCTTTTAGGAGTATTTCTGGTGTGGGTGAAGGGGTCAGCCTAGTCCAGTTTTCCCTTGTCGTCCGTGCCTGTTTGGTGAACTGTAGGAATTGTCCCATGCCCACTCGAAATTACTGTCGAGCTTCCTCAAAGGTGATAAATGAATTTTACGGGTATTCATCCTCAAGTGTATGGCATCCATCCCCTCCATGCCACCAATGTCATGCTTTCCCATATATGCTGATACTGCTGCAGCCAGCCTATTGGTAAAGATCTGCTAAACGGTGGGCACATCAGCATCCTTTTATTTGCCATTTACCAAGCAGAGGCTGGGAGTTCTCTGTGGTTGCTGCTCTTCTCTCATCAAATGAATGGGCAGGGCGCTTTGTTGCATCAATTCGCACATCAATCTGGTTTCCCGGTTGAGGTTTTTCCTGCACCACTTTGCTGAATGCTACAATTGCTCTGCAATTTAGTAAAAATCTCCGGCTGTCCTAGTCCATACTTTTCTCCATTTAATTTTCGTGTCGCTAATTGCACTGTGCTCCATTTTCCAGCCGAGACAAGCTGCACTAACAGTTTGTCCAACTCACAAAAAGACCAGCTGATTAACCTGGTAAACAGTTTTACAATTCGTTGAAACAATGCAGTAGTAGACCATTTTCGCCACACCTAATCTTCACTTCCCAGAGTGGCAGGGTTATCCAGAATGGTATGAAGGCTGGCAGCTACCACCCCCCACCCCTTCCCCCACCAAAGAAAGTCTGAGCTAAACTGTTTTCATTACCTTTAGTTTCAGAGTGAGCCAGTCACACTTCCAAGTACCTGAACGTTTCCTTCTCCCATCGCAGACCTAGGTCGGGAGGATTTCCAGAGCCCTCCCTACAAGGGGTACAGTGGCATTTTGGTTTTGTTGACTTGAAATTCAGACTTCTGCAAACCTCTCCAGTTCCCCACATATAGTAAGGGGACTGACTCTATAGGATGCATCACGTAGACCAGTGCAACATCCGCATACAAGGAAACCACATGGACAAAACGTCCAACTCCTAATCCCCAGCGTTGCATCTCTCTGCGCAGCCAGCTCACCTTGGGTTCCATCGCTGTAGGGATCAGGAGGGGGTGGCAGTGGGCATCCCCGTCTAATTTCGCTCTATTCTGCAAGTAAGGGAGAAGATTTGCAGTGCGCACTTTGAGGCAAGAGTAGTTCTACAGGAAACCCACCCATTGCAGAACGTAGTAGCTAAAGCACATTCTACGATGGACCGCAAACATGTACTCCCACCCCAGGGAGTCAATTGCCTTCTCAAAGTCAAGCGCCACTAAGGCCCAATCAACCTTGGAGGTTTCCATGTTTACCATAACATGGCCTAGCCACCTAATATTCACCTGAGTGTTTCGGTACGTGATAAATCCGCACTGGTCATCTTGTATTAAGACTTCCCACCCAGGAAATTAATCTTACAGACAGCATCTTGGACATGATCTTTATGTCCATGTTTAACAGGGATACAAACCTGTAAGTAGTTCGGTCTGTAGGGTCTTTGTTCTGTTTAGGGGCCATGAAAATAGTTTCTTCTCTCAAGGAGTTGGTAGGAGGCTACGGTTTAGTGCCTCCACATATACTCAAAGTAAGGCATCTGCTAGTGTCTGCATACATCTAGAAACATTCCGTGGGGAAAACCATTGCTCCCGGGGTCTTTTCCGAAGGCAATGCGCGTACTGGTGTCAACAGTTTCTCCCTGGTAATTTGATCTAGTGCTACTCTGTCCACCTAGAGAAGGCACGGTAGCTCAAGTGGGTCGAACGCTTTGATCTGCAAGACATCAGGGTGTTCGGGCTGCTTATAGTGGTCTCTTGAATAGTCCTTTTGAGTGTTAATACTGTCCTGCTTTATCACTGCTGTTCCGCCAGGCCTGTTTAGGGTATTAGTGAAAAGGAGGCTTCCCAGTTAAGGAGCCATGCAAGTAACCTGCCCACCGTGTCCCCTTCACAGTGTAATGCTTGTCTGTAATCGTGAAAGGTATGCCTGTCTAAAATGTCCCATGCCTCGGTTATGACTCTCTAATCGTAACTGTGGCCCGAGGCCATTCAGATGAGTCACACCCCCCTCCCTCCAAGTTTGCAATTGTGCCTATTGCACCACGTCATGCTAGCGTGTGCAGGAATTGCAATTTAATCCAGTACATCTTGGACATACATTCGCCGCGGATTACCAGTTGCAATGCTTCCCATTCAGTAGCCTGTTTCCAGGGAACCCCAGTCAACCTCAAGATATCATTCCACGCAGTCTCTGATGGCGGAAGACTGCATCTTCTAGGACCTCGTGACAGAAGCACCAGATCGATTCCAATTTGGAGCCTCCTTCACAGTCTTGTAGAGGAATCTGTTCAAGAGTGGGCCTCTCAAATTCGAGGTCCCCATACCCTCAGTCACTATATTATGGTCCAGGCGGCTACATGTTGCATGTGCATGGGAATGGCTCATAGCGTTCACGAACACCGCAGTCATACCTGGAGTCGTGCACAAATTTGACGGGCAGCGATCCAGGTTACCATCTAGGATACAATTAAAGTCTATGGCCCATATAAGTGGAATGCAAGTCTATGGGAGAAGGAGTTGGTACACAGTTTTGAAGTTCTTATCGTCTGTGTTTGGGGCATAGGAGTTCAAGAAGCTTCCCATCCAACAGCCCATGTTCCATAATATAGCGGCCCTCAAAGTCAGCTGTGGAGTGTCTGTGGAAGAAGTCTCCCGGGACCATCCAGATTGGGACTCCCCTGGCATATGAGAAATATGTGGAGAGTACATATATCCATGCCAATTCTTCCTCAGTTTGCTTCTTCCTCCGTCAAGTGAGCCTCCTCGAGCATGGCTATTTAAATGCCATGTTGTCTCACGTAGGTCTGTGTTCTGTATCATTGCGTGTAGGCATTTAGACCGCACACATTCCACTTGCGTGCGTGACAGTACATTTCTATATCCAGTATTCAAGTCAGGAAAATTAAGTGGCTTGTTCACATAGCATTTGTGTCTATAGACTCCGATGAGTTGGGGTTTTAGGCGGTCATGGGCTTGGGTTGTGGACTAGGATCGTCGTTAAGATTTTGTGATGTGCATCAGGTTTGTGCAGAATTTATTGTACAACTCCTTCCCACCCCAAGTAAATACCTTTTCTAACAACTAACAGGTGATTTCGCAACGAACTTCGCATGGTGGAGCACATTTAGTGATCCAGAACCCAAGATGGCCGGTGTCCAAGGTCTCCTTAGTGATTAACTAAGCTTCATGCAATATACGCAGTCTCAGCTGCCCAAGAGCTGCAAGGGCCAGTGAATCCTGTGTACTCGTTGGGGAGCAGGTCTCAGAAAGGTCCTATGTGGCGGGAGGCGTGTTGGTGACTAGTTTCATTGCACTCTCCTGTGTAGTCTGTTCCCTTGTTATCACGTTCGGGTAGTTTTCAACTCCACAGCCCTTTATCCCCCCACCAGGTCCCTTGCCTTACCAGACATCCCCACTCACTGATCACGTCTGGTGCGCTTTCATAGGTTCAGTGTTCCACGGTGCAAGTCCCACGGGCACACACACAGCAAGTTCTTCAGGAGCAGTCATTTTTGGGAGCCTCTTGTACAAACTTTGCTACGTGCTCATGAATTTGTTGTATTCCAGGTGCAGAGCTTGGTCAGGAGTCGTTCACACCGCCTAATGAAAATCTGCCACCTCAATGGTGAGACTCTGCACCTCTTTCTGTGGCCAACCAGCATTCATGGACGTCATGTAGATCTGCACGCACTATGTAATTTTCAAGCCCCAGTGTGTCAATTTTAGTTTCCAAAGTGCAGCTGACTGTTCATTTGCTGCGAGGATCTGGGCTCTGGAGCGGGTCACCGATGCTCACCGTAGGGTTTGTTTTGGGTATGCTGGATGTATTGACCTATTCAGGTCTGGTGGGAAGTCCTCGGATGGTGAGCATGGACCATGGGGTCCCTCCCCAAGGTGCAGATGCGCCACAGAAAGTAGCAAGAGTTGGGGGGGAGGCGGGGGGGCAGGGGGAATCTTCGAGAGAAGAGGTGAGGGACTCCCACCATCTCTGGCAACCGTCCGTTACTCCCAGGCATTGATCAATGTCCAACCCTATGGGTTCTGGTGCTCAGTCCATTGTTATTACAGAGGTGTTCCCATTAAGGTCACATTTGGGCAGCAGTCACCTCTATTAATGTATCCATAAAAAATAATGACTCATTTCCGGGAATCAGAATATAAAAATTGGCTTAGGTACAAACAGTTAGGTTTTACACAAACACACTTATTGTAGTATGCAACAGCGAGCTAAATTATTATTTTTCTTCATTTAGGCCATATACCATAGACCGTTTCAAGCTCATCACAATGGTGTTTAATGTTAAAGTAAAATTTGAGAATGAAGCAAAGCAAATCTTCAATTTACGTGTACAAGAAAAACATTATTGGTTGACTGCAATTCCAATATGGTGGAGAAAGAAAAAAACTGCTTTAGATAGCTTAAACATATTTACTTAAGGCCCATAAAGTGAATATCTTCATACAGAGCAAATTAACATGTCAATGGAATATCCTCACCAGCTGTTTGACAGTGACTGCTTGAGAAGTGCTGGTTGTTGGCTGCTTTAGAATAGAAGAGGGTTGTTGAAGTTTAAACGTGAGAGGTGTTGTCCCACAAACTGTCTTCACGGGCTGTACAGAAGATACCACCGTTGTCTTTGCAACTGGGGCTTGGTTAATGCTGGTTGTTGGAGCTACTGGCTGACTTTGACCACACTGCTGAATGAAGTCCTGAGAGTTTGGCATAAGCTGCCGTAGGGCAGGCAAACTTTTCTGTAAACAAAAAAGAAATAAAAGTTAAAGGATTTAAAATCTTCAGAGAATAATAACAAGCATTGCACACATTATCATGGCTCTCTACACACCGAGTTAAAGATAAGAGCACTTAAACGCAAAGCTATCACCATCTCTGTGTTCACCCACTAGGCGGTGAACCTTACTGTGTGCTTCCATTCAAGAATAACAAATAAATAAAAAAATATTGAATATCTTACTGAAGAACAGAAAATAATTCCTTTTTGAAAACAGATGTGTATTGTCATCCAGCACTTGTTACTAGCTGTACACAACAATGATAATACTTATAAGGATTGGCCATATCCCTCCCCAGCTTTGGAGACCATCAACTAGCATGCACAGTTAACACATGATTGAGGGGCCTATCAAAATAATACAACAATGTTGTAGTCACTTGCAAAGGTTTACAAATTAGAAATTCTAGGATGAAACTTAATACGACCTGGCCGGCAATCAGGAGGACCACTCCTTTTCACATTGGGTGCCTTTCCTGGGCTCTTGCTTCCCAGGCCTCCAGTTACCAGCAGACACGACATTGGTCCTACCCGAGCCAATCATGGGCAGAAGTACATCTTGGGCAAAAAAAATCTGCATTTTCGCCTTACACACCAAACATGACTCAACATACCCACAACAGTATATCGGTGCAGCGAACATTAGAATCTCATGTTCTTCCCTCACACCAGACTATACTTACGACCAACATAACAAACCCTCTAAATCATGCTTACCAACATAACAAACCCTCAAACTTATGATTATTAACGCAGTCTGCAATGCTCCACAAACCAGACATCATACACTCCCACAACACCACCTGGATGAATTTGGTCACAAAAGCATTGCTGACAGTAATTATCCTCACACATGACATATCCTCAACCCAGTCTACAACACCCCATTTGCAGACAGCAAACAGCACTTGACATCACCCCTAAATACACCACGAGCACTGCACCGCAACACACATCCTCAAATGTCCCTTTCCATTCTTGCCTTCCATACTGCACCATCATCCTGATCTACAGGCCTTCAGAATTTAAAGGATTTCATCAAGGAAATCACAGACCTCATCACCAATGCCTCCCTTCCACAAACCCACTGCATTTACATCAAAAAGGTGAGCATCAGAAAAGTGACAGGTGCACGTACACTCCTCAATACTGTGGCCACCAAGAGATGCGACAAGGAACCAAAACACTGGAAAGGCCAAACGCTCAAGTTCATAAGTGCATCTTATAAATCCAATTCATGCCAAAGCTATGCCTCAATTGGAACAACCCTCTAGACACTTCCTTCGGTCTCCTCCACACCAATAAATTAAGGACAATCTAAATGAGAAAACAAAAAGTATTTCTCCTTCAAAAAGCTCCACATCACTTTGCTTGAATACCTCAAGTCCCCTAATAACGTCAAGCCAACAACAGGGTTCGCTCTCCTCAAAATACAAAATCGCCAAAAAAAAGGCCTACCACAAATGGAGATGTACCAAATTCCTAGATTAGGTCATTAAACTCCTAACTCCGTTCTGTATGCAAAGTCCCCATAACCTCAGACAAACTCATCTAGTACAATATCATCATCAACAAGGCCTTCAAAGGTAACAAAACCCTCTTTAAGACAGTTAAACTCTGCCACTCCAGAACAAACAATTACACAATTAATCAACAAGTGCAGCACCACAGATCACTTTTTCACAATTCAATTCATTTACGATTTGAAACTCTAAAGAGTCCCACATAAAAATATACAAAAAAAGCACACATTTACAGTGTATCATTGCATACTGTTCAAATTAACAGAATAAAATACAATTTGGGACATAGCAATTACAATTTCACTATACAATTGAAGGTTAAAAAAACAATATTTATGAAAAGCAAAAATGACTCCACATATAATCAAACCACCTAATGTATAAAGTGCAAGTGTGCATATGTAGAAACCTATACACAACTGAATTTGCAATTGTACAAAACTGCATAATACTTTGTTCCAATTAATATTCTAACATCCTCCTTTAGACAAGTCGGGGTACCCTAAGTATCGATTTATAATGCGAAAAATATGCTACACAACAGGGACCATGTTTGGCCTAGAACAACTAAACATACTGTGGGGGGCGGACAAATAACACTTGATTTTACATCTTGCCCTAAGTTCCGGTTTATAATGTGCAAATAATACTGCCCATCAGCGATCGTGTTTGGGATACCAGAACTAAGCACACAGTTATACATCTCCGTAAAAAAAAAATCTTTAAAATAGATAAAAACTTCAAAATATACTAATTCAGATGGGATGTGGGGGCTAATAAGACAAATTCGGGCCTACTCTGCGGTAGTGTTATACTTTAAAAATACAGGTCCTAATAAAGGACGTTGTAGTGGTTGTAATGGGGACAAACAAATGCATGATTTAAATATTGCACCCAGTTTCCGCATAGATGACAAAGTCTATTCTCCCTACGTAATCCCTCCCAGACCCATGTTAAAATTCGCAAAGGGAGATGATTCATCCTTTGCAGCAAAATGGTTCTACCCATTCCATGGGGGAGGTTTCATACAACATAAGATTAGTTTTTTTATACATACATATTTCTCACTATTAAGTCTTTTCTAGAGTTCCCTGAACACAAAGATATATCGCCCTTTGACTAACTTCGGAAATTCTTTTTTTGGAATAGAGTTTTCAATACAGATTTTGGGTAAGAACATGTAACACTATGCCCAATTTCAAATAACTTTAAGGCTTTCCGATAATTTCTAAAAACAACGCTTTTTCCCCTTCAAGCTGACAAAAATCTTGTGAATTGGCGCAGCCCAAATAGAACTTACATAATTTTCCAATAAAGTATTACCCCACCTTAAACATGCTGCGATGGTGAACACACAAGTTGAGAGAAGCCGAAATTCAAGCCGAAGGGCCTCTATGTTGGCTGCACAGTTCAAATTGTAGATTTAGCGCCAAATGCGCCTTTTCACCTTCTCAAATAAATCCCACTGCTGTGCATCCACCGATTTGCATGCATACCTCAATGATGGCGGTATTTTGATTTTATAAACAGATAAAACATGTGCAAAGTATGTTTTCCCACAACATTTATATAGCCCACTAAGTGCTGAAGCTAGGGATATAGCTTTACTTCTGCACTGGTCAATGTGATCACTGCTGGAGCACTTGCTTGAGAAAATTATTTCCTGATATGGGTACTGCTTCACAACCTCGTTTGTTTTTTTCTAAAAACAAATGCATTTCTTTTCTAACCCTACATCCCGAGACCGTAAAACCATGATTTTACTTTTTAAAATATTTATTTTTAAAAAGTGATCAGAGTAATGACCTAACACGTTAAGTCTCCTTTGCAAACCTATTGGAGATAGATCCAATAGGATAGCATCATCCGCATAAAGTAGACAACACAATTTCATAGGACCTAATTTCGGCGAGTCTCCTTTACAATGCCCAACCCAGCTCAGCAGCTCATAGATATGCGAAGAAAGAGGAGAGGGGCCAATAGGCAACGTTGCTTCAACCCATTAGGAGTTACCACTTTACTTACTAGGATCTTGTTGCTTCCCATCAACATTAAAAGGTGCCCTGGAATGCACATTGAGGACAGTTTCCTCCACAGCGTCCTCCAGTCAAAAGCAATCAATAAAAGTGGCATATAAGGCCATTCACCTATCTATTGGATATTTTTCAATCAAAGTTTGTAAAACAGAGATGTTACCCGGAGTGCCACTATGTTCAAAGAATCCCGCTTGTTCTACGGGTGTTACTAACAACTGAGAATGTGATAATATCCTTCAGGTTTATGGATCCCCTACTAGTCGTAAATCGCTCTGGATAAGGCCCGATGATCTCTAAGGGATTCGGTCTGAGAAGGTACTGGCTCGTCATGCAAAAATACATCAATCCAATTTTTCCTAAAATGATAGACATTCGCCGACATTGCAATTACAAGGTCATTACCAAAAGCCCAATCCTGGAGGTGAATAAGTATGCTCTTGGCAAACAGTTTTCCGGTTCCATTCAGAAAGGAAATCTGCCAGGAGTAGTCCAAGGGTCCTTTTTGTTTAGTGGAACCTCTATGGTTCCTTTCCAAGAGGGCGGAAAAAATCTGTAAGCATAGCAGTAGGAAAACACTGGGTAAAGAAAAGGAGCCCATGCCAGGCTATCTTGTTTAATGATGGCTACCAGGAGATAGTCCGGGCCTACTGCATCAGAGTATCATGCCCCTTTAACAAAATTATCGATTTCCTTACAGGAAGGAGGGCCATAGGTGTTCACCCGGGAGGGCTAAGGAATGGACTCCAAATAAAACTGTTCCTAATGTTTAGTGCATATAGTTGAGAGATATATTGGATCCATTCTGCATCAGATATTATAATTGTTTCTGCCTTAGTTTTACTATCACAGAATTGAGCAAATACAGCCCAATATTTACGTGAGTCACCAGAATGTGCAAGCTCTCTGTTTGATCCATTTGGAACCCTCCACCACCCTACGTTTGGAAGCATTAAGTCTGGTTCCTACTCTTTAATCTGTTAATTTCCCTTTGCCTAGACAATGATGCCTGCTTAAATTGGTCCCTTACTAAAGGATTCCATTCCAGATTTAGCTTTATCTTCCACGAAGTAACCACCGTGTGGTCGGTACCACGGACTAGTTTTTTTACTTCCACATATTCTAAATAGAGCCAAATACTTCTCAAACCAACCAATGGGATTTTCCTGACCGGGACCAGGACTCACATTTTTAACACATCTCCCTAAGCATGTTTGATTTTTATGAGACCAAAAGGTACGTCCATTTGTTCTTTTTGTAAGTAATAATTTCATTTCACCTATTCCAACGATAAAGCATCTTAAATTCCAAATTAGCATCCAGATAAAAAACTGTAGTCACTCAGATCCGTCCTCAGTATTTTAAACTCAGTGAATGCTCCAAAGAGTGGATATGATTCCACCATATAGTCAATTAATGACTGCCCCTGGGCAGCATGGAAAGTTAGAGAGGCATGGGGAGTCCTCTGGAAATACCCCTTTTTAATATAGCGAAGTCATTAGTTCTCAAACAATCCAAGAGACTCAATCCTCTCCTATCCGACCGGGTATGAACTGGCAACATAATTTCAGGGATAGACCATACCTCTTCCAATTTTTGGTTGCTAATGGCCAGTGAAGAAGAATTGGAGCTACTAGCATTAAAATCACCTTCCACAATTATCAATGAGCAGTCTTCAGAGGAACTAATTCTATGCCTAAAAGAAAAGATTAAGTCAACAAGAAAAATCAGACCCCCTACCTGGAGGAATGTATATGTTTACTAATAAAAGGGTAGTGTACTGATCTCATGTTAGATTACCCCAGGTCAGTTTTAAACACATACAGAGTTTTGACAGGTGAAAAAAAACCAGTGGGTTCTAATTTATACTGCTACTAAGTAGGATAGCTAAACCCCCACTTCCGTGACCTTTTGCTGAAGGTTTTGCTGCACAACAAAAACACAGAAATTCCCCAAACTAAAATCCATGCAGCTGCAGGTTTCCTGTAGGCAGATCATCCATGGATCGTAAATATTTATAGAACTTAATTAAAAACCTAGGTTTCCAACCCCTGCCACATTCCAGGACCGGATCTTTCCCAGGGGACTACTTCTGAAACATAGGGAGTTTTTTATTTCCTTTAGAGCATTCAATGAGCCTGCTACCCAACTCCACTGTGCTAATTCACCTTCCCAACTAGATTTGGTAGCCCTTTGATCCTCATGTCCCGCAATATTAATCAGTCTTTTCCCGGTGTTACTACCAACCAAGATTGTGATAATATCTTTCAGGTTTACGGATGCCCTACTATTAGGAATCGCTCTGCATAAGACCGGATGATCTCTTCTGAGGGATTCGGTCTGAGCAGGTACTGGCTCCTCATGCAAAAATACATCAATCCCATTTTTTTTCTAAAATGATAGACATTCGCCAAGACTAACATTGCAATTATCTCAAAGCTAACAGTACATTTAGAGTTCAGGAGCCCATTTCGATGGACCAATAAAACTCTCTCAATGTCTCCACTTGTTATCTATCTCAGGGCCTCAATTTCAGATAGAGAATTGAGCCAACTTAGTTGGCTTCTGCAGTTGCTATCAAACAGGGAAGCAAAGATCAGGGTATTAGCTACTTGTCCTGGCTTACACCTATTTCATGCCTTATCACTATACTTTAGTACTGCCCCAGTTCCACTATATTTGAGAGGATGAAGAAAGAGTAAGAACCCGCCCCCCCCCTGAGTGCAACCTTTCTTGATTGAGTACTATCCATCCTTGGAGGTTATAAGTGAGAGAAAGGTTGGAGGGAGAACTATCCACCGTCCACCCTACCTTTGACAAAGTATTTGTTTTTACTCCCATGTTCATCATAACATCCAGGTCCGACCGTGGCTTTTGGTTCTCCCATTCAGATCCCAATCCTCCCCCTTCATTATAACCTGCTATACTCAAATCCTTATGACCCACCTCTTCTCCTAACTCCCCCAATATAGAGACTTCTATCATAATTGAGGAGGACAGGAGAGGACTTTCACCCTGACAGTCCAATTCCTGCGCACCATGTAGCCCAACCGCTTTAAACTCCTAGCATTATCAGGTTCTTCTGGGCCTAAGAACCTCATTTTGTTTGGTTTACATTTAGTGATACACCAGTACTTTTTCTTCTTCCCCTTCTGTGCTTTTACCCGGTTACACTCAGATTGAGAGGTGCCCTCCCCGTGGAGAACAAAAACAGTTTCAACCATTGACTGTTTAATAAAAGGGGGAGCAGTTTTAAAGGCTTGGTCACCAGATGTACTAGAGTTTCCTTTTTAAAATATTGGATAGATGAGGAATTCTTAAAGGCTGAACCCTTTTTATTTCCCCTTACAACACCCAGCGGTTTATTATCCAGACAGCGGAATTTTGGGGGCAGTGCAACACACATTGTTTAGTGCTGTGATATACCCAACACACCCAGTGGAGGGAACTACTGAGTCACCACAAGTTCCCACTTGGACTCCCATTGCTCTAACCACTGTTAGTTGGGGTAGCCTGAGCATTCAAATCAATTCCCATTTCGGCTTTTCCTAAGCAGATACCGGCAGAAGTGAGGTGCTGCACACCCACCAAAATCGGGGACAATACTTCCAACAGATAGCAATACATTTTTCTAACAAAGTACAAATAATGAGAGAATCTTCTCTATGGCACTTAAAATATCAGAGTTGTTCTCCGTCCCCTATTTTCATTTACACCCCTGTTCCCATTTACACCCTCGGTCATTAGTTGCCATATGTCCAATGTCCCTTTACTTAAGGTAGCCTCAAAATTGGAGAGCCCCAATGAACGAGAGAGAAAAACAGAGCTGGCATTCGTCGACAACTAGTAGGGCAGTCCGTTGACAGTCTCAAAGCTAATTCTTGAACAATCAGTGATTTTAAGTTGGCTTCTATTACTTGGTTTTGCCCAATGGTTATAGCAATATCCGGCAATGTAATGTCCTCTAAATCCCCAGGGTCAAAGCTACATTCATCCGCACAATGCTCGTCCTGGGGCGTCGGAAATAACTCTGTGGAGACAATCCTAATTTTTTGCCTTTGCCGCCTTTACGGTGTCAAGTAGAACCACAGAACTCATTGACTTCTGCGAAACCGGATGTTCAGGCAACAGCTTTTTACCAGTGTCTTATTTAAACAAGCATTTACAATGCGATAGGTCTAGCAATGACATTATTTTGAGCTATTGGCATTGTAAATGTCATTGGTTTGTTTTTTCCCTTCGTGAAGCATTAATCAAATGGTGTAATGCAAAATGGCAATAGCTCATTTTGTTGTAACTGCAAAATCTAATGCATTGCATTTGTACTAGTGTGAGTTTTGTATTGTAAATGGTACTGGCTTTTATTAATGTGATTTTGTTATCACAATAATCTAAAGTTTTAACAAGCATTTGCAATGCAATAGGTCTCGCATTATGAAAGTTTGAGCTATTGGTCTTGTAAATGACATTTTTTATTTATGTGTTGGTTTTGAAAATAGCTACATTAATAGCTTTGTCATTTACAATGCCAATAGTTATAAATTTCGCAAATGTGACACCTATAGCATTTGTAATGCAACATGTTTTGTATTTACATGACTTAGATGTATTGATATTAGAAATAACAATGGCTTTTAATTTTTTTTAATACTTAAATAAAAGTGATTGTAATTTATAATGGCAATATCTTAAACTTTTGTAAATAACTTTTGTGAAGAATAAGTACAGTGTATTTTATTGTGTTGAAAATCCAAGAACAGAAGTGAAATATTAACATCTTTTTGTGACATTTGTAAAAAACTTTAAACATTGAGAGAACATATTTGAACCAGTTGTTTAATGGTTGCACATATTGATGCTGTGATGGCGCGGAGTGATGCTGTGGCGTTCAGTGATGCTATGGCAGCGCATAGTGACGTTGTGGTGCCCCTGAGCCAATCAATCCATCATAAAACTTGTAAAGCGCGCTACTCACCCGTGAGGGTCTCAAGGCGCTGAGGAGTGGGGAGGGGGGGGGGGGGGGGGGGGGGGATGCTATTGCTCGAACAGCCAGGTCTTGAGTTGTTTCCTGTAGGCGAGATGGTCCAGGGTCAGCCGGAAGTGGGTGGGGAGGGAGTTCCTGAGTGATGTTGTGGTGGCGCCGACTGATGCTGTGGTGGCGCCGACTGATGCTGTGGTGGCGCCGACTGATGCGGTGGTGGCGCCGACTGATGCGGTGGTGGCGCCGACTGATGCGGTGGTGGCGCCGACTGATGCGGTGGTGGCGCCGAGTGATGCGGTGGTGGCGCCGAGTGACGCGGTGGTGGCGCCGAGTGACGCGGTGGTGGCGCCGAGTGACGCGGTGGTGGCGCCGAGTGACGCTGTGGTGGCGCCGAGTGACGCTGTGGTGGCGCCGAGTGACGCTGTGGTGGCGCCGAGTGACGCTGTGGTGGCGCCGAGTGACGCTGTGGTGGCGCTGTGGTGGCGCCGAGTGGTGCTGTGGTGGCGTCGAGTGGTGCTGTGGTAGTGCCGAGTGATGCTGTGGTGGTGCCGAGCGATAATGTGGTGGTGCCGAGCGATAATGTGGTGGTGCCCAGTGGTGCTGTGGTGGTGCCCAGTGGTGCTGTGGTGGTGCCCAGTGGTGCTGTGGTACCGGTGCCGAGTGGTGCCGAGTGATGCTGTGGTGGTGCCGAGTGATGCTGCCGAGTGATGCTGTGGTGGTGCCGAGTGATAATGTGGTGGTGCCGAGTGATAATGTGGTGGTGCCGAGTGATAATGTGGTGGTGCCGAGTGATGAGTGATAATGTGGTGGTGCCGAGTGATGAGTGATAATGTGGTGGTGCCGAGTGATGCTGTGGTGGTGCCGAGTGATGAGTGATGCTGTGGTGGTGCCGAGTGATGAGTGATAATGTGGTGGTGCCGAGTGATAATGTGGTGGTGCCGAGCGATAATGTGGTGGTGCCGAGCGATAATGTGGTGGTGCCCAGTGGTGCTGTGGTGGTGCCCAGTGGTGCTGTGGTGGTGCCCAGTGGTGCTGTGGTGCTGGTGCCGAGTGGTGCTGGTGCCGAGTGATGCTGTGGTGGTGCCGAGTGATGCTGCCGAGTGGTGCTGTGGTGGTGCCGAGTGATGCTGCCGAGTGATGCTGTGGTGGTGCCGAGTGATAATGTGGTGGTGCCGAGTGATAATGTGGTGGTGCCGAGTGATAATGTGGTGGTGCCGAGTGATAATGTGGTGGTGCCGAGTGATAATGTGGTGGTGCCGAGTGATAATGTGGTGGTGCCGAGTGATAATGTGGTGGTGCCGAGTGGTGCCGCCGAGTGGTGGTGCTGTGGTGGTGCCGAGTGGTGCTGTGGTGGTGCCGAGTGGTGGTGCCGAGTGGTGGTGTGGTGGTGCCGAGTGGTGCTTTGGTGGTGCCGAATGGTGCCGAGTGGTGCTGTGGTGGTGCCGAGTGGTGCTGTGGTGGTGCTGTGGTGGTGCCGAGTGGTGCTGAGTGGTGCTGAGTGATAATGTGGTGGTGCCGAGTGATAATGTGGTGGTGCCAAGTGAGAATGTGGTGGTGCCGAGTGATAATGTGGTGGTGCCGAGTGATAATGTGGTGGTGCCGAGTGATAATGTGGTGGTGCCGAGTGATAATGTGGTGGTGCCGAGTGATAATGTGGTGGTGCTGTGGTGGTGTGGTGGTGCTGAGTGGTGCTGTGGTGGTGCGGAGTGGTGCTGTAGTGGTGCTGAGTGGTGCTGCTGAGTGATGCTGGGGTTGCGCTGAGTGGTGCTGAGGTGGTGCTGAGTGTTACCTTCACATCCTTCCTTCACATCAGAAAGATCTGTGACTGTTCCTATTGTGATTATCTAACAGATCGCAATGCAGTTAAATTCAGTGGGGTACACCCAATAATCACAAATATCCATGTCTCCATGAACATTATAGAATTTACATAAATTATATGGGTTAGGGGATAGACAGGGTATCATTGATATCAACGGACTTATAGAACATTCGCAACCTGCAATCTCTAGGGGTAAGTGTTCATCCAGGAACTAAAATATTTTTCCTTGAAGTCTGTCCGACACACAGAAAACAAAAGTAGCCACTGATATGAAGTCACAGGATCCTCCACACCCAACACAAAGCACACAACTAAAAAAATCGCTCTGCATAACAAACTGTTTGCTTTTAGAGAATATCACAACTTCACAGAATATACGAAATCCACTTCAAAGGATTCACAAATAAACCTGTTCGCCAGCTCAGCTGGCTCAAGTCGGTAAAATGCATTAAAAACAAGCTAGATAAAGAAATATGGGCAAAGTGAGCAAGGACAAAGAGGCAAAAGAGAAACCCGGCAACAGTGGCAGTGGTCCGAAGTAGATAAAATAGTGGCAAAATAGAAAAACTGTGGCACAGAAAACAGGGCAGAAATTCATATCTGGTGTTTGCATAACAAACTAAATCTCAGCATAATTGTTATGGAAACTTTTACCAAAACAAATATTTTGCTGGCAGGTTAATAAAACCCACAGTAAGTATTGGCGTTTTGATAGAGAACAGTGTGGAAAATCAGGGGCTGACCCCCTATATGCCTTGGCGCTTTCACTGGAGGGACTTCCCATGGTTGGGGGGGGGGGGGGTTAGGGGGGGGGGGGAGGAAACCTTACTGCCCAGCAGCTGGCCGTAGCTTTGCAGACCTGATGAGCAGGGAGGGTGTGCGAGGGGTGAGCGAGGAGGGGGTGAGAGGGAAACTGAGGCTGGCAGCGGACGTCTGGGGAGTAAAGAAAAGAAGCCAAAGATAAATAAATAAATACACTCGGTCGGCCGCGAGCGTCGTCTTCAATGCGGCGCTCAGGATACTTTACAGCTCAGCAGCTGGTCAAATGGACGTTGGTATACTCCCCATAGGGTACTGCTACATGAATAACACACTGTGTAGCTTTGCAGACCTGATGAGCGAGGAGGGGGTGCGAGGGATGAGTGAGGAGGGGGTAGCAGGAAAACAGCAGGAGCAGGCAGAGGATGTCTGGAGAGGAAAGAAAAGAAAACAACAAACAAAAGCAAGCAAAAAACTACTGTGAGACTATGAAAAACAAAAGCTAATTCAGCTCTTAACACATTAAATCGTGTCATAGTTTGTATGTGGTCAACACATTTACTGCTCAGTTCCCCAACACACAAATAGAAATATAATCTGGCATCAATGGCCAAGCAGCACTGTATTAAAAAAAAAATGCAAACATTATTAGGCATACTTCTTATGAAGCCTGCCTCGATGATGGAGCGGGGTCACCTATGTGAGACAGTTAATTTTGTGGCCTGTACGCGTGCATCATCGGTAATAGCAATAATGTTAGCAGCGGATGCTTGCAAGTCGGCCTTCTAAAGCCTTTAATTTAGCGATCCGACGTGATGTGATAGCGCTACGTGAAACAATGAATGACGCTGTAGGAGCTTACACAGCACATACAGTTGAATACTTGGAGTCAACAGTTTTCACAATCTTTCTAGTCCCAGTCAGGGGAGAAGTATTAAACCATCTGCAGTCTCCCGTGCCCCTCCCCTTGCACAATATAGTGAAGATCAATGATATACTCTGGCTGCTGCAAGAAATAGGTACGTTTATGCTTTACAAGTTAGCAGGCAGTAAGCAGCGCTGCTGCGCACGTTCTAGCCCGTGCACTGTTGGAGGGCACGGTTAATTCAAATGCCTCACAGGGCTTCAATTTGTTTTTAAAAGGAAGCAACGTGATATTAACAATCACACAATCCAACTTAAACTGAATCTTCCTTAATGTCACCGAATTCGAATGTGTTTCCAGGGCTGCTCTCACGGGCAGTAAAAAAAATGTTTTGTGTCACCATAGCTCAGAGTCCTTTACTGATGACTGGGGAGGGGGGGTGGGTGCGCAGTGGGAGGTGGAGGAGCCTCAGTTCGCAGCCATTTGACTGCATAGATGGCGTCATGCATTACAGTGTTGAGTTTAGAAACCAGTCTGTTCGGTTGTCCTTAAATGAAGTATGTTGTAGCCGCTTCCATGTGCCATGACAGGCAGCTGCCGTCCGTCCTCCGATACTACATCACAGCACAGTAACATTATGCAAGCAGGTTGGTGTAAGTGCAAATATGGCACTTGAAAAGGGCTAAGAAAGTTTACAAATCTGGCCAGGTCATCTTGGAGGAGAGTGGCACTTTATAGTGCATAGAAAGCCCTGCTGCCAAGAAACGAACATTACACAACATTAGACACACATGACATCAATTGTGCCTATCTAAAAACATCGTTCGATTGAGTCAACCAAACAGCTGTGTTGTAACAAATAACTGCGCAGATCATCGTTTTTTAGTAAAATTAAAACATATATTGTGCCATTCTAACAGGTTTAAACAAAGAGCAGAGAAAGGTCGGGAAAACGATGAGTGAGAAGGAAGAAAGGCATGGACACAGATCAAGAAGGCAGCGAGTGAGAGAGAGAAAGGTGGGGGTGAAAGGCTCAGAGTGGATGTGGGGGGGGTGGAGACAGTGGGCGTGAGAAAGAGTCTAAGGCGGAGTGCGAGCGGTTGCAAGGCCACGAAAGATAGTGTTTTTGAGAAAGTGAGATTGAAAATGAGTAAGAAAGAGTGAAAGAAAAAAGGTTAAAAGCATGTGAGAGATTAAGTGGAAATGAAGAAAGCGAGTAAGAGATACAGGGAGAGGAAAAGCGAGGGTGAAGGGGAGGTGTGTATGTGCATTCGTAAAATAAAGATAGTGGCAGTCTAAGAGTGGGAAAGCATGAAATACAGCTCTAAACTAACGCAAAAGGACTAACAGTTGTAAATAAGAGGTTGGGCTGGGCATAAATGCGAGTCACGCCTGGCGGCCGTGAAGTGTGAAGCAGTCGGGGGGGGGGGGGGGGCAGGAGCAAATGTTAAGGGGAGCCTTTGAAGAGCAAGGCAGGGGGATAGAAGCGCGTTCACGAGCACGTGCACTTGTACAGATCCGCATCGTGAACGCAGCTTTCTGGTTTGACTGCAATAGGTCTCTCTGCGAGACCTAAAAATGTTAACACCCATTTATTTTGGAATAAGAACTCCGTGTATATTACATATACCCACGTATTGTTACTATGACTACAGTTACAGTTGTGAGATCCCCATCACTGCAGCTATAGGTGCGATAGCACTATCACTGCATATATAGGTGCGAGATCACTATTCTTGCAGATCTAGGTGTGGGATCATTATTTGTTTAAATAGGTGTGAGATTACTATCACTGCAGATCGAGGTGTGAGATCACCATTATTGCAGTTATAGGTGTGAGATTACCGTCACAGGCATTATCGCTGGAGTGGGACCATCTAGTCTAGCCAGTGAGTGGATTAGGCATCTCTCTGGAGCACAGGGGGTAAGGACAGGAATGCACTGTATTTCATAAATACGGTGCACTTTTTCATAAACAAGGCCCTAAATGTGTTTCGGAATACGCGGTCTCTAATCATTTCCATTGAACTAACACGCCTGAAAACACTGATTTGTTAAAGAAAAGCCCAGGACCGGAGCATTGGTATCTTTGCTGACATGGAATCATCTGCTAACCTTTTATGCAGCACATCTGTTTACTCTTCCCTCTGGGGATGCCAGCGGTAAAATTAGCACACGGCGCCTCCATGAACCAACATGTTGCATGAGGTCTCCTTCAGCAACAAACACCGAAGCAAGGTCAGCTGTGTTAAAATTACGAAACTAAAAAGATGCGACAGCCTAATGTAAACACCGCCTTTTACATGATGTTTTAGAAACTATTATCTTATTTTGCTTCATCTGTTTATAAATGCAGCCCGGACACCGGCTAGAAGCTGCAGCCCAGGGCGCGTAATATAATATCTCAGCGCCTGAAGGAAAAGCTGCAGAGTTGAGTGCATGCAATGTCTGCAGCAGTGGAAAAAACATAACAGTTCAACTTTTGTTAGGTCCGTGCAGAGTGATGAAATGTGAAAAGCCTATCTCTCCCCAAAAATCTCGGGTTTCAAAAACAGCTGGAATGATCAAAAAAGGCAGCCTCGGGTCAGCAGGGCGTCTGCTTCTTGGCCAGGATAAGAGGCAGGGTAGCTGGACCAGCAGAAGAGGGCTGCAGGTGGCCTGGAGTGGGCGTGAAACTCTGGAGTGGAGCCAATCAAAAGACAGGAGCTACCGCAGCCGAGGGTAGGCGACTATGCCGTTAAGCTTGTGCGGACGGAGACTCTGCCCCACAGTAGTAACATGGCCAGCATGTGCGTGCAAGTCTGGCAAACACCAACTGTGTTATCTGTGTCTTCCTGCTCAGTTCAAGAAATTGTGAGGAATGTGGCAGAGTGGGTGTCATTGCTTCTGCCAGAAACTTACAACTGGGAAAAACATTAGCACAAATTATAGCACGCGTATTTGCACAAACAACTTATTTTCTTATTTTGATCTGCTTTGTGCGGGCAAAGGCAATAAACGTTCCATCAAAAATCTCTCGCTGCAGAGTGATTAATGGCTGCAGCATTGGAAGTGAGGAAAGTGCAGCAAACCCAAAGCAACCAGATCGTAATTGAGTTAGACATCACAACTCGTGTCTTATTTATTTCTGTTTATTACTCCCACTGCGCATTGGGGAGCTGCGTTTTATGGGCAGGCGAAGGCTGGAAAATACCCAGGCAGGGAAAATGTAACATTAATGGTTTGAGAAACCGCAGTTTACAGTGGCAGCCCGGCATTTTATAGAGACGTGCGACTGCAGAATACTCCGGGGTTGATCAATGTTTTCATTGTTTTTCTCCTCTATGAGCTTAATGAGCGGGGCGTTTTAAAGGGACAGGCACCAGTGTGCCATATGTGCATGCACTATGGGAGACGCATGACAAAAAAATTTCAGACACGGTTTACATGTGGGGACGACAGAGGCACACCAAATAAAATGTATACCATATTTATTCGAGAGAGCGGTCATTGTTTATATTGTTTATATTTGCATCGCACTTTCACTTTAAGATAGAACGCAATGCAAAAATAAACATGCGGCTGATGTTGCGATAAGAAGTGGCAAAGGAGCAGGAAACATAAGCTACTTAAAAATAGATGGCCACCGTAAAGATAACAAATTGCTTTGCGACAGCCGCAAAGCAGACAATCCTGTCCGGATCGGCCGGACGAAAGGGCGGCAACATAAAAACTAATTTCCAATGGCAGGCCACCGTTTAGCATAAACGGTAACGCCAGCCAATGAAAATGAGGGGTGGGGCTTCAAGTCCCCTTCTCAGATCTACTCTGTCTCGCAGAGCGAGCAGCGCACGTGCTGCAACGCTAGGCGAGACCTAAAAATAACCTTGGCATCTTCCTTATCAATTTACATCGAATATGCTACTTACCAGTATGCATCTGTTCTTGGCATGTAGGGCTGCTGACATTAATATCTGTGCATAGATCGCCGCCTAGTGTTGGGTCCGGATGATTGCACATTGTTGTCCTGGAAGAGTCTTCGAAGTATCACGAGATAGGTGGCTCCTCCCCTGGACTACAGTGCGCATGGGCATCGCCTCCATCCCCAGATTGTTTTTAGCCATTGGCAGAGATGGAGTGAAGTATGCGAGTGATGCCCATGCTATGAGCATATATATATATTCAATGAAAAAACCATTGGTTTTAGGCCATATATAGTTAGGGATTTGCATTTATAAAACCTTATTTTACTCGCATAAAACCATTGAAATTCCATATATAGTTATAAGCGCTAACTATATATCCACTGCTGATGATGTCACATATTACATCATTCATGACATGGTTAGTGACATCACTGATGACATCACTGATGACATCTCAAATGACATCACTGATGACATCACTGATTACAACATCCAGTGACTGTATGTTTCTGTAAAGTTAAAATATGTTTTACATATTGAAGAATGAGTGGATATATAAGTGTCTGGATGAAGGATTTACTAGGTGCATGACTGACTGATTGAGTAAGTGATTAAATGTGTCTCACTGATTGCATGGGTTAGTGACTAAACTGTTTTAATTTGTGCATCATTATATCTGTTGTTCTACAAACTGCTGCATATGTTGATCAGTAGCTATATGAGTAACTGTATGGGTTATTGATTGGTTGTCCAAGTATTTGTATGGGAAACTGAGTGCGTGTGTATGGGTGGCTGGAAGGTGTGTGACTCTGTACATAGATGTGTGAGTAGTTGATTCACTATATGTATAGATTCAAAAGTGCATGTGCAAACAGCTGTATGGGCGGTTGACTGTGCATGAGTGTATTAGTGAGTGAATGGATATCTCAGTGCTACATGTCAAATTAAGTACATATGTAAAACACAGTACATGTGAGAGTTGACATCTATGTATAACTGTATAGTTGAGAAAATTGAGGTGTGATTGATTTTTGGCATAACTGACTAGGTGTGTGAGTAACTCCATGGATGAGTGACAGTCTGTGACTGTCTGTTTACACTGATTGTATCTAAGGTTATATTAGAGTCTGAAGAGGTTCATGGTATTATCACATGAATGATATCATCAGTCATGTCAAATGAGATGTTTTCAGTGATGTCATCAGTGATGTCATTTGAGATGTCATCAGTGATGTCATCAGTGATGTCACTAACCATGTCATGAATGATGTAATATGTGACATCATCAGCAGTGGATTGCGGGTGCGCGATATATAGTTAGCGCTTATAACTATATATGGAATTTCAATGGTTTTATGCGAGTAAAATAAGGTTTTGTAAATGCAAATCCCTAACTATATATGGCCTAAAACCAATGGTTTTTTCATTGAATTTTCAAGGTTTTGTAAATGCAAATTCCTAACTATATATCCACTATAACCTATGGTTTTTTCTGTGAATTTCATTGGTTTTTTAATAGCAAATATGAAAAGCTTTAAAATGTCAAGTACGTGATAGATAAAAACATTTTCGTATTTATGCACGCTGATGTGCTTTGAACGCTGCCCCCCTCCCCTCTTTTCTCTTAGTAGTACTCTCTCTTTGCAGATAGTGAAGAGTAGTTAACGCAGGCCTTTACCCCCGTTGTAATCCGTCCTGCCTGCTTGTCTCTCCATTTGATTGATTATTATCCAAGCATTTACTGTTTTACAATTGATTCTCTTTGGTTCATTCTCTATTTACAAACAAGCACAAAGTCGCAATACTCTGTTTAGTCTTTGCAGATCGTGAAAAATCGTATAAAAAAATAAAAGTAATCGAGCAAAATCAGTAGGCCACTAATTGGATCTCTTTTTGACCTCGCTAAAATAGAAATATTATAAACAACCCTTCATGAGAAATACGAAAATAGTGAGATGAACTGAGCTCCACACCATGAGGGCTGCAAGACAGCTCGGCTCCGTCACCCACCCCGCCCAAAATAACGACAAACCCTATGCAAATATTAAAAATATAGACAACACACCAGCAAAGAAACAGGGTAAAACATTTTATTAAATAACTATTTACATAACGTTGGTTTATAAGATGATGTCAGTAGTGAACCGATGTGTGAATAGGTCGGAAGCAGCACAAGGCGCCAAGATCCGGATGGAAAGTCCTGGATGTTGGGTGCCATAGTTCAGAGTTCTGAGTTTGAGCCTTTTTCAATGCCTGTGCTTTGTTGTTTCCCCTCCATCAAAAACAAAAAAAAAATATAAAACTGTGCAAAAATACAAAAAAATCAAAAAATGTTTACAAAAGCAGTGCTTGTAAGACTGTCTGAAGCTTATTTCCACCTACTGCAGCTTCACTATTCTCAAAGTAAGTGAGGGTCGTTTGTGGACCCGACTGCATTTGAAAACAATGTTATATGGTACCTCCCTAAACCGCTTGACGGAGGCCCCCGAGGGGCGGTGTGATGGCACGGACTCGGAGAAGACGCTTGGCTCCGACCCCCTCCCCAAGTCTTATAGCACTGGTGTAGCCTGAGATCGCCCCCGACATAGGCGGCCGGCTCCCGGGGTCCGGCGGAACTTTTTGCCTTTTGATGACTCTTCTATTCTGGACTTTGTCGCACAATCCGTTTGACCTGAAGACACGCTGTAGTGGGGCGCCCCTTTACCGTTTTAGTTGCCATTCCGCCCGCTTTTGCTACACTGTGCCTCTTCCGCCATTCAGCTGTTTACCGCCCGCTCTTGCGACTACAGCGTCTCGCTCACCATGTAGTTAAGTTGCTCCCGCTCTTGCGGTGCAGCGATAGGCGGCTGCCACAGGACTCTCAAAATGGCGGCCGGCTCTTCGGTTTTGGGCCTGGTCCACTAAAATGGCCCTGGGACACCTTGGAACTCGGACGCTTCCCTGATAGGGTTTGGGCTCCATTCTCGAAAGCGTCCCCTCAGCCGTGAAGATTCTACAAAAGTCTTGGGGGCCCCCGACTCCCGCAGGCTTCTGGTGGGGAGCGGCTGCCATGTCTGCTCGTGGAATGGCCACGACGGAGCTACGAGATGGTAGTGCTCTCATGCTGACGCCAGCTTTAGTCTGAAGCATCCAGAAACACTGTAGACTACCAATTCGATCAGTTCCGGTAGCGCCCCAACATGACCCGGAAGAGAAGAACTTGCCCTCCCCTCTTTGACTGATGGTTCTTGTTGCCTGTCCCCTCTGTTGTCATTTAACAGAACTTTTTGGACTGCTGAAAGGGGTTGTGTTCCGAACGCTGGTTGGTGGAGACATTTTGACTATATTCTTGACCTACGTTTTCACGTAATGCGTTATATGACACGCCGCGTTAGCGCACCCGGAAGTGATCCGGGGCGCGGCGCGCAGCGCGTAACGTAAGCATAACAGGTCATGTGACTTGTTAATAAAACTTTTCATTGGTTCATTTTACTTTTGTTATTTGAATGATGAAAAGCTTGGTCATATGACCTAAAAATTACGCTTTTTATTGTTTTCGAACATTTTTTTTAAAACATATATGTTATAATATTCCAGGCTAATGTACTTTCCCGGAAAATTTACAACTGTCCTGCAAGTAAAATATATTCCTTTTTCGAGAAAAAGGGCGTTTCTTAGTTCCATGACGGAGCCGTTGAGTAAAAGAGACTCGGCCTGCTGTCTTAGTCGCCGATACGCCTGATTATCAGATTCTTATCGATCACTTTATGTTGCAGGAGTGGAAAACACAACTGCCCTTGACCATTTATCTTTACTACGTTCCTACATATTATACCTTTTATCCGTCATGTAATTGGACTGCTTTATTTCACTTGCCTTTTACTGATTCGAAAACAGTGACTAAAAGTAAAAACTTTACCAATGTAAATACTACTACCGTGTTTTGTTTTAAAAACCTTTATTGTGAAAATGTCAGTATACAAATATGGGCCTATAACCACCTGGGCCGGCCACGGAGCAAACTGAAATCGTATATGATGAGGAGACATTTACACTGTAGAGGAACGTAACGAGCGGGCCATTAGGTTGCAAGAACTAAGGTGTCTAACAGTTGCGGAATCGGTGGACGTACATTTTGTAATTAAAATAAGACAGGGCCACTTACAATAACATTTTCTAGATATACATTTGCGGGCAAGGAGTTACGAGTCCCATTTATACCGGCGCCATTTTGGGCGAGGCCGGGCAGGTCCAAGATATAGTCAAAATGTCTCCACCAACAATCGGCCAGACCAGAACCCCTTTCGGCCCTTTATGCTACAAGATGGTGTCTTCCATTCAGAAAATATTGTTGGCAGCATTTTGAAAGGAAAGATAAACAGCCGTTCTCCTAGTGAGTCTCACGTTGTTACATTTAGGAAGAATGTTGAAGAGTAATATGTGGAAAATCTGAAGCCATTTTTCTACAAACTCTCAATCAGCCTAAGTCATGGGCGATCTTTGTCCACACCAGGGCAATAGTGAAGCTGCAGCAGGTGCAAAAGAGCTTCAGACAGTCTTACAAGCACTGTTTTTCTAAACATTTTTTTGTATTTTTGCACAGTTTTATATTTTTTTTTTGTTTTTGATGGAGGGGAAACAACAAAAAACAGGCATTGAAAAAAGCTCAACAGTGCAGGGCGCCTTGTGCTGGTTCCGACCTATTCACACATCGGTCCACTACTGACATCACCTCATAAGCCAACGGGGCACCCCACGCCGACTTTCGGCGCAGCATTGTAGGATGGCCACACCAGTGCGGCAACTTGCTGGACACAACCTCGGTGCCATCCGGATCTCGGCGCGTTCGACTCACTGTACCGCAAGAGTGACCGCAACTCAGCTGGACACGCCGTCTTTCGGCGCAGCATTGTAGGATGGCCACACCAGTGCGGCAATTTGCTGGACACCACCTCGGTGCCATCCGGATCTCGGCGCGTTAGAGTCACTGTACCGCAAGAGTGACCGCAACTCAGCTGGACACGCCGTCTTTCGGCGCAGCATTGTAGGATGGAAACACCAGTGCGGCAATTTGCTGGACACCACCTCGGTGCCATCCGGATCTCGACACGTTGTGCTGCCTTCGGCCTATTCGCACATCGGTCCGCTACTGACGCCGCCTCACGTGCCAACGGATTTTCTACGCTTTTTGTAGCCCTATGCCGCATAACAGGTCATGTGACTTGTTTATAAAACTTTTCATTGGATCATTTTACTTTTGGTTTCCTAAAGATGGAAGGCTTGGTCATATGACCTAAAAATAACACTTTTCATTGGTTTAGAACATTTTTTTTTCCCCAAACGATGAAAGCCCCACCTTGTTTCTGGATCATTCAGACTGAAGCTGGCGTCAGCATGAGAGCACCACCATCTCGTGGCTCCGTCGTGGTCATTCCGCGAGCAATCATGGCAGCCGCTCCCCACCGGAAGCCTGCGGGAGTCGGGGCCCCCAAGACTTTTGTAGAATCTTCACGGCTGAGGGGACGCTTTTCGAGAATGGAGCCCAAGCCCTAGCAGGCAAGCGTCCGAGTTCCAAGGTGTCCCAGGGCCATTTCAGTGGACCAGGCCCAAAACCGAAGAGCCGTCCGCCATTTTAAGAGTCATGTGGCATTCGCCTATCGCTGCACTGCAAGAGTGGGCGCAACTCAGCTGGATGGCCGCCACCTGGGGAGGCCCGTTCACGCCGCCTCCCCCACGCCCCCCCCCCCCCCCCCGGGCCGCCGCACGCAAATTTTCGGAGCAGCATTGTAGGATACCAAAACCAGTGCGGCAGTTTACTGGACATCACCTGGGTGCCATCAACATCTCAGCGCGTTCTGCTGCCTTGGGACTATTCGCACAACAGACCGCTACTGACGAGGCCTCCCCCCGCCCCACCCGGGACGCCCCACCCGGGACGCCCCACGCCAATTTTCGGAGCAGCATTGTAGGATCCCAAAACCAGTGCGGCACCCAGGCGACATCACCTGGGTGCCGTCCAGAACTCTGCACGTTGTGCTGCCTTGGGACTATTCGCACAAAAAACAGCTTCTGACCATTGTTGCTTTTTTGGGTGAAAAATGTTTAAATGTTTTTACAGTTTTTGTTCCGTTCATTATAGTTAAAAGTTAATAAAGTTTTAAAATCTAACTTTGTTGGAGTGCTATATATGTTTAAAAAATCGGGTGAATGGGGCCTTGAATCGGGTTATTGTTATGTGTGGGCTTTGCAAGTGTACTGCTACAAGATCGGACATTTCAAACTCAAATGCACGTTCTTTTTCTTACCTTTCCGAAGCATGGAGGGCAATAGCAGGCAGAGAAAGGGTGATGCACGTGTTGAACACTGCCTGGCCTGGCAAGTTGCTGGCAGTGCCCCCCCCCGCCCGCTCCTGAAAGAGGGCACACACACACCGCCGCCCCGAGTACTTCACAAATCTTTAAAAGACCATGCGCTTGTTCATGAGGCTTAAATGGTTTATCACCCCTTCTAGAACCCCTGCATCGACCCTCTGACGTTTCCTGGAAGAATTAGCACGTAACACAATACCAAGCCCTGTCAGCTGAAACCCCCGAGAAATCATGGGGCATATTATCAAGGGGGTTTATTTCCGCTTTTTTGGCTTTAAAAGCCAAAAAAAAAAAAGAGATAAAATTATCTCCCTATTACCAAGCTGTCGCTAACACCAGTTAGTGACAGCTAAAAGGAGATAGCGACCATCTTGGGCCCCGCTTTGCATATCAGTGATATTTATCATTAATGACATGCAAAGTGGGCGTGCCAAGATTTTAGCGACTGGAAACAGTCCCTAACCATCGCTATCTCCTATTACCAACTTTTGGAGATATTCGCGCTTAGCGCGAATATCTCCAAAACCTAACACCTGCCCTGAGCTGTTTTAGCCATGTTATCCAATGGGAAGTGGATAACATGGCTAAGAGCATTTGCTGGATAATGCATGAATATCGCTGACTTTTCAACGATATTCATGCATTGCGGCCGTTTTTTATCGCATTTGCGATAAACCTTGCTAATAGCAAGGTTTATGTGCGATAAAATTCGCCGATGTGCGGCGATAATTTTTGTCTCTAAACAAGTTAGAGACAAAAATTATCGCTAGTTGTTGGTAATATGCCCCCGGGTTTTTGCTTGCAGGAATCGGGAGGCGGGAGACTAGCACTGAAATCAGTAGTCTCACGCCTGAATCGGGAGGGTTGGCATGTCTGGATACTCTACAGCTGGGGCCATAAACTACATCCGCAGGGCTAGGTGATAGCCTAGGTCCGGCCTGGACAATCGGACACAGAGGAAGAGGAGTGTCAGAGGGTGCGGTAGTGAATAGGGTGAAAGGGAGGTGTCGGGCGGGCACAGGGTGTGATTCTCAGAGAAGAGCAGCGCAGATGGGGGGGAAGTATATGGCCCATGCATGAGAGAAAGAGCGGGGGTGACCAGTGCGTGGGGGAGATGCTTGCGAGGGTGGGGAGCCATGCTGAGGATCGGCGGCGTGCAGAGAGTGGCCCTGGTCAAGGCATCTAAAATGGCTGCCGTGCACGACAAAATTGTGGCATTGGACAAAAACGCAAGATGGCGCAGACAATGTTTATCAATAAGGATTCATTTATAACAAAATATTTACTCGCAGTGACAAAATGGTGGTCAACACTTCCTGATTTCCATCGAATCGAACGTTAACAGACGTCACGCAGCAAAAAAAAAAAAAAAAAAGCTCACGCACAGAACAGTTTTTAGCCATGTTATCCAATGGAAGGTGGATAACATGGCTAAGAGCATTTGCTGGATAATGCATGAATATCGCTGACTTTTCAGCGATATTCATGCATTGTCGCCGATGTGCGGCGATAATTTTTGTCTCTAACCAATTAAAACGAAGCACAAAATGGCGAATTCCCGTTTCGCTACCAGTTTGCGGCCCAGTTCGCGGCCCGTGAAGCGCTTCTACCGTGAAAAATCATTTTTTTTTATTTTCCCCACGGGACCCTTTAATAACCCCAACAACATTCCTAGGGGGTCAAGAGGGGTATACCTTGCCCCCTTTCAATAAATTCCCCCTTCGTTTTTCACCTCTTCTTCTCTCTCGATCCTACCGAGAGATAAGATGGCGGCCGCTCCGGACTGTTTAGAATGTTGACAGACACCGGAGAGCCAATCAGCTTTCTGCGCGCAAAGTTCCGTTTCGCGAAAAGTAAGCGGACCGGATCGCTGCCCGGAGCGCTGTTACAGATATATATCTTGTTTTGAACGTTAATTTCTCAAAAACTACTGGAGCACATATATTGAGACCTAGCAAAGGCACATCGGGCTAACAGTCCCTACAATTTTGCCGAGTTTCGTGCAAATCCATACAGCCGTTCGAGCTAAAAGTGAGTCCAACCGCCCTATGGAAATTAACATGGGAAAAACGCGTTTTGGGACCCCCCTTTTTTCTCGGCCCCCCCTCGACAAAACCCCCCCAAATTTTCAAGGGCTGCTCAGAAACAAAATGTGCCATTTTCCTGAAAATTTCAGCCGATTCCGTCCACAAACGCCAAAGTTATTAGACATAGAATTTTCAAAAATCCCATAGGGAAAAAAGTCCTAACTATATATACCTACTGGCGATAGCCAGTAGGATAGATAGATATATATATATATATATATATATATATATATATATATATATATATACTGCAGCTGCTACAGGCGCCGGGGAGGAGGGTGGGCGATATGAATGTCAGCAGCCCTACATGCCAAGAACAGATGCATACTGGTAAGTAGCATTTGCAGTTCGAGGCATGTGGGCTGCTGAATTCATATCTGTGCATAGAATACATAGCAGTCCTCCCATTATTGGCGGCCGCCCGTGCCAGCTGCAGCAGTCTGAAAAAGTGTTTTGAGAACAGCCTGACCAACAGCTGCCTGCTGTTTGGAATGCACGTCTACACAGTAATGTTTAGTGAAAGTATGTGTGGTAGACCATGTGGCTGCTCTACAAATATCTTCTAAGGGAATGTTACCTAGGAAAGCCATAGAGGCCCCCAACTTTCTGGTGGAGTGGGCTCTTGGTGGAATTGTGAGAGTGCGTTTAGCCTTAGCGTAACAGATCTGAATGCATTTCACGATCCACCTAGCGATCCCGGCTTTGGAGATAGCGTTTCCCTTGTGGTGTGAGGCAAATGCAACGAAAAGTTGCTTGGTCTTACGAAAATCTTTTGTCCTGTCAATGTAGTACATTAACGCTCTTTTAACGTCAAGGGTGTGGAGCATCCGCTCCGCCAGCGACTCTGGGTTTTGAAAAAACACTGGCAACTCAATTGTCTGGTTCATGTGGAATTGAGATACAACCTTGGGTAAGAATTTAGGGTTAGTGCGGAGCACCACCCTGTTAGCGTGTACTTGGAAGAAAGGTTCTTGGATGGTGAGCGCCTGCAACTCACTAACCCTCCGTAGCGATGTAATTGCTACTAAGAAAGCAACCTTCCAAGTCAGAAACTGAAGCTCACAAGAGTGCAGTGGCTCAAAGGGAGGACCCATCAGCCTTGTAAGAACCACATTGAGGTTCCATTCCGGAGCTGGTGGTGTCCGTGGTGGAATGACCCTTTTGAGTCCTTCCAGAAAAGCTTGATAGCAGGGACCTTAAAAAGTGATAGGTGTTGCCTATTCTGGAGGTATGCTGCCATTGCAGACAAGTGAATGCGGATGGAAGAATACGCCAAATTGCATTGGTACAGGTGGAACAGGTAACAAATGATGTTCTGAATGGAAGCATCTAGCGGGTCAATATCGTGGTTTACACAGTAAATGACAAACCGCTTCCATTTAGCCGCATAACAGGCTCTAGTAGTGGGCTTCCTTGCCTCCCGAATGATGTCCATGCAATCGGGGGGAAGATTGAGGTAGCCAAACTCTAGGACTTCAGGAGCCAGATCGCCAGGTTGAGCTGTTGCGGATCTCGGTGCTGAATGTCGCCATGGCTCTGCGTCAGAAGGCTGGGAGTGAGATGAAGCCTTTGATGCGGTACCACGGAGAGTTCCAGAAACGTGGTGTACCATGGTTGGCGAGCCCACGTTGGAGCAACCAGGATGAGAGTCATCGAGTGCTGCCTGAGTTTGCGTGCCACCAGCGGTATCAGAGGTGCTGGGGGAAAAGCGTACGCAAATCTGCCTGACCAGTTCATCCACATCGCATTGCCCTGCGATTGCGGGTGTGGGAACCTGGCGGCGAAGCTTTGGCATTTTGCGTTCTCCTTTGTGGCGAACAGGTCTATCTCTGGATGACCCCACTTTTGGAAGTACGGTTGGAGTACTGATGGATGTATCTCCCACTCGTGCATTTGGTGGCTGTGCCTGCTGAGCAGGTCCGCCATCTGGTTGTCCTTGCCCGGGAGACGCTCCGCCATGAGGAAGATGTTCCTCTGAATGGCCCACTTCCACATGCTCTGAGCCAGATGAGACAGCTGCGGAGAGTGTGTGCCCCCCTGTTTCTGAATGTAGTACATGGCCGTCATGTTGTCCGTCCGGATCAACACGACCTTGTTGCACAGATGTACTTTGAATGCCTTCAAGGCCATGAAGATTGCCATCAGTTCCAAAACGTTGATGTGCATCTTCCTTTGCTGTAGTGTCCATAGTCCCTGCACTGTGTAGTGGAGTACATGCGCTCCCCATCCCTGGAGAGAAGCGTCCGTTGTCAGGATAATCTGTGGCACAGGCTCCTGGAACGGTCGGCCCTTGCAAAGGTTTTGTGGATTCCACCAATGCAGAGAGTTGTACGCCCGACTGCTCACCAACACTAGGTCTGTCAGTTGCCCATGAGCCTGAGTCCACTGACGTGCTAGGCACTCCTGAAGCGGGCGCATATGTAGTCTCGCGTGCGGGACGATGGAGATGCAGGAGACCATCATGCCTATCAACTGCATGAACACCGTCGCTGGAAGCGAGTGCTGAGGTCTGAATCGTTGGATCAGCGTTTGGATACTGGCGATTCTCACTGAATTTGGCTGCGCAGTGGCTGCCAGAGTGTCTATTGTCGCGCCCAGATACTGCCGTATATGGGCGGGTTGGAGATGGGATTTTGGATAGTTCAGCGAGAATCCCAGATCGTGCAGGAGATGAATGGTGCGGGACACGTGGTCGGCGCACTGCTGTTCTGACTTTGCCTGAATGAGCCAGTCGTCCAGATAGGGATAGACGTGGACGTTCTGGCGTCGTAGATGCGCCGCCACAGTCGCCAGGCACTTTGTAAAGACTCTTGGCGCTGTGGCGACCCCGAAAGGCAGAACCCTGAACTGGTAGTGCTGGTCTTGAATCGTGAATCTGAGGTACTTCCTGTGGGAAGGATGCAGGGGGTTATGAAAGTATGCATCCTTCAGATCCAGCGTAGCCAGGAAGTCCCCCTGTCGAAGCAGGGGGAGGACCTGCTGCAACGTGAGCATATGGAAGTGCTCCGATAGAATGTACCAGTTGAGGGGCCTGAGGTCCAGGATGGGCCTGAGGGATCCGTCCTTTTTGGGGATTAGAAAGTACAGAGAGTAAACTCCTGTTCCCCTTTCTTGCAGTGGGACGAGCTCTATTGCCCCTTTTTGCAGCATGACTTGAACTTCCTGCTGCAACAAGTGCAAGTGCTCGCCGGACATAGGACGGTTTCTTGGAGGTATGTTTGGTGGAGTGGAAGTAAGTTCCAGACAGTAACCGTACTGGATAAGAGACTTGACCCACCTGTCCGTGGTGATGGATTTCCACGCGGGCAGGAACTGCTGGAGTCTCCCCCCGACCGGTGTGGTGTGGTCGGGGGGCAGTGACAAGGCGTCACTGTTTGTTGGTGGTGGAGGACCTGGAGCTGTTGTTTCCACGCCCCCTGCCTTTGACGTTGTTGCCCCTGTAACCACCTCTACCCTTGTTGGTGTATGAGGTCTGGGTGTTGCTTTTGTAATACTGTGTGGATTGTGATGCCTGACCCCTTGAGGTGCCTCTGTTATTGGAGCGGCGAAAGGAACCACCCCGAAACTGCTGAGACTGGAGGGCCCCCATAGACTTGGCAGTGTCCGTGTCTTTCTTCATTTTTTCAAGTGTCGCATCCACCTCGGGGCCAAACAGGTGGTCAGGATTAACTGTTTGGTTCAAGATGGTTGTCTGTATATCTGGTTTGAAGCCTGATATTCTAAGCCATGCATGTCTCCTCAGCAACACGCTAGTGTTGATCGCCCTGGAGGCGGTATCAGCCACGTCCAGCGCACATTTGATGGAAGCGTTGGTGATCAGCTTCCCCTCCTGAATCAACATTTCACCTGCCTCCTTGAACTGATCAGGTAAGTGCTGCAGAAGTGTTTCTAGGGTGTCGTAATGCGCCCTATCGTAGCGTGCAAGTAGGGCCTGCGTGTTTGAAATGCGCCAAATATTAGCTGCCTGCGCAGCAATTCGTTTCCCTGAGGCTTCAAATATTTTTGACTCCTTGTCTGGGGGAGGAGCGTCACCCGTGGTCTGCGAGTTCGCCCGCTTATGTGCGTTGGATACAACCAAAGAATCCAGTGGCAAGTGTCCCTTGATGTACGTTGGATCCGAGGGCGCTGCCTTGTATTTTTTATCAATACGAGGATTGATGACTCGCGCCCGAGTGGGCTCCCTGAAAACCTCTGGCGCGTGCTTCAGCACTCCCTTGAGCATAGGCAATGTCTTGACTGACTTTTCAGCCACTGAGAAAGTGTCAAACAGAAAATCGACATCCACAGGATCTGAATGTAGGTCGACATCATGATTATCTGCAGCTCTCTCAATCAGAGCGTTGAAGGCTGCAGAGTCCTCTGTTGGAGAAGTCTTTGCTGCAAAAAGCTGCGGTTCATGACCCGACTGCGGGTCCTCAGGGTCGCCTCCGGCAGACCAAGGTTCATGTACCTCCTCTGGATCCGAGTATGCTGGATAATTGTACTCGTCCTCTTCATCTCCGTCACCTCCCCCAGCGTTTGAATGCGTCGGTGAAAGTTCCAAATTATGTGGAGATGCAGGCTCTATAGGGGCAGAAGTACCCGCAGAGTCCTTTTTGTTTTTGAGTGGAATACGATAATGCTCCAACACCGGCTCCGTGGTGATCTTCCGTTTGAGGAGAGAGAGCTTCCCGGTGTTGGCGTCGATGATAACCTCTCGACGCTCCTCATCTGCGAGTGGCTGGAGCCGAGGCTTCGGCACTACCAATGACGCCTTGGGCGTCGACACCACCTTCAAAGGCACCCCGGCCCCATGCTTCGGAGCGAAAGCCTTCGGCGTCATCTTCGGCGGCAGCGTTAAGTGGATAGGCGTTTGCGCCTTTGCCGGCTTTGGTGTAGGCTTCGGCACCACATCCTTCGGTTCGGGAGCCACAGCGTCCTTCCGAATCCGCTGCAGGGACTCCACGACCTTTTTGGTTAAGGCCGGGGAGGGCTGGACCGGCTCGAGCGATTTCCCCGAGTCCGGAGTCGGGACGGCGAAAAGCACCGTCTTCGGAGCCGACACATCACCATCCTTGGCCTTGACGGCCGGAGTCGGCGCAGCCAGAGCTTCGGCGTAGTCCTGACGCTTCTTCGGAGCCTTCTTCGGGTCATCGACCTCGACCACCTTCGGCGCCGACGCGGCCGCGTCGGTCGTCTTCGCCTTCGACACCGGGGTCTTCGGGTCGGCCATCTTGGCGTGGCTCTTGCTTTCGGCCATTTTGAATTTCTTAGACTTCGAGGCCTCTGGAGCCTTCTGTCCCACCAGTGCGACTTTCACTTTCGGTTTCGAAACCGTTGGTGTGGACCCCGATGGCTTCACTTTCGTTTTCTTCAACGGGAGTGGCACATCAGAAATGTCCGTGGCCGGGCCTGGAGGCGAGGCCGTGGGACGATTAACGAGGTCTCGGGTAAGGCCCGAAGGCGATCCCTCGACCTGGGCCGTATAGTGGGGGTTGACCCCTGAGTCAGTTTGAGGATGCTCCTCCTCTGAGCTATCCTCCACGGTGGCAATGGCCCCATCGTCGTCCCCTACCTCACCGACGACTTCATCAAACTCCTCGTCTCCCGCGTCGTAGTTTTCTTCCTCCGACGCCGGGCTAGAGTCCGAAACTTGAAAGACATTGTCGTCTCCAACGTCTTCTTCGAAGATGTTGTCTGGCGGGGGCGCTGATAACTGGGCCTGGAGTCTAGCGGCCCGACGAAGCTGGAGAGTCTTCTTACACCGGAACTTTGAGCAGGCCATACACCTGGCCTCATCATGGTCCGGAGACAGACATTTGTTGCACACTGGGTGCACGTCGAGGTGTGAATACTTTAAGTGCACACCGGGCACCTCTTAAACGAAGTTCGTTCCATGTCTGGAGCGTCGTGTAGGCCCGTCCGCGCCGACAGCACGCGGAAGGGCAGCAAGAGTTCGGAGCTGAAGAACAGTCAAACCCGAACGAAAAACTATACCGACGCCAAGCCTAAAGACCTTTTGGTCTCAAGTAAGGAAAGTTAAACAACTATCGATTCCGACAGAGGGAACCGAAACACATCCGAACCCAATGGCGGAAAAAAACAATCTGGGGATGGAGGCGATGCCCATGCGCACTGTAGTCCAGGGGAGGAGCCACCTATCTTGTGATACTTCGAAGACTCTTCCAGGACAACAATGTGCAATCATCCGGACCCAACACTAGGCGGCGATCTATGCACAGATATGAATTCAGCAGCCCACATGCCTCGAACCGTGATAACACAAGAGCTCAGTTGACCAAGGACCTGGTCCTGGAACACTAAGGGGTCAACTCACAACTCTCTACTACCTCTGGACATGATTAAATCACAGGCACACAAATAAAAAAAGAATCTCTTTAATGCATCTACTGATCAGCCCATGTAAGATGCACAAGGGATGGTTGCCTGACGTTATATGACCATAAGAAGCAGAACCACAGAAGACTGTGCAAAACTGAGCAAAACTCCGGTGGTAGGAACAGGCGGGGCCAACTGACATACTCCGCAAGTTGCACCCAGTACTTACTGGCCTGCTTCGGCTGACATCGCAGGGCACAAGTCACAGTCTCTGCAACCAACTACGGTTGAAAAGCTTGTTCCAATCTACAGATCTCAGTAGTTCAGGGTCACAGATTAAGAATAAAATCAAGGCCAAGAACGAGGCCGCTTATGCACTTTTGCACCTGTTTTGCCTGGTTTGATGGGACTTTCAAGCTAAAGCAGTGGTGGAAGAGTCCCTATGCCTAAGCAGCAGCAGAGAGTCGCAGGTTGTGGCTGAGGATGTATTCTGCGGCTGTGGGCTGTAGCTGTAGAGAGCCGTGAAAAATAACTAGGTCCAGACTTAGTCCACATTAAGGCTGAGGCACTGAGGTTCTGAGGCAGTGGGAGAAAGTGGGACAGTGGACTGAGTGGAAGCACACCAAGCCGCACCCAGACCTGGCTGGGCTGCCGGCACAGGAGCCTGGGCCTGCAACATCACCACCGTGCTTGGTGCCCATTTCTTACCTCTCAACCACCTGCTAATTCTTGGTAGAGCTGGAACTCTCCTCAGCCAGACCGAGCCAAAAAAACACAAGGCAAGGACCCCCGGTGCAGTCTAAACTAGAGTTTAACCGGTTAATCCAATAACCAATACCCCCGTTAAAGCCACGTCCTCTGCCCTGCTGCCTCGCTCCCAATGCCCGCATCCGTGTTCACGCTGCGTTACCGTTCTCCAAACAGCAACTAGTCCAGTTTATGCAAAAATAATAATAATAATCTTCACTGAAAAGCTTAACCTTACCAGAAATCCACTTTGTCTCCACAACATCACCCCATGTACTACAGCTGTACATGCCAAGAACAGATGCATACTGGGTAAGTAGCATTTTCCGCTTGAGGTAGGTGAGCTGTAGATCACATACTTTGCATAGACCCAAAGCGGTGGCTAAGAAAGAGTGTACGAAGAACTGCCTGGCCTACATTAGCTTGTTGTCTTGCAAACACATCTGCACAATAGTGTTTTGTAAATGTGTGTGGTGTAGACCAGGTTGCAGCTTTACAGTTGTCAGCTATGGGAAAGTTTCGTAAGAAAGCCATAGAAGCCCCCAGTTTGTGAAACGGAACACACTCTGGGGGAAATTGTTAAAGTCCTCTTTGCTTTTGCATAGCATGTCTGAATACATTGGACTATTCATCGTGCAATACCAGATTTAGAAATGGGCTTGCCATTGTGAGGTGGAGCAAAAGCAACAAAGATTTGGAGTTTTACAGAAAGATTTTGTCCTTTTTATGTAATAAAGTAGTGCTCGTTCAACATCTAAGGTCTGTAGACCAAGTTCTGCCACAGAATCCGGTTGAGCAAAGAACAGACAACTTAACAGATTGGGTAGAAAATTAGGGTTAGTACGAAGAAACACTTTGTTTTGGTGTACTTGTAAAAACGTTTCATCTATGGTTAGTGCCTGAAGCTCACCCACTCTACTCAGTGATGTGATAGCAATGAGGAAAGCAATTTTCCAAGTGAGAAATTACAGTTCCCATTAATGCAATGGCTCAAAGGGTGGGCCCAATAGCCTAGTAAGAACAATATTAAGATTCCACACAGGGGCAGGTGGAAGTCGTGGTGGAATAACTCTAGAGTCCTTCCATAAAGGCCTTAATAACAGGCACTCTGAAAAGAGAAAGATGTTGCCTATTCTGAAGGTATACGGCTATTGCAGCGAGATGTAAGCGTATAGATGTGTATGCTTAATTTGACAGTTATAAATGCAGTAAATAGCAAATGATATTTTGAATTGAAGCATCAAGCGGGATGATATGGTTGTCATTACAATAAACAAACCACTTCCATTTTGCTGCATAGCAAGCTCTTGTACAAGGTTGTCTAGCTTCTTTAATGTTATTCATACAGTCTGGTGAAAGATTGAGATAGCCAAACTCTAAGAATTAAGGTGTCAGATTGCTAGGTTGAGATGTCTGGGATCTGGGTGTTTAATCTATCCATGGCTCTACGTGAGGAGATTGGATGTGAGATGTAGTTTTTGAGGAGGAACTACTGAGAGCTCCAACAGGGTGGTGAACAAAGGTTGACACACCCATGTGGGAGCTACTAGGATTAGTGTGAGGGACATTTGCCTGAGCTTTCAAACCACTAGTGGAATGAGTGGGAGAGGTAGAAAAGCGTAGGCAAATATCCCTGACCAGTTCAGCCATAGTGCATGGTCTTGGGACAAAGGGTGTGGATGTCTGGAGGCGAAGCTTGGGCATTTTGGTGTGTGGCGAACAGATCTATTTTGGGGAAGCCACACATCTGAAAGAACGGAAGGAAAACTTGAGGGTGGAGTTCCCACTCGTGAATCTGTTGTCTCGGTCTGCTGAGGAGATCTGCAATTTGATGGTCTACTCCTCAAAGGTGTTTTGTTAGGAGATAGATTTTGTGATGTATGGCCCACCTCCACATGGCCTGTGCAAGGTGGGACAGTTGTAGTGTGTCCCTCCCTGCTTTTGCATGTAATACATGGCTGACATGTCTGCGCGTATCAGGACAGCTTTGCCTACAAAGTGAGCTTGAAAGGCTTTGAGCGCTAGAAATACTGCTAGCAGCTCTGGATGATTTATGTGAAGCTGCTTCTGCTGCGGACTCCACATGCCCCAAATTGTGCGAGTTTGGAGATGAGCTCCCCAACCAGTGAGCGATGTGTCTGCTGTTAGCACTGTCAGTGGAACTGGGTCTATGAAGGGCCGCCCTTTGGAAAGGTTTTGCTGATTCTACCACTGCAGAGAGCGAGGAGTGCAGCTGTCCAACACTAGATCTGATAATTGACCCCGAGATAGATTACAATGATGTGCTAAGCATTCCTGAAAGAGACGCATTTGAAGTCTTGCATACTGAACTATTAATATGCAAGACGCCATCATTCCCAGTAACTACATGAATACCCGAGCTGGCAATGAGTGGTGGCGTTGGAACTGGGAAATTAGAGACTGAATGTTGCGTATGCTGGCTGAATTGGGGCAGGCTAGAGTTTTTTGTGTATCGAGAGTTGCTCCCAAGTACGTATGCATGGTGGATGGTTGGAGATGGTACTTGGACAGATTTACTGCGAATCAGAGATCAAGGAGCAGCTGTACTGTTTTGCAAGTGTGGTGTAGACAGTTTGCTTGGGAACTGGCTTTGATGAGCCAGTCGCCTAAGTATGGGAAGACGTGAATATGTTGTCTTCGCAGATGAGTTGAGACTACTGCCAGCCATTTGGTGAATACTCTGGGAGCAGTGGTGACTCCGAATGGAAACACTTTGAACTGGTAATGTTGTGCCACTAGCACGAACCTGAGAAATTTGCGATGAGCGGGATGTATTGCAATATGGAAGTACGCGTCCTTTAAGTCTAAAGTAGACAGAAAGTAGTCTTGCTGAAGGAGTGTGAGCACTTGTTGGAATGTTACCAAGTGAAAATGGTCTGATTGTATATACAAATGTATGTCTCTGAGGTCTAGAATAGGCCTGAGAGCGCCATCCTTTTTGGGTATGAGAAAGTATAGGGAGTATACGCCGGCCCCTTGATACTGTAATGGGGCTGGCTCTATAGCTCCTTTCTGCAATAGAGAGCGAACTTCTTGTTTGTGAAGGTTCAAATGCCCTTGTGACATTTTGTGTGATCTTGGAGGAATCGCACAGAATAAAGAATACTTAAGAGTATACCTCTAGGTATATTTTATATATTTTCTCTCACCACCAAAAAGAAACAGGAACCAGTGTTTTGTCCGGGGCATAGATATGTAAAAAAATCCCAGGGTTAGATTAGCTTCCCTCGGTTGAGTCCGGGAGAATGCCATGATAAGTTGAGGGTAAGATGACCTCTTAAAAACCTTTTGATGACCCAAACCTCAGAGAAGTCACAAAATACCTAATAGGTCCTAGGTGACATCAATACACTCAAGTGCCCATTCTTTGTGTTGTATAGCTTATGAAGAACACATTTGAGGTTGAACCTCCTTTACTCTCCCCATAGGGATCTATTAGGATACACCTGCTCTGCCAAGACCCTGAAAGAGAGTAGGACACTCAAGTCAGCCTTCTATATTTTTTAATTATTTTTATGTATTTATGTTTAGAGTGCCAACATAAAATAAGCCGCTTTATTTGGGAAGGGAAGAAAGCTAGAATAACTTTTACGCAGTCAAAGAAACTTCCAGAGAGGTCATCTCTAACATACTGAAATAATACTAAGTGTTGCAGCCAAGATTCACCCTAGGTTGGCTAAGAAGAGATACTGAGTAGCATTACTGCTTCAGAGATCAATATCATCAATAAGCCTAGCAATCAAAGTTCCCAGGATTCTTACAGATGAACAAGCTGAAACTTTATATTGGTCTTCCATAACAACCACAAAACATGTCCAGACAGACCGAGGGAATAAGGGGGTGGAGCGCCCCTATTCATCAATGGCGTACAATGCTTTTTTTTTTTTTTTTTTAAATCAAACTTCTCTTCAGATGATTTTGCAAAACAGAAGCTTCCAAACAGGTGAAAGAAGAGGTTGCTGCTTTGGAAAATGAGAGAATAGGATGCCCAGTCGGAGACTGATATATTTGACAGAATCAAAAAGGTGGCCACCAGGAAACTCACCTTTTGAAAAGCTACTTCGAAGTAAAGCAAAATGAACAGGTTATTGATCTATACAGGTTGTTAACCCCATGTGCTTTAATTAAATGAAGATTTAAGAAGTTTGGGGGAGGGGCATGAAAATTAGCATTTAATATGGAACAATGAAAAGACACTGAATAAGAGCAAATTTTGCAAAGAAATTGCAGTGGTGGGGAATGTGTACAATATAATATATACAGATGACACCTTACTCTACACAAACTAAAGGAAACCCTGAGAAGTAACTGATGTGACTGAAGAGTAAAAGGCAGTAACAAATATTTTGGGAGAGTCCTGCACTTCAGTAATTTAGGATAAATTACTAAAGAAGTTACACAAAAATGGGGTGACCCTGTGTCCCTCAGAACCTGGGTATACATTAGTAAGCAAAGAGTGGTTCTGTTGGGTTCATGTAGGTTACTTTACGGGACACTTTGTGTCACATGCGTACTAGAATTTCAATTTTTAACATCAGTATCTCAACCGCCTAGATAAAGAATTTTCAAACAAAAACCGTGACACGATATTAGTGTCTACTATTTATGTTTATAAGAATTAAATCATTCATGTATATTCACATATGCAGTAGATCAAGGCTATCAAAATAGGGTGAACTATTTACACATAAATGGTGATCATGTAACATATGTGCCTAGTGCTCAACACGTGTGCAATATATACAGAGTGGTCAAAACCTATGTATACGGGGGGGGGGGGAATATATATAGGCCAGATAATTATGTGGAATGTCAATGTCAAATATTATTGTAAAGCGCACATCTCACCGGGAGGTCTCATGGCGCTAGCAACAAAAATACACAGTGATGAAGAGAGCAACCTGGAAACCTAGAGCAGGAATTGAGAAAAGAACCAGGTTTTCAGCTTTCTACGAAAGCACCAGTGATCAACTATGGAGGGAGTGAAATGGTAATTTATTCCATAGCATGGGGGCAAGATAAGAAAAAGAACGGCTACCATAACGCGAAGTTCGAATGAGAGGCTGATAAAGGTGTGATTTAGTACCAGATCTTTGTGATCTTCACGGTGTATACCATTGGAGGTTTTTTTAGGTAGTATGGACCAGTGTCATACATTATCTTATGTGTAACACTTAAGACTTGAACTGGTTTCTTTGTCGCACTGGGAGCCAGTGGAGGGTCTTAAGATTAGGGGCGGAGTGTGATCTGGGGGGGGAGATTAAGAATGAGCCTAGCTGCCGTATTTTGAAGTATCTGAAGCTTGGAACGCAGATCTTCATTTAGAGCCGTGAACAAAGCATTTCCATAGTCAAGACGGCTAATCACAAGACCTTGCACCAATGGCGTTGAATTTCTTCAATAGTACAGGAGAAATCAGTACTGCGTCGAAGGGCAAGCAGGCATCAGCCCTGCGTTGTCGCTGCGATTAGTCAGAGAGGAAGAGACTAATCGCAAATTTAACGCCCCGGTCCATCCTGATTTGAGGCACACGTAGCCAGGACGGTCTGGTGTACACTGGGCTGTCATTGCCCTCCCCCCCTCCATCCTGTCCTGATGAAGACCCAACGCGACTACCCAATGGAGCACACTATGGGTTGAAACGTAGACGACTACACAAGGCCCGGACTGACCAAGGCTCTGCAAATCAAAAGGAGCACTATTACCTAACAGAGCAATTGGTTCTACATAATTATCTGGCCTATATATATCCCCCCCCCTCCCTGTACATAAGTTTTGACCACTCTGCATATATTGCACACTTGTTGAGCACTGAGCACATATGTCACATGACCACCATTTATGTGTAATTAGTTCACCCTATGTTGACAGCCTTGATCTACTGCATATGTGAATATAAGTGAATGATTTAATTCCGATAAACAAACAGTAGACACTAATATCAAGTCACGGTTTTTGTTTGAAAAATTCTTTATCCAGGCGGTTGAGATACTGATGTTAAAAATTGTAATTATAGTACGCATATGACACGAAGTGCACCATAAAGTAACCTACATGAACCCGACAGAATGTCTCTTTGCTTACTTAGGGCCAAATGTAGGTAAATTCAATTTAGCGAGTCCTTAATAGCGATTTTTACCAAATCGCTTTTAAGGACGCGCTAATTTGAATGCAGGTAGGAATCGCTAAAATATTAGCGATTCCTTAATTGCGAATCGCAAATTGAGATTCGTTAATAAGGAATACCTACCCATTCATTCCTATGGGCTAGGAGGCACATAGGAATGAATTAGAAGATATTCACCATTTGCGATTCGGTATTAAAGAATCGCTAATAGCGAGAGCTATTTCAAGGGTGCCAGGGTGTCAAAAGGACACCCTGTTGCACCCCTGAAATGTGCATGTGTGCACATGTGGCGCACATACATGCCCTAAGGGCATGAATGTGTGCACATGTGGCGCACATACATGCCCTAAGGGCATGAATGTGTGCCACATGGCACTTTAAAAAAAGCAAATAAGTGCTTTTTGAAAGGAAATCGCTAGTTACCACCAACTTGAAGTTGGTGGTAATTAGCGATTCCTTAAGCCTAAAGTGCACTTTCCTTTGTGCTACCTACATTGCATTTAAGGAATCGCAATTAGCGATTCCTTAAATGTAAGAGCAACACAAGGAATCACAAATTTAGCGATTCCTTATTTTGCTGGTAGGTTTAAACTTACCTACATTGCGCTTAGCCAAATACCGGTCGGTAACACAGAAGGTATTTAGCCACCTACATCTGGCCCTAAATTACTAAAGGAGACACAAAGATCCATGGGAAGGGACTTTAACCCCGTGCCTGAGAAACAGCCGTTAAGCACACACAAAAGGATTGAATTTGGGCAAGACCATATTGCATATTATCTGGCAGGGATCGAAAAATTAGCATAGCCGTGCAGGGAACAAACCGATTTTACAAAAAAATTATAGACCGCAGCTTCTCAAAATTGCCGAACATTAAATGGCAAGTCAGAAGCATGTGCAAATATGTAAGCATACAAGTAACACAGATGGGACTCATTATCCTTAAAAGAATATGAGCACAGCAAGTTGCTAAAATGTTTTCTTCAAAATCGAGCTAAGTACAAGAATGATGCAAGATGGTAAGAGGGAAAGACAAGAAAAAGGAAGTGACAGTTAATTGAGGGGAACAGGAGAGAGGGGGTGAGCAGAGATATTTGTTTAATGTATATAAGCAAATGTAATAAGAATTCATTGTAACAAATATCCTGATCCACCAAACCCCAAAAAGTTAAAGTCCACAGTCATGCTAAGGAGCCCAACATTTAGTATTGAACATAGGCTTCTGCCTCTTTTGGAACTACAAAACACACTGAGTAACATTCTTTTCCACGCAGACTACATGGAAGTTTCCCCTCTCTACTCTTGTGTAATATGGTAATAAATTCACACTTGCAATTATCCAACTACCTGTCCAACCATACTTGCATTGGTCCAGCTATGCAACCATACCCATCCATGTATACACCGACACACTTTCATATGCAACCACAGCCATTCATTAGCAACGCCAGAAATCAGACATGCTTCCAACCAACATCAACCAGTGTCTGCATGTGCCCACATTTGGGTGGTCCGACTATGGGCATGTGCACATAGAGTAATGCCTAATGCATGAATGACTGTAGACTGTAGATCTAGGTCTGTTAGTGCATTCAAACATACCACACAGCCGTAACCTGTTACAACACAAATTAGAACCTAAAATAAGTCAGACATTTTGGCTGCTTTCAAGTGGGGGAATCCAAGCCTTGGGCTACTGAATGTACAAAGTCTAGAGGAGACCTGGGATTGTATTCTAAAGTAGAAATATGGGATGGAGAGTAAGTGGGTTCGAAGGAGATAAACAGGGCATTATATTTCTAAAAATTAATTATTGGAGATAATCAAGTGATATGGGAATCGAAAGATCAAGTTGTGTGCGGCCATTGAATATCTAGTGAGAATTTACAGCTCGTGATTGGGAGGGGGCGAGCAGGTTTGCGAAGCTGAGATGGGGAAGATGGCCAGAAAGAGATGGTCATGCAAGAGCAGCAAACAGGCCGTCATCAGTCATGCGTGAGCTTGAGAGGACTGACTTCATAGTAGCCGCTCCAGCTGAGAACAATTAGTAAAATTGATTTATTTCATTTGGATTTCCAGAACTTGGCAAAGTTGGAAAAAATTAAGTCTGCAAAAAGAAGCTACTGATTTCAATGGGAACTGAGTGCAGATGTCGAATCCAAGTAGGAAAGTGGGAGGGTGGAGAATCAGAGGAGGTGTGTGGATGCAAGGATGTTAGTTTAAATCAAGAGGCCTAATCTTCTCCCTTTCATGCTAGGAAGGCTGGAGTGGATGAAATATATCTATCCCCTCTAGATGAAAAGCAGCCAATATGTCAATGTAAGTTCAGCAGATGCATTTTTCAGTAATGGAAACAAACGCAGGGTTAGGGTTATAGGAGCCAAACTCGTCTCGGATGGGAGCAGTTTTTCCAGAGGCAGGAGCACAGGCTTGATATATTAATTATGTTGAACTGGAATGGGCAAAGTTGGCTAGGTGTTAGGAGGCGATCCACTTAAGGGAGCAAAGTCTTTAGGAGGGCAAAGGTGGGAGGGAGTTATATGAATGTAGACTGCCAGTGTTCGGCAAAAGACAAAGGTTTGAGTGAAGACTCCATATCAGATTTTCACAAGAGATATAGGAATTACGTGTTCGGTATTATTCATGCAAAATTAGACCAAATATTTTGAACAAACATACCTTAAGGAAAGGAACCAAATATGGCTGCGGTGAAGACTTCAGCTCCGTGTACAATCTTTTTGTGAATTCTTCAGGTTCAATTTTTGTCTCCTACAGAAAAGGTGTTAAAGGCAAGCTTAGGGCTGGTGAAATATGAAGCACTCTGTTTTTTAAATGTCTTTCAATATGTGGCACTTTAGATGCAAAGGCAAACATTGAAGATCAAGGCTGCCAGGAGCTAAGAAGAACAATGATATATAAATTAAATAACTACAACTCAGGCAACAAAAACATGTTGTTTTCATTTCACAACACTATGCATAAAGTTTTCAGAGTAATGATGCATAAGTATGTTGTCTCTGGAAGAATCATTCAGTATGTCAAAATAAATCAATATGTAACGGTGTAGCACAAACCATACCCACAGAGTTTGAAAAAATGTACAACTATAAGATGAATAAAACATTAATGTTTTCAACAAGTTCCTTGAGAAAGATACTTTTGTTCCAAAATAGGACAATATTACATGTAGGCTATGTTTTTTTGCTCTAGTCTGAAAAGACCGAAAAATGCTACATTTCAATAGTAGGGTTTAGCCACTTATCTTCGCAATGTTCTTCTAACAATGGGCCTCCGAGTTCAGAGTGAGCAGATAAAATATTTCAGTGGAGCTTTATTTCATGAGAAGAAACCTAGGAGAACAAAGGGCCATGATAAAGCAGAGCAGTGCGTTTTCACGTGGAGTGTGATATCTGCTGGGTACGTCCTCAGCAAATGCCTCTGTAGTGCAAAGAGTGGTCTGTTATGTCGTGGCACCAACATGGTATTCACTCTTGCTGCTCGCGCCAGAGAGATTCCCCTTGTTTCTAATACACTAGTTGACTGCAGAATCATTTCCATTAACAAACAATCCTACTGTTCGTTGAGAGGACTATGGCATCACACATACAGAACATAGAGCCAAGTATTTCCATTGCTAAGCAGTTGCAAGTTACTAAATCACCCCCCCCACTATCTTGTGGGTCACAATATGTGCATCAACTACATCCATGTTTAACATTAATTTAACTACTACATGGTCCCTACACTTTACACCAAGTACAAATCAACTAAAGTTTTTCAGAATTTAATTTGTTATACTTAACCTCCAAATGTAATTTAATAACATTTTGTTTGCTGTACTAACCTAACCCGACGTTTACAATCTGAATGAATTTGTGATTTTTATTTAATAACAATGTTATCCTTTTAAAGAGGTCTGCTTATTTATTTTTATATGCAATAACAGCCTGACGTTTAGCTTTGGTTTTTTTGGGCATTTTATATGGCATAGTTAAGTGTGATAAAAAGCTGTTAAAACAAGCATTTGCAATGCAATGGGTCTCACATTAGGAAATTTTGAGCTATTGGTATTGTAAATGACTTCTTTATGTGTTGGTTTTGAAAATAGCTAAATTAATAGCTTTGTCATTTACAATGCCAATAGTTATAACTTTCGCAAATGTGACACCTATAGCATTTGTAATGCAATATGGGTTGTATTTGCGTGACTTAGATGTATTGCTATTACAAATAACAATGGCTTTTAATTTTTTTAAATAATTAATACTTAAATAAAAGTTATTGTAATTTATAATAGCAATAGCTTAAACTTTTGTAAATAACTTTCGTGAAGATTGTGTTAAGTGTATTTTATTGTGATGAAAATCCAATAACAGAAGTGAAATATTAACATCTTTTTGTGACATTTGTAATAAAGTTTGAGACATTGAGAGAACATATTTTCACCAGTTGTTGTTGAATGGTTGCACAGATTGATGGTGTGGTGCCCCTGAGTGGTGGTGCTGAGTGAGTGCAATAGATCGAGTGAGGGCGATAGATAAATAGAGTGAGGGCGATAGATAAATAGATAGATAGAAAGTGGAACATTAACAATGCAAAAATACAACAAAGCAAGGCGAAGTTGTGGTGTGCATGGACCTAAGAAAAACTGCAGGAAGAAGCTGCCTCAGCCATGTCTGGAGGATGTAAGAAGGGGTCGACAGAAGGCCATTCCTGGCAAGGCAGCCATTGTTCCAGTGTCGTCCCCTTTACATGGTCAGTAGGAGCAAGTGGGAGGAGGGAGTGGGAGAGGGGTGTGAGATAGATCAAAGCCTTTACTGTGATCAGTGGCCGCAGGCTGCCAGTGGGATGGAACAACAATATGGCGAGCGGCGGGGGAGTCTGGTGTGGGGCGGGGGAGCAGGCATATGGGGTGTGAGTGAGGCCAAGCGCGCGCCTGGGTATGCTTTTACGCTCCAGTACACAACATGCATTGTAGGAAATCCAGCTTGTTCAAGAGAGTTTGGTCACATGTAATAGGTTTCGAGCAATAAATTGCTCGACCTAAAAAAATACCTTCACAATTCAATAAAAAAACACCAAAGGTTAAAGTAATGTTCTAGTTAGGTAAACATGTCAGTGACAACATTAACAAGTCCAGAGTAGGTAGTTCCTGACACTCTGGTCTAATCCCTCAGACTATTTAGAAGGATCTGATGTTTCTCTGCGTCATACGCAGAAGATGGGACAAGGAGGTTCAAAAGCACCAGCTAGTTCATGTCTAGAGATGAAAGGAAATGGAAGTATATTTATCAATATAATTTCTGTGCATCTAGCTCACCTGAATCTTGATTGATCGTGGAGGAGGTTACTGTTTCCCTGATGGTCTTTGAATATTTGTGATTTTCCATCTTTTTTTTCCCCATTCATTTACCAACACAATATTTCAACCTGGCCCAAAGTTACCTAAGACGATGGAATTTTCGTATGCCTTTTTTGTGAAGCTAGGATTGCTGCCTGGTTCAGTACAGCTGGCATTCTTCCCTGTTGTAAAGAGGCGATCATCAAGTCAATAACACAGACCCCAACTAGAGGGAAAGATATTGAATCTATTCTGCTGCACATGGAAAAATTTGGATATTTGAAGCTTCAGTCTTTGCTCCATAGTCCATCACTTGGTTAGAGCTCAAGAAGCTGGATAATTTATTAGTAGCAGTGGTCATAGTCAAAGGTGGATGGGGAGATTTTAGATACTTTTGACTCAAAGAAAGATGAGATCAGAGCAGAGGAATGACCGGATTAGTTTCTCAAGCTATCTGGATTATTCCTCTGAAAATAATGTAGAGCAGCTCTGGTTAGTCTTGAGACTCTAAACATGTACAGACCACAGAAACCTTTCTAAATCTTTCTTCGGCATTGTGGTAACCTGGAAACCTTTCATATGGTCTTCACATTTAGGTTTGTCAGCGTCCGATTCGAATTTTCTCCATGTCTTTGCGAGATTGCATCTGCTCCTTTTTATTTCTGCGAATTTCCACATCTCCAAGGATCTAAACCCACTATAGCACCGGGACACTCTAGGATTAGTTGCTGCACTCCATAAATCCACCAAACATAAACAGGCTGTGCCCGTATGGGACTAGGGGCAATCCACTGTGCTGGATGTGTACTTTATTTTAAAAGTTCTGCAGACATCCAATGTTACTCCTTTGCAGGGTTCTCAGCTCACCAGAATAATTGCATGAACGCTATTTGTCCTTTTAGTGTCCTTCATACTGAATATGGTACATGTAATTATATGGCACATATGGACGCTCTCAGTCTTGCTTACTTAAATAGGTGCACTTTGCCCAAACGTGCATCAAATTAGTGATTTGCTAGGTAAAAACTATTTAGATAGCTTATTATTGGCTGAAACCTGGTTGACAGAGGCCTCTGCAATAGATGTAAAAAAAATATTAATAATTCATCTGGACGGAACAAAACAGAATCCAATGAAAATGAATGGTGGTAGCTGCCTTTATTAAAGGTAATCGGATTTCTAGCAGCAAGTCAACTGTCTCTGCTGATCATCTTATCACTCTGAATTTTACCTCACTTATGCTTTTGACCTTACTCAACTTGCTTTCTCCCACGCACGTCCGAGTTCCTTCCCCTCAGACTATAAGCTGGTCAGTTCTTTAATTACCTCGTGTTCCTAAATATCAAATAGTGGTGATTTAATTATTGGGCAGGTAATATCCTTGAAGATCCCAAGGCAAATTAATTTACTTATCTTTTACCTCAAATAAATAGGACACGTTATATCCATGTGCCAACTCACAAGGCCGGTCATGCACTGGGCTACCTTTGGTCCACTGATGCAGATATATGTGGTCTTCAAATCTTCCCATGTTTATGGAAAGAGAATTTTATTATTGAATGATCAATTCAATTTAATACTGTTGCCAGCACAAAGAGCATTGTATGTTTATCAGTCCGTTCAAATCAGTCAAAGGACTTGAGAAATGCATGAAATACCACAGCCTATGCACCTCCTTGGTCAGTGGAAGTACACATTAACACTTTTGAAGCGTTATTAAAAGTGGCAGCCAAAATGTTTCCCCTGCAATTACAAAAACTATTACTAAACATAGGAAACCTGCTCATTGGTATTATTTGAAATAAAAGGACAGCCAAATCAAAACTTGCCTTTTGCAATCAATTAAACCAATATTTAATTGAGAACATTGCCACCATCAGGGAGGAGACTTGCCTCACAATTTCACATTAACTACACAACTTAAATCTACTGCTGAAATTGTAACAGCTTTTGCAGAGCTCTCAAAGAAGGATCCGTCATCTACAATTGGTACTTAAAGTTAGGCTCTCCCATAGACCATTGTCCAGTTCATATTTTTTTAAACATAGTGGTTACAAATCCGATAGCCTCCCGCCTTAATTTTACATTAGAACAAGTAGTCATTCAAAGATGCAGACCTCTCCTCCCCATTATAATTTCTTTATTATCAAAAGGTGTCAGAATTTTAGAACACCGTTTTCCCAATCAATTTTGTAATACCCAGTAAACTAATAATTACTTTGACAATTTGCAGGTTTGCTGACTCATAGCATGAAGTCTATCCTCCTTTCCATTATTGTGGATCTAAGATTAGAATTAGGGCCACATCAATGCATTGATCCTAAAATAGGTCAGCAATATTTGATGTGGACGATCAGGCTTTTCTGTGGGACCATGGCAAAGCAATAGGCATTGAGGGCACAGTTTTACAATTGCCGAGCACTTTTCTTTTTGGACATTCTCTGGTTGTAAACCTTCCACCTTATAAATTACAACGCACAGAAATGTCCAGCTAGCTTTGAGTCCCACAGGGCTCTTCACTCTCACTACAACTTTTTAACATCTATGTGCACCCCATAGCAAAAGCCTGAGCTTAGATCTTATATGTATGCTTTTGACCAGCTGGGTTAAGCCTGGATGGAAATTCCACAATGCACCAGGCCTTTCAACGTACCATGAAAATCATTTGGCAATGTATGGCAAAAATAATCTCAAGCTAAATAACTTAACATTTTGAATATTATTGGCTGACAGGATTTATGGCTACATAACTAATCTGAAAGTGTCAGCCAACATCCATTTCGTCCCTTGTGGTTTGCAGGCCTGGGGCTTTATCAAAGACTTTTATCGTCTTCATAGTAGTATTTTGAGAGAGATGGGAGGATTCTTGTAGTTTGGTCTAAAAAAACAGGGATCTTGTCGACAGAGCTACCGCCTTGAACCAACTGAGTTCTATTCTGCTTGTCCATAGTGCAGTCCGTAGTAAACTAATTCGTGATTACTGGTCCTGTATCCTAATGTGGTCTGTAGAAACAGAACTACGAGAATCCTCCATCTCGCTCAAATTACTACTGTGAATACAATCCTGGGCCATGAAAAAGCCCTAGGCCTGCGCTCCACAAGGAGGCAAAGCACATGATGCTGTGCCTGTCCAAACAAAGAAACAAGAACTCAAGAATTCAACAAGCAACTTGGCTGTTTCATTGTATTCACTAACACAAATTAGGTTTCTAATTGCATATTCCTCCATTTCCATGCTGAATAGATCATGGGAACTCTAAATAATTAGATGCAAGCATCCCCTACCACTTAGTAACATTTTGATAGTACATACTTGTGGGGTAGGTCAACACCCACTTCAGGGCGCTAGGGCACACCACAACCACTTCTAATTGAGACAAGGCAATCAATAGAATACCAGAGTCCAGGAGGCCTCTTCTCTACCAGACATTAATATTAAAGTTTAGTGTATACATGGACACCTGTACTGTGGCCTGAACAGGTGGCAGACGATTGCTTTTGAGAATAAATGTTACTGCAAATAAATTAGCATTATGCGTTTTCAACTTGGCCTTTTGCAGGGTCACCACCAAATGCTTTGTCTGTTTCTCTGATTTTTTGTTGTTGCTGAAACTCGTTTTTGTTGACCTCTGAACTCTAGCACTGGTTAGCAATGTTAAAGTGCCCAAAGCGCTTGTGCTCACTCCTAAAAATATGGTTACATTTGCATGCATCTGATTGGCATACTTGTATACCCATAAGTCCCTTGTAGGGGGAGTAGACCATATGCCCAGAGCCTGTAAATAAAATGCTTCTAGTGGGCCTGTAGCTTGGCATTATAACCTTAAACTCACCATTCACTGTATACAAGTCACCCACAAGGGTAGGGCCTCGGTAGCCCACAGGGCAGGGTGCATTGTAATTAAAAGGTTGAGCATGTATTTTTATGTTTTAAATGCCCTGGTAGTGAAACTCCCAAATTTATTTTTCACTACTGTGAGGCCTATCTGTCTCATGGATAAAATTGGGGTGCCTTATTACACTTAATAAGTGCCAAGATTTGATTGAAGAAAGATGATACAAAGGAAATGCTACCTATGAAAGGACCGGTTAACCCCAAATTGCATCTGTGGCCAGCTTGGAGCAAAGGAAGGGAAGTCAGGAAATTCCAAGCACTTCAAAGAGAAACCTCTAGAAATATCTCCCAGCTTCAAAGAAGGCACCAGGAATAAAAAGAGGGCCCTTAGACCCACTTTTCAGTTCACTTTCGGAACCTGTGGAACGACTCAGAGGACTGACTATTGCACTGTACTTCACAAGACTGCTTTTCTGCACCTGAAAGGACAGCTTTGCTGCCCGGAGCTTGTCTTGAAGCCTCAGAGGCAAGTCCTGCTGTTTGAGCCCTGCTTCTTCACCTGAGCCCAGGGTTACCAGAGTGACTCTAAGGGCTAGTTTGCTGGCCTCCTGCCCAGAGTCACAAGGACATAGCTGGCTCCCAGCATCTTGAAACCACATCTGAACCCAGCCGGAGTGACCCCTGAACCCTCAAATGGTGTCCCACCAGTACTGGACCCTTGGTTGTGAAGCTAAATTTGCCCAGATTGCCAACATTCAAAACCTGGAACTTACTGCATTTTTGCCTTAAAAAAAGCCCTGAGAACCAAAAGGTACCATGACCTACCTGGTTGGCGATACACTCCTGGTCCATCACCGATGAGACTGACTTCACATAAGCTCTGGCAACATTCTTTTAATCAGCAGTAAAACCTGTTCAGCGGTCCTCTGCCAGAGGGGTCCCCCAACCTATTGGAACGGTCATCGGCTATAGCCTTCAGCCTCGTCCTGCTGGAGAATTTTGACTTCCATAAAAGTGACTAAGTCCGAACGTACAGTGACTTACCCTAGCAGCTTCCTGACGAGGAAGCACCCTCCTTGGACACTGCTTTGCAGTTGTGCCACACTGAATTTTACCTTCTCAGAACATTTTTCTTAAAATCTTTGAAGTACGGAGGTAAGCACTGACTGGGTGTAATCCACTTGTATTCAACACACGATCCATCGTGGTTGACCATATTTATCAACTTGGACCTGGTTTTGCATGACCAGATACCTGTGGTTGATACTTTGATCTTTTTTGCACTATATTTCACTTAAACTTTAAAGATTCATAACTCCAGTTCTACCAATAGGATTTATGTTGTTTTGGTGTCAAATAATGTATCAAAATGTATTGTATTTTTGTGAATTAGTGCAGGATTTTTCTTGTGTTTTCATTATATTACTGTGTGTGCTGCAAAAATACTTTACACATTGCCTCCAAGTGAAGCCTGACTCCTCTTTGTGCCGAGCTAGACCAGGGTTAAGCACAGGTTAATTTAGTGACTCTGTGGTTCTCCCTTCCAGGGAATTTGGCTGTTGCTTGACCAGGGCTTACATACCAGTCAATCAACAACCAACTTTCTCACAATTAATTTGTAGTTATTGATTATCCCTCGAAGTGTCCAGAAGTCACAGTTTAAAAATATATATAAACCCACCTGAAACTAGTAATAAAAAAATCTGAATCAGCACCCATTAAGGGAATGTTATAGAAGTCTTTTTGTGTTGAATCAGTCCAAAGAAGAATATTATAATGAACAGGTCCGGACTCCACTGTTGATCGGAATGAGTTCTTTATTATTTGATCCAGACAATAAAATCCAAATACACATGTAATTCTCTTTTAGCCAACGGGTTTCGTCTCGTGACCGACACTTCTTCAGGGCTCAATGGGCGGTCAGCATTAATTCAAATGCGTGATAGCAGCTACCCGCCCGCGGACGCTATCTCTCGTCTCTGGCTACCATGCCACATAACGTTTAAACAAGTCGTAGTCTGAAAATGAAAGAATTCAAAGACTAGTAACTTGATGTTACCTACCATAAGTAACTGTCACACATTTGTATTAATGCCTGCTTTAGCAGGGCAGCTTTGCCCTGTTTTTGAGCAACTTGTGAATTTTTCTCTCACCTCCGGCCATGTCCCTAAAAATTGGAAACGAGCCCTTGTCAGACCCATTAGGAAGAACACCGCCATTCCTTGGACGGAATTGACCAATTTAAGGCCAATCTCACTGCTACCTTTTCTTGGGAAAATATCTGAAAAGCATGTTAATTTCCATCTATCCAGATATATCGAACTGGCAGACGTTCTTGACTATTCCCAGTCTGGGTTTAGGCCAAGGCATAGTACGGAATCCACCTTGGTATCCGTGACTGACGACCTGCACATGAACCAAGACAGGGGCTTTTCAGTGATCCTGGTTTTGCTAGATCTATCAGCGGCGTTCGACACCGTGTCACATTCCATCTTGACAGAACGGTTGTCGAACGCCGGGATCAAAAACAAAGCCCTTGCTTGGCTAAAAAGCTTCCTATCCGACCGCACCCAGAGTGTCACCTTGGGTGCATATCGGTCAGCGGAGGTAGAGATTTCCAAAGGGGTGCCACAGGGCTCTTGTTTGAGCCCTACTCTTTTTAACATCTATGTGGCACCCCTGGCAAGAGTGATGCGTAAGTACGGTTTCATCCCCGTGTCATATGCTGATGACACGCAGCTCCTCTTCCCGTTCAAAACAATCTCCGCTGAAGTGAAGAGCTCCTTTTCAGCTGGTATGAAGGCAGTGGCACAATGGATGTCGGCCAACTGCCTTCAGTGCAACGTCAGTAAAACTGAGGTTATGTTGTTTGGGGAAGCTAAACTGCTTTGGTCTCCAGACTGGTGGCCCAGCGACTTGGGTGTTGTTCCCGAACCCAAGTCGATTGTAAAGAACCTAGGGGTCAGTCTGGATCAAGATCTGACTCTCAAGCAACATGTGAATTCTGCCTGATTCGGTGAGGAGAACTTTAGTCCAGGCACTTGTTCTAAGCAGGATTGACTATTGTAATGCTCTACTGCTTGCCGCCAATGAAGGGGTATTGGATAGACTACAAGTCATCCAGAATACGGCGGCCCGCTTGGTTCTTAATGCCCCTCCTAGAACTGCCTCCAAACCCCTTCTTGACCAATTACACTGGCTTTCTGTCCGGCAGAGAACGAAATTTAAAACATGTTGTTTGATTCACAAGTGCCTAAATGGCAAAGGACCTGCCTATTTGACAAATAAATGTGTCCCTTACACCCCCACTCGATCTCTTAGGTCCAGCAATGATTTTCTTTTGCAGGTACCACGGGCTAAGAAAGCCAGACACGGGAGTAAGGCACTTTCCATACCAGGACCTACTCTCTGGAACAAACTTCCTCTATCACTCAAACAATGTACAGATCATCTAAAATTCCGTAAACAATTGAAAACAATACTGTTTAAAAATGAAATTTAATTTCCTCCCACATTTATTTCTTGGTGTTCTACAGGTGTCAAAGCGCAGAGATACTCCACTGAGAGTTGATTCCAGCGCTATACAAACCAATAAATAAATAAATGCTGACCGCCCATTGAGCCCTGATCAACAGTGGAGTCCGGACCTGTTCATTATAATATTCGTCTTTGGACTGATTCTACACAAAAAGACTTGTATAACATTCCCTTGATGGGTGCTGATTGCGGAAAAAAAAACCTGTATTTTGGGCGTTTGCTCAATAGGGAGTAAAAAGGGTTGTACTCTCTGGTTTCTAAGGCACAATCACAAGACCAGCTAGCCACTTTTATTAACAGGTGCAGTTCCTTTGCCTCAACCAGTTTGTGCCACCTGAAACTAGTGACCACATCTGTAACAGAAGTGGTCAGAAAGGAAAGGTTGCCTAAAAACACTGGCTACTGACAATGGAGTTCAACTCATATTAGATAGCTTGACTAAGTAGCTTGCTGGATGTAATGTCAAAAGAATCACTGCTGCATTGTATGACGCACAGTTTTGCCTAACGATTTAATCATTATCCGAAATAATTTATTCAGCTAGACTTATAAACTAGTAAGTCACTGACTAGTGTTCGTCATGAAAGACTTTTGCTTAATAGGCCCCTCTTTCTCACTGAATATAATACATTTTATTTGTTAAAAGTTAGCCATGCTTCTCAGATTATTACTGTATTCATTAGTCAGCAGCAATATGAGGTTGAACGAAGTTAGAAGTGGGTGGACCGGTTTCTATAAAACAGCTGTAATCCAAGTGGTATAACAATGAAAAGAGGAATGTAAAAGCACCAGGACATACGTAATAGGTTAAGAATTGTGGTGCTATTATAACAAGCCAAAGCAAGATCCAAGTTTAATAAACCTAATCACAGTAGTTCCTGTTGACTTGACAAGGGCTGTGGGGTCTGGAACATACGGAAAGATGTCAAAAATAAGAATAGTTTTAAATTCAAATGAATTGTTCCTAGGGGTGGGATGAGTGCTGATGCACAAGGTTCTGCTAATAATTAAATATTAGTTTGGTTACCAACTGCTAATGGTAATACCGTGGGATCCACAAAAGGTTATTTGCAATGATGGCATGACTTCCACATGTAGGGATTTAAATTATAGTAGTGCTGAGACACACACAAATATAAATGAGACTGTTGAAGGTAGAGTTAATTCTACAGCAAGTGGTTGTTGTTATAGTTACACTTGGCATGGACCTGTAGTGTTGACTCCCAAATGAAAATAAATGCATCTGTTGCCAGCAGTTCAGACAAAAAGAACAGATGATAGACTGAACGCTAAACAATGCAAACATTTACCCCCAGTCAACAGATCTGGGTTTAATCCATCGTTTTTTTGCCCACCACGCCACCCCAGTTTGGAACTAGCCATATGCAAATCAGTCTTGACCCATGTCCTCATGGGAATAGTCCAGGGCGAACTGCCAAGCCAGGTCCTCTCTGGACAGAAACAAGCATCCTGGGACCGGTTTCAGGATATCGGCCCCTCAGACAGGCTGGCTTCAATCCAGCGAGCACAGGACCCATGCCTGGGCATACCTTTTCCACTTAGTTAAGACTTCATATGTACCCACTTTGAGAAGATGTCTTTAGTTGTTATTGTCAAGTATGACTAGATAAAACACTGGGTGTCAGATTGTCCTTTTGCTCCATATGAGCCACGCTACTATAGAATGTCCTTTGTTTAGAAAAGTTGTCATGCTGGAATTCCAAAAGCAGCAGTCAGTTTCTCTGAGGGGCCTCATGAACATATAGCATGTTTCTCCTTAAACATTTATGATTCACCTCCAACTGTGACTGCTGTGCCAAACCATGAGGATGTAAGATGAGGGGGGGCTGGGAGCAAAGGAGAGATGGGAGTGGGTGTATCATGGACCATGCAGATTGCAATCGAGAGGTGCTGCACTTAAAGCACCTGAAGCATCAACTATCTGGTTCATGGCCAGATGGTATTGGTTCAAAGACCGCAAACACAAAGAAGCCTGCAAGGAAAACATGGTATAAAGCTGAAGGGACAAGACCTAGGAAAGCAAACAAACCAAACTCTTTTTAAATACTAGATTTTATAGTACCTAGTGTGTGCTGTTTTGAACACCAACAATATTTCCTGGCTGCAGAAACACAGCTTTAGGAATATTGTGCTAAAAAAAGCAGATGTGGGAGCCCCTGAATTTCTGCAAACTTTTTTTATGGCTACCTAAAAAAAAGTTATGTTGACTACTATCAACATTATTCTACCATTTTCTAATGTCTTACTTTTAAAGGGTTTCAATCTGTAGCTCTAAATCGTAAAATAAGTAGACTGTTCAGCAATAAAGTTATGGATTAATTTTCAGAGAACCTTTTATCGTGGCCTGTTCATATGAGCATTATTTTCACGTTGAAAATCATGTGCGTTATGCTTGGATTATTAACTCCTTTTTAAATTGAGAGCAGTTCTAGTATTTTAAACTCTGCAGTTCTAGCTTTTTGATTGTGTCATTTATTTGTGTCAAATTCCTATGTGGTTCATAGGTTTGAGGTTTAGAGTCTGATGGGCCTCACCCTAAATCAGGGAATCATGAAGTAGTCCACTGTGGTCTTTATACTTCCAACTTCCATCCAAGTTCTCCCATAAAGCATATTTACCAAACTTTATTTATTTCACTCTGGTTCTCATTTAACAGTCACTCCTTTGAATTCGTTCTCTCATATCTTGAAAGCTTGCTTTACATTTAAGCGGTCTGCAGATAACGTTTTCATCTAAAATCTGCCTTCCACTCTTAAAATTCTAAGCTGGTTATGTAACTAGCTCAAATATCCATGATCCTCCGTCAAGAAGTCCTCTATGGCCATGGACAAATAACTCTTCGGTACACAAGCGTGAATTATATTTAATGAGACTGGGCTATCTTCACTTCTGTTTTAGTGAAAGGTAAAGTGTGCTGCTTTTGATGGCTCCTCTGTAGCCCTCAGATGATTATAACCACATACGTATAAAGGAAGCTTAATAGCTTTACCATGTTGGATGCAAATCCACAGTTTAATGTTATTAGGGTTATGGGGTTTCCTTGAACTATACCAAGGAAAAGTATATCTAAAAAAAGACATCAAGATACGCCGGCTCTACTTTCTTATTACAAAAATAAGAATAAGATACAACCAGAATACATCAATTACTTTTCCTCATGTGTAGAAAAACCTTCAAAGGTGTTTTGGCATCAGCGCCTCTAAAATAACACTAAAATGACAAAAGAATTATTGAAAATGGCACTCAAATTACCCATTTATCTGACAACTGCATCGCCTGGTTTGTAGAATAAACATGACTTTTAAGAGCAAACAAGCTATCACTATGGAGAACAATGATTTACGTTCATAAACTCTCATAAGCCATACTAGGTAACACCTCTAAAGTTGAATAAAGCCCGCGCATGAAGCTCCGCTTGGCGATGCTACCTCCTGAACAAGGAGGGTTGGGCCTCCCGGACCTGCTCCTCTACTTCCGAGCGGCGCAGTTACGGACACTAGTTGAGTGGAGCAAATGGGAATCGGAGAAGCACTGGCTCTTCCAGGACCAGGCGGTCGCGGGCCGCATGCTGCAGGAGGTGCCCTTCCTGCGGCGGCGCCATCGGCCCCCGAATCTCTATGCCACCTTCATCACGAGGACGCCCCTGGAAGTGTGGGATCAAGTGAACATACCACATAACCTAACGTCCTTCCCGTCCCCGCTGACACCGCTAGTATCCAACCCGGACTTTGGCCCCGGCATGGATGTGGTGGCTTTTGCGAAGTGGGGCCCGGCGGGTTGCAAAGTGCTGTCCCACATCTACGCCAAGGAGGGAGCTATCCCCTTTGATGCCTTTCGCCGGGAATTTGGTCTGCCGGAGGAGGAACGTCTTCGCTACTTCCAGGTGCGACATTGGGCGCTCCACCCCACTGTTAGAGAAGGGGCTGACCGCAGACTCAGCGATTACGAATATTGGTTGCTTCCTAGAAAGAGCGACCGTGGCTTGATATCGGATCTTTACCGCATGTTACTGGCCAGATACACACATTCACAATGCAGGGAGGGCGCGATGGGAGAGGGATCTGGGGCGCACACTGAGCAATAAAGAGTGGGAAGGCATTTGTTACAGGGCCCGTCATTCCGCACACCACATGGGACTAACTGACACTCTCACTAAATTGGCCACATACTGGTACTATACCCCTGAAAAACTCCACGAGATTGACCACACACAAGACGCGCTCTGCTGGCAGGGCTGCGGGGAGAGGGGTACACTGGTGCATCTGCTGTGGGGCTGCTCGCACCTGCAGGCTTATTGGAATCAGGTGCTAGATGAAGTAGATCTACACTTAGACACTACCATCCCGAGGTTCCCCGCATATGTGTTGCTGGGTTCTCCCAACCCCATCACTTACCCCCTACGCTCCCACAGAGGCAGGTTGATAGCTATAGCCTTGGGATCGGCAACGCAAAACATCCTCACCTATTGGCGCACTACGCATGTCCCCACTTTTCAGGGCTGGTTGCACCGTCTTTGGCACGTCCTAGGGATGGAGAAACTGTCACTGATTGCTAAGGGGGAAGGTGACAAATACCCAGAATTATGGCAACCCTTCTTGACACTTCTGGCTTCTGAATTTAGAGAAGTGACCTGCCCCAGATATTTACGCCTGTCACAACCGGCTGCCGCGAACACTGCGACCTGAGAGGCTACTGTTACGAGTTAGGGAACTGGACCTAGAACCGGGGGGAGGGGTGGGTAGGCTGGGGGAAGTTTAGGTTGGTTTTGATACTTTTTACCGATTTTTGGGCACCGCTAAGCTGCCTCGACGCAGACCCGATTGCAGGAGCAGTTACCTCGTGGTGGCGGCCCCTTGCTACACGGCGCCGCCGAGGGTGCTTTGAAGACACTTTAACATCACCTGGGCTCCGGAATAGGGTCCGCAACACGCAAATGTCCAATTATTCTTCTCTCCCTTTTCCTTGTTCTGCTATGTTCCTAAAAGCTGCATTGACGCTGGCCTGGCCGAATGTTGACGCCACGCCAGTTTGTAAAGCATATTGGTATGATGCCCAGTTTTTGCAGCGCAATAAACACAGTTTATACATAAAGTTAAATAAAGGACAGGATGATCTTGTACGATTTACAACCAAAAAAAAAAAGGTTAGGAAATAGCTTACCAACAGCTGCTGCACTAAAGTCTTCACATTCTTTCCCATCTCTGGGGCTTGTGGTCCACTAGATGCAAGCTTTATTAATGTGGCAAGAAAGTTTTTGCATTTTTTCACATTATCCAGCATTTCCTGGTTATGGAAATAAACAGAAACAACATTAGCACATTTTGCTACATCCAAGCTTTCAGGAATCTCCGCAGGCTGTATAAAGGGCAAATACAATGCAGGTTATTCCATTATTAAATAAGATTATAGTTTTAGGCAGAAATCTCAAGGGGGCTGGGTCTTATGAGCTAGACTCAAGCTGGCAGACTGAGTGAACCCCATCAGGCTGGCTGTGTGAAAATAGTCAATGTCTACCACTAATGAATTAGCACGGTCACGAGCAGTAAAAGGAAAGATACTAGGTAAAACCTAGTAAAGAATACTGGATACAAGGCCTGGAATTTTAAAAAATGATCTTGGCTCAACCATTCAGTCAGTGGAGGCTTTTGAGGATTAGAGACTTTTTTCTTACATTTCTGAATGAGCTTTCCCTTCTGGATAGTTCAAGAATGGCAACAAGAAAATATTTATAGTCAGGGTAAATAGGATCAATATACAATGAGAGGGTCCGACAGAAACGGAACAATCATGCATTGTTTCTTTGGAAAGGAATAGTTTGAACATGTTTCGGGGTAGGCCAGAACTGCAGTTCGTCACCACCAATTCAATCCAGCAGTAGGCTTTACACAACAGTGGTAAAAACAGACATATCAAGACAAGCCTAGAATTGTGATTAGGAAGCTCTCTGTGGTCGTGGACATTTTAATGTTACATAAAGCCCTTATAAGTATAACAAAGTCATGGCCAAGGTGTCTTAGCAAGGGTTGAAAAAGTCAGTTCATCATATATTTTCAAGTACTTTGGTCAGGCCACAAAATCTTCTTCTAAGGCTTTAGCTGGTTAATGCGGATAGGTCCAATTATTTTTCTAATTTTAGAGGTGGGATAGGGCAAAGATACAGACTTTGAAGGAACTTGGGAAAGAGCCTAAGAGGAGAGAGGCATTGATTAAAGGAGCAACCATGAATGGCAGCTTCGCTATGGCGTCTCACACCGGACCCAGACACAAAAGTAGATACTGACAACTGATTACAATAAAACCACCAGACATGCATAGGATATGAATTAATAAAACCCATCTTGAATGTGAAGGAAGCTCCAGAGCAGTGCAAAACCTAGATGGTGACGACAATGGAAAAAGTGTCTATGGTCTAAAAGATACAGCTACTGCGACAGCGGTTCTGGGTGCAGTTAACCATAACTATTGGAGGAAGTGGCACGCGGTGGCCTCGTTGGCTCACTTGTGAATGGGACACAGTGGACCATTTATGGGTTAGCAACCCTTAGCAGAAGGGCTGCTTCAATGGTAACAGAGCATAGCCTGAAGAAGGTGACCATATAGGATTGAATAACTAAAGCCAGGGGTGATTGAGGCAGCAGCGCACTGAGAGTTCAACTGCCCACCTATGCCCAGGTGTTGCTATTAAAGCAACGTGGGGGAGGGTAGAATAGCGAGTAGCACAGACACTACTCCAGTAGTAGGCCCCGTTAATACCAATCGAGAATAAAACAGGATTGGCACATAAAAGTGCATAGTCATGGAAGAGCAAATTAAATCCTGAAAATAACTCATAATTTCAACTTTAAATTTGACCGGTCAGCAACATGCATCCCCTTTCTCCTATTCATGAACCTCTAACACACACTGGTCTGGAGGGCATGTATAAAGGATGATTGTGCCAGAAGCTGAGAAACTCTTTTGCCCAGATGCTTGCCACTGCCTGGGATTCAACCTACTAATGTGGTAGGCTGATCAATCTTAACGAAAAACTTGATCAATGACAAATAGAGATACAATTGGGTCATGCAAAATAATGGTGTTTCGCAATCCTTGATGGGGCTTAGTTATTAGCCCTACCAATTGAAACAAACACTCCACGCAGCAAAGCAGCAGGATTGATAATAGGGAACCCCAAGCTGGTTAAGAACCAGAGGCAGGAAAAGGAGCCTGGCCTAGAAGTTACACTTCTGGTAAATTGTCAAACGCACAAAACAATGGAAACCCCGCTTACCTAAAGAGAAGCGCTGGATAGGAAAACAAACGCAGTATGGTTGATGTGGGCCTGTGATGCGACAACTATAGAAAGTATCTCTCTGAATGAAGGAAAATTAAAACTTTGTTTGTGTATACAAACAATCCACTGAGACGTCACAGAAATGGGTATCAGAAGTATCTGAATGGGTGTGGTTTAGAGTGTAGAGTGGATAACTCAAAAGGCAGATCTAACAACAACATAGGAGTAGAGGAGTGTGCCTTAAAGCAACACCAATACAAATCTGGTTGTATTTGCTTAAAGTTGGCTAGCAAAGATAGTTGCTTGCACTTCCTGGTCTCTTAAAGGTCTGTGCAGTTAAACCTATGCACGTGGACCTAGCACAATGCCTGCCACTGGGGCCCCTTCCCATGACCTTTAACATCCTAACCCCTACAGCCCCACACAAACCACCCCTATTCAACTCCATTCGTGTAGGACGTACATGTACGGCTACAGTTGATATGTTCGGCACTACATAAGTCCACAGTGTAGCCTCACTAATTCTGAAAACTGGCTCCAATTGTAATCCTCTGATGAAGTTTATGTTCTTGAGTCATATTAGAACAAGTAGTAAATCTTGGTGTCACCAAGTAAAACAACTTTTCAGAAAGCAGCAGGACTGTCTCCGATCTACTGGTATAGTGTGAGGCGTTTGAAGTAGCGAGCAGAGGTCAGAGTATTAGATGGTTGCCCTAGAAAAACGTTTTTGACCACTGCAGGTAACTGCTGGACACTCAAGAAATATAGAATAAGTCAGATAGAGACCCACTTGTAAACCCATGTATTACATAAGTTACTCATACTGGGGTTCAGGAGAAAGGTCATGACATGGCTAGATAGGACACTAATGGTAGAAGTGGTCGTTTATGGACCAACAGGGATAATGGATGACTGGCAAAGGAAGGGAAATGAGGTATGGGAAGTGGTACCTCGTTTTGAGACTCATGACCAAACTGTTTCGAAAGCTGAAATTTAAATTGATACAATTCAATTTCCTCCAAAGGACATATCTTGCCAGGAGGAGGAAAGAAGAAATACTCAAACATTAACACCTTCTGCCCCCAGATGTAGAGACATGGAGTCAGCTTTTTACCGTACATGGGCTTTTTCAGAGATAACAGAGTGCAGTGGCTGATAATTGAGGCTAATGATAGAGAAGGCTCTGATATCCGCAAGGATCTTGTCCGCGCTATATAAAACTTTCTAAATAAATAAATAAAATAAATAAAGAAGAGCTCTTAAAACCAGAACGTGCCTGTTAAACTAGATGGTGCATTCGAATAACAGTTTGCAAATGTATGTGCATTGCAGAATGTTAATTCTTTTACCAACAATCATTAAAACATGCATTAAACAACTTAACATTTTTCTTCTGATTGTGTAGATTTACACAGTGGAGATTTACATCTGAAAAATCAATAAATATTTAAAAGAAAAGAACAGCTCTATATAACAGCATTGCTGTTTCCTTCATCATCAGGCGATTGGGACTGGACTAGACCGGCTCCCTTAAAAAGATATTCAAACTTAAATGTGTACGTACATGGGATGTATCAATCATGAATTTGTTCTTCCAACACATATTCTGGGTCTAATAACATATTTATCTCTTCAGTGGGATTGACTAAGTGCAATATTAAGAACCCTACAAAAATGTCCCAGATTAGGTTTTATAAACCATGCTCTTGAGGTTTCTCATTTTTAAATTGCCTTCGTTTTTCTAGGCTTCAACATTATTTAGTGCTTCTTCATTTAGGATTTGAAATGCTTAGGTGCTGAAATTTCCAGTTGTAGTATTAGGAAATTTTAAGTAAATAAAATCATTAGAAATAAAACGTTATCCTTTTCACTGTTAATTTGGCATCCAGTTCTACATCCATTCGTTTGTCTATGAATATTGATCGAACTCTGTAGATCCTTCATACGGAGATTAAACTTGTTGATTTATTTTCCTCTGCCATTCACTCTGCAAATTTCTAAAGTCTGCCCAGACGGCACCATGAGAACTGCTTTCATTGAGCCCTCCTTGTACGGTCAATAGACCTCTCTCTCACATCAAAATGTTACAAGGCATCAGCCTATCACTAGATTCATAGCTGTCACAACCAATCATTATCGCCACAGCCTTGGTGAGAGGAAAAGAACCACCCTCTACTACTAATGGGGATACACTTTGTGTACCTTAACATTTGTCCTACTTACTTATATGTTTTATATTGGTGAAGAATGTATAAAGGATCTCAGTGGACTAACAGATTTCAAATACCCTGGTGGGAAGGAATTAAAAACAGACAGGGGGTCCCTTTGTCCGATTTTCAACTAGCATGTTATTACTTCTCTCTTTCATTACTGCCATGAAATCACACCTGCAGAGAAGTGACTGTCAAGCGTTTAACTACCTATTACAGCACATATTCACAAGTAACTCCACCCGCAATCCCCCTCAACATCTATTGAGGCAATTTATAGATAATGTCCTTCACGCACCTCAAAATGTAGTCACCCAGAGTGGATTTTGTCACATTATACCACTTTTAAACAAACTTTACACTCAATTAAGCATGTTGAAAAACGACTAGATAAATAAATTGCATAGATCACTCGCAAAATAAGGACTATGCATATACAGAGATGGAAAATAACTGGTGATGGTTTTCTCCATGAACAACATCTTATTTGAAGATAAAGTAAAAAACTTACAGAGGAGTTTGAAGTTTGAACAGCCGTTGTTGCATTCGGGGCGTCTGTCTTGATAGAGATGACTTTCTGGGTTGCTGGTGCTGCGAACCGAGTTGGATTCATGTTGGCCGAAGGTGTGCTGCCAATCACAGGTGTCCCAGGACGGGCAGCCGTGGTGACAGTCATGGGCATTCGGGTAACACCAGGGGTTCCAACGGTTACAGGCAAACAAATGGCTGTAGGCATGCTAACTGTTGTAGGAATGAAAGAATGAGATGCTGTGCCAACTGAGGTACTACTGGCAAGAGGGACAGGGTTTCGAACAGCTCCAGACAAGCCTATGGTAAGTGGGGTCCCAGAGGAAGTCGGAGTGCTAATGGTGAAAGACATCCTAGTACCAGCAGACATACCAAATGTTGCAGGAATCTGAATAGCAGTTGGCATGCCAACAGTCAAAGGTCGTCCAGCAGCAGGAGACACAGTCACAGATGTCAGATTAGCTGCTGGAGTGCCAAGAGAGGCTGGAATCCCAATTGTGGTAGAGTTGCAGAGAGGGGCTGGCATTCGAATAGTTGCTGGGATGCCCAAAGGGGCTGGCACCCGAACAACAGGAGAGGTGCAGAGGGAAGCTGTTGTCCGAACTGCGGCAAGGGTAGCTGGTGCACCGAGAGGGGCCGGTGACTGAACTACAGCTTTCGTGCCAAGGGGGGCTGGGGCCAGAACCTTGGAGGTGGTGCTGAGAACAGCTGGTGCTCTTAACAGGGTAGGGGCAGCTAGAGGAGCTGGCACCCTAACAGTGGTCGTGGTGCCATGAGGAACAGGCATCCGAACCATGGCAGTGGTGCAGAGGGGAAGTGGCATTCTAACTGCTGTAGACACACCAAACGTAGTTGGTAGCCCAACAGTAGAAAAAGTACCAATAGATGCTGGCAACCCAGCGGTGGTAGAAGTGCTAAGAGATGGTGGCACCCCCTGCACAGCAGGTGTGCCAATAAAGGAAGTGTTCCCACCTATGGCAGGGGTGACCAGAGAGGTTGACACACCGACACTGGCAGTGGAGCCCAGAGAAACCGGCACTGCATTAGAAGGACTGTCAACTGAGTTTGGTGTCGGAACTGTGGTGGGAATGCTAGGAGGGTCAGTCTTACCAATAGTAGTAAGTGTGCCAACTGTGGAAGGGGTGCCAGTAGCAACAGGTGTGCCAATAGTGATAGACATACGAGTGGGGTTTGGAGTGTCACGAGCAACTGTAGACGTCAGAATAGTAGCAGTTGTGGTAGAAGTAGGAGAAAACTGAGTCACTGCAGGCACAACAGTCACAGGTGCACCAGTCATCACAGGTATCTGTGCAGAAGTAGTTGTAACATTCGGAGGTGCTCCAGTAATGGAAGGTGGGTCGCCAGTCATAGTTGTCCGAGTAATGGGAAGTGTGGCAACAGTCTCATGTGTCTGAGTACCCAAAGGTGCACTCTGAGTTCTAGTAAAAGGAGACATGCCAACAGTCAAAGGCGTCCGAGTAGTGGGCGGTGTGCAAACAGAGGTAGGAGTAGGCATCACAGACCGAGATGTCTGTGTAGTAGAAGGCATTCCATTTATAGACGTTTGAGTAGCGTTAGGCACGCCAACAGTAACAGATGTTAGGGTGGTAACAGGTGTTCCTAAAGCAGAAGGAATCCGAGAATTTGCAGGCATTCCAAAAGTCACGGGACCTGAAGCAGCAACAGGAGGGCCAGCCGTTGCAGGACTTGGTGTGGTTGCATTCACACCAGTAGTTGCTGTGGTGCCAATGGAGACCAGTGTGCCAGGAGTTGCAGCAGTGGTAGCACTCGGACGAGCAGTCGACACAGTGACATTAACGACTGGACCGGTAGACTAGAAAGAAAAATACAAATACATTTAAATCAAATATGTCCTTCTGCGAAGTCAGAAAAAAAAAATTGCTACATTTTAAGCACCAAATTGCTTGTGTTTCACTTCTAAACGTCTTGCTTTCTTCTGAATGAGGAGGTTACCGGGAAGCAAAAGCAAACTAAGAAAGCCCTCAAATAAGCAGGACTTCTTGGCAGAAGTTTATTTGGCTATTCCCTTTACGGTGCATCATAAATTTGCTCTGGTTCCCTATACTTAAAAATGCCATTCATTATGGCCAAAGGGTAATCTTACTCTCTCACATGTTACGAAGGAAAAAGCGTGAATTTGCATAAACTGCACAGGTGAGGTACATAATTTTGTTGTTACCCTAACCCACAAGTTGCGTTATACGTTTCAGTACAGTACTACCCTACCACCATCATCACTGTAAATCTGCTTTGAAAAAAGAAAAAAATTGACCTCCCCAATATTGGGCCACACATCAAAACTGTATGTCTCACTAATGAAAAGGTACTCTCCCCACAGCGGATGAGCCATGATATCCAGAATGTAGTTACTCCCTTCACTACAGAAGGATGCATTTCCCAAAACTTACCACATTTGTCATTGGACAACTAATCTTGCAAACTGATTTGCTCCCTTGACAGCACTGTACAGAGGGTCAAATGTTTCACTGACTTCTGTTTAAGAACACATCAGAAATTTTAAGGAAAAGATCAAGTATCATTATTCAAAATACAATGCTGTAAAGCAACACAGAAAATACAGAGGACCAGCATGCTGCACCATGTAACTGTGAGCAACATGTTCTTAGCACCCTGAAATGTTCATCAGTTCTCGGACTTTAATCAGCAGGGATTAATCAAATGTTTAGAACCAGCTTTAGCAGTCTAACCAGTTTCATTTTTTCAAAACTATTCATAATAAAATTACATATGCATAGGTATACATAAAAGGGGATTTAAGTGAGCTTTCTGCATCCACTGGTCTGTTCAAGAGTCATCCACAGTCTCCTTCTGCCTACAGCACAGGGGAAGGAGTCAGCCTACATCCGCCACGGGCTATCTTCATATTCAGTGATGCTTTTTTTTTTTTTTAAAGAAAATGAAGATCCTTGCCCTGGAGTGTATATCAGGCACAATTAGTCTTAGGGTCACAGATAATTCTAAACACCAGCTCTAGGCTTTTTTTTCTCAAAACGTTTCATCATAAACTTCACTAACGCTTTGAGGGAGCTATATCCCAAAACATCTGGTCACCAAAATCAGATAGTTGAAGGCAGGTTGTATGAGAAGCAGACCATGCAGTTATCAAGTCAGTACTGTGGAACCATATACTTCAAGGTGGAATCATGTTGAATAGCCTTCAGAATACTTGTGTTTGCAACTCCACAATAGGCTGAAGCGAACAACCTGCAAAATATATACCACTATAATAAGAGCTGTGTTATCTTATCAGTACATTAAGAAAAGTGCAAGGGGTGGGTGAATGCAGAAAAGAGGATTTAAGTGCAAAAGCAAACAGGTTAAGCAACTGACAGCTAGGAATGGCTTGTATTACATAGAGACGAAGGACGTAAATGAACACTTCAAATGGACAGGGATTAGGAATGGACAGGAATGGTCCTGAATTCAAACTTGACATTTTACGACTCAGTTCAACTTGGCAGCAGGCCCTGGGCATGCAAGTAGTCTGGAGAACAGGAAACTGGTTATACCAGTAAGTACTTGGGTGAGGGAGCTCCATATAGGTACATTTATGAGGTATACACCCGTTACAACGCATCTTTTACTCCGCACTACCATTACAACACAACTTTTACAACGCATACCATTACAACGCATTGCGCTGGGGGGCGCTCTAGGATAGGGAATAAGTATAATTTACTATCCAACACCTTCCCTAGGGTCCACGGGGACTGGAGTTAGAATAGTAAATTATACTTACCACTATCCAGCACCTCAAAGCGCTATGCGTTGTAATGGTATGCGTTGTAATGGTCGCGTTGTAACGGTAGGTAGTTGTAATAGTATGCGTTGTAACGACATACATCCCATTTATGATCATAAAATAAGAGTGGAAACCAACCATCTATCTTATTTCTGATTTTCTGCAATAGGATATATTCTTGAAAAAGGCCACTTGGAGAATTAGGTTTTGAACCAGACTTAAGGTAGTATTTAAGATTTTGTGGATGCAAAATAAAGAGTTTCAAGTTTTCACAGATTCCGCTTGTGCCCGGACGTGGGATACAGAACCACAAATAAATTCACGTAGGCTGTTTGTAGATCATAGGGATGTATGTCTTTTCGAAAACCTACAATATTAAATATTCTCACATTTATACTTACTTCAAGAAATAACTTTTGCTTCAGTGCTTATACTTATTCAGTTAGATAAACCAATATTGACAGTTATACATTTATGGTTGGAGTAGGGAATAGTTATCCCAAGTCTATAGACATACCAATTCCACACAAGCAAAGAGGTCAACACAAGGATTGGATACATCTGGGCTGTATTAATGAAGGTAAGGCATCTGCCCCAGCATAGAACTTCTAGGCAGATCAAAGGCTAGGTCATCAGTGCCAATATTGGGAATAATATAACCTTGATTCACACAGAATACGTTCTCGATTAGAGCTGGATACCAAAAAGCAAAGGATTATCATTTAAATAGTGCATGAGATATATCAAGCTACTCTTTCATATTTCCATTCAGAAAATGAATCAAAGGGCAGATTTTAAGCATCAAAGCCTGCCAAAAGGCAAGCGATTACCTGTGTAACTGATGTTCTTTGAACAGTGGAGGACACAATGTTTCCTGGAGGAGTGGGCGATGGGGAGGATACTTTAGTCAGTACATTATTCCCCACAATCTTTGAAATAAGAGAAAAACGTAATCCATGTTATTTAAAAAAAATTAAAACACACATTTAAATGTCAAGAAAAGCCTTCTTTGCACCTGCAGAGCCTCCTGAGCACCAATCCGGATAAAACCTTCTAAAGGTAGGCATTAGAATTATAGGATTCAAAATCTAAAATAAGGAATCGTCGACGTCTTCATCAATTATTAAGAATAAACAGTTAATAATGTGTTTCCTCATTCCTAAAAGGATACACGATCACTGCTTAAAGTTGCACAAATTTGTTTTTATGTTGCACTTCCAGGACGTTTGTTATATGCGGTGCATATTTTCTCTTTTACCAGGACTACTTCTCCCTTACACTAGGCATCTGTGAGACTAGTCAAAAAATACCAATATCAGTTTCTCAGCTGGTTTAGCTAATAGTGCTACTAAAGCATGGGGATGGACCAACATTTCTGAGGTAAGTTTTTAAGATCATCAATGATACAAAGCTAAAACGCATAGAAAATGATTAGGCAGAACAAGGTAGTTCACTTAGTCATTCACGGACGTCAACATTAACTTAACTTAAAAGCATCTTCAATCATGCCCCATTTCACAGCAGACTTCTAGCTATGACAAAGCCATTCCCCCATGGGGGAACAGTCGGAACACCACAGTCTAAACCACGATTATTCAGACTTCGCAAAGTAAACCACGCTTGCTTTAACCACGCGTATGCGTGATCAAGGCTATGCGAGGTCTAGCTGCATTGGACGGAAGCAGGAAGAGATTTACAGTGAGCTAAGTGGGGCTGGGCTGTAGTTCTGGGGGTTCTTTTGTGAGCTGGGGTGGTTCGGGTGGGGTTCTGGGGGTGAGTCGGGGTAGTTTTGTGGGCTGGGGATGGGTCGGGCTAGTTCTCAGGGCTGGGGGTAGGTCAGGCTAGTTTTCAGGGGTGTGTCGGGCTTGTTTTCAGGGCTGGGGTAGGTGGGGCTCGTTTTCAGGGCTGGGGGTAGGTCGCTCTTGTTTTCAGGGATGGGAGAGGGTCCGGTAATTCTTTTTAAATAAGGGTTTAGGGTATTCTGCCTCAGGACAGGCTGTGGGGACTGGGTAGTCGGGATAATTTTTAGGGCTTAGGGGAGGGTGGGGTAGTTTTTAGTGCTAGGGCTTGGGCTGGGTCAGGGGTTTAGGCCTCAGCACAGATGAAGGGAATGGGTAGCCAGGGTAGTTTTTAGGCTTTAGGTCGTTTTTGGGCGGGGGAGGGTCGGTGTTTTTTTTAAATAGGGGTTGCCTATGGGCAGTGGAAGGGGCTGGGGTAGTTGTAGAGAGAGCACAAGGGGGTGGGAGGGGGTTGAGGTAGTGTTTAAGGGTTATGGACAGCGAGGGGGTAGGGGTATTTGGGCCTCGGTGGGGGATTTGTAGCTTCGGTTGGGGAGAGGGGGGTGCAACCGTAGCCATGCATACCCCTTTACGATTCGTGCCTTTACCACCAAATTATATGTGGTAAAGGCATGCACGGTAAAGGAATCCGTGGTTATGACACGTTCGTGGATTAGGCTGCGAGGTAGAGGCATGCGTGGTTTATCCAGTCGTGCCTCTATCATACAACCTTCCTGGCACCCTCCCCAAACATAGCAGTATTATGGCTGTGTGTGTTACCTAGTTTGCACAAAGGAACCAGATTTGCAACCAGCTATTAGATGAATGGTTTAGATGTTGCTTCAGAAGAATGAAGCTATAGTGACTAAATACTTTTTTCCTTATTTTGTCTGTTATTGAGACATACAATCGCTGATGTCAACAAAGTCTAGAATCACATTGCATGGGAGATGACACATCGGTAAGCCAGAGGACCCATGTTCCTCAAACAGTTTGGGGAAAAGTGTGAGCAAGCAGGTCGGTACACATGATAGCATAATACTATTGAGCAGCAAATTACATAGTCCGATAATTTCACATGGCGATAATTTTCCGAAATGATCTAGAGACTGTCTTCGAAGCAAAGAAAAGGAATTAAGCAGAGATAGACATCTTAATTCCAATGAGGACTACAGCCACTGAAGAGTTTCTTATAAGCAGCCACTGCTTAACTATTGTTTTGTAATAGTCAGCCGCAATTTTTCTTGCAAGACTCAATGTGTAAAACTACTTTGAAAGTAATACTTTCACTACAGAGCCTCCATACAGTTGATACAGAAGGAACAGAGTACGGTGTGCGGCGAGTAAAAAGATGTGGATTGTGTACCTAAATATTTACAAACGGAAAAGTAAAACTAGCTCTGAAATGTGATGCTAAGTTTTTAATTATTTTTAAATGGAAATGTACACATTTAGAAGGAAGCAAGCACACACAATCTCTTGTTGACATAATTATCCCAGAAGTGATCTTTTCACAAGTATGGCATCTAAAATGCAATTTTTTCACAATACTTGTATAGAACATTATCTTACTTTAGGGGCCTCTGAGGTTCCTACCAGTCGTGGACTTGGGCTACTCTGGAACTGGGCTTGAGCTCGGGCTAGAGCCTGTTGAGACACCAGCATCAGTTGTCCATTGTTGCTTCTAATGAGGACTGTTCCTGTTTCGAGAAAAAAAATTAAGACATGAATATACTTGCACACAGTCTTGATGACAGTATATACTTAACACAATTTATTCTGAAAGAATCCTAAACTGAGACTAACATGATTAAAGAAGTGTGCGAATGATGGTCATGAAGTAACTACAAGTATTTTTTAAATATGAACCGAGATATGTCCTGTTAATTCCATTTTTAACTGAGAAACAGAAGTAGCTGCCTCTTAATACTGAACGGCATCACTGAAATCCAAGTGTGTTTAACAGAAATAAATTAAGGACAAATAGGCTAAAATTAACCATCAAGAGACCTTAAATAAAACATTTCCAAATTGGACACTAAATAAATATAATCACAGGGCTGAATACTATAGCCATCACTGTTAAGCTCTATACTCCTGTCGCCCAAACGCTATACCCTTAACTGTACGCAATATACCCTTAAACCCATACTCCTAATCCTGTGTTGCTAACAGTTTATCCTAGTCTTTTAATCGTAACCCCATATCATTAACGCTGTACCCCAAACCCTAACACAAGATCAAAATCATTCATTGTGTACCCCTAATCCCATACTCTCCACAACAACCCTTAACCCATCCATTATATACTATAAACCCTTAACTGCAAACCCATACTTATATGCCCCAACCCTCAAACCTACATTCTAGATCCTTAAACGTTGATCTCTGCACCCTGAAACCTACCACATAACCCTTATGCACAACACTATAACTGTATATCACAAACCCTTGATCCCACATCCTTAACCCTTTCCTTATTTCAAAACATTTTGGGAATTGACGCGCTGGAAGTCTTTATTTATTTATAGAACTAATAATTGAGAAGTGTTTTTTTGGTTTAAAAGTTAAGGTAACACCAATAAGATATGATGTACAGAACTTAAAGACGATTTTGAGTGGGTTAGTCAGAAAAGCAACAGTTAAGTACACATGACTATAATGGTCAAAGGGTTGGGGAGTAGGAGGATAGACTTCCTCAACTCCCCCATATGTTACATGCCAACACTAGTTGAACTCACATGGTTGGGAGCAGCCAATCAATGTAGGGACCCGTTCTTCTATCTGCTCACTTCCATTTGCTCCATCCCATAAAGCCAGTCGTGAGTCTGTTTTACATGCATTTCCTCTAGAAAATCTGACATGCAGCTTCTTGCATATACAAGTACCCAATATTTGAATGTGGTTGCAGTATAGTTGTTCACTCAATAATGAACGTTATAATAAACAATGCAAAATAACTGACTGCTGGGAATGCGTTGTACATCAAAACCACTTTTGAAAAGAGCTTAATCCTGCAGGTTTATTTTTGCTTGTCACCAACCCTTTAAATCCAGTTGTGTTGCAGTTACTCATTAGGCAAGCATCTTGTAAATAATCTGAAGAAGGGGGCGCTGGCGAGCCCGGAGCAAGTGCTGGTCAAGTTAACAATCCGCCCATTATCGGTCACATTCGGCGCCATTCATGGCTAAAAAAAACTAATACCCGCTTTTGAACTGTTGAGGAGTGCGCCGCTGGTTTAATTTTGGAAATTGTTTTTTTTTGTAAAGAGTTGGTCGGGTTATGAGCACTTATACCTTTTGAGTAAACTAGACGTTATATTTAGATAAATAAATATTCCACCAAAAATCTTCTGTTAAGCATTTTTATTTATATTTTATCTTTCTATTGTTTTTTTCTTTTTACTCTTATTTCATTTCTATTTGTTATACATATATCAACCGCTTTTTGTTATTTTTGTACAAAGACTTTTTACATATAATACATAACAATTATTTTACATTAGATAATCCTTAAAATATTTGAAACACAGAATATATTCCCTTCAACGCGTTTCGGCCGTCCGCCTTCCTCAGGAATTCTGCATTTTCTTTTTTATCAACAGTAGCTATAGTAATGAAAGACAATATTTTAGTATTTACATTTTTACAACATAATATTCATTTTCAACGTCTAGGCAACTACTTCCGTTGTTTTTATCTATATCATTGATTCTGTCTGCCACTTTTTTTGTGTTTTCCCATTGCCATAAGTCGGCCCTGCCTGGTTAGGTGCCATCGTATCTCCAGTTATGTACATCTATTCACAGAAACTATGCCATTCTATACATATTTTACAACCTATTATATACATTATACACATCTTTTACTAGATTGATCAATACAATGTTTACATTCAGACATTTGAAAACTAATCTCTTGCTTGCAGATGGGAGCTTATTGTATATTGGACCTCAGGTGGTATTCTAGAAATGAGAAAAGGGGAGTGGGGGGGGGGGCGGGGGAAGGGGGGGGAGAACAGGATTTGTGCACAGGGGGAGTCTTAGAAAATCAGCATATAAGTAGGCGGACATTGCGTGCTTATTGTTTAATCTGTATACTCTATGCCCTGCCAGTCTAATCATTCGTTTCTATTTGTATTTACAGTCCTGTATCTTTTCGTACCTTAGCGTACAGGACGTGGATGTCAGCAATCTGAATTAGTGATATGTTTCAAGGGCGTAATTGAGAGCAGGTTTTTAGCTTTCTACAAATGAGAAATGTGCGCGTTAATTAGATTAGTTTAAAAAGCGCTATCTATGATTATATTCTACTGCGGGTATAGTGTGAAGATAGTACCTGTATTTTAACGTGGCTGCCCAAGGTCTTTTCGGCCGGATTTCGGGGCAATTGCTCTTCCGATCTTTAAATTATAAACGTCATACCGGTAACGCTTCTGTGGAAAATTTATATATATGTTTTTGTGTAAATATTGGTTCACAGCTTGATTCTTCTTCTTTATTTTCAGTAGAGAGAGCAAAGAGCTACCTGCAAGCGTAACTCTACTCCGAGTATCTTTCGTGTCGTCAGGCTTTTAAAGGCGGGGTCGATCTTTGGGGACTGGATGGAATCATTTTTTTGCCTCTCGCCTTCTAATGTTTAGCTAGTATATACGAAAAAAAGACATACAAGGTGTCTTGTTTAGTTAAAAATTAATTTTTTGAGTAGGGCGTGCTTTAATATTACAGCGTCTAAATCTTTCCTATTCATTCACATACCTTATTAGTTCTTCATAGGCTTGTACGGTATGCCGCTCGTCTGGATGTATCCGACCTTAGAGTTCGCTTGATTCTAACTCCATTTAAACTAAGACCTTTTGGCGCCAAACGTTACCATTTGCCCAGGACTCGCGAGGTCTTGCGTGAATAGGACTGTGTGAGTTTGTTACTATTTTTACAGGATGGAGGGTCCGCCATCTTATCTTAGTAACATTAAACTGGGTTGCGCCTACGAGTTGATAATAATTTGGATTCGCTTTATTTAAAACCCTTAGTTTTTTCAAAACACATTTTTTTATTTATCTTATCAAAACAAAGTATTTATATTTACGCTTGCGTGACATTTACTCGTATACCTTCCTTTATTAAGGAGCTGGTAGGATCTTTTTATCTACTATTCAGAGATTTCTAGAAGGTTTTCTCTTACGTGTTGGGTGGCAAATGGTGCATATTTGAGATATACAGACTGTAGGTTAACACGATCGTATTCCTCTATGTGACAACTATCATAGAGACCGATTGAGTAACACGGGCAGACCAAAAGGTGTGCTGCCATCTGCAGGCAATAGTCAGTTAAAACAGTTTATACATGTTGATTTTGGTACACATTTTTTTATATATAAATCATTTCTCCCTTGTACTCCTACCCCTTTTATAGCAGCATCTTCTTATCTTATTTGGTCAATAACTTCTTATCATAAGATGGCTTGTTCCCACGGAATTTATGCATTGAGCCCATTAATTGCAGTACCCAGAAGAAAAATCCAATAAACTTCTCTCATTTTGCGTATTTTATCTTGTTCTAGTCCTGCTCTTGGATGTATTCTTTCAAGGATGAACCATGCTATGTTATCTGGTGTATGGTTATGTTCTACATAGTGGCTCACCATGGGTGCTGCTAATTTTTTTTGTTCTTATTGCTGACCTGTGTTCTGTCAGTCTGACATTAAGGGCTCTACCTGTCTGTCCTACATAACCCTTTTTACAAGGACAAATGATCAGATAGATTACATTTGCAGTTCTGCAATTGTTTAGATCTGATGGTTGTATTAGCTGCTTATTGAAAGTCAGACTCACCCCTTCTATTGCAGACTCACAGGATTTGCAGTTGGAGCAGATGTAATTTCCTACTACTGCTTTCATATTTGTTATTGATCGTTGTATGGTGGTTGTTTTAGCTGTCATTCTAGATCACACTATGTGATCTTTGAGTGTTTTGGTTTTTTTGTATGCAAAAATGGGCTTGGGTAACTGCTCTTGTTTGGGAACATTGACATTTAGTATGTGCCAATTGGCACATACAGTCTGTCTAATCCTCTCATTGATATTTGAATGTTTTGTTACAAATACCAATTGGGGAATGCTTTTACTTGTTTTTGGTTGTAACAAACATTGTCTGTCATAAAAACGGGCCCGTTTAAATGAGTCTCTTAACTTTTTATTGGGATATCCTCTGGTCAAGAATTTCTCTTTCATTATTAAGGCTTTGGTATCGTAATCTTGTATGTTAGTGCAGTTACGTCTCAGCCTTAAAAATTCTCCAAATGGCACACTGTTTTTTTGGGTGGCTGGATGGTAGCTATCATAGTGGAGGAGTGTATTTTTTGCAGTGGGTTTAACAAATAGGTCTACAATTAATGTCCCCTTTTGATGCTTTATTACTACATCTAGGTAGTTTACTTGTTCTCTGTCTGTGTGATGTGTGAACCTGATGTTACTGTCACATGAATCTATCCATAATAGGAAGTTTTCTAACATGTCTTCATTATCAATCCAAATGAAGAACACGTCATCTATGTATCTTGCCCAATTAGTCACTGACTCAAAAAAGGGCGCAACTTCATTAAATACAAACTGAGATTCAAAGTAGGCCATGTAAATGTTGGCAATTGTGGGGGCGCAAGAAGCCCCCATACTGACTCCTTGTTGTTGTTTATATAACCTGCCATTGAATTCAAAAACATTGTCCTTTAAGACAATGTTTAGACACTCTAGGATGAATAGGCTAGGACACTGGATATTATATTTTTGTATAAACCAATGAGTAGCATGTACTGCTCCTGAGATTGGGATATTGCTGTACAATGCTACAATGTCCATTGTAACTAAGATGTGGGCTGTGTTACAGTAAGGTACGTTCTCTACAAGGTTTATAATCTGCCTGGTGTCTTGCACATGTCCTGGGATGTAGGCGACATGCGGACATAGGCGCCTTGACGCCCATTGGGCTAAGTTTGCGCAAGATAAGATTCCTTTATTATTATTATTGTGTCTATATATTTGGCCAGTGGTTCTGTTACCGAGACAATATCAAGGCAGGCGTCCTTTTTTAGGTCAACGCCCACCGAGACGCACAAATTGGAGGCCACAATACCATCAAAGGTTCCAGAATGCCCCACAACAAGAATATCAATACCCAGTACATCAAGAGACGGGTTACGATCAATACCTAGAGACAAGGAACAACCGTTACTGGAGGAATTAGATCAGTTACCTATATTGTAATGGCATGCGATAAGGGAGGAGGTATTGTGGTCTATGAAACGGCACAATACGTGTCAAAAATGGAAGAAATGTTAAGTGATCTACGTTTCTACACCCCAATAACCAAAGATCCCACTACTCAAACTGCAAATAAGATTAAAAAAAATTAACAAACCAGGCACTTAGAAAGGGTGAAATATGAAGTAAGGAATGGGAGTATCTCAATGTGGAGAATCCAAGATTAGCAAGCATCTATGGTATCCCTAAGATACATAAAGACACACAAGATCCACCCCTGAGACCAATTGTAACAACTATAGGCTCGGTAACAGAACCACTGGCCAAATATATAGACACAATTTTATGTCCGCATGTCGCCTACATCCCAGGACATGTGCAAGACACCAGGCAGATTATAAACCTTGTAGAGAACGTACCTTACTGTAACACAGCCCACATCTTAGTTACAATGGACATTGTAGCATTGTACAGCAATATCCCAATCTCAGGAGCAGTACATGCTACTCATTGGTTTATACAAAAATATAATATCCAGTGTCCTAGCCTATTCATCCTAGAGTGTCTAAACATTGTCTTAAAGGACAATGTTTTTGAATTCAATGGCAGGTTATATAAACAACAACAAGGAGTCAGTATGGGGGCTTCTTGCGCCCCCACAATTGCCAACATTTACATGGCCTACTTTGAATCTCAGTTTGTATTTAATGAAGTTGCGCCCTTTTTTGAGTCAGTGACTAATTGGGCAAGATACATAGATGACGTGTTCTTCATTTGGATTGATAATGAAGACATGTTAGAAAACTTCCTATTATGGATAGATTCATGTGACAGTAACATCAGGTTCACACATCACACAGACAGAGAACAAGTAAACTACCTAGATGTAGTAATAAAGCATCAAAAGGGGACATTAATTGTAGACCTATTTGTTAAACCCACTGCAAAAAATACACTCCTCCACTATGATAGCTACCATCCAGCCACCCAAAAAAACAGTGTGCCATTTGGAGAATTTTTAAGGCTGAGACGTAACTGCACTAACATACAAGATTACGATACCAAAGCCTTAATAATGAAAGAGAAATTCTTGACCAGAGGATATCCCAATAAAAAGTTAAGAGACTCATTTAAACGGGCCCGTTTTTATGACAGACAATGTTTGTTACAACCAAAAACAAGTAAAAGCATTCCCCAATTGGTATTTGTAACAAAACATTCAAATATCAAAATATCAATGAGAGGATTAGACAGACTGTATGTGCCAATTGGCACATACTAAATGTCAATGTTCCCAAACAAGAGCAGTTACCCAAGCCCATTTTTGCGTACAAAAAAACCAAAACACTCAAAGATCACATAGTGTGATCTAGAATGACAGCTAAAACAACCACCATACAACGATCAATAACAAATATGAAAGCAGTAGTAGGAAATTACATCTGCTCCAACTGCAAATCCTGTGAGTCTGCAATAGAAGGGGTGAGTCTGACTTTCAATAAGCAGCTAATACAACCATCAGATCTAAACAATTGCAGAACTGCAAATGTAATCTATCTGATCATTTGTCCTTGTAAAAAGGGTTATGTAGGACAGACAGGTAGAGCCCTTAATGTCAGACTGACAGAACACAGGTCAGCAATAAGAACAAAAAAAATTAGCAGCACCCATGGTGAGCCACTATGTAGAACATAACCATACACCAGATAACATAGCATGGTTCATCCTTGAAAGAATACATCCAAGAGCAGGACTAGAACAAGATAAAATACGCAAAATGAGAGAAGTTTATTGGATTTTTCTTCTGGGTACTGCAATTAATGGGCTCAATGCATAAATTCCGTGGGAACAAGCCATCTTATGATAAGAAGTTATTGACCAAATAAGATAAGAAGATGCTGCTATAAAAGGGGTAGGAGTACAAGGGAGAAATGATTTATATATAAAAAAATGTGTACCAAAATCAACATGTATAAACTGTTTTAACTGACTATTGCCTGCAGATGGCAGCACACCTTTTGGTCTGCCAGTGTTACTCAATCGGTCTCTATGATAGTTGTCACATAGAGGAATACTATCGTGTTAACCTACAGTCTGTATATCTCAAATATGCACCATTTGCCACCCAACACGTAAGAGAAAACCTTCTAGAAATCTCTGAATAGTAGATAAAAAGATCCTACCAGCTCCTTAATAAAGGAAGGTATACGAGTAAATGTCACGCAAGCGTAAATATAAATACTTTGTTTTGATAAGATAAATAAAAAAAAGTGTTTTGAAAAAACTAAGGGTTTTAAATAAAGCGAATCCAAATTATTATCAACTCGTAGGCGCAACCCAGTTTAATGTTACTAAAATAAGATGGCGGACCCTCCAACCTGTAAAAATAGTAAAAAACTCACACAGTCCTATTCACGCGAGACCTCGCGAGTCCTGGGCAAATGGTAAAGTTTGGCGCCAAAAGGTCTTAGTTTAAATGGAGTTAGAATCAAGCGATCTCTAAGGTCGGATACATCCAGACGAGCGGCATACCGTACAAGCCTATGAAGAACTAATAAGGTATGTGAATGAATAGGAAAGATTTAGACGCTGTAATATTAAAGCACGCCCTACTCAAGAGATTAATTTTTAACTAAACAAGACACCTTGTATGTCTTTTTTTCGTATATACTAGCTAAACATTAGAAGGCGAGAGGCAAAAAAACGATTCCATCCAGTCCCCAAAGATCGACCACGCCTTTAAAAGCCTGACGACACGAAAAATACTCGGAGTAGAGTTACGCTTGCAGGTAGCTCTTTCTTCTTCTTTATTTTCAGTAGAGAGAGCAATCAAGCTGTGAACCAATATTTACACAAAAACATATATATAAATTTTCCACAGAAGCGTTACCGGTATGACGTTTATAATTTAAAGATCGGAAGAGCAATAGCCCCGGAATCCGGCCGAAAAGACCTTGGGCAGCCACGTTAAAATACAGGTACTATCTTCACACTATACCCCCAGTAGAATATAAATCATAGATAGCGCTTTTTAAACTAATCTAATTAACGCGCACATTTCTCATTTGTAGAAAGCTAAAAACCTGCTCTCAATTACGCCCTTGAAACATATCACTAATTCAGATTGCTGACATCCACGTCCTGTACGCTAAGGTACGAAAAGATACAGGACTGTAAATACAAATAGAAACAAATGATTAGACTGGCAGGGCATAGAGTATACAGATTAAACAATAAGCACGCAATGTCCGCCCACTTATATGCTGATTTTCTAAGACTTCCCCTGTGCACAAATCCTGTTCTCTCCCCCCCCACCCCCCCCCCCCTTTTCTCATTTCTAGAATACCACCTGAGGTCCAATATACAATAAGCTCCCATCTGCAAGCAAGAGATTAGTTTTCAAATGTCTGAATGTAAACATTGTATTGATAAATCTAGTAAAAGATGTGTATAATGTATATAATAGGTTGTAAAATATGTATAGAATTGCATAGTTTCTGTGAATAGATGTACATAACTGGAGATACGATGGCACCTAACCAGGCAGGGCCGACTTATGGCAATGGGAAAACACAAAAAAAGTGGCAGACAGAATCAGTGATATAGATAAAAACAACGGAAGTAGTTGCCTAGACGTTGAAAATGAATATTATGTTGTAAAAATGTAAATACTAAAATATTGTCTTTCATTACTATAGCTACTGTTGATAAAAAAGAAAATGCAGAATTCCTGAGGAAGGCGGACGGCCGAAACACGTTGAAGGGAATATATTCTGTGGTGTTTCAAATATTTTAAGGATTATCTAATGTAAAATAATTGTTATGTATTATATGTAAAAAGTCTTTGTACAAAAATAACAAAAAGCGGTTGATATATGTATAACAAATAGAAATGAAATAAGAGTAAAAAGAAAAAAACAATAGAAAGATAAAATATAAATAAAAATGCTTAACAGAAGCTATTTGGTGGAATATTTATTTATCTAAATATAACGTCTAGTTTACTCAAAAGGTATAAGTGCTCATAACCCGACCAACTCTTTACAAAAAAAATACTAGACCTTGCTAGGGTTTATCCTTTTAGGCATGGGGCCCCAATCTTCCAAAACAATTAATTTTGGAAATTGGCCAGCTCTAACACCCTATGCTCGGCTGCGATCTGCCGGACCATGCTGGCTGAAAGATGGCGGCCCCCATGACTGCGAGCTACTAATCTCCCAGATCTGCAGGCTGCCTTCTTCGCAGGCGGTCCGGATAGGGGAACAAACAATCTGGATCAACACAGCCTGAGCCTTGAAAAGGGACGCCTACGAGGAGCCCCCCCAAACCTTGAGCAAATAATCACAGAGCACCAGTAAGCCTTGCAAGCAGCTGCAGAATTAGGCCCAACCACGGGGAGTTCAGATGGAGAAAGAGGCCCTCATATCTTTTCATCAGAAAAAGAAGTTGATGACACTAATACCTCCAGGGAAGGTTCGGTCACCCCGCCGGAGGTGACCCCACAAACTGCAGACACTTCAATACAATAGAACTGTTTTGATGCGATAAGGTCTGTAATGCACCACACAACCTTCAACGTAACCTTACGAAGAGTCTAAGTAACATTTTTCAACTCACCCACAGCCAGGCGTAAAACACATTTGGAAAACAAACACTAGTGGGGACAGAACCTCAGACTCACAGAAACCGTAAAATGGCTACAGGACTAGGACCATTGTTATCAGCCTCTTAACACTAAATGTCAGAGGCATGCACACACCCAGCATAGTCTCCTATATCAAACGGCAAGGCGCACAGATAGCTCTACTACAAGAGACATTTAACTGCACAGGAGCTAGAAAGGTTGCGAAATCGATGGCGAGAAACCATGTGTGCCACATCATACTCTGGTTACGCATGATCTGGGTCAGGCCAGGGACCCCTTTTCAAGAACTCAGGAGGCCAATGGATAAAGAAGGGAGCTACGTTCTTGTGGAGGGACTCTTGAAGATGCAGCCGATACTCTTGGGCATGCCCCAAACACCGAGCAGGAAAAGTTTTGGGATCCCCTCACAGGAGTCCTAGCCCAATATACATCCATTCACATCCATACTATGAATATTAGGGATGACTATAATTACGTGCTGAACCTCACGCTGGATAGATAACAACCCCCCACCTGCACACTGTCCGTCCACAATAAACAGAGCAATATCAAACATGGGTAACACACTGGGCGCTCGTGGATGCATGGAAGAGTACAACAACCACAAACAAAACTGCACTCGTTCCACTCCATCCCACACAACCCGTGGGTGAGACTGGACAGATTTCTCTGTGAGCAACAATAGTCCCCAAAATTCAACACTCCTCTCAGATCACGATACCCACATACTAACCCTCAGATGGAACACCCCCACCCCCTCCAGTAGGTACCTGGAGACTACAGCAAGAATTCCTGACTGACCAGGTGTTTAAACACGAGCAGGGACAAAGTATACAGGAATATTTTTCTAAAAAAAACACAGATACAGTGACGTCAAAATTATTAGAAAAGACGCGTTCAAAGTGGTAGCTTGGGGGGGGGAATGTATAAAGCACATAGTGGGGGTCAAGAGGACGCTGGAACGAGCACTAACACAGGCCGAAACCAAGCTAGTGACCCGGACAAAAGAAGCGAATACGAACAGACCAACCATAACTCAAATAGCAGAAGCGAAAACAGAACACACAACAACCGTATTAGATTTGCGCCGATATAATTTTAAGGCACATGAAGCAAGGCCCCCAGAGAAGGTGACAGAACTTGGACACTCCTAGCCTGGCTAGCCTGACAGGACACAGAGGTCAAACCAATTACAGAACTACTAGACCCAGCCGGAAACCCAGTCCATTCACAAACTGGAATATTTCAACTGTTCCTAAACTATTACACTAGGGGTCTCCAAACCGGTCCTGGAGGGCCAGATCCATGCCAGATTTTTAAAATAACTACATGTATCTCAATGGGGATATCCAAACAATCTGGCATGGATCCGGCCCCCCAGGACCGGTTTGGAGACCCCTGTACTAGAGTATATAGGAACCCAGCACAGAACAAGCAAAGAGCAACGGAACAAATCCTAAACCCGCTGGTCACATCACATATCTCAGCAGCAGATAAAACCTCACTAGACACAGATACAATCAGCAGACATAACCCAAGCAATTCATGCTCTAGTGTGCAATAAAGATCCAGGAATGGACGGTTTCCCCCTAAATACTACTCCACATTTTCCTCCCTACTGGTTTCCCGCCTCACAGAAATGTTTGCAGAAGCTTTAGAGAAGGGGAAGCTCCTAGGATCCCTCAGGGAGCCCACTCTGGTGACCTACCCAAAACCAAACCGAGACCCAAAGCGGCTAGCCTCCTATAGACCCATTACACTACTGTTGGCTCACTGCAAGATATTGGGGAAGATATTAGCAGACCTATATAAACAAATCAGACCTATAAACACAAATCTTGCCACCGCTGATCCATCCGGACCAAATGTTGATTCATTCCGGGGAGGAACACATCCCAAAATGTATGCCAGCTATTGCACATACAAGAAAAAGCGGGTGCCACATTCCTAAGAGTTGTTGGTCTCATCCTAGACCTAGAGAAAGTATTCAATACTCTCACATGGCAATACCTGTTCACGATACTACAACGGGTAGGGATAGGCCCACTCTACTCGCATACACACGGCTCTAATACACTAAACTTACTTCACAAATATGTATGGGGAGATACATATCAACTTCATTTCAGGTGGAAAGAGGCACAATACAAGGGGGTCCACTCTCACCCCTACTATTCGCTCTAGCGTTGAGCCACTGGCAATATGCCCGTGCGTGGAGGGAGAAACCTGGGGAATCCCCCATAGTGGCCACCCTGCATAGCGTATCAATGTACACAGATGATTTGTTAATATATGTGCAGGACATTACAGCAGACTTAACTTCTATATGGGCAACACTTGAAGAATTCGCAGAGGCGTCAGGACTCAGGGTGAACTGGGATAAATCCACGATATACACACTGAGCCCAGGCCTTGCCCCCCAGAACATTAGTATAGGAGAACAAGTCATAGCCTGAAGCGAAAGTGCCCCCCCCCCCCCCCAATACCTAGGGGTCCGGTTTTATCACTCCCCATCTGACATATTTGAGGTCAATCACCGCAAAGCACTGGCAGCGATAAGAACTGAGGTGGGCTTTTGTAAGACTCTTCCCTTAGCCCTGATAGGACACATGGCCTTAGCCAAACTGATAATAGTTCAGAGTATTTTATCATTTCACCAACCTTACTGCAACCCCACCTGAGCATTTGTCAGGGACTTGGACTCTCTACTGAGTTCCTTGATCTGGGGTACAAGCGGACACAGGGTCGCACTAGCCAAGCTGCAGCTACCCACCAACGAGGGAGGGTTTCTCTTCTCTTTTGAGTCGCACTTCTTAGAAGCCCAACTCCAGTGGTTTTCCTACTGGACGGTGGAACACATAGGAGAGACCTGTCCTATACCAATACCGGAGATCTGCCGTTTGCACTTACCCAGCACAAAACCAAGGCGAACATACCCACTACAAGTGCCAATAACCCGCACATGAATGCAAAGGATACATCGCATGTCTGCAGGGATGCCCTTCTGTTACCCAATGTTACAGTTAATAGGACTGCCCAGACAAAAGACATATTACACAACTCGCATACTACAGGTATGGACAGCGCACTCACTGATGGAGATGGAGTCCCTATTTGAATTTCTGATTCCTAGGCAGATCATTGCAAGTTACCTTCCATACTATGAACTAACAGAAGAGGAACCAACAACACATCTGGTCATAGACACAATCCTTCACATGGGAACAGGCCAACACTTAATTACCTGGCTATACAAAGCTATACGAAAACTTATAAACAAACCACTAAGCGAAACATGGGAGGAAGAAATCGGGCGCCCATTACATGACAAAGAGTGGGAAAAGGCACTCGAATATCCAAAGAAGGTGTCCCGTAATGCAGTTTAAAAACATACAATTTTACATATTACATAGGTCATACCTAATGCCGGTGCATCAGAGATATTATCCAGACAACAGTTCCTAGTGCCAATCGTTAAATGCAGACTTCCAGCATATGTTTTGGAATTGCCCTACAATACAACCATACTGGAACATTATACATGAAACACCGAGGGAACTCACAGGCTTATCAGAAATGAATAACTGGTAGGCCTGCGCACACGACGGAAACACAAAGTACAGGTACGCTTTGCATCGCTAGCAATATTAATAGGCGAAAGAGGAATAGCTAAGCACTGGCGAGCCAAGACAGGACCCCAAATAGCAGCATAGGTGGGAGCAGTAAATAAATGGGGCGCAGCAGAAGCAATAAGAAACGAAGAAGTGAAAGGAACACGCAAACACCATATATCCACGGAGTGGAATTTACTCTTAAATCACTCCAAACAACAGACAACACAAGATGAATCTGACACACTATCTCAAACCCCCCCAGTTTCACAGACTAAGACCTCAATCGTAGGCACGAGCTATAATCTCCAAGAAGCCACAAACATGTAATAACTAGTGAAAAGTCAGCCGTTCACTAAGCATGTGAGTTAGATGCGTAGAGACAGACATGACCGAGACAGACATGACCGACCTAGACATACAAAGCCACATACAACTATAGGCATGATGACACATTTATAGCGCCCAGTCTGGGCAAAACTTTCAGCTCTCACGAAAACCACCACAGTTAGACTCCCCAGTTAACAGTTGAGAACCTATACCGGTAGTTACCAGGCCGGTAATTACAAGGAAGGAGGTACATTTCCATATGCAAAAGAGCATATAACAACGCGACTATACACATACTTTTATAGCTCACATAACGCAGGTACCATCCCAAACGAGCGATTGTAATTACAAACGATGTATAGGAAAACAGCAAGAATTCTATGAAACAATTATGATTTGTATGTACTAATGTGTAATATAACAAAATATAAAAATGCTAATAAAAATATTTTACCCAAAAAAAAAAAAGTCCAATGACCTTTAAATTCCCAATTCAGAACCTGTTAGAGCCCATAGCCTGATCAGCATGCTGCTACCTTGCTGGACGATATCTACTTGAATGCAGAGGACAAGAACAGGTGGCTCTACAAATGGAATCCTGCTGTTTTGAAGGAATAAGGGATCTTGCACTGTTGGGCAGAAAAAGAATACCTCGGACACCACAGGTCTTTTAAGTAAATTCCATTCTATAGGATCACAACTTAAATCCAGGAGCTCTTGTGGAAGCCACTGGACAGGGATGTTCGCTACAGAATGAGGGTGAAAAGATCTTCCCCTCTATGGATGGCAGAGTAACAGTCATTTCCAACATATACCGTTAGAGGATCACTTTCAATGGGAAATTCGCCATGGCAAAGAGGTGTTGACGCAAGTGTCAGAAGCTCTGACTTTAATCAGGATAGGTTGACTGAGGGACACACAAAGACTTATGCATGATCGGGAACGTAAACTGAGCCATTACTTCTGAATATAGTAAATCTACATTCCACAGGTTAGACACTAAACTGGGAGAGTTAGCACCCTCCAATGAGGGATGATGGCTCAGTGGGTCTTTTATTAAAGAATAAGGGAAATGCCTCCACGCCTTCAAGGACTTTGACAAGGCCACATCGTTGCTTAAAGTGTCTCATTAAGGTTTTTGGAGGTGTCGGGCTAGGAAAGGGAACTCTCTCAGACAATTCCAGGGTTCCCAGAAGAGCTCCAGATGCTCTCTCTCCAAGGTGACTTACAAAAAGTGATTGGCTGAAGTACAGACACTGCTAGGAAAGAAAAATATGGACATTCAGAAGGTGCTAGAGCAATACAAGTACTTTTCAGGCTCCCAACGCAATAAGCGAGTAACATAGTAAATCACCTAACCAGAGTGCTCTACTTTTCTAGGACCATGCGCAAGTATAACATGTAGTCCAGGATTTTTTCTGCATTATGAGACTTTTGGTACTACTTTAATAAAGGGCTAATCAGAACTAATAATCCGAAAATACAAAAAGGAATAATACTCAACTTGAGCCACTCCTGCACGGACATGGGAAAAAATAACTGCAGTGGGACCAACATATTCGTGAAAGGCAGACAGGCTGTTTGCTATGACTTCTGCAATACCAAAGTACCCTGGTAGCACAAAAATCTAAGTCATGTGCCTGTTGCAACCATACAGCAATAACAATAATGACCACTGAGGTGCACACACGCTAACTTCACTGTCCACGAAACCTTAATGGGACTTGCCTCATCAGAAAAAGTGCCCAGGAGCAACAATATCCCTGCAACCCAGGTAGTCAAGGACAACTGAACCACTCAAGCTCATCTGCGACCAGGCTGACCAAATCCTATCCAGCACCTTTATCTGTTCCCTTACAGACACCATGGAACTTTTTTCTTAACTTCACTTTTTTGCTGTTGCGCAACAAGATATAGGCACCTAAGGTGGATTAACAGTTCTTCACAGTATGCAGGGACGATAAAACCTTCACACAAAACAATTCTTAGTTCTTGGCAATAGGTTACTGGTCATCAAAATCAATCCTTAACCCTAGGTTTGTTCTTTCGTAAACCGGCCTAGTTTCAGTCAGATTCAGTAGATAGTCCGTCCGGGGCCATCACAGTGTCATTAACAAATAATCCAAATAGTTCTGGCTGACCGCAGGGCAGCGCCATGAATCGAGGCGGTGTGGAGTGTGGTGCCTACAAGTCGCAGTGCAGTAGGGGCTCGGTCGCAGCGTTGGTAAGACCAGTGTGCCGTGCAAGGTGTGGCGCTGCCCTCTGCAGAGCCTTCAGGTCACGGAGCCGGCAGCGGCATCTGGTTGCCTTTACCTCTGCTGCTGCACAAAACGTACCAGATGTACTTAAAGTCTTTGTTTTTCTTGAGAGTTCTTGAACAGGGGACATGCCCTATCTCAAGCCCTTGGAGAAACTCAAACAAAGAAGTTGCAGAAAGTTCAGTCCAGTCCTTTCACTACCCAAGACAGAAGCAGACTTCAGGCCACAGCAAAGCACACAGAAAAGTAGTAGTTCCTCCTCACAGCTTCTCTAGCTCTTCTTGGTCCCAAAAGTGTTTTAAAGTTCTGGTGTCTGGGCCTCAATATTTATATTGCATTTCTCTTTGTTCTCTTGGGCAGAGTGTGTCTGTGCTTAGTCCAAACCAGTTTGGTCCTCTGGCCCAGCTTCCCGGCCTGAGGTGGAGACAGCATTGTCCAAGGCAGACAAGGCTTCTTCAGGTGCCAGGAGATCTCCTCCCACTACTCTAAATGTAGCACAGATCTTTTCAGCCCAGCACCGACTCAGGAAAGGCAGGACACACCGCAACCCCCTCCCCAGGGGGTTTTATCAACACAAACACACAACATGAATGCTCTCAGAAGACCAAAACAGCCATAGCAACAGTGTGTGGTTGACCTTGGCAACAAGGCAGCAGAAACCGGATGTTTCATGATGGACAGTCTGTGCCACCGGTGTAAATCTGAGCTTATGAAGCCTTGCAATAAATGGGGGACAGAAAGAATCAAATGTCTAAAGTATGTCAGCGTCATTGTTGCTTTGAGCATACAACCGCTTTAGCAATACATCAGTTTCCCCTGAAATCTCAGCAAAGTTTCAAATAGCAAGTGAGAGTGGCTGGCTGTAAGGATGTCTTGGATTCTTTTGCTTGCCTTACATAGTGAGGGAGAGGGGGGAAAGGATCCGTGAGGGAAAGGGTCGATGTGCCTGTGTTTTTATCTACCCCATGCCACCCCACCACCACCACCACCAGAAAGCACCTCTTAGCGGTATTTGCCTTGGGCCACGGCCCGTCCACAGGGCCGTGGCATCCGGACCCGGGCGGTTGTTCCCTTCCTTGGGCCACTGGGTGTATGCAGCTTCTCTTTAGATGCCGGGTCCTCGCCTGGGTACTGGACTCCGCCGCGCCTGCTCTCTCCTCTCTCTGCTCCTTCTCTTGAACTGCTGGGCTCCTCTCCCCCGTTGATACAGCTGGGCTCCTCTCCTTCTCTGGGACAGCTGGGCTCTTCTCTGCTGTCGGTACTGCTGGGCTCTGCTTCTTCACTCTCCGTCCTTCTCCGGGCTCCAGGAAACAGCTTCCTGCATACGCCGCCCTTCCTCCAATAGGGTAAGGCTTTTATTGTCCCTCCTCTCTGTTTGGGACCGCCTGTTCTGGCTGACAACTAGTCCGTCGAGCGCTGGCAAGCACCCCCACCCTGTCCCACTACACCAAGTCCCATCTGGGAAGTGGTCACACCTCCCTGTGATAGAATACCTATTGTCCTGCCTTCCTCTGCTTGAGCTTGGCTCAGCAGCATGGGGCAGAATAGTGCCTCTGGTCAGCAGCAGCCATAGTTTGCCATCCAGGACTAGAAGATTGGTACCGGGAGCACTTGGGCCTCCCGGAGGAGCTTTACAGTGCATGGAATCATACCGCCCACACAGTTTATGGTGTGGGGGTAGGATTCCAACATGTTTGATACCAAGCACAACAGGGTTCATTACAGCCAGTTTAGAGATTGTCATTGTGTAATGACACACGGCCACTCTGTAGCTTAATGGCTGATGCACTACAGCCCAGGAAAAGAAACTACAAAGGTTGCACACAGAAAGCCTACAATCAGAGGGTGACAATAGAAGTGTGATCATGCAAAAAGAAAAAAGTGCTTTTTTAATAGAAATGGAGAGACTGCGCCTAACCAACAAACAGTCCAAACAAAACATCGCACAAGGCGGGGAGGCAAAAAGTGGGCCAAGAAACAACAAAAAAGAGGTTCCAAAGCTGGCAGTTGGTCTAAGGTCATCAAATAAAAAGTAGATCAGGAGAGGGCACATGAGGTAAACATTATGGGTACACATCTAGTGCCCACAACAATTAATGACTTGACTATCATTAACCTTTCCAACTATTGTTTAAGTGCTGAAGAGAATGCAGTCTTACAAAAAGGACTTGGATTTTGTCCTACACAAATGTGTAAAATTATTGATGTCATTGTGGATTTGTATAAGTTTCTTCGTGCACTAAAATTAAAAATATTTTTCATTGCAACCAAAAAAGTGTCTTGCCAATTGCTTCTCGGGGCCCCCCTTCAGGGTATACAGTTGGGGGTGTTAATATTCATTTGCTTATGTCCTTAAATGTTGATAATCGAATTGACTTAGAGGAACTAAAAGAGGAATTAGGAATAATGCCCAAAACAAGACATAGACAGTGGTCTTAAGATCAAATCCAAATTCATACCACAACATACTCATCCTAATATAGAACTATTTGAGACTGAGACAACAGCAGATCTTCATAGATTATTAAATGAGACTACCTTTAGGGACAGTGGCAGTTACAATCTTACCAAAGGTGAACAGGAAGCCATACAAAAATTAAGCAAGAATGAAAATCTAGCAATCTGTGAAGCAGACAAAGGAGGCAATGTTGTAGGGATGAGAAAGGAAGATTATATGACGGAAATCATGAGACAACTAGATGACAGCGTGTGCTATAAACATATTGTACAAAATCCCACACTAGATCTGACCCTACATGTCAATACAAAATTGATGGATTGGAAAGAAAGAGGGATTGGAAAGAAAGAGGGCTTCCAACAGATGAGGAGTCTAGATACTTGCATGTGTCCAAACCTAGCTATCCCTGTATCTACATTCTTCCAAAGGTACACAAGGGGGGTAATTTCCCCCCAGGTCGCCCCATTATTTCAGGTATAGGTTCCCCCACAGAACGGCTATCTGAATATGTGGACACGTTTCTACAGCTACTGGTGACAAATCTGCCAGCTTTTGTACAGGACAGCAAAGATATCCTAAACAAACTAGAGGATATGAAGTGGCAAGAAGGGTTATATATTGTATCCTTTGATGTAACCAGTCTATATACCTGTATAAAGAAAGAATGGGGAATGAGATGATTTTGGAGATGAAGGACCTCATCCTTTCCAAAAATTTCTTCTTACATGACCAACAATGGTATCAACAATTGCAGGGGACTGCGGTGGGAGCAAAATTTGCTCCATCGTATGCCGGACTGTTCATGGGCTACTGGGAAAAAACATGCGTGGGGTAGATATGCCTCCCCCTGGATTGAGAACATCATTTTCTGGGGGAGGTATATCGATGACATACTGGTAATTTGGAATGGTTCTATCACCCACCTGGAGAACTACTTCGAATTCCTGAATCAAAGCCCCTTCAATGTCACATTGACCATCGTACACTCAATGGAACAAATAGATTTTTTGGATATAACCTTCTTTATTAGAGATATCATCCAAAGTACATTATTTCGCAAACCCACAGAAAGCAATAGCACATTGCATGCGACCAGCGCCCATCCCAAAAGTACCATCACAAGTATCCCTTATGGAGAGATGGTAAGAATACATCGCAATTGCAGTATGGACACACAGTTTAAGGAGCATCTACAAGAGACCAAACAAAGATTCAGACAACGGGGGTACGAACAAAGCACCTTGGATGTGGCAGAAAACAAAGTAATGCGATTTGATAGAGATAGAACTTTGAAACAGAAACCCAGTAAGAATAGACAACAAAAGAAAATGCCAGTTGGCCTAGTGACTAAGTACAACAAACAGAGCCCAGAAGTGTATAGGATTCTAGCCAAACATTGGTCACTTTTACAAGATATACCAGGTATCAAAGGGGAAATAACAGCTAAACCCAGGGTGATTTACAAGAAGGGCAAGACCCTTAGAGAGATGCTTTGCCCAAGCTATGTGACGCATACTAAAAAAAATGCAACTACATGGCTACCAGGACCGGCATATGGATTTTTTTACGTGTACAGACTGTAACATCTGCCAATTTGGGAAGACTTATTAGGCTGTGCGTGCAATATTATCTATGTGGGTAGTACGATTCGCCCTCTAAAAATACGTATTCAGGAACATGTAAGAGCTATCCGCAATTTAGATACACGATGCCCCATGCCATTACATATGAAGGAAAATCACGAAGGAAGAACAGATATTTGGTTCCATGGTATAGACCACACACCACCCCACCCTGGGGGGGGGGGGGGGGGGGGGGGGGGGGGAATCGAGAATTGGCATTGAGACACAATGAAGCAGGTTGGATTTGCAGATTGCAAACCACCATGAAGGGACACAATACCGATGAGGAACTACATTATTTTCTCTAATATGGTGAGACTATCTGAAAAGGGCCCCTTACGGGTCTAGCAATTATAGGGCCCCACCTAGCCATCTGAAATATCCAACTTGTAGTGATTTAATTGCAAAATGCCACAATACATGGGAGTCTCGTTCCTTAGCCCACTGAGAATCTGGGGTACCATTGGACAAACAGCTTTAGGAATTACAATAGGATTGGTAGTAACATAGAACAGAAGGCGTTATAATGTACGGAACGATATGATGCGTATATGCACTATCGTAGAGCCTTTCCTGTAAAATGTTTTAATAGGGCTCCTAATATGTAGAGGGCCTGGGACATTGTAACTCCAAGATATAAGAAGACTTTGGTACCAGAACAAATGTTTTTTCCTTATAAATAATATAACACACTTGAGAGTAGATAAAATTATTCAAAAATATCTATGTTTATATGGGGGCGTGTGCGAATATGAAAATAATAATGTATGGGTACTATCAAGTTGTGACTTTTAACAAACTGAAACTGTACATATGTGACTTGGAAATTGAAGTTGTATATATGTGGACAAACATTTCTATTACTAGATCCTTTCACAACTTCTTAAGTCCACGACTTAAAAAACGGCTTTATTTTGGGTTCTCATAATGAACTTCTATGGTCAAAATACATCTGACCCCAATGCCATACTCAGTGCTGCCAAACAAAACAGGTGATGGACCGAATGTGGATCAATGTCACACATTCACCCCAGTCCAAAGATCTGGGCCCAAATCCATCGTTTTTTTGCACTCCACACCACCCTGGGTTAGACAATGGCGATATGCAAATCAGCTCTGACCCTGTGCCCCATGGGAACAGTCCAGTCCGAACTACAAAAGCCATGTCCTTCCCAGAACGGAATCAAGCATCCGAGGACCGGACCGGTTTCGAGGTAACACCTCTCATCAGCCCGGCTAGCTTGACTCCAGTGGTGTGGAGTGCCTGGGACCCACGTCTGAGCATCCCCAGCGCACTTAGGGCGGAATTTGCAAACAAAACATGGGGCACAGGGTCAGAGCTGATTTGCATAAAGCCATTATCTAACCCAGGGTGGTGTGGAGTGCAAAAAACGATGGATTTAGGCCCAGATCCTTGTACTGGGGTGAATGTAAGACATTGATCTACATTCTGTCCATCAAATTGTTTTTTGTAATATACTCAGTGCTGCCAGCAGTCTCGAGTGGACCAAAGTGCAATCAGGTTTAAAAAATACGAGTGCTTTATTGCTGCTTTTTGCGCTACGTTCACAGGGAGATTTTGGTTAGGATCATGATTTGGAGATATCCCTTGGGGGCACACTTAACTTGAAGATATCAGCGCTTACGATCAACACATATATGGTTGCTAACGCTGTTAATAATTTTAGCAATTTGAAAATGGCAGTACAACAGTGAATGTTTCAAAAGAAGTGCATATTACTGCCGACCCTCCGCTGTTTTTCGCAATAAGAGTGTGGCCGGGGGTATAATTTATAGATATTCCAGAGACGCACGTAACGTGAAAATCTGCTGCACGTTACAATGTGGAAATAAAAAGCGGCGTTTTTGGCGTCTGTTGCAAACTTTGAAACGGATACTTTCTTTCGAAGCAGCACGCTACTTTTCTTGGCGAGTACAGGGTTACCCGCAAGATTTAAGAATGGGGGAGATTGGGTTTAGACCGTAAAATATGAATGTTACAATACCGAATAATGTTTCGGAAACGCGGTAGTTTAAAGATGCACGCAACAGGTTTTTTGTAACAAAAGGTTAAAGGGTACCTCCCTTGACGTACATGTTAAAATGTCTCCATTATTATTGGAGGTTTACAAACTGAGACGAGGGCCCGAAATATTGGTCTTAACTTGAAAACTATAATAATGAGGTTGTGTAAAAACGAATCGAATAGATTAATGGTAATGGTAATGGTTTCGGGGAGGGGGACTCCCTGCTCAATAGGTTTACATAACCGGGCCCAAATGTGATAGTACGCAGGTAAAACAAGAGAGGGACAAGTTTCATATATTCCCATACGGGGGAAAAGTGCCTCGATTAATGCATAACAGACTCACGTTAAAGGGTGGATATGCCCGAAGCAACAATTCTGGTACCTAGTTTATAAGAAGAGTGTTAAAACATAAATTAGAGGTTAAATATATAACCTACATGGACTATGAGACAAATATTTCTTTTGCTTTTGCTATATAGGCACAGTAGCCGCTTACATTTATTTGGATACAGAACGTAGACGAACAAGAGGTGATGTCTGTGCACATTGGACACAGTCAGCACGGTAAGACACTGCTTTGCACAAGTTACTTTCTTTTTTCTGGGCCGAATTATACATATCGATTCCCATCCATTTCTCCCACCAAAAAATAGGAGTGTCCTGGTATTACCTATGTATAACATCAGTAGAGTATACCAACGTGGGAAACAACTTATTCACTTTTTGAAGAATATATCGTGATACCCTCAAATTCTTTAAGAACAGCAGCACTCAGGCTTCCATTATTAACTGTGAATAATACCAGTATTTTTTACTAAGGTAGAAAACAATGCATACCTGAAGCAGTAATATGGAGGGAGAAAAAGAAATAATGTTTTAACCGTTTTTACTATTAACTTTTATTATTAATGTTTGAAATCAACAAAACTGATTGCACTGGCTTCCACTGGAGTCTATTGGTGACAAAACTAGGCACTATGTTGCAAGTTCTATGCTTGGCAGTATGATCATAAGAGTTGAGTCACAACGGTGATAGATGTTCAATTGAGAACAAAAAGTGTGATTTCAGAGACATTAAGAAACAATGAAAAATGACATGTTGTAGATTAAGGTTCAAAAAGGTTGTAAAAAATGGATCGTAGTGGGTTATAAGCAAAATGTCTCTTTGAAAGATAACTAGTATAGAAATCTAGCTCCTCCCTTGACTTCTAACACTATTATATGTTGCACATGTTATTGGTGAAGGTAAACATGTGAATTTATAAAGGTTGAAGTTAACATACCCTCACAATGGATTAATTGAGAATGTATACAAGAAATTATGAATCTAATAGAACAGAGGGTTTACATTCTGCTCCGATGTATTTATTGTATGTATTTATTGTATAGTTTGTAAATATATAAAAAAGAATTATAGAGGATTAGAGGATTATTTATAAAGGAAATTTGCCTCCGTCTTATGACTGTGAATATCATGATTGGAAAACTATTATTCTTTATGTATAGTACTACATGGAATCTTTTTAAATGGTTTTACAGCCCTGACGAAATTCTTTTGAACGAAACGTGTTGGCTGCCCGATGAAAATTGAATCAAGAAGAGTTAAAAAAGCAAATGAACCATTGATGGACACTCTTTATTGATTCCAATTATACTTGTGTTAATGACATTTGGTGGTGCAACCCACAGTGGTTGGAAAGGTTGCAGGGGTGTCCTGCTCATGCAGGGGTACCCTCACACTTAGAACCAAGCACCCTGCCTTCAGGTTTGAAAGGACTGCCGTAGGGGTGACTTATAGATTTTAAGGGCAGAGACCTCAAATATAAGGAAAATTATTACTCTCTTAAGTGGTGCTAGCACCAGCTCACACAGGCTGCAATGACATGCCTGTAGTCACAATTTGATTGGCTTTCATGTGTGGCATAAAATATTCTTCAGCCCATGGGAGACCCCTGGTGGACCTATGTCCTGCGTACGTTAGTACCATATATTAGGGATTTATCAGGGTACATCAGTAGCCAATCTAGAGTGAACTCAAGAACTCACCGTGTCCAATTCAGGGGAGAAGCACATAGACTGGGATCCGGATTAGCAGGATCCTAGTCAGACTAGTCAGTAAAGCATAACACCAGCAAAAAGTGGAGATGACCATGAAAGCAGAACAGACTTTCCTACACCAAGTGTAGCACTTGATCATTGGGCGTCTAGCAGGTAATCACAGGGGCAAACCTTGGGCTTTGAATACCTCAAATATGAAACTCCGTAAAGAACTCACTTTGCCAGCTTGTGGCTAGGCTGATAAATTTAGCAACTTTTATATTCTGTTCATCTGCCAAAAAGGCATAAACAAAAATCTGCACCTCATAATCCAGTTTATCTATACTTGAATCTTTATAGACTACCCGATTCTTTAACATACCATTGTCCACCCTCACCTCTGAACTTATTTATTAAAGAGTGAGTTGTTGTGCCATGCAAGCCTCTGTTGCATAAACAAATCTTTGTTATTCCCACAACACTATGGTCTCCCACTAAACTATACAAAGCACACCTACAGAGGTTATTCTCCTGCAGCCAATGTAGAACACATGCTATTTCAGTGCACCAAGATAGACAATGTTGGGACAATAGTATAGGTGGGCCGTAGTTATTTCTAAAAACAGGCGGGCAAGCTAATAGGAAGTAAGACATGGCACCAGAGAAAATCTAAGCATGCAAGGGACAAATTATTTGTCGACCAGTATCATAGAAGAAGGCGGGGAGATAAAAGAAGCCTGAAATAAAGTGAAGGAAACAAAGCTGCGTGGATGAGGCAACTCCAGGATCGAAATGCAAAAATCTGATAAAACAGCCTCAGACTAAAACCCCCCAGCAAAAAAAAAAGCAGGGGGGGGGGGGGGGAGTGAAAGTTGTAGCATTAGTCACCAAGACAAAAGATTTTGTGGGCAAACATATTAAAAAGAACCAACAACTAATTCACAATTATGGGTGGGAAAGCAATCAGCATTAGATAGTTTGACATCACAGGATGCGGAGTTCCTGTACGCAAGCCATCATGATATATCAAACATAAGCGCTCTACCTCTCGAAACAAGATTGTTTTCTTCGCCCTGTCTCCTCTGAAAACTCAGAAGGAGGGGAGCATAGCGAGTAATAAAAAAAAGTACAGGGCTGAACAACAGGGAAGGGGTACAAATGAAGGGAAATGAAAGAATAGAGTTACCCCCACTTATAGCGAACTACATGGTGGAATGTATTTATATCGCGCTATCTGATGCTTATGAAGAAACAGGGAGAAGCAAGGACATACAAACAATACATACCTAGGAGGAGGGAATTGGGGAAAAGGGCCAGGAAGGGGCAAAATATAAATAGAACACAGGAGAAAAAGGTAACCACAAATACAGGAGAAGAATAAAAGATCAGAAAACAAGATAGTCAGACATAAACACAGATAGTGGAGATATAAAGACTATAGAGAGGAAGGGAAGAGAGCAAAGGAAATTGCAAAGTAGAATAAAAAAAAATTACAAAACAGAACAGTCTATGAGCAAAAATGAGTGTGATGCTGGTATGGGTAAACAGGTGGAAGGAAAAGGGATAAAAACATTGAGGAAAGGGAAGGGAAAACTTTGATAATGATCTATTGATACATTTTGAACCGATACAACAAAAGCAATATGGGAAAAAAGTAGGGAAACTAAATCGGACACAATTGCTCCTCTACTTTTCCAAATTTGTGAGCCCGGGAGATTTAGGGACTAAAAACCCTAGACAAATGGGATTTACTACAAATAGAATTGGAAAAGGAGGCAACAACGGTATTGTTGTATTCATAGCTGGTTAAGTCTGCACTATTAAACGCAGAGCAGGAGTTACTTAAAGAAGGAATTAGATTTACCACCAGACCGGAATGGTAAGAAGGGGACAAATATGAGAACCCCTTCCTGATAAGTCATGCAGGGTTGGGATGAAGACAGCTAAGATGGATCAACCAAGGATGCCAAGATAAAGATGATCTCAATATCATTATAAGACATTATCAAATGGATGAATTTAGGGAAGGCTCAAATACTGTGAACAGCTATAAGGTGTTAGCATCTCCAGTAATGGAGCAAAAAAGTTGGCTAAGTGAGATTGATTAGAGGGTAACCTCGTATCAGAACCTGGGCATACTCACTTGGAATATAAATGGATTTAGTAGTATATCTATTTTGGAAAAAAATTAAAAGCAAATGAATCGCCATGAGATTGTATGCTTACAGGAAACTAGGCTATGCAACGAAACACCTCTGTTTGAAGGATTTGTCCAACTAAATGCATCACCAGGAAAGGACAATTTGGAGGTCCATCTGGTGATCAAATATCATTGATAGACTAAAAGCCAAGAAAGTGAATCCCTTGAAAGTTAAGTGTAATTGGTTAGTGGCCAGTAGCGTGACTCTTTCCGATCCGAACCCAGAGTATGATGGTAAAGTTGTAGTAAATGTTTATATGCAGGGGGTGGCGATAAGAAGTATAAATTAGAATTGGAAAAATTCCAATAGGATATAAAAGACGGACATCATAGACATCTGTTCATACTGATGGGAGACCTCAATCATAAATTAGAACCTTGTAGAGTCGACCCATGGTATAAAGAGCTATTGTTTGCCTATAAGATAAAAGCTGCTAGTTTCCCAGGGTGGGGGGGGGGGTCTCAGAGCGAGATACAGCCCTTGGAAACTTCATGGCTTCATTGAGCCTAGTTTGCATAAACGGAAGGATGGAGACAAATCGGCCAGCAAACCGTACATTTAGAATAGGCAATCAACCATGCCCAGTAGATTACATTTTTATCCATGCATGGAATTTTGAATTAATCAGACCCTTTGAGGTGATGAAAGTTTAGGGAACTTACCACTAACCCTTGACAGTTGAAATGGTAGGAGGCAATAAACAAAAAAAACAAGACATTTAGTTGTACAGGAATAATTGTACTACCCCAGGCAGCTCACCACTCAAATGACAGACACTAGATGGCATCCCTATTTCTAATATCCTAGAATGGTTTGAAAATTAATCTCACAGGTGGGTCAATGCATAAGGGTCAACTTTTAAAGAAATAGCTGTAGGAAACATAGAAAGGAGAATAGCTAGAGCAAATATAAAAACTGATTTTACAGAGAATGCAGAAAATTAAAATCAAATATAAGAGGTGAAATAAGTCTGAGGTTAAAGTAGGATTTAGAGATGTTTAATAGCCTACAGAAAATAAGGAAAACATAAAATGGCTATCAGGAAACTAAAAAGAATACACAAATAGAGGCACTGGGGAAGTCTACTGGAAGTAATAGAAACAAGAAATGTAAAAAGGTGCTGGAAGTTAGTGCAAGATGGATCTGGTACGAAGCAGTGAACTTTGAACTGCGTAGTGACAGAAGATGCATGGGAGAGATTTCTAGAAGAAATACATGGGGATGGGTGGGGGCAAAGTAAGCCAGAAAGAAATACCTTGGATTGAGGCGGAGAAGGACACCAGGTCTCTCTTTACGGCACGTAATGTTAGACAAATTATATCAAATCTAATATTAGCCGGGGCAGCTAGCCCAGATGACCTCCCGGCAGTGAAGATAAAAACTAGACCAGATTGGTGGGTAGAATTATTTGCCAAAATGTTTAATTATTTACTTGATTCAGGGCGGATGCCTGACAATTAGAGAGGAACTATTGTTAGACCCATTCATAAATGGGGAGACAAAGATACCAAAAAATGATATGTTAATCAACCTTTGGGATGTCGGCGAAAAGGTGTTTGTGAAAATAATACCGGAAAGCCTTGAGGCGTGAGCTGAAGTAAAATGTAAATGTAAATGTATTTGAGCTTATATAGCGCACAGCTACCCGCAGTGGGTTTCCCGGCGCTTGCTTAGGGAACCCGTCCTGGTATTCCCCTGTGAGATAACCCCGGCAGGGTGTCCACAAGGTGAAAGCCAGGCATCCCGCCGCGAGGGGCCGTTGTGGAGATTAAGCAAGCTATTGCCCAGAGTCGCAGAGTGTGAACCCGTGAGTCGAGAAGGCACCGGAGCGAGAATTATCGAGTCCGTGGAATTTTTAGCCCAAGACCCGCCGAGGCCGATCTCAGCTTCCGGGTCTGCCGCCTCTAACCCCTGAGCCACACTTCTCCACAAGTAAACAAGATTGTGCCTCCTAAACAAGATTGTGCCTCCTGAACAGGGGGTATTTAGGGAGGGCCCCATCACCATTGCTTCTATCTTTGGAATATGGCATTGAAGTCAGTGGAGCGGGGGGGGGGGGGGGGGGGGGGAAATAGCCTGTTCTGCTGCTTTGTCGACCTCCGGGCAGCTTTTGATCTAGCATATAGAGACTGGTTTTGGGAGACGCTAATTAGCTTTAATATACGAAAGGATCTCCTGACTACAAGACAAAGCTGCATAGCCGCAATGGGGCCCAGGTCATCCTGGATACAGAGGGGACTCTGTCGCAAAAGATATCTGTAAGACATTGGCTAAGACAAGGGTGTGTCTTGGCCCCTCTGCTTTTCTCCCTATTTACAGGAGACCTGCCAGCTACTCTTAGCACAGCACAGGGTGTCAGTCCAAAATAAGTTGGGAAACATATAGGGTGCCGCTTGCAGCAGTTGCCTGGATTTTGGACTCTTGTTACCCTGCCTGGAGCTATTTTAAATCCCTGCCGTGTTGTCCCACATTGGACGCCGAGAGGCTGTGATTGCACTGGGAAGTTCCTGTCTACGAGGAGCAAGAGCTGGCACCCGGGACTGCGAGGACCAGCATTCCCCTTTCCATACACAGCTGGTGCCTATTACCGGCGTGCTCCGCCTTCATTCACCGCCTCATTAGTGCTCGCGGCCCCCGCGTCGCCCCAGATCCAATTTTTCAAGCAGGGTTTTTTAATTTTTTTAAACCAGCTACTAAGGGTACTAAGGATAGGGCATCTGAGGGCTTTGTAGATCGTCCAGAGAGTGACCACAACCCCCTGTTTCTAAGTTTGAAACTCACTGGCGGTCTAGACAGACCTCCTGCAGCTCTGTGTGTTACCTCAGAAGCTGTCTCAACGAATGATAGAAAGCGGGTTAGGTGGTGTAGGGTCCTGGCAGATCCCGCAATGTTAGATGGTATATTAGAGGTAGCTTCATCTACTTTGAATGCCATACATAATCTATCTCCCAATAGGGAAGCACTCAACCAGATTAATCAATAGTTCAGAATTGCCAATACACTAGGTATGATCATTGAAACCAACTGGTATATAGTCTTATAGTCTGCTGCTCACACAAACCACAACACTATGTGCTCTGAATGAAATCATACGCATATTAACTAAATGACCATGTTGTGTTTATAAAAATAATAATAAAAAAATGCCTCTTACATGAAATTAGGTATTTTTTTAAAAACGCATAACATGCGACATTTATTATCTAATTGTCAGCATGTTTGGCACGATTTCTTAAAACAATCGAAATTGGGCTTTACCGCCTTCTCCTCGCACAACAGGATGTGCTCCGAACTACATTTCCCATCATATACTGATCACGTGACCATGGCGGGTCACGTGATTCGGCTTTGGGAAACGGATGCATAAACACAGCGAACACTCCACAATCGGTGCCCCCCCAGACAGCTCAGACGCGGAGGCTCTTAATTCTAATGCGCTTTATAATGCTGGTATTTTAAGTTTTAATGTGACTATGAGTTTCTCATTTAGAGCAGCATGGCATCTCACTCAAGACGGGTTTCGCTATACTTTGCCATAACCCACATGGTGTCCAACTAGTGCTTGACACACTCTAGTGCTTTTTATATTACATAACGCTACAGTGAGTTTATCACCTTTGGCAAATTAACGCTATGACATCTGAAAGTACATCAAAAGATGGGTTCCACTAGACCTTAATTTATGTGGTATTCTACTTGTACAGCATCACTTAGTGAGATGGCTGCAACATGTAGAATATTTTGTTGATTACTTAGAGAGTTGGTGATTTTGATATGAGTTTACAGTATGAGTGGAGACAGTAATTGTTCATGAGCTATCCATATACCATTCCATGGATATTTCTAACCAAGTCATGGTTGCCTCTTTTCTTTCAATTCAATTTTTCTACTCTAGAGCGGTGCTCCTCATACCTGAGCAGTAGCCAGGTGGGGTGAAGCTCCTCAACCATCGTTTATGGGTGAGTGCCTGAAATGGAACTTATGTCCTAATATGTGCGACTTTGGGCGTCATGAATTTAAGATTTAACCTGACAATGTATCAGAAAACTGTGGGAATATGATATCTTCATGTTCTCTTGTTTGTCTTTGTTTTTCTTGGTGGATCCTGCTCATGATGCGGTGCATAAACAGTACATGGTTGAGCACACAACCTGGATTCTTTCAGGTGATATCTGTTTTATTTATTATTCTTTCACAAAAGCAGTAGTTTTTTTATAGAACTGGTCCTGAAGAATGCATGGAAACTCTTTTCTTCAAATGCAGAAACATGTTGACCACTACTGACTGCGGATATTATTTCGAATCCACTTTTGCACTTATTTTAACATTAGGAACTGGGAGACACTAATAAACTATTTCTTTCTACCCGGTTTATCTAATTTTATAATCACTCACTATCACTTTATCACCTCACACTGCTTTTTTCAGTCGCCACCTCAACACCAATACTCCCCTCCCACATTTCTTTCGGTTACGGTAACATTTGACCGGCCGCATTGTTTTGTCTCCTGGGCGAGGAGACCCAAATGATGTAAATGAGGGCAGTACAGCGTGGCTTCTGATGGGAATTTTTTCCACTCGTCCTTGAGCCTTTACTGGGCCAAATAACACATTAGTTTGCATGGTGTGTTCCCACTGGTGTTGGTTGCATCATATTTGCGCTGTGATTCCTGGTAAGTATGGGACTTAGCCAATTATGGTCAAACCCGGGATCTTCTGTGTTTCCATCAAAAAAAGAATTTAAAATGTTGTTCTGGGCTTCGGTCAGATCCCAATCTGTTGCCTTGTCAGATACACACTCACTCTAACGGGCTGTTTCCTGGCTCACAAGTTGGACCCCCTACTAGAAGACTATTGGGATGTCATTTCTAATTGTGGAGGGAGTGCTGAGGCACTGTGGGTTTTAAGAACAAATACCTCTGAGTTACTGGTTACAGGAGTAGCGAAGTTCTTAGGGTGGGCTTAAATAATCAGAGCCAGACACCTTCATGTTTAATGTTCTTAAATTTTTATATCTTATACTAAGTCTTTCCTTATTGTTTAATTCTCGTCTTAGAAATACATTGTTGTAAAAAATGTTATACCAATATTAATGAACTGGTTTTTTAATCCTCTTAAGCTTTTTTTTGTAAACTGTCTTTTATGATGTAAAAAAATCGAAATAAAGACTTACGAATCTGAATCTGATATAGTGTGTTTACTTTATGCAGATGACTTGGTAATCCTAGACCAAACAGAGATAGCTCTGCAAAGGAAACTCGTTATTTAGTGAATAATGCAGCCATTAAAAAAAATCAAAAGTAAACTTGAAAAAAACTAAGGTCCTGAGTTTTGGTAATAAGAGGAAGAAATTTAGCTGGTTCCAACAAATCCGGAAACAGTAAAGGAGTATAAATACCTGACTTTGAAAACACATCTGGATGCACTGAGAAGGATATTAGGGAAAGAAACATCACAAGATCATGATTGACAGTACTTGGAAGAGAAAAGATCTGTGCAATTAATGATTAAGTCACAGCTGAATAACCAACAATCCCCATATATAGATATTTTGCCCAATCGTTGGCTTGAAAAGAAATTAGTAAAGGTACGAAGTGGAATTAACCCTTGCTATGCTACTGAAGGGATTAAAAAGGGATATGATAGACCCTGAAGGGAGGTGTACCTGGCAACTTAGGCACAAAATGTCATATTTTGCATATTCTATTAGACGGTATAAACGCCCTTGATGCACGAAAAACGTTTTTTTTACATCCTAGCTTTTTAAAATATGATGTCAAAACACAGGCAGTAGACCTGTTGACCGAAAGGCTCTTAATGGATATAGCTTGAGCAATCAGGTTTATGCTTGAAATTAAGAACGTTTTTAAGAATGTATAGAATTTTAGTTTTTTTTAATATCTTTATAGTCTATGATGAAAGGTTCCTCGCTCAAAAAAATCGTTTTAATTAAATTGGAATTTAATGTCATTTTTACAAAGATTACATTTTGAGATTGTTTTTACAGAATATTGATTGATATGTTTGTATATGTTTAAGGATTGAACGGTCTAAATAAACATTATTTTTGACTGACTGACCTGTTGCTATATTTACCCGGCTCCCAACCAGCCTCAAGGTGACCTAAAGTCTAAACTGCATGACCTACTTTACAGAAATCACCAGATATCCAAAAGAAATCCACCCTATCCGTTCAAACTTCACATAGTGGTGGAATGATATCTGTTTTACCCAGTGCTTGAAATGGAAAGATAGAAGTCCAGGTACTCTGTACCAGAGAATCTGCTTGTTTCTAAGAAGAAGTACTGGTACTCCAATTAAATGTATAGCATTTCTCTTGAAAAGTGCCGGAACTCTCCCTCTCAAAACAAAAAAGTGCTGGTACTCCGTACCGGACAGTACCGGCCCATATCAAGCACTGGTTTTACCCACAGAATGAAACACAATTCGGCAAAATCTAATACCATTCTATTGTGCTTGTTTGATTCAAGGCTACAATTTATAAACTTTCTCTCCAAATAACCATGGACGGCCTCTAAACTTAAGCATTTTACTATCAAACAACCTATTGTTCTGAATTCAAACTGGTATTGCAATTTACTGATGTGCTGATTGTAATCTTAAATGTCAGTTAAATATTTTCCAAATGAATCTCAAACTTCAGCTTGGACTGCAAAATCTTAAGTGGATGGTCTGACTGATCACTTAATCATTGATCATTTTTGTTTAAATCTCCATTAGGAGGACAACAACAACAACAAAATCAGTTGCCTGACACACAATTATATTTCAATTCTGTGCTCAGCATAACTTCAAATGAAAGCCAACATCGAGTCAATATGACACTTTAGCTAGCATTGCATTCTTGCTAAAGCTTCCCAAAACTTTGAAATCCATAACGGAAGACAGGGCTATTTTCCATGACTTCGCAAACACGGACATTACTTCATAACATCTGCTGCACAATCAACCATCAATAACAACCATGTAGAATGTCAAAGGAACAGCCACGTTAGTCAATTCAATGGATTATGGTGGTTTCAATTAGAATGTATTGGCGATATCAATGTAAAATTGTGATTGAGGTGCTAACATCTTCCTAACTTTGGTATTAATTAGTAATGTCAATGAAAACCTCAAAACAGTGCATTGTCGGTAAAGTAGAAAGGAAGGCAATACCATGAAAATAAAATTTCTATGTCAAAGGTGGTAGTAAAAATAATGTTTAATGTTTAATCTTTATCTACAACCACTGATAGAATCCCTGGCAAGCATGGGCTGCAGAATTTTTAACTATGCAGATGATACTCAGCTGTTGCTGAGTATCGGCAACACTTCATCTGCCCAGACTCAGGCCCAGAACATGCTCAGGTTTACGGTGAGCTGGGTGACAGCAAATCTGTTGAAAATAAATCCCGAAAAAACGGAGGTCCTAGTAGTCTCGTCTGCTGCCTCGCCTTGGGGTGATTTGTTCTGGCCCCAAGAGCTTGGCCCCACCCCGAAACCATGTCCTAACGTCAAAAGCCTTGGTATTAAGATCTACCATGAGCTGACAATGGTTAGCCAAGTATCTTCTGTTGTCGGAACTTGCACCAATTTAATTAGGCAGTTGCGCAAGCTAGCTCCCCTACTTTCCCTAAATACGCTTCGAACCATTGTTTCGGCTACTATAATCTCAAGGATTGATTATGGGAACGCACTTTACTTAGGCCTGCCAAAAAAATTGATCAACCGCCTGCAGGTTCTTCTGAACGACGCAGCACGACTAACATTTGAATTACCTAGACAGACCCACGCCTCCCCACTACTGCATAGGCTACATTGGCTTCCCATAAAGCAAAGGGTGGAATTCAAAAGCTTATGCATCGCCCATAAGGCAATCTATGGGCATGCGCCGGCCTAAATAAAGGAACGGCTTGAGGTTTACAAACCAAACCGAGTGTTGCGGTCCTCTGACTCCCAATTGTTGGTTTGTCCGCGTTTTAAAATGGCAACCAAGGGTGGGAGATCCTTTTCTGCCCAAGTCCCACAGTTATGGAACAAATTACCCGAGTCCCTCCGTAAAGAAATTAATCTTCTCCACTTCAGGAAGTCATTGAAAACGCTTTTATTTAGGGAAGCTGTCTGTTCCATTTGATCAAAGTTTGCTATACCTGTACTACTGTTCACTGGATCAATTGTTACTGCTTCTGTCAGAAGCGCCTTGAGACCTGACGGTGATTTGGCGCTATACAAGCCTCAGATAACAATAACAATGTTGGTGTTGCAATGCAGCATTACAATTTTGAGTAAGCGGGAAGTTAAGATAACGTCCAAGGCGACTGGCAGTGATGTCAGCCTCATTACCCATTGTCATGGCAATGTTAAAACAAGTTTTTAGTTTTGGTGGTATAAAAAGTTGTGAGCATGAGTGAATATGTTATGGATACAAATGATAAGTTTTTCCTTTCATAACCACCCCTTTGCCACATTCCTTTTTTGAATGATTTCTTGGGGAACTTTGTTAATTGTGAGAATAGTTATTATTTTGCACTACAGGTAACACATTCACGTAAAATAACTGATTCAGAACACTAAAGTGGCTCATGCAGTAAGCTGTGAAATACACAACTGCAACATACAGCCTAACCAAAACAAAGAATCAATCACATAACTGGTGCTCTGCAACCTCAATATGCAACTGCTTTGCTTGCACTGGGCTGTCAAGCCATCATTGGTTCTCTTCTGTAGGTGTCAGACAAAAACAGCTCTCTAATACATTTAGAATCTCATTAAAGCTACTTCTATACACAAGAAAGTGTGTCCACCATTTGTGATGTGGATTTGAACGAATGTGTAAAGAGCTAAATTCGTCAGAATGTTATAACTGAAGACAGTTTGATGATGTCAACATAAGTTTAAATAATGAGGATGTTGGGGTATGTAAGCGAACTTAGTGGCAAAGATGATAATGCCGTGGAGATGTCAAAGTCCAGGAGGTAGTGACAGCATGTTTTAAAATACAATGGAAGTATATTGGGGAGCCACTGTCTCAGTAACAGAAGAACCTATATGCACTTGTATTTGTAGTACCAATAGGATGTCTAGTAATATTAAAGGATTGTTTTTCAAAAAGGGTATAAGATTAAGTAGCGGCTGCCAATTAGCCACATCATTTGTTTTCCTGCATTGTGCATTACTTGGAAAACCTTCAAATTTGAGAATTTAATTTTAAGTACCGAAAAATACCGTACAGGTAAGAAAAATTCTAACGGAACAACGAGCAACAAAGAAGCGCCGTAGATTTAGAAGATACCGCACTTTCCTCACCACTTTGTGGTATGACTGATCTAAGAGTATAAACACGGAATTACCAGAAACACTGGATTTCAATGAAAGACTTTCAACACCACTACACTGAAATGCCCCAAGTAAAAACACATTGTGCGAGATAAGCATAGTTTATAACACAGACAAGCTTTTTAAAAACTGTGATATACAGAGGTAACGCAGGTGGGCAGTAATCAGAGATAAGAAAATTATATTTTAACCAGTTAATGCACTCGAGGCTAATGAAACACTTCTTGCATCTCGAAAGAGTAAAGAAAATCATAAGTAAATAGCAGTCACCATCAGAAGACCCAGGTTACAAGTCGACTTCGAAGAGAGGCACGAAAAGTAGCATACGTGCTGGGAATTTTCTGCCCAAATGGGAATGCTACATTGGAAATTAAGCAAACTTTATACTAGAGTCTCTGAATGACAGGCGTGACATGCAAAGATAAAACGTAGGAGGTGAACTCACCTGGTGGGATCTGAAAGTTGGCTGGCAGCTGGAACGTAGGCGGAACTTTGGTCGACAAGGTCTGCGGAGCAGGCATCCTGGGGGAATTGGTGACCTTGGGTTGCTGAGCGCCGCCGGCCATGGTTGTCATCCTGGTGACCAGAGCTGCTCCAGGTTGGGGGGCGGGGACTGCTGCAGCCAGGGCACTTATAAGAGGACCCGGCGGAGCTGACAGAGAGAGCGAAGCACTGCACACAGGGAAACCAGGGGCACCTTGGGGCGGGGTGGCTGGTACCCCGGGTGTCGGGGGATCAGAGTGGGGGCGGGCAGGAACGGCGGCGCTCATGGTGGGGGCATGGTCCAGCGCACGCGGCACCCGCGAGGCTACCTGCTTTAGCCCTGAACGCACATGGCCATCCACGGGGGCGCGCCGAGCTCAATACATCCGTAGTGCTAGGCACGCAGCAAACGAAATCTTGGTGCTATGCCTCACAGAGTCCCTCATCACAGGTATTCTCCCCACCGGGGAGACACCGAGCTACAACAGCCACTTCCGCAAGCACAGGTCAGCGGCGTGCCGCCGGTGCTGCATCAGCCATGTTTATATAGCCATGCGGCCTTCGCGCAGGCGCCCAGGCGCGAGGTCGGCACATGTCTGGGTACCTAGCGTTCTGATTGGGTGCGACGTTCACTCACGCCTCGGAAGGAGGAGTGTATTGAGACCGTGACGTCAGAGAGGCGGAAGCTAGAAGTGTTCCACGCTGAGTGAAAGTTTTTGTGACGGATACTCAGGAAGCAAAAGGATGCTGTGCTTTAATGATTAATTCATAGAGCAACCATTTTTACTTCTTTTTATCCGGGGTGGGCGCTGGTATTTTGCCTTTGCTTTTGGCTTTTTGACTGTGGATAGGAAGTTTGTCTGCCATCGCTTGTTATGTTTCTGTTAATGCATTTTGGACGGTAATATTTTTCTGAGCAAACTCATTGTTTACTACTGTAACTGTCCTGTATACAAAAGAAGTACAAATACATTCTCACTGCGAAACGCTTGTTCTGTTTATGTGATTTGTCGAGAAGCAATGTTGTAAGGAGTCAGGTAGAATAACATAATGATAACTATTGTGAGCAGGGCTTTAAGCGTGCCGTGTCCTTCTGTGTCTCCGAATGGGCAGTAATTTAAAACGAACATTGAAACAAATGCCCTATGTTCTTGTCCTTAACTTTTCTGGCAAAAAATATTTATAGATTTATTACCAATCAACGTAAAATTACGCTACCGTACTAGACCTCAGCGATGTAGTTTCTCTTTACATTTCATATGTTTTACTCAGTGTTCGAAGTGCATAAAAAAAGTAAGGGAATTGTGATGCTTTGGGGGCAGGGCGAGTAAGTGTGGGGACAAGATCAAAGGAATGGCAAAAAAAATATAGAGATATCTATATATATATATATATATATATATATATTCTGTAACTTTTTTCGGTCTTTCACCTTCAGATATGTACATATAAAGTAACACACAGCTCAAATGTAAAAAAAAACAATGCAAGTTGGTAATCAATGGGAAATGCACTATCCTAGCTTATGAAACTTGTATTAGATGTCTGTATCTGTAACCAGAGTGCCACAAAATTGAATCCAGGTTGGAGCAGCTGTTGTACTATACTTTTAAGGTACATGTGTATTGCCGCTCTTAAGTTCTTCTGCTTGTTACGTGGTGTTCTTCAGAGCGGCCCTGAATCGCATGCTTGTAATGTTATCTTTTTAATCCAGTTTCACATGCATATGTTGTTATATTTGCACGTGCAAGTTCTTGTTTACATTTGTAATTTACGTGCTGGCAATATGTGTAGCTTTGTGTTTCAGTTGGTTAGTTGATGCTGGAGGTCTGGCTGCACACATTGTGAGCTCCTTATTGTACTTCTTGTCTTGGAAATAAAAGTCAACTGCGTTTTGCAGTCAAGCAACCCTTCTTCGTGTCAAGTGGCTATATTTATTCTGCTAACCTTCACAACATTTTGACGACAATTGTAAAAAAAAATGTTTTTTGATGCAGACATCAAATCCTCACAATGTTTATAATTCTAAGAGCATCATTGACAGTGTGTTTATTTCAAAGTTAACCTACCTTGCAGCCCCCGTTTTGATTTGAACAGTGATCTGTGGAGGTACTTTGTCGGAGCAGTGTGTTGCCGCTACTAGCACGATCTGGATCTTGACCTTCAGGCAGTCTTGTGCATGCTGTGGTGCATTGTGAGGGAAGTCTGACTTAAGTTTGGAATGATTTCTTCTGGTAAACGGCAGGCTTTGCAGTGCAGAGAAGCATCCTTCTCTGGCATTGAGCTCTGATTGGCAGACCAGATTACAGTCGAAAGCAAGCCTATTGGAGGGCTTAAATGGGGTTTGTTTGTTTCTGCATTCATCCCTACGCGACGTGCAGGCTGTAGCCGGGTATTCGGCAGGAAGTGTCATTTGAGGTCCTGTAAGAAACTGGCTCTATATGTACTGCACCAAAGTGAGGTACAGTGTGTATAGAGTCCAAGGGTCTCCAGAGGTTTGGCAGAGGTTAAAGTTAGATAGAACCTGTTGGACTTGGCCCTTTTTGGTAGGTTCACCCCTAAACTTTTTGCCTTGAGCTTTGGCATGGTGGTAGTGATTTTAGGCCTCTGCGCACTTTTTCACTGTGGCCCAGTGTAAAGTGAATGCGCTCTCTGAGTGTGTGTGGTGAGATGGGCCTGCCCTCTCATAGGAATGCTTGGGGGATATGTGTGTCCATGGTAATTCCTGGTATGAGGGGAGTGGAGGGTCGAGTTTAGTATGTGCGAACTCGTGAGAATAAATGCTCCGCAATAGTGTGTGCAGATTTATTGTGGTTATTTTAGAAATACCACTTTTAGAAGTTGGCATTTCTGTGTATGCGTTTCTGCCTGCATGATGTGAATTGCATGTCTGGCTTGTGAGTGGCAGGTGCTGGGTGATGTAGATGGCTCCAGGAGCCAGGATGGGTCTGCCCAGTGGTGAATAGGGAGATCTGCATGTAGATGGGAGGGAGGAGTTGCACCTGGGACCTGAATAGGGCTGTGCCTTCCCTCCACAATGTTGGCTCCACCTCCTGTGGTGCATCTGATGTCCCTGGCCTGTCCTGTGAAAAGAAGAGAGGAGCTGAGCAAAACAAAATGCTCCAAAGCTCTCCTGGACCAGTTGTATCTGGTTCCCCCAAACCCTGCACCTTTTAGATAAAGGAAATTCTGTATAAATATAGGGGCTGTGACCCCATGACATGGTTCCTGTTCTTAGACTCGAATCTGCCAGGGGCGTGCTGCTGCTGGGGCCCAGAGGGGGGCTGCCATGAGGGCTTGCCTCCCTGGGCCTTGCCTTCCCCCTCAACCTGGAAGACCTGTTATTTTGGACCCTTCTGCTTTGCTTTTCATCCCAAGATCTTCAGGACTTTATGAAGCCTTTCAGCGCACGGGGCCCACTTTGATTTATTTCCCCCAGAAGAACGTGGTGGCTCCGCAGTGCTGTTGCTGCAGCCCTTTTGGAGGGAACCCCCAGCATAGGGATTTCCCCCTCCTTGTGAGCTTTGTGGTTGCCCACCCAGCTTATTTCCTTATTTACAGGCGGGTGCCCACCCGCTTTGTATTTTGACTCAGAGGGAGCCTACCCCTCATTGCCGCATTTTCTTCTTTCTAACGGTGGGTGCTCACCCCGCTTATTTTGATAATTTACTGTGGGTTGCCACCCCGCTCAATTTTTGTCTCTTAGCGGGTGCCCACCCCACTTTATATTTTTAATAAAGAGGGAGCCTTCCCTTCATTGTGCCCGGAGTGAAGTTGCTGCAGCGGCTGCGCAGCCGTATCAACCCGGAAGTCAGGCAAGTCTGCCTGTGACGTGGGCGGGGCCTGCGGCTGGTCCGGAAGAGGCGCAGGAGTTGCGGGGCTCCCATGAGCTGTGGGGAGCCCAAGCGTCTGAGGAGGAATCATCCTGGAGCCTCGTGAGCTCCATATCTAAAGTCCTGGTCCCTAGCCCAGGGACAGGGTGAAGCGTGGCGCCTGGTGACGCGGGGCTCCCATGAATGGAGAGAGCCCCGCAAGCGCCGCAGCCTGTTTCCCACGGAGGGGGCGCGAGGATCATTGCCGATGCATGCCCCCGCCGCATCCAACGAGAGGAGCCCCCCGCATAGGCCGGTGAGTGAGGGCTGATGGGGGGAAGACATGGCTGCATTTCGCTCCTGCGCTACGAGGGAGCATAGCTTGTTTTCAGTGCCAGTGCGAGGCACCGAGTCAGAGCAGCCCCATCTGTCAGCGGACCACTCCAAGGAGGCACATTTATTCCTACAGAGGGGCATCTTTTATTTACAGCGGTGCCCAGGCCCATAGAGTATTTTACCCCAGCTGCCCCGCTCGCAGAGGGCAGTTGCAACACTTGGGGGCAAGTTATGTTAGTGGGTAATTATTTTCAGAGCCCTGTGTGGCTCCAACGAAGGGGGCACATTTGCTTTAAGGGCCATTAAGAGCACATGCCTCATTTTTACATTTCCAGCTGCCCAGCAAGTAGTGGGCAGCTGCACCAGTTAGGTCTTTCTTTTCTTTAGGGGACATGCTGAAGTTGGGAGTGAGACGCTTTCCTTCACCCCATCTATTTCCAGCTGCGCAGCACTTAGTGCCAGCTGCAACGTTTAGGTTTGCGCGGTTTATATTAGTAAGTTTATTTCATAATGCAAGTATATTTAGGAGATTATGGTCTACTATGTTTAGGCTCATGCGTTTGACGCAGAATATATTTCTTACCTAATGTGGTACTGTACATGATAGGATTTATGTTACAGGATGGTGCGGAGTATAGTGTTTGCCAGTAATTACTGGTTGTGGTCTATGTTTATGATATGTTCTTACTTTTACTATTTTTACCAAGTGATGATTCTGACAGTGGCACACGTGGCCCTGTCATGTGTAAATAATCCCCTGTAAATATTGCCCAGTGCCAGTTGGCACAGTGCATATTGTGTGATTATCATCTAATGTGTTTTATGATAATACAAAGGCTATTTTTATATATAACCTTGTGTGGAGTTCCTTTTGTGGTGTGCCTAGTAGGTTGTTGCTGTGTGTGTTGCCAAATGCTTCACACATCGCCACCGGGATAAACCTGACTGCTCGTGCCAAGCTACCAAGGGGGTGAGCAGGGGTTATCTTTGGCGTGTAACTACTTTTCCCTGACTAGAGTGGTGGTCTCTGCCTGGCTTTGGCGCAAGCCATAGCCAACTAGAGATCCCCATTTCTAATAGAAGCTTACTCTCTAAAGTGGTAGCTTGATTGAGTAGTAAGGCAGTATTGGAGGACAGTGTTAAGCATTTGATGTACACACTCAGTCAGCAAATAAATTCAAACACTCAAGGACTGAACTCTAGGCCAATTGTTTTTGTAAAAAAATATACTGTTTATTTTTAGAACCAAGCACGCCTGGCACATGTAAGCATTACATTACTTTTCAGATATGAACTGCTGTTGTTGAATACTTTCAAAATACAGTAGGACTTTGTACCAATTTGAGTTTACAGGGATAGCAATGCAATGCACAAACGTAGTAGACTAAGTACATAGGAATCAATAGGCTTTTTCAGTAAAATGCAATTAGATTACTTTTCGGATTACTTTTGCTAACACAGTGCTGGATCCTAGATTCAGCACCGGGGTATTTCCTGAAAGCAGTTGAGTAAATAAGTTTCAGTTAGTTTTACGATTTTTAAAGAATATTCTTGGATTTCAAAAGTTGACACTTTGAAGCTTTACCAATGTTATCCTATGGAAGGAAATTTAATTCGCAGGGAAGTTACTTTAACGTTACTTTTCTTACTCAGTGCTGGATACCTAGATTCAGCAATGGAACATTTCCTGAAAACAATTGAGAAAATGCGTTTTGGTTATTTGTGTGATTTTTAAGGAATATTCTTAGTTTTCAAAAGTCGACACTTGGAAACTTTTTGGGAGAAAAAGTGTCAATGTTATTCTAATTTCAATAGATTTTTATATGAGGAAAAACAGGTTATCGGTTTCGAGGTAAGTAATCAGTCTTTTGAGTTAGGGTTCTGGAGTTAAACTCAGGGGTCCCCAGGGTCAGTGATGCACTGTTGTTGCACCCTCAGCGGTACACGTGCGGATGAGTGCAAAGTGTTGAGGCCCAATGTTATCCTAGAGAGGATAGGGGGACTCCGGTTGGTGGCTGCTGGCAAGCAGGCCACCGGGTTGTGGGAGCAAAGCTCCTAGAGTTAAGCTCAGGGCAAGTTGGAGACCAAGTTATCTCACTGTAACCTCAAAATTATTTGAGGTGATTATTTCAATACGTAACTAATCTTCACAGATCAACACTCATTCGTGTGGTCGATGAACCATTAGTTGAGTAGTTGATGGTTATATTAACAATTAACTAACTAATCTACAGATCTTAAGTGAAATAACCACAGACTCTGGGTAAGATTCAATTAATTTTATCTAAATCTCAGTCATGAATGAATGCTCGTTAGTACAAATTCACAGTGCAAACTCCATCAACTTTCATGGGAGACAAAATTAGTACAAATTCACAGTGCAAACCATCAACTTTCATGGGAGACAAAATTAATTTAGCAAAAACATTCAATATCACAGACTCATTCAACAAATCAATGCATTAACCCCTTCGCTGCTAGGCCTCCCCCCCCCCCCCCCCCTGAGCTAAGCCTTTTTTTTTGGCTATTTGGGGTAGTGCGCGCTTAGGCCCCTGTAACTTTTTGACCACATAAGGTATCCATGCCAAATTTGTGTCCTTTTCTTCCAACATCATGAGGATTCTAAAGGTGCCCAGGGTTTGTGGATTCCCCTGGAGGGGTCCCAGAAATTAGCCAAAATACAGCAACATGTTGGGGGTTTTTTTTGTGGAAAAATGGGAAAAACGGGCTGCAAATGAAAGCGTCTGGGTTTTCCCCTGCAAGTGTTATCAAAAAGCATTTGTGGGGCTGAAATCACAATTTTCCCAGCTTTTGGGGAATGACAGACTTTTGTCAGAAAACCAACACGTTTTACACAGTTTTGGCATTTTTCTGGAACATAGCCTATTTTTGCTATTTTTTTGTGCTTTCATCCTCCTTCCAGTTAATGGTAGAAATGGGTGTGAAAGCAATAATAGATCCTGGAAAGCTATACATTTTAGAAAAATAGACACAATTCTGAATTCAGCAAGGGGTCATTTTGTGGATCCACGCAGATTCTAGAACTTTCCACTATAGAAATGTGAGGAAAATGTGTTTTCTTTGACAAATCTTTAGGTTTGCAAGGGATTCTGGGTAACAGAACCTGGTGAGAGCCAGTCAAGGCACCCCATCCTGAATTCCAGTGGGTGTCTGGTTTTCAAAAATGTATAGGTTTGCTAGATTTCCCTAGGTGCCGGCAGAGCTAGGATTCAAAATCTACAGCTAGGCACTTTGCAAAACAAGCATTGGAAATGCAATAGGGCTCGCATTAGGAAAGTTTGAGCTATTGGTCTTATAAATGATTTTTTTTATTTATGTTATATTTTAAAATAGCTAAATTAATAGCTTTGTCATTTACAATGCCAATAGTTATAACTTTTGCAAATGTGACACCTATAGCATTTGTAATGCAACATGTTTTCTATTTACGTGACTTAGATGTATTGATATTACAAATAACAATGGCTTTTAATTTTTTTAAATAATTAATACTTAAATAATTTATATAATTTGTAATGGCAATAGCTTAAACTTTTGTAAATAACTTTTGTGAAGATTATGTTAAGTGTTTTTTATTGTGACGAAAATCCAAGAACAGAAGTGAAATATTAACATCTTTTTGTGATTTGTAATAAAGCGTGAAAGCTTGAAAACAGCTTGAAACATTGAAAGAACATATTTGAACCAGTCATGCTGTGGTGGCGCTGAGTCATGCTGTGGTGGTGCTGAGTGATGCTGTGGTTGCGCTGAGTGATGCTGTGGTTGCGCTGAGTGGTGTGTGCATCGGTGGAGCTTAGTGGGTGCATTGGTGGAGCTGTTTGGTGTGTGCATTGGTGGAGCTTAGTTGGAGCATCGGTGGAGCTGTGTGGTTGGTGCATCGGTGGAGCTGTGTGGTGGGTGCATTGGTGGAGCTGTGTGGTGGGTGCATTGGTGGAGCTGTGTGGTGGGTGCATCGGTGGAGCTGTGTGGTGGGTGCATCGGTGGAGCTGTGTGGTGGGTGCATCGGTGGAGCTGTGTGGTGGGTGCCTCGGTGGAGCATTGTGGTGGGTGCATCGGTGGAGCTGTGCGGTGGGTGCATCGATGGAGCTGTGCGGTGGGTGCATCAGTGGAGCTGTGTGGTGAGGGCATCGGTGGAGCTGGGTGGTGGGGGCATCGGTGGAGCTGTGTGGTGGGTGCATCGGTGGAGCTGTGTGGTGGGTGCATCGGTGGAGCTGTGTGGTGGGTGCATCGGTGGAGCTGTGTGGTTGGTGCCTCGGTGGAGCATTGTGGTGGGTGAATCGGTGGAGCTGTGCGGTGGGTGCATCGATGGAGCTGTGCGGTGGGTGCATCAGTGGAGCTGTGCGGTGGGTGCATCAGTGGAGCTGTGTGGTGAGGGCATCGGTGGAGCTGGGTGGTGGGGGCATCGGTGGAGCTGTGTGGTGGGTGCATCGGTGGAGCTGTGTGGTGGGTGCATCGGTGGAGCTGTGTGGTGGGTGCATCGGTTGAGCTGTGTGCTGGGTGCATCGGTTGAGCTGTGTGGTGGGTGCATCGGTGGAGCTGTGTGGTGGGTGCATCGGTGGAGTTGTGTGGTGGGTGCATCGGTGGAGCTGTGTCAGTGGAGCTGTGTGGTGGGGCATCGGTGGAGCTGGGTGGTGGTTGTGTTGGTGGAGCTGTGTGGTGGTTGCATCAGTGGAGCTGTGTGGTAGGTGCATCGGTGGAGCTGTGTGGTGGGTGCATCGGTGGAGCTGTGTGGTGGGTGCATCGGTGGAGCTGTGTGGTGGGTGCATCGGTGGAGCTGGGTGGTGGTTGCATCGGTGGAGCTGTATGGTGGGTGCATCGGTGGAGCTGTGTGGTGGGTGCATCGGCGGAGCTGTGTGGTGGGTGTATTGGTGGAGCTGTGTGGTGGGTGCATCAGTGGAGCTGTGTGGTGGGTGCATCGGTGGAGCTGTGTGGTGGGTGCATCGGTGGAGCTGTGTGGTGGGTGCCTCGGTTATTTTCTTTCTATTTTGTAAAGGAGTCAGGTAAACAGAGCTACCGGGGAATATACAGCAACTACCTTTTTGCACTCTAGGATCAAAATGTGCTATAAGGTGTCTGAAAGATGGCATGTTGACGCTATGCAAAGGACAGGACCTATACTAATATCCAGAGAATAAAACATTTTTTAAAAGTCTCTTTAGCTTAAAGGCTAGCTCAAGCCCAGCCCATTCCTCCTTCGGGGAGTCAAAAAGCTCTCAAATGTATAGACGCAATATGTAGGCACTACGCAAAATACCAATAAATAAACAAATAAATATATAAATGAAGAAATGTGTCTAGCTTGTAAACAATACCGCGTGGCATATCTAGCTTTTCTTCAATCGCTGCAGGCTATGCAAGTGATCGGACGTGACTGGAGGGCTACATGTTGGTGCTATACAAGGCACCGATACCTACAATAGTAATATAATATAGTATACCAAAAAGTGCGTACTTGCTGCTTTGTTATGTTATGTTAGGGGGGTATTTCTAGAGCGCACTGACACCGTGAGTTTCCTGGCGCTGATTGGGAGATCAGTGAGATAGCAGATAGAAATTAGCCGGATTGGGGGAAAAGCCAAGTTTTAAGAGATTTACGAAAAAGAATAAGAGAGTTAGCAGATTTGAGAGACAGGGGAAAGGAATTCCAGAGAGTGGGGGCAAGATGTGGAACGTCTAAGTGCTCTGAAGTTTTCGAACGGCAAATTGTTAGCCCTATACCAAATAGGAGCACACGTTTGAAGAAAATACATTTTGATGTCTCCTCTGTGATAGTACAGCACTCTGCCTCTCTTACCCAACACTCACAAACCGCCACGTCAACACAGTCTGCGAGTTCCATTAGGGTTTGTGATAGAGGAAATATGTCGTTTTTATTTGTAACACATTTAGATATAAGCCTGTATTTATTTCTACGAAGCCCTGCTTCTGGCAATCAAACAGTGTACATTTCAAGCCAACAATCAAAGCCGTTGTAGAAAAAAACAAGCAAAGTCTGCGCTGCACATTATCAGTCTGTCATATTTTGCTAAAGCACTGAAATTTATAAGCAGCAATGTGCAGGAGATGGTGAGGGGCCTTGGGATTTTTAGATTAGGCAAACTGCAAGCCGCGAAGGGTGGCGAAGCCCTGAATTGCTTTGCAAACAAAGGGAGAGCGGAGACAACCACCTCTGTTTCTGAGCATCTGAATAATAAAGCACCGAGTCAGGGAAACCCTGGCACAGACTGTAAAACTGAAGCAGTGGACGAGGACAAGTCCTCGTGGCGAAAGATGGGAGTCAACAATTGAGAAAACAAGTTAAACAAGTTGTAAAAGGAGACGAAACTGAAAGTACGGTTGGCCGGCCGTGAATAATTGGGGGGTGAGAAATGCGCTGGGAGGGCTGCCTTTGATGTGGTAATGCCAGGCAGGCAGGCGGCTGGTGGCATTGTGCACGCGCTTTTTAGGGCTTGCGCTTCCGCAATGACCTAAAAAGCACATGCACTGCAAGGAATCGCCAGTGGAATCGCCAGTGTTGGTTAAACACTGGATAAGCCATAATAGAGCTTCCCCAGCTATGCGCAGAAGCGCATCAGCAGACGAGCCCAAAAAGGGTCAGTTTACACTGTGAAAATGTGGTGGGTCCACGTTGCATTTTGGGCAATTTCCTGTCGCAGCACTAGGCCTCCCCATGCAAGTGAGGTACCATTTTTAGGTCAAAGCCTGCATTGCAGGGCATGGCCCTGCTGCAGGCAAAGAGATATTGTGAGCAGGGGATTTCAGTATGGTATGAAGCCACGCCCCTTTTTTCCATTGGAAGGCCTCTCAAAACCGAGGCCTGCCATTGGAAAAAGCTCCTGTTTAGCAGATTTGTCTGCTCTGGATCCCACCTCTCGAGGACTCCATGACCTGCCTTACAGTAGCACAACAATATTTTCAGAAATATTGCCTTGGCAACCATGAGGCAGGTCAGGGAGTCCTGGAGGGGTGGGATTCAGTATCCTGTTCCCGCCCCGTTTTTTTTTTTTTGGTTTCGTTTGTGCCGTAATTCCTGTGAGTTCCTGGGCGGTAGAGGAGGTAGGAGAGTGGGGGTGCTGGTTATGTTTGTTGCAGGATGCCTTTTTTTTAATATGCAGAAGATCCTTTCACGGCCGTGCAGCTTTACTGCTGCGTGGCCAATGCTTGTTTTTCTGTTTCCCGGTTCCTTTACCAGCCTCTCTGTCCGATTCCTCGGCCGTTCAGCTTTACTGCTGCGTGGCCAATGCTTGTTTTTCAGTTTCCCGGTTCCTTTACCAGCCTCTCTGTCCGATTCCTTGAGAGGTCTGAGGAACCCCTTCCTGCGCAACATCCTGTCAGTGACGAAAAAAGAAAGGGAAAAAAAGTTACGAAAGATGCGTAATCAAACATGTAGAGACGGCATCCGTACACACGACTCCTAAACATTATAGGACAGTTTGAAACAGCACTGCCCGACTCATCGAGAGGGTACAGGCGTTCAGAGTTGCCCCAACTTGTCGAGAAGGTTTGCGTGGGGTTAGAGCTGGGCGGTTTTCCATGAAGCCCTGTTTTGCAATTCGTCATGCTTAGTTCTTTGGTGCTGTGGGCTGCAGTCGTGTGCTCTTAGCCGTTCTCCAGGCAGCGTTTGCCCCTCCGCCCTGCCCCGCAGGTAGGTGTGTGTGTGCGTTTTTACTAGCTCCTCTTCTTTTGTCATCTCTGTTCGTGTCTTCTTATTTTAGTTCTCCGACTCGTATCATTTTCTTCATTTTGTTAAAAAAAAAAACGCAATGCCGCCCTTTGATTTGAGATCATTGTGCCTTCACATATTTCCTTCCTTTGGGATTTCCACTGGGCCTTTATTAATTTATTTATTTTACTTCTAAGGATGTGTCCTTTGCTCAATGTATGTTCGTGTTATCAGTGTTCAGAGTGGAGCAAAATTATTCAAATTATTAGTTTTAAATATAAGCTTTAGGTTTAAACAGCCGTCAACTTCATTTTGACCTGTATGTGTCATATTTAAATGAAATAATTCATTTAAAAACCTTGTGTAGAGGTTCTGAGATGGATGGTAATTTGGGTGTGCTTATTTTTGCATGTTTGTCTGTGCGGATTATGATCAACTGACGCCTTAAATGTTGTTTATTTTTACACGAAGTGCCATTTTATAGTTCAGTAGTCCAACTGTTGCAGTGTAACTGAAGTGCATTGTGATGCAGAATGTCATAACTGTGCAGTGTGTGATGCAGTGCCGTGGGTTCGGGTTAATGATCGCCGCCGTGTGGTGCAGGGTAACCGAACAATGGTGTGATGTACTGTAGGGCTGTGTATCTGTGCGACATGATGCAGTGTAGTGCAGAGGCGTTTCATGTCTATACAGTGTGATGCAGTGCAACAAAGCAGTATTGTTTATCTGTGCACTCTGATGCAGTGCTGCTGAAACGCCGTTGTACATCTGTACATTATGGTGCAGTGTAGTTCAGAAGTGTCCTATAGCTATGCAGTGTGATAAAGTGTAACGAAGCAGTATGGCATAGCTGCAGATGTATGTATTGTATGTATTGGCATTTATATAGCGCACTACTTACCCGTAGGGTCCCAAGGCGCTTCGACCGCTGCAAAACCCTTCCTGGCTTCCCTGAGAGATGGTCCCTTAATGGGTATCTCCAGGGTGAGACCAGGCATCCCCGGCGGTCTGGTGGGGCCGTTAGTGAAGATGAGGCAAGCTAATGCCCAGAGTTGCCGAGTGTGATCGCTGATCAGAGTGGGCACCGAGGCGAGAGAATTATCGAGTCCGCTGACCCTGGTCCAGAAACCTGCCGCGCCGGGAATCGAACCCTGGTCCCGGGCCGTCCTCTGCTCTCGGGTCTGCCGCCTCTAACCAGTGAGCCACACTACTTCAGATGGATGCAGTGCCTCAAGCAGTCGTGTATAACTGTGTAACGTGATGTATGCACTGCACCAGCGGATCATATCCATGCAGTGTGGTGTACTGTACGTGAATCAGTATTTATTAGCTGCACTCCGTTGCAGTACCACCGAAGTAATACTGTATATATGTGCAGTGTGATGAAATATACCCTTCTCTGAGGTATGAAATGTAACAGGAGTGGTGTTCTTGATAGTGAAATTGGTTGCAGTGTAATCAAAGATTTCTCGTCCATCTGCCTGGAGTGATGTAGTGTGAGGGAAGCAGTATTGTGTTCCCTGTGGTAGAATGCAATATAACCACCACAGTATTGCACATCTGTGCAGTGACAGGTATTGTAACTGATGCGATGTTGCACAGTGTGTCCCTGCAGTGTGCTGTATGGTGGTACTTGTTTAGTAAAAACAATAGTAGTAATACAAAAAAATGTTTATTGATATCACTTGACTGCAGTGTAACAGGAACAGTATTGTACATCTGTGCAGTGAGCCGTACTGTAACTCATGTGATATTACACTGTATATCCCTGCAGTGTGATGGATGTTACTAGTTTAATCAATGCACCCTAAATGCATTATAAATAAACCAAAAAACATGCATATTGATGCAGTGAGAGCAAGGTAGTGCAGTATATCTGTGCACTCTGATACAGTGTATCTGGAATAGCATTGTACATCTGTGCATTGAGACTAAAGTAGTGCAGTATATCTGGGCACTTTGATACAGTGTATCTGGAATAGTATTGTTCATCTGCGCAGGAAGACTAAAGAAGTGCAGTATATCTGGGCCCTTTGATACAGTGTATCTCAAATAGCATTGTACATCTGTGCAGTGAGACTAAAGTAGTGCAGTATATCTGGGCACTTTGATACAGTGTATCTCAAATAGCATTGTACATCTGTGCAGTGAGACTAAAGTAGTGCAGTATATCTGGGCACTTTTATACAGTGTATCTCAAATAGCATTGTACATCTGTGCAGTGAGACTAAAGTAGTGCAGTATATCTGGGCACTTTGATACAGTGTATCTCAAATAGCATTGTACATCTGTGCAGTGAGACTAAAGTAGTGCAGTATATCCGGGCACTCGGATACAGTGTTTCTGGAATAGCATTGTACATCTGTGCATTGAGACTAAAGTAGTGCAGTATATATGGGCTCTTTGATACAGTGTAGCTGGAATAGCATTGTCCATCTGCGCAGGGAGACTAAAGTAGTGCAGTACATCTGTGCACTTTGATACAGTGTATCTGGAATAGCATTGTACATCTGTGCAGTGAGACTAAAGTAGTGCAGTATATCTGTGCACTTTGATACAGTGTATCTGGAATAGTATTGTACATCCGTGCAGTGAGACTAAAGCAGTGCAGTATATCTGTGCACTCTGATACAGTGTATCTGGAATAGTATTGTCCACACACAACCACACACACAACCACACACACACAACCACACACACACACACACACAAAACACACACACAGCCACACACACACACAACCTTGCACACACACAACCTTGCACACACACAACCACACAACCACACCGTCCGTGCACACTTTCACCAGACACAGACACCATCAGTCGTCAGTGCACACTTTCACCGGGCACAAATGCCACCAGCCGTCAGTGCACACTTTCACCGGGCACAAACACCACCAGCCGTCAGTGCACGCTTCCACCAGGCACACGCTACCAGACGTCAGTGCACGCTTTCACCAGGCACACACACACCACCAGCCGTCAGTGGACGCTTTTACCAGGCACCCACACACCACCAGCAGTCAGTGCACGCTTTCACCAGGCACACACGCTCCACCAGCCGTCAGTGCATGCTTTCACTAGGCACACACCACCAGCCGTCAGTGCACGCTTCCACCGGGCACATGCAACACCAGCCATCAGTACACACTTCCACCAAGCACACATACCACCAGCCATCAGTGCACAATTTCTACAGACACACACACCACCAGCCATCAGTGCACACATCAATTGTTAAGGCATCTACAATTAACTATTGTAGCAATCGCAGTATGGCACACTTTACTTTTAAACATATTCATCTAAAGCGCAGCATGCCACCGTTGCTACAAAAACAAATACACATTTTTTTGGCCTACAATTTATAGACTTTTGTTGCAATTGGTGTTGCAATATTTAGCAATGCCAATAGCTCAAACTTAATTAATGTGAGACCTATTGCATTGCAAATGCTTGTTCTTGGAAGACTTTGGAGAACGTGGGGTGGGTGGAATTTTGTGGATCCACAGAGATTCCAGAACTTTCCACCACAGAAATGTGAGGAACAATTGTTGGGGGACAAATTTTAGGTTTGCAAGGGATTCTGGGTAACAGAACCTGGTGAGAGCCAGTCAAGTTACCCCATCCTGGATTCCCCTGGGTGTCTCGTTAGTAAAAATGTACAGGTTTGCTAGGTTTCCCTATGTGCCGGCTGCGCTGGGGCCCAAAATCGACAGGTAGGCATACTGCTAAAAACAAATCTGTGCCTAGTCTGCTTTCTGACACCCTGGGGGGCATATCCGGGGTGGGGTTGCCCTGATATGCCCCCAAGGGGGTCAGAAACACTGTGCCTATTTGTTTGGGGGGTTGGGGCACTGGTATGCCCATTCTTGCCAGCCCCCACCCCCACACATAAAAAAGCCAGCGTAATCATTGGTGTCTAGGGGGCTTTTTGCCCCAAGGGGGGCAGATTGGGGGCTACTGCACCCATCTTCCCCCCCCCCGGGGGGGTGGGCAGAAAGGCTGTAATTGTTGCGGGTGGGGCCATTAGCATGCCCATTTTGAGCAGCCCCCACCCTAATTAAAATTTGCCCAAAAAAGTCCCTGGCGTCTAGTGGGCTTTTAGCCCTCCCGGGGGCAGATTGGGGGCTACTGCTCCATCTGCCCCCCCAGGGGGGGTAGGAAAGTTGTCATTTTTGTGGGGGAGGGGTTGGGGGCATGGCCATGCATGTTTTGGGCAGCCCCACTCTAATTCAAATTTGCCTCCAAAAAACCCTGGCGTTTTGGGGGCTTTTTGCCCCCCCCCCCCTCCAGTGGGGCACATTGGGGGCTACTGCCCCGATCTGCCCCCCAGGGGGGGCTGAAAGTCCACTAGATGCCAGGGAGTTTTTTTAGGCAAATTTTAATTAGGGTGGGGGTTGCCAAAAAGGGGCATGCCAATGCCCCCACCCTAATAAATTTCCCCCAAAAATCCTGGCGTCTAGTGGGCTTTTTGCCCCCCCCCCCCGGGGGCAGATTGGGAGCTACAGCCCCATCTGCTCCCCAGGAAAGGAAGGCTGCACTTTCTGCGGGGGAGGGGGTGGGGGCATGGGCATGTCTGTTTTGTTCAGCACCCACCCTAATTCAAATGTACCCCAAAAAAATCCCTGGCGACTAGTGGGCTATTTGCGCCCACCCCCCCAGGGGTGCAGATTAGGGCTAATGCCCCTATTTTCCCCACGGGGGGGGTAGAAAGCCTACTAGACACAAGGGATTTTTTTGGGCACATTTTAATGAGGGTGGGGGTTGTCAAAAACGGGCATGCCAATGCCCAACCCTAAAAAAAAATTGCCCAAAGAAATCCCTGGCGTCTAGTGGGCTTTTTGTCCCCCGAGGGCAGAATAGGCACTAATGCCCCCATCTGCCCCGGGACGGCTGTAATTTTTGCGGGGGAGGGGGTCGGGGCATGAGCATGCCTGTTTTGGGCTGCCCCCACCCTAATTTAAATTTGCCTAAAAAAATCCCTGGCGACTAGTGGGCTTTTCGCCCCCCCAGGGGGTGCAGATTGGGGGCTAATGCCCCCATCTGCTCCCCGGGGGTGGGTATGGGGGGGGGGGGGCAGAAAGCCTACTAGGCGCCAGGGATTTTTGTTGAGCAAATTTTAATTAGGGTGGAGGTTGCCAAAAACGGGCATGCGAATGCCCCACCCTAATAACAATTTCCCCCCAAAAATCCCAGGGGTCTAGTGGGCTTTTTGTTCCCCCCCCCCGGGGGGGGGGCAGATTAGGGCTACTGCCCCATCTGCTCCCCAGGGGGGGGGCAGGCAGGCTGAAATTTATGTGGGAGAGGGGGTCGGGGCATGGTCATGCCTGTTTTGGGTAGCCCCCACCCTAATTCAAATATGTCCCTAAAAAATCCCTGGCGACTAGTGGGCTTGTTGCCCCCCCAGGGGTGAAAATTCAGGCTAATGCCCCCCAGGGGGGCAGAAAGCCTACTAGACACCAGGGATTTTTTTTAGCACATTTTACTTAGGGTGGGTGTTGCCATAAACGGGCATGCCAATGCCCCCACCCTAATAAAAATTTGTCCCAAAAATCCCTGGCGTCTCGTGGGCTTTTTGCCCCCCCCCCCGGGGGAGCAGGAAGGCTGTAACTTTTGCGGGGGTGGGGGCATGGGCTGCCCTACTCTAATTCAAATTTGCCCTAAAAATTCCTGGTGTCTAGAGGGCTTTTTACCCCCCCCCCCACATGCCCCCAGCCCCCTCCGGCGGGGCATATTGGGGACTAATGCCCCCATGTGTCCTCCAGGGGGTCTGAAAGTCCACTAGATGCCAGGGAGTTTTTGGCGCAAGTTTTGATTAGGATGGGGGCTGCCCAAAATAGGCATGCCAAGGCCTCCTCCCTATTTAAAATTTGCCCAAAAAATTCCTGGCGTCTACAGGGCTTTTTGCCCCCTGGGGGGCAGATTGGGGGCTAATGTTCACAGACTGTGCGCAGTCTGTGAACTGCCATGTTGTCCTGGCCAGTGTACACACTTGCCAGGCCTAACCCTTCCTTTTTCTTACACATTTGACACCCCTATTGTAGGCCCAAGGTACCCCCCTGGGCAGGGTGCAGTGTATATGAAAGTTAAGACATGTTCCAGTGTGGGTAACATGTCCTGATAGTGAAATACTGCCAATTTCGTGTTTCACTATTGAAATTGCCCATAGGTCAGAATGGGGAATGCTGTGTATCATATTCTTGCCCATAGGTTAGAATGGGGAATGCTGTGTATCACATTTACCTGCATATCTTCCCATGGCTTGGCAGTTCAGGCTGGGCTGTTCCCATGAGGCACAGGGTCAGACTGATTTGCATATGGCCATGTCTGAACTGGGATAGCAGAGTGGGCTAAAGAACGGTGATGGATTCAACCCAGATCTGTTGACTGGGTGTGAGTGTTTGATTGGTTCAGATGCTCCGTCCATCACCACCCCCTTTTGTACAGCTTTGTTCGCCATAAGTTGGCAGGGTATGCTCAGACATGAGTCCCTTGCTCACTTTGCCACTGGATTCAAGCAAGCCTGGCTGAAGACGGCTGAAATGCCAGAAACCGGTCCTCGGAAGCTTGTTTCCTGTCCAGGGAAGGCATGGCTTGGCAGTTCGGGCTGGACTGTTCCCATGAGGCACAGGGTCAGATTGATTTGCATATGGCCATGTCTGAACTGGGGTGGCTGAGTGGGCTAAAGAACGGTGATGGATTCAACCCAGATCTGTTGACTTGGTGTGAGTGTTTGATTGGTTCAGATGCTCCGTCCATCACCACCCCCTTTTGTACCGCTATCTTCCCATAGCAGCAAGATAGACATATGGAGTCTGGTATCCCTGAACTCAGAATTTGATAACGCATCTTTTAGGAAAGATGGTTTTTAAATTCTGTGTTTGAAAATAGCACTTTTAGAGAGTGGCTATTTTCCTATTCAACCTTTCTGTGTGCCTCTGCCTGTTTGTGTATTTACAGTCTGGTTTGTGAGTGACAGGGGCTGCGAGTGGCAGCAGGAGGCTGGGTGAGTCCGCACTATGCTGAATAGACCAAGCTGCACTTAGAGTGGTGGGAAGAGTTTTGCCTCGGCCTGAATAGGACTGTGCCTTCCTTCCACAATGCTGGTTCCACCTCCTGTGGTGTGTCTGATGGCCCTGGCCTCCCCTCACAAAAAAAGAAGACATGCCCTGGCAGAGGGCACCTAGAACTGCTTTGGACTGGATCCTGGACCCCTCACACATGTAAGAACAACAACTTTTAGGGTATTAGTAGCTGTGCTGAAACCCCAGTAAAATTAGACTACTTCTGCAATCAAGAGGAATCTCTGCCCAAGAAGATCAGCTGAAGAGACTGAGGAAGACTGCACTTGCTGTGTGTTCTGGGGCTGACCTGCAGCTTGCTGTTTCCACTGAGAAAGAGGACAAAGGCACTTTGCTGTGTGCTGTGTCACGCCACCTTTTTGAAGAAGGGACTTTGCTGTGTGCTGTGTCCAAAAGTCTCCAAGGGCCTGAGGAGAACTGGCCTCCTGTTTCTGAAACCCAGGGATAAAAGGTTTCAAAAGATCATCTGTACCCTGTGACCAGCATGTGCCTATCGTGAAGCCTGCACGTCTGAAAACTGCCTCGATCTCCCCAGGGCTTGGTTTAACCTGAGCCTTGCTGGTGTCCTCCGCGAAGGCTGCTTTGTCTCTGCCTAACTGACCCCACGGTTCTCCTCTACGGCTCGGTGCACGTGTCGGTGCACAGCGGGTGTCTGGCGTGAAGACTACCTTGCCAGCAGAGGACTGAATATTGGGGGCGCTGTATCGAGTAAATTCACCGCCGCCGGCCTGGTACAGAAAAGAAATGAAGCGCTGTGTCCAGAAAGCCTCGCCAGCACCGTTCCCAACCAGTGCCGACCTCAGGAGAAAACGGAGCTGAGATTGGACTCAATGCGGCGTGTCACCTAGCAACAAAATGGGCTCGTCAGGGCGAAGCCGCACTAGGATAGGAAGAAGCGCGCGGGGAGTCTCCGCCCTCTTCAACGAAGACGCTGAAATGGAAGTCTGGGACCCGCACGGACTGCCAAGCCCCTTCGCATCAAACAGGTAACCGGCCCTGATCTGGGACCAAAACCGGCACTGGGGGAGTGGTGTGCACTGACGCGTTGTTGCCTGTCACATCTTTGAGGAGAGGGTAATTTCTAGAGCAAGCTCGTCCCGCGCTACGGCGGGGACAATCAATAAGATCATATCCTTGGTGGTAACTAGCGCCTGCTCGCTCTCTCTGAGGGGAAAGTGAACAGAAGAGGGGAGCTCATTCCGTGCAACGAGCACAGTGGGGGCATTTAGTGATAAGAGCACCATCTTTCTTTTTGAGAGGACTTTCCACACGCTAGAAACAAGGGTATCACCGCCATACTGAATCTACAAGTGCCTCTATTCTGACAAGTACTCTTTCTATAAAGGAACATTGATAAAGTGAACTTTTTCCATAAGGATTACAAAGAACACTACAAGGGAATCTTTTCTTTTACAACAACGTTTAATGGAGTATGTTGGTGTCTTGTTGTTTTGATCTGCCTAAATCTATATAAAGATAACTTTATTTTTATAATTACTGGTGTAGTGTCCATTTGTGGTGATTCACTGTATTACTGTGAGTGTTGGTGCAAATACTTTACACATTGCCTTGGGGATAAGCCTGTCTGCTCGTGTCAAGCTACCAAGGGGATGAGCAGGGGTTATCAACGGTGTGTACCCCCTTACCCTGACTAGAAGTAAGGGTCCCTATTTGGACAAAGGTACTTACCTCTGCCAACTACAGACTCCCAGATCTAACAAATAGACAACATTGCAATTCTACAAATAATACTTGACAAATTTGTCATGTCAAAATCACAAATTGTATATCCTGCTTTTCTTGATTTTACTACAGCTTTTGATAGGGTAGACAGGCCAACAGTCTCCAAGAAATTGGTGAGGATGGGAATCCCTCAAAATTTACTTACAATAATTATATTCCTCCATACAGAAACATGGTGCAGAGTTCAAATGGGGAGATCAAAGGGTTTAACTAGACCAATTCCCACGCGAAATGGTCTTAAACAAGATTGTCACCTTGCTCCCTTGCTATTCTCCATTTACTTAAGCAACTTACCAGAACACTTTATTCAAGTAAAAAATGTCCCTCCGAAACTGGCATTGAGTGACAAACACATTTTAATGTATGCGAACGATATCGTGATCTTACACCTTACACTGATAGTGCATTTAGGTTTCTTTGGAGCCCTAAGTGGCTATGCAGATGACAACTTCTTAACCCCAAATATTTCAAAAACTAAAATTTTATCCTTTATGGGAAAAAAGCAAGCACAACCTTCTAATTGGACATTGGGGGGAAAACCGTTAGAATCTGTCAAAGAATATACTTATCTTAGTCGCATTTTCTCCCAAACTCTACAGAATTATTCCCACCTACATCACATAGGTCGTAAGACATATGCCCATGTAGGAGCAATGCTGAAGTTGTATTCCTCTTCTGGGAATAGACATTACCAACCTCTGTTGGAGGTCTATCGTATGAAAATCCCACCCATCTGAACATATGGTCTAGAGTACATACACAAAAAAACCTGGACATCTGTAAAAATAAGAGAAGGAAATTCCTTACGGAAACTGACAAGAGTAAATCAAGCTGTCCCGGCTCAAGCATTATGCCTTGAACTCTCCCTATCCAGCATACACACAAGGGCTATCTTGAATATATTAAGATGGGCTTATCATCTTCTGCATGCTGACTCTGGCACCTTAACGCACATCTTAAAATCGGAAACTTTGAGAGAAGAGTTGTCACCATACACTTTTAATAAGAATCTTAATATAGCTTTTAATCAGTCTCACTGCACAGTAGCACTTTTACAATACTGAACGCCAGCACTTTGAAGCTCTTTCTAAAAAATATGGTTTAAATTAACCTTAGATCTGGACGTAGAGCATTGTATACAAATAGAACACTATAAAGAATCCGCAAAAATTATAGACTATAAATCCCCAGAGAAATATACAAACTTCTCATTAGGTCATAGGGTCCGGCTCTGTATTTTCTACTAAGGCTGGAAATCCTCCCTTTGAAAGTGCTTAAAGCAAAGTGGAACAAATCTGAAAGCACAACTATGCTTTGTGATTTGTGTAAGGGAGGAATACAATATCTAACTCGTGTTCTGTCTGTCCTAACCCAACACTAGTTGAAGCCAGGACAAGGTATTTAAGGCCTATGAGTATCAGATGCAGTACTACTTCTATACAAAACCTAATTACGCTCTATAAATCACCACAGGATGAACCCGCCTGTTCTCAACTGTATACGTTTTAAGAGCTTTCTAAAGTTGTTTTAAAATCCATGATGATAACGTTTTAAAAATTATACATATTTAAAGTTGATATTATGAACTGTTACCTGTACATACAAACTGCCTTTTCAAATAATCTATTTAAGCTTTGGGAAACCTATTGGATGAATTCATCTGTTATAAACCATATAAATATCTAATGAATTTTATGTTGCAAAAATTACGATGAAACATTTTAACCTTTCAAATGCTTAAAGTTGATGCTATGGCTGTCATTATAGATGTTTTAAATCTATGTTTGTGTATTTGTTGACCTCAGTTTAGGTCTATATCAAATTTAAAATAAACTTTCCTAAACTTTCATATCTCCTACGGTAACCAGCAAACCTAGAAGTTTTAGAATAGCTGGTCATCAGTGACAGGCACACCAGTTAGATTTGGTCACAGGTACTTTATGAAGTGTGTTATCCTTTCATTTCAAATCACTTTTATGGCTTAAGCCAAAATAAAGTTAACAAAATAAAGAAATACAGATCATACTTAACCACAATAAAGTTACCAGGATTGTCAAGACCCAGCTATCCGCGTCCATAATTGGAAAATCAGTAAGTCGCTACATTAAAATTTCTAATACAAAATTCACATTATATAATGAAGTAAAAACCATTTTAAAATATTATAAAAACAGTACACTAATCAACCTTTAAAGTCCCTTAGCAGTAATGAAAGCCCTCCTTTTGGCCGAAATCGACCCCAAGAATTTTGCAACTGCACATACATACAAGGGAGATGCATCATTACGTAGTATTCTTAGGGCAATCATGTGGCTAGACCTACCCAGCAACCTACACACTAGTGCAATCCAAAAGGAACGAAAACTAGAGTATGCTGAACACACAAATAGCACATGCGAGTCGGTTTCTTTTTGGCCTACACAGAATGGGCGCTCCTCACTGGATAAACTTTTCCATTTTGCTGCAAACACTTTAGCAGGGAGTGTACCCACTCTAAACTGATGGTAGAGATTTCTATCAAGAGGAAGAGTGACTAACAGCCTGATTCATGAAGCAAAATTGCGCTCGCAATAGCTGCGAAAATGCTATCGCGGGCGCAATTTCCCAAATCAGTATTCACCACCAATATAGCGAAATCGCAAACATAGAATTGCAAAATCGCAAAAAGATTCGCAGAATCCCGGCAGTAGACCATTAGCGAATCGGAAATAGCGAGAAATCACGGAACCTGCGAAAATAATAGCGATTTCGCAATAAAATCGCAATCGGTATTCATGAAAAATCGCAATTAGCGAAAAAAAACAAAATCGCTGTTTGCGAGGCGTAATTTAAGGACAACCCAAAGCAGGTGGTAACCATCAAAGCCATTGTAAAAAAAAAATCGAAAAACCGTTGGCCAATCAGTAACTGGTGCAGGCCTGACCAAACACGCTTAAGGAGAAGCAGCATCAGCATTAGGAGTGTCAGAATGCCAGGACTGTACATGGTGGTCAGGCGGCGAAGGCTACAGCGAGCAGCACGGAGGAGACGCAGAATCCAGGACAGGATATTCCGCCAGCGGGTCACCCTGCTGGGCCAAATCAGAGAGCAAATATACGCAAAGTACTACCTGAATGGGGCAATGATCATCAAGCTAATTCAGGACCTTGACCCCCTGATGCAGCACCCAACAAGGCGGACCAATGCCGTGCCAACACATGTCCAGGTATTGTGTAGCCTGCACCTCCTGGCCTCCGGGAGCTTCCAGGGGATAGTTGCGGCTGCTGGGGGGATATCCCAGCCCACCATGTCCCGCTGCCTAGGGAGTTTCCTTGACGCAATGCTGACCCAGCTACACCACCACATCAAATTTCCCACCAGCCAACAGGATTTGGATGAGACCAAGCTTCAATTCTACAATGTTGCCCATTTCCCACATGTGATAGGATGCATTGACTGTACCCACATCCACATCTGCCCACCAGCTGCAACGGAGTACATGTACCGCAATCGCAAGTCCTACCACTCCCTCAACATCCAGATGGTCTGCAATGCTAAGACATACATCACGGACATAGTGGCAAAGTACCCGGGGAGTACACATGACACATTCATATTCCGGCACAGCGGCCTCCACACACGACTGGCCAGGGGAGACTTTGGGGAAGGACACCTACTTGGTAAGTACACTTTGCCCACAATGTCACACTGCGATGAAGTAGCTGCGCTGCACAGGCACTCACCCTCTTCTCCTCTCATTCAGGTGACAGTGGCTACGCACTCCGTGAATAGCTCCTCACCCTATACCTCAACCCTGCTACACCACAGCAACGGTGTTACAATGTAGCACACATACGCACAAGGAATTGCATTGAGAGGACTTTTGGGCTACTGAAGAGCAGATTCTGCATACTGCACAAGACAGGTGGGGCCATGTACCACAGTCCTGATGTGTGCTGCCGCATTGTGGCTGTGTGTGCAATACTACACAACATTGCTACCAAGCGCCGGATACCTGTAGACATCTCTGGCAGTGAGTCGGAAGGGGACGACCGGCCACCTGCACATGTGCGTCATGCACGCGGGGAGAACCCAGCTGAAGGCCACAGACGCCGCAACCACATCACAATGAACAGTTTCTAGTGCACCCACTCCCCTCACCCAACAATATCCTTTCTATGCAAGCAGTATTGCCCCATACTGCTGCGAACAAAACACAGGACAGGCTTGTAGTGTCAGCATGTCCCAGCAAAAGTACATGGAACTCAAGTGCGCCTCCGGCGCGCAGCACCCAATCGCCTCTCCGGCTCCTCCTCTGCCACGGCACGTGACCCTGCAGTGGGCCTGGTGCTGTGGCGTAACACGGCAACCTGTGAGGCAGACAGGCTGCTCACACTGGAGTTGCCCTCGCTGGTATCGTCCCCCCCGACATTGCCTGGCCCAGTGGGATGGAGTGCCAGTACGGCAGTGGTGAGGTGCTCCAACACTCGGGCCACATCCTCACAGCATTGGATCAACTGCTGCTGCTGCGCCACGGAACCGTCGCGAGAGCTGGGACGTCGCATTCCCTATAACATAGTTAGAGCGGGTGTATGCGGACAGCCGCGTCAGTAGCTGCCGGTGGCAGCGGCGGGCGGTGTTGCGCTGCGATATGAGCGCAGCAGTGTTGGCCTCCATGGCTGCCGTCATGCGGTCCATCCTGTCTGCCACATTTGCCACATGGCGGCCAATGTTATGGAGCTGCATTTGTATCGCCCCTTGCCGTCGTGCCTGCAGTTGGTGTATGCGTAGCATCCGACGCTCAATGCTCAAGCCTGGCACGCGGACATCCATCCCCCTCCTGCCACTGCGTGCATTGTTCTGCTGCCGAGCCCTGCCATGCCTGCTCTGCTGGCTGGCCACAGTGGGAGTGCACAGTGTCACCGCAGTCGCTGGACCAGATGTAGAGGGTCCAGCTGGTGGTGGAGTTGAGGTAGGCAGAGGTGCTGCGCCTGATGGTGGTGGCGCAGATGCTGTGGCCCTGGCTGCGGGGATAGGTGCTGCGCCTGATGGTGGTGGCGCAGATGCTGTGGCCCTGGCTGCGGGGATAGGTGCTGCGCCTGATGGTGGTGGCGCAGATGCTGTATCCCTGGCTGCAGGGGTAGGTGGTGTGCCTGTTGGTGCAGGATGTGTCACTGTTGGCACCTCCTCGGCATCCTCTGGTTGCTAGTCGATGAGCAGCCTGTCACTGTCGCTGCTGTTGTCAGCGCCACCTGTGAGGGGAAGTAGACGTTCATTAGTTGCATGTATCTGTCACACGTGTAGTTGCTACATGCATGCTGGATGACATTCCCTGACTGGCTGTGGCATTGCGTACTTTGGGACATGTCTGGCTGCATTGGGGTACTTGTACATTGTGGGCAGACTACATGTCCCACAATGCTTTAGGGCATTATTATTATTAAATTTCTTTATTTCGGCATGGATGCCATAAAAGAGTCACAACACAATTCATTACATTAAAATTAACATTTTGTCAAGAAAAATTTGAATACATCAATAAAAATACATTTCTTAATGCAAATACATCGAAGCACAATTGATTCTAAGATACCAAAGATCCCCCTATAGTTACTAAGACTCATTCTGATTCTATTCTTAAGGATGTGCTTCATTTATAACTGTTGCCCCTTTTTTTTCCTTAGGAAAAAAATTGAGTATAAGAATCGACTAACACTAAATATTATTGTTTGGGTTGTGTTTGGTTTGAGTATTCTCAGTGCCTGGTTGCATGATCTCAGGCCTAACAATAGGCATAGTGGTTTGATCCATCTCCTTCTGGCCAATACATAGGCGGGGCAAAAAAAGAAGATGTGAAACTCATTTTCAATCTGGCTACAATCACACATAGAACAAATTTCATCTGCCACTGAGGGTGGAACATTAGGCCTCCTTGACCAACGTGCCAAAGTTGTTTTGATCAGAATATTCCCATATCTTGGTTTTAAAAATAGGGTTTTGGCAAGTGGGGGCTCTATCTCGTCAAGAAAAGTCTCAAATAGTGGCTCATCCTTGAAACTGAGAAAGTTTGTTACTAGAGTTCCAGCATCCGAAACATTTGTTGCCATGTTAACCATAAAACTCCAAAAGGCCCTTTTTACAATTAGTTTTGGGTTAGACGGTAGATGTTCTGGGTTCTCCCAGAAGTGTTTTAAACCAATTTTGGTGAGCCAAATTTTAACATGTTTTAACCATGGGATGGTTTTTGAATTATCCAGCCCCATGATTTCTTTTAGACCATCTCTATAGTCAATTCAGGCACCCGCCACAGTCTAACCCATAACATCAGTGGGCGAATTATAGTGTAATGGTCAGTTCTTTTAAAATTTAAATCCAGTTGAAGGGGCACTAGAGGAGTACCTCTTGGGACCCTTACCAGACTTCTCATAAAGTTATTGTCCAAGACGCAGAAGGTATCCTTTGACCCTGGACCCCAAATTTCTGCACCATATAACGCTGCTGGTTAAACTTTGAATTTAAAAAGCTCAACTACCGGAGACACAGCTTTACTAGTACTCAAACTTTGTTTCCTTAGAATTGGCTTTACATTCTGAATGAATGCCAGCTTGCTTTTTTCCATTTGGGCTCTCCAGGAAAAGTTGGAGTCTAAAGTAACCCCTAAGTATGAGAAATGTGGGACCGATTCTAGTTTAACGCCATTCAGTGTTAAACAGCCTTTATTAGTTTTTGGTGGATTGAGGGCCATAGATTTGGTCTTTTTCCCATTTATTTCCAGTCCTTTCTTACTGCAGTATTCGTTAAAAGAATTAAGTAGTGCCTGGAGACCTTTCTTAGTTTGGGAAATCAAAATAGTGTCATCTGCAAATAATAATGATGTTACCCTTTCTCCATTCAGTTTTGGTGAATCATTTATACATCCCTCTAGATGTGTAGGGATGTCATTCACAAAAAGGGAAAAAAGTGTGGGGGCCAATACACAGTCTTGGCGAATGGCACGCTCGATGGGAATTTTTTGGGTCAGTTCCCCACTTGGACCCCATCGGATTTTCGCAAAGTTCCCTTCGCGCAGCTCTTTTATCTGAACCAATAGACTATTTGGCAGCCCTACTACACTCAATGTTTTCCATAAAAGATTGCGTGGCACTAAATCAAACGCTGCTCTCAAATCAATGAAAGCAACGTATAGATGTCCCTTTTTGATATGTACATATTTCCAGTAAAGGCAACAGAATCTGAATATCTGATCTATTGTACTTACTTTACATCGGAAACCAGCTTGGAATTTGGTTAAGATTGCGTTCTCCTCCATCCAGTCACTGACACGAGTTAAGATATGTCGTGAGTAGATTTTCTGGAGAATGTCCATCAGGCTGATTGGCCGGTAATTAGAAGGGTCCATCCGATCCCCTTTTTTAAAAATTAAAACAATTTCTGCTCCCCTCCAACTTTCGGGGAACTCTAAGCTAAGGGATAACCTATTACACAGGTAGTTTATATATGGTGCCCATACTTTTAAATCATGTTTGTATAAGTCCCCAGGGATCTTATCTAGGCCTGGAGCTTTACCAGTCTTTACTAGGTTAATTGCCAGCTCGGTTTCGCCTAGTGTAAAGTCCTGGCAATCAGTGGGGTGTTCAAAGCATGGGACATCCACATCAAATAGGGCATCATCATACTTTTTATAGAGGTTAGTAAAGTGGTTGACCCATGTTAGCTCGTCCAAATAGACGTCCTTAACCACTCTCCCTACATGGTTCCCATTAGCTACTAACCTCCAAAAACCTACGCTATCATTTGATTTAACAGCTAACAGCATGTCTGCCCATTTTTCTTCCTCCCAGGCTTTTTTTGAAGCCTTTTGTACTGTCTTATAATTATTCCTTGCTATTTTTATATCAGGTAGTGACTTAGATTTAATAGCTGATAAAAACGCCCCTTTAGATTCCCTACAGATTCTATCATACCATGGTTTACTATGGGACAGATTCTGTGTCTTTCGTTGGTTTTTCTTGGGCATTTTTAGTAACTAGCGTTTTTAAATCTATAAAAAAAAATTTGTGAAGTGACATAACATGAGTAGAATTTTCCTCATCTACCATGGAACCTATGTATGAACCAAAGGTCCCTGCAAAAAGTGTGTATATGTCAGCGAGAATCTTGCCATGGTCCAATATAAATGGCCATTTGAGTACTCGTCTGTTATTACTGATGTGTATCTCAACATTATCTCCATTGTTTACATCTGCTTATGACGGACGCACTACTCCCTGGAACAAAGAAGCTTCTATTGAAAGGCTCAGGGGAAAGTGGTCACTTTCTAGCCTGTCCTTTACCTCGAGGTCTAGGATGCTCGACCAGATAGGAATAGAAACAATCACAAAATGTAAATTGCTTTTGTAATTATTTCTACTGAAGGTTGGTCTTTTCAGACTATCTGACGGAAGCCGTCCATTACAGGCCCTGAGACAGTGCTCCGCACATAATTTCGTTATTTGGACTGCCAAAACCGAACATTTAACCGGTTTGACATTCTCCAGTGCTGGGATTTTATTAGCTTGGTCCTCATCTTCGAAAATGTCACTGAGCCCCAAGACTGGTTCGTAGTTGCAATTTAGATCACCAGCCAAAATAACGTAATCCTCTTTACCATCTAATCTGCTTAAAAAAAAGTCTAGTTTGGCTAGGGTGGGTGATTCTTTGGATATGGATGCTGGTCTATTATAGACATTTATTAGAAGGAATTTTTTCCCTTCACATGTGGTAATTTTTAACGCTAATATGTCAGGAGAGTTTGCGTCTACCACCTCAATCTGTATCCTCAAGTTTACTTTCACACAGATTATTAGGCCACCCGAAGGCCTTCCACTTTTAGATGGGATGGCACCTATTCCAAAAGACTTAAACCCTAGTCTATGTGGTGTTACCACCGCCCAGGTTTCCTGTAACAGACAAAAATCATTGGTATCAATGAATCTTGCCCAATCGGGGTCCCTTACATTTTTGGAGACTCCGGCTATGTTCCAAGAGACTAATTTTAGTGGCTCCATCATTTCGGCTAGGGTCTCAGATTGGGCCACAAATGTTGTTTCCTCAGTTGTTAACATTCGTATCGGCATTTCTTCTGCTACTCCTAGTGCATTAGGACCTCTTCTGCTCTCCCCCTGAACACTTTCATCCCTCACTGCCTTATTAGCTATTGGTGAATTGACTGCAATTGGACACCCTGAGATAGATCCTGTAGCATGATCATGACAATGACCCAAGGATCCCTGGTCTCCAGGCTCGTTGGGGGTACCATTAGGGCCAGGTTATATTGTAAACAACCTTCCCCATGGAAGGTTAGGGGACCTGAGTGCTCATCGCACCCCAAGGGCCTCTGGATATTGTCAATCGGTCTCAGGGCTGCCGCTTCTGTTCTTCCAATCGAACTGCTTAAGCTTATTGCAGTGGTTAAGAAGTTAACCCCGGGAGTCCCCATCACTTCAGCTCCATTGTTAATGCCCTCCATACTGAGGGTATGAATTCCACTTCCCTCATCCCCTGAACTCACAAAGCATCAATCACAGTCATCTAGGCCATTAAATATGTCGAACCTATTTGTGGTCTCCAATGGCGTAAATGGTTTTAAATGGTCCATTCTCCTGTTGGTGGTAGTGTTGGACCTAGTTGGTACGAAGTTCCACCCATAGGGATCAGGGACCGACATGGAATAGGGCGCATATTGAGGGTTCCTGACATTTTGTATGATCGGAGGGTAGGTATTAGAGTGAGCTTGTATTTGCATGTGTTTAGGGGGTTTGTGCTGAGATGGGAACACCACTGATCTTGGATAGAAATACATCAGTGGTCGGGGAATAATGCGGTTGTTGGCATTACCTGGGGGCCAATTTAATATGAAATGAACAGCATTTGGATCCCTAAAGTTCACTACCACCACATCACCCTCAATATCCTTGGGTCTGCCCCCCAACCACTGAAGGCGGCGAACGTGTACAATTTCGCCGCTGATGTTGCTTGCAATTGGCCTATATAAACTCAGCCAATGCATGATCTTGTTCTTCAGTTGAGCAAAACCCTCCCGCTTGTTCTCTTCCAACACAGGCACCCCTATAAGGACTACAACGAAAGGTACTGCTTCCGGTGGAAGTTCTGAAAGGGGGGCCCGATTTGGTCTCCCCCAAGTATGCCTAGTACTTTCTGCCTCCCTTGTTGGTCTCCCCAGTAGTGCATTACCCAGGCCCTTGGATAGTCTACTGGCTAAAATAGCCGGAATCTGGTCGGGTTTGCTTGTTGGTAAATTAAGAGGTGGATTATGTTGTTTGTTGTTTTTATTTTCGGGGGGTTTCGGGGTAATTGGGTTCATGTTCAAAACAGGAATCGGGGCAGATGTAATGGGTTGGGTGGGCAGTGTAATGATTTGCGTAGCATTATTTGCAGCTGTCTTAATAGAGGCTTCCTTTCTTCCTAGTTCCTGCTCTATTTTCCCTAGTCTTACTTCCACCTTGTTTAATCTCTCTTTGATTGCTAGGGAATAGCTCCTAATTAAACATTCAATGCTATCCAATGTAACAAAATTGTGGGCTACTTGGGGCACAATATCAACTGGGGGATATCAATGCTAGCCTCCCTATCTATATGCATGGTAGGTGAGGGTAGGGGCGTTGTATTTATTACCTCAGGTGCAACTGTTGGGGCCTTATCACTCCCAATGGCAGTCTTTGCCCTTTTGCCAAAGTCAGAGTGGCTCAGCTTTTGTTGGTAGAGTTCCCCCCTTTTCCGCCTTTTTTTGTTAGGGGGTGGGCCATAGATTCTAGGCGGCGGCGTGATTTTTTTTGCCCTGTTTCGTATAATTTTGCATGGCATAGGTGCCGGGGTAATCAGTGCCTCAGTTATAATAGGCATGCTAGTGTGATTAGTAGGCGAAAGACCATTCGTAGTTATCTTAGGGCAAGTACTGGGTGTCAACGGACAATCTCTAAATAACAGAGGCAGGCTATCCAATAAAAGTACACTTTCGTTGCCGTTTTGGCTCCCTTCATCAGTGGCAGCAACAGGTAAGGGTGACTGGGTCAGTAACCTATTCTTCATACTTTCCACAGAGCGGCAGCGTTCCGCTCGCCGTTCTGCTAAAGCAATTTCCTTGGGGACATCAGCAGCAGTCTTTGTAAAATAATTGTCCAAAGTTCCGTTAAGCGTGCCCCCTAACTTGTACGACATAACTAGGTCTGTGCTTAGCGGTGGCAATGACATTTATAAGAGACAACCGGCTATATATAATGGAACAGGGTGGTCTTACTTAAAGCGTACACAGGGATAAAAATCGGCCAGGGAGTTGTGCCCAGTCCAGTCTCTTCGGGCCACAGAGGGCCCGCCCTTTGCCCGGGCTTAGCCCCGAGCTTTGTCCCGCGCGCGTCCCGCTTCACGGAAAGCCCACACTGCTCATATAACCCTCAGCAGTCAAGGGGGCGTGGCCGCTGCGGGAAGAGGCTACAGCTGGTACAATCGCCTCGCAGTCCTGCAGCGGTAGGGAGGCGGTCAGCGGCACACCGGCGAATCCGGCTCGGCGCCGCAGCGTCCACACAGCCCCAGCAGCAACACAAACACGGGTCCAAATCCCACGAGGGTCCAGCCAGCAGAGCAGCAAACAAGTGAGTAGCACCCGCGCAGCGTTGGTGCTGCGAAAAGCTATTCTTTCGGCAATCAAGGGGGCGTGGCCGCTGCAGGAAGAGGCTACAGCTGGTACAATCGCCTCACAGTCCCGCAGCGGTAGGGAGGCGGTCAGCAGCACACCGGCGAATCCGGCTCGGCGCCCACACAGCCCCAGCAGCAACACAAACAAGGGTCCAAATCCCACGAGGGTCCAGCCAGCAGAGCAGCAAACAAGTGAGTAGCACCCGCATAGCGGGTGCTGCGAAAAGTTATTCTTTCGGCAATCAAGGGGGCGTGGCCGCTGGGGGAAGAGGCTACAGCTGGTACAATCGCCTCGCAGTCCCGCAGCGGTAGGGAGGCGGTCAGCGGCACACTGGCGAATCCGGCTTGGTGCCCGCGGCGTCCACACAGCCCCAGCAGCAACACAAACAAGGGTCCAAATCCCACGAGGGTCCAGCCAGAAGAGCAGCAAACAAGTGAGGGCATTACCTAATGTGCATGGATAGCATGACTTTGGAAGATTATGGGAGGCTATAGAGTCATGGCCATTGATAGGGGACAGGGTCGCAGTCGCATGCCACTTACCTTGGCTCTCTTGGGTGGGGCGGGATGAGTCCAATCTGATGACCCCAATGCACGCCTCGGGCTCTAAAGTATCCTCAACGCGGTCCTCCATGGGGGTGTTGGGAGGGACTGTAGGTTCTCCCCCTCCAGTAGCCAGGGTCTCGCTCAGGTTCTCTACCACCCTCTCCTTGGCACGACCTCGGAGGTCGTACCACCTCTTCTTGAGCTCCTCCAGCGACCTGTGTGCCACGCCCACAGAGTTGACTTGGGCCGCTATCCCAAGCCAGATTCGCCGTTTCTCCGGCTCAGGCACCCTCCTGGATTCTGTCCCAAAAAGTTTTGGGTGGTTGTCAACCACCCCATCAATGAGGTGCTCCAATTCCTGTTCGGAGAATTTGATCTTCCTCTTGCGCCCAGTGTTGCTGGGCCCTGGTACAGCCTCCTCTGCCATTGCTGCAGTGAGATTAGTTGAGGATTTGCTAGTTTGCTGGTGTCCTGGTAGGAGCTCAGTAAGTTGCAGCCTCGAGATCAGCCTCACTGTTCTGAATGGGGGTGGGAACTGGCTGCTTCCTGGTTGTGATGTCATCACTGTGCTCGAAATGCGACTTCCCGTTTTTCCGATCTTGCGATTTTGCGATCTCGCAATTTGCGATATCGCAATTCCTACACGGATATTGACGGAAATATCGATTTATTCTGCGATCTCAGTAAATCGCTAACGCTTTTTGCGGCCGCGTGCGAATCGCATTATTTAGTCGGTAATTTTGATGCATGCCGATCTGCGATTTCTAAATTGTGATTCGCTGTAAATCGCAATTTGAAAATCACAGATTTCGGATTTCATGAATCAGGCTGTAAATCCCAATACAGCTCTAATGCAAATGTAGACTTAAAATTAAAAAAATTGCGTGTCAGCGTTGCTTCCCCCACCACACGCTCTTCCTGCTGGAAGGCGTGGGTCCAGTAATATATTTTCAACATATCTTTCTAAAAGATCTTCACAACCTCAGGAGAAAGGCGTAGGTCACCGAAACCAATTGCCTTCAAAAGCTGCCTCACTGAGGACAGCCAAGGAACTTTATTAGCTTTCTGTAACTTGATTATCCCCTCTAAGGCGGCTCCATAATGCCTCAGTTCCTTGGTGACCCTGATCCTACGCCAATATAAGAGGGGTCGCAAATGGTCTTTTAGATTACCCTTTTCATGCCCAAATCCATAAATAAAGGATGCAAGGGAGTGCTAATTGGAAGAGAGACCAGTTCTCTAATAAATTTGTTATCTGATTTTTTATAAGGCCTGTGATGTCACATAACCCCCAGAGCTCAGCGCCATACATGGCAGCTCCCAAAGTTTTAGCTTCATAGATTTTCAAAGCAGGTGCAACAGGCCTGGTGTGAGAAGCATGATGTTTTTTTAGGATTACTTCAGTACTATGCTTTATGGTTGCAACATCAATATGCTTGCCCCAGAAGAGATTAGATGCAAGTTTGATGCCCAAGTATGTAAATTAGTCCACCTGTTCTAATAAGTCACTGCCCAGAGATAGCGATCCTTTAAATTTCTTAGAATGGTTGAATGCCATGAATTTAGTTTTCTTAACATTTACCTCTCAGCCACACTGCTTGCTAAAGTCATCAAAGCTAACTAATAGTCTTTGCAACCCACTGGGTGTTTTGAAAATTAAAGGCGTGTCGTCGGCAAATAACAATCAATAGCGGTATCTTCCCCTTTGCCAAAGAGGGGGAATCAGCCTCTATCTTTAAAGGGTGGTGTACCAAGCAATTTACATATAAAGAAAATAAAGTAGGGGCCAGTACACAGCCCTGCTGAACACCCTTTAACACACAAATCTTTACAGTTAATTGTCCCTGTGAGCCCCACCGAATCTAGCAAAATAATTTTTGTGCAGTCTGATAAGCAGAGATATGTCAAGAGCATCCTCATGCCTTCCAAAACGGCCCATAGCCTTGCGCGTGGTACCAAATCAAATGCAGATTTAAGATTGACAAAGGCGACATATAAGTTGTCCTTGCCGATCAAGACCGTCTTCCAAATTATTATAACAAATCTGAAGACCTGATCTATAGTTGATGTCTTAAGTCTGAAACCCGCTTGCAGCGGGCTTATAATATCATTGCTTTCTACCCAGTGTTGAAGTGTGTTACATTATTTTCTCTTATTTTTGTTCGGCTGTGTCAGCTACATCTTTGGCACATTTAAAGTTTTTTTAGAGCATCCAGTTAAACCGCCTGTGAAATTGACAATATGGGTAAGATCATTTGAAAACGATTTGGTTGCTCTGGGAGATGATGAGTATTTTCCCTTACATACAGCTGACATTCTTTTTAGTCATTCAGGACAGGAAGGGCAGTAGGTATTTGACAACTTACCCAGGGTACTTCCACCCACAGATGAAGAAGATGAGTGGGATGTATTTCTGGCAGCGTACTTGCACCTTCAGATGAGGAAGATGAGTGGGATGTATTTCTGGCAGCAAAAAAGTCTGATTACACCATGGCAGAAGTACAGGAGATCAGGGGGGAAAGATCGGGGAGTAATCTTGCAATGCTATGTCCCATTTGTGTGTCGATGTCCTACCTTTATTTTTGTCCACCACATCGCTATTATCTTATTTGTTCCTTGAACACTGTATATTATGCTATGGTACTAAGAGCTATGTTAAATAAAATTACATAAAATGTTTTGTGAGGAACCTTGTATTTTATTAGAAAGGTAAATTTTTTTTAAAGAAAAAGCAATCTTCGGATGAGTCAATGGAGGGGTATCTATCTGCGTTGAGATTTTTAGCTACTAATGGTAATTTTGTAGCATCTCTAGATACTCATTTACGTGATCAATTTGTTTATGGCTGCTTTCCCGGAAAAGTACAGAGAAACTATTGTGCTACATAGTTCCATCATTGGCAGAAGTCCTTGTGGTTTCTAAAAGTATTGAACGGTCTATGGAATCAACTCGAGCCATGGGTCAAGAATCTGTGTGTCTATCTTCTGTGGTTGTAAATAGCATTAATGAAACTGAACATTTAATATGATTAAGGCAAAGGAGGTAAATGTAAAGAATGGGATTTAAGGCTAACAATTCTTCTTACAGGTGCGGCTCTAAATTTCACATCGGTAATTCATCCCAATATCCAGCTACTGGGAAAACGGTGTGCAAAATGTAAAAAAAACAAGGGCATTTTCATAGTGTTTGTAGATTGGGTAAGGGTACTGCAACAATTCATAGTGTATATGGGGCAGAAAATGGAGGGAAAGGTTAAAGACCCCGTCTGCCAAGTATCTTTAGGGAAACATGTTACAGTAGATATGATGTGCCATTCTGGGGCCCCCATTACGATAATCTGTGAGGTTTTGTACAAGTCTACATGGGAAGGGAATGGGACCATGAAGAAACCTGAGGTACATCCGAGGGCTTATGGTGATCAAGAGATTGATATGTTGGGGTATTTTGAAGATTTGTTTCATATTTAGGCAGAACTGTCTTAACAAAGATTAACGTGGCCCGAAAAATACATTGTTGGTTGGCAGGACCTAGCCAAATTAGGTATCATGTTGGTTCAAGGAGCAGATTCTCCTCTTAAGTTATCCAAGGTACCTGTTGCTCATATTCAGAATGTAAGTCACATTGCATCTGATACTCTTTGCAGAGATTATCCTGATGTTTTTAGCAACACTGAGGGTTCTGTGCAGAACTATGTTCATACAGTTTAAACAAATGTATTGTGGTTGAAAGTCATCCTTTAGCTAAGGTGCAAGAATTCTTAGTTAATATTGGTGATGCTTCTCATTTTTCATTGTTAGCTTTAAAGTCAGCATATCACCAAATACCATTAAGTGCTGACTCACAAATTCTCCCAACTTTAGTTGCGCATTTTGGGGCGTTTAAATTTGCAAGACTACCATTTGGTTTGCGTCTGCAGCCAGCGTTTTTCAAAGGTTAATGGGCACCATCTTGGAAGGCATTGAAGGAGTTCAGGCCTTCCAAGATGATCTGTTTAGTCAGTGTTTTCACAAATATCAACACAACAATATTCTGAATTCTGTATTCAAAAAGGTCAGGGAGTTTGGTATTACCTTACGAACAGACAAATTCAAATTCATTGCCCAGAATTTTGATTATGTAGGTCACACTATTAATTCTGCTGGCATTTTACCCAAATTGTCTTTAATCAAGGCCGTTCAGGATCCGCAAATACCCAGGACAAAGGATTTGCTTAGGTCATTTCTTGGCTTGAGTGCATACTATTCCCGGTTTGTGAATGGATATGCGAATGTTGTGCAGCCTCTGAGACAGCTTAAACAAGTATTGGCATAGCCAATAGGTCTCGCCTTTGGGACCGTATAAGTGTTTTGCCATGCAACACTTGATATTGTTGCACCAATGATATTGTGCTGGATAACTAAACACTTATAAGGTCCCAAAGGCGAGACCTATTGGCTATGCCAATGCTTGTTTCCACTGTCTCCTGAATGCAGATGCTCGCTTCTCCTTCTCTTCATCCCCTCCTCCCCCGGCCCCAAACAGCATACCCACTCATCTGTCAGCACCACATTTTCTTTTACTTTCACTTTATCAGTATTTTGACAACGGTATGCCTCCTTCACATATACAGAAGCGCCAAGGTCTGGAAGACCATCTAGTCCGACTACATTTTTGAACAACTGAAAACCTCGCAATGACTCCCTTAAGTTCAACTCCAGAGTCTCAACCGTGTCCCACTGTAATCAAATACAAAAGTATGCATTATATAAGAGCAATATGCTACACCCAAAAAATAGAAATGTCAAAACTTGAAATAGCAAACATGCGGAGGAAATGCAAAATTAAGATTAAGTACAAATGTGAAACAAACTGGAATCAAATTGCTGGCACTGATTACTTTAACTTTTATCACTTCTATTGTTCAAAAATTGCTTGGTGTTTTGCATGCCCTGTGACACCGGGGACCGAGGAGGTGAAGGGGGAAGGTCTGCACCATGCAGTGCAAAAACTGACCAAGTGGCCATCTTTGGGACCATGGCGGGGTGCTCAGGAACAGGGTCTGAAAAGCATAAGGGGTGACAGCGGCTGACATTGATTTAAGGTGATATTCAGTACCTCACCGAAGATGCTGAGCAAGGAGGACACCTGTGCCTCGCAACATATGACCGCCTCCTCCAGTGTTCAGAGCTCGGCATCGGGGTATCCCTGATGTTGAAATGCCATGGCTCTTATATCTTGCACGGGGTAGGTTCAGGCAGCTGACACATACCGCATCAACACATGTGAAAACACAACGCTGGTGCTTCCTTTCAAAGCCAGCGGGCTGTCAGCTCCGGAAGCCACAACCAATCTAACCCCACCTCCTACCCTACTTCCTCGCATCACGTGCCATGCATGGGGGGTGCGAGCCTCTGTGCGATTAAAATTACTGAGTGACTGGTAGTCTCGGAGTAAGTAGTCAAGCCTTTCCTACGGTGGTACCAACATCAAACGTGGATACTGCAATAGCTGACCAACGCCGAGTTATGTCATTCCTGCTTGTTAGAAGTCTACTGACGAAGAAAAGCTCTTACATTTAACAGGAGAATAATCCGAAATAGACATACAGTTGAGACCGAATTCCACATTATCAGTTCCAAGATAGGAAAGGAAAAGGGACGAATTACGCAACTTTTGTCTGGTCGTAACAGCCATCTTGAAGTGGTCAGGAAAGAAGTCTTTCTTAGGAGCGTGAGTGGAACAACAAACATTGCCAAAGTTGCAGATTTTTATAATTTCAGTCTAATTATAAGTGTCATTCAACTACTATCAATGGCACTTTCTCAAGAGCAAAATCAAATAACGAAGACAAGAAAAACATACATTTCAGAAATTACACCCATTTGACCCAACGTGAAACAGTAAGATCTTGAAACTGTTGCACAGCACCTGAAATGGAAGGACACTAACCTAGTGGCCTTGTAAACTGATCATACAGTAAAACAATTGTGTAACTGTGATATTAAACAGTAAACGGCCTTCAGAGGCAGGACTTTATTAAAGTTTTTTGCACATATGCAAACACACACGCAGTTAAATACAAAACATCCGCTCGCGCGTTAAAAGTAAATAAAAAAAAAAGTGAACGCATTTCACTTGCGAGAGCGAGCAGCACCAGGAGCGATAAGTGCTACCATATGGCTCCCGCAAGTGAATCGCCAAACGTGCACGCATTGCCATTGAAGGCAATTGAACACGTGCAGGTGTCTGGCTGAAAAGCCGAAGCCATTCCAAAAGGTCTTTTTGCCTATGCAGCGCATGCGCGCTGCGTAGGCGAGACCTAAAAAGGGGTTAAATACATTTTGAGTGATGAAGTGCAGAGAGCAGTGGATGATATAAAACATTTTATTGTCTCAGCTCCTGCTCTATACCTTTCCTGGCAGGGAGAGAAGGTGTTGTGACTGTGGATGCCAGCCAAGTTGGTTTGGGTGCTGTGCTGGGTCAAGTTGTTTGAGGTAAGGATCAAACTGTGGCGTTTGCTTCTCAAGATCTTTCCTTGGCTCAATCATGTTATAGCACCATAGAATGTGAGGCATTGGCGTGCTCATAGGAGGCAGAGCACTTTAAGGATTGTTTATGGGGTTCTCATTTTGTGATGTACACAAATCACAAGCCCATGTTGAATCTGCTAAATGGGAAAAGGTCAGGAAAAACGTCTGCGCCATTTAGTCTGGGAATTCTCAAGACTACAGAAATATAATTTCACCCTAAAATATATTCCTGGTGGTAAAAATGTACGCGGGGACTATTTATCAAGGTTACCTGTTCAGGAAGAGCTAACTTTGGAAAGAAGTGAACAACAAAGTGTTGTGGCTTTAGTTGATGATATAGCCTGTAATTCAGACCCCAGTTCTCATGAAAGGTGGTTGGAGGCGGCTTTGAAATATCCAATTTTAGAGAAAATTACTTCATTTGTGAAAATGGATGGCCCAAGGAGAGATGTGTGGAAGCATCTCTTTGTCCATATGTATAGGCTTCAGATGAACTATCCATTTTGGATGGTGTGCTAATAAGAGCAGATCGCTGTGTGCCGCCTTCTTCTTTGAAAGATTTTCTCATCAAGGAAGCTCATGAGGGGCACTTACGATTCACGAGCACTTGCAAGGCTCTCAAGCAATATTATTGGTGGCCGTCCAAGGAAACCCAAGTAGAGAAGTTTGTGAGTACATGTGCAGCTTGTTTAGTGTCTGACAAGTATTGGAAAGGGCATGAAACGCCTCTCATACCTGTACCATACCCTGAAGAAGCTTGGACCAAAGTGGTTGTATTTTGACTTTGTGTTACATCCTAATACTGAATCCATCATTTGTTTCCTTCAGGATGTGTTCTTGTTGGAAGGGGCACCTAAAGAGTTGGTCACCGACAATGGGACCCATTTCGTTTCAAGGAGGATGGGCTCATTTTTTGGGGGAACATCAGTAGCAGCTGGCACAGATCTGGGGTGGTGGGTGGGAGACTTAAAAAAATAAAGTACCTCCTCATGTCTTGCCGTGTTTTCCCTCGTCATCGTCCCTCCGGTCCAGCCAGAAGAGGAAGCATCCAGGCTCCCCTGGCAAATCACAAAGCAGTGTTGTGATTGGTCTGAGCACCGTAATTCAACGCTCAAAAGGGTAATGAGGGCCTGGACATGTTCTCCATGCAGACTGTAATGCAGCCTGCATTTAGAACATCCAAAGTGCGCATGAGTGTTTGGCAGGCCCGAGTGGAGGAGCAGCAACTGGGGAACATCAGATTGAACATATTAGGGTGGTTTTGTACTCGCTTTCGGCTAATGGGCTAGTGGAACGCATGAATCGTTTTTGAAAGAGAGAGTTCAGACTGTGTTGTCTGTGGGTTTTTGCGGCGAAGGATTTAAAAGTGTGGTCATATTTGCTTACTCTGCTTAGCACAACAGGGGTCTGTTCTTTCTTGTTAATGAACAAGAGATTACCCGGATGTACCATATGTCCTGAAGGGGTTTGAGCTCTCAACAAACAAAGGAGTGTTTTTTTTCTGGTGAAGCTGTGTTAGTTAATTCAAAGCAGTTCCAGGTGAAAAAGTTTTTTGGTGTGAAGTGGCGATTGGAGATTGGGTGTTAGTTAAGATTTCCACTAGGCTTAAGAAGGGGCAGGCGAAATATTCTGCATCCACTGTAGTAGAAAGTGTCTGACAGCTGTCTGTTAAATCGAGTGGGAAAGGATTGTGGAGCAAGAGAGATATTGTGAAGGTGACTGAGGACCAAGCTAAAAATAAATTGTGAGTCAAAGTTGTGAAGGTGAATGGCATGTATGATTTTCTTTGTAATCAAGAGTTAGAACCAACAGGTGAAATTGTTTTTGTGTTTCTGTTTTGGAAGGGGGAAGCTGTTACACTATACCTTTAAGGTACATGTGTATAGCCGCTCTCGAGTTCTGCTGCGTGGTGAAAGCGGTCCTGAATCGCATGTTTGTAATGTTGTCTTTTGAATATAGTTTTGTGTGCATGTGTTGTTATATTTTCACGTGCAAGTTCTTGTTTACATTTGTAATTTATCTGCTGGCAATATGTGTGGCTCTGTGTTTCAGTTGGCCAGTCAATGCTGCCTGGCTGCACACGTTTTGGGCTCCTTATTGTAATTCTTCTCTTGGAAATAAAAGTCAACTGCATTTTGCAGTCAAGACACCCTTCTTCGTTTCAAGTGGCTATATTTATTCTGATAACCTTCACAACAGCAGTGGACAATTGTTGAAGGCATGCACGAGGCCTTTAAAAAAACACTTCACAGCTCAGCTGGTAACTCCTTTCCAAAACCACTCAAAAAAACTCTGTATCATCAAGAAGTGTGTAGTGCTTGCAATTTGACACAATAGGACACACCTGAACCATGCACCCCTGAGAGGAGGCAAATTCACTACTGCAACTTTAAATGACACACGTAAAACAGCACTCCCAAAAGACAAGGCGATAAAACAAGACCCATCACTCTCTTAAGGCGAGGCAAGAAAACAAATTCAGGTGCATTTAAAGTGACACACACAAGTTTATTATTTCAATATTTTAAGGAGGAAGGCAAAATATATTAATGCAGACTCCCAAATATCAAGTAACTCAAGCACAAAACCAGAATAAAATGTAGCATATATACATGTAACAAAGAAACATAGAATTTATATACCAAAGTAAGTAACACCTCACAAATCGTTCACTTGACATCCTTGCCAACTCAAACTGGGGAGCCATTTGACAGCTGGGCTTGGACTCCAGTTCGGGACTCAGGTTCTGTTCGTCTTACGACAGTACGTCTACTCCGTAAGTGAGCTTCAAATCACCTGTCAACATTCTCCAGCTTTAATATGTTTTACTCACCATGAGGCGAAGGTTCTAGAAACCTCGCCCCCTTTCTTCTGTTGCGAAAAACCAAGCTAACCGTACTGGTCTGTGTCATGGTCAAGACAGAGCTGGCCAGGCTCCTGTATTTTAACTCCGAGACAGAGCAGTACATTCCTCACATTTCCTGAAAGGTACCAAGCACGCATCCCACCCAACATGTTCCAGTTCACTCTGAACGGTGAGGAGCGAAAACAAGTGAAGAGCGAAAACATTCCCTCCCCACTTTGCAGCTAGGTGCGAGCACAGAAAAAGGAGTCTGTCACACAAGATGGAGTCAGCACAGAAAATGGAGTCAATTATGCCAAGGGAGCCAATGGTCAATATATCATTCTTAATATCACTACAACGTGTCAGGTGATTCAAATAATTAACGCCAATACCGGTATCCAAGCTCCCTTTACATTTGCAGATTGACGTATAGTGCAAATTTACATTTCTTTGAGGTAAGCAGGCACCCTAGCAAGAAGTCTTGTTTAGGCCCGGGGCTAGCAGCACCCAGTCCGGAGAAGATGAGGCAAGAACGTCAGGAGGCGCTCGAGGTGGTGGCAACGCTGGGAGTAGGGGACGCTAATGGAGGCGCAGAGTACAGGCAGCAGTCGGAAATAATTGCAAGTGGGTCGTCCTCGCCATCCACTGTGCTATCGGAAGACACTATCCTCCCTGCAGTGACTCCGCAGACAGCGGACTACATTGTGTGACTGGTAACAGGCCTCCGATGGACTATTATAACGACTATGCTCCTCAGGCTGTCTGCTATATCCTTTATGTGCTGGCTGCGACATGCTATCGGGGCTAACTCCTGATCCTAGTGACTTACACATGTCTAGAATGCGGGTTCGCTGAGGCACTATAGTTATGATGTGGTGCGCCGGCTGAGATAGGAGGTTGGACGCCTACTGCGCAGAGTGGTCTTCTGGGGCAGGGTGGGCCGTCCCGCCACACTGTAGTTTGCCAGTTGTACCGAACACATCCCAGTCATTCATAGGGCCCTGGATACGGGAATCTCTAGGAGCATTTGCTGTTCACACATTTTGGGCCATTAGCGGCACACTCGCCAGGGCAGCCACTACGCTGACTTCCCACCTCTACTGAGGGTGAATCCCGTTGAAATTTTGACGTATGCCCCATCAGGGAATCGCCCTTTTTGTTGCAAGGTTCCCTTTTTCATTGTTTCTGTTTAATATGCGGCACATCGACTGTCCCCCCAGGCGCTGTCCCCTGCTTCCCCTGGAGACCTCCCCATGGTTAGGTGAGGGCAGCACATACGCAGTTGCTTGGCGCACACTAATATATTGACGTATGCACACACCGGCACGGCGCTACTCAGTATTCTCCTACCTGCAGCGACACGGGGCGGGGATAGCCCTCCTCCAGGAGACTCATATGACACAGGTCAAGCTTGGCAGGCTGCGCAGGCGCTGGCAAATATATGGCACCACCTTCTCGGCGCATGCGCGAGGCGCATTGATATGGGTAAGAGCGGGTGTCCCATTCAGCTGTGAGGACGTGCACATAGATCCAGAGGGTAGATATTGTCTGGTGCGGGGAAGATTAAATGGTCAGGCACTCCTGCTAGGCTCCCTCTATGCCCCTAATACGAACCAAGCCTCTTTCCTGGTCCTTCATCCATACGCTGGCCTTCCCTGGTTGCTAAGTGGGGACTTCAACATGGTGTTGGACATCGGGCTAGACCGCTCTTTCCCCCCGCTCCGAACTACGATGGCGATGTCCACCGCGCAGGCGTTTAGGGATTGGCTCGTGCAATGGGGGGTGCAGGATTTATGGCGGGTGCAACATCTCAACGGCAAAGTGTATTCATACTACTTTCCTGTACATGACCTGCATGTCCGGATGGACCGGATAATATGCTCCCAGTCGCTGCTCCACTTGCTTACCGAGTCGGAATACTTGGGGAGGCCGCACTTTGACCACAACCCCCTCAGACTTAAACTTAGCTGGGAGGCGGACCGCCCGCCTGTGCCTACATGGAGGCTCCAACCAGCTGCGCTTGAGGACCCTGAGTTTTGTTCCTCATTGGGCACGGCGGTTTTAGATTACTTTGATAACAATGAGGGGACTGCAAGCAGTGAGACGGTGGAATGGGATGCGCACAAATCAGTCATATGGGGGCACTGTATGGGAGCCTCATGGAATATACGCAAGCGACTGTCCAATTCCCTAATGCGATTGGAGAATGAGCTGCTGCAGTACGAGAGGGAGGGCGAGGGGAGCGGGCCACACACGCAAACACTGAGTGACATGCGCGCTTCACATGCAACCCTCATGGAACAGTTGAGGTGTCACAACTGCGCGGCGCATACAGCTAGAACACACGCTAAGGCAGATAGAGACGGACGATTGCTCGCCTGCCTGATTCAAAGGGAAAGCAGGGGAACCCCAATCGGAGCTTTGCGCACGCCGGAGGGAGGGATGATATATACGCAGCGCGAGATACACCGCGCCCTGGTTGAGCACTACACGCAGTTATACCGGGCCCGGGGCACTGGCCCTGGGTGTGCGCAGGGGAACTTTCTAGACATGGTCACCCTGCCGGTGGTTCCTGAGGACCTCCGAGACGCCCTTAATGCACCCCTCACTCTGGAGGAGGTGGGCGATGCGATTCAGTCCTTAGCAACTGGGAAGACGCCCGGACCTGATGGCCTGTCGGCTGAATACTACAAAGCCAACAGAGACACCCTGGCTCCCTTACTCTTTCGCACATACAACGCGGCGATGGATGAGGGCTCGCTCCCCAAATCTATGCGGGAGGCGTTCCTGGTCTCTTTGCCCAAACCGGGTACGGATCCAGTGAACCTGGGTTCCTACAGGCCACTGGCAATGCTTAATGTTGATTACAAGATCCTAGCAAAACTGCTGGCTGAACGTCTAGCGCCAGTGGTCCCCCACCTCGTGCACGCTGACCAAAATGGGTTCGTGCCGGCACGATCCACGTCCTTGAACCTCAGGAGGTTCTTTAGAATAGCGGCTGAGGCAACGAGGAGGTGGCCTAGGGCGGGATGCATAATGATTGACCTGGAAAAGGCCTTTGATAGCCTGGAGTGGGGGTACCTGGCTGAGGTGCTGCTGCGCTTGGGGTTTGATGCGGACTTCCTGCACATGGTTGACCTCCTCTATAAACGGCCGGTAGTGTGAGTACGGTTGGGCCCATACGTCTCGGAGGAGGTGCTGGTAGGCAGGGGCACCAGGCAGGGCTGCCCCCTGTCGCCCCTTCTGTTCGCATTAGCAATAGAACCGCTGGCGGCGGCGCTGTGGCAGACTCTGGTCGCGGGCATTCCCCTAGGAGATGATAGGTCTCGCTCTATGTTGCCGACCTTTTGGTATTCATCAGGGACGTGCACAGTATACCGAAACAGCTGGCTCAGCTACTGGACAAGTTCGCCGAAATTTCGGGACTTCAGGTAAATGTGGCTAAGTCCTGTCTATAAGCGTTCGACAGCGGGGTAGGAGACCCAGGGTACTGCCTAGGGAGCACAAGAGTCCAATGGAGGGCTGATACCTTTAAATACCTGGGCATCCAGATCTACCGCCAACCAACCGATCTGTTTGATGGGAACCTGGGGCGGGCGGTGACAGCGCTCAAGTCCCAGATAAGTTTTTGGTCTACGCTTCCGCTGACAATTACAGGCAGAGTGGCGCTGACCAAAATGATCATGCTTCCCAGACTCCTATACTATTTTGTTAATTTGCCTCTGTTCGTCCCGGCCTCTTTCTTCTCTAAACTCAATGTGGTCCTACGTGACTTCATCTGGGGCACGTCCAGACACCGACTAGCGCTGCCAAAGCTGTTCCTACCAACGGACAGGGGAGGGTTGGCTGCCCCCTGCTTTGAGCATTACTACCTGGCTGCGCAGCTACAATGGGTTGCCAGGTGGTTGGCAGATCGGGGTAGGGAAGACACTGCAACGATCGACCGGCCGTAGTCTTTGAGCCGTGTCGTGGCTCTCTTTCACCCACTGGCGCCGCCTGAGAAGCCCGCTCCGCCGTTGCTGGCGGTAGCATACAAATGCTTTCGTAGAGCCCTATTCCTCACCCGAAGGGTGTTTCCATATGCGCCTGCTATACCTCTGGAGGGCTCCCCTGGGAGTGGGGGGGCGCACGCTCACCCTCTGCTGGAACAGTGGGGAGAGGCGGACATTCGGACACCAGGAGATTTATACAGGGATGGAGAGCTGGTAGCCTATGAAACATTGATATCTGAAGATGGATTGCCTCCTGTTGCACCGCTCGCTAGTAGCAAAGATGGTGGCTCACTGGGGTGACATGGCGACGGAACCTACGCAGCACCTAACTATGCAGTACCTGCACGTTATGGGGAGGGGTAGGCACTTGGTACGGTGGTTCGGCGCATCATTGCCGGCACACACGGAGATCTGCCTAGCACCGCTCAGAGGCAAGTGGGAATGAGACTTGGATAGGGTGCTAGCTGATAAAGAGTGGGAGAGGCTCCTTAAGAGTCCGGTGGCCATTCCCCGAAACATGCGCCTTCGCCAGATACAACTCTTTATTGTACATAGGGCCTATCTCACGCCCGAGCTAATCAATAGGTACTTCCACCGTTCCGACGCGGCTTGCCCTAGGTGCGAGGAGTTAGATGCAGGATTAGTTCACCTCTTGTGGAGCTGCCCTGGCCTAGGCACTTACTGGCATGCAATACGTGGAGCGCTTGGGGCATGCAAGGGCCGTATCATACCCTTCAACTGGCCTGAGTACCTTCTGCATCAATTCAGGAGGAGGCCCCAGGATAAGGCATCGTCCCGTTTCCTAGATCTGGGACTAGTAGTGGCCAAGCGATTGCTGACAAGACGATGGAAGGCGCGCAAACCGCCTGCTGGGTATCATCTTTTAGGGCGTGGGCACAGGAGGAATGTATAGCCATACGGAGGGAGGGAGACGACTGGGCTCCAAAAGGAACCCATGGCGGAGCGGTGGGAACACATGCTTAGCGCCGTGCGCCTGCTGGGAGAGTCGGATGCACCCGATGCTGGCACGATCTAAACAACTACCCTGGGCGGTGGGGCATACCGCGGGCCACTTTGTTGGCAGGGCATGATGGCATACTAGGCCGCTCTGCCTTACGACGCGCAGGACTGAGATACATACATGCTCACACACAATGATGCACCTGGGGGGGAGCGCGGGGGGGCGGGGCAAGGATTAACATGCGCTTCTGTATATGCTTTTGCCGCTATTGTTTAAATGTTTGCATTAACTGTTGAATTAATGTCATCTCTATGCGCACCTACACAGTAGTGGGATTCACGTTGTGGCCATGTCATTGTACATGATTGGACTGGCGGCAGCCATACAACGCTCCAAGAGACTCTGGGACTCAATTCTGCATGTACAGACTGGGCCTAGCGCACATACTATTTGAATGTGCCACTGTGAGCATGGCTACCTGATGATGTAACAAACAGATCCGAGATATACCACTGCTATAATGGCGCGCCTGGACTGTCATGTTATGCTGATTGAATTTTGCACTGTACTTCGGTTCATATAAAATGCTAATAAAATAGATTTGACAAAAAAAAAGAAGTCTTGTTTAGCTGCTTGCCCGCCTTCACAGCACAGCACAGCACAGAAGACTTCCTGCCTTACACTGCAGAAGAAGCCTTTGAACCCTGAAAATTAACTGTCCTGGGACGGTTATCTTTTCACAGAAAGAAGGGTAACTGTTTTTCTTCAATGAAAATAGTAAGGGCACATTGTGCCCCTCCAATCCTGTCCACTGGTTTTATTCAAACTTGCATTCCCCAAGAGTGTTAGCTATTTCTAGGATAGGTTTGCGCTTTTTTTTCGTGTAGCATATTATAGTGCATAGACTGAATTGAGTCGCTTCTAGGGATTTATATATACAGTCCAAGATTGAGAGCTTGAGGCTGAAGGCAATACGAGTTTCTCATAGTGCCTGTCAGTGGCTCAGAAAGGTGTTCAGAACACATGGTCATCCAGTCTTTGACCTTGCTCCTATGTGCACAGGGCAATTGTCATGTGAGCCAGTTGCAATTGTGAATCTGTGCAAACGTGTGAAGGAGGTGCACAGTTGTCAATATAGTGACATAGTAAAAGAAAATGCAGTGCATGCAGGTGAGTGGCAATCACAGAAATGCAGTTCACATGTGTAAGCCACACCCTTAATTACACAGGCCACCCACATATTTGTCATCCCACTTAAAGCCTGGATTGTGAAACTTGCTTTCTGGGTCTCAACGAATTAAGTGGTTAATGAGCAGTTTTCCTGTTCGCTAATGATGCTTACAGCTCATGTACTACTGTTACAATACCAGCATGTATATGACGTATTCAACTGTGAGTATGCCACCATAGCGTTTTCTTAACTTGGGCACCATTATTCTACAGTTTGGTATTTCAATCTGTTGGTTGTGTTGTTGGTGTTTGATTGCATATGGTTAGAGAGTAATTACCGGTCTAGTTTGGTAAAGGGGATATACATCTGCCAACCCTTAAGATATTTTTATAGTGTGTGGTAGGGGCAGGACTTTGATCCTCCTTGTTTCACCTTTCACTGAGGGACCTGGACCAAGGTGAGAGGGTGGGGCATAAAATCCAGTGCAACCTAAGAAGGAAAATCCTCCCTCCTTCAAAAACACTTTAAAAGGTTACCGATGCAGGAACCTATGTCTCAAGGAGCTTCCAAACCACTGATGGACATCAGCTGAACAGAGCTTGCCCAAATGAGCAGAAAAAACACTGTGCAGGGATTTCAAACTCACCTTGTCTTCATCCTCTACGATTTTTGGCTATTCACCCAGAGACCACATGAAGAGAACCGATGTCATGTGACACACAGTAGCACAATGCATTTTGGCATATCTTTTAAAAAGGGCCAATGTACAAGTAAATGAGTTTGATTTCGCAAAATAACGTTGTGGTGGTGGTGATGTTTTTTTTCATTGTTCTGCTTATGAATTCCTGCTCCCCCTCCTTTTCCCTCCCACCCTTGAGATGTTCCATTTCCCCCTTCAACTTTATAGCCCAATGCCACTTTGAGGAAGAAGGATCTAGTCTTGATATGATAATTGGCTTTTTGACGGAACTGTAGTAAGGTACCAGTTTCCATGTTGTTAGTTACATTTTTTATTCATATCACACCCTGCATTCTTTCAACAGTGGTAGTGAGTCTACCTGCACCCACAGGGCACAATCCCTCAGTTAACTTTGCTTTAGTTTGCGTGTGTTGTTGTTAGAAATGGTGGTCTCTAGTTGGCAAGGGTTTGCACCTTTGTGCAAGTAGGGACCCTTCTTCCTAGTCAGGGTAAGGAGGATACATTTCTAAAATAACCCCTGCTCACCCCCTTGGTAGCTTAGCACGAGCAGAGAGGCTTATCTCAGAGGAGGTGTAAAGCATTTGTGCATGCATACAGTAACACAGTGAAAACACTACAAATGGACACCACACCAGATTAGAAAAATAAGCAAAACTTTATCTAAACCAACAAGACCCAAAAACGACAAAAAGAAATCAATATACAGTACTGTAAAAATAGTTACTGTGCAAAATAACCTTTAAATTGCAGGAATAACGTGAAAAAAACATTTCCTCTAACTCAGTAGCTCCTTTGGGGCTACCGCGATACTGAACACAATGGAGTCTAACAATTCCAGCCAACCACGTCGGTGCGGGTTAGCGAAAGCATCGACCGACTCGAAGACAGTACCTTTCTTGGTGCGGCCAACATGATGGTGCGAGCCGGTCAGGGGCAAAAGTCGCAGCTGCGATGTGAGATGGAAGCGTTGCAGTGGGCGGTGTCCTCATGACTCGGTGCAGGCAGCTGCTCGTTGATGGAGTAGGTGAGACCAAGCCTTGCGTTGTAGGGTGAGGTGGTGATCCATGCGGTGCTGGCAGGTCACAGTGCGGCGACTGAGCCGGTTGATGTTGGATTCTGGCAGCGACGGAGTAGATTCGGTTTGTACGGCGTGTAGCGAAGCTTTGTGGAGTGCGATGCCCACAGAACGCGGTGCAAGCAGTGGAGTCAGTGAGACCAGTGCTGCGCTGCAAAGCGAGGTGGTGCTCTCTGCGGTGCCTTCAGGACACGGAGTCTGCGAAGGACTCAGTGACAGAGCCAGTTGCCCTTTTCTTCTGCGGTGACTGGAACCAGCAGAACCGGAGACGTTGCCCATTAGAATGGCGAGGTCTTTGCTGTTCCTGAGACCTCTTGAACAGGGGGCACGCTTCACTTCAAGTCCTTGGAGATACTTTCTCAAGCAGGATGCACACACAGTTCCTCTCCTTGGCAGAAACAGCCACTGCAGGCCAACCCCAGATAGCAAAATCCTTTGTTATCTGAAGGCAGAGTGTGTCTGTGCCCAGCCCAAACCAGTTCGGTCCTCACTGGTGCAGCTTCCTGGCAGGAGGTGGAGACAGTATTGTGGAAGGCGGACCAGGCCCATTCAGGTGAAAGGAAATCTCCTTCCCCTACTCTAAATGCAGCCCAGGTCTATTCATCCCAGCCCTGACTCATCCAGACTCTCTGGAGCCACTGTACCTCCACAGCCCCTGTCACACTAAAGCCAGACAATACAATACACATCCTGGCAGAAGCACACTGGATGGCTAAGCAAGAAAATGCCTACCTTCTAAAAGTGGTATTTTCAAACACAGAATGTAAAAATCACCCTCCCTAAAAGATGCATCTTAACATTCAGAGTTTACAGGCTGCTTATGTGGGTGGCACAATCAGTGCTGCAGCCCACCAGCAGCATATGATTTACAGGCCCTGGGCACACACAGTGCACTGTACTAGGGACCGACTAGTAAATCAAATATGCTAATCATGGAATCACTAATCCACAACTATAATTTACAAAGGGAGCACTTGCACTTTGACACTGAACAGCAGTGGCAAAGTGCCCAAAGCATCTAGTCCAGCAAAAACGAAGTCCAACACACAGCAAAAACACAGGAGGCAAAGGCAACAATACAGAGGAAACCCACGCCAATAGTGCTAGGTCAGTTGTTCTCCTGTCAGTGTGTCTACTATTCAGTTATTTTCTGTAAGAGCAGCCACTGTGTTTCACCCTATTCCAGGTCTCACCTCTCATAGGCAGCTGTGTGCCCTTCACTGTTCATGGCACTCTGCCTGTACCATCAGCATCTTGGTGTACTTCATTTTGCTCCTGAATTCTGGCATTCCTACTGACAGTCCAGCAGTCCACACTCTACTGAGGCATTAGGATTGTTCGTGTTAGCAGTCTGCCTTTAACGAGGATCGACCGGTTTCCTCATGCCATGGTACTGACATTACCCTCTCCTATGCTTAAGCCACCCTCATACTGCCATGTACGAATGCCTATGTGATCGAGCAGATTTCACTCACAACAGGATTAATGTCTGTCCGACTGCTTCTGCCACGCTCTATCCACCATGTACAAAAGAGCTCCTTGCTTGAAATCTAAGATATGGCTGCAAACTGGATTTGACCCGATGAGGTCCCTGCACATGTGCAACCTGGAATAGCCGCTGACTGGTGTGCACAGCAGTGAATTTTTACCCCTAATATATCATGTGGATTTCTAATCTTTTAATCTCTAAAATAAAGATTTCCTCTTCAAGATGGCGACCCGAGAAGCCAGAGGGATACAGATATAGGACTTGCACTTCTAGCCCCTTTCATTAGAAAGTAAAATAGGACTCTTTACAACCTATCACTGCACGAACAGAAATGTAAGACCATTACTTCTCTTTAGCTCCTAAAGCACCGGCCATCTTACAACGGTGCCTCTTCATTGTCTACTTTGGTCCTGGTTTGTTCTGGGAATGGTTTCAGCATCCTCATCACTTGAAACTAAAGGCAGCCCCATGCTATTATGCCTATGATATATTTAAATGGTATTTCCCTAACTCAAATCAAGATGAATGACTCCTCATAACACAATCATTCGACCACCTTCCATTAGCAATGGCTCTCCATTGTCTACTGTTAGTCCCAGCTTTTTCTGTGAACTGACTCCGTATACTTGTTGCTTGAATCCAGACGCAGCTCCATGCTAATATACCTATGCTATGTTGTATAGTATTACCAACTCGAACCACGATGAATGAGTCCTCCTAAATCTATCAAGGATCTTTCTTAGCAATGGACCTACACAAGCCCCTGGACTCCGCCCTGACCAGATATGGCACAAACTCATGAAGCATAGTGTATCCTAAAAATCTTTCCAAGTATGCAAAAAAGAATCTTAAACATAAGCTGCTGAGGGTGCACCCGGAAACACTAAAAGCCGATACCTACCTCAGCGTGCTCAATGGCACCAAGAAAACTGACTTCATCTTCTACTCTAAATGCCTAGCTAAATGCAAAAGCATCTTCAGCCAGCTCCTACAAATCACCAAATCAACTAAAATACCCTATAGAATAAAAATGATTACATCTCCCTCATCCAAACCACTGACCCTCGCCTCTCCATCTTTAATAGATCCTTTCTTTTACTGTCCACTGCACTCACAAAACAGGGCCAAATACCCTCTACTTCTCTCTCCCCTCTAACACAATCTGATAATCCTGAACTGACCCTCCTTCTCCCTCAACTGGACTTAATACCCCGAGCGGCCCCACCTCCTGACACTACCTTCAACCCGGCCACACCCTCCAATAAACACCGTCGACCAATGTCCCCATCTATGACCTCTCTAACCAGCAATCTCACAATGACTTTCCCAGATGACTCTCTCACCATACATAGGGTAGTAGACACTAGCCCCAGCCAGCCTTCCACCAGTCTGGCTACAGTTGCCTCCATTACTCTTAATGCAAGCCCTGGCCTGGTGCCAGAGGCGATCAGCATTGTCAGACCCAATGACACTGTCCTCCAGTGTAGACTTGACCTCCCTGCCACCCTACACACAGGTCTGAACATGTTTCCTCACATTACCAATATATCCAACGCTGGTATTCTCCTGGACTCAATCATTATCCCAGAGACCCCCTTCAATTCTCACAACGGTCAATTGCCCGCCATCAGGGCCCCATCTGCTTCCTCACCTACACACAATCACAAAACAACTAAGCCTGTTGAGGTCCACTGTGTTTGTTGGGATACTTGCCCCAATGAATTAGAACACCCCAACAACTCAGCGACCCCTACTCTCACATGCACTGGACTTGCCAAGTCTTCCCCCAATACCTATGCAGGATTTATCAATTACACTCTCACTCAGCTTCTTCACCGTACAGAGCGTAAATTCAACTCTCTCACAAAGGACCTAGCACATCTTAGAAGGGACCTATCAATTCAGGCCATCTATACCCTCTCTCCCAACAATGGGAGCCTGAAATGGCCGTGTTACCCAGACTCAATGAAGTACTTACAAGGCACCCCTTGGCCATCCACTTCACTAGGCCGGCTGGATAACTGTAGAATCTCCCTCTTCCCGGACTATACGTTAGAGGTGCAGAGGAAGCGAGCCTCCTACCTAGAGGTCAAGAAGGCATTGAGAGAGGAAGGTCTCCAATACTCTCTGATGTTCCCAGCCTGGGTGCGTATTATTCTTGAGGGGAACACCCACTACTTTGACAGTGCTAAAGATGCCTGGGACTGGTTAGAGGCCTACAAGGGTGAGACCCGTGGGACAAGGGCCCTGGATCTGCCATGCGGAAAGCCACAGAGCTTGGGAAACGCCCAAGACGACGACCTCGTAGAGGGACCTCGAAGAAACTACCGTCATTGCAGAGAGAGAGAGGGAGTTGGGCTGAAGCATTGCAGGGTGTGGCAGCACTTATGCAGAGGCGGATGCCGGTTCCTTGAGAGAGAGAGAGACTGAAGAAAATAGGTCTGACACTTCCCGCAGTGACAGTGTGAAGCTGCCGCGGGGTGATGCCTAACACTGCGGACTATATTATCTGATGCAATTGGTAAGCTAAGGTGACCGTAATACTCAGAGGGGTGTTGAACCGCAGTTGACTGTTCCAGGTCCCAAGCTGCCCCATTGTATACAGGGCTTTTGCTCTCTGGTTGGTGGGAGCGTCCTGATCTAAGCTTTCTGGGCTAACCACCGCTGAGTGCCGTACTAGGTTAGGGCCTCATCTAGTACCAACTGTTTCACATGATGTTTGGGCGGCCGACCGCTGTCGGACTGCCCTGGAGTCGAGGTGTTGACCATCGTAAGGGCCCTTTTGTTTGTTTCTTGTGTTTTGACATTTGCAGAGGGGGGTGCATGAATGGGAGGAAGGTGGGGAGGCCTTTCCTCCGTGAGCCGCTTGGTGATACCCAACACGAATGGCAGATGCTCGTAGTGTTATACGGCTCCTAACATGGAACATTAGAGGAATGGGGTCTATTGAAAAGAGCCATAATATTTATTCCTACCCAAGGTGCCGGCACATACATATTGCCTTCCTTCTGAAACCCACTTGAACAGTGAGGAAGCTGGGAAGCTGAAACGACAATGGAGAGGCCAGGTCTTTGTGACCACCTCCTCGGCTTTTGCCAGAGGGCTACTGATATGGGTTAAGCCGGAGGTCACTTTTGCTCTTGAGCGTTCATGGTTAGATGCAGAAGGACGGTACGCTCTGGTCACGGGGAGACTGGCAGGTAAGGAATTTTTTTAGAAATGATGAAGCAAGACAGTAGGTCTTGTTTTTAATGTGAGCACCCACAGTCGCGAATACAATTGGAAATAGTGCCAGTGGGTGTTTAGTTCGTTTTTATAGTGTAGGAGCTAGAAACATTATTTTCCATGGCTCTTACATGAGGGTGTCAGTAGATTCGGGGTGACCCAATAAACCCTTGTAGGCTTGGGCAAAATGGATATTTGAGGTAAAGAGTAACTACAAGGGATTTTGTTTGTTGACTAAGTACATGTAATTTAGCAAATACTACTTCTAGGGTTCATAAACCAATTTGACCCATTTGTATCCATAGGATAACTAAAACATTCTGACGTTGTTCAAAGGATGCATTCAATGATATAAAAAGTGGACAAACCCTCAAGCCCTACCCCACTTCTGAGCCAATGCTCCAAGAAGGATACCATGTCGCTGCCCTTCGCCTCTTCCGGCAGGCCTTGGACTCTGATGTTGTTCCTCCTGTTGTGCCCCTCAGCATCTTCGGCCCTTCGTTCGACACACTCTGTCCGTAAGGGCCCCCCTCTGCTGCTCCAGTGCCTCATGTGCCAGCGCTAGTTCCGCAACATTAAACTTAGTCTCTTTTACCCTCTCTGCCAATTTCTTATGCTCTTCCCGCAGTAGGTCGAGCCCCACCACAACCATGCTAATATCTTGGAGGGTGGCCTTTGTGTCAGCTATGGCCTCCAGTATTTTGTTCAATTGTTGTTGCACAGGATCCTCTGGGGTAGATTGCGACTGCTCCTGGGCACTGTCTTCCGGATCTTGAAGGGTCCCTGTCTGGCGGCCTCTAGGTTTGCCCATTGTGCCGGGGGCTAACTAGGCCTAATCGACGCCCATTGCTGACGATGCTTATTAATTATAGGACCTGTTACAATTGGAGTAGAGCAATGATCATGGACCCCCCACCTCGATCAGGGCCTTAACCGCAACTGACCAGAGTAGTCCGACTCGGCACCCTTCCCTCTTTTCTGGTAGTCCTTGCTGTGCACAGTGGGGCCAGTATGTTGCACCTCCTCAGGACCGGCAGCGCAGCCCGGACCGTACTGGATTGTTCTTTGCTCACTCAAGCCGTGTTCCGTGTGGCCCTCTAGACTACGGGCACAGCTATCACACACTTTGGACTCCCAGCGTAAGTCCGGTGCCCTGCCCACTCAGGCATCAGAGGCTCCCTAGATGCACCCCTCACACCGCCTTCCCGTATGATGGTGTCCGCGCTGTCCCGCAGTCACAAAATCTACCCGGAGATCTTGCCACCAGAAAGTCCAGCGCTGTTCCTCCTCTGGGCTGTTTCCACCTCCTCCAAATGATCCAAGCAAAGCCTACAATATGCGCAGGTACATCTCCATCAGCGCCCTGTCCTGTCCGCCTCTCTATGGCCTGACTCCTTACAGGCTCTGTTCCGCTAGTGTCCAAAGCCTGAATAACAGGGCCGCCAGGCCTGTGCCATCTACTTCTCCAGCCTCGCTGGCAAAATCTGAAACACTGCTCTAGCCAGCTTCGCCCAGCACACCAGCGCTCCTGCCACTGTACCCAGCAGCAACTACACTAGGGAAGGGGGCCACCACAATGTCCAGGCCCAACCCCAGAGGCCTGGTCAGCCTTCGTACCACTAGGCCTATGGGAAACTCCCCAGGTGCCGACTCCCTGTCTTCGGCCGGGGCCTCAATCTCAGCAGCTTCCCTCCTGGGGCACACAGCCACTAACTTGGTTCCGGGAACCAGTCTGATATTGCAGAAGGCACCCCAGCTTCGAGGCACAGCCAGGCAGTGCACTGGTCACACCGCCGTCCTGACTGTTGGGCCCGTGGGGGGGGAGACCCACCTGCGTCACTCCAGTAATTCTCTGGCTCACCTCAGGGCCACAGCCTCCGCCCTGTACGCGGGGACCGCAACTGCATCTCCCGCTGCAGTTCTGGGAGACACGCCTCAGTGCGTAGGGGCAGCAGCAGTCACCTATTTAAAGCCCAGTTCCGCTCACGGAGAAACTCCCAGGCACCTCGTTGTTCTTCTCAGCCGCCGTCACTCCGGCCTCTGCAGTGCGCTCCATGCAGCAGATCGCTGCGCACAGCTGGAGCCTCCGGCAGTCCCCAAACACCTCCTACGCCTACCCCTCGGCTTCAAGACCTCAGAGGGATAGTTTAAAAACTTGTCAGCTCATCACGGCTGCCAGTTTCATGAGGATAAAACACGGGCTGGTGCAGAGCTCTCAGCTCACGCGTCCCCCATGATCCTCAGTTAGGCCACGCCCCCCTGATTGTCTTGCTTCTTGACAGGATTTTGATACAATTGTTCCTTTATGCACTGCTGTCATTAATGATTCACAACACTGCAAAGAACAGCTTTAAACTCCTTCCTATTATAAATTCTTCAATACTGCTCTTCAAAAACATTTATCTTTATCAGAACAGTGGATTAAATATCACTATAACTTTGACCTTTTGAAGTTTGATTCTCTCTGTAGAATATGCACCAATATAGCAGTATTTGCAAATTCCTCAGCGTCTGTTCTTGCCAACGTGTTTGCAGTAATCTTACTACAAACTGCTTACACTTTTACCTGTGTACTCTGTAATTATATTACCCTTTAGTTCCATTTGATTTCATGAGAGGTGTACAATGCAGTTCAAACCACTCTAAAAATCCTTGCAACGCAAAGGAGACCCACACATTCCATGAGGAAAGATAGATGTAAGTGTTGGAAATCTGCCTTTACTGAATTGTCATCCCAGATTCTTTTTCCTTTTTCTGCACCCTGTTTTTGCTAGACTTTAAACTATGTACACTGTTAGCCCTGCTAAACAGGAGTACAGTGCCTTTGCTCACACTTAACATGGTTAAATTGGCTTATATTTACTTGACATATTTAACTTGACTATAAGCCTCTAGTATAAGGTATGGAAAATAGGCCCAGGTCACAGAAGTTAAATGTCACATGTGAACGGCACCCCTGTCACAACTGGGGTTTCTGGTTGGCAGCGATATAAACCCTGTCCAAGCACTAACCACAACTCCCATCATGGAAAGGTAGATACCTACTAAATTATAACCTATGCTCACCCTCTGGTTGTTTGGCACAGAGCAGTCTGGCTTATCTAAATAGGCAATGTGTAAAGGCTTTGTTCTCTATATACCCACTCACACACAGAAAGTAACAATGAAAACACCACAAAAATAAATATTGTTATGAGTAAAACAAGACCAAAAAGACGAAAATCCAATAAGTTGATATGGATTTATGAATTGTTAAAGATTAAATCAAAATGTGGTGCTAAGAAGCAAATAATGCTTAGGGGTTACTTGAGCTTGCACTGGACTGGGGTAAATCCAAAGTTCAGACCTACCTCGATGGAGGGCAGGCCAGCTACAGAACTCACACAGGTCCCACTGAAAAAGTGTCTTGGGTGGAGCAAGCATCGATGTTGAAGACTTGATGCCTTGGTTCCGATCTGCACAGGCAATTATGGCTTTGTTGCCAAACCCCTTTACAATGCAAGCACTGCATCATCGTCAAGTCGCTCAGTCTGTTAAAGCAATGTCGTCAATCGGCTCCTGCGTCAAAGGACAATGCGTCAGTTCCAATTGGCACAAAGTCGTCATTGCATCAATTTTAATGGTTCTATCAAGCAGAAGTTACCTTTCAAGTGCCCAGACTGAATTGGCACCACTTGGCAAGACAAGACTCAGAGATAACAAAGTCCAGGTGCTGTAGCAGGGTTGAAAGAAGTCTTTAATGGCCTTGTCACTTCTCTGGGGACAAGCCAGCAAGCCCTTGGTGTCACTCTGGGTTCAAGTGAGATTGGTCCCATCCTTGTCCTTAGCAGGGCAGATATCAACAGGGCTGTACAGCAAAGCAGTCCTTCCAGAGCAGTAGTCAGAGTGACAATCCTTGTAGCACAGCAGTCTTTACTCCTAGCACAGTTCTTCACAGGTTCAGCAGAGTACTGTCTTGGTAGGGTCAGAGACCCCAGTACTTACACACAGTTGTGCCTTTGAAATGGGATTGACTTCAAAGCAAGCCCCCTTTCTTCCCAGCCCTGGCTCCAGACTATCGAGGGGGTGGTACTAAGCTCTTTGTGTGCAAAATAGGACACGGCTTATTCATGTGTAATTAGTGTCAGCTCCCCCTTTCTCTTCCTGCCCTGTAAGAGCTATAAGAATGCATCTGAGTTCTTTGTCACACCTACCCTTCCTGTGTTTCTGGCTGTCGAGAGGGAATGCACAAAGTGTAGCGGTCACCTACCCCAGAAGTGTATTGGGGACAGGCTGCAAGGCACACAGCGAAGTAAGAGCAGAGAAATGCCCTTTTCTAATAGTATATTATATCGTAAGAATGCCTACAATGGATTTGATTTAGATATACAAATAGTTTTATTTTTTTGGAGTATCACTTCTGAATGCCCGTACAGTGGCTTCAAAAATATGAATTCTGAAAATCAATTTACATAATCACAAACAAATTACCCATACCCATTTCCATCAAGGAAATAATAGTGTATAAGAAATTTTTACCCAATGTATAGGACAAGTTCTGTGTAAATAGGTACTAGAAATGGGCAATTGACACGAGTGACAAGTAGACATTTTGTGGTAAGGTTGTTCGTCTCTGTCACTCATATTTATGTGATCATTGTTTTGTACCTTTCAAATTCGATTTATTGGATTACAAACCGTAACTAAAGAATACACCCTTTTCTTGTTTACTATTTTTTTATTTCATTTGTTTGTGATTACGTAAATTGATATCCAGAATTCATTCATAAGTGATACTGCAAAGGTATATCTAAAGCAAATCCTTTGTAGGCAACCTTATTATATAATATATTTTGTTACCCCAGCCCAAAAGGGTGTACTGGGTTGCCAAATCAAGATTGATAATTACACTTTCTAAAAGCGGCATTTCTAAAATAGTAATGTTAAATTCAACCATACCTCTAAAGATTTGTCATTACCAATCCAAAGATATAAAACATGATGCAGCAGCTCCTTTCTGATCAGGAATTGCAGCTTAAAAGTGTATTAAGTAATTCCCAATGTTAGCCTATGAGATGAGTAGGTCTCACATGAGTGAAAAACAAATGTAGTCATGTCACTACCAGGAAATGCAAAACTTAAAAGTACATGTCCTACCTTTAACTTACACACTATCCTCCTTTTTGGGATTCCTAGGGCCTACCTCAGTGGTAAAGTATGTGTAATAAAAGGGGAGTTTAAGGCTTGGAAAGTAGTTTTAAAGGTCAAGTTAAAGTGGCAGTAAACTGCACACACAGGCCCTGCGATGGTAGGCCTGAGACAGGTATGAAAGGCTACTTTTATGGGTGTCACAATCAGTGCTGCAGGCCCATTAGTAGCATTCAATTTGCATGCCATCCTGTGTAGCTTGACCTCAGCAGCTTGAATTATGCTACACAGACCTGTCAAAATCATCCTTTTCACAGATAAGAAAACCTGATTTAAAACATTAAATAAGTAATCACTAAGCACATCTTGCTGTTCACAAGGGAGGGTGCATATTATCTAAGAGTGGAACATGTGTCACATTAGAAATGGCATGTTACCCGGCTGAAAACAACATGGTAATCAGTCAGGCTGTGACTGGACATAGCAAAATTCAAAACATACATTATATACTGTCATATAGCTACTTCTTTTCTACATACTGTGTTAAGTTAGCATGAGTTTATTAAATGTTTGCACGCCGTTTTCATTCTTTCTTCACTTTTGCACACGACACATAATTGTTGTTTTAGCTTTCAACCCAGAAGAGCTTCGTGATTTACTAGAGAAATAATATGTTATTGCTCTGATATCAGTTTTGTTCTGCACTCTGTCTGCACAGCGAGTGCTGAAGGCTACACGGATAACTTAACCCAGTGTTGTTGTAAGGTCTGATCTTCGCACCCCTATAGACATAACACACATGCTGCTGCCAAAATCTGGCTCTAGGCGAGTTTTATATTGTTGTGCTGAACGCACAAAAACACACTTGATATGCTTTGCATGCAGAGAGCTGGTGGAAGGTGATGTGATCGTCCTGCCACTGAGATTTTAAGGTATGGGCCCGCCCTGCTAAAACCCAAATGAGACCTTCATAGATATAAAATACTATGCTAAATAGGGAGAGTGTGAATTAGACATTGTTAATTTCTATTCATTTCAGCATATTAGTATGCTCTCACCATTCGCCTTTTATGGACTGATAACTATGCTAATAACTTTGTTGCTTATAATATGTTTGTTAGTATTATACAAGATACTGCGTTTGAGAACCTTGCATTAGTAAATAAATATTTCAAACGTGCACGTGTCCTCTTTTACTCCACGTTCTGGTTTGTGATGATTATATAACGAAAGAGTGTTCATGTGTTCCACGATTCCTGAGGTACTCTAAGTTCATGTTCTGGTCTGTCTAAGCATTGGGAGTTTGTTATGACCAATGAGACACTGTAGCTAGCTCGGTAAGGGGATTTTGGGTACTAAGGTGAGTTTTGGGCCATCCTAATTCACCAAGGTTCCAGGTCTCTATGCACAGTTCTGTAGGAGAACGGAATTCCTGCTACATGGCGCCCATACGTTGTTGGCCTTATATCATGACACTCGAGTAGTATATCATTCAATCCTTAACCCCTTCACTGACGTTTCCCGTAAACGGTGGTGTCGGAAAAACCTACCTATTTTTTAAATAGGTCTTTTCAAGCTTGATTCTTTCTAAAACGGTTTCCTTGAATTACTACCCAGTTGTGCTACAAAGTTTACTTTGTTTTTTCTAATTCCTGTGCTGTCATGGCCCAACCCGTGGACATTCCGCAGCATAGTCGCATTGCGGTGCGAGATCATTTGCGGGCTTACAATGTACCTTTGGAGGGCTTGGCTGTGATTATGGTGGTGAGTGCGGAACATGCTTACCCTTACGAACTCTTTTATTCGTGGGTGACATTTCCGGCGGTGGACGCTAATTCAGGCGTATTCCACACATACACTCCCACGGTTGTACCTAATGAGTATACTCCGTACAGAGCACAGGAAGTACCTATTGATGTTTGGCAGCATGGAGTTTGGTTTGGTGGTGCCCTACCCCATTCTTTAACCGCTCCGAGGTTAGGTCCTTTGTCCATTCCAGGCGCTAGTTGGCCTGTTTTGGCTGGATTTACTCCTCATCCTCTACACGACAATTGTAATTTGGCTGAAATCAGACGACTACATGTAGTTGCGATTGCCCTGATTAGAGCCTTAGTGCATTACACAAGTCGCAATCTTCCAAGTGGAGCCCCAGGGGGTGCGACGCTTCCGGCAGGGCAGGGTGGTTTGAAAATCAGCCCTGTCATGGTCAATGCCATAATGGGCAAGAAGCCCAAGGAAAAGGATGATTTTCCTTTCTGGCTTGCCGAGAAATTTGACCAGCTGGAAGCTGTATTTCCTAATACGACTCCTGGTGAAAAACACCGGGTTCTTACGCTTAGTTTGCCGAAGGATTTGGCCCCTGAACTTGTTGACTGTGAGACATGGGGAAAGACTTTTGCGGCGGTCTATGCGCGGTGCTACGGCACCCCGTCTATATCCGTGCTGTCTTCGGTCCTTAAACGTGTTCAAGATGATCACGGACCGGAATCTGCGGTCGAGTTGGGTATGCGCCTGTGTGGCACCTTTGAAGTAGTTTGCGATCTAATCCTTGCTAATGTCAAGGGAGATGCAGTGAACTTTCAGGTTGCTAACGCGTTAGCGGCGCTTCCCGAGGCTGAGAAACCCCGACAGTTAGTGAGACTTATTGTGGCGGCTTACAAAACCGTGGGTCGCAATTGTAAGGGCGTTAAGCCTTTTTCTATTAAAGATAAAAAGCAGCCCCAGGGACAAACTTCGGAGACGGAAGTTCAGCCCAAGTCCAAAAAACAAAATTGGCCTAAAAAACAACAGAAACAGGGAAAGCAACCGCAACAACAACAAACACAGGTTTCTCGCCCTGCGTCTCCGTTACCTACGCAGTCGGAACGTGTTTATGACTTGCGCGACCGCGCGACGATTAAGACTCCTGATCGATTTCAGGCTTCTGACCAATGCTCTCCTCGTTCCTTTCAGGACTCATCAGCTCCGACGACCGGTGGTGGAGGGGCGGCAGGGGTCGGGGTGGTCAGCAAGGACGTGACCAGCCCCGCCCGAGGAACGGTGCAGAAAAGCAGGAAGGCTCTACGCCTAGGAGACCACAGTTTGCCAAGAAGAAAGTCGCAGCCTTAACAGTGCATCGATATGCCCCAGATAGTGAGAACGCGGCTTCGGAATCTGACGTGGGCTCTGACCTTGCTGGACAGCGCGGCGGAGATTACCATAGTGAGAGAGGCGCTCCGTCCACTACTGAAGGTGACAGCGACTGATACTTATGTTGTCATTGAAACAGCTGACAACAGAGTTGCTCCCCCTGATAGACTTTTTGAAATTGTCCTGTTAACTGAAGGTGACATACAGCGAACCATAAAAGGGGTATTTTGGGAAAATCTTTCGTCTACATATGACATTTTGCTTTCGGAGGCTGACTGGCCCCCACCTTTTGTGCTCGCAGCTCCGCGAGGGGAGGAGGTAATCCTCCCCAGTTTCGCGAACACAGTCTCGAAAGAGAATGCGCAGCATTTTGCAGAAGAGTGGGCTCTAAATCTGGCGCCGGCTGTGTACCGGAATCAATGTGGGTGGGATAAATTGTCCCCGCGCCACGAGATACCTTTACGGTCTCAGCCGCAGCCTCAACCTCAATATCAATATCCCATAAGACGTGAAGCGAAAGCTTCCGTCGCGGCAATCCTTGAACAATTGGAATATCAAGGTGTAATTGAAACGTGTGTGTCACCAATGAATAACCCTCTTTTTACTGCAAACAAGCCTGACGGTTCGTATCGTTTGGTTTTGGATTACCGGCATTTAAACTTGCATTGCCGTAACTGTGCAGTACAGAATACTCACGGCTCTGCTCTTGTGAATAGTCTTGTGCATAAGCGGTTTAAAACCATGCTTGACATTTCCAATGGTTTCTATGCCCACCAATTGGATACTATGAGTTTCCAATGGACCAGTTTTACATGCGGCGGTGTCCAAAAACACTTTCAGCGTCTCCCTATGGGCTATAAGAATAGTCCTGGGGTTTTTTCCGCCCGCATAGTCTCTCTTTTAGATAGAATAGACTCGGATGCTTGTTCGTATGTGGATGACATATATCTCACAGACGAACTTTGGGAGCATCTGTGTCGAGTAAACGGAATTATTAGTAGCTTTGCAAACTTAGGGTACAAATTCAACTTTGCAAAATCGCACATTGCAGAGTACACAGTGTTGTTTCTGGGCTACGAGCTTAACAATGAAGGAAAGGGATTGGCTCCTCACTTCCTGGAGAAATGCGCACAATTGCGCGCTCTGACAAAACTGAAAAAATTACAATCTTTACTGGGTTTTTTAAATTTCGGGAGAACTTACATTCCGGAATATGCCCAGCGTATCAAGCCGTTGTATGCTTTGATACAACCATCTTTTTCCAAATCATGCTGGCTGTCTGAGCATTCGGCTATACTGCAGTCTTTGCAGACTGATCTGCTCGCTTCTAAATTCTTACTGACTCGTGATAATCAGACCAACCTGGTGATAAGATTTATCCCTGGGACGGTAGGTTTCAGGTACCTGACTTTTAATGAAGGAGACACAGTACCTATTGCTTACAAGTCACACTTGTACACTTCGGCTGAATTGCGCTTTTCCACTGTGGAGAAAGTTTTGACGGCTGTACAGATGGCAATTCTTAAGGAACGTGCCCTGTCACAGGGAAAACGCATGTTGGTTGTTACCCCGCGTCCTGCCTTGGAGGCAGTCACAAAAGCGAGTGTACCTAATTCTAAAGCTTTGCACCCTCGGTGGATTCAATGGGCAGCGTTCTTGTCATCTCAGGATGTCACTTTTATTTTTGACGCCACATTAAGGTCGCAGGAGTACTTACAGTATGAATTCGTTCATCCAGCTCCTTTAGCAATGCGACCCCTGGAGGATTTCCATTGCATCATTTACACCGATGGTTCGGCGCAGGTTGCGCATGGCTCTAAACACGCCTACGTTTCCGCATGCGCCATTGTGGTCGGTGCCATGGTGAACGATTGTCAGGATTCTACTTATCTGATCTCCAAGGTCTTGCGTGGGAACAGAGATGCTAGGACCCAAATCCCTTTGAGCAATGTCAGTGGGTCAGATCTCTGAACCCTCCCTCCATTACTCCCAGGGAAGGGGGTGTGGATAAAATAACAAACAGAGAAGAGAATGGTCCTGCGAGAGTTTTCTCTGGTCACTGCCTTCTGGTAGTTGAGTAGATGTGAGAAAACCTAAAGGCAATAACATACCATTACACTCCTACTCACTATTCAATACTAGACTACGCTTATATGAATGGCCTTTTGTCTGCTCACCCACCCTAGCGATGCAGGACCTTGCTTCTCTTCATGTATATGGGTTGGCTTCTGCTCAGCTACCAGTTGACGCTAATATAACACAAACACCAAGAATTAGTTTGGTTTCTTTACCTGGGGTAGAGTTTTACCTAATTGGATGAATGGAAGCTAAGCACTTACTTCACTGGCAATCGAGCATCCTGTTTAAATGGGGTTCTGTTTTAATAGTCTTTTTCTGTCTTTATCTTTGTTGGCTGAGTGATGAGTAACTCTGTCCCTTTTTCTCCCTTACAGGTTCATTAGGTTCTTAGAGCTTATCTCAGCCAACACGATAAATACTCTCTTTCTTTAGTTAAGTCTCTTTCGTGCTTTCCTTCACAAGAGTTTCAGTCTTTCACTTATTCCGTTTGGGTAAACTCCTGGAGTTGTTTAGCATTAGTAAATATATATATATATATATATTCACTAACATTGACATCTCATAATTGAAACCATTGCGGTCTGTTACTTAGCTTGTTTTCTTGAATGACTTGTGCTGTAGGCGCCTCTCGCCCGGTGCTGCCCTCAGGAAGAAACTTGAAAACCCTTGACAAGATGTCGGTGAAGATTCCTCTGGAATTCCGGTCAGCGGTAAGCGCTACCTTCGAGCCTACCGCTTCGCAACTGCAAAACGAGGGTAACTGGAACTTCTTCTGGAAAAGCGCGCCTCAGGCAAGGTGACGGTTGTCAAGAGTTCCTCACCAGAGAGGCGACGCTCGCAATGCTCGTCAGACTCGCGCTTGAATTAACGCGCCGAGTCTGCTTAGCGTTTCCGCTCACACTCTGAATTACTTCGATTCTCTGAACATGGATTTTGACTAGGTTACTTCTTCTTTCTTGACACGACGAACTTCCTCAGCTAGGGTCTTCAGTGAAGTGCGCATTTTTCGTGACGCTCGCGCTTCACATAGGAATCTCAGCAGCTGGGACCTGGAGGACTAGAACGCTCATTGTCCCTTACGCTGGCCACAACGGCGGCCATCTTGCATCTCCAGGATCGCACTCTATCTGTCCATGTGTCTGGATGGCATCCTGATTGCCTTCCTACTGCAGTTGGATTGACTATGACTGAACCCACAACTTGAGTCCTGACAGTACCCCCCAACAAGGCAGATCCTTCTCTTCTTGGTTTGGTAGGGAATCTCTGATGAAAAGATTTTATCAGTCTTGGCGCATGAACATCCTCTTCCTGCTCCCAAGATCGTTCTTCTGGACCATAGCCTTTCCAGTCTATCAAATAATACAGTTTGCCTTTGGAGCATTTGGAATCCAGGATTTCTTTGACTTCAAACTCTGTTCCGGTGTCCAACTGAATCGGTTTCGGCGGTAGATGGCTCCTCAGGCTTGGGGAAACCTTTTTTAACAGTGAGACATGGAAAACTGGGTGTATTTTCAACTTAGGTGGCAGTTCCAATCTGTAGGTCACCTGATTGATTTGCTCTTTTATAGGATACGGACCAATAAATCGAGGTTGAAACTTTCTGTTTCCTTTAAGTCTCAGATTTTTGGTACTTAACCAGACCCGGTCACCTTTCACCAAAAGAGGTCCTACTTTTCTCTTCCGATCGGCATATTCCTTGTACTTTTCTTTAGCTGATCGCAGATTGTTCATTACGTCTTGCTGAATCTGAGACAAATGTGACATGACTTCTTTCACTGCTGGAACTGCCGTTTCCATTTGTCGAATGGTTGCATTTGGATGTCTGCCATAATTTACAAAGAAGGGAGAGAAACCTGTCGAGATGTTCTTGGCATTGTTATGAGCAAATTCTGCTGCCCACAAACACTCCGACCAATTCCCTTCTTCTTTTAAGAGGAAGAGTCGTAAATATTGTTCTAATTCCTGGTTTACTCTCTCCGTCTGCCCATCTGTTTCAGGGTGGTAACTAGTGGAAAACCTAACTTCCGTTCCCAACCCTTCCATAAAGGCCTTCCAAAAACGGGACACAAATTGAGGACCTCTATCTGAAATGATTACCTTAGGAATTCCATGCATTTTAACGATTTGGGCACTAAAATGTTCAGCTAACTGTCTGGCTGTAGGTACCCCTTTTAAAGCTGTGAAATGGGCCATTTTTGAGAAAGCATCCACTACCACTAGTATGGTGTCGAACCCCTGACTTACCGGCAAATCTGTAATAAGATCTAAGGTAACTGTGTGCCATGGATGGGGGGGTGTGGGTAGTGGTTGTAATAACCCTTTTGGTGCCTGCCGCTCCGACTTCCCCTGCGCACAAATCTCGCATGACTTCACATACGTCTCAATATCTGACGCCATTTTAGGCCACCAGTAGTGTCTCTTGACTAATTCCTCTGTTTTAGCTTCTCCCTTATGGCCAGCCAACTTGTCGTCATGACACTCTTGCATTACTTGTTGACGCAACTCGATTGTTGGCAGGTATAAGGCATCTTGATGATAGGGCAAATCTTGGATTATTTTTCTGTTGCTGTCTTCTTCCACCCATAGTTGCATGGCCTCTTCACTCATGACATCTCCAATCGACTCTTGTAGTTGAATGGTGGTTAAGGCTCCGATAATCTTTTCACTGGGGATGATCGGCTGGATGTTGTTGGGGTTTCTCTGAGACTCAGTGCCTATTCTGGATAACGCATCTGCTTTTCCATTTTGGGCTCCAGGACGAAAGGTGATGACAAAGTCATAGTCGGCGAAATACAACGACCACCTCAGCTGTCGTGGCGTAAGTGTTCGGGCCGTTTTCAAGAATTTTAAATTACGATGATCCGTAAACACTGTTACTTGGTGTTGAGCCCCCATCAAATAATGCCGCCACTCCTTGAAGGCGTCCTTGATAGCCAACAGCTCTTTCTCTGTGATTGTATAGTTCACTTCGGCTGGTGATAATTTTCTGGATCTGTAGGCCACTGGATGCAACTGTCCCGTGGTTTTATGTCTTTGTGACAGCACTCCTCCTACTGCTTGATCTGACGCGTCAGTTTCCACATAGAAAGGCTCAGAGGGGTCAGCATGCAATAAAATGGGTGCTGTGGTGAAATCCTTCTTCAATGACTGAAAGGCCCTTTCTGCTTCTTCTGACCACTCAAACCTGGCCCCTTTTCTCAGTAACTTGGTGAGGGGAAGGATCTTCCTGGAGAACTCGCTAATAAACCTCCGATAGAAGTTAGCGAATCCTATGAAGCCTTGAACTTCCTTCACGCTTCTCGGGGATTTCCAATTTGTTACCGCTTCCACCTTGCGTTGATCCATTACAATTCCGGAAGGTGACAATACGAAGCCCAAGAACTCCACTTGGGTCACATCAAAGGCGCATTTTTCTAACTTCACAAACAACTTATTTTCCTGCAATTTCCGTAGCACTCCTCTCACTTGCTCATGATGTCTTGCCACGTCAGAAGAATAAATAAAAATATCGTCAATGTACACAATTGCACACTGATCGATAAACTCTTTTAAGACGTCGTTGATGAAGTGCTGAAAAGCGGCCGGGGCATTACACAATCCATATGGCATCACCTGGTATTCGAAGAGCCCAAATCTTGTCCGAAATGCCGTCTTCCACTCATCTCCTTCCTGCATTCGGACTAGATGATAGGCCCCTCTTAGATCAAGCTTGGTATAGATTCGAGCCCCCTTGACTTGATCTAGAAGCACTGAGATCAGAGGTAGAGGATACCTGTTCTTCTTGGTTATTTTATTTATGGCTCTATAGTTGATGCACGTCCGCAAATCCCCCTCCTTCTTCGGCACGAAAAAGAGAGGCGAAGAAACCGGCGATTGGGACGGTCGGATGAAACCATTAGCAAGATACTTGTCCAAGTACTCCTTCAAATGCTGATGCTCCTTCTCGGTCAAGGCGTAGACACGGCTGCACGGCAAATTTGAACCCGGCTCCAGCTCTATCTTGCAGTCGTAAGCTCGATGTGGTGGTAAACGTTCTGCTTCCACTTCATTAAATACCTCGGCGAATTCCTTATAATCCTCTGGGATTTCTTGAACGTCAATCACACACAAGGAATGTTCGATTGAGCATAAGGCCTGCGCCAGGGTGTTCTTGTCGGGTTGATTCTGTGAGCCAAAACAATTTTCACAACAATAGCTTGAATCCATTACTATTGTTCTGGAACTCCAATCAATGGTAGGATTATGCTCCGTAAGCCATGGGAGACCAAGGATTAATTGGAATTGTGGGGCGTCTATCAAATTAAACTGGATTTCCTCCCGATGTCCTTCTCCGGTCGTTAGCTGAATAGTTTCGGTATGACTCACGATGGGCCCTGAAGAAAGATTTGTCCCATCTACAGCACGTACTGGTTCACTCTTGGCTTTCCGGATTGCTTGAATTCCCACCCTTGCGGCAAATTTCAAATCACAAAAGTTTCCCGTGGCACCTGAGTCTATCATCACGGATACTTCCATCAAGGTAGTTTGTCTGAATTTAACCTCCATGGTTAGGATTAAATGCGGCTCTGCAGACTGTAACGTGTTTGCGACTTGATGTTCGTGTGGAGTCAATTCCTGAATCGCACCCACCTGTTCAACTCCTTCCACAGGTGGTGCCATTAGTTTTCCTTCGGCTTAAATGGACCCTTGGGCTTTTTCGGACACTCTCGGACAAAATGATTTCCGGATCCACAATACATACATTGGTTGTTCGCCCTTCTTTTTTCTTTCTCTTCTTTGGTCAGAGGGCCCCTTATAGTTCCAATTTGCATCGGCTCCACTCCCGTATGATGGTCCGAGGTTTTTGCACCGTCTGACCGAGCCCGGTCAAATCTTGGGGGTGGAGTCCTAAAATCTTTTTTCTTCTCCCCGCGCCGTTCTCCTTGACGAAAATCAATCTCTAATACTAGGTCTATTAGTGCTGAAACTTCGGTAGGCCGATTAGGAATCTGGGCCAAGGTGTCTTTCAATTCATCTTTCAGGCCCCGATAAAAGACTGCGGCTCTCTTACTCTCCGGCCAATTGGTTTCTACTACCAGCTTATTGAATTGAGCTAAGTATGCAATCAAGTCTCGGTTTCCCTGTCGGAGATCTAAGAGTTCGTTATCTACTACCTGAGAAATTCTCCGTCGGTCGAATATCCTTAGAAATTCTTGTTTGAAGTTCTCAAAATTCCGCAGTAATGGGTCATCTCTAGAGACTAGGGGCATAGACCACGCAGCGGCATCTCCGCTAAGATATGAGAGTATGAAAGCCACTCTAGACTGCGCGTCGGGGAATGTCGAAGGGCGGCACATAAAGTGTAATGAGCACTGTGACAAAAATATCTGCGCTTTCTGAGGGTCCCCGTTAAATCTCTCTGGAGCTGCCAGTGGGATAACTGGAGAGAGGGAATGTATTACTTGAGTGGTGGACCTATTTGTTGTCTCTAGAACTGGGTTCATGGCTTCTCTCTCTCTAAACTACTTGGTTGGTGTAGTCTTAATGCCAAGTCCGCAGTTTCTTTTCTGGCACTAATCACTTCCTGCCTCAAATTCCGATTCTCCTCCCTCACTGCTCCCAGTTCCTTCTGTATAGCATCTAAGATTGTACCCAGGGACTGGACATCAATTCCCTCTGCCATCTCTGTTCAGGTGCGAAGCTTACTTGGGCACTTCACTCTGTCAGGATTCTACTTATCTGATCTCCAAGGTCTTGCGCGGGAACAGAGATGCTAGGACCCAAATCCCTTTGAGCAATGTCAGTGGGTCAGATCTCTGAACCCTCCCTCCATTACTCCCAGGGAAGGGGGTGTGGATAAAATAACAAACAGAGAAGAGAATGGTCCTGCGAGAGTTTTCTCTGGTCACTGCCTTCTGGTAGTTGAGTAGATGTGAGAAAACCTAAAGGCAATAACATACCATTACACTCCTACTCACTATTCAATACTAGACTACGCTTATATGAATGGCCTTTTGTCTGCTCACCCACCCTAGCGATGCAGGACCTTGCTTCTCTTCATGTATATGGGTTGGCTTCTGCTCAGCTACCAGTTGACGCTAATATAACACAAACACCAAGAATTAGTTTGGTTTCTTTACCTGGGGTAGAGTTTTACCTAATTGGATGAATGGAAGCTAAGCACTTACTTCACTGGCAATCGAGCATCCTGTTTAAATGGGGTTCTGTTTTAATAGTCTTTTTCTGTCTTTATCTTTGTTGGCTGAGTGATGAGTAACTCTGTCCCTTTTTCTCCCTTACAGGTTCATTAGGTTCTTAGAGCTTATCTCAGCCAACACGATAAATACTCTCTTTCTTTAGTTAAGTCTCTTTCGTGCTTTCCTTCACAAGAGTTTCAGTCTTTCACTTATTCCGTTTGGGTAAACTCCTGGAGTTGTTTAGCATTAGTAAATATATATATATATATATTCACTAACATTGACATCTCATAATTGAAACCATTGCGGTCTGTTACTTAGCTTGTTTTCTTGAATGACTTGTGCTGTAGGCGCCTCTCGCCCGGTGCTGCCCTCAGGAAGAAACTTGAAAACCCTTGACAAGATGTCGGTGAAGATTCCTCTGGAATTCCGGTCAGCGGTAAGCGCTACCTTCGAGCCTACCGCTTCGCAACTGCAAAACGAGGGTAACTGGAACTTCTTCTGGAAAAGCGCGCCTCAGGCAAGGTGACGGTTGTCAAGAGTTCCTCACCAGAGAGGCGACGCTCGCAATGCTCGTCAGACTGGCGCTTGAATTAACGCGCCGAGTCTGCTTAGCGTTTCCGCTCACACTCTGAATTACTTCGATTCTCTGAACATGGATTTTGACTAGGTTACTTCTTCTTTCTTGACACGACAAACTTCCTCAGCTAGGGTCTTCAGTGAAGTGCGCATTTTTCGTGACGCTCGCGCTTCACATAGGAATCTCAGCAGCTGGGACCTGGAGGACTAGAACGCTCATTGTCCCTTACGCTGGCCACAACGGCGGCCATCTTGCATCTCCAGGATCGCACTCTATCTGTCCATGTGTCTGGATGGCATCCTGATTGCCTTCCTACTGCAGTTGGATTGACTATGACTGAACCCACAACTTGAGTCCTGACAACGATGAGTTCAGGTCCAGTGTCGTGCACACGCAGACACTCGGAGACTGCACTGCACAATTACCAGAGCTTCGTGCTCTGATGCTTGCATTGGAGTACGCAGATCCTAGGGTGACTACTCTTATCGTAAGTGATTCTTACTACTGTTTCCAGTCTTACAATGAGAACTTGACCTACTGGATTCAGAATGAATTTCGTGATTCCAAGGGTAGCACAATAAAACATAAAATGATCTGGGTCCGAGTGGCTGAGCTTAAAGAGCAGTTGCCACTTGTGTTTGTGATTCATACTCTCAGCCATCAGCGGGTAGGAGTCCACACGGTCGGTAATTCGCTGGCTGATGAAGCAGCGAAGTCAGCAGTATCCAAATATTTAGTTGCAGCAGTTACACGGTCCAAAAGTAAAATAGATGATGACATCTTGGCGGCTGTTGCTGCCACTGAGAAGGGAGGTAAATATCCTGCGGGGTTCCCTTCAAAGTACACATACCACTTAAGTCCCGATAAGGTTCCTTATGTGAAAATTCCTGATGTTGGCGAACGTTTAATTCCCAACTCGGATCGCAGAGCTACTCTGATTACAGCTGCTCATGAAGGTGTTGCGTCTGCGCATGCGGGCGTCTCAGCCACTGTAACTCAGCTACAACAGAGGTTCTGGTGGCGGGGACTGTACAAACAGACGCGTGATTAAGTCCTTCAATGTGACATTTGCCAGCAGATCAAGCCTTCGACTGCTGCGCGTCCGCCACACAGTTGTACATTTCTAATAAACCACTAGGATGCGTTTATTTAGATCACTGCGGTCCTTTTTCTTCTGATACTGCGTATAAGTACATCTTAGTAGCAGTTGATTCATGCACACGCTTTGTGTGGGTATGGCCCCATCGCAGCGCTGATTCACGGACTGTCATAAGAGATTTGCGTGTCTTTGTAAGGATTTTTGCCTGTGGTACCTTCCATTCGGATCAGGGTCCAGCTTTCGCCTCTAAGGCGTATAACGATGCTATGGTTTCGTTGGGGGTCCAAGTCAAGTTTTCGTCTCCGTACAGACCTGAGGGTAACAGTGTAGTGGAACGAATGAACCATGACTTTAAGCAATCTTTGACAGCTCGAGTTATAGGCACTGGCAGAAACTGGCTGGCCCACCTCAATGGCGTGCAGCGTGCTCTTAATAATCTCCCTAGAAGGTCTCTGGGTGGGCGGACCCCGTACGAAATGCTCTTTGGTATCAAGATGTGCGTCCCTGACCTCGACGGTCTAGACTGCGTGGCTCAAGCCACGGCCTTTGACGTAGATGAACATTGTGCTGTTTTACAGGATCTACAAAAATCCAGAGACAGTCTTGGAAAAGAACATTTGCCCTCCACGTCGGATGATGCGTTGCAGATCCCGGTAGTTGGCTGGCTACCCAAAGTTGGAGAACTAGTTCGAGAGAAGATCGACAACAAGAAAGAATTTGGTTCTTCCTATCGAGCACCGGTCCCCGTTCTTGGAGTGAAGGGCACAAGAACAGTCATTTTACCACCACTTCCAGGTCGTAAGGAAAACAGGTTTATCTCAATTGACAATGTCAAGATACACAGGGTGGCCGATTCTTCATAGTATGACACCGGCAGTCTCCTGTCCTTCGATTGTGAGAAATTCTGTTTTGGCCATTACTGCAGCTGTTGAGCCAGAAGTGGCCCTAGAGATGCCTGTCATTTCAAATCCTATACTGAACAATTTCCCAGTTAATAACAATGATGACCTCAATTATTCCTTTCCTTCTGATTTATCGATGCCTGATTTACAAACACGTTTGGCCACAGACTCTAGATTCTCATTTGACTCTGCTTCAGTGACTTCGACAAAACCCTCACGTTGTGCACTCTATGCCTCTTTATTCCAAAAACATTTTTTGGTTCCCCCTTGGACATACATTTGGCGAATGCTTTTTTCAGTATACCTTTTTATGTCATTTGGTTTTGTGTTTTATTTTTTCCGCCTCATGGATGGACACTATGTCGAGGAGAGAACATGCATTCGACATCTTAATGGAACTTTGGCCCCCTTATCCTCTTCATATTCTTCACACAGACTGAAAAGAGACTTGAACTTTGTTAACATCACAGCATGGCCGGTTCTTTATGGGATTGTGTGGGATGCAGTTAAATTTCAAATTCATGGCCCAACTGAAGTGGTTAATGTCCAAAATGTACTAAGAGTGAACATGGGGGATGTGGTTAAACAAAACATACGTTCTGATGATTGGAATGTTCCGGCCGTAGAATCATTATTTACTGATTTGAAATATTATGCTGCCTTTGATGCTGAAGATTGATATTTAGCATCTGCTAATTATGGTGACTTATTTTGCTTTCAACATTATGGTAATCATTTACTGCATAAAACAAGTTCCAGAAGGAGTACTGTAAATTACACACAGCGGGAACATTGCCCAGCACCATTACAAGGCAGCTTCAGTACATTTTTTGAAGAAGTACACTTACTTTACCGACTTTAATCAATCAAGTCCTGAGTCCTTTTATTTTAAGATGACACAGAAGCCCATGTCCAAAGTTAGACTTACTGATACTAAATTGTTGTATTCGAAGTCCTTTATAGACAAATTAGCTGTAGAAGGCTATGAGCTATGGAAGGAAACCATTGACCTTAAATCGGTTTGGGGTTCTAAAAGTTGGCAGGTACAAGGCACTGAGGCTTTGCACCGTGCATGTCTCATCCCGAATCACATGTTTTTGAATTCTACTATTTCTCAGACGTGCTTTGGATTGGCATTAAATACCCCTGCTGTCCCTGATTTGGAAGAATATCCCGGTTGGGATAATTACACAACATTTTCCATTAGAGAATTGCTGACATTACTAGGTAATGCATCATTTAATGTGTCCAGTTTTGATCCAAAGGGTTGGCTGCTATGGCACAGAAGCTCTGACTCTTGCCAGCATCGCTTTCTGGGTTTAACTGAAGGTTTTTCACGAATCAGGCCTGATCCACGTTTTGATCCTGACCACACTGTTACAACATACTCAGTTGGTAAATTATGTCAAAATTGGTTACGACATTCTACGTTAGCTGCTGTTAAATTACATCTATCTAAGCTGACTGATGAGGTGGATATTAATGATTTCATTAAAGGCCCGGCAAGTGGTAGATCTAAACGTTGGATTTATGCTGCTTACAATGAAATTTGGAAGCTATCACAGATTGAGGCTGCTAAGCGCCTGAGAGCTATTGATCAAGCAAATTTAGAAAAGGTGCTTGCAGTTGTCGATAACAGTATTAACATGCTTTCTTCCCGCATATACACGTTGAATAACATTGTTTCTTCTGTAGTTGATATTGTAAATGATGAAGTGTCTGTTTTATACCATGGCCAAAATCAACTGCGTTCTGTAATGCAGTTTGCATGGACTCTACAGACTCTCAAATCTGGCCGTGTGCCCTGGAATTACATGAACGTTTCCTCCCTCTTTTCCCCATTTAATTTGACTGACAAACAACGCATGCTTTCAATGCGAGATGCATCATTTTCCATGTTACACATTGAGAGGTTGGAATCTTTACCGTTCTCTGTTGCTGAGGCCGCTGATGCAACGTGGCTTATCCACGGATTAATTACATTACCATTCGCGTTGTACAAATTCACTAGTTGTATGCGACATGTTGCAATAGGACGTTATGAACCGTTAGGAGGTGCCTTCCTCCATGAAGCATGGTCTCTTCCCTTCACATATAGGTGCTTGTAAGACGGCAGAGAAGTTTATCTGAATGGGGAAGAATGCACAGAGTCCCCTGACCATTCATTAATATGCAGACACATTCAATTGCATGGTTCCTGCAACCAGGAACGGCCTAATCTGGCCTGTGTTTTGAAAGGGACTCCTGTACCCGCAATAGTTCCCACATTTACACTTTTGGCAAATGGTAGTTATTTGCTGTTGAATAACGAGGAGTGTTGTGGTCTTATTGTCGGTATCGCTTATGTGGTAACTGTATCTGAATGTGTTGTGTGCTGCAAAAATGTAATGTATCCCCCTACGCATGGGAATTCAGATGTTTCCATCTGGCCGCGCATCCCAACCTTGAAAGCGGAGTTCAATGGTATGACCAGAATAATAGCCCTTTTGTCTCAGAAAGAGGTGGCCCTGAATTCGGCCCGAGAAACATTCGTCCTTCACATAGCTAACACACGCACAGAAGTGCAAGCGCTTTTAAATACTGATTTACCGTTACATTTCAGCGAGTTGGTTCATCAAATCTTTAATGCCTCCTCCACTTCCGGTCTGGCTCGCTTTTTTAAATTAGTTTGCAGCGGTCTCGTGACTTCATTTGAAAAAATATTTGGAGTCATCCCTGCCTTTTTTCATTCTATTTTTTCAAGTTTGTTCGGAGGCTTTCCTGTCTTGCTGGCTTTAGCTGCGGGCGTTTTGGTGATATTTTGCTTTATTACACATGGATGCCCATCCTGCATTAGGAGCAGAAGAGCCCCTCCTGTCACTGTTGCGCAACCGGATGCTTGATTACTATGGCACCCTGCCGCTTGCGACTTTAAGCAGGGCGTTTGGATTATCGTTTCGACTTTCCTATTTCACATGTGTCCAGCCTGTGTTTCATTGCCTGAGCTGCGATTTCCACTGGGCCCTTGATTTGTGTCTCTGCTTGACGGTGTCTCCTGACGTAGACTTTAATCATCTGATGAGCCCCGTAGTTGCTCACGTGTTGGTTTGTTCTGGCGAAAGGATTATGGCCTTGGCAGCAAGGCATGGACTAATGGGTCGTTGGGATGTGATCCCAGCAGCGCATGAGTTCTTGGCAAGAAGCTTTCTTGAGAACCCACTGAGTTGTCCTCTGATGTTAATAGAGGATCCAGTGATGGAGCAGAACGTATGTTCCTTTCCACTACTTAATTGGATGGCTGAACTGTTTTCGGATGATGACAGTGATTTCATATTGGAGGCTGTGGCTGCATATTTTGCATATTCAATTCTATCGTGAGAAGCCATGGAATTTATTTTACTTATTTCGGCACGTGCTTTTTATATTTTTGGACAGTGCCCTTTCTTATGTGTGAAATTTTTTTTATATACGCCCCAGACCTATTGACTTATATTTTCAAAGGTTGGAACATTTACGCTTGGCCACTATAGGCCTTCATATATACGTTTGGAGAATAGATTAACTCATTATTATTGAACTCTGTTTTCAGGTTAAACCCCTTCCAGGTTCTGCCTTTACATGGTTTTTGACAGTGCTCTGATCATTGGGGGGGGGGGGGGTGTCATATAGCTACTTCTTTTCTACATACTGTGTTAAGTTAGCATGAGTTTATTAAATGTTTGCACGCCGTTTTCATTCTTGCTTCACTTTTGCACACAACACATAATTGTTGTTTTAGCTTTCAACCCAGAAGAGTTTCGTGATTTACTAGAGAAATAATATGTTATTGCTCTGATATCAGTTTTGTTCTGCACTCTGTCTGCACAGCGAGTGCTGAAGGCTACACGGATAACTTAACCCAGTGTTGTTGTAGGGTCTGATCTTCGCACCCCTATAGACATAACACACATGCTGCTGCCAAAATCTAGCTCTAGGCGAGTTTTATATTGTTGTGCTGAACGCACAAAAACACACTTGATATGCTTCGCATGCAGAGAGCTGGTGGAAGGTGATGTGATCGTCCTGCCACTGAGATTTTAAGATATGGGCCCGCCCTGCTAAAACCCAAATGAGACCTTCATAGATATAAAATACTATGCTAAATAGGGAGAGTGTGAATTAGACATTGTTAATTTCTATTCATTTCAGCATATTAGTATGCTCTCACCATTCACCTTTTATGGACTGATAACTATGCAAATAACTTTGTTGCTTATAATATGTTTGTTAGTATTATACAAGATACTGCGTTTGAGAACCTTGCATTAGTAAATAAATATTTCAAACGTGCACGTGTCCTCTTTTACTCCACGTTCTGGTTTGTGATGATTATATAACGAAAGAGTGTTCATGTGTTCCACGATTCCTGAGGTACTCTAAGTTCATGTTCTGGTCTGTCTAAGCATTGGGAGTTTGTTATGACCAATGAGACACTGTAGCTAGCTCGGTAAGGGGATTTTGGGTACTAAGGTGAGCTTTGGGCCATCCTAATTCACTGAGGTTCCAGGTCTCTCTGCACAGTTCTGTAGGAGAACGGAATTCCCGCTACAATACTTTAAATCTATAACATTTGACCTGTAGTAACCCCAGACTCAGTTCATAGACTTATTGTCTTTATTTTATAAGAATCCAATCTAAAGGTGAAGTCTGATTTTTATTAAATATATTGGAAATGTAACTTTTAGAAAGGTAACTTTACCCGGCCAGAAGCCGCTGGAGGCTAATTTGCATCAGCTCTCAAGTAAATGTCCAGCTTGTACTTGTGTCTAAATGAAGTGTGAAAACTGCTCCAAGATCAGGGATAATGGCCAGAAAGCGGGGAGGTGTTTTTTCCCCATGGCACGAAGACCTGTTGGGAGGGCCAGTAATTCAATTACCTTCAAAGCAGTCTGCCTGTCACAAATGTTATGGAAGAAATAAAATATGAAAACATGGCGCAACAGCAGAGAGCGTCACAAAGCTATGCGCGGTGATAGAGCAGTGCAGGCCAAAAACTTGTGCTGATGAAAAAGAGGTGGAGTTTACTTGAGAACACTGCATGAACTGTAAGGTTATAGTTAAAGAAAACTCGTATTTGAAAAGCTTGAAGACATTTATGGCCTTAGCACACAGGCACACCAGCACATATTCTGAGGTTTCAATAGATTGAAAGATGATTAGACAATGGGAGCAGGAGATTGAATTAACCAAGAACACACAGAATCTGACAAGAGGTTTTAGGAGCGCAATAAAATAGCACACACACAAATAAATATGCATTCACCACAAATACACATGTATTCAAAAGTAGAAGAATACTTAGTTTCTTAGGCATTGTTGGAACTGCAATAAAGGATGTGTAGGGAATTAGGTTAAAGTCTAGGGTCACAGGTGATCATGTTTTTCCATAACCAATGTGTAAATGCCTAGTAATTAATTGTTTGAACTTTTGTAACTAACATTATTTAACTGTGTATAAAAATAGCTTTCTGTGAAGCAGCAAATTGAGACTAGCTGTTTACTTGTGTGAAGACGGTCACTCTCCGTGCCACAACAGTAAAGAGCTGTTACAGTGCCAAGAGAAATCCGTCCTTTTCTTCATTTTTAAGTTACCCGGCAACACAAGTAAATGTCAAGTGACACCTAGAAAGGCCCTATCCTATGCCTCAGTCAGCTTGGCACCAAACCCAGTGGGAGGAAATCTCCCTAACTGGTTTTGAGTGACCACAAAGGAGGAGACGTCTCATTACCCAGGCCACTCCTTTGGTTGGGCACAGAGGCCCTGCACAAGGGGTGAAGGTTTTCCCAATTTTGAAACTGAGGGGCATTGTGGGATTGTTGGCAGTCCAGCAAACTGAAACCTCTGAAAAAGTGACTACAATTTCAGGGTCGTGTAAGTCTAGCACCCAACACCCAGATTATATGGTTTGGGATCAAGGCCAACAACTTTCAATTTTATTTTATCCCTTGGACAAGTAAGTCCAACCCACTGAAGCACAAACCATTTGGCTGCCAGTTCATAAACCTCATTATGGATCTGTGAAGAGCATTGTCTGAAGATTAATTAAGATTTGTATCCATATGTTCATGCTGTTCAAACTTGTATTTATGGTTTATTAATGCTAAACATTTATTATTAGGGTGAACGTTCCAAAGGAATGCTGAGAGTTCAGCTTGCTCCACCAACAGTAGTTCCAATATTAAAAAGTGTAAAAACATTTGCAAAATTTGAGGCTACCCGTAATTCGCTCAGAATACTTAATTATTAGATGCAAATACTTGCATAAGTTTGAAAGCAAAACTGATGATTTGTTGCTTTCAAAATAAAATGTACAGAAATAACATACTACTAGAAAAACTAGAAAAAAACGGTCACTTTTGAGCACCATTTCTCTGAAGCATAATTTTTTGAAATGTGCTTAATATGTGCTAGTATTTTCAAAAGATATTAATAATGGGAAATCAATGTAAAACTAGTTTCAGAAAGATTATGGGAAACATGAAACTAAACAAGCATTGACAAACCCAATAGGCCAGGTGTTGGTTGCCATCCTTTTGGTTTTGTCAATGCGTGTTTTGCTTTGTCATGGTTTTTATAAAACTTTATTGTTGTGGGAGTTACCATGACCGCACCAATATTGCACAAACATTGGCTAAAAGAAAAAAGGTTTTTGGTCTAAGCACACATTGCCATAGTAGTCCCTGGACCGGGAGTAAACTACCCTGTGTAGTTGCTCATAGTGAAGTTCGCCATATATGAAGTAGATGTGTGTGTATATATATATTTCCACAACCAGTTACCCTAGGAGCCGACAAGTGAGCAAGTAACTCCACAATACAGGCGCAGGCTGCAGACACGCAGGGTGAATTCAAGACGTCCTTAATTACTGCCATACGCGTTTCAGGATGATAAACCCCTTCTTCAGTGGCATACTCGCTGCTTATCGCAAACGGAAAATGTCCGCACCTTTATTGAAGGATCCTGCCCCAGTGGGTGTGGCCAACCAGATGGCCTTCTGGAACCCGTAGTGTGGGATAAGTCTGCTTATTTCAGCCCAGTAGTTCAAAGCTTCAAAACCCCCACTGGGGTGACGCTTGATGCACAATGCCACATGTTGCAATGTTCTTGCCTTACATCTCCTGGAACTCACTCCCGTTACGTTTGGAGGCATCGGTAAATGACTCCACGGGCCCTCTCCTGAGGTGGCAGCTCTTTTGCAGCCGGGTCAGCGCATAATATTTCCACAACCAGAGATACCCTAAAGAGCTGCCAAGTGAGCAAGTAACTCCATAATACAGACACCGGCTGCAGACACACAGGGTGAATTCAAGACGTCCTTTATTACTGCCATACACGTTTCAGGATAAATCCCTTCTTCTGTGGCATACTCGCTGCTTATCACAAATGGAAAATGTCTGCACCTTTATTGAAGGATCCTGCCCCAGTGGGTGTGGCCAACCAGATGGCCTTCTGGAACCGGTAGTGCTGGAGAAGTCTGCTTATTTCAGCCCAGTAGTTCAAAGCTTCAAAACCCCCACTGGGGTGATGCTTGATGCACAATGCCGCATGTTGCAATGTTCTTGCCTTACATCTCCTGGAACCCACTCCCGTTACGTTTGGAGGCATCGGTAAATGACTCCACGGGCCCTCTCCTGAGGTGGCAGCTCTTTTGCAGCCGAGTCAGCCGCATATTATTTCCACAACCAGAGTTACCCTAAAGAGCCGCCAAGTGACCAAGTAACTCCACAATACAGACGTCAGCTGCAGACAGGGTGAACTCAAGACGTCCTTTATTACGGCTATACGCGTTTCAGGATGAATCCCTTCTTCAGTGGCATACTCGCTGCTTATCACAAACGGAGAATGTCTGCACCTTTATTCAAGAATCCTGCCACAGTGGGCGTGGCCAACCAGATGGCCTTCTGGAACCCGTAGTGCGGGATAAGTCTGCTTATTTCAGCCCAGTAGTTCAAAGCTTCAAAACCCCCAGTGGGGTGACGCTTGATTCACAATGTCGCATGTTGCAATGTTCTTGCCTTACATCTCCTGGAACTCACTCCCGTTACATTTGGAGCCATCTGTAAATGAGTCCACGGGTCCTCTCCTGAGGTGACAGCTCTTTTGCAGCCGGGTCAGCCGCATATTATTTCCACAACCAGAGTTACCCTAAAGAGCCGCCAAGTGGGCAAGTAACTCCACAATACAGACACAGGCTGCAGACACGCAGGGTGAATTCAAGGCGTCCTTTATTACTGCCATATGCGCTTCAGGATGATAAATCCCTGCGTGTTGGCCGGTGGAGGGCCAACACGCACTACATCAAGTTGTGCACATTGAGGAGAGTGATTGGACCCCTTGCCCTGAAGAATTTGCCACAACATGAGTAACTGGCAATGAAACATGTTGGCCTTCCTGGAAAAGGTTAGCAACATGCCGTGCTTTTAGTTCGAGTAAAGCTCACATTCCAGAATAAAGAGGGTATATTACGAGTGAGTCTTTATCTCGATTTTAAGTGGCACTGAACAAGTTTGTTCTTTGTCAATCACGGGGTTGTGTTGGTGCTTTGTTCACCAGTGTTTTTGTTTCTCTCCTTTTATACTTTACTCTCTTTCTTTTGTGATTGGGTAACCAATGATGAGAAACGTGGGCATACTAGCGAGAACCGGCTGGTAGCCTCCCTGCTGGTGCGTACGTGAGGTGCCCTCTCACTTTCACACCTTTTTCTTCTTTTACATGTTACTTTTTCATATTTTTTGATATAAGAAAAGACCTGTGTGGATTAGCAATTTTTAATAGCAATGTGGTTCTGCTAAAACCACTTGCTTGATATATTAATAACGAGAGAGACCAGGATAACGCAAAATTGGACATTGGACAACATAGCAGGTTGAAATTTATACAACCATGCTATATGCGGTTTTCCAAAAAGAGATAGTTGTGTAGGTACTCTTAACTACCAGGCCTTTTAACTTCAGCCTTTGTCACCTGAAGAGCGCCATTTTGTAACCATATATATATATACATACTCTTTTAGTACCATAAACAAAATACTATTAGGTTGTTTGCAAACAACTCCCTTAAGAATGTACAGCGTTCGAGGTAATTTGTTTATTCAGACAGAGTGTTGTAATCACTTTAAACTCTGAACACGCTATTGCACATTTAAAGTTTATACTTCCAGGGGGCGTGGCCGGACCGAGCACCAAGATGGTCCCTCGATTGTGAAGCCCCCAAGCGGCCTTGTGCATTGTGCTGCTTTGATGCCCTTTTCACTGGAGACCTGAGCCGCTAAGTGTTGCTGTCCTTGAGCAGCGATCGAATATCCAATTCTATGTTGGGACATTTTGGGACGGTAGGATCCTTCTGCATGGTTACCCCCACTTTTTGCCTGGTGCTAAGCTGTTCTCGACTAGTCTGACTGGGATTCTGCTTATCAGGACCAGAGTCTCTCTGCTTTCGCCTTTAAATTGTTATGATCAGTACTTAGGAGTATCCCAGATTGGATACTGGGGTATCCTTATAAGTTCCTAGTATATGGTACTAAGTTACCCAGTTTTGTAATTTAGCAGCGATTAGGTTAAGCATTAGCAGAAGACATCTTGTATTTAGAGACTATCTTGTCCGTTGTGTGGAATCCATTTTGTATTTCTGGCAGCCATTTTGTTTGCCATGTGCTCGCCATGTGCTCTGTCCTACCTTCCTGTCAACTGCTCTTGAAATCTGCCTAGACACGAGATATATTTAGCCTCTTCTGCTTCGCACATGCTAAGTTGAGCTTACAGCTGTCCCCAACTTGTAACTGTCAGGATGTGTCCACCAGAATTAGCTAACTGTCAGCCCCTCCCACTTGCTGCCAGCACACTCTCTGTATGTACTTACAACCAGCATTCTGTACTTGTACCGCCTTCATTTGAGCCCCTGTGTGGGTATAAAAGGACCAAGCTCCTTCCAGTCAGTGTGCTACATCATGCATTACCGAAGGGTGCTGTGTGAATGTAGTTCCACCTCATGAGGTTTAATAAACTCTGCCTTTTCTATTCCAGTTTCTGTGCCAACTTCTTCCTATTGGTCTGAAACTCTGTGCAGAGAAGGGAGAACCCCTAGCACTGGTAGGTCTTGCTGAGGCGCACCACCACACCAGGGCATAGGTACCCCAGAGGTCTCCCATGGGCTGAAGCATGTATTATGCCACCCATGGGAGGCCATTCAAAATGTAACTACAGGCCTATAATTGCAGCCTGTGTAAGCTGGTGCTAGCACGACTAACTAAATATATAGGTTTACTATATCTAAGGTCACTGCACTTAAAACCTAAAAGTCACCCCTATAGCAGGCCTTTGCAATCCTGAAGGAAGAGTTCTTGGTTCTAAGTGTGAGGGTGTCCCTGCATGGGCAGGACACCCCTACAGCCTACAGAGTCCATTCTCCCGGGTGTAAGTGAAGCAGCCATATAAAGGTGCACCGCGTAATTAAGCAAGAACTGTCTCAAAACCGGTTACAACAAATCATATCATGTTTGCTATCAAACATGCTGGAATCAGTCCTCCCACACAGTAAACTGTGTGGGAGGTATGATTTCAAGCACTGAAAGAGCCCTCCGTTAGGCTCTCCATGTCCCCGAATAGGTTCTTCCAGACCCGGACAGCACAAAACGGCTGCTGCCGACTAGAGACACAATTCTGCCCTCCTGCTGCTGAACCAAGCTAGAGTAGGGGAAGGCAGAACAATAGGCATCCTGTCACAGGGAGGTGTGATCACCTCCCAGACAGGATTTAGTGTATCGGGGCAGGGTGGGAGCGCTTGCCAGCACCACTCAGTCTGAATGAGGGGCACATTTGGTGTCCCCATGCATAGTCCAGTTCAAACCAGTCCTAGGAGCAGTTGGCTCCCACTCTGGCTGAAGCTGGACAAAGGACATGGGAGTAACTTCCCCACTGTCCAGACCCTCTCCTGGCAAAATCCCCTGAAACGTCCCAACCCTTTCTCTAGGGTACTTAAGGGCTTACCTGTGGGTGGGTCTCTAGATTAGTCATGGGACAAGATTCAGATCAGTCACCACTTCTTCTACCGTCTGGGCACTCTGGACTTCGTTTGGGCTCGAGTTCGTCTCCCTTTCCGTCTGCTCCATCATCTGTGCCTGTGCACTATACAGAAACCTTCCAAGGCCTGTGAGTATCAAAGACAACTGAAGGAATCTCCCTTGAAGTGAAGGATTCACTTCCCTGCATTCGCAGGCACCACAACTAAGTCGACCGGTATGCTGATCCTGAGCTCCTCCAGACTCCGAAAGGTTCTGCAACACTGGTGGTGGTTTTCCAAAGAAAGCCCTGCCCTCTTACCAAGTTTGAGGCCAGTACCCCTTGTGGGGCTGCAATAACTGAACCCCTGTGCACTGTGTCAACTTGCAGTTGCAAAGGCTTGTTGGCTTCCTTCCAATAAGATCTTCGGGCTCCAAGTAGCCCAAACCTCGAGAATCTCCAGTGACCTGAATCTTCAGCCACACCGCATTGTGTGCATCCTGGCCTGCCTCTTTTGGTGAGCTTTTGAGGTCCTTTCGCAACTCCAGTGCCTCCGGCCTGTGAGTCCATTTGAGGGTCACCTTTACTTCTGTTGGGCTCCTCTGACTGCTCGGGCCTGCCCTGACTCCCCTGCTTGTGGTGAGCCCCATGGACCTTGCTGGTCCTGACATTGCACCTTCTTCGACTTCTTAGTGGGTTGTATTTGCCATGTATTGCTTTGTGCACCGACCCCTCAGCAATCAACATCCAACGTGGGACAGCTCGTGCACGGCACCTGGACTTCCTCTGCGTCGCCTGGTCCTCACAGCTGCAGGGTCAAGTTCCTCGTCAACTCTTCTGCAACTCCCAACATTGGTGGGCATTTGTATTCCAAATCTCCTGGTCACTCGTGACAGACTCTGTCCCCTCTGCTTGCAGGAACCGCTCATATAAAATCCACCTTCGGATTCACCGGACACTTTCTCCTTCCTCAGCAGTGGCACTTTCCTGAAGCCTTGCATTGGGTTCGACAGTTTCCGACACCACGTCACACCTATGCACACGGCTTCCCTGGTGTAGGTGACGGGAGTACTATGGTATCCACAAGTGGGGTGGCACTCCAACCTTCTGTCTTCCACAGGGTTTCTTCAGGGTCCACTGGGAAGGATCCTTAATCTTTAAAAATCCAACTGCGACTTACATGTTGACTTGTACGGAGAACACAGTCGTGTTCCGACACTGCACACGATCTCCGTGGGGTTCCTAGTTACGCACCTTCAGTGGTTTCTTGGGGGCCCAGCACTTCTACATCCTCTGGACCTTGTTTTGATCCAAGTGGTGGGTCTTATGCCACTTTCTTAGTATATGGTTTGGTTCCCCCCTGGGGTCCACTGTGTATTTTGTGCTATTTACTGTGATTTTTATGCAAAGTATTGTGGACATTGTGCATATCTCCGGGTAAGAGATATCTAAACGTATTAGAGAGTATTATATAATAAATAAATATTTTTCTAAATACCTTGTGTGGTACAAGCTGCTTTACACTCCTTATGGACTAAGACTGAAGGCTGCTCTCCACAGCTACCACTCAGAGAGCTTTCTATGGTTGTCTAAGACCTCCTAAATCACCATAATGGTTGTCTGGACTGGTGCAGAGTGTCCACTTACGTAAGTATACATCATTTACCAGGCCAGCTTCTCACAGATTTCAAACATTTTCTGCGAGAAATCCAGAAAGCTCCAGAGTGCCAACCTGTTTTGGGTGTTTGGCCTTCCACAGCAGCAGCTACCATTGCAGTAGCAGCCAGCGCAGGGAGGATCTTTCTTCTTAGAAAGTGCCAAAGTTCCAGTCTGCTTTGGAACTTAGAAGATATTTCAGTGCTTTCCTTGAAAAAACCTTTTATGGGTTAAATCTTTTTATTGTAAATGTTTAAGATGCAGTAATGACAATAGCTACCACCTACATCCTCTGGTCGGTGGGGCGACAATGTGGTGAGAATCATTTGTAGGTGGAGTGAGAAGAGGAAAACAAAGGGGAGAAGAGAAAGTAGGAGGGAGGCTGGTTAGTTAGGGTGATCTTTGTTTAGGTGATGCGGCTCAGAACTCTCAGAGGTGATCCCGTGTGTGCATAGTCCCCGGCAGGGGGAACTTGGTTTAGTGAGTCGAAGTACCTGAAGATATATCGGGCAGGTGAGTTCTGTGGATAGAAATTCTTTAATGGTGCCCCAGGTTTAGTCAAAGCAGGGGAGGTTGTAGGAGAGACCTGCTGTAATCTTCTACATGCCCATCTCCCAAATCCTATGCAGTCACCCTAATCTGGTTGGAATACCATTCGTTCCCCATTTAGAAAGCGGCACTTGGTTGGAGGCGCCCAGTGCCAGGGTGATTGCTCTCCCCTGACACGACCTGAGGGCGTAGGTCAATGGGTTAGGGAGACCTAGTATGATATAGCTAGGGAATCTGGGAGGTGTCTGTGATAAATGGTGTAGATGTCCAGCTGTATTGAGTCCCAAAAGGCCTGTATTTTTGGGCATTGCCACAGCACGTGCGAGACAATGCCTATCTGTGCACAATGGCGCCAGCAGAGGTGGTCTTCTCCCTGCTTCGGCCGTGCTATCCTAGCTGGAGTACAGTACCAGTAGTGCGTTATTTTGAGGAACATCTCCTTTCTAGAGGTGGGACATGAGGAAGCTCTGGCCCTACATATAATATCATGCCATTCTCTAGGGGAAAATTTGCGCTCAAGTTCGGATTCCCATTGACGCTGTTCAAGGGACTTAATATTTTGTGCTGGTGCAAGTAGAAAAGTGTATATGTCAGAGAGAATGTGTTTGTCTGTACTTCGGGTAATGTTCAAACTTGGTTAATGGGTAGGTGGCATGAGGGCATACATGTGCTTGAGTGACCTAGTGATGCAAGGCAAGGTGTTGCCAGTGCACATCTCTAGGAATTCCGAAGGAAGCGACAAGTTGGGAAAACTATTATCCCCTTCTCATCGAAGAGGTTGCCTATTCTTTTGCAATTGGCCTCCTGCCATTTAATGTAACTGTTCCTGTGTCTAGCCGTGGGGAACTCTGGGTGTCCTATGAAGGGGGTTAGCGGTGAAGAAGGGGATGAGAGGCCGTGGGCCTCCTTTACTTTATCCCAGGCGTTAAGGGTAGTCCGCAGGACCTCAGTCGGTTGGTACCTTCCAGACATGTATGCCCACAATTGCACGGTCGATAAAGCATCAGTGTTTCGCCGATTCAGCCCTCTAGCCCTCGATCACATAACACAGGTGGGTGGCTTGGAAGCAGTGTGTGAGATGTGGGACACCCAGCCCTCCATCCTCCTGTTTTAGGTATGTTTGGTGTCTTGCCATGCGAGCTCTCTTCCCACCCCATAACAAAGTCCCAAAGGAGGTGTTGAATCTTTGTTAACATCTGTGGGGCGGTTTGCAGTGGGAGGGACTGCATCACATATAGGATGCGGGAAGATTCATTTTGATAGCGGCCAGTCTACCCAACCATGACATTGCATGTCTCCTCCAGACCTGGAGCCCCCCCTTGAATATCAGTTGAGGGCAGCATAGTTCACCTGTGCTATCTTAGCAACTATAGGGAATATCTGTAGCCCTAGGAAGGAAATGCCCTCCAAAGACCATATAAACCGGAACTTAGTTGCCAGAATTGCTTGGTCACCTTTTGGGATAGTTAGGTTAAGGGCCTGTGTTTTGTGGATATTAATTTTAAAGCCGGAGACATTACTAAACTCCTCTATTTCCTGTAAGGGGGGTGGGGGTAAGGAGGTGGGCAGTCGCGTGAGAAAAAGCACATTGCGCATAGAGTGAGAATGTGTGTTCCCGGTCTCCCATCCGGATCCCAGTTATTGTGGGGTGTTGATGGATGTGTTCCGCGAAGGGCTTCATGTAGAAAGCAAAAAAAAAGGAGATAGCAGGCATCCCAGACGTGTGCCCTGCGTAGTCCGGAATGGGTGAGAGGTGACCCCATTCACTCAAATGTGTGCCTGGGGGTTGATGTAAATACAGTCCACCAACTTCAGAAATCGCTCACCAAGACCAAATCTGGTCAGCACTGTGCGCAAATATGGTCAGTGGACCTTATTGAAGGCCTTCTCGGCGTCCACTGACAGGAGTAAGGCTGGTTGTCGTGTGCGTCCAATCTTAAACAAATAAAGGAGAACACCCCGAGGATATAGGATATCACCGAGATAGAGAGAGGATGAGGAAGGAAAAAGGAAAGGAATTCCTTTTTTCAAAGACCCCTCACTCATCAACCTAGTTGGTGACATGCTTCATCATTGGGGTCCCACCGGAATAGCAGATTGCCACCCGGGTGTGCTTCAACACCTGATTGCAGAATTTAAAATGGAGCAATAAGACAAGGGTTAAAAACAAGGAGAGATACCAAGGTAGGTTAAATTAACCTGCGGTATCTATATAAAATAGTCCCACAATCGGCTTATTTTTTCTTGAGGATGTTAAAATGTTAGCTTGTGCTGTGGAAAACAAGCGATGCGTTGCTCTTGAGACCCTGTGGAGGCGATGCGACAACCCCGCTGCAGCAGCTGGCGTGTTGCGACGAATCCGGTCTGTATGGGGAGGAAGGCGGACTTTTATTGATTCCGGTGCGTAGGTTCCGTAGGAAGTTCTCTCTCGCAAAGGCACGATGCGATGATCTCTGGAGTTGCGAAGATCTCTGGAGTTGCGATGATCTCTGGAGTTGCGACGATCTCCGGGGCGACGATGCACCGACCAGCGGTGATCTCTCTTTCGCAGCTCCTAGATGAGATGGCTCTGCGACGACACTCGCAGCGACGTGATGCGGTCCGCAAGCAAGCGGTGCAGCGATCTCAGCCAGCGACGACAGGCTCTGCGACACACTCACAGCGATGGTAATCCTTCCGCACCCGTCTGGTGCGTCCCGCAAACGAAGGATGCGACGGCTCTGGCAGCGGCAATAGGCGCCTCGACGATCTCGACTTTCGTAGCAGCAGGAATTTCCTCACACTGTCTAGGATGCGCTCCGCAAGCGAGCGATGCAACAAAACTTGCAGAAAGTCTTTAAAAGCTTGGTTTCCAGCTTCCCACACAGGTACAACTAGAGGGACCACACATGGGCCACGCACTCCAGGAAGGACAGAACTCTCTCAGTAGAGTTCAAGGAAGCTGGGGGTGGAGTCCTTTTGTTCCTGGGACTTCCGAACAGGGAGCTAGCTCTTCTCAGGCCCTTGGCGATTCCTTCAAGACAGGGGACACAGCACAAAGCAAAGTCCTTCCCCCTCTCCTTGGCAGAAGAGCAACAGCAGGACAGTCTTCCTTCTTCTGTTTCAGCTTTCTCCTGGGCAGAGGTTCCTTCTTGATTCCAGTATGATCTAATTTTTTGTTGTCGGGGGTCCTGTACTTATACCCCTAAAAGTATTTGTTCTCTTTGTGCAAGTGGGCCCCGAGCTTGGTCTGAACCAGTTCTGGGTGTTCTTTGAGCACTTTGTTTTCCTGGCTTCTCCTTTCCTTTCAGAGTGAGGAGCAGGGTCGTCAGCCGCCCAGCAGTAGGTGGAGCCAGCATTGTGGAGGGCAGGCACAGCCCTATTCAGGCCCAGGTGCGATCTCCTCCCACCACTCAAGTTGCAAATGCAGTCATTCAGTCCAGGGCTGACCCGGCCAGCCTCCTGGGGGCTTTCCCAGCCTCTGTCACTCTCAAACCAGACACTCCATTCACAAACAGGCCAAGGCACACAGAAAGGTCACGTAATCAACAAGGAGCAAAAAGGGAAATTATAGGAAAACGTGGTTGCCCTCCACTCATATAATCTTCAACTACAAATTGACCAAGTCCCCAATGGCAATTATTTTTAACGTAAACGTGGACTATATGTTACGATTCACTTTTTGTAAACACAAATTTCTCCCCTATATATTTGGGGTAGCAAGTCACGCGTTTCACTTGCCTATTAAGTAAAAAGTCTTTATCCCAATCACAAAGGACAGTCTTTCTGAATGCTCTAAAAAACTGAAACTGATAAACTCAAGTGTATTCAGCTCGCAGCACTCACAAGTGACATGTGAAAAAAATGTGAGTAGGAGAAATAACCCCTCACGGGCGAACCACCATCAGGATACCTGGTAGGTACTCACCAGGAAAGCCCATTGTTATCATCATTTCTCTTACTCACATTTTTTTCACATGTCACTTGTGAGTGCTGCGAGCTGAATACACTTGAGTTTATTTTAGAGCATTCAGAAAGACTGTCCTTTGTGATTGGGATAAAGACTTTTTACTTAATAGGCAAGTGAAACGCGTGACTTGCTACCCCAAATATATAGGGGAGAAATTTGTGTTTACAAAAAGTGAATTGTAACATAGTCCACGTTTACGTTGAAAATAAAAATAGTTGCCATAGGGAACTTGGTCAATTTGTTGTTGAAGACACAGAAAGGTCAGACAAGATAATAGCAACTTTCTAAAAGTGCTGTTCTCAAACACAGGAGTTAAAAACCACCTTTCCTAAAAGATGTGTTATTAAATTTAGAGTTCAGGGATACCAGACTTGTAGTTTCTACCTTGCTCCTATGGGAGGATATGCTGGCAGCCACTGTAGCCAGCATTCCCCATGATGGCCTATGGGCAAGGTAGCCTAACAATAGTGAAAAACGAAACTGGCTGACATTCACTACCAGAGCATGTCACTTGCACTAGTACATGCTCTACCTTTCACATACACTGCACCCTGCCCAAGGGGGTAACCTGAGCCTTCCATAGGGGTGACCAATGTGCACAGAAAGGGAAGGGTTAGGCCTGGTCAGTGGGGACACTGACCAGGAGGACATGGCAGTTAACTGACTGCACACAGGCACTGGGGTGGCAGGCCTGAGACACCATTTTAGGGCTACTCATGTGGGTTGCACAATCAGTGCTGCAGGCGCATTAGTAGCATTTGTCATCACCAGCCCTGGCACACCCAGTGCAATTTATTAGGGTCTTATTGGTGATACAAATATGCCAATCATGTATATCCAATCACAATAACAATTTACACAGGGAACACTTACACTCCGACACTGAGTAGCAGTGGCAGAGTGTCCAAAGCATCTAAACCAGCAAAAACGAAATCCAGCACAGCATCAAAATACAGGAGGTAGAGGCAAAAAGATAGGGGGAAACCACGCCAAGGATGCCAGGTTTAACAGACGCACAATTGTCTGGGTTTCGGAGATGGTGTGCCAAGAGCTTTCCGGCTTTATTACCCTGTTCCTAATAGCGCGGTTTAGTGCGTAAGAGGGCATGTTCCGTCCTGTCATAATATACGGCTTTCAGTTGCTTTCGCTCAGTGTTGAGTTGATGCTTGGTTTTGACTGAGCCTGTGCATAGATGCACCACCTCCAATTTCCTGATTTGTGTCTCCAGGCGTTCCCTTTTATCTCTTCTCTCCTTATTAAGTCTAGTTGCTATGGCCAAAATGCATCCCCTTAGAATCACCTTCAGTATGATACAAAGCAGGGGAGCAGGAATAGATCCATCATTAATAGTTAAATAGGTTTGTATGGCTTTTTGAATCTCTAATGTTTGTGTCATATGTGAGTAGTTTGGTATTTAGTCGCCATGCTCTCTGACGCGTGTGCACCCCAGACAGCTGCAGCACAAGGATAATCAGGGAGTGGTCTGAAAGAGCCGCCAGCCACTCCTATCTCAGTCTCCTGTGTATCTCTTATGACTCGTGGGGATGTCAAGAGGTATATGCACACATAGGTTTGGTGAGCTGATGAGAAAAAGGTTTATTCCGGAGCAGTGGGATATTGTCGCATCCAGGTATTCACAAAACTAATTTCTTTTAACCCCTGTTTCATAGAATCTGAAAGAGAACCAGTGTCCCACCCTTTGTGCAGACCTATTCATTTGGGGGTCGGGTACTATATTGAAGTCACCACCTATTATAAGGTCCTCGTCTAGGGATTCAAGAATGGTGGATAGCGCTTCTCCTAAGATGTTTCTTGTTGTTCGTTTGGGCTGTATACAGATGCAAGATTATAGGTGTGTCCCCCCCCCCCCCAATGCCACCCACAGAACAATCATTCTCCCATGTATCTTTGCCTGTATATCTAGTACTTTCCCAGGTAAGTGTGCTGCCAAGAGAATGGCCACTTCCGCCCTCTTGCCGATTATGGAGGAGAAATATTGTCGGTCGATCCATTTTGACCGGAGGCGTTTCCTATCAGAGTGCATCAGGTGGTCTCCTGTTCGGAGGAAAATGTTGCACTGCATGTCCCTTAGCAGTGTAAGGAGCGTGCATCTTTTGATGGGTGAGTTCAGGCCCCGGACATTTAAACTCAAGATCACAACCATAAGGGGTGCCATGGGAGAAGGTTGAGGTGTAGCTTGGGGGTGTGTCGAGGTCAGTGACATGGAGGGACATATGCCAACCCTTCCACACCCAGTGACAGGGGAGTAAGGCAGCATCTGTCAGCAAGATAAGGGGATGTCGCCGTGCCCCCCGTCCAGGACAACCAGATGGGGAGCATGTATTGATAGGGAGAGAAACCCGTAGTGGCTTAAGAGGCGGCCCCACCGAGCAAGGTCCTATGTTGAGTCTCCCCATAATCGCAAGCGCCACCCGGGTAACCAGAAAGTGCACCTATCAGGGAGCAGTTCCAATGCAATTCTCTTGACCTCCTCCTATGTGTCTGTGGTTCTCTCAAGTGTGACCCTTCCAGAATCACTGAATATCGAACTGGCTTCCAGTCTCAGTCAGTAGGGAGGGTGCCTCTAGTGGGCACGGAAATGTTGGGAAAAAGAGGGAGTCCAGAAGACAGTGAAACAGTAAACGTGAACAAGAATGCCGCCCGGAATTAGTGACACCGTAGTGTGGGGATCCATATGGCATATGGTTGGCAATCGATCGCATCCTGGTAAGGGTGAGCTCGGCCCACCAGGGCCAATCCGCATTCCCCCGGGGCTTATCTGTAGCGACCCGCAGCGGCATGACAGGGATGTTGTGCGGATTCAAGATTCAGTCTCTAGATGTCTCCCCCATACCATCTCGATTTTGCAGCTGCAGAAAGAGGGATTCTCTTTCCTCTGGCTTTCCAGCTCAAAGGGGCCGTAGGTGTTTTCCCTTCCCGGTGCCACGTCATCTTCCTGGTTTTGGCGTTTCAAAGGTCGCCTCCTCCACAGAGTGGTGTTCCAGGGTCCTTCCCTTCTTCAAAATTGCCCCCCAATGCTTCCTGTGCTTTTTTTAGGGACCACACCGTATGCGTCTCTTTGTTCCAAACGAAGGTCAATCTAAATGGGTGACCCAAGCAGTAGCGGATTCCTTTCTCTCGGAGGTACTTGGTGGCCGGTTTCAAAGTTTGCGTCGCTGCAGAATGAGTAGGGAGAGTTCTTGGTAAATGCCCACCTAAAGGCCCTCAAACGGTATATTCTTCTTGTCTCTGGTTTCTGTCTGCATGAGTGGAGGCATGTAAGAATGTCTTGGACTTGGCCCGGGCTTGTGGCCGGCCTTCCTGCTCAATGGGTGCGATCTAAGGTAATGTCTTTGTCACTCAGTGTCGGTGCAATATGCAGGAAGAGGCAAATCACACACTCCTCAAATTTCCCAGCATCTGCCTGAAGTAGCACTCCCTTGATTCGGATGTTAGGCTGCCTCGACCTATTTTCAAGATCCTCAAGGCGGACAGCTCTTCATTTCAATCTTCGAGTGCCTGCAATTCTCCTTTGTGCTCGGTTAACTCTTCCTCTCTACGGTCGCCAGACCTCTCCAAGGAGTCAAAGCGGTTGCCCAGGTCCAGGATCTTTGTCCAAACCAGTTTTATATCTGAGGCCACGCCCTGTGAAGTCTTCCCGAAGGGTGCCTAATAATAGTTCCAAAATACTGGTGTGTGATCGGTTCCTCCACGTTCGCACCTGGCGGGTCCGTGCCCCTCTCTTGAGGAAGGGGGTGGGGTTGGCAACCTGAGAATGTTAATTCGCTTCTGGTTTCCTAGCTCTAGGTTTTTGTAGGAGGTCTTTGATGGTGGCTGCTTTCTTCGCCTGGTGGGAAATTATCCTGGGGGCCACATTTCAACGGGTCCAGTGAACCACTCCTAGCCCCCAGCGCAGGTCTGAGTCACTGACTGTCAAAGCGGCTGGGTCGGAGGCTGTCTGTTCGCTCCTTAGTAAAACAGGCATTGCGTGGCCACAGTTCGCTGTCCCACTGGATAGGGTCTGGGTGGCATTTCTCAATCACTTGCCCCCTGTGATGGACTTTGGTTCTTGCTGTATGGTCGGTCTGTTCAGAGGTGAGGGGCGCATTGTAATGTTGGGGTGATCTGCTGTGATTATGTGCAGCCAAGTCAGTTTATTTAAATGCCCAATAGATTGACTGGTAGAGCCACTCCCTTGTGACACTGTATTCCTGGGGTCTTCACCACAACAGCCTCCCTCAGCCTTCAGACTGTGATTGTGATTGTCCCGGCCTACCTCCTGGGTGAATTCTTGTTGCGGTGTCTAACACCCTATACCTCGTGGACCGCCTGTGTATGTCTAGCGCATGGTTTAAAATAACACTGAAGGCTGCAGTCCATTCAGGCGACCCCGCACTGTGCAGCGCAAGACTTGCCCCTGGCGCTTAGGGTCTAAAGGTGGGCGTTTATCTCTTGGTTTTCCTGCCCCCTCCGTGGGGCCCAACTAGGGCTGAGTTACAAATAACCGCTGCCCTCGTTTGCAGCAGCTTGCCGTTATATCTTAAGGGCACTAACCGTAAAGCTGCTGATCTCCTGCATTCGGGTCCCCACCGAGGACACAAGAGGCGACCCGGTGTTTGTCGCATTCCAGGCCAGAGTTCCTCCTCTCCGAAAAGGGCCCTCTGTGCGCTGGGTCACGGCTCCACCGGTGCTAGCCTCCGGCAGCACCGACTCAGCTCTCCGCACTACTGCGTCTTTCCCATTCGGGTGCACAGAACCGGTTTGTTCTGGGTCACTGCCACCGGCCCTCCATCGCTCGGAGTCCAGGGAAGCTGATTGAAGCTGTAGATCAGCCACGGCGAACAGAGCTCTGAAAAGGAGCCGTTACTCGGCTGCCATCTTGGCCACACCCCTTAGAAACCTTTTAGAACATTCTGATTTCCATATATTTCACTGGTACCAAGCAACTTGGTATATTCAACCAGGGCTCAATCACAGTTCACCTCAATTTGTGCAGTCTAATGCTTCTATAAATTTCCATGCATGCTTAGTGCTATTTTTCAGTTATTTTTACTTAAACTTGAAAAAATTAGAACCCACGTTCCCCTTATTGGATTTTTGTGTCAATTTGTTTATTATATTTTACACTATGCTAAAAATCTGGTTTGTTTTTTTTGTTGCCTGGTATTTTGACTTTATTGCTGTTTTGATACTGAACAAATACTTTACACAGTGTCCTAAGTTAAGCATGTCTGCTCTGTGCAATAGCTACCAGGGGTTTAAGCTTGGGTTAGTTCAATGACTTTTATGGTTCACCCTGACAAGTGTTATTATTCCTCCAGGTGGGTAGTTGCCCACCCCAAATAATAATCTACTTTCTTAAACTAAGTATTTCTAAATTGCATGGAGGCAAATTCGGCAGGCAACATTTCTGTGGTGATGAAAATTAATTTTACTACACTGTTTATAATAAAATGAACAAGAAATATTTAAAATCTCACCTGCTTCTAGTGACGGTTTATGGAGTGAGTTTGATGAAGCAAATAAGTTGTAAAGATATTCAAACCTCAAATTTGTGTTACTCTAGAACATTATAATTTTTACACCGGATTCCATAAAAGAGAATGAATAATTTGAGGAGTTTTACTGCTTTAAAGCATTTAGCCAATACCTATAATGTGCACAACTCTGCCTATTGGCACACAGGAGTCATGCTGAAGAGTTTTCAGATCCAGTTTGACGCCTGAGGAATATTCAAAAGGTGAAGAATCTGTGGTTAGATATAGTAACCACCAAAGAGAGTGTTACCAAAGGCAAGTACCATGGTTGTAAAAAAAGTAATATATTGCAGATTGACAGGCCTTGGAGCTCCCTCACACATCGCACCAATTTTGATGGCGATGACGAAAAATGCCTTGAGCATGGGAAGCTGCAATGGACAGTTGTGTAAAGGTTCAAAAGGCGCACAAATGAGGCATCTTAGCACCAAAATCAGGGACACAGGGCATAATGAAGGGAATAAGCAGAAAAGTATGTTGCTAGCCTTTCAAAAAAACATCAGAACATGCGATTTAAACAAGGAAAGCTGATCCGCCAACAGCAAAAAAAACCCAGAAAGAGCTGACAATTAGCCTTTTACCGCAGTCATCGCAAGTCCTTACTGGGCTAGGGACAAGACAACCAAAGAAGCAACATCCTGGAAAATTTGGCCTAAAGTGGGTCAATCTGCCGAGTACTACAAATTTGTCCCAATGGCAGGTGCATACCAATTTAGTAGAGGGACGCATGGCTGCCAGGATGACATCAACAACCTTGGGAGGGAGGTTGAATGCAGATAGCTGTCTCAGCTCACTCTCCAAGCATGGAGGTGAAGATTGTGCAAGCCTGGGTGCAGGACTATGCACTGTGGCGACAGACAATCCTCCTGAACAGGCAGCCTAATTGGTGCACAGATGCTCATGCCTAGGAGTTCTGTGTACCATACTGTCTTGGCCCAATCATGGTGCCACTAGAATGACTTGGGCCCGGACGTTCCTGATATACTTCAGGATTCCCAGCAGGGCAAGTAGCGCAAAGATGTCCAGGAGTTCTGAGATCCAGTCTAGGCAGAAAGTGTTTAAGAGAAAAAGCTGTCTGGAGAATTCCATGAAGCCAATGTTCGGACATTGTGCGTTCTCTGCAGTGGCAAAAAGATAGAGCCAAGGCCTTCCCTATTTGTGGAAGATCCCTTGTGCCACCTCTAGGTGCAACTGCCATTTGTGATATACTAGATGTCGGCAGCTCCATTTGTCCTTCCCTGCCTTTAGAGATTCAGCCAGGTGTTGTACCACCAGGAAAATTCCCTGGTGTTTCAGCCACTTTGAGGCATAGCGCCTCTTGGCCCAGGGTTCAAGACCCCCACCTTGCCGTGCTTGTTGCAGTAGCACATGCTGGTGTCCATGAACACATGCACATGCCTCCCTTTAATGGATGGCAGGAAGGTTCAACGGCAAGTAGATGGCTTGTAACTTCATGAGATTGATGTGGAGTTTGGCCACCGCCGAAGACCAGATGCTGCTGATCTCCATCTCTCCCAGGTGGCCTCCACAACCCACAAGCAATGCCTTAGTCACCACTGCTATCTCTGGGTGGGCTAAGGAGAGGAGTGTGCAGCTGACCCAGTTCCAGGCCAGCAGCCACAACTGCAGGTTGTTTGCAGTCTCCTCCAAGTTACAGACTTGGTCAGAGAGATTCCCCTGATGATGTGCCCAATAAGACTTGAGATCCCACTACAGAGTTCTCATATGCTACCAGGAGTGCTTGACCCGCAGGATGCCATCAGTCCCCCAGCAGCCTCAGTCATCACTGAAATCCAGGACAGAGGCTGAAACATCAAGATGATAGCCAGAATGCCCTGAACTTTCTGGTCTGGGGGTAAACATGGAACGGCATGCTGATGAAAGGGAGTATCTGAGAAGGAGTAAGGGTGAACCTCAAAGATGTTAAAAGGTTCGCCGTAGACTGGAGGTGGGTGATTGCCTGGGGCGAGCCAGTCTTCAAGGTAGGGGAAAACTGTAACCCTTGACCCCCAAAGAAGCGCTGCAACCACCTCTGTCACTTTTGTGAACACCCAAGAGGCAATGGTGATGCCAGCGAAGTTATTCTGTCCCACCATGAAAAGCAGATAGCACCAATGAGCCTGCAGGACGGGAATGTTGAAATAAGAGTCCTGTAAATGCAACACTACAATCCAGTCTCAAAGGTTGACGGCAGACATGAGGGGTCAAGATCTAAAATAGGACTATGGGCTACATCCATCTTCAGTACAAGTAAATAGAAGGAGTATTGCCCTGTTCTTACTTCCGAGGCTGGAACGCTCTTTATGGCCCCTTTTGCCAAAAAAGACCTGCACTTCCTACTGCAAGAGGGTTAGATGGTCGAGGGTTAGATGGTCGAGGGTTAGATGGTCCTGGGTTAGATGGTCCTGAGTCAGCTGCTGTGAGGGTGGTGGGAGGTGCGGCAGGGTGAAAAGAACAGAAGTTATCCTGCTGGATTACTATTCCAAAGTGATTGCTTACCACTCTGCTAGACAATATTGAATCCCGCCTCTGACAGGGTGTGTGCACACCTGGAGGGCACACTAAAAAGGTTTTACCAATTTAACCGCAGGAGGAGCAGGGGATTGGGCTGCTCACTGCCCCAGTTGTCCACAATGCCTGTGGGTATTGGGGCCTATGCTACAAAAAATGTTGTAGGATCTGCTGAGCTGGCTGTGAAGTTGGCAGTAGTAAAAGCCCTGCATAACAAGGTGGGGAAGAAACAGATGCAATAAACCCAACATCCCAAGGAGCACACTCTGGCCCTGCTGCCTTTAAAGAACTTGAGTGCAACGTCTGCCTACCTGCCAAAGATACAAGAGACATGGAAGGGCATATCCATTAGGGAAGATTAAACATCCCCAGAAAAACCCATAGACCTCATCCAGGCATGTCTCCTAAGTATCATGGGGGTGCCGGTTGCCTAACCAAGACAATTAGAAGTGTCCTACTGACAGTAAATCGTGAAATTCGCTACATGGCGCCCATCCTGAATGGTTTGTGTTAAGTGTGGGATGCAAGTCCTCCGGTACAGAATGTACCACTTGCACCACTGAATCCCAAAGCTGACAAATAGGCAGTAGTTATTGACGTACTATCATACTGGGCGAGTGGAGTGGAGTGGAGTGGAGATCGTGCGGTTGCTAAAGGTTTGAAGTGCTTGGTAGGGAAGGCATTGTGGTTGACTCTGCTCAAAGATGCTTGCACCAACCTGCTTTCTTTAGTAGGATGCAGCGTTAGGAAAGCCAAGTCACCCATGGCAGGGTGGGGGTGCCACGCTATTTGCCTAATTAATATGAGTTTGGAACATAGCTTTGCCCAGGTCCCAGAAAAGGTGTCTGAAAGGGCCTCAATGAAAGGCAGTAGGGGCTCCTTAGTAGTTTGTCTGGGTTGGAGGACTTTGTTGAAAAACAGTTTTTCACCTCCAATTGGAGGTGGAGGACCTGAGCCGCCCTTTATATCCGCAGGTGGAGCTTCAGGAGTAGGTCCTTACAGTTCCTTGGGGCCCAGAGGCCCATCAGATGGAGCAAACAGTGTGCTGAAAAGACATGGCATAGTTTCATGCAACTTGTGAACTTGCTGCAGTGTCAGAAAGGTGTCTGGAAACGGAGGTTGCCCCTGGACAATGGTTAGAATAGGCTCTGAAGGAGATAAGAGTCCTGGAGCGAGACAGAGAGGTATGTTTGCACCTTCTCGGTGGTTCGAGAGTGGCAGGAAGGGGGTAAGTCCCTCTTGAACATAGTTATTTTTTTTTACTACTGACCAGATGAAGGAGCTGCGGGAACAACTCAGGAATGAGACCTTGACTTCAGCCAGGGTCTTCTGTTGCTTGGCAACATACAGCTTTCCCTAGCATCCCAGATGGGCTTTGGATTCATCAAGGCACGGTCGCTACAGGTCTTGACGTCTGGTTGCGGTCCAAAGTACCAAAGGCGAATCTTGTGGGGATCAGTCACAGGCATTTGCTTATTACAGGCTGTGCACGGTTTGAGCGCTGCGGTTATAGGGAGGGTTATATTTCCCCTTGTACACTGGTATTTAAAGTTACATTATGAGAAAGTAGTCTTGTGAAGAGAAAAGGGGTAGCTCTGGACCCGCGTCTCTTGGCGAGGAAAGAAAGGAACAGACATTGACGCACATGGGGTTACCCAGCTTATTAACCTCTCACTCCATACGGCTACTGTCCCCGCTTGTTGGAAACAAGCAAAATTGCTCCCATTGCTTAAAAAAAATGGTCTAGACCCGACCACGCCGTCCAATTTTCGGCCTATATCTCTGCTCCCAGCTCTTGCAAAAATCTGTGAAAAGACTGTCTTCAAGCAGCTGGATAAATTCGTCGAATCAACAGAGGCCCTACATCCAGCTCAGTCTGGCTTTAGGGCTACTTATAGCACCGAGACGGCCTTAGTTGAAATCTCGGAGGCCATTCGGGAGTGTCTTGACGAGGGTGGCAGAGCGGCTCTGATTTTATTGGACCTCTCTGCTGCCTTCGATACGGTGCCTCACTCCCTCCTACTCACCAGACTAGCTGATATTGGTGTTACCGGCCCTGCACTTGATTGGCTAACCTCATTCTTAGATAACCGCACACAACAAATTTGGCTGCCTCCCTTTGCCTCCACCCCTAAATTACTTTCTACAGGTGTTCCCCAGGGGTCCATCTTAAGTCCTTTACTTTTTAATATTTATCTCACCCCTTTGATCTACCTTGCTGAACAGTTGGGTGCAAAAATTATGGCATACGCCGACGACACACAGCTTTTGTTTACCTGGCCCAGAGATAATTTAGATACGTCGGTGGCCCAACATTGTTTGTCCTCTGTCTTTCAATGGTTAGCACATGCCCAGCTGAAATGCAACGAAAGTAAATCTGAGATCTTGTTGTACGGCTCTTTCCCTGAGGACTTTAATGAGCGTCTCTGGCCTGCTGACCTACCCCCCCCAAAAGCCACATCTGGCCCAGTAAAAAACCTAGGAGTCTGGTTCAGTAAGAACCTTAAGTTTGAGGACCACATTAAGAAACTCACGGGGGTTTGTTTTGCCACCCTAAAAACTCTACGTAGGTTCTTCCCTCTCCTGCCGAAAGAAGCTAAAGAGACCGTTATTCGCGCCTTGATTCTCTCTAGGTTGGATTACGCGAATGGACTGTTTGGCGGACTACCAGCATACCTGATTCACCGCCTCCAGGTCATTCAGAACGCTGCTGCCAGACTCTTGTTCAATGTTCCTAGGCGTTCCAGTGCTCACCCCCTGCTGTGTGCTCTCCATTGGCTTTCTGTTGCCCTCAGGATTCAGTTCAAAATCCTAGTGATGGCCTACCGAGCTATTCATCAAACTGGCCCTATCTACTTGTGGAAAAGGTTCCGTCTGTATGTCCCTAATCGCCTTTTGCGATCGGCCAACCTGTGCCAAATGTCCGTTCCCAAATTCAAATACTGCAGACTTGGCGGCCAATCTATTTCGGTAAGAGCAGCAAAGTCCTGGAACACCCTTCCCCTTCACCTAAAAACTGCAGCGACTCTCAATGTTTTTAAGAAAGGACTAAAAACTCACCTTTTTAATACAATAGTTTAAACTTCTTCTTATGTTCAGCTATTAGCCATTAGTCCTCTCCCAAACTGTTCTGCCTTCAGCGCGCCAGGATACTATTTTTTTAGTAATAGAGCGCGATATAAAAGCCTTTAATAATAATAATAATAACATGGATGTTGCTTATATGGCGCTCTGAACGTCACATTACCAGAGTGTAAGAAATGCGTTACTTACCCGTAACAGTAGTTATCCAGTATTGGTATCTTTCATAGATTCACATGCCTGAATCATTCCCCGTCGTCGGGGTGGGAGTCCCCGGTAAATAATAATAGTAATGTCACATAGACATATACTTAGTACTAGGCCATAGGCTTTACATTAGTAGCCTATCTAGGTCCTTATGTAAAAAGGACCAAACTTTGGCCAGTAGCCAATCAGCTACTATCACCCTCCTCACCTTCCTGGAAGGAGCCCTAGTCACTCAGATTTTCGTAAGCACAGTGCTAAGTAGTACCTACTGAGAGGGTAAAGGTGAGCCCTTCCAGGGGAGGCGGGTGGGTTGCATGTGAATCTATGAAAGATACCAATACTGGATAACTGCTGTTACAGGTAAGTAACGCATTTCTTATCCAGTATTATGGGTATCTTTCATAGATTCACATGCCTGAATCAGAATAGCAAGCAATAATGAGCACATTTCGTCTAATACATCCGTCAAGACATAATAATCTTATCATAAGCTGTTACACAGTTTACATGATACTGACAACCTGATAAGAAATGTGCGATAAATTACCTGGAAGGTGGGATGATAGGAAGAAAGCTCACCACTAATGAAATAGATGATGTAGGACCGCCTGTCCCACTGCTGCATCCTTCATGAGTTCAGAGTCCAAGCAGTAGCGCCTGGTGAACGTATGTGGTGTCTTCCATGTCGCTGCTCTGCAGATGTCGACAATGGGTACCCCAGCAAAGAGCGCCATGGAGGTGGATACCGCTCTAGTGGAGTGTGCTCGAACCTTTGAAGGCAGAGGATGGCCCGCCTGTTGGTGACAGAAGGCGATGGCCGCTGAAATCCATCTGGAAATGCTCTGTTTTGTCAATGCTAGGCCTTTTCTGGGCCTGCTAAATGCAACAAACAATTGGTTGGACTTCCTAAATTGCTCCGTCCTGTGTATGTAGAATTTGAGACATCGTTTGAGGTCCAATGAGTGTAGAGGTCTTTCAGCCGCAGATGATGGATTCGGGAAGAAAGATTTTAGGACAATAGGTTCGTTGAGATGGAAAGAGGACTGAACCTTCGGTATAAACTTAGGGTTAGTCCGTAGAATGACCCTGTCGTTCTTGAACTGGATGAAGGGGTCTTGCACAGAAAAAGCCTGCAGTTCACTCACTCTCCTTGCTGACGTGAGCGCCAGTAATAGAGCTGTTTTCCATGACAAATATTTTAGATCTGCTCTGTGGATTGGCTCAAACGGGTGTTTCATTAGTTGAGCTAGTACCACATTTAGTTGCCATGTAGGTGGAGACGCTCTAACTGGAGGGAAAGTTCTGAATAATCCCTTCAGAAACTGCTTGACTAGTCTGTTGGTCCATAGTGAAGCTCCACACGAAGATCGTCTGAACCAGGATATGGCCGCCAGGTGGACTTTTATGGAAGCGTGTGCCAGTCCTGAATTGGCTAGGTGGAGTAAGTAGGGCAGAATTTGTGCTGGAGTAGAAGTGAACAGATGTAATTTCTGAGCTCTACACCACAAACAGAACCTTTTCCACTTAAGGGAATACGTCTTATTAGTACTTTCAGCCCGGGCCCGGGCTAAGACGACCCTGCATTCCTGTGGAATATCTAAATCCTGGAACTCTCTGAACTCAGGAGCCAAGCCGATAATTTTAGAGATGTTGGATCCGGATGCTGGACTTGTCCCTGGTTCATTGTGAGGAGATGTGGGCATGTCCTGAATAGAATTGGAGGTTCCAGCGATAGAAGGTGTAGTTCTGTATACCAGTGCTGGCGCGGCCACGCTGGGGCTATCAGGATCATGGTACAACTCTCTGCTTTCAGTTTCCGGAGAACCCTGGGGATCAGGGGAAACGGTGGAAAAGCGTAAGCAAAGACGTTGCACCATGTCATCGAAAAGGCATTTCCTAGGGACCTTTTCTGGGGAAGCCAGCTTGCGTAATGTTGGCATTTCGCGTTCACTTCCGTCGCAAAGAGATCCAGGTGAGGCTTGCCCCAACGGGAGAACACTGAGTCGAGCGTCTTCTGGTCGAGCTCCCACTCGTGGCAAATGGAGCGCTAAAGCTTAGCGAGTCTGCTAGGGTGTTGTCTACTCCTGGGACATACTCTGCCCACAGAGAAATGTTGTGTTGTAGCAGCCAGATCCAAATTTGCTAAGATTCTCGAGACAACGTCCTGGATTGAGTACCCCCCTGTTTGTTCAGGTAGTGCATTGTGGTGGTGTTGTCCGTCCTCACAAGCACTGGGGAGTTCCTGATTCGGGGTAGGAATGCTCGAAGAGCCAAGCGCACTGCTCGTAACTCTAGCAGATTGATGTGGAGTTGTTTTTCTGCCACTGACCACTGACCGTGTACTTGCAGTTCTTGAAGGAACGCCCCCATCCTTCCAGTGAAGCGTCTGTGGTTATCGCATGAGGAGAGACTGGGAGTAGAAAAGGAAGGCCCTTGTTTAAGTTGTCGCCCAGAAGCCACCATCTCAGCGCTTTCTTCATGACCCGAGTGATCTTGATCCAGTCGTCGAAGGATCCTGTACTTTGGATCCACTGATTTGTTAAGGCTTCCTGTAGAGGCCGCATGTGGAGGCGACAGTGAGGAATGAGAAAAATGTTGGAAGACATCATTCCTAGCAACGACTTGAAGAGTCGAACCTTGACTCTCTTTGTGGTCTGAATGTGGACGGCCAGTGTCTTCAGCTTGACCTGAAGTTCTCTGGAAGGGAAGGCTTTCTCCTGTTGTGTATCCAAAGTTGCTCCCAGGAAATTGAGACGTTGTGACGGTTGTAAAGTTGACTTTTCCTGGTTGAGTGTTAGGCCCAGGTTCTCGAAGAGATGAAGGCAGGCCGTAGAGGAGCTGGCTACTCCTGTCCGAGTAGGAGCTTTGACGAGCCAGTCGTCTAGGTAGGGAAAACCTTGGTGATGATGCTGGCGAAGGTATGCCGCTACTGGAGACAGACACTTTGTGAAGATGCGTGGAGCTGACTTCAGGCCGAATGGTAATACTCTGAACTGGTAGTGTCTGCCTGCCACTGCAAACCTCAGGAATTGTCTATGACTCTTGTGAATGAGGATATGAAAATAGGCATCCTGAAGGTCTAAGGATACCATATAGTCTTTTGAATTGAATAGGTGAAATACCTCCTGGAGGGTAACCATACGGAAGGACTGCTTCTTGAGGTATTTGTTTAAGTTTCTCAGATCCAGTATTGGTCTCCACTGCTTCTTCTCCTCTTTTCTGATCAGGAAGAATCAGGAATAGAATCCTCTCCCCTTCTGACCTCGAGGAACTCTTTCCACTGCTCTTTTCTGGAGCATTAGAGAGAGCTCCTGTTGAAGAAGGTTTAGATTCTTGTGCTGCATAGGACATGGTGGGTTCGGAGGAGGATGCTCCACAAACTCCAAAGTGTGTCCGAAGCGAACTAACTGCAAAACCCAACGATCTGTTGTAATTTGCTTCCAATTGTGAAGGAAGTTGGTAATTTTCCCTCCAACTACGAATTGTGGAGAAGAGGTGGAGGCCTGCTGGAGAAAGCAGTCATTGGCGTCTGTAATTGTCTTTCTTTCCTCCTTTCCCTCGAAAGGACGACTTCTTGTATGAGGATCGTCCTTGTTGTTGCCTCTGCTGATATTGAGGCTTGTACTGCTGGGAAGAGTTATAAGAGGACTTGTAACCTTGATAGCTGCCACGATTCTGTTGCCCTCTACCTCTTGATCCTCGAAAGGAATTATTTTTGTATTGCAGGGTGCCTAGGGCTTTCGCCGTGTCGGAATCCTTCTTAATACCTTGCAGCATGTCATCGATATGCTCACCGAAGAGCAGTTCTCCATCAAATGGCATGTCTAGAACTTTGGCTTGCACTTCAGGCCAGAATGCGGTGGCTTTAAGCCAGCCCTGGCGTCTCAAAACCGCTGCTCCTGCCAATTGACGAAAGCCTGTGGAAGCGATATCCAAGGCCACATCGATCATCTCGGAGGCAGAGCGTTCGCCCTCCAGCAAAATCTTCTTAACCTCTTCTTTCTGGTCTTCTGGGATCGCTCCTAGATATGGGGCTATATCTGCCCATATCTGTCGATTGTAGCGACCTAGCAATGCCAGAGAATTTGCAGCCCTGACTGATAGGGCGGACATGGAGGAAAATCTCTTGCCGATGGCATCAAGTTTTCTCCCCTCTCTATCAGGAGGCGCTGTTATTGCCGCTGACGAGTTGCTGGACTTCTGCTGAGCGGCCTGTGATATAACCGAGTGAGGTTTAGTTTTGCCAGTTAAACATACGGGTGCAGAGTCTGGGGCTTTGTACTTCCTTTCAAGTCTAGCCGGTACTGGAATAAGAGAGGCCGGATTTTTCATTATTTTAAGTCCTTGCTCCCATAAATAATCGATTACTGGAATGGAGCGAGCAGATCTTTTGAAGGGTTCCTTAAAATCATGAAGGAAACAGTCCTGGGTTTACGATGCTATTTGGATGTTGAACCTTGCAGCCGCTCTCCCTACGATATTATGGAATCCCCCTAAATCTTCAGGGGGTGAATCGTCCTGTACTTGGTCCAGTGATGCTGAATCCGCGTTGGCGTTATCCTCGGAATCATCATCATCATCATCATGTATTTCACCCTCCTCCTCTTGGGCTTCGTCCCCTCTCATTTCTTCTTCGTATTCATCCTCATCCGAAGAAATTTGAGGAGGTAATTTCTCTTGTTCCTGACGCACAACCAGCGGAGGTGGCCCCTGTCGTTGCGGAGGAGTTGGCGCTTCCTGTTGTGCCTGTACTCCTGATGCAGGAGAAGATGATGGGAATCTTTGTTTATAGTCCGCAATTAGAAACTGGAGGTCAGTGACAATTGACGCTGGAAGGCACACCATAGGCTGGACAGTGGTATGCTGTTGAACTTTCTCTTGAATTGTAACCTCCTCTAAATCTTCACAGTCTGAACTCTCATGCACTTTTATGTTAAGATGAGATGGACTGGACGCTATGGGAAACATGGTCTCCATCTCAGGATCTTCTGATTCTAGAAACTGCGTTGGTAGCAGCTGTTGGACCTTGCTAGGTGAGGTCATCTCTGGTGTCACCCGGCATGATGACATTTTAAAATGTGTATATGTATACTTCAATGAGGGAGAGCCCTTAGATTGTAGATCCGTTGACGCGGTGTCCGTCGACGGTGGAGCGTCTACGAATTTGGAAGATTTATCAGGCATTTTCATTGTCGACTGTATCGTCGTCATTGATGTTCTCGTCGACAATGATTTCTTCGTCGACGGCGGCGTTGACACTGTAGTAGTCGACGATGGCTTCGTCGACGGCCTCGTCGTCGACGACTATGGCTTCGTCGACGGTGTCCTCGTCGACGGTGTCCTCGTCGACGAGGTAGTCTTCGTCGACGATGTAGTCTTCGTCGACGGTGGGGTCGTCATCGACGATGTGATCTTCGTCGACGCTGAAGTCCTTGTCGGCGATGGGATTTTCGTCGACGCTGAAAGCTTCGCCTTCGTCGACGATGAAGCCGACGTCGACGGGAGCGTCGACAGATGAGTCGTTGACGGTTTTGTGACAGGAATGATAGAAGGTATTGACCTACCCATCGTCAACAATATTGTAGAAGTAGACGCCATGGAGAAAGTAGACGCCGTGGATGTCGAAATGGAGACTGTAGACATCGTCACAAGCAGGCCAGAAGACACCATAGCAGGCTTCTTGAAGCCTGTCATCTGAAGAGAAGGTTTCTGAGGCTTGACCTTAGGATGACCCTCCATGGACTTTGGCTTCTTGTGAGGAGGCGCAGCAGACTGACCTGGGGATGTCTGTTGAGGCCTTTTAGGAGAGGATTGGAAACTCCTGAAGGAACACTCGCTCTCACCTGAAGAGACTGCTTGATCTTTGTCCTTTAGTCTCTGAAGCCACAGAAGCAGGCGCCCTTCCCCGTCCTTCAATGTTTTGACCGGGAGAGTGCGACAAATCTTACATTCCTTGGCAGAATGCTGAGGATAGAGGCAATACAAGCAGTCTTCATGCTTGTCCTCTATATGTAACCTCATTTTGCTACAAGAGGCACAGGGTCTAAAAAGCCCTTTTTTAGGAGTAGTAGACATAATAAATACCAATACTCCTTCCAAAGCTGAAACTTGAAGAGAAAATAGGATAAATCCAAAGATATGGGAAAAAACCTGAGCAGAGCTCAGTGGAGACTCCCTTAGCACGACGTGCGGTAGAAAATCTGAGGGACTAGGGCTCCTTCCAGGAAGGTGAGGAGGGTGATAGTAGCTGATTGGCTACTGGCCAAAGTTTGGTCCTTTTTACATAAGGACCTAGATAGGCTACTAATGTAAGGCCTATGGCCTAGTACTAAGTATATGTCTATGTGACATTACTATTATTATTTACCGGGGACTCCCACCCCGACGACGGGGAATGATTCAGGCATGTGAATCTATGAAAGATATCCATAATACTGGATAACAATGTTGCTGCAGAGCCACCCAGCGCCATCTACCGGCGCACAAGGCTACTGCTGAAAATTTTCGGGACCTTGTCTGATGACCAGGAAGTAATCAAAAGGGGAGGAATGTGCGGTCAGAAGTATCCATCTGAAAATGAGGGTGCAGGAGTCCTCGAGGATACTGCCCAGGACGAACAATGTGACAAAATGAAGAATACCATTTGCTTAGTACGTGTGTCAGATGATGTCTTCCTCGAATATCAAAGTGTGTGATGCCACCTTGTTCATAGCGTCATACAATTATCACTAAAACCAGATCAGATAAAGTATTCGGTAATGTTTTTAAGGAACTACAAGAACCTGATACCACAGCTGTATCAACTGAGGTAATACCATTGAATGCACAGGCAATGATGGCCTAGATTTCAAGTTTAAAGTCAACATGGATTAAAATGAATGTCACCCGCAAAGAGTTTGCACACTATGGGGGAGAGATTAAAGAAGACTTCACATAACCCATGTTTTCCATTCCAAATGTTGGCAATAGGAGAATTCAACCCCACAGATAAGATAGCTACACATTTTCCAGATGTTTTTAACAAAAAATAGGCTAACTTCTTGCTTTCTATAACACTATTGTGTTGAACTCTGATGCGGTTCCTCTTTAGCAGCTAATAAGAATGGTACCTTTCAATGCAAGAAAAGACAAGCAGCTTATGTTAGATGATTTAGTGAAAGAGTCAAGAAATCACAACAGAAGTAGCACCACTTGAACGGTTTCCCCTAAAGTTCTTGCAAAAATAATGGTGATTTACACTTTTGTTGACTTATGGTCACTGAACTGAATCATTCTTTACATTCATTTACAACCTAAAATCAATAAAATGCTAAGTATGCTTAAGGGAGTCACCATATTCTCAAACTAAGATTTGCAAGTATTATTTTTTTGTTTTTAATAAAACTAAGACTTGCACACAATATTGTACTTGTAAATCCACCTCAATAGAGAGCATAACATGAGTGCAATCAAAGAAAAGGTTGAGCTGCCTTCCTCCTGACAACTATGGAACCTATTAAGATCTAATCCGACTGACCCAACAAGTCACATCACTCATCCTCAGTGGCAATGTAATCCCTCATAAAAAAATGGAAATTAAGATATAAAGGAGATACTCCTGGCATACCCAATTGAAGAGTATGTGTCAATGCATGAGCAGTTTGGAGGGGCTATGGGGTTATATTTAGCCTCAGTCATGTGGGGTTGGTGCCATTTGCTTCTGATGTCCGTCCTAATACTGGTCAAGAAACTGGGCAAGTACAGCCCCTTCATCATTTGACTCTGTTAGTGATGGTGAGCAGTCCTGGGCTCTCACAGAGGTTAGTGCAGGGGGTACAACAAGCTCGGCACTAAAAAAAAAAAAAACACCCAACACTGTAAGAACTGATTCTCTAACCCAGTGTTTTCCTTTATAAAAAAAAGAACTTTAATACATTAACACACACAATACTGCAAAGTACCATATGCAAGTACTCAAACTCTGGTGCATGGCCAAGGTCAGGAAGTGTACTCCCAATGCTCACCCTCAACCTCTCCTCTATTCAACTTGATAGGGCAAGTCTGGTGTAGGTCTTAGATCTAGGTGCAATGCTTCCCCTGCTGCCCTACGTGTCTCCTTGGTGTCTGTCTTAGGCTATCTTCTGACCTTTGTGTAGAGTGTTGCTCTTCCTAGCAGTGTTTTCTCCAACCTGAAGCATACACAACAGAGGCAGATAAATGTATGATCATTCAGCACTTGGGTATCAAAAGCCACACTGACAGTGATCAAGAAGAGACAAACGGCTGCCTTTACCCAAAGGCTCCTCCACACTGTGAACACTCTGAACAGAGACTGCAGTTTCACCCTTCATTCCACTATCTACCAAATGACAGTGCTCAGGAACACTAATCAGCAGGCCTCTGCAGTAAACAGACCTAATCAAATTTCCAAGGACAGCGCAGTCTCCTCTTCTCTCATTGCAATGTCTAGGTACTATTCCTCCAGTCTCATAAACATCAGCAATACACTTCCAGTCTGTCTGAGAAAGCAATATTACCTCTGTCTTGCGCATATGCCAGGTGCTTCCAAAACAGAACCACCATGCCTCCTTTACTCTGGTTCACTGACATCTTCCATGCATGTGTTGCGCAGATCACACGCACACACAAGAATTCAGGCGTAGGGATGTTAGCCCTATGGTTCGGTTTAGTCAGGAGCAGTAGAACGTTACATATGCTCATATACTTTACGTATGACGGGTGACTTGACCCCGTGACTCTGTATGCACTGCTGCTCACGTAGATGCTAATTGCATTTTGCACTTTGTTGTATTTTATATTGCACCTGTTCTGGTTAATCCAGTTATTACATTCTTTTAAACTATTTTAAATGTGGTCTTATATTGATGACTTTTCCTCCCACCCAGCGGTGCCCGTCTGTTAGAGCAGGCACGCCGTGTAAAAGGGGTTGGTGCTCTATTCTTTCCACGCTGGGCTTTAAAAGCCAAACTGGAACAACCGGGCAGCCGGATGGCCAGCGGCGCGCCATAGGCAAGCCTGTATTCCCCCGGAGCGCGCCTAGCGCCACTACCCCAGGACGTTTCTTGGCCAAAATCTTTACTAGGAATCAGCTGCTCAAGCTCAGGAGTGGCGTTTACTGTGCCCCTAACATGGTCTCGGAGGTGGACAAGAGGGGTGGGTCCTTTTGTGCTAACTGTTCTTTCAAGTTTAACCTCGGTTCGAATAACGGAGCTGGTCAGGCAGTTGGGACAGGAAGGGGAGTTAAGGGAGTGGACATAGAAGTTGGTGTGCCTGGGGTGTTGAGCATGGTGCCGTCGGATTCTGGCAGAGCCAGGCCAGCCATTGACGCAATGGCAATGCAGGAACAGTTTCTTCTTTGCCTGCTGCTAAATACTCGTTCCGTAGTTAAACACAAATACCAACTAGAGGAGTTGATACAGTTGTCAAACCCGGATTTAGTTTTCTTGACCGATACCTCAGCCCTGGACTGGAACATTGCCCTGACACCCGGCTACACTTTGATTAACCAAGACAGGGTGGAGAATAAAGGAGGGGCCATAGCCGTTATTCACCGAGACCACCTAAAGGTACGAGTGGAAGCTGTGTCTGTTCTGTCAGCTGAGGTGATGCATTTTTACATCAAATTAAACTATCTGACCACTTTCCAGGGCATCCTCATCTATCGGCCGCCTGGCCACAGAGCAGCCTTTACTCAGGCTCTTCCGGAGTCCTGCATAGACTGATTGTTTCACCATTTTGGGTGATTTTAATTACCATTTCGAGTTAATCAATAACTCTGAGACAGCTAGACTCCTTGACAACTTAGCTGCATATGGTCTAACCCAGATAGTACTCAACCCCACCCACCTAGCCGGCCATACTTTGCATGACATTTTTACGAACATCCTGGATATCATTTTGTCCAAAACAGTGTCACTTCCTTGGACAGATCATAAGGCAGTTCATTTCAAACTCAGGTACTTGTTGCCCAAGCATCGTCCCCAATACAAAGCTTCCAAGATTAAAACTCTGTTTTGGAGCAAGGTTCAAGGTACGGACTTTGAAGCTGCCCTTAGCAGTCTTCCCCCTATGTTAGCCAGGGAGAACAATGTAGCAGCCGCCCAGGTTGATAACTGGATCCTGGCAGCAACCAATTGCGTTGCACCTGAACAAATGGTGACAGCTAAAAGGCGCCCAATAACGTTACGGTATGGCCCGGAAGTCAAGTACCTAAAAGTAAACTGCAGGAGATTTGATCGGCTATGGAGAGCGGATTACAGTAGAGAGAGTAAACTGGCATACAACGTGGCACAGCAACAGTACAAGGAAGCAGTTGTTGCAGCCAAATGTGAGTTTTACACAACAAAGATTGAGGAGAACGGGAATTCCACTAAGGAACTCTTTAAATCTATTAAACTGCTGGCCAAACCACAGCAGGCCAGTTTGTTTAAACCAGACCAAACATTCTGCAACAAGCCTGCCTCTTTTTTTCAGAACAAGTTTCAACTAATTTATGATCTTCTTAGTACGTCGGCTGTCCTGGCTAACGGCAGCCGACTACCTTTTAAAGACAATATTGTCCAGTGCCAGTTGACCGGCTTTCAACCACTCTCGAAGGAAGAGGTAAATAATCTCCTCCCGTCTATAAAATCTGGATCACCCACGATCCCGGCCCCCTTCCATTATGCATTTGGCTTCCCAGAAGATCAGTGACTTCCTCAGCCCTCTGGTCAATAAAGTCCTGGAATCAGGGATATTTCCCGCTGCGTGGAAAAGAGCATGTATTAAGCCAATTCTTTAAAAGCAGGCTCTGGATCCCACCAAACCCAAGAACTATCGTCCAATCTCAGGCCTGCCGTTTGCAACCATAGTCCTGGAGAAGTTGGTCAACAGGGTATTGACTCATTACCTGGACGCTAATGGCCCGCTTGAATCTACGCAGCACGGTTTTCGGCCTCGTCACTCCAATGAGTCGGCCCTGATTACAGCCATGGAAGGGTTTCAGAGATTAATGGACCCAGGGTGGGGTTTTGAGGGGCCGAGCGGTCCTCATTCTCTTAGGCCTATCGGCAGCATTCAACACCGTGAATCACGCGGTGTTAGTGCAGCGGCTGAGGGACGTGGGAATTGAGGAGTCCGTTCTGGCCCTCCTCTCCTCTTTTCTGGAAGCAAGGGAGGGGAGCTTGAGCTGGGATGGTCTGCAATCCAACAGGTTCCATCTCCCATGTGGTGTGCACAGGGGTCTGCCCTGTCTCCAACGTTATTTAATACCTACGTCACCCCGTTGGCCAGACTCCTCAGGAAACATGGGTTCACACTGGTGTCCTACGCTGATGACTCTCAGCTTGTGATATCTATGTCTGACCAGCCTGAGACCACAGCTGCTAGCTTTCATGCCTGCCTGAGATCATGAATTGGATGAGCCAAAGTTTCCTCAAAATAAACACCAAAAAGACAGAGGTAGTAGAGTTTAGAAAGGGTCTTCCCTTGTTGAACGACTCCTGGTGGCCGGCAGAGGATGGTGACTGTCCCGTCCTGTTTCAAGGGTCAGGAGCCTCAGGGTCATCTTTGATGACCAGCTCAATTTCTCAGCTCAGGTCAACAGTCTAACCTCCTCCTGTTTCTTTTTTTATTAAAGACGCTTTAGAAGATTTTTCCCTTTATCACTCAAGAGCTACAGAAAAAAGTAATAGTATAGCGGCCCTTTTTTTTCCTCCAACCTGGACTACTGCAATGCCCTTTTTTTGGGCATTGATAAATCTCAGTTGAGGAAACTACAGAATGCTGCGGCACAATTACTTTTAAACATACCTGAGGGCCATTCCACCTCACCCAGGATAAAAGCACTTCACTGGCTCCCCATTCAGCAGTGGGTGGAAATTAAGGCCCTGTCTGGTGCACAAGGCACTTTATGGAGGTGGGTCGGATGACATCAAGACGATGTTCTCAGGCTACTCCCCAATCTGAACTCTCAGATCCACAAACCTGGGCCTTATCCACACACCCAGTATCCAGAGAGCAAGATGGGGAGGCAGGACCCTATCATACTGAGCAGCAAAGCTGTGAAACAAAATGCTGGTGGGCATGAGATTTCAACCTAGCAGGCAGCTTTTTAGGAAAGGGCTGAAAACCTGGTTGTTCACTTCTTTTTAGTCTGCAGTAACTCAAGCCCTATTCCCTTTCATGCACCCCAGCGCCAAAATGCCTTGGCAATCAAGCGCTTTATAAGCTTATATCCTATCCTACATGAGGGAGCCATTAGGCTCTCCCTTGCATTAAAGAGGTAAAAGGGTCTGGTTATAGCTACTATGTCACAAAACGCAGTATGCTACCACCACTGTTTTACATACAAAGTACTGAGAAGGACAGTATTCCTATATCAGAAAGGAGAGCCCTTCAGATTTTAGGTTCACATTGAAGGGACATGCACAATCTGGATTAGCGTGAGGCTGGGCCAAACATACAAAAACCAGGATACCAGAAATTTGCAGTTGGGTACTTAGGGCAGGCGACAGGACTATAAAGCATGCAGAGGACATTCCCATCCCTACATGAGTCATCTGTTGAAAATGACTACGTGATAACTAATTATGCTTGACTTAGTGTTTCATGTGCTGCTCCTTTTTTCAATTTACATAGCAGATTTACTAACATCATAGTCACTAATGTAGAAGTAATCTAAAACAGCAAGGTCCAATTTCTTTCCTTGCCACCAGCCTCCCTCTCTCTTTTGGACACTATCCATTCTCCCCAGAAGTGTCGACATTTACCTCCGCAGTCAGAAACTTTGGGTTCTTTCAGCTCATCCATGAAAATGAAGACCTTTATTAGCACAGTTCCCACAAAAGCACTAACCAACTCTTTATTAAGCAGCAGAGTAGATTACTGTATTCTTTTTCTTGTTGCCCCCACCACCCAAACTATTCCTTTGCAGCACAAGACAAGGTAATAAACATATATACTTTAACTTTGAACCATTTAGTCCAAAAGATCCCCACATCAGAATATGAATTCCCAACGCAAACGGTTAACCACCAACTAACAGGTTAACATGCTACTGACACTTCTCTTCAAAACAGTAAACACTCTGGCTCCCAACGACTTCTCTGACATTCTACTCCAATACAAAATGTACAATAAAGTGAAAATCTACCACTTTCAGTCATCCAGTCAAACCTTGTACTGCCTCAATATACCGGTGCTTAGCATTTCTATGCTCTTTGCAACTATCTCCAGATTATTAGACATTCAAGCAAGCCCCTCTACAACACTTCAAAAATAGTGCTTAAAGTCACATGATAAAAATCAAAAGATTGGTTACTATCCCATGAATTGTAAATATATACATTTCATGCCAGTACTTTTTATAAAGCAGTTCTTTGGAGAAGTGTGGCTCAATGGTGGAGAAGTGTGGCTCAATGCTTAGAGCGGCAGACCTTGATGCAGAACGCTGGCCAGGGACCAGGGTTCGATTCCCGCCTCGGCGGGTTTCGGGCTTAAATTCCTCTGACCGGATATTCTCGCCTCAGTGCCGATTCTAAGCATGGGTCCCACGCTGCAACTCTGGGCAATAGCTTGCTTAGTCTCCACAAAGGCCCCCTGATATACAAGGGATGCCTGGTTTCACCATGGGATGCCCAGGAGTGGACACCCCACAAGGAAAAGCCAGGAGGGGTTCCCTTGTGGTAGGAGTACAAGCGCCGGGATGCCTCCGGGTCACTGTTCGCGCTATACAAATATGCCACATTTACACACACACACATTTACATTTTAATAGTATCAGCTAAGTGTGTGTTACAACACTATAACTAGCACAACTAAGCCATATATTTGCAATGTGTCTAATCTAGGTTAGCCAACATGTCTCACTAAGCTACATAACGTTATCCCTACTCTGTAAAATGTTTTTAATCGAAATGGTACTGAGGGTAAAAAAATGAAAAAAAGAAAGGATAAAAGAATTATTTAAAAAAAAAATCTTTTTATTAAACAAGAAAAAATAAAAATAAATAAATACATAAAATAACTCTCAGGTGAATGTCTTCAGTTCCAACGCACAGGTTAATAAGGCACATTGCAGAATTAAATACCCAACAGTCAATACTAGGGTCTAGAGGATTCTTGCGCTTCCAAATCAAGGCCCGACATGGGCAGTTCACAGATTCTCCCACGGTGGCTATTCCACGCCCCCCAAATCTTGCCATACTTCCGCTGGCAACCCTGGGCCACATACACAAACCTTTCTCTGAACATACACCAATTAAGGTCTTCCGCCCATTTGTTGATTCGGGTCGGCTGGCTGGCACCCCAAAGTTGAGCGATATTGCGTTTGGCCACCATATACGTTAACGTAACCCACTGTTTCTGGTACACACGGATGGCTCCCAAACATTCAACAGACATCTCCGGGCTTCTGGCTTCACCCTCACCCCCAGCACCTCTCCCAACTCATCGTGGATCTTCGCCCAGTATGTTTGTATCACATCGCAATGCCAGAGGGTATGCATCAAGGTATCCACTGCTCCGCACTCCCTCCTACAAACTCCACTCTCAGCACTCCCCATTCGTACCAGATGACGCCCTGTAATGTAGGATCTTCAGCTGCACCAGTCTGAGCCGCATCTGGATAGCGACTACCTTGGGGGAGGACACAGTCTCCACCCAATCCTCGTCATCAAGTTCTAGCCCATCCGCACTCCACTGAGCTCTAACCTTCAACAATGGGTTCTCGGAGTTATTAAGCAATTTCCGATATATCAGTGAAATGGTCTTCTCCGGAATATGCCCATCCAGTACACAGTCTTTAAGAGGGGACGCCTCTGGGAGATCCGTGCCCTTAGGGACATGAGTGGTGAGAGCATGCCTCACCTGCAAATATCGAAAGTACTCATTTTGGTGTAGACTATATTGCTCCACAAGGGTCTCAAACATATGCACCGAGCCTTTCCCCCACACATTTTTATCTGGGTGGTTCCAATGAGGTCCCATCTATCGAAGCCTTGGTCTTCCACATACTGCCCAGTTTCTCGGAATTAAATAAAGGGGGTGGCCAGTGTCAGCTTACCCTCCCACCCGAGACTTTTGTTAGCTGCGTGCCACACCTGTGTCGCATGTGCCGTCGGACCAGTTAGAGGAAATCTTCCAGGTCTAGAATGCATAGCTCTATCAATCATCCCCACCTAGGGATTGGCCCCGGTCCATGGCGTAGCCCGGGTCTCCTGGATGTCCGTAAACTATATGATTTACTGCGGCCAACTGCGAGGGTCAGTAGTACTTACGCAGATCTGGAAGTCCGATCCCGCAGTCATACCACGAGAGGGTCAGTTTGCTAAAGGCAATACGGGCGCCGCCGTCCCAGAGGAGCTGCCTCTGGAGGGCCTCTATCTCTTTGAAATACGTGGCTGGCACCGGGTCCATTGAATTCTGTAAAGCATACAGAAACCGGGGCAACACCATCATCTTGAAGAGAGCAGCTCTCCCAAGCAAAGAGAGAGGAAGAGGCTTCCAACACTCCACCTCTTTCCTGCACCTGCGCAACGGAGCAGCTAAGTGACTGTCATACCGCAGCTTCGAGTTAAGTGTGATATATATACCCAGGTACCGAAATCCCGTCGTCTCAACCCGTACAGAACACAACCTCGGGACTGCCGGTGGGTCGCACACCACCACAAACCACACTGATTTGGCCCAGTTAATGGCCAGTCCAGAGTGTCTGCTAAAGATGGCCAGTACATCTAAGAAGTTCCGAAAGGACTCCTTGGGGCTAGTGAGATAGAGCAGCACGTCATCAGCATATAACGAAATCATATCCTCCCAGTCGGGAGTCCACCGCAAACCCCGGATCGACCTATCCTATCTAACCCATGCGGCCAATGGCTCCATAGCAAGTGCGAAGTACAGCGGAGACAGCGGGCACCCCTGTCTGGTGCCCCTCCCCAACGGGAAATCACGGGACTTGCAGTTATTAACAATCACTCTAGCCAGGGGTTTCGCGTACAACAGGCGCACCCAATTCGCTTCCAAAGCCCAGCTTCACCAGCACAGCAAATACGTACTGCCACTCCACTCTATCAAAGGCCATTGAAGCATCTAGGGAGACTAACACCGTTTGCTCATGTATTTTCGAGGCCCCCCCCCCCCCCCCAAGGATTCTGTGCAGCCGGCGCAAATTCAGCGCCGTATTGCGGCGTGGCATGAACCCGGATTGGTCTGGATGAAATCAAAGACGTGATCACCTTGACCAGTCTAGTAGATAGGAGTTTCGCCAATATTTTGGGCTCTGCATTAAGCAGCGATATGGGCCAATAGGAGGAGCACCGCGTCTTGTGTTTGCCCGCTTTATGAAAGACCACTATGTTCGCTACACTTTGATCATATGGAAGCTCGCCGATCTCTCAACTCTCCATAAACCTGGCCCGAATATAAGGGGCTAGTTTATTAGCATTGAGCTTGTATAGTTCAATAGGTATCCCATTTGGGCCAGTCGCTTTACCTGATTTTATCTGCCTAATCGCTTGGGCAACCTCGTCATCCGTTAGTGCGAAATCAAGGTAGCTCCTGTCCTCCGAAAAACAAGGCATAATGATATCTCTGATCATTTCACTGTTCTCTGCATCCGTGAAGTCACTGCCGGCCGTATAGACTGTCTGATAGTACTCCGAAAACTCATCCGCCACCGCCTGCGGAGCAGTAATCATGCGTGACTCCGGCCCCTCCAATTCTGGTACCAGCCTGGAGGCCCGCTCCCCATGTTCAAGCCAAGCAATCAACTTTCCGGCTTTATCACCGCGTTCGTATATACGGCTCTGAACAGCACTGTGGTGGGTCACTGCTCTATTTCTGACTAACGCTCCATACTCCTCCTCTCGGAGACGCAACAGATGAAGGTCCGCCGGGGTATGCGCCTTAGCTATCTTCCCTTCCATGGTCATGACTTCCGCCTCCTTCTGAACAACCTCCGCCTGGGCTCTCATCCTCTTCCCTGACACCAGGTATAACACTTCACCTCTCGCCACAGCCGTATACGCCTCCCAAAGTGTTCGAGCGGATTTTACCGAACCCGCTTTCTCCAAAAAATAACGAACACCTGGAGAATTTCCCTCTTAATTGCGGGCTCCTTCAACTGCCAAGCACTAATTGGAGCCACTCTGCCAACCGCTGGCAACTCAAAAGTGAGGTCCAGCCACAGTGGGGAGTGGTAAGATATTTCCCTCCCAAGATATTGCACCTCACGGATCCTAGGTGTCATTGCCGCCGGAAGCAGCACATAATCCAGTCTAGACAGGCTACCGTGAGATGCTGAGACATGGGTATAGTGGATGGACGTCAGATGACGTGTTCGCCAACTATCCACCAAGCCCAGAGCGTCCAGGAAGTCCGGCAGCCATTTCTGTGACTGCCTAAGCGCCCGGGGCGGGCTACGATCCATCTCACCATCCAACACTGAATTAAAATCACCACCTAACACTAGATCTCCAAGAGGCAATGAGAGGAAGATGTTACCCAAATCTAGATAGGTTTCAGTCTGGACTCCGGGTGGCACATAAATAGACAAAAGAGTGACCGTCCGGCCCCCAACCTGCCCGCGTATCTGCCCCTCTGATCAATCCAGGTATCTTGTACAACAAAGAGAAGGAATTTTTAACCAGGATCCCAACTCCCCTGGAGCCGGTAGTGAATCCAGCGTGCACCACTAATTTATACCCTCTCTTGTGAAGGGCCAAGCATCTGTTACCGACCAAGTGCGTCTCTTGCAGTAGTATCACGTCTGGGAAATGTCGCCTAATGAGCTGACTAACCATCCCCCTCTTAATCTTGTCTCCCAGGCCATTCACGTTCCAGCTCAACACTTTTATCCCAGATCCTCTGGTACTGTGTGTCACCGTACCCGTGCAAAACGAACATCGCTACACTTTCATCACCTGAGACTAAAAAAGAAAATACACTACAATCACACCCCAACACATTCCACAACACACCCATTCTCCCACACCCCCCTCCCTGCACCCCTGCTCACGGCATTTTCCAAACCCCAACTCGCAGTGTGCCTGTCGCCCCATACTCTAACCGTCTATCTTAACGTAGATCTGAGGAGGAGTACAGCACCCCCGCTTCCCAACCTGCCCCCGGGACATTACATCGGTATCAAATCTCTACCCAGGAAAGCGTGCTTGCAATAAAGTGTCACGTGTCCGCCCCCCCCAGCACCAACTCCACACCATAGTCAATGACCGTACTCCTCATTCCTGATCCTGCGAGCCACCATCGTCACTACTGCGTCTCTGTGGCTCTGCCCGTGCAGGAAGACCATCAACCCAGTCCTAAGCTATTTCAGGATTGTCGAAAAAGCAGACCTTTCCCTCAGCCTCGACTCGCAGCTTGGCAGGGAACATCATAGCATATTTATATCCTTTGTCCCAGAGTCTTTGCTTGACTTCAAGGAAGCTTTGCCGCTGCCTCTGAACCTTCTGGGTGAAGTCTGGATAGAAGTTGAGGGTTGAATTTTCATACTTTAGAGGTCCCTCCGACCTAGAGGCCTGCAGGATATCGTCTCTATCTCTAAAATTGAGGATCCTCGCGATCATCGGTCGAGGAGGGGCACCCGGGCGCGGCCTTCCACCTGGTATTCTGTGCGCCCGTTCTATAGTGAAGAAGTTACTCAGTCCTTTAGGTTTCAAACAATTGAGGATAATATCTTCAACAAATAGGTCAGGGGCCTGCCCCTCAGCTTTCTCCGGGACCCCTGTAATACGTACATTGTTCCTCCGGGCCCTCCCTTCAAACTCATCCAGTTGGCGACTCGCCACATCACTAGAGGCCTTAAGGCTCCGTACCTCTTGCTGCAGCTGCGCCACGTCTTCAGTCAGACTCGCCGTTTTAAGATCTAAGGACTTCACTTTCTCACTCGTTTTGGTGAGGTCGGCCCAGATCAGATTGACCTCTATGGTCACCGTGTCTAGTTTGTGATCAAGCGACTACATCTTTTGTCCGAGAGATGTTTTGACTCCGTCTATAGCTGTCATCACATCATGGAACGTAAGCTCGGGAGTAGGGCAGGAGGCCTCTGCGCCTCCGTCTTGCGCACGACCGGACCCCACGGGTGAGCCCTTGGGCTGTGTATAGCGATCCAACTTGTTGGTCTGCACATAACAGGCCCCCCTGGTGGACTTGGTCTGCGGCTTCTCCGCTTCAGGTTTGACCACCATAGTGACACCGGAAGTAGGACCGACTACTCGGACCTTCAGATTGCTACCAGGGCCCCAAGTGGTGACTCAGACAACACGCTGCGCTCCCGACCCCGGTCAGGGCGACCGCTGACATCCACCGCTATCCAAACCGCCAGGAGACCGGAGGTTCAGCCAAGTAAATCTACGTTTCCGCCCGTCCGCCGGTCCTCCGACACTCCTTCAGCACCGCGGCCAGCTCCTGGAATAGTTCGCTGCTTCAATCTCTCCCATTACGGTCTCCATCAGCAGACAGTTACGCAGGACCACCAGGACGGCGTCTCCATCAGTCCCATTCTTCCTGCACCTCCCAGAGGCTTCACACTCCCAGCAACACGGTCTAGCCGAAACAATGGCCACCTCCTCCGGGTCCACTCCAGAGTCTCGGGCACCCCTCCCACAGCCAAGTCTATCGCGGCCACACCTCAATCCGCAAGGCCAGGGCGATGTGGGGACTAGAGAGTTCTTTCCTGACCCTGGCTGCGACGCACTCGTGGCAGATCCTTGTGCCAGGTCCGGCCCGATCCTTCAAAGTTCCAGTGTCTCTCCCTGCCGCAGAGTCTAGCCGCTTTGCAAATCACTCCGACGGGACTCGGGCCCCGCTCCAGGGGTATAATGTCGCGGCCGGTCGTTTCCTTTCTGCTCCCTGCAGGGCATACGATTTACGGCGCCATCGCCAGAGTGGCCAGCCTCAGCCGCACGACCAGGGCTCTCACCCCCTCCCGTTGCTAACTGGTGCGGGGGGAGGGAGGAGAGGGGTGGCAAGCCACATCCAAGCCGACTGCGATCGGCGTCAAAAGTGGGGCCGGACCAGGGGCTCCCAGCCCCGCTGTTGCTCAATTACAGCCAACCCCGTAACTCGGCGGTGCCGCGGCGGAATCTGCCGCGGAGCGTCGCAATCGGCACCGCTTCCGTTTTGCCACACAATTCCGGATCACCTGCACAGGATATTAATCAGGATGTTCCCGGCGGCGGCCTCGGGAGCTCCGGGTTCACGCGGCCATCTTGGACGCGCGTGAAGCTCCTCCGCAAAGAAAATGTTAACAATGAATATGCGACCTAACTTAAATATATACCTTGACATTCTACAATGTTTTAATTTAGGAATGTATGTTAAATAGAATGTTACATTGACTATCTGCAAAAAGAAATTATTTGGAACTGTTCTTCAATTTTTGTAGCTATACTCAAAACGGAGTATTAAATTACATTGAAACTTGCTTGTTAAAAGGACAAAAAGGATTAGTTACTTACCTGTAATCCTAGTTCTCTTCCAGGGGTATACTCATTAAAGTCATAAGCACTGAATTATCTCCGCCCATGAGCGGGAACCCGGAACACAAACAATATACATATATATGTGTAAATATAACCAAAAGTACATAGTACTAACTAATTATACACATATACATGTATAATAACCATAATATGCAGCCTAACATATATACATAGGCTAATAAAGTCAAACCGTACACACGTTCTGAAGCATGAAAATATGCTATATATAAATGCAATAAACAGGCATGAGCCTAAAATGCATTTCATAACCATGAAAAACCCTTTATTTTCATCAAAGAACCTGCTGTAAACAGTTATTAGCCTACAAGGCTGCATATGAAAAAATGTCTGTGTACAGAAAATCAGACTGGCACCCTGCCTTTAAGGCCCCAGAGAATCTGCACACTTTGCCTTTAAGGCCTCCAGGAGAACTCTGTTCCCATCATGCACCACAGGTGACAGTTAGGTCAGTTCTTTTGTACGGTACAGTAAACTTTAGCAGGAATCTGCATTTAAAAACTTCATAATACAAATAACCTTAATGCTACTGCTCGCCCGGGGAGGCGGGAGGGTGCTTATGACTTTAATGAGTATACCCCTGGAAGAGAACTAGGTTTACAGGTAAGTAACTAATCCTTCTCTTCCAGGGGATACTCATTAATAGTCATAAGCACTGAATAGAGTAGCAAGCTCATACCTGTGAGAAGTTGGCCTGATATGTAGTGCTCACTATTCTAGTGATCACTGTGTATCATTCCAAACGACCCTTATTGATGATTGGTTGTAAGTCAACCTTATAGACCAGCTATCCTAGTAGCATGGACAAGAGCAGTCTTTAGGCTAAACTCTAGAGGGCGTGTTAAGCCAGCTGTTATACCATCACATATACCCCTTGAACACCAAGTGAAAGGACACCACACAAGTTGTTATGAAAATAAACAGATATTTATTTATAACACAACAGCCCTGGACTCTTTATGAGGACAGGGCGCTAAGCACGTTACAAAACTCTTAAAGAAATACTGCAAGTCGCACAAGTTACGCAAATGCCCGAGGGGCACGAAAAACCATATACTACAAAAGTGGAATGCGAAATTACTAGCAGGTAAGTACTACTCTCAGAGACTTTGGAATCGCTAGGCCTACAATGCTGAACCCTTAGATTAGAAGCAGGAGGTATAGGAACGCCGTGTGCAGAGTGGAAACTCTCACGCGTGATGCGGGACAAAGTCTATTTTTACTAGTAAATGCAAAAGTTAGTGTTCTTGGGCGAACCCAACTAGGTAGGTCAAAAACGAAAGTGGATCTAGACACTTAGAGAGTTGGTCTACGCTGGACCACCGGGGTACTCGGTTTACCTATCCCAGGGGCTGCGGCTGCATAGGGTTCAAGTGTCGTCGGGAATCCTCGTTGACGAACCAGGAGCCTGAAGTGGAAGTTGCTGGCAGGCGACCAGCGAAGATGTTCCGGGCTGATCCAAGGACTGGATCAGCTGAAGAAGAGTACCTGTAAGCAGAGGGGACCAAGTTCTGAATCACTAGCCAGTGATTAGGTGGGCACCAGGACGGCACCGGACGAGGTCACTCAGCCAGGCGAAGAGGTGACACTGTATTCTGCTGCTGCACGGACCAGGGGCGCTGATGTCGACCAGGCTGGAGGTCTGCGAGCTGTCCCACGTCGGATGTCTGCTGCTGGCGATGCTGGATCCAGTGAAGAAGGCAACAAGCCTTGGCTACGGCAAGCCCACGTGGCGACACAAAATGGCGTCTTGGGTGGACCAGGAGGGTCCGAGGAAAGTCTCCTTCAGGAGGAGCCTAGGGCCAGTCTAGAGGAGCTAGGCCAGCGGTGAAGAAACCGTAGGACGTCGTCGAGAGGGTCACTAGCCAACGGGCAAGTGACCGGACAACGTGGCAAGCGACACAGAAGCTAAAGGGCCCCACGCAGATCTGGTGGATGCTGGGGGCAGGTCTTCGGTGCTCGTGCTGCTTGGGGTTGGGGCTTCTCTTACCCCAATGCACCCACTCGAGGGTCCCTCGGCGGTCGTGCTGGGTCAGTGTCGTGCTGGTTCTGATGGTCGCCGGGTCCACTGGTCTCGTCGCACCCACGGTTCTCAGCTGTGCTGTAGAGGCAGGTAGAGGTCAGAGAGGGCAGGGAGTCCGGGTCTCGTCATGCTGGTCGGTCTGGTTCCAGAGGAAGGACGTCTTAGCAAACCGCAGATACTTAGTTGGTGCCTGCTGCTGCAGGGTGACTACTCCTTAGTTACAAGGGAGAAATCTTGAGAAGAAGTCGAGAGTTCCTTTCGTAGAAAGTAGTTTCAGGATTCAAAGATGATCCAATTTGGAAGGGTCACCGCTCCCACTTTTATTCTAAAGAAAGGGGCATGTACGGGACTAGGTCCTGCCCATGGGTGGGACCAGGAAGGGGGGTGGTTACACCCCTCTCCCATGCCGGACTTTCCCCAGCTCAGGGGCTGGTGTGCCCCTGGAACTGGTTCAAACTGGCAGATGCACAGTGAGCACCAGGGTGCCACTTGCAGTCACCTTCCTATTCAGCCCTGCCTACCTAGGATACACAAAACCCTGTCTGGGATGGTGCTAGCACCGCCCCTGACAGGAAACCCTTTGTCCAAGCTCTCCACGCTGGAAGGACTCCCAGCAGCAGGAGGTCAGACTTGTGTCTGTGGTGGCAGCATCCATTTTGTGAAGCTGAGGCTCGAGTTAACTTTAACCGGGGTTCACAGTTACATACATGTCGTGTCCCTCTAGAAGGGTGGAATGCTAACCCCCGTCGCCAGAATTGGAGAGGGGTTAGTATTCCAATTCGTATGACACCTTACTCGACATGTTTTGATAAAGCGATACCAAAGATAGCAAATAACCGCGAGGATTATAATGCACTTAAGAGTATATGGTACGCGTTATCATGGAACAGCTATTAGGACTTGGTTCCGCAAGCTGCAGACAGGCCCAGCTCATGCCAGAGCACCATCTCACATAATTCCAAGCACTCTGCCTTCAGGATTGTTAAGGCCTGCCATAGGAGTGACTGATAAGAATACATGTGTCCATTTTATGGTTAGATATAGGTATACTATATCTAAAGCAAAGGGTGATTACACCACTTTGCCCCAGCTGTCGTGCAGCCAGTTGTGTCAGATTTAGATGGCCAGCCAGGGGTGGCATAATACATGCTGCAGCCCCTGGTAGGCCCTGGGTACACCTATGCCCTGGATACAGGGTCTGATAAGGTGGCCCAGTACCAATTGGTAAATGCACCTAAGGTACATGGAATCCATTTTACAGAGAGAGCAGTAGGCCTGGGGCCCTGAAGAGCAGGGTCCCAGGTCAGGTAAGTCGGAAAACCAGCAAAACACCAGGCAAAAAGTTGGGGGTAACCATAGTCCGGTATCCACCCTCCTACAATATCCACCAGAAGCGGGCGAACAGATAAGCGGGCGATAAGCTAGACTTAGCAAACATATTCCTGAGGGTTGCTTGTCCCACTTGTGCATCAAACTGTGCAGCAGAATCTAGACAGTAATGGCGTGTAAACGTATGCACTGAACGGCAAGTAGCTGCTTTACATATCTCTGACATAGCCACATTCCTAAGGAGAGCTGTGGTAGAAGCATTCCCCCTCGTAGAATGCACCCTGGGTCTACCTGATAAAGACTTGTGGGCTAGCTGATATGCCAGTAGGATACATGACACTATCCATCTAGAAATGGATCTCTTGGACGCTGCCAAACCAGTATTTGTAGGACCATAGTTCACAAAAAGACGGTCCGTGTGTCTCAAAGACTTTGTTTTATCGAAGTAAAACTTTAAAACCCTTTTCAGATCTAATGAATGTAGAGCCCGTTCAGCCGGACTCGAAGGGTTTGGGAAGAAAGTAGGCAATGTTATGGTTTGATTAATATGAAAATCCGACACCACCTTAGGCAGGAAAGCAGGATGAGTTCTGAGTACTACTCAGTTTCCATGAAAAATAGTGTACGGTTCATTGCAACACAGAGCCTGGATTTCGCTCACCCTACGAGCAGAAGTGATGGCCACCAGGAACGCTACTTTCCAAGATAAGTGTTGTAAAGACGCTTTATGTATGGGCACAAAGGGGGGACCCATTAACTTAGTCAACACCACATTAAGCTCCCAAGGTGGAGAAGGGGACCTGACTGGAGGATACACCTCCCTTAACCCTTCCAGAAAATCCTTCACCACAGGCATCCGAAAGAAAGATACCTGTTTTGGCGACTTTCTATAAGCAGTTATTGCAGCAAGATGGACTTTGATGGAACTAAACTGCAAACCAGATCCAGCAAGGTGAAGTAGATAAGGCAAGATCACCTGTTCTTGACCATGAATAGTGTCAAGACCCTTACTCTGACACCAAAGGTAAAAGCGTTTCCACTTAAATCCGTAGGATTGTCTTGTAGAAGGTCGCTTTGCCTCCTTAAGGATGTTCATACACTCCAGATTCAGCTGTAAGTGCCCGTACTGGATGGCTTCAGGAGCCATGCTGCCTAGCGCAGGAAGGGCAGATTGGGATGAAACACTCGCCCCTCCTGTTTGGACAGAAGATCCGGGCGAACCGGCAATCTCCTGTGTGGCATTATTGACAACTGGAGGAGATCTGGGAACCACCACTGGTGTGGCCATTCTGGGCAATTCAGAATCATTCTGGAGTCGGTCTTGTACAACCTATTGATCACTGCTGGTATCAACGGTGTCGGTGGAAAGGCGTACAGCAAGTTTTGACACCAGTCTATCAAAAGGGCATTCCCTTGAGATCCTTTCTGGTTGAACCTGGACGCGAAGACGGGGCATTTTGCGTTTGCCGCGTCTGCGAACAGATCGATGTCTGGTGTTCCCCAAGCCTGGAAATGCTGTGCGCGACGTCTTCGTTGAGAACCCAGTCGTGCGCTTCGACGAAGTCTCTGCTGAGGCCGTCCGCCTGTGAGTTGAGACTCCCTGGTAGGTGAATCGCTGTTATGGACAGGTCTCGTGCAAGTAACCAATGCCAGATGGTCTGGTCTTCTATGGACAGAGTCCTGGATCTGGTACCCCCCTGCTTGTTTAAGTAATACATTGTAGTTGTATTGCCTGTTTGCACGAGGAGGGACCGAGTCTTTAGAGATAAAGCCAGGGACTTGAGAGCAAGATGGACCGCTCTGAGTTCGAGTAGATTGATGTGATATCCTTTCTCGAAGTCTGACCATAGCCCTTATACCTGCAGAGGGCCCATATGCGCCCCCCCAACCTTGGAGAGAGGCATCTGTAATCAGAGTCTGCGTTGGTGGGTCCTGATGAAAAGGAACTCCCTTCATTAAGTGTGCCTTCTTCATCCACCACCGGATGGAATCTCTTGCAGACTGTTGGAGATGGATTCGATCCTCCCAGCATCCTGTCCTCTGTTTCCACTGATCTTCCAGACACTGCTGTAGAGGACGCATATGCAGACGTGCGTTTGGCACGATGAAGATGCACTATGCCATGGACCCCAGGAGAGAGGACACTTGCCGGACTGTCTGACGTGCAGACTGAAGGAGAAGAAAACACTTCGCCTTGATGGATGACCGCCCTGATGGATGACCACCTCTCCTCCGAAGGACACACGCTTTCTTCTTCTGTGTCCAGTTGAGCACCCAGGTAGTGGATCTTCTGGGTGGGATTCATTATGGACTTCTTGTAATTGACTTGAAGACCCAACTTGCCCATGAGATGGAGACATATCGATAGATGTTCTTCCAGTAGCGATGGGGATGAACTCTTCAGAAGCCAGTCGTCTGAAAGAGACGGATTTTCATATATCCGTACTTAAAGACAAGCCGCCACTACCGCCATACATTTTGAAAATGTTCTGGGAGCTGATCTCAGGCCGAAAGGGAGCACTGCTTACTGATAATGATGAGCAGCTACTTCAAACCTGAGGAACTTGCGATGTTTTCCGGATACCAGAATATGAAAATAAGCTTCTTTCAGATCGATGGAGCACATCCAATCCCCCTGGTGCAACTGAGGGAAGATCTGATGAAGAGCCAACATTCGAAACCTCTCCTTTTGAATGAATTTGTTCAGCCGTCTCAAATCCAGAATGGGTCTGAACTCTGTAGCTGGATCTTTTTTCTTTACGAGAAAAAAATCGAGAGTACAGGCCTTGACATCTCTGCTGAGATGGTACCGGTTCTATGGCCTTCTTCTTCAGAAGGATGTTCGCTTCCTGTTGTAAACGCTTTATATTCCACTGTAACCTCGTTAGAGGACGCATGACAGGGGGCGGCTTCTTGAATCTCAAAAGGTACCCGCTTTGAATGATACTCAGTACCCATCTGTCCTTTGTTATCTGTTTCCACTCGTCCAGACAAAACACAATACTTCCTCCAACCGGAGTGGCACACGGTTGCAGAGGAAGCCTCCGTTCATTGTTTTTGAGGCTGCTTGGTAGCAGATGACTGCTGCCTATTTCCGTTGCCTCTGCCTCGTTCAGGTCGTCGCTGTTGGAATTGCGACCTCTGTTGATTCTGGCCTTGGTTTTGCGAGGACCAATTCGTCTGTTGGTTCCTCTGCTGGAAAGATCTCTTGTCGAAGGGACGAAAATTGCCCCGACGTTTAAATTCTCTCTTCTTTTCAAGACCTACGGCCTTAAGAGTGTCCAACTCCACTTTCATTTTAGCCATCTCGTCGTCAGCGTGAGATCCAAACAGAGGCGAACCATTAAACGGTAAATTTACCATTTTTCTCCGAGCCTCAGGCTTTAGCCCAGTAAGACGAAGCCAAGCTGAACGCCTAGCACACACATCGTGTGCATAACCATGAGCTGACAGATCCGCCGCATCAGCAGCCGCGCTAATGCTCTGGTTAGCCACCAATCCTCCTTCTTCCACAATTTCCATGAAGTCTTTCTGATCCTCCTTCGGGAGTTTATCCGCAAAACGAGCCACCGAATCCCAGAGCAGACGATCATAGCGGCCCAATAAGGCTGCCACGCTGGCCACTCTCATAACCGACCCCGAGGTGTTGCACATTCTTCGCCCCAAGGAATCCATACTCTTACTATCCTTTTCAGGTGGAGCAGAAGAGGTAGATGCTGCAGAATGCGCTTTTCTGACTGCCGCCACAATAAGTGAGTCTGGAGGTGGGTCAGAACGCAAAAATATTGCATCTTCTACTGGGGCCTTGTACTTCTTTGCAATCCTAGAAGGACCTGAACCCACCGTGGCCGGAGTTAAGAATGTTCTCATTGCTGGTTCTATCAAACCGGGCACTAACGGCCGATGAGGCCTGCCAGTCGTCTTGCGATGCAGGGTTTCAAAGATAACTGACGTTGCAATTTGGGGAACTGCCATCTTGATGTTGAACTTATTCGCCCTACAACATAACACATCATTAAATGTGCTCAAATCATCCACAGGAGACACTCTGGAAGGAGGGGTAGATGATATAGTGGGAGAATAGTCTCTATATGAAGATCTTAAAGAAGACGAAGACGCCTAGAAGAAGGTGAAGGGGTTCTACGCCGCCTCTGAGGAGTTGCCGATCGCTGCCTCCTACGCTCCCTTGAATGTGATCTCTCTCACAAGGGATTTCGAGCGTGATCTTCTATGCAGCTCCGTCTGAGGGACCGGAGCCCTTTTTCCCATTAGTCCCACATCTGGACGCATCTTCCAATGTCTAAGACTTTCCAGCCACCTCAGTGACATGTTAATAGGTTGCTCTGTACGCTCAGGTGAAGCCTCAGGTGAAACCTGCACAATATGCAGTCCTGCTGAAGACTTGGAAGCTCCGGAGACTACACTGTGCTCAGAGACCAATGAGCCAGATGGAGTCCGTTGTCTGGGCACCAATTGTCTGTCATCTGATAACTGCCCTGAGGTTGAGCCAGAATGAGCCATCATAGAAGAGTCCTGGTGCACTGTCTCTTGACCCACCGCAGACCTGTCGACTTGCTGGTCCTGCGGTGAAGACACCACTAAAGGTTGTGGACTTATTTCTGACCTCGACAAAGACCTAAGTGAGGTCCGAGAGGCTGGTCTTGATAGTCTCGAAGCCGACATGTATTCAGGTGGGGGAGACCTAGACACTCCATGCTTCGAGCCCGAAGCATGCTTCAACGTCGACCTACGTCGCGATGGAGACCTTGATCTTCTTTTCTTAGGTCTCGAGGTCGAATCCTTCGACGTTGTTCTTCCTCTCGGCGTCGACCTTTTCCTCGATGACGACGTACGTGTCTCTCTCGACCTCGGTCTTTCCTTCGACGTCGATCGATGACTCCCTCTCGACGTAGCACCTTTTGACGTCGACACTCGATCCTCTTCCCTCAACGTCGATCTCATACGATCCTTCGACGTCGAACGTTGAGCCCCCCGACGTCGTCCTTACTGCAATTGACACCAGATGTCTCAACGTCGAAACAGATTTCGACGGCGACTGTCGAGACGCTGAACCTTGCCTCACCGGCGAAGTCCTCGACGTCGATGGAGCTCTCTTCGACACCGACACTGACGGCGATCTGGATCTCGACGTCGAGCGCACCTTTTTTGACGGCGATGCTCCCTGGAGTCGATGTTTTTTAGTTCTACCTTCTGGAGAAGCTGTTCTTCGACGTTTGTGTTGAGAAGATGGCTTAGCAGAGAAGCTCTTGGAACTCTTCTCACCACGGTTTTCTCTCTCCAAAAGGCCTAGCAACCTCATTTTCTCCCTTTCTCTCAAAGTCCTGCTAGAAAGGTTGAGGCAGTGATAACACTCTTCCACCTTATGAGAAGCTGGAAGACAAATCACACAAACAGTGTGGATCAGTTTTTGACATCTTTTTCCCACAGGAGGGACATTTGTAAAATAAAGGTGGCATTCTGACTAAAAAACACCAACAGTTTAGTCAGAAAAAGATATTAAGCCACCACCCAAGTAATATATTTGTCAAAAAAAAGACAAGAAAACCAACTTTGACAGAAAAAACTACAAATGAGCAGAGCTCAAGTTCCAGGTTCCTCACAGAACAAGCCGGAAAAAAGAACTGACCTAACTGTCACATGTGGTGCATGATGGGAACAGAGTTCTCCTGGAGGCCTTAAAGGCAAAGTGTGCAGATTCTCTGGGGCCTTAAAGGCAGGGTGCCAGTCTGATTTTCTGTACACAGACATTTTTTCATATGCAGCCTTGTAGGCCAACAACTGTTTACAGCAGGTTCTTTGATGAAAATAAAGGGTTTTTCATGGTTATGAAATGCATTTTAGGCTCATGCCTGTTTATTGCATTTATATATAGCATATTTTCATGCTTCAGAACATGTGTAAGGTTTGGCTTTATTAGCCTATGTATATATGTTAGGCTGCATATTATGGTTATTATACATGTATATGTGTATAATTAGTTAGTACTATGTACTTTTGGTTATATTTACACATATATATGTATATTGTTTATGTGTTCCGGGTTCCCGCTCATGGGAGGAGATAATTCAGCGCTTATGACTATTAATGAGTATCAATTTTAATACAATACGGAGGGCGTGTGAGGGAAATATTTATTGACCATGCATTGTTATAATCCCTATGAATAGTGAAAAACCATGTATAACAACGGGTCAAAGAACAAAATGAAGCTATCTAGACAACTATGTGTTATTGATAGGATACAATCCCTGAATCCAAGGTATTCATGGTGAAAAATAAATTCCCATCAGATACCCGTCCTGTACCGCCCTACATCATTTGGGATCCTTCACCCGAAGGGAGTGTTATCAAATCCACTATGGATTAGGTGGATTGTGTCCTAATCTTATTTGAAGGATGCAGTGATGTATGGATGAAAACTATGTGTTGGTATCAGGGGGTAAAAATAATTAGCAGTGCAGAAAATGCTGTATGTAGCGTGTAATTAGGTGAATTAATATTGGGTTGTGGGAGTGGAAAAATGAATTTTAATAGGATCCTACCCACACCCAAGGTTAAAAAACAGTGCAGAGTAGTATCAATAACACATAGTTGTCTAGATAGCTTCATTTTGTTCTTTGACCCGTTGTTATACATGGTTTTTCACTATTAATGAGTATCCCCTGGAAGAGAATAATGAATGACGATGCAGTATTGATGGCTGCACCCTACTTGAATTTACCCCAGATTTAACTGCTGCAGTAATCCCTACACACTAGGTACTATTTAGAAAAAGAAGGTGCTGGTGAGGAAAAAACAAAACAGGTATTTTGCCTCCTTTGGATACTCCAGACACATACCAGTTATATGCAAATCAGGTTTGGGCCTGCTTTAACATAACAGTCGAGCCCAAACTTCAAGGACCGGCCCCTCTAGAAAGAAACACGAACAATTCCACACTGGTTTGTTCCTGGTCATTGAGGTGCTGCTTAAATCTTGTGGCACAGAGAGCAAGGGTCCCACATCTGGGCACAAACATCGCATTTAGGTCACAGTGAAACACTAAAGATGATAGGTGGGATACATGCAATAATCCCAACCCCTGGCAATCGCTAAGGCTGTAATTAAGTAACTTTTTTTGTGCCAGCTATGCCACTCCGTGGCAGTATCAGAAACTGCTTGTGTCGGCAGGAGTGGCAACTTTAGGTAATATGGTCCCTGCATTTATGTGCAAATCAATTCTGGAAGGGTAAAGCCCCTTTGAAGAAAAAAATCTGTAAACTCAAAAGGCACACATTACTCTTTTAATTTGTTTCTAAAGCCACAGTGCATGACAACTTATCAAGTATCGTTTAGCAAAACAGAACGACAAATCCTCATGAAATCTAGATTTTACAAAGTCTGTCAAGCACATATCTTTGCTACTGGAGAGTCAACGGTAAAAACATCAAACTTGTGAAGGAGAAATCCAAACACGCTTCAAACCCTGTAACACGATGAAAGGTAGAAATACAATAGTGTTTGTCAATGGTTTTGCTTTGAAAGCCCCATTTAAAGAAATATATGTTCAGAATTACACCATCATGGAATAGCGAGAGAAAAAATCCTCTTTGCACACAAGCTTGGTTACAAGCTAATACAATCATATGAAGCTCATTCTAGCTAATTAATTAAAATGTAAAGCTGCTTCTGCACATTGCTTGCATAACACCGTTTAGGAAAATCAGACACTTTTCTTTTGCTTTTTTCTCTCTGAATCTTCTTCCTTCTCTCTTTCGATTTCTGCTACCAGGGATTCTATTTCTTTGGCATCAAATATCTGAATCAGAAACAAAAACACAACATTTACATTTCCAGGTTAAATTTTTAGATTGTTAAAATCTTGCATACACACAAAATGCATTGCCAAGACCCAAGAACTTTTTTTTCCCTAAGAGTAAATAACCCCACGTGACTCTGCAGCCTCTGATGAGCATATTGGCTCGCTTTCTAGTCCTATACCTCTAATCAGGAGTGCTTCTGAAAAATATGATGAAAACAAAAAAACGTACATATACATAAACTTGCATGAAAATGCCAAGAACGTTGTGCTTATAAATAATACGCCTTTTACAGATCAATAATGTAGTCTTATGAACGTATGAGAGATTCTCTCTTACACTGGATGATTTTCCGTTTCCTCTCATTCTCATGTTGTCCTTTACATCAAGTTTCAGTTGGGAATGGTATTTTGATGGTCAACCGATCAAACACTACTAAAGGGCCACATGATGAATTATTTAACATTTCACTTCATTCTCCATCAAATAAGGTGAACAGGGAAACCTTGTTATCAAATTTCCACTGAGCTCTAACATATATTTTGACTAATTCTATTTTGAACTGCACGATACAGATTCAAAGTGTCTTACAATACATCCTACTTACTTTTTGTAAATATTAAACTACCCCAGTCTTACCTTGTAAAAGCAATGAGAGAAATCATGTGCAATTAATAAACCATTTCTCTACGAAAAATTTCAAAAGCAGTTAAATGTAGTTTTTTTTTGTTGATTGGTCGCAAAGTATCAGAAATAAAAGGGTGTTGCGGGGATTCTGCACATACACAGAACTATGTACAAGCAAACAGGACCTCCGTGCATAGGGGTTGTACCTTTCTACCACCTTAGTACCCAAAATTTCCAAACCGACTAGCTAAAGTGTCAATTGCTCTCCGACAAAATCACAAAGCTGCAAATGATTAGACAACCCAGAACGCAACACTCCCGACTCTCAGGAATGGCTGTAGCAAGACATACCCTTTCGCTTACTCACTCATACTTGTCCACAATAAGAATAGTCAGAGTCACTGTATAGTTCAAAATGTTTATTTTAACTATCGCACAAGTTACTACTTGTGTAACGATATATCTGTAAGAGACATTAGTTAGTGATAGATTCCTTACCTTACAGTATTCCCCAGGCGCCATATTGGATCAGGAAAGTTTTCTGCTTAGCAGCAACCCTGCGCGCCAGTATGTGGCATCATGCGGCTCCACGTCCATCAATGACGTCGTAAGCGCCGGGATGACGTCCCGGAGGCTACTTAGGCGCCACCCATGTGCGCTGACATCAGTTCTGTACGCAACTTTCCGCGCCGAAACGCAGAGCGATGGAAGATACTGATCATTGGTGCATAAAACTAGGGCCCTAAAAGGGGATGACCTTAACCCTAGTAATCAGTTCGCAGAAAGGGGAGGATGGGTGGGACGGTAAGGAATCTATCACTAACTAATGTCTCTTAAAGATATATTGTTACACAAGTAGTAACTTGTGCATCTGAAAGAGACAAGTTAGTGAAAGATTCCTTACCTTAAAATAGATACCCCAGCAATACCAACCCCAGTGGTGGGTCTGCGAACAGGATTACACCAAAAAGTCACCGAGCACAGAACCACCAAAGAAGAAGTCTCTCCGGACCTGACTGTTAAGGCAAAAGTGCTTGGTAAACATGTGCAGCGTGGCCCACGTAGCTGCCTGACAAATGTCCTGCAAGGGAACGCCACGTCCAAAGGCAGTAGTGGCTGTCGTTAACCTGGTTGAATGAGCATGCAGCCCACAGGAGGCTCCTTCTTGGCCAAAGAGTAACATGCTTTGAAGCACAAAACAACCTACCGGGAGATGGTCCATTTGTGCACAGCCCGACCTTTTTTGGCGCTCACGTAGCCAACAAAAAGCTGATCATCCACCCGGAACTGCCTTGTATGCTGCAGATAGAAAGCTAGCGCACGTTTTGGGTCCAGACGGTGGAGCCTCTCCTCTTCCCTGGAAGGATGCGGAGGCGGAAAGAAGGTGGGCAAAGAGTTGGTCTGCCCGATGTGGAAGGGTGTAATAACCTTTGGCAAGAAAGAAGGACAGGTCCTTAACACCACCTTGTCCGGATTAACAGAAAGGAAAGGAGGTTTGGAAGAAAGGGCCTGGAGCTCACTCACTCTTCTGGCAGATTTGGAAGGCCGTCTTTAGAGTGAGAAGATGTAAGGGACAGTTATGAAGGGGCTCAAAAGGAGCGCACATCAGAAAAGTCAAGATAAGATTCAAGTCCCACTGAGGCATTATGAAGGGTACAGGTGGAAACGTATGAGTAATGCCCTTAAAAAAACGGTTAACAACCGGGGACTTAAAAAGAGAAGGCTGATCTGGAAGGCGGAGATTGCCGGAAGATAACCTTTGATAGTGCCCAGAGCAGAGCCCTGCTGGGCCAAAGAGAGAAGGAACAGAAGAACCTCAGAAAGAGGGGCAGAAAGGGGATCCACAGTCTTCGCTGCGCACCATGCCACAAATCTGTTCCACCTGCAGGCGTATACCCTCTTAGTGGAGGGACACCTGGCTGCCAGAATGACATCACAGACTCAGAAGGAAGATCGAAAGGTGTCAACTGCCGCTGCTCAATCTTCACGCATGGAGGTGGAGGCTGGACAGGTTCGGGTGGATGACCGTCCCCATACGCTTCGACAGAAGATCCTCCCAAAGAGGCAGACGGATCGGGGGACCGATGCTCATACTGAGTAGCTTGGGATACCAGACTCTTCGAGCCTAGTCCGGAGTCACAAGACTGACTTGGGCCCGGTCATGCCTGATCTTCAGCAATCTGGGCAGAAGTGGTATAGGCAGAAAGGCGTACAACAGACCGCAACTCCACTCATGACGAAAAGCGTCTCCGAGGTAGTGCCGCCTTGGAAATTCCAACGTGCAGAACTGATGACATTGCACGTTCTCTTCGGTGGCTAATAGATCTAACCAAGGCTCTCCCCACTGCTGAAAGAGATACTGCGCCACGTCCGTGTGCTGACGCCATTCGTGATCCATCATGCACCAGCGGCTGAGTTCATCTGCCCTGGCGTTCAGAGAACCTGCCAGGTGTTGAACCACCAAGGTAATGCTCTGATGTTCCAGCCATGTCCAGAGGCGCAGAGCCTCCTGACATAGGGTCCAGTACCCCACCCCGCCCTGTTTGTTGCAATACCACATGGTGGTGGTGTTGTCCGTGAACACCTGCACTACACTTCTCCGGACAGAGGGAAGGAATGACTTCAGTTCAAGCCGGATCGCCCGCAGCTTCAGAAGGTTGATATGGAGCCAGGACTCCGCCAGAGACCAGAGGCCTCTGATCTCCGCCTCTCCCATGTGGCCTCCCCATCCCAGTAGGGACGCATCTGTCACCACTGTGTGCTCCGGTTGGACAAGGGAGAGGGACCTGCCACTGACCCAATTGCTGTTCGTGAGCCACCACTGCAACTGTCGTGCAGCGCCCTTCGAGATCTGGACGTGATAAAACAGGTTGCCCTGATGCTGTGCCCACTGGAACTTCAGGTCCCACTGCAGAGCCCGCATATGCCATCTGGAATGTGTCACCAGAAGGATGCAGGCGGCCATCAGGCCCAGAAGCCGGAGGGTCATCCTGACTGAAGCCTGGGATAGAGACTGAAAGAGCGGAATCATTGCCTGAATATCCCGGACTCGCTGCTCGTGAGGATAAACCCGAAACAGCTTCGAGTCCGGAACCGCTCCCTACTACAGAACCGGAGTTACAGGACAGAAACTACTCTTTCTGTAGTAGGGGATCTCTGTGTATAGTCATAATCTAGTGAATAGAATGGCAAGCCCATCCCCACACCAAAGCGGCGGCACACCACTATTGTGCGAACAAATTCCACAGCGAAGCCTGCCCAAACTGAGCATCTGCCCTGGCATCAGTGTCCAGACAGTAATGCTTAGCAAAGGTATGAACCGACTTCCAAGTGGCCGCCTTGCAGATCTCTGCAATCGGAACATTACGGAGCAAAGCTGTTGTGGCAGCTTTTCCCCTGGTGGAATGAGCCTTAGGTTTACCCCCTAAGGTCTTATTAGCTCTTTGGTAACACAGCTGTATGCAGGACACAATCCACCTAGAGATGGACTGCTTAGAGGTAGCAAGACCCGTCCTGACCGATCCATAATTGACAAATAGTTGGTCTGACCTACGAATATCTTTGGTTTTATCCAGATAAAATTTCAACACCCTCCTAACATCCAGGGAATGTAGAGACCTTTCCGCTGGAGATGAAGGATTCTGAAAAAACGTAGACAACGTTATGGTCTGGTTGACATGAAAATCAGAAATAACCTTGGAAAGAAATTTAGGGTGAGTACGCATAACAAACTTAGCAGCATGAAATACAGTATACGGTTCTTGGCAACACAACGCCTGGATTTCACTCACCCTGCAGGCCGATGTAATGGCTACGAGGAACGCCGCCTTCCAGGAAAGGTGCTGCAACGAAGCCTTATGGATAGGTTCAAAAGGCTCCTTCATCAATCTGGACAGCACCACATTCAATTCCCATGAAGGCGAAGGAAGCCTGACAGGAGGGAACACTTTCTTCAAGCCTTCCAAAAAGTCTTTGATCACAGGGATCTGGAAGAAGGAAGTCTGTGAAGGGCATTTCCTGTAGGCAGTCAATGCAGCAAGATGAACCTTAATGGAATGAACATTAAGGCCAGACTGCGCCAAATGTAGAAGGTAAGGAAGGATGACGTCTTCCTTGCACGTCGTCGGGTCATAGTTCTTGGACTTGCACCAGATACAGAACCTCTTCCACTTGTAGGGATAGGAGGTCCGAGTGGAAGGTCTCTTGGACTCCTTCAGTATGTCCATACAATCTTCGGGCAGATTCAAATGGCCATATTGGACTATCTCAGGAGCCATGCCGCGAAACTCAAACACGAGAGGTTGGGGTGCAACATCTGCCCCCCGAACTTCGCGAGAAGGTCCGGCCTGCACGGCAGCCGTATGTGAGGAAGGAGAGACCGGTGAAGCAGGTCCGTGAACCACCACTGTCTGGGCCATTCCGGGGCAATGAGTATCATCCGAGCCGTGGACCGGGCCAGCTTGATGAGTACAGCCGGTAGTACCTGGGGGGGGGGGGGGGGGGGGGGGGGGGGGGGGGGGGGGGGAAGTCTCGGCATTTGCTGTTTTCGGCGGTGGCGAACAGATCTACGTCTGGAGTCCCCCACCTGGCGAAGACATCTCCTAGTACTTCCTCGTTTATGACCCATTCGTGGTTTTCCTGAACCAGTCCGCTCAGTGCGTCCGCCTGAACATTCTGCACACGTGGCAGATGGGTAGCCGATATCGTCAGTCCTCTGGCCAGAAGCCAGTGCCAGTTTGCCTGCCCCTCCTGCGACAGAGTGCGTGATCTCGAGCCCCCTTGCTTGTTGAGGTAATACATCGTGGTCGTATTGTCCGTCTGTACAAGCAGAGAGCTGGTCTGGAAGGACGGAAGAAAGGCCTTCAGCGCCAAGTGAACAGCTCTGAGTTCCAGTAAATTGATGTGATACGTGGCCTCCATCGGGGACCACGTTCCTTGAATCTGTAAGTCTCCGGAGTGCGCCCCCCAACCTTGGAGAGAAGCATCCGTCACGACAGTCTGTGTGGGAATGTCCTTGTGGAAGGGAACCCCTCTGAGGAGATTCTCCGCTCAACACCACCACTTCAGAGACTGAAGAGCATGCAGAGACAGTCGTATCTTGTCGTCCCAAGATCCTTTCCTCTGATCCCACTGGTCCTCCAAGCATTACTGCAACCGTCTCATGTGCAGTCGTGCGTGTGGAGTCAGGAAGATACAAGAGGCCATCGAGCCCAGTAGAGAAGACACCGTCCTCACTGTTGTAGATGGAGTGGTCATAAGAGCCTGAGCCTTCCGAAGGAGTGATAATCGTCGCTCCTCCGAAGGAGACACGCTTGCTGACACCGTATTGATGGAGGCTCCCAAGTACTGTATGCATTGGACCGGAGTCGGGACAGACTTGGACATGTTGATGTGCAGCCCCAGCTTGTTCAAAAGAACACACGTCTTCTGGAAGTGTGCTCGAGCTTCCGAGAAGGAGGAGGCCTTGATCAACCAATCGTCCAGGTACGGGTAGACGAACACCTTGTTCTTCCTCAGGTGTGCTGCTACCACCGCCATTCACTTCGAGAACGTTCTCGGCGCAGACTTTAGTCAGAATGGGAGTACTGTGTATTGATAATGATTGGCGCCGACTTGGAATCGCAGGAACTTCCTGCGTTTGTGTGCAATGGACACATGGAAGTACGCATCCTGGAGGTCTATAGCACATAGCCAGTCTCCCTGTTGCAACTGAGGATAAATCTGATGCAACGACAGCATGCAAAACTTCTCTCTGCGAATCCACTTGTTTGCTTGTCGCAAGTCCAGAATGGGCCTGAACTCATTCTTGTCCTTCTTGCGAACCAGAAAGAACCGTGAGTACAGACCTCTTCCTCTCTGAGACAGAGGTACGTCTTCTATCGCCCTTTTCCTTAACAGGATATCGGCCTCCGCTTGAAGCTCGCACAGCTGAAACTGCGAGCTGACCGGTGGAATCGCCGAGTAATTTTTCTCCACTCTGCCAGAGAAAATTGAATGCTTGCCCCTACCGGAGTGGGTAACGGATCCGGGGGAAGTAAGCGCTCAGGGCCTAGCCCTGGCCGGGCCTTTGGTCGCTGATGCCGACTGTTGGCCGCCTCTGCCCTTTGGGCGCTTCTGGAACGGCTTTCGGAACTGCTGTTGTTGCTGTTGCGGTCCCGAAGCTTGGCCACGCCCTCCGCCCTGTCCACCAAACCGTCTTTGGAACGGGCGGTACGATTTCTTCGTCCGTTTGGGCTTCTCCAGGCCCACAGCGTGAGTGTTTCGGCCTCAGCCTTCATGCGGGCCATTTAGTCATTCGCATGTTTCCCAAATAGGGTCTCGCCAGAGAATGGAAGATTGGCAACCCTTTGCTGTGCGTCAGGTTTCAGTGACGTAAGGCGGAGCCAGGCATGTCATCGCTGGTTAATCCCATGGCAAAAGCCATGCGCCCCCAAGAGGGACGAATCGGCTGCAGCACTGATAATCTGATTCGCCACTAGCATCCCCTCATTTAACACCTCCTGGTAATCTTCCCTCTTTTCACGAGGTAGGTGTTCCGCAAACTGCTGGAGGGAGTCCCAGAGGACACGATCATAGCGTCCCAATAATGCTGTGGCACTCGCAGCCTTCATGGAGGTCGCCGATGTTCCGCACACCTTCCTTCCAGCCGAATCCATCCATATAGACTCTTTGTCAGGGGGGACTGTGGATGACGGGGTGGTAGCATGTTGTTTGGGAGCCGCCGTCACTATCACAGAATCTGGAGGAGGTTCCACCCTTAGAAAAGACGGATCAGAATCGGGAGCCCAGTATTTTTTCTGTAGTCTCGAGGGGGCCGCCTTAGTCACCGCCGGGGTGAGAAAAAGGTCCATGGCCGGTTCCTCCAGGCCCGGCACCAGCGGCAATAGTGGACGAGACAGGTGTTTCTGGTGCAGTGTCTCAAAAATTACCGATGTCTTGGGCGTGGGCACGGTCAACGAGATGCCCAATTTTGCTGCGCCTCTTAACAGGACATCGTGAAACGCCACCAGATCATTAACCGGCGACACCCTTGTGTCTGGTGACCCCGACAAGGTCGGAGAGTAATCCCTGGTCCCTGAGGACCTCGAATGGGAACGAGACCTGTGCCTCCTGTGGCGGCGTCTCGACCTCGTGGATGATCTGTTGCGTTACCCTTCCCTCCTCCTGGAGCGAGAGCGTGACCTCCCAGTTCGTGGGCTCTCCGCCGGTTTCCGTGGAGGTGTCTTCCGTGCCTATCCTGGGGTTTTGGTCTAAGAGTCCCCTTAGGTGGTGTAGGAAGAGGGGGCAGTGACACCGACCTTGGCGGAGGAACCGGAGGGATCTCCGGCCGAGGGGCGGGCCCATGCGGTGGAAGCGGTGGTGGTGGTTGTCCTGAGGGAGGAAGTGGTGGAAGAGGAGGGTTGACGGGAGGATCCTCCTTAGGTACAGTAGGTGGGGGCGTCTTCGGCCGAGGTGGGGCAAATACCACCGAGTACACCGAGCCCAGTGACTTCTTCTGAGGAGGGGACTGCGAACCAGCCCCTCCAGTAGGCGATCGCCATCTCCGGCGCCCTTCACCATACTCAGCGTGACTTCTGGCGCCAGAACTCCTTCTGCGCCGCTTAGGAGAGTAGGAACAACTCCTAGACGCCGATCTCTTCCTCCTAGACTCCGAGGGTCGCTTTTCCGGTGTCTAATGTCGCGCCTCCGCGGCTCCGGCGTCGAACATCGCCTCCGCGACGTCGACCTCTTCTTCCTCGACGCAGAACGCCGCCTCCGCGACGTCGACCGTTCCATTCTTGACGACGAGCGTCGACTCCTCCTCGACGCCGTCCGCTTTCTCGAGGTTCTCGACGTTGAGGATCCCCTCGACGCCGAACGGCGGTGTCGCCTCGACGGCGAGCGCCGACGCCTGTCGCTTCTCCTTCGACGCCGATAGCTCGACGTTGACGACGAAGACGCCGTCGACGGTGGTTTCAACGGCAGCCTAACCAGGCTCTTCGACGTCGAATCTTCACGCCTTCTCGACCCGGAGCCCCAGGGAGAAGGGGAACACACCGCCGTCATCCCTCTCGACGTCGTCGATGCAATTGACGCTGACGGAGACCGGGGCCGTTTGCTGGTCTTCCTGCCTCTGGGGAGCCCCCCAGAGATCTCAGCAGAGGCAGAGGGAACCTTCCCAGCCTGCCCAGACCCACCTGCAGACGCCTCTCCTCCAGGCCTTGAAGCCTAATCTTCAGCCTAGAACACCAAGAAATGTAAATCTGCAAACACTTATCAAAAAGTGAACAAAATCCAATATAAACCCTTGAAAAGGGGAGAGCTCAATGCCAGGGTCCTGAAAGCAGGAGCCGGAAAAAAGAACTGAAAGTAAAAGGGACCTGCTGTGCATTCTGGGATACTGGGAGAAGTTCTGGAAAGTTTTCTTAAAGGCACAGTATCCTATTTAAGCCACATAAGGCAGCCTATGGGGCTTGTCTGTCCATACCTTCCTCTCCATCATTCCAGAGTCTTTTACTGGTAGAAAACAAGTTTCTCTATGGGAGAAACTGGGCAGGCTGTGTTGTGTGTGGTTTTGTTTGGTGGAATTTCTAGTTGAAGTACTGGGCAGTGTAGCCTGTGGATATAGGCTGCATTATTTGTCTTTAAATTCTCTCTTAAGTGTCTTTGCAGTTCTGCATGTTTTGACAATTTAAGAGATTATTTTTGATTGCCGGGGTCCACGCACATGGGCGGGACTATTCACTAGATTATGACTACACACAGAGATCCCCTACTACAGAACCTGGTAGAACACAACCAGGCATGGCACCGCAACGCCACAGTCGTGGAAATTGCCCTGCCCAATTTATCAGACGTGTCCTGATGGCGAACTTAGCCGCATCCTTGCCCTCCTCAATCACTTGGGAAAGGACAGTCTGGACCTCCTCAGAACACAGAGGCAGGACCTCTGCCACCGAATCCCACATGGCGTGGGCCCAATAAGCAGGCGGTATTAACCGACCGAAGCCCCAAGCTGGCCGAGGAGAACAACCTCTTGCCATATTGGTACAGCTTCTTAGATTCCTTATCCGGCGGAGCCGTGGGGAAGGCACTCTGCGACATCGAGGCCTGAATGACCAGGCTCTGAGGCGTGGGGTGAGTGGTCAAGAAGGCAGGATCACCCGACGCCGGTCGATTACGCCTAGCGACGTTCTGATCTACTGGTGCCCCCGAGGCCGTCCGCAACCAAGTGCCCAAGAGGACTTTGGTAAGGGCCTCATTGAAAGGAAGCAGCGGTTCCGACGACGTAGATGCCGTCTATTTATTTATTTATTTATTTAAAACATTTATATAGCGCGGCTGTCACCTTGCAGGTATCCTGGCGCTAAGATAACTCCTAAGATGGATGCACTGGGAGACATCAGTAGAGTAGCCAGAGTTTAACATTTAGGGAACAGCCAGGTTTTGACCCGCTTCCTGAAAGGGAGAAGTTCCGTTGTTTGGCGGATATCAAGGGGCAAGCTGTTCCAAAGTTTTGCGGCTGCAACTTTGAAAGATCTCCCCCAGTCCTGACCTTCTTGAATCTCGGTACTGTAACAAGACAGGCTGTTGTAGATCGGAGGGCTCTGGTTGGAATGTACCAGGTGAACATGGATTGCAGGGAGCCGGGCCCGACTCCATGCAAGGCTTTAAAAACAAGACAGAGAGATTTAAAAGCCACTCGCTGTTTCACAGTGAAGCTCTGCCAAAGCCGCAGTGGCCGACGATCTCCTAGGCCAACCAAGCACCTCCATAAGAAAGTTGGTCTTAAGGGTCACCCACCGTAGGGAGGTCGAGATGGAGAGCCTCCGCAGCACCATAGTGTGGTAAGTGCCCTCCTCCATAGTAGGCGGAGGGAGGCAAACCCCGGGTCAGAAGACACATCAAGTTCACTAGCATCTTGAAGGTCATCCACCCAATCCTGCTCGGAGTCACACTGCTGCGCAAGGGGGTCCTTGTAGCCGTCCAGGTCCTCATCCAGCTCTGGAGTGATAGGAGCCCGCCGCCGCGGCAGGGCCGGAGCCGGAGAGGGGGTCAGCGGCGCCGGGAACGGCGCTGCCAGGGCAGAACCGGAGCCGCATCCCAATGTGGATCCCAGGTCTGAATGAAATGGTCCGAGAACTGGGGCAGGGGCGGGATAAACTGCACCCACTGCGGCGCCTGTGGCGGAGCCCGGGGAGGCGCTAGGGCTGGAGCCAAGGGCACCACCGAGGCCAGAGCCAGCGGTGCTGCACCTTGTAGCGCCAGGGACAGAGCCGAGGGTGCTGGATCCAGTGGCTCCGGGGCTGGCGCCAGAGGTATGCCGCCGGGCCAACAGGATCTGGACACAGGACCGCGGTGCCCGCTGGCGCGCCGGCGGGAGCCAAAGGCCTAAACAGGCGGTCCATGGCAGCAAGAAATTCTTGCATTTGTTTGTGAGTCGCCGACGGACCTGGGTGTAGCAGGTAGGCCGTGGGACTCCCAGGCTCCGGAAGAGCCGCATGGGCGGAGCCCCTGTTCCCCTCGGATGTCTCCGAGGAGCGACGTCGGAGAGCGAACACGCTTTTTCGACGACTTCTTATGTCGCTGCTTAATGGAATCTGAAGGTGAAGACTTAGAACCCGAGGAGCGACGGCTCCGGTCCCGTTAGCAGTCCAGCGAACGGCCCCTACACCCAGAGCGGTGGCGTGAGGAGTGCCGGACCTCCAGCAACTTCCGGCGCCATTCCAGCAAGGCCTTCGGGCCGTGGCACGGCAGTCCTGAGTCATGGTCGGTCTCTAGGCAGTAGAGGCAGACATCATTGGGATCCGCCACCGACATATTACGGCGGCATGACCTACAAGGCTTAAAGCCAGGCATCCCTACGTGCACCAGGAGAGATGGAGACAAAAGTTTAAAAAAAAAAAACTGGTCACAAATTGACCGAGGTACATGCTCAATCCGAATCTGCGTTTCCGCCGCCGCAGCAGACACCAGCGGAAACAAAACTTTGCTCCAAGGTATTGGAACTGCCAGAACCCACCCATTCGTTTTGGAGGAGAGAAAGTGGTGCAGGGGTCATTGACCTCGCAATTGGGCGTTATTGGATTGCTAATTTCAGCCCCCACGGACAAGACTCTGAACTTTGGGTTGATGCGGTTGGGGACCCGAGGGGGTGCTGGAAATCGGACACTGGCAATAAACAGGTTTGGTGCTTCATTTTTCATCGTGCTTTTAAACACATCCCGCAAAATTTGGAACTTTCCTTTCCCCACGCTACACCTACCTGATTGTCGAAATGGACTTTGGGAGTTGCAGTTCACACAGACCATGTGACTTGCAACAGGTGAGCTCCAGTACTTACTGCTGTTGGGGGCGGAGACTGTGAAATATTTTTAAGTCGATGACCTGCACACATCTCAAACACTGCTGGCGCTGAGGAAGGCAAATGGTGCCGAAATGCATTCGCCGTGTTCAGTGACGAAATAAAGCTGCCCTCATGGTTTCCCCTCTTGTGGCCTCACCTCTTTCTTTGAAGGAGCTCACCTGGATACATTGCGCGGCGACCAGGAACGCGCTGTGAGGTCCCCGCATCTTTAAGTTGGTCTGGCTCTGCTGGTGTCTGCTGCGGCGGAAACAAAACTTTGCTCCAAGGTATTGGAACTGCCAGAACCCACCCATTCGTTTTGGAGGAGAGAAAGTGGTGCAGGGGTCATTGACCTCGCAATTGGGCGTTATTGGATTGCTAATTTCAGCCCCCACGGACAAGACTCTGAACTTTGGGTTGATGCGGTTGGGGACCCGAGGGGGTGCTGGAAATCGGACACTGGCAATAAACAGGTTTGGTGCTTCATTTTTCATCGTGCTTTTAAACACATCCCGCAAAATTTGGAACTTTCCTTTCCCCACGCTACATCTACCTGATTGTCGAAATGGACTTTGGGAGTTGCAGTTCACACAGACCATGTGACTTGCAACAGGTGAGCTCCAGTACTTACTGCTGTTGGGGGCGGAGACTGTGAAATATTTTTAAGTCGATGACCTGCACACATCTCAAACACTGCTGGCGCTGAGGAAGGCAAATGGTGCCGAAATGCATTCGCCGTGTTCAGTGACGAAATAAAGCTGCCCTCATGGTTTCCCCTCTTGTGGCCTCACCTCTTTCTTTGAAGGAGCTCACCTGGATACATTGCGCGGCGACCAGGAACGCGCTGTGAGGTCCCCGCATCTTTAAGTTGGTCTGGCTCTGCTGGTGTCTGCTGCGGCGGAAACAAAACTTTGCTCCAAGGTATTGGAACTGCCAGAACCCACCCATTCGTTTTGGAGGAGAGAAAGTGGTGCAGGGGTCATTGACCTCGCAATTGGGCGTTATTGGATTGCTAATTTCAGCCCCCACGGACAAGACTCTGAACTTTGGGTTGATGCGGTTGGGGACCCGAGGGGGTGCTGGAAATCGGACACTGGCAATAAACAGGTTTGGTGCTTCATTTTTCATCGTGCTTTTAAACACATCCCGCAAAATTTGGAACTTTCCTTTCCCCACGCTACACCTACCTGATTGTCGAAATGGACTTTGGGAGTTGCAGTTCACACAGACCATGTGACTTGCAACAGGTGAGCTCCAGTACTTACTGCTGTTGGGGGCGGAGACTGTGAAATATTTTTAAGTCGATGACCTGCACACATCTCAAACACTGCTGGCGCTGAGGAAGGCAAATGGTGCCGAAATGCATTCGCCGTGTTCAGTGACGAAATAAAGCTGCCCTCATGGTTTCCCCTCTTGTGGCCTCACCTCTTTCTTTGAAGGAGCTCACCTGGATACATTGCGCGGCGACCAGGAACGCGCTGTGAGGTCCCCGCATCTTTAAGTTGGTCTGGCTCTGCTGGTGTCTGCTGCGGCGGAAACAAAACTTTGCTCCAAGGTATTGGAACTGCCAGAACCCACCCATTCGTTTTGGAGGAGAGAAAGTGGTGCAGGGGTCATTGACCTCGCAATTGGGCGTTATTGGATTGCTAATTTCAGCCCCCACGGACAAGACTCTGAACTTTGGGTTGATGCGGTTGGGGACCCGAGGGGGTGCTGGAAATCGGACACTGGCAATAAACAGGTTTGGTGCTTCATTTTTCATCGTGCTTTTAAACACATCCCGCAAAATTTGGAACTTTCCTTTCCCCACGCTACACCTACCTGATTGTCGAAATGGACTTTGGGAGTTGCAGTTCACACAGACCATGTGACTTGCAACAGGTGAGCTCCAGTACTTACTGCTGTTGGGGGCGGAGACTGTGAAATATTTTTAAGTCGATGACCTGCACACATCTCAAACACTGCTGGCGCTGAGGAAGGCAAATGGTGCCGAAATGCATTCGCCGTGTTCAGTGACGAAATAAAGCTGCCCTCATGGTTTCCCCTCTTGTGGCCTCACCTCTTTCTTTGAAGGAGCTCACCTGGATACATTGCGCGGCGACCAGGAACGCGCTGTGAGGTCCCCGCATCTTTAAGTTGGTCTGGCTCTGCTGGTGTCTGCTGCGGCGGAAACAAAACTTTGCTCCAAGGTATTGGAACTGCCAGAACCCACCCATTCGTTTTGGAGGAGAGAAAGTGGTGCAGGGGTCATTGACCTCGCAATTGGGCGTTATTGGATTGCTAATTTCAGCCCCCACGGACAAGACTCTGAACTTTGGGTTGATGCGGTTGGGGACCCGAGGGGGTGCTGGAAATCGGACACTGGCAATAAACAGGTTTGGTGCTTCATTTTTCATCGTGCTTTTAAACACATCCCGCAAAATTTGGAACTTTCCTTTCCCCACGCTACACCTACCTGATTGTCGAAATGGACTTTGGGAGTTGCAGTTCACACAGACCATGTGACTTGCAACAGGTGAGCTCCAGTACTTACTGCTGTTGGGGGCGGAGACTGTGAAATATTTTTAAGTCGATGACCTGCACACATCTCAAACACTGCTGGCGCTGAGGAAGGCAAATGGTGCCGAAATGCATTCGCCGTGTTCAGTGACGAAATAAAGCTGCCCTCATGGTTTCCCCTCTTGTGGCCTCACCTCTTTCTTTGAAGGAGCTCACCTGGATACATTGCGCGGCGACCAGGAACGCGCTGTGAGGTCCCCGCATCTTTAAGTTGGTCTGGCTCTGCTGGTGTCTGCTGCGGCGGAAACAAAACTTTGCTCCAAGGTATTGGAACTGCCAGAACCCACCCATTCGTTTTGGAGGAGAGAAAGTGGTGCAGGGGTCATTGACCTCGCAATTGGGCGTTATTGGATTGCTAATTTCAGCCCCCACGGACAAGACTCTGAACTTTGGGTTGATGCGGTTGGGGACCCGAGGGGGTGCTGGAAATCGGACACTGGCAATAAACAGGTTTGGTGCTTCATTTTTCATCGTGCTTTTAAACACATCCCGCAAAATTTGGAACTTTCCTTTCCCCACGCTACACCTACCTGATTGTCGAAATGGACTTTGGGAGTTGCAGTTCACACAGACCATGTGACTTGCAACAGGTGAGCTCCAGTACTTACTGCTGTTGGGGGCGGAGACTGTGAAATATTTTTAAGTCGATGACCTGCACACATCTCAAACACTGCTGGCGCTGAGGAAGGCAAATGGTGCCGAAATGCATTCGCCGTGTTCAGTGACGAAATAAAGCTGCCCTCATGGTTTCCCCTCTTGTGGCCTCACCTCTTTCTTTGAAGGAGCTCACCTGGATACATTGCGCGGCGACCAGGAACGCGCTGTGAGGTCCCCGCATCTTTAAGTTGGTCTGGCTCTGCTGGTGTCTGCTGCGGCGGAAACAAAACTTTGCTCCAAGGTATTGGAACTGCCAGAACCCACCCATTCGTTTTGGAGGAGAGAAAGTGGTGCAGGGGTCATTGACCTCGCAATTGGGCGTTATTGGATTGCTAATTTCAGCCCCCACGGACAAGACTCTGAACTTTGGGTTGATGCGGTTGGGGACCCGAGGGGGTGCTGGAAATCGGACACTGGCAATAAACAGGTTTGGTGCTTCATTTTTCATCGTGCTTTTAAACACATCCCGCAAAATTTGGAACTTTCCTTTCCCCACGCTACATCTACCTGATTGTCGAAATGGACTTTGGGAGTTGCAGTTCACACAGACCATGTGACTTGCAACAGGTGAGCTCCAGTACTTACTGCTGTTGGGGGCGGAGACTGTGAAATATTTTTAAGTCGATGACCTGCACACATCTCAAACACTGCTGGCGCTGAGGAAGGCAAATGGTGCCGAAATGCATTCGCCGTGTTCAGTGACGAAATAAAGCTGCCCTCATGGTTTCCCCTCTTGTGGCCTCACCTCTTTCTTTGAAGGAGCTCACCTGGATACATTGCGCGGCGACCAGGAACGCGCTGTGAGGTCCCCGCATCTTTAAGTTGGTCTGGCTCTGCTGGTGTCTGCTGCGGCGGAAACAAAACTTTGCTCCAAGGTATTGGAACTGCCAGAACCCACCCATTCGTTTTGGAGGAGAGAAAGTGGTGCAGGGGTCATTGACCTCGCAATTGGGCGTTATTGGATTGCTAATTTCAGCCCCCACGGACAAGACTCTGAACTTTGGGTTGATGCGGTTGGGGACCCGAGGGGGTGCTGGAAATCGGACACTGGCAATAAACAGGTTTGGTGCTTCATTTTTCATCGTGCTTTTAAACACATCCCTCAAAATTTGGAACTTTCCTTTCCCCACGCTACACCTACCTGATTGTCGAAATGGACTTTGGGAGTTGCAGTTCACACAGACCATGTGACTTGCAACAGGTGAGCTCCAGTACTTACTGCTGTTGGGGGCGGAGACTGTGAAATATTTTTAAGTCGATGACCTGCACACATCTCAAACACTGCTGGCGCTGAGGAAGGCAAATGGTGCCGAAATGCATTCGCCGTGTTCAGTGACGAAATAAAGCTGCCCTCATGGTTTCCCCTCTTGTGGCCTCACCTCTTTCTTTGAAGGAGCTCACCTGGATATATATATATATATATATATATATATATATAAAAAATGTAAACAGATTGTGGGGATTTATTTTATTATCGGTGATGAAAAATTGTCATTTCATGAAAAACGCAATTAAGACGGAGGTGGAAAATCCATAAATTTACGTGAACCTAAGAAAGCAATTTATTCCAAAAGGCCATCTCTATTGTTAGTAGAAAAAAGGGATGCCATCCAATAGTGTATGTGGAAGGAACAGACATGCTCCTTATATTGTGATGCTTCCGAAAGAATCTCCGGACAACTTGCGTGATATTCGTTGGAACGTTTCAGTCCTTTCGACCCATGATTTTGTTTAAATATCCCCTGGTGTAATGGGTGTTCCACAGGGACAATTTCCACATTAAATGCCCTAAGTGCCACCAATCCACTCTCCGCCATTTGGAGCTTACGGGCCCAACAACTACATTTATACTATCCAGTTCTGGGTGACTCATGAAGCCCTATTTTCAGTCCTGAGGAAGACCCCGTTGTAAGGACTGAAACAGCCTACTTTGTTTCTTGGGGGTCGAAACGTCGACTGTCATTGTCGCATGCCAGCTGGATCAACAGTGCTTTTTTACTGTGATATATTACTCAAAATCATGGTTATGTATTATTTATCATTTAACTGTGTGGATTAACACCTTCGCTGCTAGGTGTTTTCCCCTCCGGTGCTGGATGATACCCATTTCCCATTGTTCATGACGAGCTCAGCTCGTCATCAGCACAGCTCAACCGTGCATCATGACGAGCTGAGCTCGTCATCAGCATCGAAAGGGTTAAAAAAAGCTGCGTTTTACTGTAAATAATTATGTGAATAATAGAATATCACTACTTTACCTTTACACTTTTCTAACCCTCACTTGATGTACAATACCTTTTTCCTGTCCTTTTCTCCCCCTAACGTGGGGCACTTGTCTGGTACAGCTTGTTAAGTAATTTGAGCCGAGTCATTTGAAGATTTACAAGCATTCGAAGATGTTCAATGTGACTAAATAACATTGTTCTATATATCCATAGTGTACTAGTGTATTCATGCCTAATGAGTTCTAATTTTTGTGTGTTCTCAATAATTGTTCTACTTTTCAATTACATGTGATTTGCTGACTGTTTGATTGTTGATTATGAGCAATAAAAAGATATTTAAATAAATAAATAATTGTTCTACTGGGACCAATTCTTTACTGTAATGTAGCAAAGACACAACACTTGCGGCAAAAGCCCCAGGGCTATTTTGATACCCCATAGGCAAACGTGTACATTTCTCAGATTTCCGAAGGCAGTAAAGGCTGTCCAGTCACTGCTCTCAGGAGCCAAATTGTTACTATAGAAACCATTCGATATATCCAGTGCAGTTTTGTATTTTTTACGGATTAGTGTGTTCACTAACACAGAGCTTTGCGTATTTTGTACTGCGAATTTCTAAAATTGACTATTCAAATTTTGATAATCTAATACAATGCGATACAATCCGTCAGGTTTTGATACAGGAAAAAGAGGATTATTTATCAGGGATACACAGGATTCAATCACACCCTGATACTCCAACTGGGTTATGATATCAAACAGGAGCCGTAGCTCCTTGTTTGATTGGGTATTGCGAGAGCGTAAAGGGATCGCATGTGCTGGTGAATCTCCATCTCAGCCCACCTGATTATGGTACGCTGCCGGGTCAAAGCCAAAAGCCCACTCAGCTGCAAAAACCTTTGCATGTTCCTCAGGGACATGACACGAAAAACTCATAAGTATCACGTCTTCCTCCTTTGGAGCAGCTAACACAAAATATGGTGTCCATTCTGCCTCTGCCAACAAAATGTCATACGATGAGGTTAGATTCTCCCCAAAAAAACGCTCTGATGGTACACTCTATATCACCTTTAATTTGGAAGATTATTTCATAGATTCTATCCGGGGGGGGGGGGGGGGGCAACCCGGGTATCTGCTGTCTCTAATGTAATGAAAGTGTCAGTTGCTCTCGCCTCCAGACAGGGACGCAGTGCCTCCCGCACTATGGAAACATCTGCTGCACTGTCTAGCAGAGTCACCGCCCAAGTCCAGTCTAGAAGACGTGTTCTCACCTTCTGAGGCATATTTCGCTGTTAACCCCTTCACTGCTAGGCCTTTTCCCTTTCTGTGCTAAGCCTTTTTTTGGCTATTTGGAGTAGTGTACGCTTACACAGTTTTGGCATTTTTCTGGGACATAGCCTATTTTTGCTATTTTTATTGCTTTCAACCTCCTTCCAGTTAATGGTAAAAATGAGTATGAAAGCAATAATGGATCCTGGAAAGCTATACATTTTAGAAAGGTAGACAACATTCTGAATTCAGAAAGGTGTCATTTGTGTAGATCCATCAAGGTTTCTTTATAGAAACTAACAGTTAAATATTGGAAAAACTGAAAATTAGTTGAAAAAAACAGCCTTTTATGTCAACGTTTTCACCTGTAACTTCTTGTAATTATGACAGCTCTTTGAAAGCAATATACCGTTACATCCGCTGGACCTTCCTAGTTGTGGGGATATATAGGACTTGTAGGTTCAGCAAGAAGCAGACAAACCCAGAGTTCAAAACTGAGTAGCAATTTGCAATGGCTTTCTTATTAAGTACCGGGTAAATAGCAATTATTGTGCGAAAATGTATACATGGAAAAATCGGTATGAAAGACACCTATATATTTCTGAAATGGGTACAAATTAAAGAGTTTAGAAACCGTACATATTTGCACATTTTCAAAATTGAAAATACTCATACTAGCATGAGAATTATTGGTCATTTTTCAAAATGACTTCTTTTTTACACAATGTCTTTCATTTGGAAGGCAGGAATGCATCAAAACTCAATAGGTAATAACAGTTGCTTTACAAATCTGAATTACCCTAAGTCTCCCAATAAAAATGGTACCTCACTTCTGTGGGTAGGCATAGTGTCCACGACCGGAAAGGGCTCAAAACCCAATGTGAACACACCACATTTTCACAATGAGAATGTACCCTTTTTTGCGAAGTGTGTAACTGTCGTTTTTGAACCATAGCTCTGCCGGCACCTAGGGAAACCTAGCAAACCCATACATTTTTAAAACCTAGACACCCAGGGGAATCCAGGATGGGGTGATATGGCTGCCTGCCACCATGTTCTGTTACCCAGAATCCCTTGCAAACCTAAAAAATGTGAATAAAGACATTTTCCCCACATTTCAGTGATGGAAAGTTCTGGAATCTGTGTGGATCCACAACTTTCCACCCACCCCGCGTTCCCCAAAGTCTTCTGAGAAAAATGGTACCTCACTTGTGTGGGTCGGCCTAGTGCCTGCGACAGGAAAAGGTGCAAAACGCAACGTGGTCGCACCTAAATTTCGCAGTGAAAAATGACCCTTTTTTGCAAAGTGACTAGCTGTTGTTTTTGAACCCTAGCTCTGCCGCCAACTAAGGAAACCTAGTAAACCTATACATTTGTGAAAACTAGACACCCAGTGAAATCCAGGTTGTGGTGACTTGACTGCCTCCCACCAGGTTCTGTTACCCAAAAACCCTTACTAACCTAAGACATTGTCATAAAAAACAAATTTTCTCCACATTTCTGTAGTGGAAAGTTCTGGATTTTGCATGTATCCACAAATTTCCTTCCACCCCGCGTTCCCTAAAGTCTACAGGGAAAAATGGTACCCCACTTGTGTGGGTCGGCCTAGTGCCTGCGACAGGAAACGGCGCAAAACGCAAAGTGGTCACACCTCAATTTCGCAGTGAAAAATTACCCTTTTTTGGCAAAGTACCTAGCTGTAGTTTTTTAACCCTATCTCTGCCGGCACCTAGGGAAATGTAGCCAACCTATACATTTTTTAAACTAGACACTCAGGGAAATCCTAAAGGCCGCGTTGGCAGAGGCATGACGACGAGCTCCGGGGTACAGTGTATCATCTCTTACATTTCCCGGGACCCTCCCGCCCACCGCAGGCAAAGTCTTGATAATTAACAACTCACCGGATCTCAAGCTGCTAAGTGGGTGCTACGGAACAGCGATCTGGATCCTCCACTGACACCGCTGATCCCCTCCTCGCTACCTCCTCAGGAGAAGGGATTGACCAGCCGGCTGACTCCTAAGCAGTAGGTCCGAGACTCTTATGCTCACGAATCGACCCCGCAACTCAAGTCACCCCCCAACAACGGCCATGCTAACTGCTGCGGGATGCCGAAAGCAGAAGATATTGACGACGTGAGAATCCAGCAATGAGAGACTAAGATACCACTGGATGCTGCCCGACCCAAAATAGCGGCTGACTAGCCCCATCGATCCTCCAGAATTGTGACATTCTCTCTCCTTCAGCGCTCAACTGCCTCCGTCTCCTTTAATCCCAGTAAGCAGATTCTTGCCTGCTATCCTGCCTTAGAACCTGGAAACTGGCACTCTTCAACAGGAGACTCAGGGCTCGCAAGTGCGCTGCCTGACTTAAAAATGGCGGCCTCCAACCTACTTAACCTCCCATTTGCCAAATAACTTCGTCCTCCGGAGATCTGTCCCTTCCTCGCTCTCACCGTCCCTCCTGACAATTCCCGATTCTCCAGAAGCCCTGAATCTCCAGGCAAAAGTCTCGACCTCACAACGAGCACTGAGGACTCCCTGCCTGTCTTCAAAATGGCAGCGCCCTGCTCTCACTAACCTCCTCACCGCCGAGCTTTTACACCAAGCTCCTAACAGACTTCTTTCAAAGCGCCTATCTCTATCCTAGCATGCACCGGCTGTCCACCAGCCCCGGACGGCTGACGTTGTGGCCGCCGTTCCTACCAGTCATAGCAACACAAGACTTCTGGCGTAATTCTCACGAGACGTCTTAACCTCAAGATGGCACCTATGAAGAAACGGACCTGCTTTTTGAATGCCTCGCAGTAGATCCATGGGAACTTTTACCGAACTACCTACCCCCTACCCCTCCCTACTCCTCTCCTCTTTCCTGCTACTAACCTTTACCCTCACCTGTCCTTGCCCTAGTCCCCACCCTGCTTACCTGTGAATTTCCCACGTCATTTGAGAGCTAGCTATTTTGTCTAATGCCAGATGGAGCTACCTGGTTTAGCTATAGGGGAGACAGGTTGGGGATTCCCTCCTTGGACGTCACCTACCCAGTCGGTCTTTAGCCAGACTTCCTTTAGTCTCTCCTGTCGTCTCTTCCCGCTTCCTCCCTCTATTTATATCTCTCCTTCTCTCCTCTCTCAATGTACTGAGACTGAACTATTTTGTCTGATGCCCGATGGAGCTACCTGGTTTAGCTATAGGGGAGATGGGCCGTGGATTCCTTCCTAGGTCGTCACCTACCCAGTCGGCCTTTAGACAGATTACATTTCGTCTCTCTTTGTTGTCTCTTCCCCTATCCTCCCTTTCTTACCTTCCCTGTTCCCTCCCCTCTCCTCTCCATTTATTTTGCCCTCCATGTTATTTAAATGTTTCCCATTGAGACCTAGCTATTTGGACAAAGCCCGGTGGAGCTCCCTGATAGCTATAGAGGAGATGGGTTTTTGGACTTTCCCCTCGACCGTCACTTACCCAGCCCGTCTTTGGGCAGACTTTCCTTCGTCTTTCTGCCGTATATCCCTTCCATCCTGTTTTTCTGCGAACCTCTTCCCTGGACACTTGAGACCGAACTACTTTGTCTGATGCCCGATGGAGCTACCTGGTTTAGCTAAAGGGGGGATGGACTGTGGATTCCCTCCTTGGTCATCACCTACCCAGTCGGTCTTTAGACAGACTTCCTCTCATCTCTACGGTTGTCTCTTCTCTTATCCTCACTTTCTCACCTCCCTTACCCCCCACTTCTTTTCGCTCTCCTTTCTCTCCTCTCCTAATGTATTGCTGATTGTTTGATGTAATGTGTAATTGTTGATCCTTTTCTGTTATACTGTTAAACCACATTGTTGCACTTCTTTCCGTCCCTCCTGTCTTCTCTTCCAGCTTCCTCCCTCTATGTATGCCTCTCCTTCTCCCCTCTCTCAATGTATTGAGACTGAACTTTTTTTGCCTGATGCCCGATGGAGCTACCTGGTTTAGCTCTAGGGGAGATGGGCCGTGGATTCCCTCCTTGGTCATCTTTAGACAAACTTCTTTCCGTCTCTCCGTATTGTCTCTTCCCTTATCCTCCCTTTCCCACCTCCCCTGCCCCCTCCACTACTTTTCTCTCTCCTTTCTCTCCTCTCCAAATTGTATTGCCTATTTTTGGGGTGATTTATTGTGTAATTGTAGAACTTTTTCTGTTACATCGTTGATTTTCTGTTATATTGTTGATTCTCATGTAAAGCGCTCTAATACCTCCGGGTCTAGCCAGCGCTATATAAAACTCTTTAAATAAATAAAATAAAATAAATAAATACAGTATGGGGTGACTTGACTGCCTCCCACCAGGTTCTGTTACCCAGAATTCCTTGCAAACTTAAACAAGGTCTCGCATTATTAAAGTTTGAGCTATTGGCTTTGCTCATAATAATGCAACACCAATAGCTCAAACTTTAATAATGCGAGACCTATTGCATTGCAAATGCTTGTTTTTCTTCTAAAAGTTACTTGGGATGTTAACAACGGGGCATGGGTCACAGTCCGCCCTGGGGGGCGTTGGGTACCTCTTTGGGGTGGGGTGGGGCACCCCCTCAGCGGCGCTCAATCCTTCTGATGGGTTTATTCTGGCCAAGGTCAAATAAAACCTTGGACACTGTGTAAGTGACAAATGCGTTTTTAGTGAAACAGGTGCGATGACTCCAGAAGTGTTCTGGGAGGGGAGCCAGTGATTGCGCTCAAGGTTCTGCACACAACATAAATAAGGCAGTGTTGAGTAAGCCTCAGCGTGATTTTCAACTTTAACGCCTATGAACGTGTTTTCTTCTTGACATTTAAATGCCGGCCCTACACGTGCTTTCCTCTGAAGTGCTTTGATTGGATGAATGGAAGTAGTTGTACTTTGGAGATTGTGATTGCAGAAAAGGGAAATAATGCTGTGCGATTCCATAAATTGGAGGTGCACATGTGGCAGTAATAAGGGGCAGAGTCGCATTTTTAAACTGACCTTAAAGAAAATGACATGGACACTTCCGATTGTAAGTCAGTTTTGGATTTTTAAATGGGCACTGCCTTTTCAGACATATACGGGGTTAACAAATCTGCTGCCGAGAACGTTGTGTTCTAGTGTGTTATAGCAGTAAGAAAGGTGTGTACACACTGGAGAGATGTATGTGCAGTCTACTCATGGGTTTGACTCATCATCAAATAGTATAAAGGGTTAGTGCACCTGCCACAAAGAGCAGCGCGTAACATGAAGGTCACGGGTTTGTATTTCATGAAGCTAGCTCAGTGGGTTACTGCTTTTGTTTTGGAGATCCGTGTGTTACCTGCAGGTCACAAGTTACAACCTTTGAAATATAAGTTTGTGTGCACAGTGAAGGCACTCCTGTGGCACTTACTATTCACAGACTCTTACTACAGCAGCGGGCAGTGCATACCCGCAATGTGCTTGCCCCTTCTGCAGAGCCTATGTGTGCTTTTTTATGGAACAGGGACACAAGCTTAAATCTCAACAAAATCTACCAGGTTTGTATTGGACACAACAAAAGGTGCAGGTGTTACCCAAACATGCACTTCTGTCTGTGTAGCATCATAGAATTGTTTGTAGTGGCTGCAGCACGCATTCTTTTGGACTGGAATTGTGAGCCTGCCAGGCAGGGCACAGCTGGTCCCTGGTGACATTGCCTTCTTAGAATGCCTGGAGGAGAGTGGCGGAAGAGTTACAGATGGATAAATATACCCTCGTGTGGGAAAAGGTCAGAGTCGGGGGTTCACAGTGAGCAGGAGAGCGCTCTAGGGCCTAAGATTGCAGCTTTCGTTGTTCCTTTTCACTGTGGAATTACTTCTGTGACTGCCTCTTTATTTGTTACAGACATTATATCATGAATGGCGAGACCTGTTTTGTAGCACTGAATCAGCCAAAGTGCACCGAATCAGCGAAGAGTGCATTGTAGTAATGAATAGGCGAAGAGCGCATTGGAACGGAGTTTGTTGATTGTTATAGCGCAGCTTATCACTCCTGAGAGTATCCAGGCGCTGTCCATGGGGAGATAAAGTAATTTGCCCAGAGTTGCAGGATGTTGCCCTCCCCCAACAGAGGCTCGAAGCCTGATCCACAGCTACCGATTCTGCAGCTCTCGCTCCTGCGCCACACCTTCTCCGAAAGATGTAATGAATAGGAGAAGAGTGCATTGCACATTGAATCAGCACGCCGTATAGACACCGCTTGTGGGTGTCAGCACCACCACCACACAATTTTTTTTTTTACAGCACATCTATTTCTTGCACAGTCCTCATTTACCCCTCCCTTGTTACAGGCACAGACAACAAACGTGTAACTGCCCAAAAAAACCACCACTAGGCAACCACGGGCGGGAGAACAGAAACAAACTACCAGGAGCCGCGAGGTGTCAACACAGCCACCAGTAAGCCTGTGTTGTGTCTGCGCCTGATTACAATGTTCCAACCTGCAAAATACGTGACGTGCAATGCTTTTAAAATACAACACATGATCATCTGAAACCCAACAAGACTGGGAAGTGGCAATATTCCTGGCGGAGAGGAGGGGCGCATTCGCCTGGTGAAGATGAGACCTGGCGCCCAACACAAGAGGAGAAGGCTCGGGAGAATAAATAACAGAAAGGGGGCCGGGCTGGTTGTGGGAGGAGAGGCGTTCACTGCACATGCCCGTCAGCAGCGCGCGAGACATACAAACTAATTAATGACTGGGTACAGCTGCTAAAGTTAAATCGCGCCGTGCTACTTAAATATTAAATAGATAAAATACATTAAAAAGCACGTGTTAAAAACAACAAGTACAAGCAGAGCCGGCACGGCTTCCTGTACAAGCTGGAAGACCTCAGCCAACAGAACAACGAGGAGCGAGGAGGGGGAGAACCAGGCGCCATGGGAAAAAAAACGAAAGTAGTGCATATATGCAAAGATGACGCCCTGCAGCGTAAGTTCACAGTAGTTGATCGATGCTGCTTCCGCCAGAATCGGAAGAGAACGGAAATGACGAGACGGACCACCAGCCAACAGAGAGCACGTTAAGAAGAGGAATTTCAGATTTCACCAATGGTAAGTGAGGAGGCAAAGAGAAATACAATGGGTGGAGTTTAACTACTACTGCTAATTACTTAATGTCTTAGAGGCAGCTGCACTGCCTATGCGAGACCTAAAAATTGACGACAACAACAAAAAACATTTCCCCCACATTTCTGTGGTGGAAAGTTCTGGAATCTGCGTGGATCCACAAATCCCCCAAGTCTTCTGAGAAAAATGGTACCTTACTTGTGTGGGTCAGCCTAGTGCCTGTGACAGGAAACGGCGCAAAACGCAACGTGGTTGCACCTTAATTTCGCAGTGAAAAATGACCCTTTTATTGCAAAGTGCCTATCTGTAGTTTTTTAACCCTAGCTCTGCCGGCACCTAGGGAAACCTAGCAAACCTATACATTTTTGAAAACTAGACACCCAGGGGAATCCAGGATGGGGTGACTGGACTGCATCCCACCAGGTTCTGTTACCCAGAATCCCTTGCACACCTAAACAATTGTCCAAAAAAACTAATTTTTCCCACATTTCTGTGGTGGAAAGTTCTGGAATCTGCGTGGATCCACAAAGTTCACCCACCCCACGTTCCCCCAAAGTCTTCCAAGAAAAATGGTACCTCACTTGTGTGGTTCGGCCTAGTGCCCGCGACGGTAAACGGCGCAAAACGCAATGTGGTCGCACCTCAATTTCACAGTGAAAAATGACCCTTTTTTTTTGCAAAGTGCCTAGCTGTAGTTTTTTAACTCTAGCTCTGCCGGCACCTAGGGAAACCAAGCAAATCTATACATTTTAGAAAACTAGACACCCAGGTGAATGCAGGATGGGGTGTTTTGACTGCCTGACTCCATGTTCTGTTACCCAGAATCCCTTGTAAACTTAAAAAAATGTCAAGGGGGTGTGGCTAGCAGCCGAGCAAGATGGCTGCCTAGCTTAAGAGCTCCAAGGACGGCGTAAGCCTTTTTGACAATCCGCCCAATATTCCGCATAATTAAGAAACTCCAGGGACCAGAGTTGAGGTCCGGGACCAAGCGGCGTCGATCGGTGCACAGCCGGAGAAATTCCGACACCGGAGGGCGATAACGATAGTGTGCGCCTGATGACGGCCTAGGACAACAGCTGAGACCGGGGCCTCAAGTACACAGTGGCCGGGGAACAGGACGAGACTTCAGAGGGATGAAACAGGCGAAGTCCGGAGGCGAGGCGCCGCAAAAGAAACAGGCACAGAGAGCTGTAGCGGAGACACCCCAGACGCAAAGGAACAAACGGAGACGCTTAAGTAGTGGGGGAAGAGACGGCGCGGACACGAAAGAGTCCTACGGGACCCTCAAAGGACAGAAGTTCGGGTGAGGGCGGACACTGTGGAAGACGGAAAGCTGTAGGGACACAACACCTGGCGGGAGCCGGCCTCGGGATAATAGACATTGGCGGAGGCGCAGACCCAGAATACTCCGGGGACACGGCCAGATACCCTTCAGCCCACACTAATTGCGGACAACGAGGCTCTGCGGGCTTGGACGCCATACCTCACTGACACATGTCAAAAGGTGCCCTGGGGAACAAGTGACGCAGGAGAGTGGCGCAGCAAACGTCAACCAGCAGATAGACTCCCGCATAGAGATTTCACCTCAGCGGCATGCAGGTCCTGGTGGCATAAGACGCGACTCAAGAGATAAGTGCAAGAGGAGGCCTATAGGGTGCGCAATAGCCGGATGGTCGTGCGGCGGCAGGCCAGGCAGGCAGCCGGTCGGAGAGTCTTAACGACACACCCGTTGTAAACACGAGACTTTTGGAACCCGGAGCTTGAAGGTGGCAGAGATCCTGGTTGCCCCTTAGGCACTGCAACATACCACCCCCACCCCCACAACTCACGCAAAACGAGGGCAAACCCAAGGCGTAGCTAGACAGAGCTCCACGCCTCATTTGTCCAGCCCAGGCACAACGGTGAAAGACGGCGAGACGGACCAGGGGGCGAGTGACGTTGGCACCGGATGAAATTGAAAAAAGGGACCACAACAGCAGGCAGACTCCTGCGATATGAATGCCCATTCGCCCACTCATCACTTGTTGTGAGAAGGCCGATACGTGCTTCCTAATCTACGGTTGGCTAGTTATAGAGGCCAGAGAGGCCCCATCCAGAAGGCAACATGTCGAGTAGGGGCCCACGGAATCAGAGTGCACAAGCCAAACTGGATAAATTTGCATACGATAAAGGAGTCCCACCACCCCCCGAGGGACGCACTTCATCGGGCAAGGGATCAGATGGAAATGGAGGTAAAAAGGTAACGCTAGAAGACATTATGGTGGCCCTTTCAAATGTCCAAACCACGGTAGGATCTATATCTAAGGATGTCAATCTGCTTCGGGCAGATTTCCAGACAATGACGGAGAGAGTCAAAGAGGTGGAAATCGTCACGAAATCCTTGGTGGCAGATACAACAGAGCTACAGACAGCACTAGCTCGTTTGGAGGCGGATAACAAGCAGCAAACGGAGAAGCTTGACGACCAAGAAGGACGCTCACGCCGGAATAACGTCGTTAACCTTGGTATTCCAGAAAATGAAGGCGCCCTAGCGATGGATCTGTACGCAGAAGAGCTGGTAAAAACGAGATTGCAACCAAAGGGCCTATCCAGCTTTTTCTCGGTGGAGAGAACCCACAGGGTTCCAGGAGGTAGGCCTAAACCAGGAGCTCCCCCATGGCCGGTGCTCGCCAGACTCTTCAATTACCGAGATAGAGTTGCCATCTTACAGACATCGAGAGTCTCCCCACCAATCCGAATCCAGAACTCGACAGTCGCCTTCTTCCCGGATTACACTGTGGCAGTCTCCCGGCGCCGACCCAGCTTTATGGAAGTGAAGAAAGCCCTACGAGCACAGGGATTGCCTTATTCCATGCTGTTCCCTGTAAGGCTCAGGGTGGTGGCAGAGGACAAGACATGGTTCTTTGAGACAACTGAGGCGGCTTATGACTGGCATGAAGGATGGCGTACAATGGGAAAACAACGCGGTAGACATAGAAACCATCAACGTAGCAATGAAGAGAAGAGCCCGAGCAGCCAGGACACACGACATCCACATCCGAGCCACTCACCACGGTCAGAAACAGAGGTGGCCGATCAAGAGTGAACATGCTGACCATTTCCATCCCAAGAAAATGCTCCCTGACAGTGAAACCACGGTCATGTCGTTTTTGGATACCGGACTGAACCAGGCCATGGAGGCAGAAAAGGCCTGACGCTTTCTTGGACTCTTTACCCCAGTCAAGCAAGTACTATGGTTGGGGAGTAAGCACTCTGCTAAGTTGGGGGGGGGGGGGGGGGCGTGCGGTTCTAAGTCCGTCAAGCAGGGAGGCAGGGAGGGGGGAGGGTTAAGGGAAAGGGAAGTTGAGACTCGGTCTCGTTTGGTTCTAGTTTACAAAGTTACTGGCAGGCAGGCAGAGAATCGAAAGGTGAGAAGACCCTCTAAGATGTTGCATAGATGGTACTCCCAGATACATATACACAGCGTTCATGACAGGAGATCCACAACATGAGGAAACCCACACCCCGGCCCAGGTAACCCAAACAACTTCCCTAAAACTGGTCACTTGGAACGTCCATGGACTGGGTGATAAAATAAAGAGGGGATTAGTATTGCAGGCCCTGAAGCGCCAAGGCCCCACTTTAGCGTTATTACAAGAGACGCACCTCACAGGGACAACATGTAAATCACTGGATAGATGGGGCTATAGGATGGTGGTACACTCAGAGATCTCCTCAGGATCCAGGGGGACGGGAATCCTAGTGAAGAAAAGCTCTCCCTTCATGGCGCTCCAAACTAAAATAGATGGGCAAGGGCGATTTGCAGCACTGCAGGGCCAATGGGAAGGCAAACTCCTCAATGTAGTATCAGTATATATCCCCCCGGCATTACACACAGTGGCATTCCCTGCTTTGAGTGATTTTCTCCTTGCCCTGCCAGAGGGCGATCTCATTATGGGAGGGGACTTTAATGCCACAATGGATGCATCCAGGGATAGATATCCGCCCCATGCCCCATACCCCACTGATTGGCGCCTCTCGCTTCCAGGGATTTACGGACGCCATGGGCCTGACAGACATTTGGAGACACACACACACCCCACTACACATCAGTACGCATATCACTCAGCGGTGCAAAATAGTCTGTCCAGGATCGACTATTTTATTTATGATGTTGAATGCGAGCTTGCAGAATGTAGTAGAGGTGGATATTAAGCCCAGGGGCATATCTGACCACTCTCCTGTAATACTGACTTACTCCTATCAACGGAAGTCTCAACGGCGAATATACCCTATTCACCCCAGATACCTCCAGGTTCCCCGGATAAAAAGAGACTTGCGGACGACCACAAAACATTATTTTGCAGAAAATGCAGCGTCGGTCACTTCACCCTCAATAGTATGGGAGGCATATAAGACCGTCTTAAGGGGACAAGCAATAGCTTCTATTACTGGACACAGGCGAGAAATAGAGAGGGAACTCTCATAATTAGAAATAGCACTACAGGCAGCGGACACTGAACACGCAACAAACCCCACCACGGACACGGCGCATACCTTGCATCTTAGACAACAGCAACACAGAGCACACCTGCAGGAAAGGACGGAAGCCAACATGGCAGCTACCAAACACAAAATATATGACGTAGGTGACAAAGCAGGCAAACTACTGACTTGGCTGGACAAGCGGGAGAAAGGTAACAGAGGAATACGAGAGATAAGACAAACAGGGGAGCATCTTACGACAGACCCGGAGGACATAGTAGGCACACTGGCACAGCACTTTCAAGAAGTATATACACCGACATCGAGAATAACGGAGGCAGAAATAACAGAGTTGGTAAGGAATATAGAGATGCCGATACTGACGCAGGAGGCTTCCCAAGAATTTGAAGCATGCATTACGATTGAGGAATTGCAAGTAGCAATTATATCGATTCAGTCAGGAAAAGCACTAGGACCCAATGGGATCCCGATTGAATGGTACAAACAGATGGCGGAAACCGTGAGCCCGCCTCTGCTGGCTAAGTATAACGAAAGCCTGGAGAAGGGCGAACTACCGCCAGACCAACGGCTAGCAACGATAGTGGCAATCCCTAAACGGGATAAGCCCCCGGAGTACACCTCCTACCGCCCTATATCCCTACTTAATGCAGGGGCGAAGATTCTAGCTAAACTGCTGGCTAACAGACTGATGCCCCACCTATCTCATTTAATACACCCAGACCAAGCGGGCTTCATGCCCAACAGGAACACAGCACTTAAAATCCGGCGCCTCCACGGGGTGCTGGCGAAAGCTCCATCACTATTAGAACCAGCAGCAATACTAGCACTAGATGCGAAGATGGCCTTCGATATGGTGGAGTGGAAATATCTCTTTGTGCTCCTTCCACGTCTGGGATTCGGTTCCATGTTCTGTATATGGATACGACTCCTATACGAAGCCCCTGGCGCGGATATTAGCTAACGGGCATACATCGGATGAGCTATCATTGCCACGGGGTACGCGTCAGGGATGCCCTTGTCACTGCTCCTATTTGCACTGGTCCTAGAACCCCTGGCAATATTGATTAGGGAGACCCCATTGCTGAAAGGAATACAATGGAGGGACGGTTGGGAAGAGCGTCTCTCCCTCTATGCAGATGACATATTGGTGTACTTGACAGGCCCGGAGCACTGGATACCAGAGCTCCTCCACATATGCGACACCTTCGGAAAGATGTCGGGTTACCCAATAAATTGGTCTAAATCGGTCCTTTATGTTCTACGGGGGGAGAGGCCGTGCCTACTTCCGACCCGCCGCTCGTGGTCACAAGGGACTCTTTTAAATACCTAGGCATACATATTACGGAAGACCCAAAAGACTTTCTACAAAAACCTGGAACCCCCCCTGGAAAGATTAAAAAGTGATGTGATTCACTGGGCATCCTGGCCCCTTACCTTACTGGGTAAAGCGGCATTATACAAAATGATGGCCCTACCGCGATTTCTCTATGCCCTTGACAACACACCATTTCCTGTACCACCCCGTTATTTTAAACAAGTAAATGGACAAGTATCCACACTGCTCTGGGGCCATAGCCCTGCGCGTATTGCGCGTACAAAACTGCACAAGAGTTGGCATGAGGGGGGAATAGCACTACCGGACATTCAGTTATATTATTGGGCTGCCCATCTGAAAGTCATCAACTAGTGGATCAACGCTCCACAGGTTGATCCAGCGTACAGGGCTGACAGAGATCAACTAGGCTCATGTAACATGATTGCAACCCTATACAATAAAGGACTGGCACTGAAACTGGAGGGCCCTACTAAACACACAGTCGCACTATGGCACACAGCGCAGACCAAGTTGGGTTGGGGTGGAGTTATCACTAAACTTACTCCACTCTGGGACACCAGGAAACTGGGACAGTTGAGGAACAGCAAGGGATTTGACCGGTGGGATAACAGAGGCATCTCCACAGTAGGCGACCTATGGGAGAGGGGGACGGGGATACCATTCCCCCAACTTCAGTCACAATATGATTTGAGCCCAGCAGAATCATATAGGTACGCTCAAATACGTCATGTATTGCTGGCAGTGATACCACCAGACACGGCAGTCCCGGAATCATCTCCGTTGGAAGACCGACTGCTCACTGAATACATGCAAAAACGCGCCACGTCCTTCACATACAGAAAACTAATTAACAACCTGCCAGATCCAACGGTAAATCTACGGGGCAAATGGGTAGTAGAGATAGGCAATATGGACGATTCAGAATGGCAAGAGGCCCTGGCATCTCCTAGAGAGGTCGGAATCTCGGCCAGGTTCAGATTAATACAACTTAAAATTCTACACCGAGTGTATTACACTAGGACCATGTTATATAAAATACATAGAGCTCAACATCCAGATTGCCTTAGGGGTTGCGGGGAGGAGGGGTCATTCTTCCACACAATATGGGAATGTGCAGCAATAATGAACTACTGGCGACAGGTGCTACGTACAATGTCGCAAGAGATAGGGGTGTCACTCCTCCCGACTCACGTAGATGCCTGCTCAACATTTGGGAACCAAATTACCTCACACGGTACGGTCAAATGTGGGTAACGTTGGGACTCATGGAAGCGAAACAAAATGTTGCTCAGAAATGGGGGGGGGGGGGGGGGGGAGTTGAAACACTGTCATTAGCGGCTTGGTGCAGAGATATGGATGTAATCATGATCACGGAACAAACAGTGTATGCTAATCGAAAGTGCCCCAGAAAATGGACACAAATATGGGCAGCTTTGAATACATATAGAGGGGATATATGTGACTCGTTACCAGAATCAGAGGGGGAGAGCACGGATGAAGAATGAGGGCTGTTTGGTGGGTAAGGGTAGAAATGTACCGACAAGTGAGACATTGCAGGAAAAGTGGAACACTATTGAGGACATGGACATGAGATCTTCTGCTGTATATCATCCAATCTCACTATGTGATTCTTTGTACACTGTAATTATTGCCTATATGTTGCATAAAACAATAAAAACAGTTAAAAAAAAATGTCAAGAAAGCCACATTTTCCCCACATTTCTGTTGTGGAAAGTTTTGGAATCTGCGTGGATCCACACATTTCTACCCACCCTGCGTTTCCTAAAGTCTTACGAGAAAAACGGTACCTCACTTATGTGGGTTGGCCTAGTGCCTGCGACAGGAAACGGCACAAAACACAACGTGGTCACACCTCAATTTCGCAGTGAGAAATGACCTTTTTTTGGCAAAGTGCATAGCTGTAGTATTGGAACCCTAGCTCTGCTGGCACCTAGGGTAACCTAGCAAATCTGTAACTTTTTGAAAACTAGACACCCAGGGGAATCCAGGATGGGGTGACTTGACTGCCTCCCACCATGTTGTGTTACCCAGAATCCCTTGCAAACCTAAAATATTGTCCAAAAAAAACAATTTTTTTCTCACATTTCTGTGGTGGAAAGTTCTGGAATCTGCGTGGATCCACAAATTTCCACCCACCCCGCGTTTCCCAAAGTCTTCTGAGAAAAGTGCTACCTCCCTTGTGTGGTCGGCCTAGTGCCTGCGGCAGGAAACGGCGCAAAACGCAATGTGGTCGCACCTCAATTTCGCAGTGAAAAATGACCCTTTTATTGAAAGTGCCTAGCTGTTGTTTTTGAACCCTAGCTCTGCTAGCACCTAGGTAAACCTAGCCAACCTATACATGTTTGAAAACTAGACACTCAGGGGAATCCAGGATGAGGTGACTTGACTGCCTCCTACCAGGTTCTGTTACACAGAATCCCTTGCAAACCTAAAACATTGTAAAAAAAAAAAACAATTTTCCCAACATTTCTGTGGTGGAAAGCTCTGGAATCTGCGTGGATCCACAAATTTCCTCCCACCCAGCGTTCACCCAGGTTTTTGCCAATAAAAATGGTACCTCACTTGCGTGGTTGAGTCAAGGATCCGTGACAGGCAAGGGCCCAAAACCTATTGCGGCGACATCAAAATTACCGATCACAAACCAACCTGGTTTTGCTAGGGGGATCCCATGAGTTTTTGGCTCGGGGCTCGGCGGCCATCTAGGGAAACCTATCTAACCCACACATTTTTGGAAACTAGACACCCGGGGGAGTCCAGAGTAGTATGGCTTGCATGGGTCCCTCATCATTCTCCTACCCAGAATCCACTGCAAACCTCAAATTTTGCCCAAAAAATTTGTTTTGGAATTTGCGTGGATCCACAAATTTCCTCCCACCCAGCGTTCTCCCAGGTCTCCCGATAAAAATGGTACCGCACTTTAGTGGGTAGGCATAGTGGCTGCAACAGGAAATTACCCAAATCGTACTGTGGAGACTTCAAAATTACCTATAGCAAAGGGGGGGGGGGGGGGGGTTAGGGGGGATAGATGGGGGCGGACACCTGAGATTTTGGCCCCGGGCTCGGCGGCCATCTTTGGAAAGTACCAAACCCAAACAATTTTGAAAACTAGACACCCGGGGGAGTCCAATGAGGTGTGGCTTGCATGGATCCCCCAAAGTTTTCCTACCTAGAATGCCATGCAAACCTCAAATTTAGATGAAAAAAAACACATTTTCCACATATTTGTAAGTGGAATCACCGTGCCGGCACAAATTTCCAACCACAACGTTCCCCTTAGTGTCCAGAGTAAAAAGATACCTCACTTTTGTGGGTGCACAAAGCAGAACTGGCTAAAAACGTATTTTTTAAAAAAATGTAGCGCTTAGAATTCTCGGTGCTATACTCTAAATCCCTATGTTTTGGGCTCTTCCTAGTCACAGGCCTGTAGCCCACCCACACAAGTGAGGTATCATTTTACTCGGGAGAACAAGGGGAACGCTAGGTGGTAGGACATTTGTGCCGGCACGGTGATCCCACGCAAAACTGTATGGAAAAAGTTGTTTTTTTTACCTAAATTTGAGGTTTGCAGGGATTTCTGGGTAGGAGAACGTTGGGGGACCCACACATGCCATACCTCGCTGGACTCCCCCCGGGTGTTTAGTTTTCAGAAATGTTTGGGTTTGGCAGTTTTTCCAAGATGGCCGCCGAGAGCAGGGACAAAAACCCAAGTGACCCCCCCTTGCAAAACCAGGTTGTTTTGTGATAAGTCATTTTGATGTTGCCTCAATAGAGTTTGGACCCTTTCAAGTCGCGGGTACTTGGCCCACCCAGGCGAGTGAGGTATCATTTTTATCGGGAGACCTGGGTGAACTCTGGGTGGGATGAAATTTGTAGATACATGTAGATTCCAGAACTTTCCCACACAGAAATTTGAGAAAAAAGTGATTTTTTTTCTTTTTTATTTCTTTGTCCTCATCTCACCTTGGATCTGGGCAGATTTTACAAGCCAACTAGGATAGACCTGGGCCCCCTTCGGCTCGCTGCATAGATCAATGCCCCCCCAGGGCTTCCTCACGTAGTTGAGGTCAGGTGTAATCATTGGACCAGGATTCGACCACCATTGATCTAGTAATTTATCAGGTGCAAACGTCGTCCCCAAACTAAAAGGGGAGACCAGATGTTTTCATGTGCTCCTGTCCTGTTTCCCTGGTCCAGACGTGCCATATTCAGCACAGCTTTTACCCAGTTTTCTCTGTTGGGGGAAGATCGGGTCTTTCCACCTCAGGCAGATCTCTCTCCTTGCTAGGATTATAAAATATAGTAATAGCCCCTAGTCTATCTGTGACAACGCCTCTCCTGTAAAATCATTTGAGCCAAAAATCACCAGGTTAACGTCAATTTCCAGATCTATACTAAAAATGGTATTCAATATTTCCCCCACATTCTTCCAGAATAAACTTAATTCCCTGCATTCAAAGAATGTATGAACATCGTCAGCTTTATCTCTTTTACACCTGGGGCATTGTGGGATCGGGACTGGGGCGAATTTAGCGATTCTAGCCGGAGTATAATAAAGTCTATTTAACACAAAAAAGTGGTTCTTCTTTAACCTTGCTGGCTTTATAAATCTGTAAAGCAATTTAAGGAAGGATTCAAATCGAGCTTCTTTTGGTAGGGCCTGAGGAAGGGAGTTCCACACCAAAGATTGTAACAGGATCTCGCTATCTTCTGCCTCGAGCAATCTTGCATACCAATAAGATATTTCTTTTTTTTCTTGGTTGCGGGTCTAAAAATTGCTGCTCAAGATCCCAATTCCCTTTAATTTCACCCTCTTCCGCCTCATACCATGATCTCAACTTAAGTTACTTAAACCTTGAAAAGGTGGAACCAACCTTAACTAATAACAATTCCCATGGAAGTAAACCATCCGAGTCAACCAAGTCCGACCATATCCGCAAACCAGCCTCCCTTAAGGGTGTCGTTAAGCTATCATTCTGACATTCTGGGGTCCCTGGTGAGTCCCATATTGGGGTGAGATCAGAAACGTACCCTATGCCCCAGATTCGCCTCAATTTATACCAGATTGACAAGGCAGTTTTCAAGTCCTTGAGGCGGACACGTTTAAAGAATCTGGGAGCCCCAAATTTATAGAGGAACCCACCTTGCCCATTATCCCCCTCTGCTGAAAACATTTCCCTCAAAAGGCTACCCCACTTAGTCTCTGCTGGTATAGTTAGCAACATCCTAATTCCTTTGACCTGGAATGCCATTAAATGCCAGTTAATATCTGGTAAAGCAAAGCCGCCCTTTAAGAGCTTTCTTCTTAGCTTCTTCCAAGATAATCTTGCACTTTTCTGCCCCAAATAAAACTCCCAATTTTGCCCTGGATTTTATTAATAATTTTCTGTGGAAAAGTGAGAGGAATCGTGTTAAACAGGTATGTCAATTTAGGGAGGACCGTCATATCTTTACTAGGTTCACCCTTCCGTAGATCGTCATTGGGAGGTTTTTCCATCTAGCAAAGAGATAATCTATGTCTTTTTCAATTTTAACCAAATTTAAAAGAGGGATTTTCTTCAGGTCTTTCACAATTTTAATCCTGAGATATCTAAACTCCCTGCTTTCTGAGCCTCCCCTGTAGACTGTGTTCCAGCACATGATTTCAGTTTTGGCCGAATTAGCAAGGTATCCCAACAATGAGCCAAAGTCCTGTAACAATCTCTCGATATGAGGGATGGCAATATTGGGGTCACTAGTATAAATGATAACATCATCAGCGTAAAGGGCAATTTTACACTGAAAGTCTAATGATTTAAATGGTCTAATACCATCATACTGCCTGATCATCTGTGCCATCGGTTCAATATAAATATTGAATAAAAGAGGGGACAGGGGACATCCCTGCCTTGTTCCTCTCTGGATTTCAAAGCTTGGAATGAGGGAACCATTTAACAAAATTTTCGCTGACGCCCCAGTATAACATTTTTTTAAGGTCTGCACAAATACTGGGCCCATTCCCACAGTCTCTAACACCCCCACAGAGATATCTCCAGCACACTACATTAAAATGCCTTAGCGGCGTCTAAGGCCACTACCGCTAAGGGATCGTTCCTTCTCTTTGCCAAGTCAATATTACCAATCAAAATTTGAGTTTGCTCCTGGATAGATCTCTCTACCATGAAGCCTTTTAAATCGGGGTTTATTAGGCTTGGTGCCAGTTTTGCCAACCTCCCTGCTAAAATACCCATAAAGATCTTATAGTCGGCGTTCAGCATGGAGATTGGACGGTAGGAATCTGCCAACTGGGAGTCTTTCCCTGGCTTCAATATTAAAACTATTGTGGCCTCTTTCCAAGATCTTGGAACCACCCCAGAGGAGTAATAGACTGAATTAAAAAGTGTTTGGAGAATAGGCAAAAGCTAATCGGCTAACAATTTATAAATTTCATTAGGGAGAGAGTGGAGGCCAGCCGCTTTTTTATTTTTTGCCCTCTTAATTTGGTGCTTCTAGCGAATCTTTGGCGGCTGAAGTTAACACGGGCAAGGACTTCTCCCTTAACCATGAGCTAATTGCTTCAGGGGAAGGTGTTATTTCCTCACTATACAGGGCTGAAAAGAGGGACCAAAGACATTCCTGTATTTCTGTAGGCTTACTTGATTTTGTACCCGCACTATCTATGATAAGTTCGTTTATATCATTTTTTTGCCCGGTCCAACCTTGCTTTCCATACTAGTAGTGCTCCGGCTCTTTCCCCGTATTCAAAATTCTCCATATTCCTTGCTTGGCACTGGGCCTTGCATTTTTCATCTAGGAAAATCCTAAGATTCTGCCTGTGATGTTTTCAGCTAAATTTGAGGTTTGCAGGGAATTCTGGGTTGGAAAACGTTGGGGGACCCAGGCATACATACCTCGCTGGACTCCTACGGGTGTCTAGTTTTCAGAAATGTTTGGCTTTGGTAGTTTCCCAAGATGGCCGCCGAGCCCGGGGGGAAAAACCCAGGTGACCCCCCCTTGCAAAACCAGGTTGTTTTGTGATAGGTCATTTTGATGTTGCCTCAATAGGTTTTGGGCCCTTGCATGTCGCGGATACTTGACCCACCCACGAGAGTGAGGTATCATTTTTATCGGGAGACCTGGGGGAACGCTGGATGGGATGAAATTTGTGGATCCACATAGATTCCGGAACTTTCCCACACAGAAATTTGAGAAAAAAAGTGTTTTTTTCAGCTAAATTTGAGGTTTGCAGGGGATTCTGGGTAGGAAAACGTTTGGGGACCTACACAAGCCATACCTCGCTGGACTCCCCCGGGTGTCTAGTTTTCAGAAATGTGTAGGTTTGGTAGGTTTCCCTAGATGGCCGTCAAGCCCGGGATCAAAAACTCATGGGACCCCCCCCACATTGCAAAACCAGGTTGTTTTGTGTTAGGTAATTTTGATGTCGCCCCAATAGGTTTTTGGCCCTTGCCTGTCGTGGGCACTAGGCCTACCCACACAAGTGAGGTACCATTTTTCTCGGAAGGCTTTGGGGAACATAAGGTGGGTAGAATTTTGTGGATCCACGCAGATTCCAAAACTTTCCAACACAGAAATGTGAGGAAAATTTGTTTTTTTGGACACATTTTTAGGTTTGCAAGGAATTCTGGGTAACAGAACCTGGTGAGAGCCAGTCAAGTCACCATATATAAACGGGCTGCACACCTCTGCTTTTAACAACTATCTCCAAATTTTTTAAACTCCGAACATTTTAACCGTTGCATGCTCATTGGCGTCGTGCCATGCCCACACTGCACGTTTAAAACTCAACAACAACAAAATTAGGTGCAACTTTCTGCCCCTAACCATTGGCACAGCATTTTCGTTTGCATTTGCATCATTTTCTTTCACCATGTAACTTTCTCCACAATTTTTTCAACAAATTTTTTACAACCTTCTTTTTGCTTGAATTTAATCCTTTCATGCTTGTAAACATTCTCATCCTCATGCAAGGAGCCGCCATTTTCCAGGTTTCTAATGCTCATGTTTGGCCATCCGAGCCTTCCATCAAAAACACGACTAAAGCCATATTCATCAGTAGCAGTTTATTTAATATCCAATGCATTTCGGGCCTCTAGGGCCCTTCATCAGGGAAAACTGAAAACGACAATTCACCCCATTCTGGATTTCCCTGTCTAGTTTTAAAAAATGTACAGGTTTGCTAGGTTTCCCTATGTACCGGCTGCGCAAGGACCCAAAATCCACAGGTAGGCATATTGCTAAAAACAAATCCGTGCCTAGGCGGCTTTCTGCCGCCCTGGGGGGACAGGGAGGATTTCGGGGGTGGGGTTGCCCTATGTCCCCAAGGGGGGCAACAACACTGTGGCAATTTTTTTTTGGGGGGGGGGGCATTGGTATGCCCATTTTGGGCAGGCCCAACCCCCACACATAAAAATGTCAGCTTAATCTTTGGCGTCAAGTGGGATTTTTTGCCCTCCCGGGGGTGGCAGATTGGGGGCTACTGCCCCCATCTTTCCTCCAGGGGGGGCAGAAAGGCTGTAATTGTTGCGGGTGGGGGCATTGGCATGCCCGTTTTGGGCAGCCCCCACCCTAATAAAAATGTGCCCAAAAAATCCCTTGTGTCTAGTGGGTTTTTTGCCCCCCCCCCCCCAGGGGGGCAGATTGGGGGCTGCTGCCCCATCTGCCCTCTGGAGGGGCAGGAAGGCTGTCATTTTAGCGGGGGAGGGGATGGGGGCATGGGCATGCCAGTTTTGGGCAGCCCCCACCTAAATTCAAATTTGCCCAAAAAAATTCTCTGGCAACTAGTGGGTTTTTTGCCCCACCCGGGGGTGCAGATTGAAGGCTAATGCCCCCATCTGCCCTCCAGGAAGGCTGGGGGCATGGGCATGCCCGTTTTGGGCAGCCCCACCCTATTTCAAATAGGCCCCTGAAAAAATCCCTGACATCTAGTGGGCTTTTTGCCCCCACCCCCTCAGATTGGGGTGTAATGCCCCCATCTGCCCCCAGAGTTGTCAGAAAGTCCTCTAGACGCCGGGGAGTTTTTTGGGCAAATTTTAATTAGGGTGGGGTCTTCCCAAAACGGCCATGCCAATGCCCCCACCCTAAAAAAAATTGCCCAAAAAAATCCCTTGTGTCTAGTGGGCTTTTTGCCCTCCAGGGGGGGTCAGATTCGGGGCTACTGCCCCATCTGCCCCCCAGGGGGGGGGCAGGAAGGCCGTAATTGTTGCGGGGTGGGGGAATGGGCATGCCCGTTTTGGCCAGCCAAACCCTATTTCAAATTTGCCCCCCAAAAAATCCCTGGCGTCTTGTGGGCTTTTAGCCCCCCACCTGGCGGGGCAGATTGGGGACTAATACCCCCATATGCCCCCCGAGGGCGCAGATGGGGGCATTAGTTTTGGGCAGCCCCCACCCTAAAAAAAAGTGCACACAAAAAAATCCCTGGTGTATATTCTCCCCTTTCCAATGATACCTCTCCGGTCTTTCTACGTGCTCAGGGGGCTGAGATAGCCCCCTAAGAATGTAGAAAGTGAAACTGAAATGAGCCTAAAGGCTCATTTCAGTTTCGGTTTGTGTTCAATGACGACAGCACGACATGCGCGCTGATAGTCATTGAACAGAAACCAGGGAGGGAGCCTCGGGCTGGGGAAGAGGCCTCGGGCTGGGGAAGCTCTTCCCCAGCTCCCAAGGCCACAGGGGAGAAAAGGAAATCCCTCTGCTGTCTGCAGCAGAGGGATTTCGTGCCCCTGGCCTCATGACGGAATGGTTCCGTCATTAGCACAGGGGCATCGATGCTCATGATGGCACCATTCCGTCATGAGCATCGAAGGGGTTAAAGCTGCAACTTTCTTCGGATACGGGAGTCGAAAACGTGGCAGGTCCTCTTGTTTGGCTTTAACGTCAAACTGTCGAGGTTGATCTCGTCCCTGTTGTGTGACTGGACCTTTGCCACGATCCTGGCGCTCCCAACCACCGACTTGAGAGCCCGATGTGTCCTGTAAAGAATGAGGAGAGTGCTAGAGAACCGCTCCCGCAGCAACAACGTATGCATCCATGAAGTGAAACAGGGAGCGGAGGAAAGCAACATTGGTGGATTTGTACAGGCCCTTTTCCGTCATATTCTGAGTCCAGAACACACCACTGAGATCCAAAATCGACAGAATCCATCGAGTGGGCCTCCCCCGCAGAATCCCAGCGCCAGGACCTTTCTGCAGTCACCCTGTTTAAGCGGAGAGCATTCAGGCCTATAACACAACACCTGAGGGAGAAAGTAATCCCTTACACTTGGGGTCATCCCTTCCATATCATCTTTAAATTTGTTGGGAAACTGCGCCAACTGCGATCTCTCCAGGAAGCCTCTGATCTGCTGGGCCTCCCGCCTCCGGATCCCCCTCACCCACAAAAGTCTTCCACACCCCACGGAAGCAAGCTGGACCGCTGGCACACCGTGGGCAAGCCTTCCTCGACGTCTCATGAGCCGGAGGCGGCCGCTCGAGCTAGGGAGAGGGAAAATGTTCTGGCCTCACTGGCAAACAGCCCTGCTAATACATTCCCTGCCTGACTCTCTGATATAAGAACAACTGTAATTGCCAATACTGCCACTTGTTTTCCAGTTTCACAAAGAGGGAAGAAGTAAAACTAATCTCTCTTTAACCACTTTTACAGTTCGAATTAATTAATGTATTTTTCCAAAATAAAAATCTTTACAACATTTCTGCACACAATACATCCAATACAAAATTCCCCATATACTTTGTGGGCTCCAACAAAGGTGGCCCCATTCTGGCACATTGCCTTCGTAGCCAACAGGAGGCTTACTCGGTTAAGACGCTTTGCGACGGTGACGGCTGATCCATGTCCGAGAACGCCGACAAAGTCTCGAATTTCCGAACCTTTTATAGCTCCCTCTACGCAGCTGATCCTTCTCTACGCCATGATCCCTTTCTCTACCTAGACGGTGCTGCGGTGACGCCTCTGACGGTGGCCGGGTCGATGCCCTGGACTCGCCCATCCGCATAGAAGTGATTTCCGCAGTTGCTCGGCTGAAGTTACAGAAGGCCCCAGAACCTGATGGCTTTAGTGCCCTTTTTTTATAAAACTAAATTGCGCCAAACTCGCCTCTCTGCTAACCCAATTGTTCAAAGCGTTCGCAGACACCGGATTACTCAACTCATCCATACTGCAAGCTTCTATTTCGGTCATTCTCAAGCCAGGCAAAGATCCAGAACTCTGTAGTTCCTACCATCCAATCGCAATATTAAACATTGATGCCAAACTCTTCCCTAGCATTTTAGCGCACAGATTTAATCCACATATGCCAGGTCTCGTAGACCCGGACCAATCCGGTTTCATCATGGGCCGGCAATGTGGGGATAATACCAAACGTATATGTCACCGGCTCGATAAAGTGCACTGGTCAAAAGAAGAAGCCCTCCTGTTAGCAATTGACGCAAAGAAGACAGTGTGCACTGGCCGTATCTCTTCGCGACACTTGAGCATTTTGGCTTGGAACTGCGGTTCCGTAACTGGATCGCAAGTATCTACAGCGCGCCCCAGGCAGCGGTGCGGGTCAATGGCATCTTCTCTCACCATTTCGACGTGGGGCGCGGTAAGAGGTAGAGCAGCCCCCTCTCTCCCCTGCTTCTCACCCTCTATATCTGTGGTTCCCAAAGTGTGCGCCGCGGCGCCCCGGTGCGCCGTGATGAGAAGCCAGGGGCGCCGCACCACCGCCCAGGATGTGGCTGTTTTGTGCTGAAAGTGATCCCAGCTCTCGCCCTCTGCATTTAAATGGCTCAATTAAGAGCTCGTGAGGTTACGGCGGGCGAAATGGCTAAAACTGTAGCTGCCTAAAGGAAGAGATAGATAAGGTGCCGGCAGGGTTAGGAAGGTATGTGTTTTGGGGTAGGGCAAATGGGGAGTTGCACAATTATATTTGGTGTTTCTTTTCTAGACAGTTGTTACATTGAAAGGAGCACTGGCGTTTTCTAATTAATGGAGTCTTCCTGCTTTCTTAAGTTTGTTATCTAGATAGTTTGGGGGTATGTGCGTGAAGTGCTTTCAAACAAAACTGATGTGATATATATGATATTTATTACAGAGGCTCTACTATATATTGACATTGTGGAGTATCAGGGGAGGAAGCAATAAAAAACCGGGTATTGCCAAAGCCAATATGATTTGCCTTTAGATTTTGCCAGTGCTGTTTGCCGCTGCTGAACCGCTTCTGCATAAGGAACTAAATTGCTAAAATGCTTTGTTTTTTTGTTAAAATGCTTTGTTGATGCTAGACCACATCAGCAAAAAAAAGCAGCAGTGCCCCCTGCCGCTTGATGAGGCATGTACATGCAAGAACAAACATTTAAAAGCAAAGTGGGACAAGGAGAGCCGGAGAAGCAACAAATGATCTGACAGCCTGGGGGAACTGGAAAGAGCAACATGGCGAGCAAGGGAGGCAGGGATGTGAGTAGGAAATAGCACATCGAGGAGAGGAAAACACCTGCACACCCATGGAGTGCTAGAAAAAGAAAAATAGTTCCCTGAATGTTAGCAGTAGAAAAAGTATGCAAGTCATCATATCAAAAGGATGATACATACCCTATGTACCAGTGGCGGGACAAACCTAGGTGGATTGAAAGCCACTGAATAAGAAGCAAGTAAACAAGATGGGCAAGAAAGCAAACCATTCGTGAACAGTGGTCTGACCCATAGACTACGCTCAGTTTTGTTATTGTGTAATAAAGATCTTAAGGTAAATGACAGCTAAAACCTGCTTTGGATAAGACTGTTGCTTTCCATGATTTTGGCCTGTACTGGTGTTGCAGTGCTTCATTTCAGAACGTTCCAGTTCCCTTTCTAGTTGTTAAGGGCCTATGTTTGTGTAAGGACATTTGATGACACCTGGCTATTGCTTGGGAATTTCTAATTAAGGTATATCCAGATATGATGATGCCTTATCTAAGCTCCTTATAGGAGTTGAGTCTCCATTGTTACTTGTATGAAGAGCTTTACAGAATATTAAAGCTGTGTCTTTACACATGTTATCAATGTGAAAGGATTACTATGTAGCGTAGTAGTCTGTGGCACTGCCATGGTTTAGGAACAAGAGAGTTCTGGTTTCAGATACTGTTTATCTAAAGCGGTGGTTCCCACAGTGTGCGCCGCGGAACCCCGGTGCGCCGTGATGAGAAGCCCGGGGCGCCGCCCAGGATGTGGCATCCTTTGTGCTGAACGTGATCCCAGCTCTCGCCCTCTGTATTTAAATGGCTCAATTAAGAGCTCGGTGAGGTACAGCGGGCGAAATGGCTAAAACTGTAGCTGCCTAAAGGAAGAGATAGATAAGGTGCGGGCAGGGTTAGGAAGGTATGTGTTTTGGGGTGGGGCAAATGGGGAGTTGCACAATTATATTTGGTGTTTCTTTTCTAGACAGTTGTTATATTGCATGAAGCACTGGCGTTTTCTAATTAATGGAGAAATAATCGTGGCTGAGACAGACTCCTCGACTCTCCGTGTCTCATTTCTGGAGCGTGGGAGGGCGGTTGGTTGGTTGAGGAGTGTCACATTAATTTGAGAGAAGTGAAAGTAAGCAGAGAGGGCAGTTGCTGCTAGCGGAAGCCAATTTAAAATACGCATAAAACAATGTTCCGCAAATAAACTCGAGAGCACGTCTCTCCTTTTTACCCACACCGTGACGTTTTCCACAAAACAATTGAGATGAGTGCGTCATATCGAAGCTAAGAATCTAAACGTCGATTTTGAGTTAATAAGCACCATGTGTGTCTTATTTATAAGCTCATTGTTTACAAGCTCCTTGCGCCGGCGGTGGTTCCGAAAGTGTGCGCCGCTGCACCCCGGTACGCCGGTAAAAAAATGGTGGGGAGCCACGACCAACTGCCAAGTAGGTCAAGGGAGCCACAGGTCAAAAAAGTTTGGGAACCACTGCTCTATATGAAGCCATTTGCCCTGTGACTCCGGGACAACCCCTTGCACGTGGCATTCCTGTTGGCAAAGATCAACACCTTATTGGTTTATACGCAGACGGTCTCATTTTCTCGGTGGCTCACCCGCTGACCTCTCTGCTGGCTGTTGTGGACGATCTTCAGACATTTAGTCTGTTCTCCGGCTTTAAAATAATCATGAAGAAATCACAAGTTCTCAATCTCACTGCCACTCCGCTGACGGAGAGATCACTTCACAATAGCTTTACCTTTGAGTGGGTGACAGAAGGCATTACCTACTTGGGGCTGGTCCTCCACAGCAGCTAGGCGCAGACTGCGGAATGGAACTAATTGACTCTCTTGAAACGGATCCGTGCAGATATGAATCGTTGGCGCTGCCTTCCTCTGACTTGGTTTGGGAGACTGTCAGCGGTTAAAATGAAAGTACTGCCGCGGGCTTTGTATTTATTCCAAACTCTGCCACTAGAAGGAGTAGTTTCTGTCCTGTAACTCCAGTTCTGTAGTAGGGGTATCTCTGTTATAGTCATAATCTACTGAATAGTCCCGCCCATGTGCGTGGACCCCGGAGCAATCAAAAATAATTTCTTAAGGTGTCGAAAAATGCAGGACTGCACAGACACTTAAGAGAGAATTAAAGACAGATAATGCAGCCTATAAAACCAGGCTACACTGTCCAGTACTTCAGCTAGAAATTCCACCAAAAATCCACAAACAGCAAAGTCTGTCCAGATTTCCCTTGCTTCAGCAGCAAAAACCCTCTGGAATGATAGAGAGGAAGACATGAACAGACAAGCCCCATAGGCTGCCATTATGTGGCTCAAAACAGGATACTGTGCCTTTAAGAGAACTTTCCAGAACTTCACAGTATCCCAGAATGAACTGCAGGTCCCTTTTACTTTCAGTTTTTTTTAGAAGGCGTAACACGCCAGACCTGTAGCATTCCTTACATGAATATCTCTCTCCACCGGGGAGGCGGGTGGGCGCTTATGACTATAACAGAGATACCCCTACTACAGAACTGGAGTTACAGGACAGAAACTACTCCTTCTGTAGTAGGAGATCTCTGTGTTCAGTAATAATCTAGTGAATAGAATGGCAAGCCCATCCTCACACCAAAGCGGCGGTGGAGAAACGAGAAATAACACCACTATTGTGCGAACAGATTTCGCAGCGAAGCCTGCCCAACCTGAGCGTCTGCCCTGGCATCAGAGTCCAGGCAGTAATGCTTAGCAAAGGTATGGACCGACTTCCAAGTGGCAGCCTTGCAGATTTCTGCAATAGGCACATTACGGAGCAAAGCTGTCGTGGCAGCTTTGCCCCTGGTGGAATGAGCCTTAGGTTTACCCCCTAATGTCTTATTAGCCTTTTGGTAACACAGTTGTATGCAGGACACAATTCACCTATAGATGGTCTGCTTAGAGGTAGCAAGACCGGTCCTGACTGATCCATAATTGATAAATAATTGGTCTGACCTACGAATATCTTTGGTCTTATCCAGATAAAATTTCAACACCCTCCTAACATCCAGGGAGTGTAAAGACCTTTCCGCTGGAGATGAAGGGCTCTGAAAAAACGTAGGCAAAGTTATAGTCTGGTTGACATGAAAATCAGAAATAACCCTGGGAAGAAATTTAGGGTGAGTATGCATAACAACCTTAGCAGCATGAAATACAGTATAAGGTTCCTGGCCACACAACGCCTGAATTTCACTCACCCTGCGGGCTGATGTAATGGCCACGAGGAACGCCGCCTTCCAGGACAGGTGCTGCAACGAAGCCTTATGAAAAGGCTCAAAAGGCTCCTTCATCAATCTGGACAGCACCACATTCAATTCCCATGAAAGCGAAGGAAGCCTGACAGGAGGGAATACTTTCTTCAAGCCTTCCAAAATATCTTTGATCACAGGGATCTGTAAGAAGGAAGTTTGTGAAGGGCATTTCCTGTAGGCAGTCAATGCAGCGAGATGAACCTTAATGGAATGAACATTAAGGCCAGACCGCGCCAAATGTAGAAGGTAAGGAAGGATGACGTCTTCCTTGCACGTCGTAGGGTCATAGTTCTTGGACTTGCACCAGATATCAAACCTCTTCCACTTGTAAGCATAGGAAGTCCAAGTGGAAGGTCGCTTAGCCTCCTTCAGTATGTCCATGCAATCTCCGGGAAGATTCAAATGGCCATATTGCACTATCTCAGGAGCCATGCCGCCAAACTCAAAGACGAGAGGTTGGGGTGCAACATCTGCCCCCCGAACTTCGTGAGAAAGTCCGGCCTGCACGGCAGCCGTATGTGAGGAAGGAGAGACCGGTGATGCAGGTCCGTGAACCACCACTGTCTGGGCCATTCCGGGGCGATCAGTATCATCCGCGCCCTGGACCGGGACAGCTTGATGAGCATCCGCTGGAATCAGGGGAATGGGTAGAAAAGCGTACAGAAAGCTGTTTGACCAGTTGATCCATAGCGCATCCCCCAGCGTCCCTGGCTGGTAATACCTGGAGGCGAAGTCTCGGCATTTGTTGTTTTCGGCGGTTGCGAACAGATCTATGTCTGGAGTTCCCCACCTTGCGAAGACTTCTCCTAGTACTTCGGGGTTCGTGGTTTTCCTGAATCAGTCTGCTCAGTGCGTCCACCTGAACATTCTGCACACCTGGCAGATGGGTAGCCGTTATCATCAGTCCTCTGGCCAGAAGCCAGTGCCAGATCGCCTGCGCCTCCTGTGACAGAGTGCGTGATCTCGAGCACCCCTGCTTGTTGAGGTAATACATCGTGGTCGTATTGTCCGTCTGTACAAGCAGAGAGTTGGTCTGAAAGGACGGATGAAAGGCCTTCAGCGCCAAGTGAACAGCTCTGTGTTCCAGGAAATTGATGTGATACGTGGACTCCATCGGGGACCACGTTCCTTGAATTTGTAAGTCCCCGGAGTGCGCCCCCCAACCGTTAAGAGAAGCATCAGTCACGATAGTCTGAGTGGGAATGTCCTTGTGGAAGGGGACCCCTCTGAGGAGATTCCTCGCTGAACACCACCACTTCAGAGACTGAAGAGCATGCAGAGACAGTCGTATCTTGTCGTTCCAAGACCCTCTCTTCTGATCCCACTGATCCTCCAAGCACTCCTGCAACGGTCTTATGTGCAGCCGTGCGTGTGGCGTTAGGAAGATACAAGAGGCCATCGATCCCAGTAGAGAAGACACCGTCCTCACTGTTGTAGAAGGAGTGATCATAAGAGCCTGAGCCTTCCGAAGAAGTGATAACCATCGCTCCTCCGAAGGAGACACGCTTGCTGACAGCGTATTGATGGTGGCTCCCAAGTACTGAATGCACTGGACCGGAGTCGGGACAGGCTTGGACATGTTAATGTGCAACCCCAGCTTGTTCAAGAGAACGCACGTCTTCTGGAAGTGTGCCTGAGCTTCCGAGAAGGAGGAGGCCTTGATCAACCAATCGTCCAGGTACGGGTAGACAAACACCTTGTTCTTCCTTAGGTGTGCCGCTACCACTGCCATGCACTTCGAGAATGTTCTGGGCGCAGACTTCAGCCCGAATGGCAGTACTGTGTATTGATAGCGATTGGTGCCGACTTGAAATCGCAGGAACTTCCTGTGTTTGTGTGCAATGGGCACATGGAAGTACGCTTCCTGGAGGTCTAGTGCACATAGCCAGTCTCCCTGTTGCAACTGAGGATAAATCTGATGCAACGACAGCATGCGCAACTTTTCTCTGCAAATCCACTTGTTTGCCTGTCGCAAGTCCAGAATGGGCCTGAACTCGTTCTTGTCCTTGCAAACCAGGAAGAACCGGGAGTACAGACCTCTTCCTCTTTGAGACAGAGGTACGTCTTCTGTCGCCCTTATCCTTAACAGGATATCGGCCTCCGCCTGGAGCTCGAGCAGTTGAAACCGTGAGCTGACCGGAGGAATCGATGGAGGCGGGCTGGTGAACCGAAGACTGTATCCATTGCAAACAATATTCAGCACCCACTTGTCCTGAGTAATTTTTCTCCACTCTGCCAGAAAAAATTGAACGCTTCCCCCCACCGGAGCAGGTAACGGATGTAGGGGAAGTAACCGCTCAGGGTCGTGACCCGGCCGGGCCCTTGTTCGCTGTAGAGGACTGCTGTCCCCCTCTACCCTTCTGGCGCTTCTGGAAGGGTCTCCGGAACTGCTGCTGTTGTTGCTGCTGCTGTCTCGAAGACTGACCTCGTCCTCTTCCCTGTGCACCGAACCGTCTCTGGAACGGGCAGTAGGCCTTCTTTTCTTTGGGCTTCTCCAAGCCCACAGCCGTCAGGGTCTCTGCCTCCGCCTTCATGCGGGCCATCTCATCATCGGCATGCTTTCCGAACAGGGTTTCCCCGGAAAAGGGCAGATTGGCCACCCGCTGCTGGGCCTCCGGCTTGAGTGATGTGAGCCTGAGCCAAGCATGGCGCCGCTGGTTGATCCCATGACAGTATCCATAGGCAGCCAAAAGAGACATCCGCAGCCGCACTGAAGATCTGGTTTGACACCAGCATCCCCTCCGTGAGGATCTCTTGGAAGTCCTCCCTCTTGTCTCGTGGCAGAAGTTCTGTGAACTGTTGCGGGGAGTCCCACAGGGCACGGTCATACCGCCCTAGCAACGCCGCATCGCTGGACGCCTTCATGGCCGTGGATGCAGTCCCACAAGCCTTCCTTCGAGCCGAGTCGATCCATCGACTCTCCTTGTCGGGCGGCACTGTTGAGGACGGGGAGGTAGAATGTAACTTCTTGGCCGCCGTCACTATAACAGTCAGGCACCGGATCTATCCGCAGGAAAGCCGGGTCCGAATCCGGGGCCCTGCTTTTTCAGAAGTCAGGAGGGAGCGGCCTTCACCACCGCTGGCGTGAGGAACAGCTCTTCCGCAAATATCACGGACGTCGTGGGTGTTGGAGCCGTCACCGTGATTCCCAATTTTGCAGCCCCCCTCAGGAGAACATCCTGGAACGTACTGATGTCGTCCACCGGAGACACCTTTGTCCCTGGGGATTCCGACAAGGTCTGTGAATAGGTCCTGGTCCTGGACCTGGAGGAGTCCGTGCGGCACCTAGATTCCCGCCTTCTATGGCGAAGTCTTGACATGGTGGAAGATCTACGTCGGCTCCTCGCTCTCCCTCTCCGTCCGGAGCGTGATCGCGACTTCCTTGGCCTCGGTCGATCCGCCGGTTCCACCGGAGCAGGCGCCTTTGGTTTGGCCGGGGCCTTCGGCTTAGGGGGTCCCCTTGGAAGGGGTCGGAAGTCTTGAAAGGGAGACAGACCTCGGAGGGACCAGAGGTGGCTTTTCTGGCAACTGCGGTCAAGGTACAGGTTGCGGAAGTGGTGGTAAAGGAGGAGGGGTAGGGATCCTCGGAGGGAGACCCCTCGGCAATGGAGGCGGGGGTGTAACCGGTCGCTGTGACAGGGTATACACCTCGGAGTACACTGAGCCCGGTGATCCGCCTTCTTTTCCAGCCTGGGACGTTGGCGAACCTCCCATTGCGTCAGACCTCCTTCCACACTTCTTCGGCGTCGAAGAACGGCGACCGGATGGCGAGTTTCGGTCCCTTGACGTCGAGCGTCTTTTCCTCGGCGTCAACTGGCTCTCCCTCGACGGCGAGTGCCTTCGCCTCGACGGCGACCTCGTCCGCCTCGACGACGAACTTCTGCGCCTCAGCGGCGATCTACTCCTCGACGACGAGGATCTCCTCGACGACGATCTTCTCCTTTTCGCCGACGGTGGATGGCGGTGTCGCCTCGATGGCGAGCGTCGACGCCGGGCCTTTCGACGCCGATCACTCGACGATGACGAAATCGTCACAGGAGACTGACGGCGGTCTGTTCAGTTCCTTTGACGTCAAGCGTCGACGTCGCTTCGTCCCAGACGACAGGGAACAGACTGTAGTCATCCCTCTCGACGCCGTAGTCGGTGCAATCGACCCAGACGGAGAATGGGGACGCTTGCAGGTCTTCCTGCCCCTGGGGAGCCCCCCAGAGGCCTCAGCACGGGCAGAGGAAGCCCCTCCAGACCCACCTTGCGCCTTCAGCCTTCTTTCCTCAAGGCCCTGAAGCCTGATCTTCTTTCTGTCCTTCATTGTCCTGCCAGAGAAGCCCTGACAAATCACACACTCCTCTGGGACATGGGAAGAGGGAAGGCAGAGGATACACACCTCATGGGGGATCTGATTTGGCCTTCTTCCTGGAGCACTCCGGACATTTGTCAAATAATGCAGGCATATTTGACTCAAAAGGGTGCAAAAACCAAGACGAAAAGCACCAAAGTACTTTAGAAAGCACTCACTTGAAACAAAAGTGAAAAAATCACCAATAAACCCTTGAAAAGGGAGAGCTCAATGCTCCAGGGTCCTGCAAGCAGGAGCCGGAAAAAAGAACTGAAAGTAAAAGGGACCTGCAGTGCATTCTGGGATACTGTGAAGTTGGCGAAAGTTCTCTTGAAGGCACAGTATCCTGTTTTGAGCCACATAATGGCAGCCTATGGGGTTTGTCTGCCCATGTCTTCCTCTCTATCATTCCAGAGGGTTTTTGCTGCTGAAGCAAGGTAAATCTGGACAGACTTTGCTGTTTGCGGATTTTTGGTAGAATTTCTATCTGAAGTACTGGACAGTGTAGCTTGGTTTTATAGGCTGCATTATCTGTCTTTAATTCTCTCTTAAGTGTCTGTGCAATCCTGCATTTTTCGACACCTTAAGAGATTATTTTTGATTGCTCTGGGGTCCACGCACATGGGCGGTACTATTCACTAGATTATGACTATACACATAGATCCCCTACTACAGAACCCCTCCGCTCACCCTGCGCCAGATGCAATCGGCGATTGAGGGATTTGTCTGGGGCCCGACTGCACTGCGGCTACGGAAAACCCAGCTTCAACGTCCTAAGAAATTTGGCGGTCTGGCCTTCCCTAATCTCACGCAATATTTTAACGCATTGCAGTTACGCTTCTTGGTGGAGTGGAACGCCCCATGACGGAGAAATATTGGGTCTTCATGGACCAGACGGTAGTGGGCCACCACATCTGGCGCGACGTACGGATGCCGCGACCAGATCGTGCTTGGGTTCTTTACTCCTCCCCAGTTACACTTCCCATGTTGCTTGCTTGGGACAAAGTCTCCAGTAAGGCGAACCTGACCACGTTTCCCTCTCCCATGACGCCACTTTTAATGAACCCTGCATTTCACCCAGGGATGAAGAACGGTGCTGCTTCACATTGGATTGAGGGGGACTGTAAATGCTTGGGGCACCTTTTCGATCTCGGAGGCCCTATTCCCTTTAAGTAACTTAAATCAGACTACAACCTATCTGCGTCCGATCTGTATTTGCACTCCCAGTTGACTCACTGGATCTCTAACTCCATGACGCACTCCCTCGCATTTCACCCATTTTTACCATTCAAGAAATGACTAGTGTCCAAGAAAGATGACAAAATCTCATCTCTGAAATGTACTCCTTCCTCGAACTCGCTCTGTGGGTCAGAAGCGCTGGGAGGTAGAACTTGGACGCGAGCTCTCAAACAAGGAGTGGGAGGATGTTTTTTTATCGCACACACCACACTACATTTTCCTCGAACACACAGAGACTGCATTCAAGATCGCGACGTACTGGTATTATACCCTGATAGATTCGCTAAATGGCAATCCAAAAATGATGGCCTCCGCTGGCAGGGATGCGGTAGCCCAGGGACACTAATAATTTGCTCTGGCACTGCCCCAAATTGACCCACTTTTGGGAACAGATCCTGAACGACATTGCTGCCTTTAATAACTTCATCCCCGACTCCCGGCGTACACACTTTTGGGCCTCCCAAACGCGCTCACCTTCCCTCTGCGTTCACTTCGGGGGAGACAAATGGTGCTTGCGTTGAATGCTGCATTAACGGTTATTCTGGCGAGGTGGAAATCAGACCGGGTCCCAGAGCATATACACTGGGTGCACCAACTTTGAAATCTTTTGGCAATGGAGAAACTTTCTATGTCAGCAGCAGGGAAGAGTGAAGCCTATGCCAAAACTTGGGCCCCCTTTTTATCTATTCTCACCACAGAATTCAGAGAATTGTCTTGCCCAAAATACTTCGGTATTCTCATGCTGATCCCTGAAGAGGTCTCAGTCCTCCCTTGAGAGCGTTTGACACATGCCCCTTTCCATTTCCTGTAGTGATAGGCCTGGAGCAACATCCATGAGCACGAGCTGACACTTCCCCTTTCCGGTTAGTTCAGAGGAGATAGGGTGGGGTGGGGGGGGGGACAGGGGGGCTTCAATGGGATTTTTAAAATTTCAATGTGTTTTTGTTCTGGTTACCATTTATATGCGGCCTATTGCAATGTGCCTGCAGCTCTTAAGGGATCATCACGCAGCTTCAGAGCCGCCTTGCTTCTCAACTGCTTTTTAGATAGCCCTCAACACCGGTCACTGCTTGCTACATTCCTTCAGACGCGGCAGGACCAGTTGGGTTGTAGGCGGCTTGCTGTGTTTAACATTCAGAACTTGTATTCGTATCGTCACTTGATTTACATATCCTCTCTATGCTTAGCCGGCCCACTGGGTTGTAGGCACATCAATTTTGTTATCTGCATTATATGCCGTCAATAAAAACAATTAATACTAAATTCATGAAAGCAGTAAATGGGCACTAATGCAAAGACATACTATGAGCGCAATTTTGTTACTTTCTTTAAGAGTGCGGACCATAAGAATGCTGCTGGCATTTGCCGAGACCTTTTGTTTTGAATTATATATCTATCTATCTCTATATATATCTATCTCTATCTCTATGTGTGTGTGTTCACTGAAAAAATCATAGGTTTTAGGGGTGTTATAGTTAGCTACACATTTCACTCGTATAAAACCATTTAAATTACCCCGTTATAGTTAGTTGTACTAACTATAACTTGCGCGCCTGCAATCCACTGCTGATGTCACATATATCATTCATGACATGGTTAGTGACATCACCGATGACATCTCAAATGACATCACTGATGACATCATCCAGTGAAAGTGGTTTGGTTCGTTATTTAAATATGTATTATATATATATATATATATATATATATATATATATATATATATATATATATATATATAGCAATTTGCCTTGAAGACTGAGTGGATGTATAAGTGTGTGAATGGAGGATTTAGTACCAATGTGATTGACTGTCTAAGTGAGGAATTTTAAGTGTCACTCTATATATATGGGATAGTGATTAAACTGTATCTCTATCTCACTATCTCTTGTTGTGTAAACTACTACATAAGTTGGTTACTACCTAGGTGAAAGTCTACATTAGGCATTAATTAGTTAAATGAGTATTTGTATGGGATAGTGAATGAATGTGTGTGTGGTTGGGTGGGGCGTGTGTGACAGTGGAAAGATGTGTAAATAGTTGATTTAGTAAGTATATGTGGTTAAGACTATGTGGAAACAGTTGTTTTGGTGAGTGAATCTCTTTATGGGTGTGGTGATGAGTAAATACATTTCTCAATGATATATGTCCAACAAACAAAAAATATAAAAGGCAGTTGTATATAAATAAGTATACATAATACTCAGTGATTGTATGATTGATGTATGGATAACTGTATACTTGTAATACTGATTTTATTACACACTAAGTATGAGTTACTATCTACATGAATAAAAAGTGTTTGTATAAGTGAGTAGCTTAGTAAATATAAGTATGATCAATTGTTTGCATAAGTGAGGAGGATGTCTGTATAAAGGAATAGGATATGTGCTGGTGTGTAATGTTGATGTAGGTATATAAGTATATTTAATAGTGTTCTATTGATCTTTGTTAGCATATATGAGTGAAACTATAGGTAAGTGTTTAGATGTGTGTGTAGATGTAGAAATCACTAAGTGGGTTTTTAGAAACTTATACCTGGTGTGTCAATGTTTTAAATATGATACTTCATATTTTATAATGTGTGTTAAAAGATTATGCTACTGTATGATCAGGTGTATCAGCTTGTCACATGGATGATGTCAACAGTGATGTCATTTGAGATGTCACTGACCATGTCATGAATGATGTAATATATGACATCATCAGCAGTGGATTGCGGGCGCACGAGTTATAGTTAGTACAACTATAACGGGGGAATTTCAATGGTTTTATACGAGTGAAATGTGTATCTAACTATAACACCCCTAAAACCTATGGTTTTGTCAGTGAATTTCTAAGGTTTTTTAAATGCTAATTCCTCACTATAACTTATCTGAAACCAATGTTTTTTTCAGTGAATTTCAAAGGTTTTTTAAATGCTAATTCCCAACTATAACATGTCTGAAACCTATGGTTTTATCAGTGAATTTCAATGGTTTTTTCAAATGCTAATTCCTAACTAGAACATGTTTGAAACCTATTTTTTTCCATTGAATTTCAAAGATTTTTTAAATGCTAATTTGTGAATATTTTTATTGTTTCTTTATATTTTCTAACTACATTATTTTAATCTTTATTTTTAGATGTTATTTTTTAAATTGCATTACACATTTTTTTAATGAATTTTTTACAGAATATATATTTTTTTCATTATTTTATATTGTTTATAATATACTTAAATTATTTTTATGAAATTTTTTTTGCAGTTGCGCACCCTACGAACACCTTATTCATTTACTGCGAGAAACGTGTCCGCCATTTTAGGGTCGCTGTCTAGGGTCCGTGAAGGGTGTGCGACGGGTACAACTTTTCCCACGTGGTTGCTATGTGACTTGTGCGCGACACCTTGCGCATACGCGAGATGTACGTATAATGCGACGTGACGGACGCGCTGTAGCGCGTGACGTCATATACATATCAGACGCGGTGTGTGAGCGACTTCCGCGATTGTTTTAATGTTGAAAAACGTTTTTATATACATTTAATATAAATATTAAGACAAGATATTATCTGAGGTTGTTATTTTAATAATTTTCTTTAACTTTCTTAAAAAGTACATCACTATTATCCAATGGGTAGAAATTCACTTAGCAGGTAAATAGTGTTATTGTTACCTTTTCTTACTCAGTGTTAGATCCTGGAAACAGCACTGCTGCATCTCCTCTAAACAGTTGAAAGAATGCAAATTACCAAAGACGCAGAAGCCCATGTCTTTTTTTTTAAAAATATCGCTAGAATGCGCGGATCATACGCGAACCCCGCGATTTTTCCCCAAAAAAGAAAAAAAAATAGGGGCCCTGGGAGACCTTGTGGGACCCCTGAGGAGACCTAGCAGATCAGGGTGTGTCTACCCTCACTCTTTTCACGTTTTAAACACACATTTCACACGCTTCTTCAGCCTCACTTGTACCGAGACATAAAATGGCTGCCAACAGTTTCTAGTTCCGAATGTCGACACCCACTTGACAGCCAATTAGCCTTTAGCGTGTGATCGGAAGTGTGCGCTTATGGTACGATGACAATAAGCGGAGTATACGTATTCCATTTTTTTATGGGAAGTGGGCCGCATGGCCCCCTCCCGTGACCAATTCCGGGAACCGGGGTCCCCAGCCCCCGGGGCATGGCTAATTATATATTATTATTTTATGGATCCTGAAGCCTCTTCAAGACCTCGGGGACATCCGAACTCCATCTATGTATGTACCCTGTAGGAGTTGCCTTCACTTTGCGCATGCATGTTTGTGGTAGCGCATGCATGTTAATGTTACGCATGCGCACAATACGTCCCACTGTCTGGCTATGTACCCCTAACGTATTTCATTTTATTTGCGCATGCTCAATTACAACATGCCCAATCACAGCTCTCACACCCAGTGACATCATGCTCAACCAATCATCCTTCTGCAAAGCATTTATAAGCTGCCAACCTTCTTGAACTTTTCCTATTCCGCAGTCACAGCCATTGAGAGTGTTTGTATCCACTTCTTCGTAGGTGAGCACTTTTATTAGGAGTAATTAAATTAATTAATCTGAACAATCTTTAAATACCGCGTAAATGCAAATTAATGTTCGATTTGGCAATGCTGTTTTTAAGCACGCTTTCCTGCTTTTTTATATCGTTAAAGTTGACTTCGTAACTTTTGTTTCTGTGCAAATCACTTAATCCTGGTGCGTTTGTTTAATTTGCCAAGCGCCATGTGGCCGCTCCTACAGCAGTGTGCTACGTGCTGTTCAAGTGAATGCGATATAGTTTTTCTCGTGTAAGTAGTGCGTCACGTGCCCCATGCATTGCAAAAGTAATGTTTTTGGCAAAAGTGTATTTTAGCACGGTTTTCAGCTCTTATAACTTAAATATTTTGCCTTGGTAGGCGATGTTTATGGGCAAATCACTTAACCCCTTCGATGCTATTGACGGAACAGTTCCGTCATGAGCGTCGGTTGGCCTGTGCTCATGACGGAACCGTTCCGTCATAAGCCCGTTGGCTCATTAGAACGTTCAGCACAGCGCAGGAATCTGCGCCGCGCTGATGTGGTTAATCCTGCAGCACATAATGTTTTAATTAGTGCGTCACGTGCTGCTTCCTCCCCATGTATTTTAGCACGCTCTCAATGTTTTTTAACCCTTTCGATGCTTATGACGAGCTCAGCTCGTCATGATGCACAGTTGAGCTGTGCTGATGACGAGCTGAGCTCGTCATGAATAAAGTAATAAAGCATTTTCCAGCACAGGGGGGGAAAACGCCTAGCAGCCAAGGTGTTAATAACCTTAAACTTCATTCTCCCCCTGTTCTATCTCATTATACAGATATCTCAACCATGAGACCTACTGGTTGCCACAAGATGTCCTGCCATACACTATACCACGTGGTGGTGAACAACTCGACACACCAGATCCACTGACTGCTCTCCATATATTATCAGCCGAAAATTGCAATGGACCTAATGGAGTTATCAGGTTTGCCTTCAACATTTCATGATCGAAAACCATTCTGAGATAAGCATTTGTGTATTTCATGTGTTTGCAGACGGATAACTGTGTTATTGTCATGTTTCACTAGAATTCGTAGGCATTCTGAAATCAACCAAACGTAAAAAAAGCATCTCCTCCCGATTTTATTGCCCACATGTGATTTAAAATTGAACAATGTACGAGTTATAATTTTTTTTGCTTCTATAAATATTTTTATAAAATATAAATCTGCATTGTGATAGTCTTACAAAGTAAAAATGTTTTGTTTTTTTAAATCTTGTCTTTTAATTTTCTTTGCTATTTATTTCTGAATTTCTAGATCATGGAAGTCCAAAAAGGGTTCTATCAGATCAAGCCCAGGAGTTTGTGAATAAAGTGAGTGACCAATCTCGGCCTAACATTTGTATAATGCAATACTATTTCCTATTTTGCTGTCAAAAAATATAACCTCCGATGATTACTTTTCATCCCTAATCCTACTGAGAACAATTTTTTTTATGAACATTAAAATTGAGCTTGGACATATGTACAACATATACATTTTTAACTCTTTTTTCAGTTACCACAATGTTACTTATGTCAGCAGCAAGTTACCAACGTTGTAGAAAGTATATCCTTCTGTTCCAGTTCATTTCACCGATGTCTCAAATATGGCATGAACTAGTTGTGTGAAGCCAGAGAGATTCACAAATTTTAAACGGACAACTTTAAGGTAAATATTCACAATACGACTACTCGACGAATTTAAAAAGTAACGTATATAAGTATTTGAGGGGTTTTCAGTGGCAAATTCACACTTGCACGGATAGGTCTGATACAGGGTAGATCTCTGTATAACTAAAGGATGATTAGGTATTAGGATGGCATACAGAGCTCTGAACCTTCTTACTTTTTTTCTTAAAGGGTTCCAAATTGGGGACGAATATTAGGCTGTGCAGTAGAGTTAGACGGTGTTGCTCCACCGGTACTTGGGCCTCCTCATGAAGCAGGAGGAACCTCTCTCAATCTCCTTAACTCTTCCCTTGCAAAGTTCACCGGATTCTTAGTCTGCAAGTGCTTCCGCATACTTGCAGTTCCACACCAGTCCTTTTTATTGGGGTCTCCTCTTGAAAGCAGTCTTGCATATGCGGCAAGTAACTTTTCTTGCATTCACCTTTTTTAAGACTTGTGAAAATTAATTCCAAAACATTCAATAAATACGGTGTCACTATGCATTGTGTCAAACGCTTTATTAAAAATATGCAGAAAATGTTCCCTTTAAGTGTTAAGGTCTTTACAAGAGAATTTGAAAGGAGAATGTAGGAGATGAATAACAGAGGTAGGACGTTATATCTCAAACTGCAAAAATTGATAAAAAGGGTGGACCAAAGCCTGCATGTACAATGCCAGTGGAAGCGTTTCAGACACACTGCACACTGCAAACATTGTTACTTTCACTTGTAATGTTAGACCTCATTTAGTCACATCAATCTAATTTTAGGTTTAAAGCATTTTATTGGTGCAACACAAGTAAACAAAAACCTACAGAGCGTATACAGTGTCACGTCACTGCGGCTAGGGCCACACTCTCAGCATAAGTCTCTCCAAAGGACATCTTAATTGAAGACTAGTCCGCAGCGACACATGAAGACAGGCAATGTCGCAATAAGATAACGATCCCCCCCCCTGAACTTTCCCCCCCAGTACCCAAACTCCCTGATCCCCTTACCCCTCCCCCCCATCGTCCAGTGCACAGGTCTATCCCTTGCCGTCCACCCCGGCCACCCTGCAGTGAAAGAATATAGCCCAGGGTCCATTCAAGAGGTCGACTCATCGGGTGTCGTAAGCCTTAAGAGGCGGAGGTATCTTGGGAAGGTGATTTCCCTGAATTCAGTGAGCAGCAGGGACCAGAACGATCGCCAAAGGTCTTCAAATTGCTCTACAGCCCCTGCCACTGTGAGCGACAGTTTCTTCATTCCCAACACATGCCATAGTCTATGGAGCCAGCCTGTGATAGAGGGGAGCGTGGCAGTGCGCCAGTGTAGGAGGATGTTTTGTACTGCTGAGCCTAGTCTCTTTTTAACGACATTGTATTTCATTTTGATTTTTCATTTGTCAATCATGTATGCTCACCACCAGTTGATGTGTATTTAACAAGGACCCCCTGAAAGCATAGATACGATAGTTCCTAGGTCAGGGTAAACAAGGCATTTGACAAAAAACAACCTAGGCAACTAATATTTAGGACATTGTTTTATGTCCTAAATATTAGTTGCCTAGGTTGTTTTTTGTCAAATGCTCACCACCAGTTCCCTTTGCACCGACTTTTAATGGCAGGGGTTGTAACTCGACGATAGATTTTGCCCTAATCACCCCAACTACACCTGGGTTTATAACCTATTGGGAAATAGGGAAGGAGCCACTGAGTGACATAACAAACGTTATGTTGTTCCTGTGGACATCGTCTCCTTGGTACGGTGCGGTAACAGTACGTGGTTGAGCACACGACCTGGATATTTCAGGTGATATCTTTTATTAATTCTTTCACAAAAAGCAGTAGTTTATGAACAACGGGTCCTGAAGAATGCATGAAACTCTTTTCTAATATATGCAGAAACATGTTGACCACTACTGACCGCGGATATTTTTTCAAATCTGTGTTTGCACTGGTCTTTTAGCTTTAAGGGAATGGGAGATACTAATAAATTACTCGCTTCTACCCAGTTCATCTAATTTTAATACCTCTCACTATTCACTTTCCTCACCTTACACTGCTTTTTCAGTTGCCATATAAACACTGGTAATTCCATAATACTTCCCTCCAATAACACTTCTTTTTTTCATCTACAAACGGTCACGGTAACAACTGACCGGCCGCTTTGTTCTGTCTCCTGGGCAAGAAGAACCCAAATGATGCAAAAGAGGGCAGTACAGTGTGGCTTCTGATGGGAATCTTTCCATATGCCCTTGAGTCTTAACTCGGCTATTATCACACTAAGGTCTGCATGGTGTGTTCCCACTTGTGTTATTTGTATGGTATTAAGTTTGTTGTCTATGGTGAATGACCCATCTGTTGTTCGACTCCTAGGTACTATTTAGTGTATTGAGTTATATGGTTTGGGGCATGTACCTAGTTAGTCGGTAAATTTGCCCTTGGACCCTCCTTTCAAATTGTTTGGTCTATGTTAACAGTACAGCCAAGGCTGTGGGTCCTAATAACATTTGTTGATCACATCTGATCACTTACAACATTGAATTCTAATTCAGTGGGTTATAAAGAGGCGGACAATCATTGGCTTTTTGCAGTTCCTGCTTTTGCTCATATCTTCTAAATTGAAACCCGTAATGGCCACCAACTGGGGCTTAGCATTTGAGAATGCTGAAGTTCAAAACATCTTAGATGAGAACCCGAGCCTGTTAGATAGCATCCCTGTGACAGTAACAAAAAATGATGAGGGTTGGGCTAAGGTTCTAGTTCTTAAAAAAAAATCACACTCCAGGACAATAGTCCATGGGATAGCTATGGCAGAATATCTCGGTGGCAACTGTGCACCCTCAGGCCTCACTGTAAATAATGCACCCAGACTTTTCCTTGATGACAAGGAATTTGTGAAAGACTGGTCGATGATCGCCTGGAGATGTACAAGGGACTGGCTAGTTCTGATCATTAAGACTGCGAAAAGAGTGGCAGATAAAATACTGATCGAAATTCAAATACTCGAAGGCCAGATTAGGACCACACTTAGGAGTACCCTGTTTAAAAAAAGGACAGAATGATAGCGATAAAAATAACAAAGATTTTAAGGAATCGATTCTTTTCACCAAGTTAGAAAAATTCAAAAAAGATTTGGCTAGGTTTTCCACAGAAAGGGTTTACCAATACACGAGTGATTCCTACACAGCACCCACATTCAACCGTGGAGGTAGAAGAGGCGGTTCATCATACGCTACATCAAGCTCAGAAGGAGCGTCTAGTGACTCGGATACATCATAGAATGGATCCGCCAATAATATTCAAAGAGGTCGCGGTACCCGAAGGAATTGGAGGGGTGGACATCATCCACAGAATCACAATCAATATCAACCGTGGTGGCCGGCCAACCCGTGGATGTATGGACCATCGTACCCCCACAAACGGGTCCTTTTGGTCCTCCCCAAATGCAACAAGGCCCTGGAGCGTTTCCTTTTTTAGGGTTTGGCCCGAGACGAGGCAAGGGCAGGAAGAGACAAGGAACAACACAACAAGTCCACTGGAACACCACACCGCAGTCCACGATGGATCTTCGCAGCGGGAAGAAAGTTCCACAAGAAACTGCAGGGACGAGCAATTCGACAACCTTGTGATGAATTTAAGCTCACACGCCTTATCATCAAACGAAGAGTGCCTACTAAACAAAGGCCTAGGATTTGTGGCTACTCAGAAAGGAGATCCTTTTGTAGCACAGGTGGAACTAGCCAAACTTTTTAGAAAAGTAAGGTTACACTATTTCTTTTCCAAACCAACAAATATTGGAACACAGATCGAAGATAAAAACACCGGTCTAAAAAACCCATCGACATTCAATCCACCAAGTATCGGACTGCCTCCAAAGGTATTGACATTCGAAGCGGCTGTAGAAAATGATATAAAACACCTTTATCAAACTGAGAACAAGCCCTTTGTCAACCTTTCCAGAGAAGAACAGTCGGCTTTACGCTCATTAACATCTAATGAGAAAATAATAATAAAGCCAGCCGACAAAGGCGGGGCAACTGTCATTCTCGATACCGATACATATAGAAATGAATGTTTGAGACAATTGAGTGATCGGAGATCCTATCTTCCACTCAACGAAGACCCTACAGAAAAATTAAAGATCAAAATAGGAAACCTGGTAGAAGAAGCGACTACTGAGGGGTGGATCACACCACAAGAGGGGCAGTATCTCCTTACAAACCACCCAACAATTCCATATTTTTATTGCCTTCCAAAAGTCCACAAACCTCAGAGACCACCACCCGGACGGCCGATTATCTCTGGCATAGGCTCTGTCTTGGAACCACTATCGACCTTCGTGGATTACTTCTTAAACCCGATGGTAAAGGCCATGCCAACGTTCCTTCAAGACACCAAGGACGTTTTGAGACTCCTACCAGGTATACAATTTAACACCAACACTGACATCCTTGTATCATTTGACGTGGAGTCATTGTATACCTCGATTCCACAAACTGAAACCTTGGAAGTCGTGGGGAGTCTCTAAGAACAAAGTGACCACCAGTCTATCACGCCTATTCGGTTTATTATGAACCTGGCAGAAATAGCGATGAAAGAAAATTACTTTCGCTTCGAAGACACTACCTACCTACAAACATCTGGGACTAGTATGGGTAGTGTCTTCGCTCCAAGCCTGGCGAACTTATATGTTCACAATTTCGAACAGCAGGAGGTACTTACACCTGCCAATCCATATCTATTGTCGCTTCATACTTGGAAGCGATACATAGATGACATTCTGGTGATTTGGCGTGGCACAGAAGAAGATCTTGTGTTGTTCCATCAATGGCTGAACACCAGAAATGCATACCTAAAATTTACCATCGAATACAGCAGAACGTCACTGGCATTCCTTGATTTAAAGATTCATGCAACTCCCAATGGCCTAGAATCTGAGCTTTATCGTAAACCTATGGCCAGAAATGCTCTACTTAGATATGACAGCTGTCATCCTCGGGCCCTAAGAAATAACTTACCTTTCGGTCAGTTTCTCAGGGTCCAGAGGAACTGCTCCAACAAAGAAGCATTTAATGCCCATTCAAGAAACCTGGAACAACAACTCAGTATGAAGAACTATCCTAAAAAGATCATTCGCCAATCCAAAAAGAGGGCATCAAATAACAACAGGGAGTCCCTCCTCGAGATACATCCTCCCAAAGAGAAAACTAATCGCATCACCTTTGTCAATACGTTCAACAGCAGATCCAACAAAGTTCACAAGATCATTAAAAAACATTGGTCTATTTTGAATACAGGGGGAGATGACATCCCTCTACCTCTTTTTGCGTTCAAAAGAGGACAAAATCTAAAAGATCAGTTGGTTCACACACGCCCGAAAAACAAGGAACCAAGACAGGTGGGCACACTGTGGGATCTGCCGCCTGTACAAGGTCACCATCCATGTGGGGCTTGTTCAGTTTGCCCCCAAACTTGCAAGTCCACAAGTATAGACATTGGGACAAACAGACCGTGGATACAAACCAAGTTCACAAACTGCAACAGCAGTAACCTCATTTACTTGATAACATGCCCCTGTCAGCTACAATATGTAGGTATGACGACGAGGAAAGTAAGGACGAGGATACAAGAACACAAGAACACAAGAGCACAGTGCGGTGCCGCAAACAAGCCACCCGCCTTACAGCACACTTCTTGGAGGTTGGACACGGTCCTAATGATTTTCATTGGACTGTTTTGGAACAGCCACGTATACCTGAATTCTGTCCTGACACTGCCCGTTTTCTGTTCAAAATTGAACAGAAATGGGTTTACAAACTGAACAGTGATAAGGCTGGGCTTAACGAGCCAATACCGTGGATGTCCCTCTAAAATGGTTAGATCACTGAGCAAAATATAGCCCGATTACCTAACACACCAACTGTCTGAACATGGTAATAACATTCTACCTTATTTGAACCCTCAATATACATATCATTTTACCCTAACCAGGGATAACCACTAACACCACCATAAACTTCCAAATTATACAGAGCGTATAGATACTTGGCATTCTTCATAATAGAGTATACAGATAGAGCACAAATTTCGGCGACTGCTGATAAGGACTAACAAGATCAGAGTTACTCTAGCGATGAAAGCACCTGATGTTATCTTAATAGTCAACTGTGCTTCCTAATGATAACATTTCAGAATATTTCAGTTTTGGACCTTATACATACTCTATTTATATCCACATTTTGAGAATTGGTCGTGTGTGCACTTATATGTAGACTGATATGAGGCCAATAAACTCGATGTATAGAATCAACTCAAGCAGTGTAATATAAATTGTACACTACATCAAATGGATATAAACATGGAGACAGGAATTCCCACTATATATAATCAACATATCAACATAAGCAGCATAACAGGTATTACACAAGGTGGTAAATGGTTTTATATGTATATAAACATGGGGACAACAGACCCTTCAAATAATTAAACATGAAAATAAAAAACGGGCAGACAGTGTGCGTTAAATCTTCGCAATTCACGCATTGGGCTGGTCGGTATCAAGATCTAAAAACATGGAGCCCTGGCGATTCATATTTTGCAGAACTACAAAAAAACGGGAAATGAACTACAAATCCCGATGTGCACACGGATCACGTGACCGACGTCGTGACGGTCACGCTGATCACGTGACTGGACTCATTCGTAATCGTATAAACATGGCGTGATCTCTGTAGTCGGTGCCCCCCCCCCCCAGACAGTTCGGACGACTGCCGGGAGACACCGACGGAGAGGTGAGTGAACCCAGAAAGAAAATACTCGATAAAATGTTTGTGCCCATCTAGTGTGTTTACACGCTGAGATGCGGCTATCCCCAATGAAACACCAACAGATTCCATCGATTGCGGGGAGGTAATTGTTTAGAGTGCCGTATACGGGCGATCGTGCGCACGACAGATTGCGTGCTTGGCCCATTTGGGATACATCACTGGCTGAGACACTCAGATTTTGCTAAATGCTTAAGCCTACTCATACGTGCTACAACGCATGTATATCCTTGAATAGTCATTGACTAGATAAGTCTTGCATAGCGGAGATGGACGATTGAGTACAATCCTGTTCTCTGAGTTGGGTGCCTGTTTGTTGCGCTTTGAAATACGAAGGTGAGCGCTGTAAATACCATATGTCGTGATGTGGTTATGACTCTTCTGGCACAGAACTTTTGACTATATAGGTCAATTCAGTTATTTCCAGTAGTAAAAGCATGGAACATTGCAAATAAGACTTGAGATATAATCCAATCAGCACCAACATATAGTTGGATATACAGTTTCTTTTGCTGCATGGAGATTAACAACTAAGCCATGATTGCCTTCCTCATATTTTTAACTTTTCTGATTTAGAGCGGTGCTCCTTATACCTGAGCCGCAGCCAGGTGGGGTGAAGCGCCTCAACCACCACAAATGGGTGAGTGACTGGGATTGAATTTGATCCTTAGACTGTGCGACTGGGACGCTAAGAATGAAAGGTTATATCTAAAACAAAAGGATTAAGCCTTAGGAATATGACATAATTGTGTTTTTCTGTCGTCTGTTTATGCTGTTCCTGTGGACATCGTCTACATGGTACGGTGCGGTAACAGTACGTGGTTGAGCACACGACCTGGATATTTCAGGTGAAATCTTTTATTAATTATTTCACAAAAAGCAGTAGTTTATGAACAACGGGTCCTGAAGAATGCATGAAACTCTTTTCTAATATATGCAGAAACATGTTGACCACTACTGACCGCGGATATTTTTTCAAATCCGTGTTTGCACTTGTCTTTTAGCTTTGGGGGACTGGGAGATACTAATAAATTACTCGCTTCTACCCAGTTCATCTAATTTTAATACCTCTCACTATTCACTTTCCTCACCTTACACGGCTTTTTTCAGTTGCCATATAAACACTGGTAATTCCATATAATACTTCCCTCCAATAACACTTCTTTTTATCTACAAACGGTCACGGTAACAACTGACCGGCCGCTTTGTTCTGTCTCCTGGGCAAGGAGAACCCAAATGATACAAAAGAGGGCAGTACAGTGTGGCTTCTGATGGGAATCTTTCCATATGCCCTTGAGTCTTAACTCGGCTATTATCACACTAAGGTCTGCATGGTGTGTTCCCACTTGTGTTATTTGTATGGTATTGAGTTTGTTGTCCATGGTGAATGACCCATCTGTTGTTCGACTCCTAGGTACTATTTAGTGTATTGAGTTATATGGTTTGGGGCATGTACCTAGTTAGTCGTTAAATTTGCCCTTGGACCCTCCTTTCAAATTGTTTGGTCTATGAAAATCAGGGATATCCAAGACTCCTTTCCAAAAAACCTGACGCCTCCCCGGCCCCAGCGGGGGCTTAGTGTGGTGAAGGACCCAGATCACTCCTTCTAGGCCTTCTGCCCCATAGACCTCTTGGCCTCTCGCAAAATCCTTGGGGCGTTGAAATCTGGTTCTCCCAACGATCCCTGCGCAGCTCGGCTGCTGGCTGATCTAGCCGACACGGTTAATTCGGAAGTCAATATTCTGATCAACCAGTCGCTTCGCGAGGCACACGTTCCGCTCGCTTGGAAGCAGGCCCTCTTACTTCCATTACTTAAGAAACCCACCCTTGACCCCTCGCTTCCCGGTAATTATAGACCCATCTCTCTTTTGCCTAGTTTGGCTAAGGTTTGCGAAAAGGTGGTCACTTTGCAGTTAACCAACTATGTGAAGAAGTCGGGCGCGCTACATCCTGTGCAATCGGGGTTCCGGTCCGCCCATAGCACAGAGTCGGCACTGCTGGAGGTGGCTGAGGCCATTAGGGATTGTTTGGATGCCAGCGGGAGAGCAGCTCTGGTGATGCTGGATCTCTCGGCGGCATTCGACACGGTTCCCCACTCTCTCCTCCTTGACCAACTTACTGACATCGGCATTGCAGGTATGGCGTGGAGCTGGCTGCAATCATTTTTTGGAGGACAGGTCCCAACAAGTCTGGCTCCCCCCGTTTGCCTCGTCCCCCTCCCCTCTCTCCACTGGTGTCCCGCAGGGCTCTTCCCTTAGCCCCCTTTTGTTTAACATCTTTGTGACTCCCGTGGTTTACCTGGCGGAGTCACTGGGGGCTAGGGTGATGGCCTACGCGGACGACACGCAGTTATTGTTTACCTGGAGAAGGGGTGAGGACTCGGTTAACACGGCTCAGCGCTGTCTTTCCGCGGTGTTTCGCTGGCTGGCCAATGCACAACTCAAGTGCAATGAGGAGAAGTCGGAAGTGCTTTTGTTTGGAGCATTTCCTGCGGGCTTTAGAACCAGACTTTGGCCCCCGGATTTTCCAATCATGTATACATCATCTGAAAAGAGCAATGGAGACTGAAGGACAAGGAGATTCACCAGCATAGAAAGAGGACTATTAAAGGCTGTAGTGAACCAGTGTAAAGTATTCACAGGGCACTGGTTTTAATTAAGTTTCTTTACCATGCATCACAGAAAGAGGACTGCCAAAATGTGCTGTGTTTCTAGCAATTTATGGTGTGCTTGCTTAAGTTTTCTGTTTGCTGGTGCAGACCTCATTATGGATTCATTTGCAATAATACCACCCCCAGTGTTCCTAACTCAACCTGGAAGTCTACCCATTGAATGGGAAGAGTGGGCGGATATTTTTGAAAATTACTAAGAGGGTTCAGATGGTAAGGAATTTTGCTCTTAACGGAAAAAAGCAATCTTTTTTAGTGCATTAGGCAAAAAAGGTCAGCATGTGTTTAAGTATTTATAGGCTGCTTTGGGGGGCGATGGCCAGAAAATTTAGGATTTGTATATAGAGAAAAAGGAAGGAAAAGAAAAAAAGATTTGCCAAGGACACAAACACAGTCAAGTGTAGGTATTGATTTTATACCAAACCACAAAACATGGAAGAAACAGTACTTGAATTTGGTGCTAGGTTGCATGAGTTATGTCAAATGTCAATTGGATAAGATAATCCCCAACCAGTTGATTGTAGTGTAGAAGTAAAAAAAAAAAAGGGAGAGATTATGAGCAGCAAATAATCCTTCACTTAAGGATGATATCAAAAAAGCAAAAGTGACGGAGCAATCAGACTTACGCATGAAATAGAAAAAAAAAGAGTAATGGCGGATTTCTCTTACGTTGAACACGATGATACAGTAGTACTCAGCACTAGTAAAGGGTATGTTAAAAGCAGCACGAAAATATAACTGAATAAGAATGTAAATGATTTCAAAATGTACAGAAAGCATATGCACAAGTTTTGGAAGCAGTTTTCACAATGCTGACTTTAAGAATTGTTTTACTAGAGGCAAAGTGTAGACAATGTGAACCGAAGGGTCATTTTGCTTGCATGTGCAAAAACAGTGCTAAGTTTAAGGTGGCCGCGGTACAAAAAAACCTTGAGGAGAATGGAGAAGTGGATAGAATATTGTACATAATTGTTGGTGAAGACAATATAGGTAGACGGTGTAGACCGAAGGCTGAATTTAAAATCAAAGGAAGGTTGGTTCATCTCATGGTGGATTTGCGGTCCCTGAATACCATCATACACAAAGGAAATGTTTGTAGCACAGTGGCCGGGTGTTATTAACCCTGGTGGCTGTCATAGGGTGAAGAATGACATAACTGGGTACATACCAACAAGGATTGAGTTCCAAGAATGATATGTTAATAGAAAAGTGTATGCTGCTGAAAGCGGTCCCCGAATATTTGGGTGGGAACATCAATATGATCTGCATATAATTATAAATCCGAGAGCAAATCATGGTGGTGAGTGATACAACAGTGAAGGAAATAGAGGGAGCAGGGGTGTTTTTCCTAACAAAGTGGGCAAACTTTAAAAATACATTCACAAGATTATGGTTCGACCAGAAGATGTACCTGCTCATCAGAAGGTGAGAAAAGTTAGTTATTGCTAGGCAAGAGGTCAAATGAATGTTGGAAGACATGGTTAACCAGGGAGTAATTGAACCTACTGAAACCTCCAGTTGGATATCCCCCTTGGTAATCACAGGAAAATCTGATGGGAGTTTTTTGTCAAGCTTTCTTTAATGAGTTTTTAGGGCATACATCCAAATTCTGACATTAATATTTGTAGAGGATACCATTAATACACATTGATATCGCTAACATTGTATACAGTGTACGCCATATGACTGTATCCTTTGTCAGAGCATTGCAGCCAGATGAGATACAGCTGCCAGTTGTACATCAAAAGTGAATAATAACAATGACCAAGATAAACCCTTCACCCCCCTTAAAACCCTAAACAAAAAGTACCAGTGAATTAGGTACAGAGACACATTATGTAGCAAGAAATGAGTGAGGCAGGAGCAGGAGGGAGCAACAGAGCAGTAGACCAAATACCATGGGAAGAAGCACCGACATTCGCTAATCCTACATTTGAAAGAGCTGGAGCGCTCGTGTAAGTGCATGACATGCAAAGAGCAAGAGGCCTGTGGAGAGGAATTCCATAAAGGGGCCCTAGGTAGATGCAAATCGTTTATAATTATCTAGAAGGATGTCGGCCATCAGCACCATAGTGATGGCCTGCCAGAGCCTCGAATTCCATTGAGATAGAGAGAGTGCCTCCATGTACTTTCATGAGGCAGCCAGTGCTATTTTAGCTGCCTCACGGCATAACCACAGTATTCTCCAGTAACTAGAAGTTTGATGCCTAAGGGCCTCATCCCGCAAACCCAGTTGGGCAACTCCCAGGGTGTCCAGGAGCGGGTATCCCAGGACATCATTAATTTGGGCCAGGATTTCAGATCAAAATAGGCAGATGATATGGCAGTCCGACCATTTATTTAGATAGTCCCCAAGGAGCCCACAACCCCTCCAGCATAGATAAGACATGGGCGGGAAGATTTTTTTCAGTTTGGCAGGGTATACGTACGATTCATAAAGTATTTTGTAGAATGCCTCCCGCATACCCACAGAGTGTTAAAAACTGGGGATGTTCCTCCAAGGTTTGTGCCGTTTCCCATCTGGGATTAGTTTTTTAAGCGTTTTCTCCCAAAAGGCGATGTTCGGGCCCAGGGGCAGCAATAGTAGTGATCAGAAGGGAGTAAAGGAATAAAATCCAACCTCTGGAGCCCCTGCCTGCCTAGCAAACCTATCCATAGGAGTAAGTTCCATGGTGGCTGCCATCCTTATATCCTGGTGAAGTATCCAGTGTTTCAACTGAGTGCAATGATAGCGTTCCATGCTCAGAACAGCAAAGTCTCGCTAACAGTTCTCAAAGGTGAGTATTTACCAACCAAGAAACAAATCAGAGATAGTGAGACATACCACCCCCCCCCCCCCCCCCCCCCCAAAAAAAGAGGTAAAATGGGCCTGGTGCAAGGGTAGGTGCAAATCTGGATTAAAGTGAATAGGGACAAAAGGGGAGGGAAACCTACTCCACTCAGAGGCCCAGTTCACCTCATCCCACGGTTTAAGACTAGTTTTAGTTGGAGTGCTAGGATAAGTGTTACGGGGTCGATCCACACTTGGTTTTCACACTGCATCCCAGATATACCTGCCACCACCATCCCATCCATGTAGAGCCAGTGTTTGTCAGATTCTCCAAAGGACGATTCAAAATTCATCCTTAACTGTGTTGCTCTGTAGTAGAGATGAAAGTCAGAAAGGGCCAACCCCCAGCATTCTCCAGCAGCCCCCAACACCTTGTACAGCAGTCAAGCCCTGCAGTCTTGCCAGATAAATCAGATTACCAGGGAGTGAACCACAGGTAAAAAGTCATGATCTAATTGGATGGGAAGTCCTGGAAAGAGGTATAGTAGCTTGGGTAAGACAGTCCTTTTGACATCACGAATGCAGCCATGTCACGATACGTACATGGGTGCCCATCTCTTGAAGTCTGCCTTTAGTTGTTGGAAAAGCCGGGGATAATTTGAACAGCATATATCAGCGATGAAGGGGAGATTTTGATACATCAAAACGTGATGGTTTATTCAGCCCACTGAGAGGCAGTGGAGCTGACTGGAGCGGACGAGAGCTCCCACGTCACGGGTAGGCTGTGTCACATTTAGCTGGAAGGATTTGTGTAGGTTGATGCTGAATCCTGCTATTTTCCCACAGATTGCTAATTCGGTTTGTAGAGCTGCCAAAGACATCTGGGGGAGGAGGTAAGAGACAGCAACGCATCATGTGCAAATAGAAAAATATTCTGTTCAATTGGTTCTAATGGGAGGCCCTGAATGGATTGAGTCACACACACCTCAGCAGCTAAAGGCTAGATATTGAGGACAAACAGGAGTGGAGAAAGGGAGCATCTTTGTCTCCAAGCTAAAGAGATTAGATCCCACCCCACAGACCAGAACCTGTGGAGTGGTGTAACTGGCCTGCCCCATAGCTATAAATTGTTCACAAAAGCCAAACCACTGAAGAGTGTCCACGAAGAGTGTGAAAAATGAAGGACCAGTCCACCTGGCCAAAAGCTTTCTCAGCATCTAGTGCTAACAGCACAGCTGGAATGTTTTTGGGTAGCTTTTTCAACCAGGTGGGGCACCCTCCGTAAGTTATCATGGGTTTGTCTGCCTTTGCTAAAGCCGGACTTATCTGGGTGGATCTGGTCTAGCATAATGTCATGTAGTCTGGTGACAAGGATCTTCGAGTACACTTTGGTGTCTAGATTTAGCAGTGCTATAGGCCTATATGAGCTGTGGGTCTTTGCCAGGTTTCAGGATAACATATCAATGCTTCACTCATTGAGTGTGTGACTATGTGGCCTCAGCCATGTAGTTAAACAGGGCTATTAGATGGGGCACTAGATTGGAGCAAAAGGTTTTATAAAATTGGGCAGTGAACCCATCAGGAACCGGTGATTTGTGAAGCTTCAGAGCATTGATGGCAGTCTGGACCTTGTTATCTCATATAGGGCCCCCGAGCACCTCGCTGTGCTCAGCTGTCAACTAAGGAAGCTCCACTCCGGCCAGGTAATCCAGTCACGCTCAATTTGTCACCGGATCTGCAGAGTAGCGATGTTTCTAAAACTGTGAGAAAGCCCTTGTGTTATCCCCTGAAATTGCCTGTGGTCCGGACTCCCGGTAAATGTAACCAATGTATTCTTTCTTGTGTTTAAATAAGTAATGTAAGGAGGTGAGAAAAGACTTTAGCTAGGTGAGAAGTCAGTTATGGGGATGATTGTTGATCCAGGTATACTGTGTCATACAGTGTGTGCAGACTTCATTGAGCCCATGGGAAGCATTGCTGCTGAAGTAAGATTTGCACTAGTCTTGGTGGATAAACATTCCAAACGGCTGATTATGAAATTTATGCTAGAGATCACTACAAAGAATACTATTAAGGTATTGATTGAAATTTCTGAAGAGGAAGGATATTCCATGAAATTGAGTACTGTTAATGGGACTCAAATTACATCAGAAAAAATGAAGCGATTTTTGAATATGTGTGGCATAATGCACTCATGTACGTCATTGTGCAATCCCGAGGCAAATGATATTGCTGATAGGGTAAAAGGCATGGTAAAGGGAATTTTGACGGTGGAAAAGAAAGGGGACGTTAAGGTCATGTTGAGTGATCTGGTTTGGGCGTAGAGAGCCACTGAAAGTGGTGTGACTAAGAAAGTTCCTTTTTATATGAGGAGAGGGCGGAAAGCCAATACCAAAATGTCACGCACATGGATGAAATTGTTTGGTGGTCTGGAAGTTCTCAAAGGTGGAGGAAAATCGAAGTGTGGAAGGGGGTCGGAAAAGTAAGGTGGACAGCCTGGTTAAATTGGGCATATTGAAGGAGGGCTAATGTAATTTCGTGGCCCATTTCAGGTGAAAGAGAGCATGATCTGTTTGTGATTTTGGAGAACAATGAACAGTAGAATTTGATAAGGGGGGCATTATATGGGAAAGGAGATGGTCCAGTGCGGAAGGTGTGGAGAGTTGTAGCAATTTCATGCTGATGGATTATGGTGAAGTGTGGGGCAGAAATGTAGAAAGTGATGTTCATATCGATGCCAGGAGTAATGTCAGTAGAAATGTTAGGTATAAAGAGCCGAATGAAAGGGGAGAAGGTGCTGTCTCCAGCAACACTAGTGGAGATGGTGGACAAATGTTGGGAGGGAGATCACTTGGGACACAGAGATTCCGTAGACCACGTGGGGACTTATATCATTATGTAATGTACCACCCACTTTTTGCCAGCAGTAAGTAAAGGAAAGGGTAGACCAGCGGGTGGCCTCGTGGTCTGGATTAGAATAGAGCTGGACTGGGTGGTCACAGGCCACAACTTGGAGTGTAGTGACATCCTCCACCTCTCTTCTAGAGGAAACGCGGAGGGTAGCAGGCTTGACCTCTTCAACGTTTACGCCAGAGGGGCACCTGGGGACTCTGCCTCTTCAACTTTAACAGCTCTGGACTCTGCCTTAGCTAACTGCCCTTCATTAGCAAAAATCATCGTGGGGGGTGATTTCAATTGCACGTTTGAACCCCTCCTCGGAGATGACCCCCTGGGTATTGAAGACGAAGATGCAAACTGGTCCATCCCAACCCTATCCCTGCCCCCTATTAGAAAATGGTCAGCTAGGGCGATCCAAATCAATGCACTAACTAGGGACCACAAGTTAAGAGCCCTCAATGGCAGGACTATATCCGACCAGGCAGGTGCACTGACCTTCAATAGACTTACTGGGCCGTCCCGAATTGACTACATCCTAATGGATGTTAGTTTTTGGGCAGACCTTATTGACATGGAAGTGCTCCCAAGTCAGGATAGCGACCATAATCCCCTGTGTTGTAAGTTTAATTGGGGCATCTTTAAAGACAGTAGGGTGAATGCCCCCTTAAAAACATCCAAAGAGATCATCCCATACAACAACAATCGCAGACTGAAATGGGACAAGGCTAACCTGAAGGAGGATGACCTAGGGGCCATTAAATGCCTGGTAGAGGGCCTGTCCTCTGATCTGGAGGCCTGGGTCTGTGAAAATCAGACGAGTATGTTGCCGCACTCTTCCCTCGACTTACCTTATAAAGCTACAATAGACCATGTCAGTCAATTTTTTATCTCAAAAGGGAAAAGCCACAGGAAATCTATTACACCTCCCACTTCAAATAAACCTTGGTATACAGATCAGTGTAAGGGCAAAAGGAAAAATCTGACAAAAGCCCTGCTTTCTGGGGATCCTTTGCTCGTTAGAGCGTCCAGGAAGGACTACCTAAAAGCACTATCGCTGGCGAAACGTGAGTGTGAGGAACAGCATTGGCAGGACCTATCCAATGCTGTGAGAAGAAGGAACCCGAACCTTTTTTGGGATCTGATTAATAGAACTAGGCAGAGGAAATCGCACCCATTAGCAGCTCATATAACCAGCCAGCAATGGTTTAGTCACTTTTCATCCCTATATGGAGGTAATGATGAATTAATCAGCCCCGGGGCAGCTAGTTTTGGCGCTGGGGATACCTTAGGGGTGGATGACCTTCCATTTTCAACCACCGAAGTAGTGACGGCGATTAGACATCTAACCCCAAAGAAGGCGGCCGGGCCGGATGGGATCCCTGGGGACTTGTTGATCGCGGAGCCGCAGGCTTGGGCCAAGTTAATCGCCACAATTATGAACCTGATTACTAGGGGTCACCAGGTGCCGGACTCTTGGAAGGGGGCAGAGGTGGTAACTGTGTTCAAGAAGGGGGCAAGAGATGATCCTGCGAACTACAGACCTATCAGTTTGATAGATATAATTCAGAAAGTGGTTGGCAGGGTCATCATTTCAAGGGTAGGCGATTGGATGGAGGAGGCCAGTATTCTCTCCCACCTTCAAGCGGGCTTTAGAAGGAAGGTAGGCACGATGGACCAGGTCTTTCGTTTCTTTGTTATCTATTGGAAGGCAGTTACCATCAAGAAAGGCAGTTTATACATGGCCTTCATAGATCTCAAAACGGCTTTTGACCTGGTCCCCCGGGCAAAATTATGGGAGATCCTAGGAGAGATGGGATTTCCCAGTAGGCTCCTGAGTCTAATCGTAAAGCTCCATGAGGGGAACTACGCGAGGGTCAGATGGGGATCCCAGGGACAGTTAACAGATAGGGTCCCTGTGAGGAGAGGAGTACGCCAGGGCTGTGTTATAGCTCCGACCCTCTTTTCCCTATTCGTGAATGGAGTGGTGGACCATCTGAAAGGGGAAGAGTCGGATGCCCCATCCCTGGCGGGGGAAAGAATCCCCACTTAACTCTTCGCCGACGACACCTTATTGATCTCCAAATCCCCAGTGGGTCTGCAAAAACTCCTGAACCGGTTTAGTTCTTTTTGTACTAACAGAGGCTTAACCATCAATAAAAACTAAACTGATGGCACTCTCCCCCTCTAAAAGATTTCAAAATAACTTTTTGCTCAATGGTGCGCCCCTGGAGTTGGTCGATTCATTTGACTATCTTGGTGTCCGGATAAATAGTCGAAATACCTGGAAGGACCACTTGGCCAAAATGTTACTCAGCCACCAAAGAGTATCTGGGGTGACTCTGAGGGAGCTCCGCGAGTCAAGTAGCAAACCAGTCTCCCCGGCCATGACGATCTATGAGGGTCAGATTCTTCCGGCGGCCCTATATAGCTCCGAACTCTGGGGGTTCGAAAATGTTTCAGATTTATCCACAGCGGAAAACAATTTTTTAAGGAAGGTGGTGGCTCTCCCCGCTTCCACCCCACTGATCCCCCTGAGACTAGATCTGGGCAGAAGAGCACTAAAGGACTTGGTAAGGCTACGCCCGTTGCTCTTCTGGACTCGTTTAAGAAGAACTGAGGAGCTCGCAAAATATGCTGAAGGGTTGGATGATCTTCTTCTGTTGGACACGGGGAAAAAAATAGGATGGCTGAATAAATTGAGAGACCTGGTTCTCAACTTGGGTCTATGGGATGCTTGGGAGTCACAAACGCCGCCACCCAAGGAAGTGATCAAAAAGCTATATTGGGATTGGGTACAGAGTAATGCACTGAGGGACATGGATGGGGGCTCACTCACGGATCAATTTTTGTTAATTAAATGGGTGAAAAAACTGGAACCCTTCCTTGACCTGATAACCAAACCTCTAGATCGAGCGCTATATCTAAAACTGAGATATGGGACGCTTCCGGTGCATGACTTCACGGCGAGGTGGTCGAACTCTGGTGCCCCCCTGCGTTCGTGCCCTGGCTGTGCAGCACCAAAGGAGTCTGTGGCCCACCTATTTTTTGCCTGCCCCGCTTACAAAGTGGCGCGGAAATTCTGGCTGAAACCTGTGTGTAGGGAATTGGGGCTGAGGTGCCATAGCCAGGCACTACGTGTACTTTCTACTGACTCTTCTTCCTCCACCATGATTTGCGGGGTGGCAAAATTCTTGGGCAGTGCGTGGGTGACGCGCTCCCGTCTACTGAAATTGCACTCGGGGGGACCTACGGTCTGATGCTTGAAACCGCCTGTAGCAAACTAGTGACTGTGGTGCATTTCTTCCCTTTTAACCGTATCCTTTTAAAGTTTTACTGGTGTATTAGAATGTATTATGTATATGTATTCTTTTATGGTGATCAATTTGCCGAATAAAGATATTTAACAAACAAACATTATGTAATGTAGTATGAATTTATGATTTATTTTTTCTTGGGTTTCATTTCTGGGGAAAAATCAAGCCACTTTGTAAAGGCGAGAAGACGTGTTGTATTTTTAATGCCTGCCTGTTGAGACCTCTCAACGTCAAGCGGCGTGAGCAGTGTCCGCAAGTTGAGACACATTTTCAAGGTCAGGGTTCTCACATGTGGTCTGCTGGTAGAGTGACATTGGCACACGGGCCACTTCCAGATCGCAGCATCATTGGCCGCTCCAGGGCTTTGTGTGTTGAGGCATCTACAGGTCAGGACCATGCATTCTCTGCAGATTGAGTGAGTGACATTTGCATGTTGATGATTCACTGTGCCACTCATCAACTGATGGAATAAAGGTATGCTTGTTGTACGACTCTGGCACATCACACATATACTTGTTAGTGCATCTCCCTAGCATTTCATGTACACAACTCTAGTGCTGGCTAGTATGTTCATTGGTGTTTGCTTGTTGGACCATCTACTAGTTCATGTCTGCTGTTTAAATGACATTTGTGCTTCCAAACTTGGCCTTTTGAGGCATTTCAGGATTAAGGCGATGTCTGTAGTTTAAGTGGCATTGGCACTTAAAGTTGCACAGCATCTGCGAGTTTAGTATGTAAGGATTCTGTTGTGCTCAGGTTCTCGGACTCTGCAGTGTTCCTTCGAGCTATAGTTACCGGCTGGAGAGGGAGCACCAACCATAGTCAGTTCTCGTAATAAATCGTAATACTAAAACCTTTAAAGAGTCTCCTGCGAGTGTACCACAAAAGATTGGCTTGGTAAAATGCTGATGCACTGAAGGTCTTCTTTGCAGGAGCCTTATTGGAAAATCATACTGGAGGAAGGTTAGTTTTACAGCCTTTGTCTGCCATTAGACCCAAAGAAATGTCCAGGTTCTTCAGGATGTTTTTCTCCTTTATAAGTCTAGTGATGGGTTCTGCCTGGCTGGGCTGGATTTTCATACAGTTGGTGTTGGAAGAGTGGTGAGAGCTTATCTTGCTCGAGCCAAGGCTTTTAGTAAAACTGATGCATTCTTTGCGTGGTTTGATCTGGGTTATATAGTAGGTAATCCTTCAGTATCGACCATTAGTGGTCGGATACATTTACGTATTGGTTAGCCTTATTCTGATTCTGGGATTCTGCTGGCCTTTTCTGTGTGTGGGCAGTAAGCGAGGGGAACAGTGTTTTCCTCGAGGGAACAGAAAGGAGTTTCTCTGCCTGATACCTGGAAAACGGTCACCTGGGTTTCCTCCTAGCACTTCTGTGCTCCACTATTGTCTGTATTTCTCTGCAGCTCCCGTTGAGGCTGCTGTGCTGAGTGTGGCTTCTGCTTGTGCTGCCTCTTGTTTGATTGATGGGTTTTTGTTCAAATTTGCTGTCCAGATTTTTGGCTTTTTCTTTCAGTAAAAGTGCTCCTTAGTTCCCATGCCTGACTTGTGTGTGATATGTTCAGTAGAGCACCCGCTGAATGTTTGCTACGTCCTCTTTTTAAGGACTGACTAGGATGAGTGGACGTGGGAGTGATCCCCGGATTCCTTATAGGTAATATTCATTATGTCCATCCTTCTCCTCATCAGAGTCCTTCAAGGTCCCTGCACTACAAGCTGGGGAGGGTGCCCTAGCACAGATTGTGAATTTAAAGGTGGGGGGTAGGGGAGTAAAGGAAGTGTGGCTCAATGGTTAGAGCAGCAGACCTTGATGCAGAGCGCTGGCCAGGGACCAGGGTTCGATTCCCGCCTCGGCGGGATCCGGCTTAAATTCCTCTGACCGGATATTCTCGCCTCAGTGCCGAATCTAAGCATGGGCCCCACGCTGCAACTCTGGGCAATAGCTTGCTTAGTCTCCACAACGGCCCCAGATACACAAGGGATGCCTGGTTTCACCATGGGATGCCCAGGAGTGGACACCTCACAAGGAAAAGCCAGGAGGGGTTCCCTTGTGGTAGGAGTACAAGCGCCGGGATGCTTACGGGTTACTGTTCGCGCTATACAAATAGAACACAAGGAGATCACAGTTTTAGGGGAGGTGGCGGGAGCACAAGTTAATTAAGGAATGTTTATTGTATGCTTTCTAGACGCCTATCCACAGATAGTAAAACTTAAGTTTTAAAAATGGTGACAAGGATGAGAGGGCGTGAAACTAATGAGCATGCTCAGATTTTGCTAGAGCAGGCGTTGTCCAAAGACCAAGTGCAGACCCTCCAGGACTTTGGGATTTGCAAAATAAATCAGAAGTTTTGTAAAAAAGGCAGTGCTTTTTACAAAACTGCCCACGAAATTTGGAGAATATGCTATCTGAGGTTTTATTTTTATTTCAAGAAGACGGACATGGGGTGGTGTATACATAACAGATATTGTTACCTCTTAACCCCTTAAGAGCTGCCGTCGGCCAACGGTCGTCGCGAGCACTACCTTGCCAGTGCTGCGCACGACCGTTGGCAGATGGGCCAACGCTCGTTATTCGAATGTTCAGCACTGGTGCTGAACGTTCGACGCAGCTAAGAGGTTAATTCCCAACTATTTGGGAAACTAGGCCATCTTGTGTGTATACACCATAAATTCATAACTATGTTTGAAAAATCAGAGTGTTCAAGCAAAAAAAAATATGAGAAGGCAATGGACTCAATAAAAAAAATAGAGTGTCACTTTGAATGACCCAATCAGATGAATAGCTAAAATATAAGAGGTAAATGTCCCCATTGGTATTTAGATGTGAAGCAGTAAGAAAGTAGGGGCATGGACTGTAAAGGGGGAAGAAATAATTCCTGACTTAATTTATCTGCAAACAGAGCACTGAGACAGAGGAGGAATATTTGAAGTGAGATATTTGATAATGCTGGAATAGTCTTCCAGTTATTTTTCTGTATAAGGACAATGGAACCAGACTGTTCACAGCTGTTAAGAAAACTGTGAATCTGAAGGACTGTCATTAAAGTGAGCAAACTACTGGAACTTTTGATTCAAACTCCTGTCCTTAAGTTGTTGAAAACTTGCCACCACATGTGGTTGAGTTGCTTCCCACAGTCGATGATAGGAAGGTTTAAACTGAAGTATATATGAGCAAAAGGCACTATCCTGTTACCAGATACATATCTTCCTTTGTCAAAATGATTTTTTTCTATCTTTCAACCTTAAGGTAAATGTTTTGCTAAGTGGCATTCCAACATATTTCTGAATGCTATTACCTTCAAAATGAGCTATGGCAAATATAAGATACAGTGATCATGATTCAGGACCAACTCTTACTATAAACAACAGTGTATTAAGAAGTTTCTATTTTATATATTACGATTATTAAATATATTTTACATAACATGAAAGTAAATAAAGTCTTTAGATTTACAAGGATGTTTATCTAAGTTGGTGTCTTATTTGGCCTTTTAAGCAGAATAATGCACATAATAGCTAATAGCATGGTGGTAGGGCACACATATTCATGGGTTGATTCAAGGTTTCAATGCACAGTCTCAAAGAAATGACTGGCGGGGCCTGCCCAAGGCAACTAATTGCTGATTGAAAGCCTACCCAAAGCCTACTCTCTTGACCTAGCTTATAAAGCCATTTCCAGCATTGGACTTACATTTATGGTAAAAAAAATAGCTCCATCTATTCCTATCAGGAATCCACAAAAGTATAGCAAGCAGGTGTAAATAGATTTACCTCATAGTAATTATACACCCCAATTGCATATAATGATGTAGTAGAAAGAAACATGACAGGGGAGTAGAGTAGGAGGATCAAGACCTGGTTTATCTTCTGAGTTTGTGAACACTCAAGCTTTTGATTTTAATGGCATTCACAAACCCTATTTTACTTGGAAACAGCGAGAGGTTTACTTCAGCAATGGATTGCAGTAATTTACCTTCGTAGGGGGAATGGCAAACTGTCAGACTGTGGGGAGTATGGCAAACATGTTTCCCCTTGGAGAACGAAAGAGGGGAAATGTGCATTTTCACATTAAATTGCATTTCCGTAATGAAAAGCTAAACCCGGTCTATAAATAAAATCTGGGGAAAGACATTCCTAAACTTACGCCCCATACAGCTTTCCAGATAGATTGGTGGAGTAGTGTGGGAATTCCCAAAATTCGTGCACTGACACCAGTGCCAAGGTGCACGTCTTACAGGTGTTAATGTGTAATGTTTCCGTGCAAATAGACACTCTTAACCAAGACCTAAAAACATCACAAGTAAGGAAAAGCCTAAAAAGAATCAAAGTATTATGGAGTGTAAAACATTGACAAGAATAAGGGCACTAGCCTGGGTCAAATAAAACGGAGGTTTTTACGTCAAATGTACAGTCCTTAGACTGCAAATGACCCAAATCCCGAGTAGATAGGAAAGGGGGGCCGCTCTGCCCCCACGCATATATGGCTGGGCCCAGCCCCCTCACCCGCCCCGATTGGTTGGGGGTCCCGCCGTTGACCCAGAAGCAGTTTTGATCACTTCCGGGTGAAGGGGGCGGGACCAAGGCAAGGGAGGGTTTAAGAGCCTGAGGAGCGCGGGAAGCTCCCTCTTTATGCCCGCGCTTCCCAGGCTCGCTCCTCGCCCCGCTGTGGGGCTTTTAATTTTCTCATTTGTCTTGCAGGTTATTCGGCTGTGCTACGTGGAGCAGGAGCGGTGTTCGGCGTTTCGTTTCGAGGAGCAGACTGAAAGACATTCATCGTGAGGCTGCGGAGCGGAGGCGCGGTAGATATCGAGCGGGCGCACAGTTGAGGCGCCAGGGACCCAGCACAATCCAAGGGAGTCGCAGGGCAGAATAGGTGGACGCCAGCGGAACACGAGGTATTGTGCGGGCGCGGCTAAAGTGCAGAAACCGGCCGCACGAAACATAGGAGCTTCCGTCTGTATACGTGCACACTTCAATTTAGAAGCGAAGCAGGGTCAACCAGGGCACTAAGCGGATGGGAGACCAGAGAGGTTTTTATATGTGAAATCGAGCGCTGACCCGTTTTTTATTAACAAAACCTGCCCTAAATGGTTTGAAAAGTATAAAGAAGCCCTCATGGTCTTGCATTAGGCTGGACATAGTTGGAGTAAGGCACTACAGTCGTTTTATTTTAATTACCGAGCCTACTGGCTGATTGCCTATAGTCATATCATTGAAGGGGGCAACACAATTGTGGCAAATTACATGTGGATGCTGGAGTTATTTAGGGGCAAAACGCAGTGTAGAGTGTACGCTTCTCAGCTGCAAGGGGCATTGGCTGTGGTATGAAACCTTTGGTAAACGAAATTTGTGACATTGTACATTTGCATTGGGGGCAATTGGTGTGCATATACTAGCCAACTGATCAGAGAGAGGGGGAGTGTTTTTGAAGCCTAAGGGAATCCTGCGTCGTGAAGCCAATATCTGGTGGTAAAATTTCTTTCATCGTAGGATTACAGTCAACGGCTGCTGCTGACCTATTAGCCGAGGAGCTCACGGCGGTGCGGAATCCGAGGACACAGGCAGGCCTGCCTTTCACTGCTTCTGGCGGGCCGCGGGGCTAGAGTTCGCTCGCCCAAACACTCCAGGCGGGCTGGTGTGTGCGGTCACAGTTGCGTGGTGCCTACGGCCAGCCTGTGAGCCTCCAACTTGGAGCAGGTACAGGGCACATTGTGCCAAGATTAAACGCACTGTGCAGTGTAGGTGCTAGAACAGTTGGAATGTCTGCCAGACGGGGTGCAGGGAGTTCGCGCATGGAGCTAATGTTTCAAACCATGATGCGCAAAATGTCAGCAATAGACAAGAGATTGGGGAAGGTGGACAAATTGGGTAAGCCTGTTGCTGAGTTAGATTCGAGGGTTGAGGCACAGGCAGGGCCAACGGGGAGGCCCAAGCGGAATATAGTCTCACCGAGACCAAGGGGGGAGTTCGTGACACCACCAAAACGAAGCAGAGCTAAGAAGGGTTGTACTCGCCCCCCAAGCCCCTTGTAGGAGGGGGGTCCCTGGGGCCAGTCCCGAGTGGAACGCCAACTGCACCTGGGTCGCACACGCCTGCCCCGCAAACCCCGGTAAGCGTGCCAATAACACCAGTCGCGTCACCCATTAACCTTGTCACCGTAGTTGTCCCACCGGTAATCCCAGTAAGCCCATCACCTGGGGCTGGTCAGGTGCCCCCAGAATTAGCGGCGCAGAGAGCAGCAGTGCTTCCATGGTTGGGGATTGGGGGAATGTTACCTCCCGCAGCTGACCCCACGGCCGAGGCACAGAGAATGGTCGCACAAATCATGGTGGCTAGGGGCGAAAGTAGCATGCCAAGCGCCCCGATTTCTCCCCAAACAGGTCCAGCAAGCGATGGGGGCGCAGTCAAGACCATTGAATCAACGCAACCCGCTGAAAGTGGTAAGGTGGTGGCCCTGCCAGTACTGGGTGAGGGCGCGATTCCCTCTAGGGGGGAGAGCTTGGCACAACATGTCTCTCAAAGTGTGAAAGAATTGATTTGGGCAAAAAAATATATAAATATGTTCTCATTGCTGATTGACAGCAGGGAGTGGGAATATGCCAAATCACAGAAGGAGATGATGTTGCCTAGTTAATGGCGGTCGCAGTTCTACAAGTTTAGGGTTGAAGAGACGCTTATCAACGGGATCAGGGCTTTCTCTGGGTTTATGGCGGTTACCGCCGAGCGTTCCCCCGGTATGCAGGCGGAGATGGCTTGCTATCAGAGTAGAATTAAAATGTTCAATTCGAATCATGGGGGGGATTCATGGAAGGAATATGACATAGCTTTCAGTAAAGCTAGGGAGTTTAACAGATCTTTAGCCTGGGACAAAGTTGACTCAATTTCTTGGCATTCTCAGTTTGAAAAGGGGAAACCCGCAGGCGCTAGAACTAGCTGGAACAAAGGATATTCGCCCAAGCCCCAGCAGCCCTTTTGGTCAGCTCAAGGCGGGGAAGTGGCCAATAAGGCCAGAAATAATACAGGTGGGAAAGGAGTGTGTTGGGATTTCAATATGCGAACCTGCACCAGGGAGCCGGGCACGTGCAAATTCAGGCAGGCGTGTTACATATGCGCCATCCTACCCACCCAGAAACGGCATGCCGGTCAAAGGGTAGCGCTTCAGGTAACAGAGGGCGAAGGAAACCAAAATAGCGGAGAACACCCCCAGGTGGCGCACTCACCGATTGTTGTGGCGGCTATGATTCCTTGGCTCAATAGATACCCAAACCATACTTCTGCAATGATGCTACAAGGTTTCACACTCGGTTTCCGGATTCCAGCTGGGGGTTATACCGGGACACCACAGTGTAGGAACCAGTTGTCAGTTGAGCATAATCCCAGGGTAGTAGCAAACAAAATAGAGAAGGGATTGCGTTAAGGTAGAGTAGCAGGTCCTTTTCTTGACATCCCTGTACCAAGTTTTGTCTGCTCACCTCTGGGAGTGGTCCCTAAGAAAGAAGAGGGCGAATTTAGACTCATACACAATTTATCAGCACCCAAGGGCTTATCATTGAATGATGCGATTGATGAGAACGTTTGTAGTGTGAAATATGCGTCTTTTGACCAGGCAGTGGAGATGTTGAGAGTTTTGGGTCCTGGGGCACTGGTGGCAAAATCAGACATTGAGTCAGCGTTCAGCTTACTACCAGTGCATCCAGGAGACCAACACTTGCTAGGTTATTCCTTCGAAGGCAAATATTATATGGACATGTGTATGCGCATGGGTTGCTCCATTTCATGTGCATACTTTGAAACATTCAGCTCTTTCCTTGAGTGGGTTCTGAGTCAATCTACGGGTCACCAGTATGTGATGCACTACCTCGATGACTTTCTTTTCCTGGGTGTGGCGGGCTCACAGGAGTGCGCGTGGGCATTGCGGGAGTTTTGCGTGCTCATGCGTGCTTTTGGGGTCCCGCTCGGGCAGGGAAAAATGGAGGGGCCATATACATGCCTGGAATTCTTGGGCATTGAATTGGACTCCTTGGAGGGTTGTTTCAGGTTACCCAAAGACAAAATATTGAGAAGATCAGGGCAGCCCTTCAAAAATGTTTGCTGAAAAAGAAAGTCACATTACAACAGTTGCAGCAGACAGTTGGCCAGCTAAATTTTGCATTGAGGGTAATCCCTATGGCACGCCCATTTTCCCGCTCGATTGCACAAGCCATGAAGGGCTTGCGGGATAAACATCATCGCACAAGACTGTCAGTAGAGGTTCGCCAGGACATGCGGATATGGATTGCATTCCTGGAGGATTTCAATGGCAGAGTACTGTGGGGTGCCCCCACTCTGACCTCAGCAGAGTTAGGACTATGGACGGACGCTGCTGGCGGTGTAGGGTTTGGCGCCATACTTGGCAATAAGTGGGTGGCACAAAGATGGCCCAAGTGGTGGGAAGAAAGCGGCTTGATAACAAACCTTGGGTTCCTAGAACTGTTCCCAATCTGGGTTGCTTTAGAGGTCTGGCCTGAACAATTGGCTAATAGGTCTGTCATTTTCTGGTCAGATAACATGACTGTAGTGGAATGCATCAACCAACAGGCAGCACGGTGTAAATTCATACTGCGCCTGATAAAGGAGATTGTGCTAAGATGCATGACGTTGAATGTACAATTCAGTGCCAAACATGTTCCAGGGGTCTTGAATAACACGGCTGACACCCTTTCTCGCTTTAAGATGCAGGTATTCAGGGAACACCTACCAGCTGGAGAGGCCTCCCCAGCCCACTTCCCTTCAACACTTTGGCAGATTGGTGCCCCCAACTACATGACCTTGTGGCAGCCAGCCTAGCTTCCAGGACCAGGACAGCTTACGAAGGGGCGACCAGGTCTTACTGTACATTTCTGGGTCAGGATTGGGAGGCCAAATGGGATCAGAAGGCAAATTTTAATGGGTACATGGACACCTTACACAGGGAGGGGCGCTCAGCGGCGACTGCTAGCAGACAAGGCAGCTGTTTCCTTCTTGGCACAGACAAGGAGGGGCAGGGATCTTACGAACAGCTTTTTAGTTCAAAAGGCTTTAAAGGGGTGGCGGCACCTACAGGCAAATACCGCCGATGGCAGAAGACCAACAGGTCTGGAACGGTTGGCAGTAGTATTGCTTGCCCTACCGGACACATGCAGCTCTTCAGGAGAGGTACTCCTATTCAAAGCCACCTTTTCCCTGGCCTTTTACGGGGCATTCCGGGTAAGCGAACTAGTTGCTAACAACAAACTCGACAGGGTAGGTGGCCTTCAGCTGAGAGATACTACTATACGGGGTGACACAATGTGGGTCAACATCCGGAAATCCAAGACTGATCAGGAGGCCAGGGGAGAGAGTTTGGTAATACATCGGGCACTGAATAGCCCGTGCTGCCCAGTGTCGCATGTGGAGGCGTTCATCAGATAACAGGCGGGTGAAGCAATGGGAGCATTGCTAATGCATGCGAATAGGACCCCATTGACCAGGTTTCAGTTCCAAAGAGTTCTAGCAATGACGATCGCCAAGGCAGGTTTAAACCCCAAGGAATTTGGGACACATTCTTTCCGGATTGGGGCAGCAACTGAGGCCACTGTGAGGGGATTGAATGCCAATAGTGTGAAGAGGATTGGGAGATGGTCTTCCAATGCCTATAAGCGTCATGTGCGGCTGCACATGTTGTAAGGGTCAGTCCACTTCCCCTGACACCTGCCTTGTTTGTGTTTATCTTTTTGTTTCCCGGGCCTGTGATGCAGGGCGGAAATTCCTACAGGGTCATCAAAAGCAACAATAAACAACTCGGCAACGGCAGGAAGACAAAAGGACACATGTAGTATGGGTAGTTGGTCATTCTTATGTGAAACGTGCTAAATCAATTTTTCTTGCAGGAGAAGGTAGACGGAGGGCGGAGTGTGGGGGTTTCAATGTTTCCTTTCATGGTAGAGGGGGGCTTCGCCTCAGTCAGCTAAGGGGCTACATCTCAGACTTACTCGAAAGTCACACCCCACCGCCCTCAGCGGTCATCCTGCATCTGGGGGGTAATGATTTAGTTGAGTTAGGCAGAAGGGTCCTGTTGGAAGAAATCATTTCAGCGGCAGGATGGCTGGCAAAGCTGTTACCGGAATGCACCATAGTGTGGTCACAGTTGATACTTAGGCTTCAGTGGAGGTGGGGGTGAATCAGTCTGGGCGTTGAATCACTCAGTAAAGAGGGTCAACAATAAAACAGACAAGCTGTTTAGAACTCCTCACCTACAGAGTTGCATTTGGGGAGAACAGTTCTACTTGCGAGATGGGGTCCACTTGACAGAAGCAGGGAATTACATATTGGTAAGTAACATACCGGCATGGGTAGAAGGTTTTGCTAGGAGAGTATGACCTTTCAGTGTAGGCATTTGGGGGGGGGGGGGGGGGGGGGGGGCAGATAGTCGGTCAACTATGCTGGCCTGTGGCGGTAGGGTCATAATCGGTGAGCAGCAATTTAAGGTCCTTAGGGGGCGGCACCATTAGCGAATGGGGCTGCCCAGGGGGAGGGGCCACTGGTCTCTCCTAGAACTTCAGGGGCAGAATATCCGCTTGCTTGGAAGGGTGCGGGGGAGGGAGTCACGCTTTCCTCGGGCTGGTAGCCACCCCGCACATACACTATGACGTCAGCAAATGGTGCGAGTGTAAGGGCCCCCCTTTTTGGTTAAATGGAGTTCACGGAGCGTACGAGGGTAACCAGGAGAGGGACGAACTCTCCCGGTATCCGGGCCCTTGTCGCGCATGCGCACTCAGACGTGAGGGCGTAGCTGGGGAAAGGATCGGACACCGGTTAACGACCTTGCCTTAGGACCAGAAATGATTAGAATGCAAAATTGATCGTAGGATGTTAGATTCGGTTAGGAAACACGCTGTATTAGACACTTGTTAAGGTTAGCCCATCATACCGGTCTAACTCGTAAATCTAATGTCTGAATTTTGCATTTAATAACTATGCAAATAATTTTCATTTTTTATTTGTTTTAATATTTTAATAAATACGGCCAGGGGGTCGCAAGACCCTCTGCCTTCCAAAGAAATCTGTTGCTTGACTGATTAATAAGTTACTGTCAATTATTGTTTGTACGTTAAGGCGGGGGTGGCCGGCAGTCCCAGACCATGAAACCCTGCACTTTGGGCTACTAATAAGTTCACTGCAATGTCTGCCTGTTGAGTCCTCTTGGCGTCAAGCGGCGTGAGCAGTGCCCGCGAGTTGAAACAATTGCCTGGTCAGGATTCTCACACGTAGTCTGCTGGTTGAGTGACATTGGCACACGGGACACTTCCAGGTCGCAGCATCATTGGCCACTCCAGGGCTTTGTGTGTTGAGGCACCTATACGTCAGGACCATGCGTTCTCTGCAGATTGAGCGAGTGAAATTTGCATGTTGATGATTCACTGTGCCACTAATTATTTGTTGGAATAGAGGTCTGCTTGTTGAACGACTCTGGCACACCACACCTAAACTTGTTGGTGCATCTCCCTAGCATTTCATTTACACAACTCCAGTGCTGGCTAGTGTGTTCAGCAGTTTGCTTGTTGGACCATCTACTAGTTGATGTCAGCGGTTTTAGTGACATTTGTGCTCCCAAACCTTGCCTTTTGAGGCATTTCAGTGTTAAGCCGATGTCTCGTTTAAGTGGCGTTGGTGACTAAAACTTTGTGCAGCATCTGCAAGCTTCGTCGAAACCGATCCCCATCTCCATGGTCTGGGAAGTCTCTCACGTCTCCATGGTCAAGAGTGTCTCTTAAGGCTCCATGGCCAGGGGTTTCTCTGACGTCTCCATGGCCAGGGGTTTCTCCGACGTCACCAGGGTGAGGGGTGTCTCAGAGGTCAGGGATGTCTGAGGTCTCCAGGGTCAGGGGTGTCTCCAAGCTCTTCAGGGTCAGGGGTGTCTCCAAGCTCTCCGGGGTCAGGGGTGTCTCCAAGCTCTCCCTGTGCTATTGTGCTTGTTTTAACCTATGCTCCAGAATGTTACCACAAAGGAGAATATAGTAAAGAAACACTCTCAGACACTTCAAACATGCCTATTTCAAAGTGAAATACTTTGTTAAAATATTTATTGATTTAAGGCTAGAAATGAAGGATTACGTGTAAAATAAAGTGCTGCAATTATTCGACAAAAATCCCATTTTTGTGCCGCTAAATTTGCAAATCTATGCTGCAATATCCTGAAAGGTCTGCAAGAAGAGTTTGATTATATTATTCTATGTTAAACAGGTCACAAAGGAAACGGAAAATAACATAACGTTACTTCTCATTAAGTCCATGGGTAGTTCTTGTTATGAAGACTATCAATTCCTAGTTTTAATGGTGGGTGGAGCATACAACATTTTCTTTTAAGAGCAGGGTTTGGAGACTATGGAACATGGGTACGGGGTCAGATTTTAACATGTGTGGTGGTGACCACAGTGGGTGAGACAGGACTATTTTGAATTACATGTATGCATTTCTGGGCTGCACATATATTATTGGGAATGAAATCTGAAGAGCAGTGAATAGGTCCTGGGAGAGTTCTAAGCACAAAAACGAACACTCCTTACTACCGTCGATCGGTTTACAGGCTATATTTAAGGTAGCTGTCAAAGTACCCTTCGTAATTGGAGAGATTTTCTTTTTATAAAGACTGTCCTATTTTATCCATTGCTGCTAAAGACCTACACTTGTTTTTGAAAGCCTCTTCCAATCTGTATGGCAAATTGGCCAAACTTGAAATTTGACAGCAGATATCTGATCCAGCCACAAGGTGTCAGTGTTTTCAATAAATTGCCCATCATAATAGGACTTTTGTGTAAGAAATTATCGTTACTATTATGGCCGCTAAAGTTAAATGTGGTGAAGCAGTCGCAGTTTCAAGCCTAAAATAATGTCGCTGAAATAGAACGAATATAAAATAAATACTATTTTCAGTGCCCTATAAAATGATTTTATAAAGCATGGCCTAAGAGTCCGTATATTGAATGGTACAGATTTAGACCATCATAGCCCCCGTTCTAAAGGGTGCAATACAGATCTCAGCTGGATTTTAAACATGCAGTACAATAAAGCACCTCAATGACGTTCTCATACCTTCAGCGGCTGGTTTCTTCTTATCACGGCAAGCTCAATATTTTTACCACCCGTCTGTACAACCTATAGCACAAGAGTTAGAGCAGGTTAAACTTCAGCAAAAGGCATAGATCGATACAAGATGTGCACAGAAGGGGGAAAGAAAGAACACATACCTCGAGTAAAGCTCTTATTGCTAGCTTGATTGTGTCGCTGTCGGTTTCGATTGCTTCTGTGTAGTTCTTTTCCAAAAACTCGCGGACAGTTTTTGCACTACGGCCAATAGCATTTGCCTGTAGGAACAAAAAAACGATACGGATCCACACTTTGTAATGTTTGGCTAATAAAATTATGTTATTTAATGCTGCTAATTACATATGATAAACAATGTAACATTTATACCTGGTTACCGACAGCTTTTGAGGTCTAAAACCCCTCATGATCTAAGACACCCACATAACAAAACTGTTAATACACAACACACATTATTAAATACACAGATTATATTACAGATAAATTGGTGTTTGGGTCAGCCTTCTTCAACCACCAGCTTGTTTCCTTCAGCTGTCTTTTTGTATTGTCTCGCTGTGTTATTCAACGCTACAGTTCGAGTATCTCACCCCACGGCATATGGCGGATGTATGCTTTAAAAGTGGGTGGAAAAGTAGACGTTCTCATTCCCCCTCCCCCCCCCCCCCTCCTAAAGCCATCACTTAGTAATGGCTTTAGTAGGGAATGCCCGGTTACTCATCGGAAATCTTCATTACTCTGAGTCCTGGTATTCTCCTTCCATTCCTAAGCCTGTCTCTCCCTCCAGGTTTCGGTTTATGGTGATTGCTTTGTGCTTTTTCTTTTTCCTTGGGTTTCTTTGGTATTCTCAGGATGTGTGGGTGAAGCACTTCCCCCTTTATGCATGTCGAATAGGCACCGCCATATTGGGGGAAGTATTGACCGTTGCTAGGTAACGGTAACAGGTTTCTGTGGAGCAGACAAGCTGCTCACTGGTAAGGAATGGGACAGGAAGACGGACGGGGAGGTAATCGGTTGAGAGGAGTTGCAGACAGACCCCTCTGCATTCAGGGACTGGCTGCAATTAACTCATTTCAAGTAGATGCATTTCCCCAGTCATTGATTGGTACATTAGGGTGAGCTTCATCGAGCTGCAGAAATGTCCATCTTCCATTTATTCGACTGATGTTCTTAATGCAAACAATACTAGCTATCCACCGGTCTCTCCAATTTCTGGTTAAGTAAATGCAAAACCACTTATCCTTTTTACAGCTCATAACACTGTATTTACACTGCGACTAATGAAAAAATGCAAGCACATTCTCCCAATAAAACATTTTTCCAGAAACACATGGCTCCCGCTGGCTACTGAAGCACAGATCGGAGCCTACTCTGCTGCCTAAAAGTTTGAAAGCCAACTTAATCTTTTGCCCCTTCAAGTTCCACAAAAATATGTATCGTCATTTAAAACCCAATACCATCAATCAATCAATCAATCAGGAGTCTGTTAAAGCGCCGACTACTCACCCGTAAGGGTCTCAAGGCGCTAGGGGTGGGGTGGGGGGGGGGGAGGGTGCAGGTTCCATTTCATCAAGGAGGGGGGTCGGTCGAAGAGCCAGGTTTTGAGGTTTCTTGCGAAGATGGGGAGCGATGTTGTTTGTCTGAGGTGGAGCGGAAGGGCGTTCCGTGCTTTGGCCGCGAGGAAGGAGAAGGAGCGGCCTCCCGATCTGGTCTTTCTGGTGCGGGGGACCACGGCGTAGGAAAGCTGGGCTGATCTTAGAGTCCTTTGGGGTGCGTGGAATTTGAGTCGGCTGTTCAGGTATGCTGGTCCGGTGCAGTGGAGGGCCTTGTGTGCGTGGGTGAGCATCTTAAAGGTGATTCTCGCCTCGACGGGGAGCCAGTGGAGTGTGCGCAGGTGCTGGGAGATGTGGCAGTGTTTTGGCAGGTTGAGGACCAGTTATGCGGCGGCGTTCTGGATGTTCTGTAGCTTGCGGATGAGGTTTTTGTTTATTCCGGCGTAGAGTGCGTTGCCGTAGTCAAGTCTGCTGGTGACCAGGGCGTGAGTGACTGCCTTTCGGTGTTCGAGGGGGATCCATTTGAAGGTCTTACGAAGGAGGCGGAGGGTGTGGAAGCAGGAAGATGAGACAGGGTTGATCTGGCGGTCCATTTTGAGCTCGGAGTCCAGGATGATTCCCAGGTTGCGTGCGTGGTCTGTGGGGGTTGGCGGGTTTCCGAGGGCGGTGGGCCACCAGGTGTCGCTCCAGGCATCGGGGTTTGGGCCCATGATGAGTACTTCTGTTTTGTTGGTGTTTAGTTGTAGGCAGCTGTTTTTCATCCATTTGGCGACGGCTTCCATGCCTTCTCGAAAGTTGCGTCTGGCGGTGTTGGGCTCGTTGGATAGGGAGAGGATGAGCTGGGTGTCATCTGCATATGACACGATGTTGAGTCCGTAGGTTCTGACGATGGGGGCAAGTGGAGCCATGTAGACGTTGAAGAGCATCGGGCTGAGGGAGGAGCCCTGGGAGACTTCGCAGGTGGTAGGTGTGGGGTCCGAGAGGAAAGGGGGGAGTCTGACCTGCTGCGTCCTGCCAGAGAGGAAGGAGCAGATCCAGTCGAGGGCCTTGTCCTGGATTCCTGCATTGTAGAGTCTGCGTATTAGGGTGCAGTGGGAGACTGTGTTGAACGCCGCTGATAGGTCGAGGAGGATGAGGGCTACTGTTTCTCCTTTGTCCAGTAAGGTGCAGATGTCGTCTGTTGCGGCGAGGAGGGCGGTTTCCGTACTGTGGTTTTTTCTGAAGCCGGATTGGGAGGAGTCGAGGATGTTGTTTTCTTCAACGAATGTGGCGAGTTGGCTGTTGATGGCTTTCTCAATGACTTTCGCTGGGAACGGGAGCAGGGAGATGGGTCTGTAGTTTTTGAGGTCGGTGGGGTCTGCTGAGGGTTTCTTTAGGAGGGGGTTGACCTCGGCGTGTTTCCAGTCGTCGGGGAACGAGGCGGTTGCCATGGAGCGGTTGATGGTTTGGCGGAGCATGGGTGTGATGGTGTTGGCGGCTCTGTTGAAGATGTGGTGGGGGCAGGGGTCCGTGGGGGCCCCTGAGTGGATTGACTTCATTGTCTTCAGTGTGTCTTCGGTGGGGAGGGCTGTCCAGTCATTAATCGCTGGTTTCCGGGTGTCGGGGGTGGTTGGTGAGGGTTCAGTGTGTTGGTTGTCTTCGAAGTTGTCGTAGATGCTCTTGATTTTGTGGTGGAAAAAGATGCCGAGTTTGTCGCAGAGGTCTTGGGAGGGAGGGATGTCGGTAGACTAGCTGGTAGGTTGGCCGAACTCCTTGATGATGCTGAAGAGTTCCTTGCTGTTGTGTGCATGGGTGGAGATTCTGTCTTCAATCACTTTTTTCCTTGTTTCTCTGATGAGTTGATGGTGGGCGTTGGTAGCGGCTCTGAAGTTGTTGTGGGCTTCTGTGGATTTGGTGTTTCTCCAGGCCTTTTCGAGGCGGCGGCATGTGCGCCTGGACTCTCGAAGTTCGGTGGTAAACCATCTGGCTTTCTTGGCACGGGTATTGTTGTTTTTCTTGAGGGGGGCTATGGTGTTGGTGCTGTCCGAGATCCATCTATGCAGGGTTCGGGCTGCTGTGTTGGGGTCGTCATCTTACGCGATGGTTGGGGTGGAGTTGTTGGTGAGGTGAGCTGGTCATCGGTGATTTTGGTCCAGTTTCTTTGTGGAAGCAGGTGCTGGTGTCTGTGGATGGTGGGTGTTCTGAAGGTGAAGTGGACGCAACGATGGTCGGTCCATGGGAGTTCGGTGGTGTGGCTGAAGGTGATGGAGTTTCCTGTAGTGAAGAGGGGGTCGAGGGTGTGTCCTGCTGAGTGCGTGGGCTCGGTCACGATCTGGCGGAGTCCAATGTTGTGGAGGTTGTCCAGAAGGCATGTGGTGTTGGGGTCCAGTTGATTGTCGAGGTGGAAGTTGAGGTCTCCCAGCAGGGTGTAGTTGGTGGATGCGATGGCCTGCGGGGAGATAATGTCCGTGATGGAGTTGGCGAAGGGTCCGCGGGGTCCAGGGGGTCGGTAGATGAGGGTTCCTCGGAGGGCGGCAGTGGGGCTGGCCAGTATCTGGAAGTGAACGTGTTCCATCAGTTCTGTGGACTCGTCAGGGAGTGTGCTCAGACGGAGGCTGGATTTGTGGACGATGGCGATACCTCCTCCTGGGTGGGTGGGGTGGTCCTTCCTGGAGATCTTGTATCCTTGGGGGATGGCGATGTCCAGTCCTGAGGTGGTGTTGGTCCAGGTTTCGGTGAAGAATGCTACATCTGGGGTGGTGCTGTCGAGGAGGTCCCAGATTTCTGTGGCGTGTTTGTGGAGGGATCGGACGTTGAGGAGGATGCATTGCAGGGTCTTTGGTTTGGTTGTGTTCTTGTGGACGGGTTGTGCTGGATCCGTGTTCTTGGCAGTGCTGCAGGTGGCCCGGCAGCGGAGACAGCTGAAGGGTCCATGGTTGTCAGCTGGTGATGCTAGCTTGCAGTTGTTGTTGCAGCCTAGGTTGAGTGCATGGAGTGCTGCTGGGTCGTAGCGTTGGCGGGGCGGAGGTCCAGGGTTCCTGGTGCTGGTCGCGGACGGGCACAGACGTGCTTGCCTTTGACGTGCCTTCGGTGCACCAGCGGCGCGCCCGCAGCCGCTGCAGTGGCCGCCATTAAGTAGGGGTCGGGGAGGGCTGGACAGCTGGGAGGCGGGAGCGGGGAGGGGAGCTGGATTGGGCCGGTCGCGCTGGGGGGAGGGGGGGGGGGGCGCGGGGGCAGCAGCAGCGGGGGAAGTTAAAGTGAGGAAAGAAGGGATAAAGAAAAAAGGGAAAATAAGCAGAAATAAGGCACAAAAGAGCAGAGATGCAGAAAAGAGCAGAAAGGTGAAAGATAGAAAGGGTAGAGAAAAGAGTGAAAAAGAGTGAAAACGAGTGAAGGAGCATAGGGAGAGAAAGGGAAAATGGGCAGAAATAAGGCACAAAAGAGCAGAGGTGCAGAAAGGTGAAAGATAGAAAGGGGAAGAAAACGAGTGAAGGAGCAGAGGGAGAGAAAGGGAAAATGGGCAGAAATAAGGCGAAAAAGAGCAGAGGTGCAGAAAGGTGAAAGATAGAAAGGGGAGAAAAACGAGTGAAGGAGCAGAAAGAAAGGAGACAGAGGTCCACTGGACCACCAGGGATGAGGCACCAGGAAACCTGCGGGTGGAGGAGTGCCTCGATCACCAACACTCAAGAGTGCAGGGGCAGGGGCACCTCACTTAATGGTGGAGCTGCGAGGGTGGGAGAGCAATTTCACTGACAATGAGTCAGCGGCAGGTGTCATTTCAGGACCAGAAATAGCTCATACTATATTGGCGCTATAAACAGTTGCTACTGGAATGGCAAAGGGCAGGGAGCCATAACCCAGCCGATGGCCTGAGTAAGAAGGAAGAGAACACTGGCTGAGTGACTGCGCCAACTGGACCGCTACAGCAGGAAGTTTGAAATTGTGGTGCAACTATATGTTATAAAGTACTCTGCATGTACACGGTTGGCACGGAACCGTCCCAATTTTTCCTGTTAGCTGTTTGTGTGGTAACAATCGGAGCTGTGATATTTGCTCCCTGGACAGCTAAGAAGGCACCACTCTAGGGTTGCAACTCGGATTAATGTTATTTATACTCTGAACAGGTTTACCCACAATTCATTTACAACAATTTTGGCAACGATCTGGCCTTGCAGGCTGCAATGCTGCGTGGTGAAGGTGGATCTATGTGGAAAGGTGCATGACCAGCACAGCTCTTCATGGAAAAGTTGAATCCAATCAGCACAGGAGGGTGACTGCTATTCATTCTACAAGAGAGTACTGAGAGGAATTTGGCGCACAGCTCCTTGCTACAAGGGAGTCCCGTGTGAGGTTTAGAACTTTCTTCTGGTGTACGAATTGGTGACTGGTGAGCGCAAGGGCAGGTATGAGATCGACTTACGCGTGCATCTTCACCTTATGTTCTTGCGCAGCACCTCATGTTGCTTCCAGTGTGTATCGTCACATAACACACTCCCCCCAAATCCCTCATGTCATTTACAGCTAGGGTGACCACAAGACCCGAATTTTCCCGGACTGTGCCCAATCGGCATGTTGGACCACAAATCTTCTTTTACCCATAATGTCAACCTGATCAGAGTTAAGTTTAACCAGCTGCCTCCTGTTCTACCAACCATTGTTCATAATGAGAGCAGCACCTTTGCCAACTCTATCCACCTGCAAAGGAACAAAAAAACTTGGACTCTACTTTTCTGGTCTTAATGGGGTTTTTGATCATCACCCAGTCACGGTTCCACATTCACACATGCCTGATTGTGACTTTTTTCAAAGTTCAATTTCCTACTAAACTGCTGTGTCAACACCTTAAAGGCCACATATCTGGACAGCATGACATCACAGTCTGTGTGTTTTCTCACTCAACCACGAAGTTCACAACAGATTGTGAACCATCTTGATCATCAATAATAAAAAAGGAGTAAATCCTGTGGTACAATGTGGAGAATTATTGTTGCTCCAAACCTTTTAATCAACAAAAGCTGCCACATCTAACTGGATGCAAGGGCCGTACGCACACCTTCCTTAATGACCATGTTGCCGTGCTCCACCAGACCATGAAAAGATGGAGCATACAACGCTACTTTGAGTTGCTTTATGTCCATGCTACACAAGAATGTTTTAATGCGTTCTGACACAAAGTGTGTACCATTATCCATCACCACAGACTTAGGAGCCCCTTCCAAAGCAAACGTGTGTCTGAAACCCGGACTGCTTCTGTATCAGGTGATCAAACAAATGAGTTGTACAACCGTTTAGAATGATAATCAATGAGTAGACTGGTGTACCTCATGTTGCTTGGTAAACAGGAGTATTGGCCTGAGAAATCTAACCCTAGCTTCTCTCTCGCCCTCTCGGGGAAAGGAGTGGAGTGAGGTGGGTTATGCAAACTGACAGTGCTTTTTAGACAAGAGGCATGCCGGGCACCATGGCTTTGACTTGATTGTCCAAAGCAGGCCACCAATAATGCTGCTTGATCTGCATGTATGTTTTGGTGCTGTCCAAATGTCCTATGATTGCCTGGGAAATAATGACATTGCGCAGATTGGCAGGTGGAACAAAATGATCTCCCCTCTGAAAAATGTCATTTTCCACCGATAACTCATCAGAGACCTGGGCAAAGGCCTTCAAATCGTCTTTCAAAACCCTTACGCCAGGCCATCTCTTTATAATGTATGCAATCACCTTGCCTAACACCAGATCCTCGTCAGAGACTTTAGTCCAATCTTGCTCACCCACAGCAGAATGGTACTCAGAGAGGAGATCAACCAGCGCAACACATTCATCATCATCTACAACTAGGTCATCATCATCAAGTGCTATTCAGAAAAAAATATTATCCCAAAAATATTTATCACCCAGGATATGGTTAATAACGAAATTGTGTTCTTGCAACTTCGAGTCTAATCTGGTGAGTTTGGAGGACATACTATTTTGCACACAATTCGTGAAGATATGTACCAATTGCTTGTGGTCCGTAACTAATTAAAACCTGGTATCCCATAAGTATTTTCTACATTTGTTAACAGCCCAAAGGCACGCCAGGGCTTCACGCTCAATGGTGATGTACTGGCACTTGTATGGTTTGCGGGACCTGGACTCAAAGGAAATGGTTGTCACCTTGGTTGAGAACTGCCCCCAAGTCATGGGCGCTGGCATCTACGTGATCATGGAGGAGCAGCTCTCACAAAAGGAACACCAAGCCGGAGCCAGAACAATTAACTCATTGAGCTCCACAAAGGCTTTAGCTTGATCATTTGACCACGGAAATCTCTGCCCCTCTCTAAGCAAATCCCTCAGTGGCTCAACAAACGGGGCATACCCAGGAAAAAAGCGTGCATAATATTCTACCAGCCTCAGAAATTAGCGTAAGGCATCTTTGTTTGCTGGGTGATTACCTTCACTGATAGCTTTGATTAGAGACTAATTTGACTTAATACCATTGCTCGACACCATATGCCCCAGATATTTAAACTTGTTAGTGGCGAACTTGAATTTCTGTAACCTTGTCATACCCTCTGCAGCAGGTTAGACAAAACCTTCCTCAGGATTCCTTTTTGTACGTCAAAGTCCTTGGCTTAGAGCAAAATATTGTACTGGTACACATTCTTGCCAATAATATCACCCAACAAGCTATCCACAAGCTATTGGAACATGCGGGCAGCAGGCGCCAAACCAAAGGGCAGCCTATGGTATTTCTACGCCCCATAGGGTGCCATGAAAGTTGTTAAATCCTGGGACTCAGTAGACAGGGCAACCTGGTGACATGCCGCCCTGAGATCAATCAAGGAAAGCCACAAAGCTCCACCCAGACTAGCTAGCAAATCCTGAATCTTAGGTAGTGGGTGGTAGTGCACAATTATGTTTTTGTTTAGAGTGTGCAAGTCGGCACATAGCCTGACCCCACCAGTGTTATTACGCTCTACGACAATGGGTGCCACCCACTGAGAAGAATCTGTAGATTGAATGATGCCCTGGTATAACAACTCATTAAGAGTGTTCCCAAGTTCCTCTCACACTTAAGGGCACAGGACCAACCTTCTGATCAATAGTTAGGCATTGGGAAGTAACCTGATTGTATGTTCAAAACCACTGACCTTCCCCCCCTGTTTGGAAAACAGTGGCTTGAAGATAGTCAATATATTGTCCACAGACTCCTTGACATTATCGACTAACATAGGAATCTCACCCAACACCACTCAGTTAGAATCCGGAACCAAAAGTAAACCCATTCTTACAAGATCTTGCCACCCCATAATATCCCTGCCACGACATGACACCTTAGTGCTAAAATAACCAAACATTTCAATATCTTTCTTGCCAAATGCTTTGGGGTTAACATCTGTGGGAAACAAAGCATGATTAGTACCCCAAACTTATGGAATGTAGTGTCCCTTAAAATGGTTATGGGCAACCCAGAGTTAGCCATAACAGTAAGCATCACATCATCAATCAGATGGGATCTTTTACATGCAAAACCTGTTTAACACAATCCAGTGTAAGTATAACATTGTTAAAAGACTCCGCACACGAGACAACATCCACATCCCCAATTTTCACTGGTTGTTTGAGACTCCTGCAACCACTTTGAAAGTGTCCCAGTTTTTCAAACTTTTTTTTTTACACAAGATACATTTCTTGCCGACCACAGGGCAGCTTGGAAAGTTACTGTAACATGACTCAAAGGTTTTCTTCCCAGAGCTCCTGAACTCTCTTCCTCTAGTAATAATGGCACACGAGGGTGCAGTGCATTCCTCGTTAGCAGAAACTGAACTGACATAAGCTGAATCTGGGTGTAGAATTTTGGAGGAAATAAGCAACCTCTCAATGCTCTTTGCCAAATCAAGAACCTCCACCACAGTAGCATTACTGCAACTCAGAAGTCCTTCCTGTACCTTTCTAGAAATACAATTGAAGACAATTTAGTCCAAAATATAAATATCCAAATTGGGGCCAAACTCAAATTTGGAAGCTACAACTCAGCGGGCTGAGACACATTTCTTCACATTTCCCGGTGTCTGCTGCTTGCATTTGAACAATGCATGACGTTCCAGCATTATATTTGGCTCATCTGAGAACTGCTTACGTAATCTAGCAAAAGACTAACTAAACATACAATGGACCATCTCCAGATGGTGCAGCAATGGTGGGAAACTGCCAGAAATCTGCTGTGAAAAATGACCCAGACTACCAAATACCAAAGCAAGCTTGCACTGTAACCGGCAGCATCAATAGTGGCAAGATGGTTCTCAAATAACCTAAACCAATGAATCCACTTCATGATAGGTTTGCCAGGTTGGCCTAGAAAAGGTGGTGATTGCGTAACAAATGTTTGTTGAGGAATAGCCATAGCAAATCACAAGAAGGATGTGACAAAAGAAAGTAAAGAAGCGGTTGCACGCAGTTATCAAAACAAATTATATCAAATACCTTAATTTCCAAATGCTGGGATTTTGCGATAATGCCAGCAAGCAAACTGACCTAAGTGATGCTTGATAACAGCAGGGAACTGAAATCAGCAGTTGAAAATGACGGCTCGCTAATTGGAAACAACAAACAAAATAAATAAGGGTGTGCACTCGCTGACATGTAGTTGCAATGAGAGGTAGGATCTTTCGCCCCTACAGTCTACCGGTGAGCTAAGGTGCTCACTGATTGGCCGCTTCAGTGATTGGCCAATGCGTTGGGTCTGCTTAAAATTTAGGACAGATGCTTGCTTGAACCTCTTTCCCTCAGGTTTTTGCGGATTGGCCACTACACTGATTAGTCGAAGCACAAAGGTCTGAAGGGTTTCCCGAAACGCTGTAAGTCATGCCGCTGGCCGCGCGACACGAAGGGGAGATAACGCGAGACAGCGTCTTAGTGACACATGCCTCGCGAGCAAAACGTCACCAGCGCGACAAGCAGGGCGCCGCCCCCCCCCCTTTTAGGTGGCCAATGCAGGCGCGAACATGTAGGTGGTGGGCGGGCCTAGGGCCTTTATCTAGGCCAGCCCGGTTCAGTACTTCCTCTTTCCGCCGCGTGTTAGCTGGACTACTCTGCGCTGTTGTCGTCGAGGGATTTCTTCTCCGAGGTATGCGTGCTACCGGTCTCCCCCCGGCCCCGTCCCTGGGCATGACCAGGTTGATAGGGCCCAGTGGCTTGTCCACGGGGGGGGTTGCGTAGCGCCTTGACGGCCGGGTTAGGGTATTTTTAAGGGAGCGCGGGGATATGGCGGCGGGTTGAGCATCGGAGGTTCGTGGAGTGTTTGGGCGGGCGATTCGAGAACGCTTGGTTCAGCCGCGTGTAGGCCGGGGCCCGGCTGATGGGTGACAACTGGTGGGGAGAGCGGGTTACGGTGGGTGAGCGCGGGGCTGTGTAGCGAACGGGTGCGGAGTCGGCCCCTCTGAGATCGGAGTACCGGTCACCACCTCCGTATCTTGCTTGGAAGCGCCTTGTGCCGGCGTATAGCGAGCCGTCCAGATTCGCGGGACCTTTTGCCGCTCTTGTCCTGGCCTGGTCTGCATTGGCAGGGAGCGCCCTGATGGTTCTTTCCGTCCGGGTGGCGGCATAAATGTACATTACAATGAATCTATTGTCACAAGTTCAGCGTGAGTTTTCTGCTGACATACGCCAGTATTTACTTTGTGCGGTATAATTTAGATGTTCCCCCACCGGCACCGCAGAATGATGACTAACCTCGGAATACCGGTTTTGGCTGTTCCGAGATGCACGAGCAAGCAAGGCTGTGCTTTTCTCTGTGGGTTTTCAGTAAGTTATTCCGGGCAAAAATCGTGTTTGAAAGGCATTCCGATGACGTAAATAGCGCAAAACTCACGATCTTAATCATGGCGTAGCCGGGGCCGGTTTTTGGCGCGGCCGCGCGTGGCGGCATAAATGTACATTACAATGAATCTATTGTCACAAGTTCAGCGTGAGTTTTCTGCTGACATACGCCAGTATTTACTTTGTGCGGTATAATTTAGATGTTCCCCCACCGGCACCGCAGAATGATGACTAACCTCGGAATACCGGTTTTGGCTGTTCCGAGATGCACGAGCAAGCAAGGCTGTGCTTTTCTCTGTGTGTTTTCAGTAAGTTATTCCGGACAAAAATCGTGTTTGAAAGGCATTCCGATGACGTAAATAGCGCAAAACTCACGATCTTAATCATGGCGTAGCCGGGTTTAGCAATGGAATCGGGACTCCCCCGGCGTCGGCATTGGAGGCGTCTGTGTTTCATCATGCGAGGGTCGAGCAAGAGGCACACGTAGGTGACGTGCTTTGAATGGTTGCAAGGCGGGGATTAATGGATGTCTCCCTGCTCTTCGCTGGTGTCGAGTTTCCAGTACAAGACGGCAAGTAGGGGATGGCCCTCTGCTCCTCGCTGGTGTCGCGTTTCCATCCATGTGATAAATTGCCCTCCAGATAGATTAGGGCGCCTTCGAAACGAGATATTAATTAACCAGGCTTTTATACGGCCGTGCTTGTCTACTGCGATAATTTAGTTGTGCACTTGAAATCTTACAGTCGATAAAACATTTAACCTCATCAAAAATTACAACGGTGTTCTATCATTAATCACGGGAACAGAAGCAATCCGTGAAGCCACAAACACATGCTTTAGTGAAACGCACTTTTGTAGGCAGAATAAAGGGGCAGTGGCTGTTACATCGGGTTACAACGTGTCCTGCGGCCTGGGGGTCGGAAAGGGTGGGCCGGACAGTCCGGTGCCGGCGGGGTAACACGCGGCTTGCGGCCTGCATCGGTCCGGGTAACTGGAAACTAGTGGTGCATGTTTTCACGCAGGCCCGGGCGTCGACAAAACGCTGCAATAGACTGTGCAACTTTTCAGCACATTCAGGGCATCCCCTTACGGCCTCCATACTGGTGCACACGCTGCACTACCGTGTCTATGCTGGTGCACACGCCGCACTACCATGTCGGTGCTGATGCACACGCTTTCCTGCTATCGATTATGCACACATGCAAATGGTTTCTCTCCTTTGCAAGCAGACGCACGATACTAAAAGTTTAAATTATGATGGGCGATTTACAGGTTCGCGTGTTTAAATTTCCCCATGTCATACCTCAAAGCATTATTTAAGAGCGGAGAACGGAAACGTAATTAGTACAGGCTTGATGTGGGTTTTGCAAAACTTGCATACACGAGTAGTGCTAACATAGTATCAGTCATGCCTGTAAGGTTTGGTTTGTCAGTATAGGAGATTCACGAAGCTAAAAGAGTAGGGAAGGAAACTGCTGCCATTGCATACAAAACGCATTCATTCACGGAAAGATTGGTAGAGGGCTCCAGCAAGAAGGGGGGGACGATCCTTGTGAAGTTTCATTCATGTATTTCGTTGCGTTGTCGTTCTTCCCTGCATGTGATGGGTGCCACCTTGGGCGCCATGTGTGGGGGACCACGAGTTGGAGTTAGAGAGACTCGCGCTGATTGCCTACGTGTTCTGGCCTCGTACACACACATTTCAGTACTGGTGCCATGCCAGTCAGAGATCTTAAAATGCCAAACAGCAAGCCTGTAAGTGGCACACCCGGGTAGTTTCCTCTGAGACCACATGCACAGGCAGTAATGGTCCGTGGTAAATCCGATCATGGCAGAAGCATGGATGTTGAAGTTGAGCTAGAACCCCTCACAAAGGCTTCATGGAGATACTAGAGTAAATAAAATCACTGGTAAATTCACTGGTAGGCAGTTTAGTTCTGGGGACTTGGTTTGGAGAGGCACAAACGCAGAATTTAAAATGTAACACTATGGTTTGGGGGGTCCCCTTTAATAATCAGAATTGACATCTACATATATGAACTCTCTGTGCAACATTAGGATAAGGAAAGGCTGGGGAAAAAATCACTACGATCTAATCTATACTTTAAGTCTGCATTTCAGTCTCTGATGACAGTTGAAAGCTCACTGTTTTATATTAGGTCTTTAACTTTTAAACCGCAAGTACAAAAGGACTCTCTGACAAAGCTAACCTACAGACCTATTCACGTTGTGCCAGGCAATATGAGAACGAAGAACACATTTAGTGCGAGCTTGCTATAGGTATTGCAAATCTTTATTACAGTAGTACTTCTAACAAAGGATCAAGATCAATCATGTCTGAAAGATTTATAGAGGGCTCCAACAAGAGGGAGGTGGCGGTGTTTTTTAAGTTTTCATTCAGGGGTTCCGTTTGCAGTGTAGTTTCTTCCCTGCATGTGATGAATGTTACAGAGTCGCGGTGCCATTTAATGTTGCGAGAACGCTTGTCACGAGCCCATATGTTATGTTCTAATCACCTGTTGCCATTTTCCTTCATCTTGTCCGCTTTGCTAGGAGGACCAAGTGTCGAGTTTAGCTCCGGCGAGCGTGTGGGCATAATCGGCAGCATCAACTGCACAGGGCATTCAGGTGAGATGGGGCCGCCTAGGCGAGGCGGGGTGGGGACATCTGGGTATGAACCTTTTCCTCCAACAGGACAGGACAGATCCAGGTGCAGTCGGTTAAATCCATTATGTTTTACAGGTTTTACAAGATACGCTGGGATTGCGGGCAGTGATCGGGTGGCCATATTCAAGGACGCCAGGTAATAGATTTGGCCAAAGTGTCATGAGACGTGGCAGCGGGAACGCGGGTTTCGCGTTAGGTAGGAGGAGGTCGTGTAGGGATACAGGTGAAGTAACTCGTGCTGTTTTACAGGTCCGGCTCGGTACAGGTTCGGCTCGGCGCGGGCGGATCTCGGAGTGCGTGACAGCGGACGTTTTCAAGGAACATCAGGTAACAATCATTTCGGACACGACACCGGGGTAGTTGCGATAGGGTTATCACCGAGCCAGACACATAATTGTTACACTAATGAAGGCCCAGGACGTAGTCCCGCCATGGTTGTAGGTAGATGACTTAGCAAATTACAGTGCTTGATATGTACCTTTCGCTTGTAGGGTCCAAGAGGCAGGAGCAGCCACGATGAGCTCCCGCGGTGACGCTTTGCCACAGGATGGATTATGGGCAGAATTCTTGGCGGTCGCACAGTCAAAGGGGCCGGCATGGGCACAGGGCTTTATCGAAGCTCGCCGTCTGGAAGAGGCGGGCGGACAGGGTTCATGCGACAACGCACCGGGCACGTCAGGAGAGGGGACGCGTCGGTCCACCCGCAAAAGGAAAGCCACACGGAAGGACTTCCCAGTCTCACCGCCACGTAGGATCGAGGCGGCAACACCAGCAGTCCCTGTGGAGGTGGTGGTCAACACAACAAACACGGCAGTAATACCCACGGCGGTGCCTGTGGCGGAGTTGAATGACTTGTCCCAACTAGGTAAGACAATGGAGGACATGATGGGTTTAATGGCTATGTTCCAGAAGCGTTTAGACTCCATAACTGTGGCACATGAGAAGTTGGCTCCTCTTTTGGGGGCAGTAGCTTCTGATCCAGTGAGCCAGGTATGGGCTCAGGCAGGACCGCCGCCGTTAGGGGGGCCGTCGTCAGTGGTCATACCGTCACCCGCCTGTCAGGGTGCCAACGCACAGGCGGGACAGAATGCCGTACCAGTCAGTCAACAGGGCGCTGTCAACAATGTTCCACAGGCGGGGCCCAACACTTTCTCGGGCGCTCCGCAGATTATTAATGCTATCAATTCACAAAGTGTATCGGCCGTTACGCAGCAGATCAGTGCGCCTGCGGTTCAGCCGAGCATGGGTCACGGGTTTCCTCTGACTGGAGCCCCACAAATTGTCAATGCACTTAACTCGCAGAATGTGTCAGCAGTGAATCAGCTAAGTGTGCCCCCCAGTGTCCCTCAGAGTGGACCCCCTGGTACACCGGTAATTATCCCCCAGGCAGCGCCCCCGCCTGGCACCGCTTCAGGATTGCATACTGCTGGAGGGGTACCGGCCACGGAAGGGGTAGCAGGTGTTGGTTCATGTTCAGGGGGGGCCTTGGGTGGGGCAGCTCCTGGTCCAGCGGTTGCGGGGGCAGGGGGCGTGGCTGCTCTGAGTCCTGCAGGTGTGGCTCAGCCAACAGGTATGGGGAAACCAGGGTTCAAAAATAAAGGTGGTTGTTCATTGGCAAGGCAAGTGCCGCAGGCGGCAAAGGAGGGCATATGGAGAAGGGAATACATAGACATCCTGACCTTGCTCATGCACGAAAACTCGGGGGCTGACACGAGGAGGATGGGTAAGAAGGAGGAGGATAAGGTCAGGTTTCAGCGGTGGCCTGATAAGACCATCGAGAATTGGACGGAGGCGTTCAATATCTTGGCAGCCATAATCGTACAGAAGGACCCGGGTCAAAGCGAGGCTTTAATGGAGTATGCCAATTCCATCCAGCAAGGGGCAAGGGAATCTGGGGGGATGGGATGGTTTTATTACGATCAGGAGTTCAGGAAGTCCATGGCCAGCTGCCCTGACATAGGTTGGGACCACACCGACATACAACTATGGTTCAAGCATATGTGCAGGACGGGTAATGGTAAAAAGGAGACATCGCACAGGTCACAGAGTGAGGGTCAGGAGGCCAAGCGTTGGGACCAGGATAGGAAGTGGGAACAATACCCGAGGCGGTCCTTTCAGCAGCCCTTTCGGGGAGGTCGAGGGAGGGGCTATGGAACAGGACCAAGGCGTTTCAACTCAGGGACTTGTAGGCTTTTCAACAATGGCGCTTGCACATGGGGGAGGGCATGTAAGTTCGCACACGAGTGCAGCAAGTGTGGGTCCCAACACGCGGCAATCTCTTGCACCACGGTCCAGAACTCAGCCACCAACACAGCAATGGGTTCAGACGGGGCCAGACAATGAGGTTATCCATGGGCAGACAGGTCCTTTAGGAAGTGATGACTTAGCTTCTGAACGTGATTTGGTAATGGCAGGTGATGACTTAGCTTCTGAACGTGATTTGGTAATCCCCCAGCTGGGTGAGGGGATGGCGCATTCCAAGGGTCCTTCCCCCATAAAACTGCTGAACATGCTGCCGTTGCTCAGGGTATACCCGCTTAAGAAGGAGCGCGAGCTACTGACTGAGGGCTTTATAGATGGTTTCAGGATTCCATATAAGGGCCCCTTGGGCCACAGGGATGCGCTGAACTTGAGATCAGCTAGGGACCTACCTCAAGTGGTTACCCAGAAAATACAGAAGGAGGTTGACTTGGGGCGGGTGGCCGGGCCATATCCTTCCCCACCTCTCCCGAATTTTCTAGTTTCCCCGTTAGGTGTTGTCCCGAAGAAGCAGCAGGGTTCTTTCAGACTGATCCACCATCTTTCGTACCCAGAGGGCAATTCAGTTAACCACTGGTTGGATGAAGGGGCGTGTACGGTCTCTTATTGCTCTCTAGACATGGCCATCGATTTGATCAGGAGGACAGGCAGGGGAGCTTGGTTGGCAAAAGCAGATATAGAGTCAGCATTTCGCCTCTTGCCGGTCCACCCAGACAGTCAACATCTGCTAGGTTTCAGCTGGGGAGGGGCACTGTACTTTGACCGTTGCATGCCAATGGGTTGCGCGGTGTCGTGCGCCTTTTTTGAGACTTTCAGCTCTTTCCTGCAGTGGGCACTCACGCACAGGTACGGTATTTCACAGGTCACTCACTACCTGGATGACTTCCTCTTTTTTGGCAGAGACGGTTCTCAGGAGTGCGAGGAGGCACTGCGAGCTTTTGAGGACTTGTCTGAGCACTTGGGGGTCCCCCTGGCACCAGGGAAGACTGAAGGGCCCGCACAGGTGCTGACATTCCTGGGTGTAGAACTAGATACTGTCAATGGGCAATCCAGGTTACCAGTTGACAAGGTGTGTGACTTGAAGCAGGAGATTGCTGCGATGCTGGGCAAGGGCAGCGCAACACTGGAACGGGTGCAGAGCTTGTTAGGCAAGCTGAACTTTGCCGCAAGGGTTATACCGGCAGGCAAGGTGTTCTCACGCAGGTTGGCTAAGGCTACAGCAGGGATGGTAAAGAAGCACCACCTAGTTCGTCTGGGGCCCGGATTGAGAGCTGACCTGACCATGTGGGATGAATTTCTGAGTAATTTTAACGGTACAGTTATCTGGAGGGCCCCCTGGGAGAGCAGCCAAGGCATCTGTTTATTTTCTGATGCATCAGGGAGAGTAGGTTTTGGCGTAATATTTCGTGAGAAATGGTGTGCGATGAAATGGCCAGATGCATGGCGCAAGAAAGGGGTGACGGCGAATATCACTGTCCTCGAGCTCTTTCCCATCGTGGTGGCTTTGCACCTATGGCCGGCAGAACTGGGCAACAGGAAGGTGGTGTTCTGGTCTGACAACCTTGCTGTGGTCCAGGCGATTAACGGCCTGAGTGCAAGCTGCCCGTTGGTTCTTAGCCTACTGAGAGAGTTGGTCAGGGCAGGGTTACGCTACAACATAGAGTTTAGAGCTAGACATGTGGAAGGTGTCAAAAATGTGGCAGCTGACGCTCTCTCTCGCTTTCAGCTGTCACGTTTCCGGGAGGCATGGCCGCAGGCAAGCAAGGAGATGACACCGTTCCCAGCAGTGTTCTGGCGACTCCTTCGGTGGGGGAACGCTTAAAGCAGATGGGCCAGCGTTCCTTGGCGCTATCGACAAGGAGGAGATATGCGTCCCAGCTGGACACTTTCCGAACAGTGACGAAGTACCTTGGTGCAACGGAGGGGGGCTTGAAGGGACAGGTTGAAGGTTTTGTCGTTTGGGCGAACGAATCCGGCAAATCCCATTCTTGGGTGTGCAGCCACCTGGCCGCACTCAGGCATGATACTAAGCTGAATGGTGAAGACGACCCCACGGGGGCATTTAGGATTAGGGCGGCACTGAAGGGCTGGGCGCGGGATGAGATCAGGAGCCCTGATAAGAGAGCCGGGATAGAGTTTCCTACCTTGAAATGCATGGTAGACACAGTGCCTGCGGTGGCCAGTTCGGCCTTTGAGGCTCACCTGTTTGCAACAGCGTTCTGCCTGGCCTTCTTTGGGGCATTGCGGACCAGTGAGCTGGTAGTCAGATCCAAAAACGACAGGTCGGGGAGAGCACTGGACATGCTAGATGTGAATGCTAGGGATTCCCTGGTCTTATGGTTGCGCAAATCCAAGACCGATCAGGCTGGGAGGGGAGTAGCGATAACATTGCATGCTTTTGAGGACCCCAGATATTGCCCGGTGTCTTTGGTGCGGGAATATTTGAGAATTAGACCTCTGCTGGCGGGACCTTTTTTGATACACGCAGATGGCATGCCTCTAACTAAGTTCCAATTTGAAAAGGTGATGGAGAAAGTGTTGGCAAAGGCGGGGTTGGCAGAAGCTGGGGATGGCAAAAAAATTTCCAGCCATTCTTTCAGAATTGGGGCAGCCACAGCAGCATACAAGGCGGGCCTGGGGGAAGAAGGGGTCAAAAGAGTGGGGAGATGGTCATCAGCATGTTACCAAAGATATGTACGCCCATAAATATTGGGGCATCGAACTTGAATGCGGGCGTTGCATATCCGGGTTGGGGACCTGAATATAGGGTTGTGACCATTTGCTCCTTCAAGGCAATGCCGAGCTGTCATTATCCAATTTGAACAGTGTATTGGTGCCATTGAATTCTTGTGTGTTATTGTTTGTTGTTGCTGGCAGTGAAACTTAGAATAAAAGCGTTATACCAACTGTGTCTTTTCTTACAGTCGGCGTCTGCGTGTGGGTGATGGGGCATTCGTATGTCTCCAGACTCGAGCGATGGGCTGCATTCAGGAAATGGGAGTTGGCCTTTTCAAAGACCCGGATAGTATGGATGGGCTCACCTGGAATGAAGTGGGAGCAGCTGCAGCGCAGACTGGCGCAGGGTGTGGCAGCCTTGGGGGGACCGCCCAACATTTTAGTAGTACATCTGGGTGGTAACGACCTGGTAACCATGGGGAGGCGAGCCTTAGTGGACACCATGCAGCGGGAATTCACGGCGATAGCGAACGAGTTGGGAGCAACGGAATTGGTATGGTCAGAAATTGTCCCACGCAGGACATGGAGAGGAGCGCGGTCACCGCTTGCCATCGAGCAGAGCAGGAGAAGGGTGAACAGGGCTATGCAGAAATTCACTGAAAAGAGGGGTATGGGGTTTATTAGGCATTCATTAATACAGGACAGGGCTGTGGGTTACTATGAAAAGGACGGGGTTCACTTGTCTGAGACGGGGATGGATGTGTTTCTCCTTGACTTACAGGAAACTTTAGCGGCAGCAGGCTGCGTTTGAGATACGGGTGCTGGGTCTAAGTACAAGGTGCTAGGTGGTGGGGGACTCTGTCATCGGCGGAGGCCTCAGCCAGAGCTGTGGCGGAGTACAGGGCGATCTGGAAGCAGATGGACAGTAAGGGTACCTCTGCGGCAGAAGGAGACAGCAATACCTCTGCCTGGCACAGTAGGGGTGCCCGAGCCAAGAACCTGGAGCCGAGGGGGTTCCAGGAAGCAACGTCGGCGCCCCGTTAGTCCTTCGGGCGGTCGGGGGGCCTAAACCGACCGGGGGTGTGCCTCATCGCTCCGCCCCGACAGGGGGGGCGGGAGTAAACGAGAACTATTAAAGGTATTGCACCGTCAAGAGCATCGACTTACCGTGCAAATTGGCTAATTAGGCAGGCGGGTCAGCGAGGGGCTGCCGTCTTGGATCGCCTGTAAGATGACCCACCTATCTGCTGTAGTATGCAAATAAACCTGCACCACCGTTTTCCCACAAGTACGTCTCATGAGTCTTCTTGGTGTGAATGTAGTGGGTACAAGTGGAGCGAGTGATGGCGGTGTGGGCACTATGCCGCTGGCCGCGCGACACGAAGGGGAGATAACGCGAGACAGCGTCTTAGTGACACATGCCTCGCGAGCAAAACGTCACCAGCGCGACAAGCAGGGCGCCGCCCCCCCCTTTTAGGTGGCCAATGCAGGCGCGAACATGTAGGTGGTGGGCGGGCCTAGGGCCTTTATCTAGGCCAGCCCGGTTCAGTACTTCCTCTTTCCGCCGCGTGTTAGCTGGACTACTCTGCGCTGTTCCCGCCCTGGCCCAGACCCAGCGGCAGAGCAGCAGGTTGGTGTGAACAAATAATGGTCTTTTTTGTGTTGCAGGCGGAGTCACAGGGCGATCTGGAAGCAGATGGACAGTAAGGGTACCTCTGCAGCAGAAGGAGACAGCAATACCTCTGCCTGGCACAGTAAGGGTGCCCGAGCCAAGAACCTGGAGCCGAGGGGGTTCCAGGAAGCAACGTCGGCGCCCCGTTAGTCCTTCGGGCGGTCGGGGGGCCTAAACCGACCGGGGGTGTGCCTCATCGCTCCGCCCTGACAGGGGGGGCGGGAGTAAACGAGAACTATTAAAGGTATTGCACCGTCAAGAGCATCGACTTACCGTGCAAATTGGCTAATTAGGCAGGCGGGTCAGCGAGGGGCTGCCGTCTTGGATCGCCTGTAAGATGACCCACCTATCTGCTGTAGTATGCAAATAAACTTGCACCACCGTTTTCCCACAAGTACGTCTCATGAGTCTTCTTGGTGTGAATGTAGTGGGTACAAGTGGAGCGAGTGATGGCGGTGTGGGCACTATGAACCTGCAACGCAGACACTCACCGAATTCACTGACTCAGTTGGTTCTCCACAATTCTGAGACTCAAACTGCTCTCCACAATCCTGGGCGGGCGCCAGAAAAACCTGCTATAAAATCCTGAAGTTGGGCTGGTGTCAGTGGGCTGGACTACTGCTCGCCAAATTGAAGTGGAAAAATCGCACACGAAAAGGGTTCACCTTTTGAGTAAGCTTTATTGCTTTCCATAACGCCCAACACACGGCACGTCCTGTCAACCTAGATCTCAATGTAACTAAAACGCAGTTGACGGCCATATCATGCACGTGAATACATTCAAAGAAACATTACATTGAGGCAGAGTGCATGCACAAGCAAGGCACGCCTCGGCAAGAACAACTTAATGAGACAATCCACTACACAGGTCAGACATAAAAGTAACACAAAAACACGTTAGTCCTACTTTTGTGTCTGTCCAGTCCCGGTTTTGGCTACTCAAAATCTAGTCACCCTACTTACAACAGCGCGTTACAACATAGTCACAGGGCCGGTCGTAGGACTTTTGTGGCCCCGGGCAGAAAGGAAATGTGTGAGGCCCCCCTCATTTGCATACAGCGTACAATCACAGAATATAATATCATAGGAAGTGCAGTGGAAGCTGCCTCGGAACGGGGATGATGGTGTGAAAAATAAGTAAAATAAACGTACTTTCCCCGCTGCCGCCGCACGTCTTTCCTCCGTCCTCTTCTCTCAGCACCGGAAGCACTCAGGATCCTGGACTCAATCTGCCACTCACAACTCTGCCTGAGCAATTTTGTGATTGGTCAGAGTGGCCTGTTTGGCCGCTCAGGCAGAGCCTAGGAAGGAGCCTGGGCATGTTCTCCACCGGGCTGTGCAACACAGCCAGGTGGAGAACATGCTAAGTGCACATGACTGTTTGGCCGGCCCAAAAGGGCCAGCCAAAGAGTCATGCGCACTTAGGGAGTGCAAACCACTCCTCACTCTGGTGTGGTGACTGCAGGCCCGCCAGGCCTAGCTCAGATAACCGCATAAAAAAAAAAAATAATAACTTCTTGTTAAAATAATTTTATTTTTTGCACCTCCTCCCACTTGGACAAATTGTGTGCTTTTGGGCAATCACTTTTCTGAACTTATTGTGGTGCTCCCTTTTTGAAAAGATTGGAAGTATTTTGATTCGATTTAAAAACTGCTTAAAAGCATAGCATTACAACCTGTACCAAGGGCTTTATTACGACTACGGCGGTCCTTTAGAATGCCGTAGTCACAGTGGCGGTCCACCCGCTGTATTAGGACTTTGGCGGTTGGACTGCCACCAGACAGCTGCAACTGCTGGGGAACCGTGATCCTGCAGCGGTTGTGCAGCGTTCAGAGGCTGCAATATGCTGGTGTTGCTGCTGCAGCACCACCATGCACATTAAGAGTTGCCTCACTACCATCTTTTACATGGCGGTGAGACTTCCATGAAGAGGGTGCTGGTGAGACAATAGAGGGAACCCTAACAGGGACCCATATGCCTCTGTGCATGGGCGTGCAAGCAGGGGAGCACATGATGTGCCGCCCTTTATTTTTGCACACCCAGTTCCTGCACAGGAAGGAATGCATAACATGGTGCATTCCTTCCCGTGCAGGAACGGATTGCGGTGGTCCCATAGTGGTGCCTTTCTAAGGCTCTCCTATGAGCCTTAGAAAGGCACCGCAGTGGGGCTGCTGCAGCACATTTGCCTGCCAAGTATTACAGTTGTAATATGGCAGGCGGTGTAAGGACGGCTTTGGCAGTCCTACTGCGGAGCGCTGGTGTGACGCTCCAAGGGAATATCGCCAAAGTCATAATAAGGCCCTTAATATTACCTGGGAGTGAAGTGCCCAGTCACATGGTATATTCACCTACATGCAATACAGTGGTAAATGTATAGCCAGGGTCACTGCAACGATGCAATTGGGTGGCCATGGTGGTTTTCCCATAATTATGAATTTGCCGCATTTGCCACATAATCCAACATCTGCTACATAATCTAAAGATTTTAACCCAAACAATGTTTCTTGCTCAACCGGTTCAAAAGTTACTAAGACCTAGCAACAAGTGTTGCCATGCAATTAAAGGCCCATTTCAACAGTTCACTGGTTACCTATTTGTTGTTATTACTATATTTGTGTGTTAAACTGATACTAATGAGGGGCAGCCTATGCATCAACAGTGTTACCAAGTGTAAAATGATAAAATAATGAAGTGATACTAGGACAAAATGTACTGCATTACACTGCATAATTTGTTTTTACCACATAATCTAGTGAACTCTGCTGCACAATTTGCCCATCCTCTTCTGCATAATTACAGTGGCCCTGTGAATAGCCTTTGAACCAAGTAGATGTGTGTTACACTCTTGGCTCTACTAATTTAATCAACTGTTTGTCTTGGGAAAATAATAATCTCCCTGTGCCTCGTTTAGTGATTTACAATTGTGACAGCACTTTAAAAAAACCTTACATAGCACACTCTCAGTACAGGTCCTGAGTATAAGTTTCATTAATTCATTTAAGGTTGTTTGTATCCCAGTAGCTGAAGGCTCTACTGAAGCTGCTTGGTGCCTGACTCCTCGTGTGCTGCACTGCCTCCCTGTCTGCCGCCTACAAGCATTTCTTCACAGCTCATCAAGGGCTGAAAGAGAGTTTAAAGGGTTAAAAGTGCAGGAGAGGGTGTCCTGCAGTGCGTTTGTGTGAGCAGTGCGGGTCATCAATTACAGGCCGTGATTAGCCTGGGAGAGGGCCTTTGTTCTCCGAGCATTGCACTTATGGTGTAGAATTGCTAGACCCGGGATGAGGCACCCCTTCCCAGTGCCTGGAAGTCATGGCACAGGGGGGCAAGGCCCAGGGAAGTGGGCCCCTTCACTTAATATTTCCCGAGCTACCTACAAATGATTGAGAGCCTTGGGCCTCGCAGTGCTACATCACAAGTGTGAGGCCCAAGGCAGGAGGGCTTAGAGGTGCGAGGCCCCATGTTGGTTGGCTGGGTGGGGGCCCTGGGCAGCTGCCCATGCCTAGCGCCGGCCCTGCATAGTCACACTTGTTTTTAGGACAGCATGCACATAGCAGCCATCTTGGATTGGGTCAAGTACACAATCAAGTGACATGCAGAAGATACTCTCCGGCCAGTTGAAGATGCAGTGACATTCAGTCGTAACTTACAGGTGACTTACTACATTAAGAGGACGATCAGTGTGTACAGTGATGTACACACCAAGTTGACTTAGTAATTTAAGATAATGAGTCTATTTGTGCGTGTACGGTGATAAGCACAACTTGGGCAGAATGCACACCGAGTTGACCTAATAATTTAAGTGGAATTGTCTATTTGTGCGCATGTATTAAAACGCACACTTTGGGCAGGAAGAACAATTGTTACTTACCTGTAAACAGGTGGTTCTCCAGTATTGGTGTCTTTCATTGATTCACCTGCTTGAATATTCCCAGTCGTCGGAGTGGGAGTCCCACGGTAAATAAAATAGCAATAGCATACTCATAATATGTATATGTAAAAACATAACACATGAAATACACATTAGAAAAAAGGCAGAAAAGCCTAGACATAATTCCCCATAGGAATACATGAAGAGAGAAAAGACACTTGTAATCTATTCCTGTCATTATGTTGGTCCAAACTGTAGACAATCAGGCGCCAGTAGCCCTCCAGAACCTTCTCCTCAGAGCTCAGTACCTCAGATTTTCGCAGCACAAGAGTGACCATAGAGTCTATGAGGAGAAGAGAGCCTCTGGGGGGAGGTGGGCGGGACAGCATGTCTATGAGGAGAAGAGAGCCTCTGGGGGGAGGTGGGCGGGACAGCATGTGAATCTATGAAAGACACCAATACTGGAGAACCACCTGTTTACAGGTAGGTAACAATTGTTTTCCAGTATTAGGGTGTCTTTCATAGATTCACATGCTTGAATATAGAATAGAAAGCCGTAATAATGAACCGACTTATAAGACCAAAGTGTGTATATATATATATATATATATATATATATATATATATATATATATATATATATATATACATACATACATATACACACACATATATATATACAAATATAGTCATGCAAGTCATACAGTAACATGGTAAACCATACTGGAGGGGGGAAGACAGAGGCTCGCCTTATTGAAAAAGATTGCGAAGCACAGCCTGTCCCACTGCAGTATCGGCTTCATTGATGGCACCCACGCAGTAGTGTTTTGTAAATGTGTGCCTGCAGGACCACGTAGCTGCTCTGCAGATCTGATGCAGCGGCACACCGGCGAACAGAGGAGTTTAAGACGACATCGCCCTGGTGGAATGGGCCCTCACTGAAGACTGTAGAGGCTTGCCTGCCATTTAATGGCAGAAAGCGATGGCCGGGGAAACCCAACGAGCAATAGTGGGTTTGGTAACTGGACGCCCCTTGTGGAAGGGTCCATAAGCTATGAACAGTTGGTCAGCTTTACGAAAAGGAGCTGTTCTGCTGATGTAAAATTTTAAGCACCTTTTAATGTCCAAGGAGTGCAAGCGCTGCTCCGCTGGAGACTGCGGGTTAGCAAAGAAAGTCTTTAGGAAAACAGGTTCGTTGATGTGGAAATCTGAAGGCACCTTAGGCACGAAGGTGAGATTAGTGCGAAGCACTACACAGTCCGGCTGAAATTGAAGAAAAGGAGGATTTATAGTGAAGGCATGAATATCACTTACGCGACGTAAAGATGTCAACGCAAGAAGAAGAGCAACCTTCCAAGTAAGAAACTTCAAGTCTGCCTGTGTATCGGTTCGAATGGTGCCTTCGTTAGTTGTGCTAAGACGATGTTAAGGCGCCAAGAAGGAGGAGGGCGCCGAACTGTTGGGAATTGGCGGAACAATCCTTTGAAAAATTTACGCATTATCCTAGAAGAACACAGTGTAGTGGAGCCATCCTGGCGGAATCGGGAAATTGCCGCTCGAAAAACTTTCAAAGTTGAATGAGACAGTCTGGATGGAGCCAGTTGCAGGAAGAACGGGAGGAGTTGCGCAGGCGTGGAACGAATGGGATGGACACCAGCCGCTGCGCACCAATGGCAGAACCTTCTCTTTTTAAGCTTGTAGGTTTTAACAGTTGACGGAGCTCTGGCCTGAGCGAGAATGTCTCTGCAGTCTGGCGGGATGGTTAAATGGGCAAATTCAAGGTGCTCAGATTCCAGGCTGACAAACTCAGAGAGGAGGGGTCCGGATGGAAAATCTGATCCTTGTCCATCGTGATGAGGTCCATCCGAGGATGAAGAAGGATGGGCTCGCACTGGGATATGTAAAAGCACAACATTTGTGAACAGGGACAAGAAGGGCACATACAAGGTTTCAAAAGAAAATGGCTTTATTGCCAATAAGCTGCAGCTGAGACAATTTGCAGGACTGCAAAGTGATCTGATCTTACAGAGAGGAAATCAGTCTTTATATATGTTTTCACAGACCCCTGACACATTATTCATTAACTACTACATTGTTGTGTGACCATCTCAGCCACGTGTACATTACAACATCATGGTGCATTTCAGAAATATGTCTACGTTCACACTTTACATTATTCCTGACGGATCTGACCATGCAGATACTGGTTAATCTTTTACACCACAATCTCCTGACCTACAGCCTTGGTCGGTTATCTTGAAATGTCAATGTGCACTGTTTGATCTAATCAGCAGAGGCCTGTGTTTTCTGCTTTTCCCATGCAAATGACGCACATACTATTTGTGCTGAACAAACACTTTACCCCTTCACGTTACCCAGGCAAGGGCAGAGCAAACTTGACACGTCCTAGGTCAGCGAGCCCTTTCTAGGAATTGACTCGCTGAACTGGCTCTGTACACAGGTGAAAGCTTGTGAATCATTAAACAAGTTGGAGTTACAGCAGAATGGACACGTACAAATTCACTTGCAATTCTTTTTGGTTTCAGCTGAATTTCAGACAACTTCATTTTAACCATTTGTGCAGCATGGAGCTATCTTCCATTATGAGTGGCTCATATCATTTACAGGCAGATGACAGACATAAATTAATATAAACTACGGTTCACTTTAATGTATTCATTCAACAAAGGGCCAACTAATTTTTCATCTTTTACAGATATAAGGAGCGGCTCCGAAAACCATGCCTGTCGAGGCCATCTTGGAGCAATCAGAAGAATGTGTCAAGGCTGCCTCCGCATCTTCCACAATACTCGAGGCACCAGAGGGATCGGAGGAAAAGCGTAAGCAAACAGATTGCACCAATTGATCAAAAGGGCATTGCCCTGTGACCCTCGGTGGGGATGCCAGCTTGCGTAAGATGGGCATTTCCGGTTCTCTGGTGTGACAAAGAGATCCATCGACGGACGACCCCATCGCCGAAAAATCAGCTCGAGTGTTGGTTGATGTAACTCCTATTCGTGGGTCGATGACGTGGACCTGCTGAGGGAATCCGCTAAGATGTTGGAGACACCTGGAAGATGAACTGCGGTGAGAGTGATGTGGTGACGCAGAGCCCAATCCCAGATCGATTGTGCCAGTTTAGACAAGAGTGGAGACCTTGTGCCGCCCTGTTTGTTTATATAATGCATGCTGGTTGTGTTGTCCGTTTGAATAAGGACGGACTCTCCTTGAATTACTGGATGGAATGACTTGAGCGCTGGAAAAATGGCCATCAACTCCAGCCTGTTGATGTGCCAGGCTCTCTGAGGCAGAGTCCACTTGCCCTTTATGGACAGACCTTGAAGATGTGCCCCCCATCCTTCCAACAAGGCATCCGTTGTTAGAGTAAGTTCCGGAGTGATGGAGAGAAACGAAGTCCCTGCCGACAGATTGGATGGCTAGCGCCCACCATTTGAGAGCCGCCTTCATGCAAGCGGTATTATTATACAGAACAAGGGAACCCAAAGGAAATTTAGACAGGGACCTTGGGCAATTTCATGTTATAGAGAACAGTGGTCCCTATTCAGGGAGAATACCGTGTGATAGATAACCATACACTAGAATAGAATGTATGTCTTTTTTCCAGCCAGACAAGAATTTATTTTCATAATATTTTTCAAAAGTAGTATCAAATAAAACATTCAGATGACAAGTGGGCACAGCCGTGAACCACAGAACACAAGACAGAACAACGAACACAGAATTGGCCAAAAGGCAAGCCAAAATGGGTCTGTACACTTGTACTCAGTATAGCAAACACAAATTATCATTTAACACCGTTGCACAATGTGTTATAGCCTGAGTCTGGTGTTTGGGTGTCGATGTCGTTTCGATGCTAACATTAAATATAGGGCATCATCTTCAGGACAAACAAATAATGCATTGCTGTCTTGATAATAATGTATCACACCTTTTTTTTACAATTCTTTACATACAAAAAAGGAAGAAGGGGGAGAAAAAATGGAAAGGAAGAATTTTAACCACATATGACAACAATATACTAGGCATGTTTTCAGCATAACGTTTATGACTTAAGTGCTTGGATGTGCGTGATCAGTGTGGACTGAATTTCATGCAGAAGTGGTGACATTTCTCTGGTTTATACTGAGTGAGGATTGAAATTCGTGTCGCAGTGACGACGTTAAAAAGGAGTTGGTTGAAGTGATGCTGATTTATGGTGCTTACTGCAGCTTCGTCATGACATCGTGAATTATTGCAGTGATTCAACACAGAAAAGACAAGTGAGTATGATAAAAATTAGTCGGCATATTAAAAAACTACGAAACGGCGCAGTGCCTGATCATGAGCAAGGTGTTCCCAGTGAGTCAGGAGGAACAGAAACGGCGCGGTGCGAGAGTGAAACAAATATTCTCGTGGGTGAACCCAGAGGGCAATGGGGAAATTACCTAAGGTGGCAGAGAATCAACGGTTCACTATAGGCGCGAGGGCGCTCAGCATCTGGACTTTGGGGGTTGCTGGCACCAGCAGGATCTAAATGAACAAGAAGCAGAAGTGGAGGTTTCTAAGTTTAAGAAGGAGTGGAGTTGACACGGGAATGGAGTGTAAAACAGAATAAATGAATTACCAATTCTGTTTGATTAATGGCATAAAGTCCTGTTGGGTGCTGTGTGCCAGCTGTAGGAAAATGCACAATTGCATTACCTGGAAGCAGAGAGGGGTAAACATGAGTTAGGTGTACACCCACCACGTTAACCCCTTCGCTGCTGATGACGAGCTCAGCTCGTCATCAGCCACGGGTGGCGTGTGCTGATGACGAGCTGAGCTCGTCATGTAACGCGGTAAAATGAAAAAAGCCGCACAGCGCAAAAATCGCCGCAGCAGCGATGCGGTTAAAGAGGTGGTGTCCAAGGAATCTGGCAATGCTACTTACTTCAGTGAGTGTGGGCAGTATCACCGCATCTGCTTCGGAGTTTCAATGGAGACTGCCGGTTTGCCGAGGCAGAGCTGGTTAAGGCATACTATCGGTAGAAAGCGAAGAGGGACTAGTTAGGGCACACTATCGGCAGAAAGCGAAGAGGGACTATGGGGTTACAAGGGAGCTGAAAGGATGGGAAGGAGGCGGCCATTTTAAGGTGGTGTGGGTTGCCCAGGAAAGGTGCAGAGTAAGTGACTTAAAATGCGATTACACAAGCACGTACATGCAGAGTGGCACAGTTTGTGACTTGAATACATGTTACAAGAGACATCTTTATAAAAGGGAGGTCCAGTCTTCAAGGCGATTGAGGCCACTGTGGATGCTATTGGTTCTCAGAATCCAATAAAGCTCTTCCTTGTTGAGTAATTGTGAAGTGTCTGCCCCTCTCGGGGGTGGTTTGATCACTGTGATAATTGTCCATTTGAGATCATTCTCAGTATGTCCATTGTCCGTAAAGTGCTCCACTAGGGGTGCATTCGCCGTTTTACACCGGATTCTGCTGCGATGCTGTCTGATCCTAAGCTTGATTTTCTGGCTTGTCTGGCCTACGTAGATCATTTTGCAGGGACAGAAAATTGCATACACAACATTTGCTGAATTGCAGTTAGAGAAATATTTTCTCTCAAATTTAATTGCTCCGTGCTCAAAGGTTTTGCTTTCAACAGTGTAATCGCAACATATGCAGCTACCACATTTCACATGACCTGTAAGAGTCGGTAAGCGAGCGGTGACACAGACCATGTCGTTGAAGGAACCGGTGACTTAACGCCATTGTCCATCCAGTTCTTCTCGAATGGGGCGTGTCCGTAGTCTGCAATTTGGGATCAGTGCAATGCACGATGATGCCATCCCTAGAAATTATTTTAATAGTCGGACTGAAACGGACAGTTTTGTCCGTAGAAGAGACACCAACTGAAGTATCTTTAGTTGATGCTCCTGAGACACAAAAGCTTTTGCAAGAGTTGTATCCAACGTGGCCCCTAGAAAATTTTTGCAGGGAGCTGGATGTAACTAGGACTTTTCGGTGTTGATGGAAAGTCCGAGGGAGCGAAAGACCTCCTGACAAAGGCGTGTGTCCTGAAGCAACTGCGTGCAAGACTGATTTTTGGAGACAGTCGTCCAGGTATGGAAAGATCTGGACACCCTGGAGATGCAGATAAGCGACCACAGGAGCTAACACCTTTGCAAAGACGCCAGGGGCGGAGCGTAGGCCAAAAGGCAGCACTTTGAACTGGAAGTCCTTCCTTACCACGCGGAATCGCAAGTACTTCCGATGTCGCGGAAGAATAGGGACATGGAAGTAGGCGTCTTGGAGGTCGATGGTTGCCATGAAATCTCCCATTAAGAGCAAGTGTAAGATCTCCAACAGCGTTAGCATGCGGAAGGACTGGCACTTGAGATATTTGTTGAGTGCTCGCAAGCCCAATATCGGTCCCCGTTCTTCTTGATGAGAAGGAAAAACCGGGAATAAAATCCCTTCCCTCTTTGAGACTTGGGCACCACCGCGACTGCCCCTTCTGTATCATAAGGCAAACTTGATGGAAAAGTTCCTTGATGTGGGCTGGAGGTGGGCCGGAAGGTGGCGTAGGAGGAGGAAGTTTGATGAACTCTAAAGCATGGCCCTTCTCTACAATGTCCAGAACCCAACGGTCCAAAGTGATGGAGGACCACTGAGAACAAAACAGGGAGATTCGACCTCCAACTCTTTGGGGCAAAGGCAAGTCATTGCCTCTTGGGAGCAGATCCTCTGTAAGAAGATTTCCCCCTATAGGCCTTAGAAGACTGCTGAAGGGAAGACTGTTGCTGGTTATTGGAGTAGCGTTGGTTGCCTTGGTTGTAGGAACGGTATTGATGGATTCCTCCTCAAAAATTTGAAGAGGTGCCGCGTCCACGTGCACCACGAAAGGGCTGCTTCCGAAATTGTACATTTCCTAAAGAGCGGGCAGTGTCGGTATCTTTTTTGATCGACTGTAATGCCTCGTCGACATGAGCTCCAAAAAGCGACTCGCCATCATACGGCATATCCAGTATTTTTGCCTGCACCTCTTGCCGAAAAGGATGTGGAGCGTAACCAGCCCTGCCTGCGTAGAACAGCCGCTCCAGCGAGCTGTCGGAAACCCGTATAGGCAATATCAACAGCACAGTTAATAATCTCCTCCGATGTTCTCTCACCTTCTTGGAGAAGTTGCAAAGCTTCCGCCTTTGAAGTGTCTGGAACTAAAGCCACCAAAGCTGTCATGTCTGCCCACATCTGGCAGTCGTACCACCCCAAAATAGCCAAAGCATTGGCTGCTCTCACTGTGGTGGAGGCCATCGTTTAAAATGTTCTGCCTATAGCATCCAGACGACGACCGTCACGATCTGGTGGGGCAGTCACAGTAGACGCAGGATTCCGAGAACGGCGCTGAGCTGCCTGCGTAACCACCGAATCTGGTTTCGGCTGTCCGATAAGGCACGCTGGACTGCCAACAGGCGCCTTATATTTCTTCTACAACCGGGGCATCTGTGGCTGCAGCGAATTTGGGATCTGCATCAACTTCACCCCCTCAGCCCAGATAAAGTCAATATTAGGTACGGTATGGACTTGCTTAAATGGTTGGTTTTTTAAATCATAGAGGAAGCAATTCTCTTCCCTCTGGACTCTTGGCAACTTAAAACGTTGAGCCGCCCTATTCATCAGCTGATGGAAACTTGCAATATCCACAGGAGGTGAATCCCCTGGTGTTACCGGAGAGGGAGATGGTGTCTGAACTTGATCATTATCCCACTCCGCCATATCATCATCATCATCATCTCGAACCTCACCATCTTCGCGGTCCGGAGTAATTTCACCTTCGTCGTCATCATACACAGTCGTGTGTATCCGGACTGACGTTTGTATCTGAGGAGCAGAGGTTGGTAGAGGCGGTTGAGGGGCCGCAGCAGGCATTGCCAAAGGCGTTAGAACAGAAGGAACCGTAGGTACCTGTGGAGAAGGCGGGAAAAACCTATTATAATTGTCCAACATATGCTGGAGATTAGAGATAAGCGACAAGGGTACTGTCGCAGTAGGAACTTGAACAGTCGTTTCCTCTTGTTGGAAATATTGGTCCTCATCATCATTGCTATAGTCCTGGCACTTGATGATCAAATCAGATGGACTACGTGCTGCCCTATCTTCCTCAGAGTCCTGATCCGAATCTGTGGCAAACAAGGGCGAGGGATGTTGTGGTTCACTGGAGATGGAAATTTGGTCAATAGGCACTTTGCAGGCGTTGGTGAAGCGTGTCGACGGTGGCAGGCCCCGTGGACGAGAGTGGCAGCAAAGGCAGAGAGGCAAACACGGAAGAAGTCGTTGGTGGAACTGACGACGACGATGGAGTTGCTGGAACCACACTAGAAGAATCCATTGTCGATGGTTCCGTCGTCGATGGCAATGGAGCCGTCGGCGGAGCTTTCGTCGACTGAGTCGACGCCGAAGATGACTTCTTTTTAGTCAACGGAGCGGCAGTCGACGGAGCGGCAGTAGACGGGGCAGTCGTCTACGAAGCTGTCGTCGACTGGGCTGTCATCGACGGAGTTGGTTTTTTAACACTCTTGGTCGACGAAGATTTGCTTGTCGACGGTGGAGTCTTCTTCGACAATAGGAATAACAGATGGTACAGTCTTGAAACTGAGAGTTACCTTCGTAGACAACAATGACGTCGACGAAACAGTCGTAGACTATCCTGAGGCAGACGTCGATGTCACTGTCGTCGTCGACGAGCCAGAGACGGCAGATTTTGTCGTCGGGACGACCGTCGATGCTCCAGTCGACGATGAAACATGTTTTTTAACAGAAACATGAGTGAAAGATGCAGCAGACGCCTGAGAGCCAGGTCTCGTGGGCGTGGACGTAGCAGATAGAGATGAAGACACCACAGGGGCCAGAGAGAGTGACATCTTCTTCTTAACCTCTTGGCTGCTAATGACAAGGGTAACTTGTCATGCACTTTTGATTGATTTCAATGGAAATTAGATGAGAAGTAAAATATTGCCTTAGCAGCCAAGAGGTTAAGGAATGGAGAAGGCAACTCCTGCACACTACCACGTTTAGAAGCTGCTTGGGAACGACCAGAAATGAGACTGTCGGCATCAGAAAGTATATTATCCTTGTCCTTAAGTCTCTGAAGCAACAGTAGAAGACGGCCTTTCCTATCTTTTAGAGTCTTTGTGTAGAAAGTTCTACAGAACTTACATTTACCCACATCATGGTCGGGGTAAAGACAGTAAATACACTTACTGTGAGGATCTTCTGAATAAAGGCGCAGCTTTCCACAAGAAGAGCAAGGTCTAAAGAGAGACTTCTTACTTGAAGACATGCTGAAAAACACAGGAAAACCTGAAGTAGAAGAGAAAAGTGAGCAGAGCTCACGGAGACTCCCTTTCACACGACATGCGGTAGAAAATCTGAGGTACTGAGCTCTGAGGAGAAGGTTATGGAGGGCTGCTGGCGCCTGATTGGCTACAGTTTGGAGCAACATAATGACAGGAATAGACTACAAGTGTCTTTTCTCTATTCATGTATTCCTATGTGGAATTATGTCTAGGCTTTTCTGCCTTTTTTCTAATGTGTATTTCATGTGTTATGTTTTTACATATACATATTATGAGTATGTTATTGCTATTTTATTTACCGTGGGACTCCCACTCCGACGACGGGGAATATTCAAGCATTTGAATCTATGAAAGACACCCTAATACTGGAGAAATGTCAATCCTAAACTTAATCGCTACATGGATATATTTTTGGAGCGTATGTACAAACGGTGATGCACACGCCCTCAAGGGCAGTTCTTGTGTATTACTACTGTCTCCATGAATTTGTGAGAGAGAATTGGTGTTTCTCAGTTACATTTTTAAAATAAACTGATGGAATCTCTACTTTTCTATAACCGGTCGGTCCACCATTTATTCATTGGGAGAACTGGGTTGCTATGTTCGACAACTATTTAGTAGCTTTATATGGCCAGGACTTTTGATCTTTGAGGAAGAAAGCTCTATTATTGAGTGCCTTGGTGATAACAAGTTTTCAATTACTTACCAGTAGCAGTGAAACTGGATGCCAACCTATTCAGGAGGAGTTCAAAGAAGCTAGGCAAATATTCGGGAATAGATTCTTGAAATAAGTCAATTTTGTCATGCTCTGCTATCAGTTTTATACTCCACCTCAGAGTATGTTTGAATCCCTTGATCAATTTGTTGCACGGTTAAGAGAACTGTTTACGAAATGCCAATCTGGTGCCATGACAGATTAACTGATATGTGACCAACTTTGTATGTAGTGTAAGAGAAAATAAATGCAAAAAAGGTTATGATTAGCGAAAAATTCTTATCTTAGGGACGCTACTGAAATCACCAAAGTCTTATAACGATCTGATATGAATATTAAGGAAATGGAAAAAAAAGACAGACATTGTAATGATGTTTTGGAGGTTAGGGAAGTTATGAGCATGAGTGCAGTGGTAGAAGCAGTAGTGAAATCATCTAATCGGTCTTTTGTATGTCCAACAGGTTACAAGGGAAAAATACAATACCAGACGTTACTACTCATGATGTCCATAGGTCTTTCTTGTTGTGGAGACTATCAACTCCTTGTTTTAACGGTGGGGGGAGCATACGACACAATTCGGGAAAAAAGAGCAAATCTGTACGTGCAAAAGGTTGGGGACTAAGGAACATGGGTTACTGGGTCAGATTTTAACATGTGCGGTGGTAAAGTAGATGAGACAGGACTATTTTGAATTACATGCATGGATATCTAGTCTGCACATTATTTATTCATGGGAATGACATGCTGTGCAGTGAACAGGCCCTGGGAGAGTTTTCAGCCCAAAAGTAAACACTCCCTACTATTGTCGATCGGTTAACAGGCTATATTTAAACTAGCTGTCAACGTATCTTTCATGAATTGGATATATTTTCTTCTTTCAATGACTACCCTATTCTATTCATGTTCTGCTACAAACTTAAAATTGTTTTTGTAAGCCCCTTCCTAACTATATAGCAAAATGGCCAAATTTGAGTAGATATCTGTTCCAGCCACAAGGTGGCAGTGTTTTCAATAACTTGATAACCACAAAAGACTTTTGGTTTTGTGTAATAAATTATCGGTGCTCTTATGACCGATAAAGCTAAATATGCTGAAACAGTCGCAGGTTTAAACCTAAGATGATGTCGCTGTAATATAATTACTATAACATAAAGACTATTTTCAGTGTCCTATAAAATGTTTTTTCTCTAAAGTATAAGTAAGTGTCATTATATTGAATGGTACAGATGTAGACAAACATAGCTCTCGTTCTATATTGCGCGACACAGTTCTCAGCTGGATTTTAAATATGCAGAACAATTAAACACCCAAATGACGCTCTCATACCAGTGGGTATGTCAAACAAGTTAACAGGACCTGTACTAGGTGTGGTAGCATGTTACGGGTCGGACTCGAAATCTTGCTTTGCCTTAAACACAGAATACAGAAAATGTTATGTTGTCGCCTTGGCCATTTTGCTAGATTTGCAAAACTGGAGTTAAGAATGAAGTGGCAGCAATGTCAGGGACTCTTCTCCTCTTACAACAGATAATGTCACTAATTAAATAATTTTAAGTTTGGTAAGTGCAGAGGACAGTGATAGTGAGGCGAGGAGAAAATAATAGGCCAAAGTCTACATTTGTTATTAATAATTATGAAATCCTGCTCAAGGTGTATTCAGGATCTAGGAATACCATGATACCTAAAGACTGTAAGTGAAGGGCGAAATGTACGTTTAGAACATAAGGATGTATTTCCAGACGGCTATCAGTGAGAATCCGTGGATATTATTGGGTATATGCAAGCCCAGATTTCCTTTGACAAACAAATGGTTAAGGAAAAGGTGTACATGATCGAGCCTGGGCCCGTACGTGGCAGGATGCATCAATATGAGTTGCATATCATTATCAATTATCATTAATAACAACCCAAGGGCTCCCAATCAAATAATGGTGATGGAAGGTTTCCATGGAGAAAATTTTGCAAGGGGCTAAAAAAGTATTTGATTATAAACTAGGACAGTTAAAGGGTTATGCGCACAAAATTATACTGAATCCTGATGTGGTGCCTGCCCAGCACAAAGTGAGAAGAGTGCTGATGATAGCTCGTGCTGAAGTTAAAAAAAATGTTGGCGGAATTACTTGAGGAAGGTATTATTGAGCCTGTAGAGCATGGGTACTCACAAACTTTCTCTCGGGGGCCAAATTTACAGTGTGGTTTGTGTCCGAGGGCCGCACCGGTGGGGGCGGGGTCAGTGGTGGAGGGGGCGGGGCTAGAGCAACAAAAAAACCTGTGACCATGAGGTTGAACACAGGTCCCTGCAGCAGACTCCTTCGTCCACTGAGCTACCAGACCCGGCATACACATCTCTCTCTCTCCCTCCCTCTATCTCTCTCGCTGCCTCCTTCCCTCCATCTCCCTCTCTCCCTCCGCGGTCTCCCTCTGTCTCACTCACTCTGACTGTATCACTCCCTCTCCCTCTCTCCCTCTCCTTCCCTCTTCCTCCCTCCCTCCCTCTCCTTCCCTCCCTCACCCTCACTCCCCTTCCCCCTATTCCCCCTCTCCCTCCCTTTCCTTCACCTTCACTCCCTCTCTCCCCCCTTCCCTCACCCCTCCCCCTCCCTCACTCCCCCTTCCTCACACCCCCTTCCTCACACCACTTCCCTCAACCTCTCCCTCAACCTCTCCCTCACCACCTCCCCTCACTCCCCTTCCCTCACTCCCTCCCTTCCTCCCCATTCCTCCCCCCTTCCCTCACTACCTTCCCTCACTCCCTCCCCTTCCCTCACTCCCTCCCCTTCCCTCACTCCCTCCCTCCCCTTCCCTCACTCCCTCCCTCCCCTTCACTCACTCCCTCCCTCCCCTTATTCACTCCCTCCCCTTCCCTCATTCACTCCCTCCACTTCCCTCACTCCATCTCCCTCGGTCGCCCTCTTCCCTTTCTCTGTCTCCATTTCTCGGTCTCCCTTTCCCTCCCTCTGTCTTCCCTCCCTTTCCCTCCCTCCCTCTGTCTCTGTCCCTCTACCTCACTCTGTCACCCTCTGTCATCTCACCCTGCCTGTGTGTCACAGGCTGAGATAGCTTCCCCAGCGCACACAGACACACAGCCCCCACCCGAGCACTTCACAGGTCTTTAAAAAGACCATTTGCATGTGCATTCACCTCCTCTTAGCGCCCCTGCAGCTCCGATCTGGCCTTGCTGGATTGAATCCCCCGGCCCCCACAGAGCAGCAGAGTGTTTGCAGACACTCTTTGAAAACACGGGTAGGATGTCTGATGGTCCGCGGGCCGCCACGGAAGGCTTGCCGGGCCGCCACCGGCCCACGGGCCATACTATGAGTACCCGTGCTGTAGAGGCATCTAGTTTGATATCTCTTGTGGTCATCAAAAAGTCAACAAACGTTTGATATTTTGAGTTGATCTCACATCTCTTAGCCACAATATTGTGGTGGACACCTTTTCAATGCCCAATATAAATGAGTTGGTGTCGTTACTTATGGGTAAGTGGTTGGATTTGAAAGGTGCTCATCACCAGATTGGACTTCATGATAATGAAGGGTGTAAGAGACATAAAATCCTTTGAAGGGTACTTTTCAATTCGCTCATGTGCCTTTTGGTTTGTCTTCGGCAGTGAGTGTTTTTCAATGTATGATGAGCGAGGTATTTAAACACTTGAAAAATATAGTTTATTTTCAAGACAATATTTATATTTTTGGTGAGACCATTGAGCAACACAATATGGTGCTTAAAGTTTACAGAGAATTGCGGATGTAGGTCACATTAAAAAAAGACAAATGCACATGTTTGGAGACACAAGTTGAGCATTTGGGGTATAGTCTTTGAAAAAGACAAACTGAAAATGGATTTGGTAACAGCTATTACATTTGGGCCTCCTCCTTCCAATAATGAAAAGCTGAGGTCCTTTATAGGATGAATTGAATATTCTTCCAAATTTGTGGGAAAATTTGCGGACGTAATGGAGAGTTAAATAAGCTGTTTGAGCAAAGAGTTTAATTTTGTGTGGAGAGGTTTCCAGCATGATAGTTTTGATATAATTGAAAAGAAAATTTGTAATGAGGTGTTGTGGAGAAGAAGCTGTCCCTACCTCTCCGAGCGACGTCCGAGCCGGGGGTCCCTGCCCTCCACAACGGGTCATACCGCGTCCCTTCCAAATCGGACTCCCCCTCTCTCTCTTCACCCACAGGAACCGGCAACAAACTCCGAGCCCGAAGAACCGGAAGCGATCCCGCATAACCCAGGAAGAGAAGCCTCAGTAGAGGAACCGGAAACGACCCCCTTCAAACCCGGAAGCGCTTCCACGGAAACCAGCCCGGAACAGAGAAAAGCCGTCTGGAAGGGAGGAGAGTGTGGCACACCAGTGGACTCGTGGCAGGAGACAGCGGCCGGCGTGGAACCCCTGACAGAGAGCAGAGCGGAGCAGAGCGGAATAGCAGAGACGAGGAGGAGGACGTCTGGACGGAAGACTGGTGGCGTCCTCAGGAGGTGGCTGGAGAGCAGCCGCAACTCGGAAGAGAGTTGCGGCGGGGCACGTGAGTACACACTATCCTTTCTCCGTGTTCCCTCTGTATATAGCTGTAAAATACTGTATAGAGACCCTCACGAGCACCAAGCACTATATACATAGGAAAGTTATCACTGGCACTGTACAAAGTCCCGAGCACCGTTCCCTGTTACACACAACACCCTCTTCCCATTCCCTCTCTTACTTGTCTTTTGCCATCCTACCCTACCAGCCCTTCCTCACGTTCGGTTTCTGATCCCTTCACTCCCCGGTGTAGGTGGAAGTACTTAATAGTCCTTGCGGACCTGGACTAACCCCTTGTATTCTCTCTTCCCTGTATACCTCCGAGGAGTACCAGTGCACTATCTTCACCACGACGACATCAGCCCAGCAGAGGACAACCCCACGGCGCCATACCGTCATCCCAGCTACCCCAGCCCTGCACTTCCACCCAGGACTCATTCATCAAACTCTGATCCTAAAGACTGTTGTACCCTGGAACTTACAATAAAAACCACTGACCATAGCACACTATATCCGGCCTCCCCGCCTGTTATTCCGGTCCGCCCAACCCCCCCCGACTCCACAGGTGTGTTAGTAACGTATGATATCAAGGTGAAGTCAAAACTTACTGTTGATGCCAGTGCCACAGGTATTGGTGGCATTCTTTCACAATGTCCTAGAAGGTTAGAAAAACTGTGGTATTAGCTTCCCAAACTATTACTAATTCTGAAAGTAATTATTTTGTGATTGAGCAGGAGGCCCTAACAGCTGCATGGGTTGCTGAATATTTTTGAACAAATTTGTGGGATACGCAATTGATGTTGCAGACAGATCATAGACCGTTGGTGATGTTGCATCCTGGTGGAGCAGGAAAAGGATCAGCCGGATTGTCAAGTCTTGCTGTCAGGTTGCAGGAACATCAATATGATTCAGAGTCCATTCAAGGTTGGAGAAATGTTCAGGCAGATTGTTTGTCAAGGTTGTCTGTGGATTAGCATGAGGTAGAGAGGCCAGCTGTGTTAACTAGAGAGAGTGAGGGGATGGCATCCTCCATTCAGGATGCTGTGGTGGTGGTATGTTCACAATTGAAGAATGGATTCATTAAATGAGAAGTGATGCTATGTTAAAGGAGGTGATAAGATTGGCGATACCGGGCGGTAGGCGAGAACGTTTTGTGTTGATCTCTGTAAGAGCTTTTATTTAGATTATAGAGGAGTTGACCCTGTGTGGAAACAACACACTTGTGAGCGGTGACAGACTCATCCCGTCTTTGTGGATAATAAATAAACTAGTTTAATTAGCACATGAAGATCATGTCGGACAAGCCACAACAGAGCCTAGGAGTTCAGGTTTGGTGGCCAGGCTTGGATGAGCAGGTGAATTCCTGGATTATGTGACTTGTGTAAATGAGAGAACAGGTTTAAGGTATTTGTTCAGGCTTCTGTAGACCATATTGCCAATCTTGGCATACCACTGCACAGCATGAGTTTGAATATCATTGGTCTAATGTATGAACTCAAGGGTGAAAACAGATTTGTGTTGCTTGTTAATGTTTTTTTTAATGGGTGTCACTTTTTGAAAGAGATCACTACTGGTACTATTCATAACTTAAAGGGGTTGTTCATGGAAGATGGAGTACCTTCCATTTTGATAACTGATAATGGCACTCGGCTTACTTCTCATGAAATGTGCAGCTTTCTATCTTCTTGAAGAATTACACACCATTGCAACCCATAAAGCAATCCACCTGCCAATGCTATGGCGGAGTGGCAAATAATTTGGCAAAAGATGTTATTCAAATGGCACTTGCAGGTGACCAAGATGTCGAATAATTAGTGGATGAAGTGGTATGGGCATACATTACCACAGTGCAGGAGGTAGCTCAAAAATGTTCTTTCGACGTAATGAGGGGGAAGAGCTCCAGGTACCAAATGGCTTCTATTTGGCTGAAGGAGAGGCCTGCAACAGGTGATTAGATGAGTGAATACTTTGGCTTTATCAAACTGAGGAAGGATGGCACTTTGAATATTGGGTTAAGATTAAGGCAGAAAGGTTGAGGAAAGGATTATTCAAATTTACAGATCCCTTCAAAGTGAAACAGGTTCACATGTGTTGGAGAATGATGAACTGTGGAATCGAAGGAAAGCGGTTTTGCAACTAAGAGGTGGCGGATGTAGGAAAAGTGAAGAAGGGAAGTGTATAGCTTCATGATGATGGATGATGCCGATTGGGTTTTGAGTAGGAGCTTGTTAAATTCCCTCTTGGTAGGAGGAGAGGGATTCCAATGACAGACAGATGGAACAATGGGAGTGCTCCTGGTGGTGGGATGGAAAGGAGTGATAGCGATCATTGACACACATGCTTTGAAGTTTCCTCTCTATGAATTACTCCAATACTCATTGAAGCAAATTAAGATGTTTTTAATCCGTTCGATTGAAGCCTCTGTTTATTCTTTCTTTCATTTCTCGGAATCTAGTGAATGATGTTATAATAGTAATGAAATATTCCAAATACATCATGCAATTTAAAGGCCATATTTTGTGTGCCAATAGATTGTTTTGTTATGTTCCGAATGTTCATATTGAGGTTTAGTTGATTTTGCCACATCAGCATTCATTTGAGGAATGGAAGCAATGGGCAGGTCTTTGGAAAAGGTGACCTCAACTACAAACAAAGGGGTTACATCACTTTCTGTACCACTCTAATGTCACAAATATATTTCTGCCAAGGCACTAATTACACCTCGACTGCAGTACCCATGAGTTCATGTCAATGAGTTTTAACGGTCCTACACTGTGACAGCCACGCTTTGACAACCTATGCACAAAATCATTAATGCCAATTCAAAATGTAAACATAAACCTACATATCATGAATGAAACTGGAAAATATTTACCTATATCGAAATTACATATTAAAAATAGGAGCGGGGATGAAAGGGATGACATTTTCAGATTATAGAAACTGCATTCCTCTCAAATTTGGTTTATGATTCGTGGTGGTTCTATGCGCCAGGAGGTAGCTCAATAAGTTAAAAGCTTGCTGCTCGCCACAGAGTTCAAATTCTGGAACAGCAGGATCAGCCTTCCATCTTTCTAGAGTCAGTAAATGGATATGACTAAAAGGGGCAGAGCCTTGCCCTGGGGGAGAGAGAGGAAGTATTGAAGACTGCATTCTACAGGGCCTGTTTAAGTGGGATCACAAACCCAGAAAGGGAGGGAGTGATGTAAATACATGGGTGCAAAGTGGAAGGACATAAAAGAAATGGGGCAATTTTATTTATTGCGATTTCATATAGCACGAACATTACCCGAAGGTGTCAGAGCGCTTTACAAAAGAACCAATTGCGTTACATTAGGGCTTTGGATTACATGAGTTAAATAGGAAATATCAACAGGAAAAATTGCAAATGTACAAGTTGTAAAGTCACTGAAAAATGAGATCCAAACAGATAAACCCTAAAATAACATAGGAATGGTACTAAGTACAAAGGTTAACTACATGTACTAGTGGTTAGAGAGAAAAATATATACAAATTGCAAATTCACTCAGGATTACATATATTATATATTTACAGAGTAGGGAATTCTTGCCATCGTTCAGCCAGGTTAGATAATAAAGGTTGGTGGAACAAAAACAATGTTGTAAAAATTAATGACAGTCAAGTTAGTATTTTTAATAAAATCTATGCCAGCAGACTGGATGAAAATTATTCTGACTTTACTTTTGGACCTGGTTTTGAATTTTCAAAATCTACTAATTGTTCTCAGGTTAATGATATTCCACAAAATGTTGCTATTAATTGTTCTGGTTCTTCTTCACATACCATGATACCTGTACGTGATCATTGCATTTGTAGAATGCCTGCCAAGTTTAATGATTATGTTTTGTACTAAGTTTTGTTTGTTATAAGGGGGGAGGGTATATAATATGTACTTGTTGCTTTAAGGTTTAGAATTTACATTGTAGAATGTTTACATGTCACCAGAATCTTTTATGACTAGAACACTGTGGTGGGCAGTTGCTGCCTGACCTCTTAAGATCTATCAGTCCTTGCTGTGGGCTCCTTCTACAAATTTAACTTACAGCGGCCAACTTAGATTGGGCATTCAAAATTATTTTGTCAGGATCAGAATGCGAAATTCACATCGGTGATTCGCACACCCCTGTTCTAAAACAGCTGACATCGTCAAGATTGGAGTGCGAAGTTACAAAAATCGGTGATTCGCACACCACTATTTTAAAAAAGCTGATATCATTAAGTTTGGAGTGCGGTGTCCTACATCAGTGATTTGCACACTATGGTTTATAAGCAATGGCGATTTGCACATCATTAAAGGCAATTATCATCTTTCTTTGGCTGTTTCAGTGCGGAAACTTGATCAGTGATTCGCACACCATTTATTTTTAGTATTTACCAGTTCTAGCACTGATCTATAATACTTAATAAGTTCATATACATTTATGATTTAAATCAAGACATTCTCACAAACTTTGGAAAATATGCTGCATTAATTATTTACAGTATTTTAACAAATATATATACTACATTACATGAACCTATGTTCTTGATAAACTGCGATTTACAAGTTTATTAATTTATTTCTTCAAAAAGAACTGTTATACTTTTATATGTAACTGCACCTTATGGCTTCCAGTCAAGGAGTTATCCAACCATCGCCTTTTTTTACAAAAATCTGCGAAACCAGAGAATAAAGGGTCAGAATTGTTAAGAGATTTCGAAAACTATCTCACTGCCATTGATGCTGATGGTTACTCACCTTCAAGAAAAGTAGCATTATTAAACCATCTTGGCACAGCTGGCAGCAGAGTCTTCGAGAACTTACCACATTATCCACCTCCTATAAATGAAGATGGTACATGGATTGTTTTCAAAGAAGCCAAACTATGGATGGGTAAACAGTACTCTGATTCCACAAGTGTATTATTAGAAAGATTCAATTTTGCTATCTGTAAGCAAACTCAAGATGAATCAGTAGAAGATTACAAAGCATCTCTCTGGGTTTTAGCGGAAAAATTTGATTTTGGTGCCAATGTTGACATTTATATAAGAGATCAATTTGTTTTTTACTGTCATTCCAAGAAAATTCAAAAACGTCTTTTAACTTCTATTAATCCTACTTTGGCTGAAACCATAAGTATCACAAAAAGTATCGAAAGATCAATTGTAACTTCTAAAGTACTTTCTACTCATTCATTCATAAAGTCTTTATTTCGATTTTTACATCATAAGAGACACATTCTTTGACTTAAAAATAACAAGATAAAACCAGTAACAACACATTTCATTTACACAGTTACATCACACTAAAGAACATCAGGGGAAAATGGCAGTTAAGTCGATCCATCCATCTTCCAAAAAAATTATTTATGTTCAAAAATTGTATTAAAAAATTCATTTTAACATTATTTATATACACAATTGATCACTATAAAAGGATTAAAAGAACAAACAAGACAGAAGGTCCATATAATATTAATATCATGCTACTCAAAATACTTCTACTTCTAACCAACCTTCTATTCCAGCCAATGTAAGTCTAGAGTCTGATGACAATTCGATATGTGCTATAAACAATAAACAAGTGTCTAGTGATATTAACAATAGACAACCATTCAACAGAAAATCATACAGGAATCCTCAGAGAACTCAACTGATTTGTTTCAGATGTGGTTCAAAAAATCACACAGGAAACAATCCCAACTGTCCTGCATTGGGGAAACAGTGTTCCAAATGTCAAAAATGTGGACACTTTCAAGGCCTATGCAGAAGTCCTATAAGTCTTTCACCATCCAACAGAATCAATATTTCCAATATTGCATTAGATAATTCAGATACTCAAGATTGTACTTCTCAATTCTCAAACTTGGTGGTTACTGTTGAGGTCCAAGAAGATTTTGATGAACCCATTAAAGGGCCTTTAGTTGATATTTCTATCAATGGTCTAACCATTTTAGCTATGGCTGATTCAGGAGCTCCTGTGACGGTTATTAGCTGACAAGACATTTTTCAAAATTAGGCCAAAAACCATGAGTTTGATTACTCCGGATATAAAACCTAAGGCATTTGGAGAACAAGATATTGATCTTATTGGCTATTTTTGGGATATATTAGAATGTTTAGGCAGATCCATCAAAACTAAGATTTACATAGCCATTAAAGGTAGAGACATTATTGGTTGTAAAGACCTTGCTCTTTTAGGTATTAACCTATGTCCAGGACAAGATCCTCCAATAGTTTTAGGTGAGTTACTCAATCCTATTGTTGATAATTTATTAAAATATTTTCCTGATGTATTCAAAGGAATGGTTGGCACGGTTAAAGGTTATGAACACAATATCATCTTGAAAGAAAATGCTGTTCCCATAATACACAAAGTCAGAGCGGTACCACTTAGCATTAGAGATGATCTTAAGTCATTACTTAATAATCTTCAAAAACAGGGTATTATTTCTCCAATTGATTCATCTCAATGGATTTCTCCAGTGGTTTTACGGAAAAAAGTAACGGAGACTTGAGGCTACGTGTTGATTTAAGATCTCTTAACCAGTGTATCCTCGTTGATTGTCATTCTTAACCTTTCATACAAGAAATTCTAGCTCAAATTGGGAAATCTAAATTTTGTTCGACCATTGATCTTCATTCTGCTTACCATCAGATTCCCCTTTCGCCTGACTGTGAAGCTCTCACTGCTTTTGTAACACCCTTTGGTGCGTTTAAATATCTTAAACTTCCTTTTGATCTTGCATCTGCTGCGAGCGTTTTCCAAAAACTTATGGACAATTTTTTGGTAATTTCACACAAGTTCAAGCTGTTCAGGATGACATACTAATTCACACAGAGACAAAAGAGGACCATCTACACATACTTAACAGTGTCCGAGGATTTTTTTTTTTTAATAATCACATTTTTATTGAAGTTTAATACATGAAAAATTCATTGGTAGCGAGTCACATATCACACTTAAAAACCCCTGTATCCCCTGGATGACATCACAAATTTCATTAGTCACTTCCGAATAAGGAATTAGCCCTTTTGCTTCAGTCCGGCAGGGCGGGGTAGGGCCAGTCAAGGTGGAAGCAGGACGAACCATTTGCCCCACACTTTGTTGAACATCTCTGAGCATCTCCGAGCAGAGCGGCTCCTCCTGTAACCCGCACCAGTCCACACCCCTCCTCTATTTCTACAAAGTCGGTGCCTCAGCCTGGGACCATCTAGCCGCTATATCCTGTTTCGCCACTGCTAGCGCCGTCCCCAAAAAGGCCCAGGAGCCATCCAGGCCGTCGAACACTCCCAGTAGCAAGTGTCTCGGGTCGTGAGGAACCACCCACCCCAAGGCCTGAGTGAGCTCCCGCTCCACCCCCCTCCAGAACCGATCCAGGGCTGGGCATAGCCATACCATGTTGTAGAAGTCGGCTGGGGTACTTTAGCAGCGCGCGCACACTCTGGGGAGGCTCACATTCCAGCGCGAAAGAGATGCGCCGGGGTGAGGTAGGCTGCGTAGAGGTAATAAAGCTGGACCAGGCGTAGTTTAGAAGATGTGGTCAGGGTTTTGGGTGCCATAAGGGCATCACGCCAGTCTGCTTCGTCTAAAGGACCTACCCATCCCTCTCATCGCTCCTTAAGCCGATCCAGGGATGTAGGACAGTTATTAACCAGGGCCCGGTATATACGGGACACCCCCCCTCTCCCTAAGTTACCCATCATGACCTGTGCTTCTAGAGGACTGAACTCCGGGAGGGAGGTGGGCGTTGGGAGGTGCATGTGAAGGGTGTGCCGGAGCTGCAAATACTTGTAGAACTGGGAGTGTAGGAGAGTATGTCTGTTGTAGGTCAGAGAAGGAGTGCATGTGATCCCCTACCCACACGTCCCCGAGTTGTGTTATCCTCACCAAGTCCCAACGGCGGAAACCCTCCAGGGATGAGATCTCACTCAACCAGGTGCCGTGCCAGAGGGGCGTCTGTCTAGTCAGATTCCGGTCCCAGTTTACCAAGAGAGTCAGATTCCTGTCCCAGTTTACCAAGCAAAGGGCAGCACGCCAGGTCACGATGACCGCCCTGGTGAATGGGGGCAGCGTTTGAGGCACCGGGGAGCCATATAGGAAGCTTTGAATCTGCGGAAAGTCTAGGGCAGCATGCTCCACCCGGTAAGCAGGGTCGGACCAGCCGCCCGCAAACCAATCATAAATGTAAATGTAAATTGATACTTGTATAGCGCACTACTCACCCGCAAGGGTCTCAAGGCGCTTGTACGAATACCGCTGTGGAACCCATCCTGGCTTTCCCTGTGAGGCGTACACTCCTGGGGACCCCCAAGGTGGAGGCCAGGCATCCTTAGCGTTGTGGGGGCCGTTGTGGAGATTAAGCAAGCTATTGCCCAGAGTTGCAGAGTGGGACTCCATGATTGGAATAGCCACTGAGGCGAGAATTATCAGGTCCGTGGAATTTTTTAGCCCAAGACCCGTCGAGGCGGGGAATTGAACCCTGGTCCCGGACTAGACCTCTGCATCAGGGTCTGCCGCCCTAACCACTGAGCCACACTTCTCATGGATCACAATGAGTTTTGTAGCTAAGTAGTAAAAATGGAGGTTGGGGACTCCCATACCACCGTCGAAGGGGGGGACCCGGCAATGGGACAAGGACATCCGCGATCTTCCAATACCCCACAAACACCGAATGAGTGCTCCGTTCAGTTCTTTGAACCAGCTAACCTAGATGGGGACCGAGGTGTTTTGCAGAATGTAGAGAAAGCGGGAGAGGATCATCATTTTGAAAAGGGCACTTCTGCCCAGCGGGTTAAGGGGGAGAGACTGCCCGTTTCTAAGGTCAATTTTCATCTGGGTGACCAGAGGGGTAATGTTGAGGGCCCACTCGAGCTCCGGTAGGAGGGTCACCCACACTCCCAGATACTTAAAAGACTGCCTCCGAAGGGGGATCATCGCCTGCCAATCAAAACATTCCCGGGAGGGGTGAAGGGGGACCAGGGTTGACTTCGACGGGTTAGGACGAAGGCCCGAGACCTGTTCGAACTCAGAAAGGGCAACTAGAGCCCTAGGGCGGGAGCGTTCTGGGTCAGCCAAGTAGAGCAGAACATCTGCATATAAAGCAATTTTATCCACCTGGCTCTGGTCCCACACCCACCCCTGGATAAGGGAGTCCTGTCGGATCAGCGCCGCCAAAGGCTCCATCGCCAGCGAATAGGAGCGGGGAGGGAGGGCAGCCCTGGTGGGTGCCTCTCCGGATTGGGAATGGCTCAGAAAGTGCACCGTTGACCAGTAGACGGGCTCTCAGGCAGTGGTAAAGGACCTGAATCAGATGGCGGAAGGGGAGGCCGAAACCCATGCGTTCCAGCACATCCCCTAAATAACCCCAGTTCACCGTGTCAAAGGCTCTCTCAAAGTCCACGAGGAGAACCGCCAAATACGGGGGGAGTTGGTGCCGATGGGCCAGTGCCAGGTGGAGGCGACGAATGCAATGGCGGGTGCCTCTGGCTGGCATGAACCCACATTGGTCAGGGTGGACTAGGTCAGGTAGAAGGGGCCAAAGTCGTTGCTCTATCGCCGTAGCAAAGATTTTAATTTCGGTATTTATCAGCGAGATGGGGCGGTAATCAGAGCAGTCTAGGGACGGCGGCTGTGATATTGGGATGACCACAATGGTTGCCACGTTGGATTCAGATGGGAAAGACCCATCTTCAACCACCTGGCGGAAGAGTGCTGTTAAGTGGGGGACCAGGTCGTCCCGGAACATAGAGTAGTATTCTTGAGGGAATCCATCGGGTCCGGGCGTTTTGTCGGAGTGCAGAAGTGTGATGGCCCCATGAATTACTTCCGGGGTGAGAGGGCCGTCTAGGGAGTCTGCAGCCTCACGGGGGAGACAAGGACGGCAAGTCTCAGACCTCTCCAGCAGATCAGCGAGGGAGGTTCTGGGGGGGGGGGGGGGGGCGTGCCGCGTACAGGGTCGCATAGAGTGAGCAAAGGTTTGCGCAATATCCACCGATGTCACCTGGTGAGTCCCATCGGGTGTTTGGATCTCTGGAATGATGTGGTGGGCCCTAGGGTAGGATATCAGGTTGTGAAGCAATTTGCCATTCTTGTCACCCCAACCATAGATACGGGCCACAGAGGAGCGCCATAGCATTTTGGCCGATTCCAGGGAGAGCCACCGGATCTCGTTCCAGACCAGCGCCAGTTGCCTGGAGGAGACGGCGCTGTCCCTGGCCAGTTGAGCCTGCTCCAAATGGACGGCTCAGGATTCCAGTAGCGCCAGTTCGGTGACCTGGGCCACGCGCTTGGCATGTACTAATCCCCTTGCCACCCCTGGTACCACCGCCTTGCCCGCTTCTCAGAGTGTGCCCTGTGAAGTGACCGAACCAGCATTAGCGGAAAAATAGTGGCGGAGTTCCTGGCTAAGGGATTCCGCCAGTGTGGAATCTTGCAGGAACCAGGCGTTTAAGCGCCAGGTTGTCTTGGGGACTGTAAAAGGAGACCCAATGCGGTGAGAGATGGGGGAATAGGCGGAGATTCCCCGGACACCACCTGGCAGTCTGTGGCGGGTCCTGAGGATTTTACAAGAGAAAAGTATGACAGTGAAAGCCAACAAATGCAAATTACTTGTCAATGAGGTTGAGTATCTGGGTCACACCATATCTAATGAAGGCATTAAACCAAAGTTTTCCAATATAGAAGCTATTCAAAAAGCTCCTCATCCTAATGACAAAGATACTTTACGGTCATTTTTGGGGCTCTGTGAAACTATGCCAGATTTGTACCAGGTTATGCAAAATCTATACAACCATTAAGAAATTTGCTCAAAAATGGCATAACATTTGAATGGAGTGATACACTAAATGAAGTTTTTGAAAAGGTCAAATTGCTTGTTATTAATGCTCCAGCTCTACAACCATATGTATCTAATGCCAAGTCATTCCTATCTGCTGATGCAAGTCATAAAGGTCTTGGAGCGGTGTTTCGTCAGTGGGTTGACAGCAAAGAAAATACCATGGCTTTTGCATCACGTACTCTTACACCTACTGAAACCAACTACAGCACGTTCAAACGTGAAGCCCTTGCTATTGTTGGGCAGTACAAAAATGTAAGACTTCTATTTGGGGAAATCAATGTGACATTTACTGACCATAAGCCACTTGTATCTTTACTCTCTGGTAATGGGTTGGGTAAATCTTCAGCAAGATTAGTCAGACTACTGTTCAAATTACAAGAATACAATCTCACAATAAAATATATTCAAGGGGGAAAAAATGTGTGCGGATTGCCTTTCTCGCATACCCCTAACTGACTTTAGCGAAGGTGAAAATGATGTACACAAAGATTGTGTAGTTGGCATCGATGATGTCATTTCCATGTCTAATGGCAGCATCTCTCAAGAGGAATGGTTATCAGCTATGCAAACAGATGAAACTCTTAAAAAGGTTGAAGTTTTCACTAAAAGCAAATGGCCTAATACAAACAATTTAAGCAATGGTGTTAAACAATTTGCTCACATTAGTGAAGAATTGTCTTTCCGAAAATTGAGTGTGTAAGAAACGGATTATTTGTACCTCCAACTTCACTTAGAGACAAGATCATTAACATAAGTCATGAAGGTCACCTGGGTATTTCCGCAATATGTAAAAAATAAAAGACATTTACTGGTGGCCAGGAATCGATAAACAGGTTACTGTGTTTGTGGAAAAAATTCCCAGTTGTGTAGTTTCGGATAAACATTGGAAAACTCACGAAAAACCTTTAATTCCAGTCCCTTTTCCAAACTCTCCTTGGGAAAAAATTGCCTTAGATTGTTCAGGACCATTCAACTTACTGCCTGCAGACAAAAGGTACTGTCTAGTTGCCATAGATTATTATTCCAGTTGGATATATTACTCTTTTGTGCAAATAGCCAATCCATCCACTGTCGTTTCAGTCCTTCAAAACATGTTTCAAGTTGAAGGAACCCCGAATTGTATCATTACTGACAATGGCCAACCTTTTATGTCATGGCTAGTCACTGATTTTATAGAAAGTCATGAAATTAAACACTGTCAAGTTGCATTATATAGTCCATCTTCTAATGGACTTGTGGAAAGGGCCAATCGTTTCATTAAAGAAGGAATGCAAACTGTGATAACAACTTATGTGGATATAAGTCTGTTTTAACAAGAGAAAATTAGGGCTTATTTGGCAACACCTCATTCCACTACTGGGATTACGCCTTTTAAAGCTCTCGGAGGTAGAGAGGCTAGATTTAAACGTAGGCCTAAATGGTTCTCTAATTTGACTACTGGCTCTGAATTATTTCACAAAAGAAATACTATGATAGACAATCAAATAATCAAGAACAGAGTTTCTAACAAACAATTCTTACAGAAGAAAAGTTATGATAGTTCTTAGGGTTCCTTTAGTCCCAACATTAAGGCTAATGATTGGGTTCTTATAAAGAAACCATATCAAGTTTGCAAAGGTCAATCTAAATTTACTCTACCTGTTCGAGTTATCAAAGTCACAAAATCGTCCGTGTTTTTAGACAATAAAGGTTGGTGGAACAAAAACAATGTTGTAAAAATCAATGACAGTCAAGTTAGTATTTTTAATAAGGTCTATGCCAACAGACTGGATGAAAATTATTCTGACTTTACTTTTGGACCTGGTTTTGAATTCTCCAAATCTACTAATTGTTCTCAGGTTAATGTTATTCCACAAAATGTTGCTAATCATTTTTCTGGTACTTCTTCACATACCATGATACCTGTACGTGATCATCCCATTTGTAGAATGCCTGCCAAGTTCAATGATTATGCTTTGTACTAAGTTTTGTTTTGTTTGTTATAAGGGGGAAGATATGTAATATGTACTTGTTGCTTTAAGGTTTAGAATTTACATTGTAGAAAGTTTACATGTCACCAGAATCTTTTATGACTAGAACACTGTGGGGGGCAGTTGCTGCCTGACCTCTTAAGATCTATCAGTCCTTGCTGTGGGCTCCTTCTACGAATTTAACTTATAAATAAAATAAGAAGTTATTTATTTTCTTGGAGTCTTCATTGAATGATTGACATTCCCAGTACTACATAGGTGTTCAGGGGGCAATGGAAGGAAGAGGGGGGAGAACAGAAAGAAAGGGAAAGGAAGGCAGGACAAGAAAGTGAGAGTGAAACAAAACAGGAGTGGGACCAGAGATATTAACATGATCGACAATGAGGAGTAGGTCCAAGACAATAGAAAGATTGCCCGGCTGGAACAGAGGAAGAGGTCAAAGATCACTAAGATGGTGGATCGGGGACAGTCAAAGAAGAAAGTCACAAAATGGCGGGGAGCATAAGAGTTCAAGACAGAAAGTCAAGGGAGCAAATTCCAACTACACCAAGAGCAAATTTTGCAGAGGATAACTAGAGGGGGAAATGAGTCAGGAGGAGGAAGGCAGTCTGCTTCAAAGTCATAGCCGTACTGTCCATGAGCAAAAGTTGAGGACGTGCCTGAAGAGCAGTCCATCGCAATCCACTAAGAGGTGGCAGTCAGCGTCCAGCGGGAAGGGCGTGCGGCCCCTCACCACGCCCTCCAGGAGTGAGTCTGGGTAGCACTGCACCATCTGCTGATGCGTTATGTACAGGTAGCCGGCTACGTTCAGCGTGAGCAGCGAGGCAATCGCTCGGAATGTGTTCACACAAAGTTCAAAGGTGCAGTGAAGACAGTCAGCATGAAAGAAAAAGCATAGAGTTAGAGCGCAAAATGGAATAGACAAAGGGAGATTCCAAGGGGAACGGAAAGATCAGATCAAAGGATGACAGGTCATCAGAACAAAAAAATATCAACATTTAAAACAAAAAAAATAAAATCACAGATATTTATTAACAGTAGTAAAAATGTATGCATAACATCATCCATGACTTAAGCACCCTTCTGTCCTGATTTTGAACATAGGACAGACACTCCTACGAAATCTTCAATAAGGGCCGGCAGCTGTTCCGTTTGAGTTTACTTTTTTCAATGTTTCACAGGGCAGGCTCCTAAAGAGTGTGTGGCATAAGGCAACCACAAATGTATCTATCATGACAGTACTACTTGTGTTTCCTTTGATTTTGCCTAATCCTACTGACGACTCATTTTCAAATCGAAAACCGGACTGCCGTAGGCTACAACTGCAACTTCAATGCAATTTACACTCAGTATATATTTATATCTAATACATTAATTTGAGGAGGCTCGCATGAAACACATATGAACAATCTAAAAACTTCTGAGTTAAATTTATTTTAACCTATATCAATGGCTTTAAATGTTTATGAGGCAGTTTACAGCTCCTCTCCTAGGCACTGGCTAACAAATCAATGATAAAACCAGGTGTTGATAAGACTGCCTCCGCATTAAGAAATAACAGACACAAGCATGTTAATATTTTTAGGTCGCGCCTAGGCATTGCGCATGCCCCGTCTGCAAGACCTGCTGTATTAAATGAAACATCTCTGTTCCCACCTGGTGCCTACCATAGGTTCACTCCAGTGTTGCTCTTCTTTGTTGCCTCAAAACTCTCTCACAGCAAACTCACTTCCGTTAAAGTCTGAGGACCACTAGCCACATACAGTTTGCTTATGCTTTCATTCTTTATCTGCTGTTTGGGAGAACTCTTTTTTGTGATGGTTTCTTGCCTCAGCTCATCTTCTGGTGCATGTGTTTCTGACCTACGCAGTCACCTGACAGGAGTTCATTTGCAGGCAGTTTCTGACAACAACGCGTTTCATTTTGTGCATTTGTTCACAATGAAAGTCCGCATTCACAGAGTTGTTTTGCAATGTATGTCTTTTTTTCGCATTGAAACTTTCTTTTGAAACGGAACGTCTTGGTCAATTGTTTCTGAATTACTTTTCAGTCCATTAGATTGCAAAACGTTTATTTTTATTTTCATTAAAATATGTATAGTTACTTTCGGTGCACTTGTTAGCTTAAAATATGTATAGTTACTGTTTCTTTATATGTAAATGGAATTTGCAGTGCAGCGCTATGCACGAGCCCCATCTCTCCCTCGCCCACAGCTTTGGACGTCACAACCCCTTGCTGCTCGCAGAGAATTGTGTGATAGGTACAAAATCTTTGAAAGATCCATGTGCCTGTTAACGCTGCCCCGTTTGACAACTTGAATAGTCTATCCCTGGGCACCATTAACAGTTCCTAATTGATCTATGCTGCTTTTTGCACGCTGGTGTTTATCCGCCGCACTTAGTAAACAGACCTCCTTAATGGCAACCCGCAATTATCCATGTTGACTACCCTTTGTGCTGCCTCTCACCCCAAACAAAACAAAAACGCAAGTGGACTTAGAGGACCAGCCCGGACTACTTTCTACCAGCTCATGCCACAATTGTCCCTGTTCCTCCCTCACACGCCCTCCCTCTGCGTTTCTTCCCGCTGTCCTTCCAAATAGCCAGTCATACCAAAAACACAACTTTTCAAACCAAAGGCATTCTACCCATAAATGTTAAAAAAGAGCAATATGTCCACGTAAAACAAGCACTCTCCTCACATACAGAGCCCCTTGTACCTATAAATGTCGAAGTGTGCCCATGCTTAAGGCACTTGCATGGAAATAATTATTCAAATATGTGACAAATAGCAATACTTCTTAAAATCATTGAAATGTTTACAATAACTGACGCACATTGTTTCTGTGCAAGCAGACTTGCATTTATTCCTGTAATTATTTTTAAAAAAATTACTTTCTTAATGTGCATGCTTCTTTGTCTAAATTATATGCATTATGTACAAAAATGCCTTTTTTGGTGAACTTGGTCATGTCCCTATATACAAAATATACACTAGGGAACACAATGTAGCAGTGCAAACAACGAGCACAAAACCATTCCTAATGACGAACTAAACCTGTAGAAGTAAAAGCAACCAGCGCCGTGAAAAAGCCAACAGCGCGAAGCTCAATATATTATTTGGAAACCTTATTAGCACCCGTGATGTTTTGCCTTGCAGCCTAGTTGCTCCACAATTATTTAGTTGCAGCACTTCAAGCCAATAAGTGCAACTGCTCACCAACAGACCCTACGCAAGCGCACCAGTACCAGAACATTCCTTCAAATACACAGCTCTTGAATCGCCCTCCGAGCACTCAATTTCATTCCTCACATTCAATATCTAAGTTTTAACCGCTTCCGTGCTCATGACAGCTCTATGCTGTCATGAGCCACGGGCGTCGTGTGCTCATGACAGCGTGGAGCCGTCATCCAACTGGCGCTCTGCCCACTCAGCACTAATTCCCCGCCTGTGCGGGCAAATTAGTGAGTGGGCGGGGTCATGACGGCTCCACGCCGTCATGAGCACAAGCCGCCCGTGACTCATGACGACGTGAAGCAGGCATGAGTAAGGGAGCGCCGCGCTCGCACCCGCCCCGCGGCCTAATTGGCGCCGCGGCGAAGGGATTAAATAGGAAATAGTAGTGCTGACTAAAATCGAGGAACTTATTTTGGTTTTCACAAATGCTGTATCTGGAAATGGTGTCTTCATGGATTCCTATATCAACTTTAACAAAGTTGCATGAACGGACACATTTACTTCTAGCTTTTCCTTCTGCAAAGCCTCCCTCAGTCTGAAGCTTGATGGACAATGACAAAGTGTGTGCCCAGCGCATTACTTTAGTGCACAAAAATTCTGGGCAGTGATCTGATTGCACGTATGACCCCCCCGCCCCCCCAACATTACAAAAATAATGAGCTGTTGTAGCAATTCATGTTAATTCTAAGTTTATACCACCTCCTAATTTTATGCTACATTTGTGTATTGTTCTGCTAATGCTGTGCAGAAAACAAAAATATAATAGTATTTCTTCTAGACCAATGACAGATCACATTGCCTCTCACTTCCCAGTATTATCAAGTTTCAACAAAGGACATTTGTTATTTGAATGACTGTGGACAGACAGAGCAAGCCAGTCAACCCTGACTGCCTCATCTGGGGGCCGTAAGAGCTATATAAATACATTTACAGTCGACTGACTGACATGACTTTTCAAAGGAGACTGTAAAAATCCAAAAAGATTTGAGGAAAGAAAGCTATAAAAGGAGATAGAATGCCAATAGTTCACGCAGTCACACATTTCCAACCTATAGCAATTCAAAACCAAAGGCCCGATTTAATTGAAGTACCCGAATTGATCAGAGACTCTGAAGGCTACTATTCAATCTTGCATACATTTAACAGTCAAGGTGAGCCTATGTTCCTCAGATCAAGGGAGTAACAAGAAAATTAAAATACCCACACTTTCAACAAAAGGTCTTATGGCACCAAGCAGGAGAGGCAAGTCATTGTGACCCTCCCAAGAAGAGTTCGCTTGTTTCTTCCACTGAAGCATTTATTCATTCATCTTTTCATCCTTCCATCCACCTGCTCATTAAGTAACATCTGGAGCGGCAACCAGGCTAGGAAGTCCTCCTTCCGGCCCTCTGGAAGGAGCCCCGGGCGGCAATAAAGTGTCTCGTCATAGCCCCAAAACACATAATTTTTAGCTCCAAGGAAATAAAGGCTGGCACCATACGAAGATGGGTGATGGGGGCGCCGCAAAACTCAGGCCTCATAAGCAAGGCCAGGAGCTTCCCCGACCGTCCCACCTCCTCATGAGCCCGGACTATACAAGTCTTGTAGTCATGGCATCCCAAATGTTCCAGAGTGGCGCTACACCATTCCTCACTTCAAAGATCCTCTGGTGTGCTACAGGCTTGCCCCAAGGCATTATCAGTGTTTGGAGCGTGGCATCCAATGTTCGCATCTTCCCATCCAGTTCCCTCCTAACCCCCACCAATTGAATCAAACAGTGGTCGCGGACTACCATCTTAAACGCCTCCCACTCCATTGGGCTATCAGAGGTCAAACCGCAATTAATATAAAAATACCCGAAATGTCAATGCGCAGGAAGTTTCTATAACAGGCGTCCTCAAGGGCCATTGGATTAGGATTCCAAACTTGGATCACCCAGCAGCAATTGGCTATCAGAGAGAGTGCAACAAAGATATCCAGAGTGGATAGCATATAGGCTCAATCTACTGGAGCACATAGAACTCTCCAGTCGGGTACGTAGTGCATAGATGTGAGAATAGCAGTAGCAATCCCACACCACCCTGTGATCGATTTGCCCAATATCGGTCAATTCTCAGTGTTGCAGTCAGTTGCTGAGGCCCACAGCAATTCTATCTGACTGAGCCCCGAGGGGACGTGGAACAATCCAGTAACACATCTGTGACACAATTAAAGTCACCTCCCATGAGCAGACCATCAGTCGTATGTTGACCCAATGGTTCCCAGAGGAAGTAAAAAAAAAGCCACCTGGTCTTGATTCAGTGTATAGATGCTTCCCAGTGTAATTTCCTTACCCAACAATCTACCGTTGATCAAGACATATCTCCCCTCCTTATCGATGGAGGCATGTTCTCCTTCAAAGGAGGTCCCGGCCCTAATTCACACTAAGGCACTTCGGGGATGTAATGAGTAAGAGGTAACAAAAGTGGCTATGGCAACAAAGCCGCGTAGGCGCTCCCCCTCTACTCCTGTAAGGTGGGTCTCCCGTGCATAGCAATGTGTATCCCCCTTCGCCTAATCTATCTGTCTATGGATATTATATCGCTTGGATGCGGACCCCATTCCCTGTATGATCCATGTCGGAAATGTGAGACCTGGACGCTGAGCACCAATCTAATTAATCGGTGTGTGCGGCCCACCCACTCAACTCCAAGGCAACCCCTTGTCATTATTCCCTACCAACATACACACCATATTCTTCAAGACAAATGAGCACCCCAACTCCAAACTCCCCAACCCAAGAGCAGCACAGCAACCACCGGCCACCTAAACGTAGGATGAAAGAACATTGTCATAAGCATGGCTCCACCAGCCTCTTGACAGGGGCCAAGGATTGAGGGACAAGCCAATGTAGTTCAATGCTGTCACACTCACTACAGCCCCAGCAGAAGGTGACATCAAGGGGCTCACCGTGACCTAGATGAGACAGTCTGCGCTTCCTTCACCCATGTGTCTTGTCACCATCAACCAAAGTATTATCTGCTGGCCTCCAAGATGCTCCTGAGGCAAGAATGCCGGAAGACTTATGAGTTAGGCTGCAAAGGCAGGGACTCCCAGCAACCCAGTGCCGTAAGTTGGAGATTCAGTAAAGGGACAAATCCAGCAAACAAACAAGTGAGCTGCAGCAAATCAAGTCCTCTGCAGACTGTGGGGTCATTTCTGGGAGACCCCCGCAATCCACAGTTTGAACCCTCGAACTCCAATTCCCCTGACCGTTGCTCTGACAGAGAGCCAGTGCCCGAGTCTGACACTCACGGCTCCATGATCTCAATCACTGCCTGAAGTGTGTCCACTCAGTCTTTCCCTGCCTGGGCCCATGGACGATTTCTTTTGACTCCCTATGCAAGTAGCCCCTCAAGAGCATTTCCTGGTGTGACATCTGGCCTCACCACCTGCGGTCTGAAGAACCAGCAGGGCTGACCCAGCTGTGTAGGCATCTCATTACCGAAAGCAAACAGCCCCCGCTCATTTCCTATGCAGTATCACATCTCTGAAATGGAGCAGCTTGGCCACCACAGGTCGGGAAGGACGGCAAAGAGGCAGAACCTGTGCCCTATGTGCATGCTAGAAGGGTGACGGACCATTCAAGGAAACCTCAGTCCGGAGCCACTGTTTCAGAGGCAAGACACCATATCTCCGCTCTCCGGAGATAATAACATCTCTCAAGCCCTCGTCCTGCTAGATCGGTCGGCGGCCTTTGACACGGTCGATCACTCTATATTGATCGACCGTGTCACCAACGCCGGCATTCAGGGCGTTGCACTTGATTGGGTCCGATCTTTCCTGGACAAGCGCTTCCAAGCAGTTCATCTTTCCACCTTCTCTGCTCCTCTTTATTCCCTCTCCTGCGGAGTCCCCCAGGGCTCGGTGCTATCCCCCCTTCTTTTTAATTTATATATGCAACCCCTTATGGTCTCTCTCCGTAACTCCTCTGCAAAAATCTACAACTATGCAGATGATTTGCAGTTGATTTTTCCTCTCGATACCTCTTCCTCTTCCCTCACCAACTTTCAAACCACCATGCTATACATCTCTGACTGGATGGCTCACAGCCAGCTCAAGCTAAATCCTACTAAGACGGAACTTGTGCTGGTTGGTGGGCCGGCCAATCCTTGGAATGATAGCTATTGGCCCCACTCTCTTGGCGCCCCCCCCCGCCCTGTCAGCTCTGTGAAAAGCCTCGGAGTAGTCATCTCTGGTGATTTATCTATGAAGTTGCAGATCTCTGAGGTTACATCATCCTGCAGGATACGCAAGATCTGTAGATTTCTCACCAGAGAGGCACTCATTTTAGTTGTCCTGGCCCTTGTCATCTCCAGGGTTGACTTCGCTAACATCTCATACGTGGGGATTCCTGCTTACCAGCTCCAGAGGCTTCAACTGATACAAAATCAGGCAGCCCGCTTGGTTTTCCACCAGCCCAAGCATCAGCACGTTTCACCACTACTGCGGAGCCTTCACTGGCTTCCAGTGGCCAAACGTTGCACCTTTAAACTCGGATGCACTATTTTCAAAGCCCTTTACAATCTTGCACCTGCTTTTATCTCTTTCAACTTAAAGCGGTACATACCAACACGAAATCTACGCTCTTCTGCTGACAATCTCCTGTGCATCCCACAAGTCCATCGTAAGAAACATGGTGGTCTTCGTTTCTCCTTTTTGGCCCCCTCATTTTGGAACTCCCTTCCTTCCTTCCTCCTTCCGTCACTGTCCTTCCTACGAATGCTTTCGCAGGACATTAAAGACGTTCCTCTTCAAAGTTGCTTTTGAGTAATATCTGGCCCTTGCCCGTCGCATCTGTTATGAGCGCCAAGAAACCGTTTCGGTGAACGTGCGCGGTATAAGAATTTAACATAACATAACACTCAGGCAGCCCCACAATGCGTACATTGTTCCGCTGATTGTGGGCTTCAGCGTCTTCAGCTCGGTGTTCAAGGGTGCGCACCCTGTCGCTCAGTTCTGTGACCTGTTGGGTAAGCGCTAGATGGTCCAAGCCAACTCGCCCACCAAGGTCTCCATCTCCTTTACCCTATCCACCAATTTGTGGTGGTCAGCTTTAAAGAGTCCCAGGCCAACCAGGCCTAGATAAATGCACTAACCCACTCACAATTGCGAGTGAGATTTTATCAGGTCGAGCTATTTTTAGCACTTATTCATCCATGCAGCAGAGTAAACTTAAGCTGGAAGAAACATGTGTTCTCTTGATTTAGAAAGTGAATGAGCAATTAAGTGACTTGCCACTGCTCAAGTATAGAGGTCAAATGTCAGTTTGTCTTTTAACTAATTGTTGGTCATCTTTTCCTGGAAAATGGTTTTTACTTTTCTTACAGTTAATACTTTTTATCAAGTGAGCTATCTGACAAGAATTGTGAAACAAAAGGCTGTAATATGTCAGTTTTTTTGTCTAACACAACATTTAAACAGCTTATAAATGAATAGTACAAGTATATCAGGTATTATGAAATAGCTTTATTTTGTAATTCTGAGATATGATGTAAACAAAGATATAAATTGGAGCAAAAGAAATCCGAACACTTTACTTGGTGATGTACAAATATTTGCAGGAACGTTATTTCCCAAACATTGTACACTAACTACTTTTAAAACTACATGTCAGTGACAAAGTCTATGGCCATTTCAATGTAAAATCTGATGATTGCAAATGACAGTGGACTGCGACTTTATGCATCTATTAAAAGTGATATTCTTTTAGACATGTGAGAAACCTTCCTGCCAAAGCCCTGATGACAATGCAAATAATGAACTATGTCTGCAGTCATGTGTATCCTATATGTGGCTAGATTTGCATTCCATTCGGAGCTAATTTTTAATCTATTAAATCAAACACTTTTCTTCACAGCAGACGTGCTGTACTCACATATTTGAAGGTCCTCATTTGTGATGAAGAAGAAAATGGGGTCTCAGGGAACTAAAATACTTGCCCAGGACCACATAATTGGAAACTGGTTTATGGGTCAAGATCATTATAATTAGGTAAAGTAGATTATTTAATTCACTAGACCTGCAGGTCTAGTAACAGTTTTAGGATTTTTCAAGGCCTGCCAACTGAGACAGCACTGATATCTTACTGGAAGGTAGCTTTAGTATTAACAATGACTGCCGGGGGGCGCTAGAGGGCGCACTGCGGGATGGCTGGCTCCTGAGACAGCTCCGCTGGACGGGTGCCGTTAACTACCAGAAAAACTGTGTCACAGCTGTCCACGGCGAGATCTGATTGAAGATATTGTGATCGGAATGTGTCCATCACATAGTGCGCAGACCTTTGGCTAGTGGAGGCAGAGACCAGACTATCAGCGGTCGAAGATGAATCCAGGTCCACGACTGTGACCTGCGCGGCCATGGGAAAATCAATGGACACACTGTGCGCCAAAGTAGAGGACCAGGAAGCCAAATCTAGACGCAACAACGTCCGTATAGCGGGCCTGCCAGAATCGACCAACACTGGCAGAATGGAGCAATATGTGGAACAATTGATAAAGGACCTGTTCGGAGATGAAGATCTGTCGTCGGTGTTTCTTGTAGAACGTGCACACCGATCCCTTGCGCCTCGCCCAAAACCGGGCGCTCCGCCACGTGTTATAATAGCCCGCATGCTCAATTACAAGGACAGAGACACGATCCTAAGACTGGCGCGAGAGAAAGGTGACATTACCCACCAAGGCAACAAGCTCGAGTTCTACCCGGATCACACCATGGCAGTTCAAATGGCCCGGAAATAATATGGCCCAGTAAAGAAAAAGTTGCGAGACCTGGGAATCGAATATGCCATGCTCTACCTGGCAAAACTCAAAATCACAAATGCAGGTAAATACACGAGACTACTGTCGCCGCAAGCATCACAAGAATATATCAAGAAATTCGACCGAAGACGCAGGGCGAGTGGACGTGAAACTCAGCACAGTGATACTGAATAAGCGGCTCTCCCAAGGTAAATTTGATATTTTACTTCTTAAGGCAAAATGAGCTGCGGAACTACACTCTGCAAGTTCTGGGCGACCTGGTTGTGAAGTGGGTTAGACTTTTGATACGGCCTACTATACGTACATTCACCTAAATGCCTCTTGTGGGTAAATGTAATCTACTAAGGGCTGATGCTGATGTCTACCTATGGGACGATACCACCCATCGATCATACTGCACTGCTAAGCTGGCTTGTGAGGTTGCACATCTGGACACTTGCCATCCCCCATGTGGCTTTTTGGACAGCGCCTCCATGTGCAACATATTGATCCAAGTTCATCTCTTGTCTACAGCTACCGCATACTGCGATCCTTAATGATAAACTTTTGTAACACATGTGATCGCTTGACTTATCAGATCTAACTATATCCAACCATACATTTGTACATTGCAACCGCATAGGTTGCCACACAGCTTAAAGCACCAATTCAATGTATCATGATTATTGTTAGGCACCCGTCCACATCCACACTGTGGATGGAGACGTGTGCACCTAGTGGACCCCCCCAAAAGGGTGTTCCCCTACAGCAGTTTTCTCCGATGTTTGGTTACCTCAGGGTCATGGCTTTGGCAAAATTGGGATGCTGAAGTGGGTGGTAGGGCATTTGGGGATTGTTTACTTTACATCACTGTACCTGAGAAGCATTGCAAACTCCGTAACACTAGAATTTACCGTCTACTAACTGTCGTAGAAATGTCAGTACGTTACATTGCAAGGTAGGGCAGAGGAGATTAGCTGTCTCATCATACCACAACTCCGATGACTACTGATGCGCCAAAATCCACTCGTCTAAACTTTATTACCTGGAATGTGCGGGCCTGAGCAACCCCAGGAAAATACGCCAAATATTTGCCTATTTTGACAGGTTAAAGGTTGATGTGGCGTTTCTCCAAGAAACGCACATAGCGGCCAATACCACAACCACTATAGGAGTTAGATGGGCTGAATCGGTGCACCACTCGCAATACTCCTCCTACTCCCGTGGTGTCAGCATTCTAATACGCAAAGGTGTGCATTTTAAGGTCACAAATGTCCTAAAAGACGCAGCAGGTAGAAGTGTAATTGTTGTAGGCAATGTACGCAACCAACACATGGCGTTAATCAACACATATGGTCCAAACGCAGACGACCCTGAGTTTTTCACTAGACTATGGGACGCCATCTCTGACTTACGAGTCAAGAACCTTCTGTGGGGTGGGGACTTCAAAGTTGCTCTGAGGTAAGGGGTTGATCGATCACCTAACACTACTGAACCGTACAAACGGGCGAGAGCGGCATTGCAGGACGCCATGGCAGATCTATATCTCATCGACCTCTTGAGGATACGCCACCATGCTCACACTGAAGCCACGCACGTTGCTGCAGCATACAACAGTTGGTCCAGGATAGACTATTGGCTGGGCACCAACAACATATCCTTATGGACCACCTCTGTGAAACATCTGCCACGCACGCTCTCTGATCATAACCCTGTATTATTAACTTTGGAAATGCCATACTATGTCCCACCTCCGTTCACATGGAGGTTCAACGCCAAGGCCCTCTTAGACTCAGTATACACGGACACCATCCATAAAGCCATTGTGGAATACTTCCACCACAATCTTCCTACCACTGACGATCCGGGGTTACTATGGGAGGCATTCGAAGTAACGATAAGAGGCACATGTATTAGTACAACAGCTGGCATATTCAAAGACATTAGACAACAAATATATAATCGAGAGGGAAGACTACGCACTCTAGAACAAAATTATGAGCACCCACGTGATCCTGCTATACTGGGGGAAATTCAAATGGTCCTGACAGAACAGCAGCAATATGCCACGGATGAACTAAATTACATCTCGAAACGCAAAGGCGAGAGCATATGGTGAAGCAGGTAGGCCTGGTAGAGCTCTGGCACAGAAAATATGCACTGGACATGCACCACAACACAGACGCGATAAGAGATTCTATGTCAGGACCGGAGGCTTCAGATTATGCTATATCTTCCTTCGCTTTATTAACATAAAGACTCCACAGCAGCTTAGGAAAAGATATATAATAGTAACAAAAAATGCTTTAAGGCCTAAAGCATTTGACGGAACGTTCAACAGATCAAAAAACAACAACTCCCAAGAGTCTCTTTGCATATTGGCAGTCCATAGTCCTTCCACTCTGTCCATCACCGCTATAAATCCGACCTTCTCTTCCTCTTCCTCCTCTTTCTTCGCTGCTCCCGCAGCCAGATAAGTGCTTTTCATGTTTCCTTTATGAGTTTTTACTGGTTGTATTGTATGTACGATCGTTGGGGGACTCACCCCATGGTTTATTTTTCCATTACAGAGTCTCTGGTCGCGGGAACGTCCTATTGTTCCTACGTGATCTTTCTTTCCCTTTTGTGTGCGGTGAGTAAGTAAGCCGCCAGGGGGCGCCCTCGCGTCTCGCCGACCCCTCGGCACGCCTCCGCAGTTTCAGGGGCCGCGCCGTGGAGTCTGCTTGCGCAGGAGCCAACCCTCGCGTACCCCTCTGACACCTGGTGATCCGGGTCTGTACTTTCCTGTTTTCTGACGCCCCATCGGGGTCTGTATTGCGGCGCTGACCGCGTAAAACGCCTTCGGGTGAATTTTGTGCACCTCATTGACTGTGTGTGGCTTGGCGCGCTTGAGGGGTACGGAGACTCGGTCCCGGCGAGGAGAGTCTGCGCGCTGGGGGGTTGGTGCAGCCCTACCTGCCACGTACGTTGGCCCACAAAGTGATCGCAGTCAGTTGGTCTGCCCATATCCGAGTATTATCTCGATTAACGCCCTTCCGTGTGCCTTTGGTGTTTCCACCGTGCTTCGGGATGGAAGGAGAGTACGAGGAAGAACCCTACTCCTACCTACAGGATGACGAATTCTACCAGGCGGTGGATAATTCCATTTACCGCTGCGTGACGGAGGTGGTAGGGCCTATGGAGGACCGCCTCTCCGCCCGCATTGTGGAGGAATGCGCAAAGCTCGCGTCCGCGCATGTGACCCCGGCCCCGAACTCCCGGGGACATCCGGCGGATTGCCGCCCGCACCGAAGAAGCCCTGCAGGGAAGGCCCGTCCTCGGAGGCCCAAGGAGTGGACAGGGGCGCGTTTGAACGTCTCCGGGACGCCTTTTTGGCGAAGGCGACGGCGTGGCCCCCTTCCCCTTTGGCGGATCCGGGTGCTTCAGGGGACGTGGCGACGGCCCCCGCTTCTCCTGTCTACGACTCTCCGGACACTGATGACGACGGGGAGTCGACCCGATCGTGGCTCCCGTCGTCCTCAGCCAAGGAAATGCCACGGGATGAGTCGGGCATGCTAGACCCGGACGAGATCGTCCACCCACGTTCCGCGGCTTGGACACCGGGAGAGACGGTGGCGAAGTTTGTGGCGGGCAGGCTGCGCAAGCCGCTGGAGAAGGAGGCAAGGGGTTGCCTGCGTGGGGAGTGCCCTAGATCAACTTTGGAGGGTAAGGTGGCCATGACACCTGAGCTGGACACCAAGATGGCCACCTTCTTAGCGAAATTTATGAAAGACCCCAGGAAGGGTATCGATCGGTCCTGGCGGTCCTGCCAGGACAAACTGTTGGATGCAGTAGGGCCGGCCACGAAGATCCTCGATATGGCGGAGGAGGCGAAGGCGAATGGCACCGTCATTTCACCGGAGGTGCTTTCTAATTGGGCCCAAAGGGTGATCGTGTTTCTGGGCAACGCCAACTGCGCCCTGTCCACTGAGCGGCGGCGTTCGCTCTTGATTAAATTGGATCCGAAATTGGGGGATCTGGCCTCGTCGGAGGCGGGTGCAGTGGCCCAGGGAGGCCTCTTTGGCGAGCCCTTTATCAGGGAGCTGGGCAAATTTGTGAACACGTTCACGTCGTTGGACAAGGATCAGTCCAGCATTAAGCGGGTGTTTCACCAGCGTTTCTCCGGAGGGGCCGGTCGCAGTAGGGGCCGCGCGACCGGCCGTGGCCAGCAAGCCACCAATAAAGGACAAGGCTCCGGCAGAGGCCAGTACCAGACCTCAGCAAACTTTAACAACTTCTACCCCACCAGAGGGCAGCGCTTTGGCGGCAGAGGGTTCAGGAAGAACTCTGGACAAGGAAATGCCTCCGGTAAGTGTACTTTGCTTGGATCAGGTTCCAATTGGAGGGAGGTTGGCAACCTTTTACGGGGAGTGGGAGTTGCTCACTGCCGACGCTTGGGTCTTGCAAACTGTACGTGGGTTTCACATAGAGTTCTACGACCAGCCCACGCAAGCGGTGCCCCCGCGTCCAATGGTGTTTTCAGAGTCCGACGCGCGGTTGATAGACGGGGAGGTCTCGGAACTGCTCCGCAAAGGGGCCATCCGCCTATCAACGCGCCACCCAAACGGTTTCCTCAGCAATGTCTTCTTAGTGGACAAGACAGATGGGGGCAAGAGACCTGTAATCCATCTCAAGGAATTCAACGGGTGGTTGATCTACCGACATTTCAGGATGGAGGGTATCCACCTCCTTCGAGACGTACTCCTCCCTCGGGATTGGATGGTGAGACTGGATCTCAAGGATGCCTATTTGGTCGTCCCCATCCATCCACCGCATCGTCGTTTCCTTCAGTTTATATGGAACGACAGGGTGTTCGAGTTCGCCGCACTGCCGCTCGGTCTGTCGTCGGCCCCCTGGTGCTTCACGAAAGTACTCCACCCGGTAGTGGAGTTTCTCAGAAGTCAGGGGGTCCGGATGTTGGTGTACTTAGACGACATCCTCATCATGGGGCAGTGCCCGGAGGTGTTGGCGGGCCAGCTTCGGCAGGCCGTGCACCTTCTTCAGAGACTGGGGTTCGTAATCAACGGCTCCAAGTCGGTTTTGGTTCCCACTCAGAAGATTATCTTCCTGGGTTTCGTGGTGGACTCGGTGCAAGCTGTTTTGAGCCTGCCGGGTCGGAAGGTCGCGAAGATACGACACCTGCTTCGGCAGACGATCGCCAAGGATCGCACTTCTTTGCGCCATATCGCCAAGGTGGTAGGACTTGTATCGTCTTCCATCCAGGCGATTTTCCCAGGCCCCCTGCATTACAGGGCGCTCCAACGGCTGAAGGCGCAGCACCTACGTCGTGGGATGAGCTACGATCAGTGGGTTCCCCTCACGGAAGAAGTGAAGGAGGAAATGTCTTGGTGGCTGTCTCACATGGAGGCATGGAATGGTCGGGCGACCTTCGGATCGGCCCCGGACCTAGTCATAGAGTCCGATGCCAGCAGGTCGGGCTGGGGCGCCCGGTGCGGGGATTTCTCCACCGGCGGCGCCTGGTCTTCAGAAGAACAACGGTTGCATATCAACTGTTTGGAGCTCCTGGCGGGCTCCTTCGCAGTCCGTTGTTGGACCAAGGATTAGGTCAAGGCTGGTGTCCTTTTACGGATGGACAATATTTCGGCGGTTCGTTATGTGAACCATCTAGGGGGTCCTCGTTCCCGCGCTTTGGCGGATCTGGCGAAGGACTTCTGGGACTACTGCCTGTCGCGTCACATTGCGGTGATGGCGGAATATCTACCGGGTCAAGCCAACCAAGTAGCGGATTGGCATTCCAGACACCTCAGAGACGCCAGTCAGTGGAAACTGGATCCGGGGGTCTTCCGGTGGTTACAAACTCTCTGGGGTCCTTTTTCGGTGGACCTGTTTGCGTCCCGTCTCGACCACCAGCTGCCGCGTTTTTTCAGCTGGAGGCCGGACCCTCTGGCGGAAGCCACGGACGCCTTTCTACAGGACTGGAGTCGGGAGCGACCGTTTGCGTTTCCCCCGTTCTCCATGATAGTGCGAACGGCGGCCCAAATACGCCGCCAAGGAGCGGAGTTGGTGTTGGTCACACCACTCTGGAGATCTCAAGTGTGGTTTCCGGTTCTTCTGGAACTTTCTTGGGATTTTCCAATCCTACTCCCCCTGTTTCCTCTGCTCCTGACAAATCCGGATCGGGAACCGCATCCTCTCATCACGCAGAGCTCTCTCCGCCTCGTGGCATGGAGGCTCTCAGGAGACGCTGGTCGCTCCCAGGCCTTTCGGGGTCTGCTGAACACTTGCTCTCCAAAGCGTGGGCCGATAGTACGAGGAAGCGCTACAGATCCGCTTGGCTTAAGTGGATGCGTTGGTGTCTACGAAGGGATTTGGATCCCTTGGTCGCGGGCCTCATTCCAGTGCTGAATTTCCTGGCTCACCTAGCCGACAAGGGCTTGGCCTACAGAACGATCAATGCTATTCGATCGGCGATTTCGGCAGGCCATGATAACATCGATGGCCACCCAGTAGGGGAGCATCCTTTTGTTTGCCGGCTTCTGCGGGCTATTCGTCTCGCGTTGCCTCCTGAGCCCAGGTACTCCGTCCTTTGGGACGTCAATTTGGTTCTGAACTTGTTCCTGTCCTGGCCGGCCAATTCCTATCTGTCTCTTAAGGAACTTTCGGCAAAGTTAGCCATGTTGCTATGTTTGATTTCTTGTAGACGCGTCTCTGACGTGCGCACGCTGGATATATCTGCACGCATTTTTTCCCCGGATGGGGTCACTTTTACCGTGGGCCGACGCACCAAAACGTCGTCGCGGTCCATTTCCTATCCAGCTTTTCTTGACACTCCTAAGTTGTGTGTTGTGCAATGCCTCAAAGCATATGAAGACCTGACCTTGGAATTGCGCCCCCCCGGGCCAACGTCAGTTGTTGATTGCCCTGCGGAAGCCACACAAAGCTGTCTCCTCCCCCACTATTGCTCGGTGGGTGCGGTGGGTCATGCAAGAAGCGGGCATCAATACGACTCTCTTTGGAGCACACTCTGCCAGAGGGGCCATGGCCTCTAAGGCGTTCAGTGGGTGCTCGCTTGGAGGATCTAATGCGAGCGGCGGATTGGTCCTCGGATTCCACCTTTAAGAGGTTTTATTTTAAGCCTGTGGTGGATTTGGCCCAGTTGGTGGTAAGTAAGCTTTGAACTAGCATAATCTGAAGCCTCCGGTCCTGACATAGAATCGAAATTTGCCTAGCTTACGTAACGGTAAGTTTCAATTCTATTAAGGACACGGAGGCGAGGATTATCCCACCCAGGCTACACAGTGGTGTCTCTACCCACCCGTATGGCAGTAAGTAAAGCGTTTTCCTTTACATTGTCTGTACTGTATTAGTCACTGAATGCTCCTCGCCTTATTGTTGCATTCCTGGGTCACCTCGCTTACGCTGTTCCTTTTTTCGACAGGCAACGAGGGTGCTAAGCAGGATCAATGAGGTTTAGGCGTGATCTGCGCGAAGAAAGAGGAGGAAGAGAAGGTCGGATTTATAGCGGTGATGGACAGAGTGGAAGGACTATGGACTGCCAATATGCAAAGAGACTCTTGGGAGTTGTTGTTTTTTGATCTGTTGAACGTTCCGTCAAATGCTTTAGGCCTTAAAGCATTTTTTGTTACTATTATATATCTTTTCCTAAGCTGCTGTGGAGTCTTTATGTTAATAAAGCGAAGGAAGATATAGCATAATCCTCGCCTCCGTGTCCTTAATAGAATTGAAACTTACCGTTACGTAAGCTAGGCAAATTTCGATTCTGAGGGCACCCTCAAACACGACATAAGGAACATATTAGATGAATTTATGACCACATATGGCAGCCTATATGAGTCGAGGCCAACTATGTCAACAACAGACATGCTACACTATATGGAAGACATTGAAGTTGCGTGGCTGGCTGACGCTCATAGAGAGTACCTATCCCGAACTGTAACGGTGGAGGAAGTCACTGATGTAATTAAAAGTCTCCCAAATGGTAAGGCACCTGGCCCCGACGGCTTCACGAGTGAATTTTATAAAACATATACGGACCTGCTAGCCCCACACCCTGTGAGACTGTACGGTGCGGCACACGCTGAACAAACACTCTCCCCGTCACTACGAGAAGCAATGCTGATAGCTTTGCTGAAACCAGGTAAAGAACAAGATCGGTGTGACTCTTATAGGCCACTGTCCCTCATCAACGTTGACACAAAAATCATTGCGAGTGTAATTGCAGCTCGTCTTAAACCTTTGATGCCCCTATTGGTGAGGCCTGATCAATCGGGATTCATCCCAGAAAGATCCACAACACACAATACGCGCACATTGTTTGCATTAGCTCACTATCTGACACCAGAGACCAAGGCCGTGGCGGTATTATTGGACGCCGCCAAGGCCTTCGACACAATTGAATGGCCGTTCCTACATGCTGTGCTAATACGCATGGGCTTCCCTGTTATGTTCACGCAGTGGATCTCAATGCTATACTCTAACCTAACGGCTCGCATAAAAGTAAACAATTATGTCTCAGTCCCCATCCAGATTTGCTGTGGCACTAGGCAGGGATGCCCTCTCTCCTCCATGCTATTCGCTCTGATCTTAGAACCCCTAGCGTGTAAAATTAGACAACATCACCACCACTCGACCCTCCAATTTCCGACACGTCCTCTCCATATTTACCTTTATGCAGATGACATGGGGCTACATGTTAAAGATCCAGAACAGCATCTCAACTCCTTGTTGCGGGAATATATAAAATTTCGTCAATACTCTGGCCTGCATATTAACTGGACCAAATCCCTCATTATTGCGCTAACAAATAGTACGCTCCCCTTTGCGTTAGACTATCCACTAGAATGGCAAGAGGAGCCCACGCGGTACCTAGGAGTCTGGTTCCATAGAAATCCTGAGCTAGTCATCCGCACACATTATGGCAGAGTCATCTCTGCATTGGGGGAAAAAGTAACTCGATGGAACAAACTACCACTTTCGCTGGCAGATAGAACTGCCATAGTCAAAATGGTGCTTCTGCCAAAGTTCCTCCATCTGTTCAATAACATACCCATTAAACCACCTGCAGAAGTGTTCCGAAACATAAACAAGCTAGTCCTTAATCTCATATGGGCAGGCAAACAGGCTAGATTAAACTTACAGACTATGACCTTGCCATTTGCTCACTACTGGTACCATGAAATACCCTTCATGTCCCATGTTGCTGTTGAGACAGGGGATGCTTTCCCGATCCCATTAACGGCCATACTGCCACACAAGCGGCCAAAATTGCATGAACACGATATCAACACTATCGATACCACTAATGAGGCCTGGCAACTGATGGGCAAGAAAGCGGGTAAGCTACCGCTATACGCCCCGGCGCTGCCATTGCCATACCACCCAGCACTCTCGGTCACCCAGGAACAAGTGGGAATGGACCTAACCCGAAAAGCGGGCATAGACAAAATGGGAGATCTGTATATTAACGGGACCTATATACAAATGGCGGACCTCAGTTATATTAGCAACCCTACACTGTTATTCAACTTCACGTACTACAGGTTACAACAAGCAATTAAAGAACACTATCAAACATATCCTGCGGAGCCCCAACAAATGACATCATTACAGTTTATACTGACTACACCCACCGCAGCACACATAGTGTCCAGACTGTACACCAGACTGCAAGAGGACATTGCGGGTAACACTGAGACCATGAGATCCAAATGGAGTGCTGTCATGCCAGAACCCTTATCTGAAGCGGAGTGGTCAACTGCATGTATGCTGACTAACATGTTATCCCCAAACGGTAATCTGAGAATCATACACTATAAATATTTACATCAAATGTACTATACACCATACAGGCTCTATAGATGTGGACTGAATGTGGACTCTAGATGTAAGCGCTGCAGGCAGGAAGATGCAGATTTTATCCACTTGGCATGGCAGTGCTCGAAAGTTGAGAACTACTGGGTACAGGTGACAAATGCACTAAGTATCATGTTAGAGACACAAATTGACTGCATGTTACGAATATGTTTGCTGGGCTTGGTACCGCAAGTAAGGGCAAAAAAGCAGAAGTTTTGTGTCGTTGCTCTACTGATGGCCAAGCGTAGAGTCTCACTTCATTGGAACAGCAGACGATGCCCAACGGTACGGCGTTGGTTGGAGGACCTGGTCTATTGCCGTGATACATTAACAACATATGAAGAGGTCCTCCCACTCAGGTCCCGTCCTAAGGATTACTGGTCTTATCTGCGCAACTCCCTAGCCACACAATTGCTGGAACAAAATATGCAAAGTACAGACGATATGTAGATTGTATAGCAACAAGACTAATGTTATAATTGTACAGATGATGGGAGGGAGAATGCTGTGGTGCAGTGACTGTTTTTCTTTTTCATTCCTTTTTTTTGGTTTTTTTCTTACTGTTATTACATAACATATACAAAATCAAAAAGTTTTAAAAAACTGTGAGACAACAACTACGCTGTAACAAAATACAAACAGAACACGTTACCATTATCACGCCGCCGAACCCCTGGTTGTCGGCCATAAGGCTGAGACACCCTGAACAACACTGTATGTCATCTGTGTATAATGCGGCCGGCCCCTGAGGTTGTAGGCACAACGCTGTGTTCATTTGCACGACTATGCAATAAAGGTCTTACAACAAAAAAAAAGATTAAAAAAAACAATGACTGCCAGAATCTTATCCAGTTTAAGCTGAAGGGGAGGTACGTGGCAGTAGGGAGTTGAGGAGATTGCATTATGTGGGAACTGCTCAGGATCATTTGACCGACAGTTAACTACCGCGTATGCGCTCAAAAGGCTGTACTTCTCTCACTCATATACAGAGCTCTGGTGAGCCCAATTTTCATTTGATTGCCCAGCAGATTGATACGCGCTGGATGTACAATTAGGTGCCTCCTATCCTCACTGTCCTGAAGAAGACCCTACCCTAAGGCTGGAATCAACTAGCTAATGTCATAGGGGTCGAAACGTTGACTACAATTGGCTCTCAAGTCCTGATAACAGTAAATTAGCAACAGTGTCCTTGGAAGTCTATGTGATAATATTGGAACAACTAACCTTTTTAGTAGGCTGGAACAGTATCTTTTTTTTTTTTTAATTGGCATTTCAAACTTAAAGGCACAACATTGTGCGTCAAAACGCACCATACATAACTGTGACAATTACACTGCATTACAGCACTCCTCCTCCAACAGTACATTTTTACTTACAGTATGCATATATTCTGTATAATCAGCATGTCTTAGATTCACCCACAACACATTTTATACAATTTACACTGCTGCATCCTGCTCCTTAAGATAGGAAATTAAGTATACCCAATAGTCCCTGGGTCTCGATCCACTCGGCAGTTCTTCTTCATACGTTGTCAATGTGTCTCTGCAATAAGCAAGATCTTGTATCCAGTGCTGCAATTGTGGGACATTTTTACTTCCCCATGTAATCGATACTCTGCGCTTAGCCATCAAAAGGGCTATCACAAAGAACTTTCGTTTTAATGCCCTCACCCCTTGTACCAACCCCAACAAGCATGTTTTGATATTGCATTCTAATTAAACATCCACCATGCTTCCCAATGCGTCTACCACCTGTATACAATAATCTGCTACTTTCGGACAGTACCATGCAAGATGTATAAAGTCTGCAGGTTCAACACTGCACCTTTGACATTTGGAGTCTTCCCGCAATCCAAACCTATGCAAACGTGCCGGGGTATGGTATGTCTGGTGTAAATATTTAATGTGTATCATTCGGAAGTTTCCATTTGGTGTTAATAATCCAGTTATAGTACCCGCAGTGGCCCATTCCACCTCAGTCAGGGGAATATCCAGACAATCGTTCCATTTGCTTATCGCATGGTGGGTTGTGTCCCCTATTTCCAATTGAAGCTCTACATACAATTTGGATACTAAATGTGTAGCCGTGGGTGAAGTGAGTATTAGTTGGAGTGTGGTGGATACCGGAGGTTCGTCTGGATATGTGGAGTATATGGCTTTCACTGTGCTTTGTATCCGGTAATACGTGCATTTAAAGAGCATTGTTTGGTTCTGTACATATGTTAGGTCCTTTAACATTATGAACCTCCCATCTTGAAACAGGTCACCCAAGGTGACTATCCCCACTTGTTTCAGTAACTCCATACCTACTGGCTCTTGTGTCACTAAAATGTTCGGGTGATGATGAAGTGGCATGTTTGGGACATATAGGGGTAATTTGTTCATTTTCTGGCCTATAATTCGCCAAATTTGGTTTGTGGCGTCTATGGTATTAATGTCCAATTTGTGTAGTGGGGGCCTGTTGTGCGTCAATATGGCGTCCAGTGGGACTGGTGCAGCATCCCCTTCCTCGATCGCCGCATGGGTAATGAATGGAACTATGTGGTACCAGTAGTGGGCATATTGGGCTTGGGCACATAAATAGTACAGGAAGAAATCAGGCACCTTGAATCCACCTCTCGAGTATGGCAAGGTCAGCGAGTGTAAGTCAATACGTGCTGTTTTCCCAGCCCAGATCAAGCGTAGTGTTATTGTAGTTATTTTACGGAATACTGCTGCAGGAGGTTTAATAGGGATGTTATTAAATAAATATAACAGTTTAGGGAGGATTACCATTTTCACTATTGCCAACCGATCAGCTAAGCATAAGGGTAATTGGAGCCATCTTTCTATTTTCTTCTCAAGCGCCGATACCACTCTGCCGTAATTTGTGCGAATCACCACCTCAGGGTCTCTGTGATACCAGATCCCTAAGTACCTTACCGGGTCCGTTTGCCATTCCAATGGATATTCTGTGGTGAAGTGTTGTGTAGTGTCAGTCAGTGGTATAATTATAGATTTCGCCCAGTTGATCCGAAGTCCTGATTGTCGCCCAAATTTAACATACTCTCGAATTAGGGGGTTCAGATTAGTCTCCGGATTTTTTACATAGATCAACATGTCGTCCGCATATAATAATATGTGTAGTGGCCTCTGTGGAAATTGCAGTGCTGAGTAATGGTGACCCTGTCTCAGTTTACAGGCCAATGGTTCTAGTGCAATGACAAACAGCAGCGGGGATAGAGGACATCCCGGTCTGGTGACTCTTTCAATCGGTATTTCCCCGATATGTATTTATTGATGCGTATTCTGGCTGTTGGCGCGGTGTAGAGTAGTTTTATCCATTGAAGGAATAATGGAGGGAAACCCATCCTGTACAGAATCGCATGCAGATATTGCCGGGCTATTGTGTCAAATGCCTTAGCCGCGTCCAGTAGTACAGCAGCCGCTTCAGTAGTGGGGATCAGGTAGTGTGCTAGAGCAAACGGCGACCTAGTATTAGAGGATGTGGAACGTGTGGGAATAAATCTGGATTGGTCGGGAAGTACCAATCAAGTCATGAGGTGTTTCAGTCTGTTAGCTAATAATTTAGATAGTATTTTAGTGTCAACGTTCATGAGAGATAAGGGCCTGTATGAGTCACAGTCTTCAGGGTTTTTGTCCGGCTTAAGTAAGGCCAAGATCACTGCCTCACGAAGAGTCTGCGGCAATATCATCTTGTCCTGGGCATCGACAAGCATTTTCACTATATAAGGTGCTAGTTGGTCCACATACTCTTTATAAAACTCTCCCGAATACCCATCAGGCCCTGAGGCTTTACCATTTGGCAGTGATTGAATCGTCTCAGCGACCTCCTCCACAGTTACTGGCAGGGATAGGTATGATCTCTGTGCGTCTGACAGCCAGGCTAGTGCTATGTTGTCACAATATTTTGCTATGTCCTCACCTGTCGCTGTGTCCTCCTTTGTGTACAATTTCCCATACGTGTGCCTAAAGGCCTGCAGTATTCCCTGCGTGTCATGTCGCAAATTACCCTCAGCGTCCCGGACTGCCTGCACCATAGGTGGCGTTTTTTTGGCACAGATTTTGTCTGCTAGGACTGCTCCAGGCCTGCCTCTCTCTCCATAGCACCGGGCAATATGACGTTTAGAAACATATCGGAGTTCCTCCTCCGCACTGTTTTGGTATTCGGAGATGGCTTGTCTGATGTCCCCCCAATAGTGCTGGATTCTGAGTCTGCGTGTATTCTACTTCCAGGGCCTTTATTCTACGTTCCTATTGTGCTATCTGTTGGCGTAGATCTTTTAAAATTCCAGCTGTGGTGCTTATGCAAATCCCCCTGATAGAAGCCTTGAAGCCCTCCCACAACAGTCCGGGACCGTCTGTTGATGGTTCATTCAACTCAAAGTATTCAATAATGGCTTTCCTAATCGTTTCTTTGTACAGGGGATCTAGTAGAGCCTTCCCATTGAACCGCCAGCTGAACAGTGGGAGAACATAGTGCGGCATTTTACGGGTGAGCACTACTGGGTTGTGGTCAGATAGTGTGCGGTCTTAGAAACCCGAACATCCACGGACTTCCTCTCACCTCGATACAACGACCGGAAGCTCATAAGCGAGGGCAAGCGGATTTGCTTCCCTGCTCCCTCCGACCGCTTATCCGGCGGCGGATTTTTTCACCTCCCTACACCAACTTAGACGCGCTAGAAGCACCTCCTCCACGCGTCTTTCTTTGTATACACCCGATTAGGACAGGGTTGGAAATATCACCGGTCCGACAACACAGCTCTCATCATTTTACTCCTCAGCCCTGAAGAGTCACGGGTTTATCCCGGTTTTGACGAAACACGTGTCGGCTGGTTTTTTCTTGTGAAACTAATACTCACATTGGATGAATAAACACCTTATAAGTTAAAAACATTGGAGTTGGATCTTATCCTTTTCATTGAATGACTACCAAACTTAATTGATATACTGATGCAGGTTGTGTGCACTTGACATTGCATTCAGATAGTGTGCGGGGCAGGTGTGATATGTCATCTGTCCATAAGGAGATATCTAGGGAACTTAACCAATAGTCTATTCTAGACCAGCTCCCGTGAGCCGCCGTCATGTGTGTTGCCTCGAGTTGGGTGGGATTTCTCTGTCTCCACAAGTCTATTAGGTGATTATCTAACATGATATCCTTCAGTTTTTGCAAAGCACGTTTTATCCTTCAGTTTTTCCAAAGCACGTTTGTGCGTTTCCGCCGATGTCGATGATCTGTCTACTGCGTCATTAAGGGCAAGATTTAAGTCCCCTCCCCACAACAGCGGTGCTTCCAGAAACTTTTGTACTTCCTGCCATATGGTATGGAGAAGTCCGGGTCGTCTATGTTTGGCGCATATATGTTGAGTAGTGTAATCCTCTGTCCTCGTAGCATACCAGACACCACTACATATCTACTGTTCTGATCTGAGGTGATTTGTTCAACCGTGAATTGCACCCCTTGGCGAATTAGGATGAGGACTCCCCTGGAATAGGATGAGTATGCCGCCCCATGTACCGATTCGGCCTACTTCAGTCCTATGCGGTTGGAGGTGTGTGGGTCTATGTGTGTTTCCTGTAGGAAAGCAATATCAACACGTAGTCTTGTGAAATAAGCTAGAATCTGTCGTATTTTTTTCGGGTTCCTGAGACCCCTCGCATTCCAGGTGATACGTCTTAGTTTATCCGACAACCTAGGTTCACTCATTTCCCCTGACATTTCAGTATCATGCTCTTTAGCAGGTGTGCTGTAGTGTCTGTGTGAGAGCTGACTAGAACCAAGGGTATGTATGCATGTACTCTGAATTACGGCAGTGCTTCTCAAATGCAGTAGAATCAACAAACCCCCCCACCCCCTTCCCCATTCCCCCTCTCCCTCCCCCCTCCCACTTCAGCATCCCTATTATGCCAAAGATATTCCCCATTGCAAACATTTAACTTTCCATAACTGTAGTAGGGGTTCACCCTGTTGGGGGGTCTACTAGGGTTGCAGAACTGCATCCAACATAGTGGATGTGGCCAGGTCCATGAACATAATGCATGCATCAGAGTCATGATCTGGGTGATGATCAGCTTACTGTCACTGCCAAATACAGCTTGCAAGGTCTGCCTGTGAATCATATGACAACAACACTCCACCACCCTTATCCCAGCTACTCCGCTGTAATGGCATGTAGAGTTACATGCTTGTCTCTCTTCGAGAGGAAGGGAACGTCCATGGACAGGGGAGGCCTGAACAAATCGTCTGTATCAGACCTTAGTGTCCTGAGCCCATCATATCCGCCCGTCTCCTTTAAACAGGGGGCCTTTCTCATAATAGTGTTAGTCGTGTATCTTGTGGACACGCATATGTCTTACAGTACCTTCCTCATAGTGCGTAGAGTGTCTCTTGTAAGTTTCGGTGAATTAGGCGGCCATTACTCTTCCCCGATCAGAGTTGCACGTGTGTTTTTCAGTCTGAGTCTTGTTGCTGTTCCGCTTTGCGCTGTTCACGTCTCCTCTTGCCGAACTTTTTTACCTACTCCATTGCCTCTTTTGGTGTTTGGCATATCACAGTTTTGCCCTCCTGTGATATTCTCAATCGGGCTGGGTAAAGCATCGCATATTCCACTCCCAGCTCCCGGAGTTTTTGTTTCGCAGTAGTAAATTCCTTTCGCGCCAGTTGGATGTTCATTGTAAAGTCCGGATAGAATTCCAGTTTATTGCCCTGGTATTCAATCGTTTTCTTTTCCCTCGCAAGTCTGAGTACTGCATCACGGTCTCTGTAATTTAGCAGACCTGCAACTACTGGACGTGGCGTGGCTCCCGGCTTTGGCCTCGGCGCTAGGGTTCTATGCTCTCTCTCTACTATAAATACTGCGGACAAATGTTCAGCTCCGAAAACATTCAACAAATCTTCCACAAAGCACTCCATCTTACCGGTATTTGTAGACTCTGGAACGCCCGCTATTCGAACGTTGTTACGTCGAGATCTCTCTTCCAAATCCTCCGACTTGTATCTTATGACCTCCAGTAGTCTGTCCATTTCAGCGCATTTTTGCGTTGTTGTGGGCTACTCATCTTCAACTGCAGAAATATGGGTTTCCGCTCCCTCGATGCGTTCTCCATGCTTGTCGAGTTTAGCCGCCATGTTGTCGACCCTTTGTGTGATAGTGTCCAATTTACCGTGCACATCATGCAGGCTTTTCTGTATAGCACGCAGCAGTTGTTCCATGCCACCTGTTGTTTCAGCGTCCTTTTCTTGTTCTGTGTCTGATTGCATGGTTGCACCTTTTGCAGTCCTCCTGGTATCAAAGGACAGTTTGGTTTGCAGTTCCTCTGGCTTCCCCATGGTAGTGTCAATAGAGTCTCACTCTACGTTTGTTGGTGCTGATTTTCTGTTCGCAGTACCTGTGACGTGTGCCACCTCACGGTTTGTATCCTTACTTTGCACAGTAAGTTTGGGCTGGGCGCGTGTTTCTGATTGCAGTGTTTCGCGTCTCACCGTTGTTGATAAGTGCGCTCAAGCAACTGTCCTCCGTGCACACATCAGTTGACGTCACTTCGTGATCTATGTGGAATGTCACTCTTCCCCGGGTAGGGTAGTGTTCACCCGTCCTCCATGCGCTGCCCGCTCTCTCTCACTTCTGCAGTGTCGCTCCCCAGATGCCAATTTTGAGTAGTTAGATGCTATATCGTGTGCTGCTAATGATGCGCCGTTTTTCCCGAAGTGGTAGGTCACTACTGCGACCCCGCCTCTGTATATTCCACCTGATCTCCCTGGCACCTCAACTTGTAGACAGTGTTATAACGTGGAGCTCGTGATTTATATCTTAACACCGTGTCTGCCCAACATCTACAGCTCTGTCCCCCAGATCTCAGCTCCCAGTGCATGATTACTATGCCCTGGTTGCTAGCGCTGAAATAGTAATATTACTGCTGCTACTGTTAGAATTTACTTACTTTTAAAATCGCGCCGTGTTTTAAATACAATAATTGCACTTTACGATATATCTGTTGGTCTTTTTAGACTTAACCCTCAGTACTCTGTTTTCTTTACCCTGCTGCCTCCTCTGCCTTGTACCCCGGTCCACCGCGGGTGTTCCCGTTTGAGTGGAGGGCTCGTTCGGCAAACAGCTGGTCCCCGCTCCCATTCGCTGGACTTGGTCAGGTGGGACGCCAGACTCTGGATCAGACTTATTTAAACGGGATGTTTTTTTCCACGCACAGCGGTCGTGCGCAACCTGCGTGCGCCGAAGTTACGCCAAAGTTAAGCCCGTCTGCGCCCGTCCGCGCTGAGGTCGCGCCAGGCGGGCTGGACCACGCTTTCCCCTTCAGGCAGACTGAGTTGTACACTTGTGCCGCGCCGCTCTTCTCTCTGTTAGACCTCCTTTTAGGACCGGTCATCACACCTGTCCTCCAGATAAGCTCCTACATATGCAGTGCTGTAAGGGGGCTTTAAGATCTATAAGGCCCGGCACCCCAACAGAAATCAGACTCAGCGTAGGCGCTCTTGACCTGTAGTCAACCCTTTAAAGGAGGCCGGATTGCTTATAAATGCAAGGTCATTGGTCTGAAATAATGTAGCTTTTAACAACTTTGTTTCACAAAGAAAACCCTAGTGGGTTTTTATAACCGAAACCTTGGGGTCGGACTCTTCAGGCCCTGATCTGGTGGAGGCGGTTCCTAAGGGCTATAACCTTACAAGGATGGACAAGACGGGTCGCAGGGGTGGTGGGCTAGGAATTTTATTTCGAGACGTTTTTGTCTGCCGTACTGAGCCGCTTTCCTCTACTTCTGACAACTTTGAGGCTATGTATTTTTCTATAAACTTTACTCCTTCAGCCTCCTTCTCAGGCATTCTCTGTAATAGACCTCCTGGCCCTAGATCTACTTTTCCTCAAAAAATCCTCCAACTCCTAGAGCCTTTCATTGACAAGCCCAATCTAAGCATCTTGGGCGACTTCAATTTCCATCTAGAGGCTGCAGATGCAAAAGATACGACGCTTCTAGTGGAAGGGCTAGCCGCATGCGGCTTGGCCCTAATAGTTGACGGCCCTACACATTCCGCTGGCCATACGCTGGATGGCATCTTTTCTAATGATGCCAGACTAACTACTGGAACTCCCATTCCGTTGTCTTGGTCTGATCATTGGGCAGTGCCCTTTTATCTTAATGCCAATCCTAGGCCACCCAATCAAACCAAGAGCAATACATGTGAGGTCAGAAGGAACTACAGAGAGATCGATGATGTTTCTCTTGCACCTTGTATGAATGCCTTCAGCTCTCTCTCGCTGTCAGATCCCAATACAGCAGCACTAAGTTTGGCTAATGCCTTATCCAACGCAATAGACACTCTAGCTCCAGGAAAACCGCACTATTCAGCCCAGAAAAGCCCCTCGTGACCCTGGTACTCTGACCGTCTTAGGCTTCTTCACCAGAAGTGTAGAAAACAGGAAAGGTCCTGGCACGCCCATCCGGACCCCGTGGGAAAAGCCCTACATCTATCACTGATGAGGGATTACAAGAAGGCTATAGTTGCGGAAAAAATGAGTTACTTTACTAACCTTACTGCCTCCCTAAAATCATCTAGAGATCTGTTCAAAATAGTCGATTCACTAGCTGCACCAAAAGTGGCTGACCCTATCATCGAGTCGCAAGAGCTCTGTAATAATATAGCTAGCTTCTTTCATTCAAAGATTGCCGATATTCACAGCTCTCTCGAAGCCCGTAATTTGGAGTTAGATACCAATTCTGCACCTCCTTCCCTCTGGCTTACCCCCCTTCAGGTTGAGCCAGTCGAAATCTATTCCAAACTGTGTCTTTCCGGTTTTCCACTTCTGACTATGGAAAATCTTAACCGTCTTCTTGACAACACCAATTCATGCTCGCCCTTGGACCCCTGTCCTTTGAAAACTCTAAAATTGTGCAGAGACGTTGTTCTCCCACCCTTACTAGAGGTTATGAACATGGCTATTAGGGAGGGGATTTTTCCTCTATCTTGGAAAACGGCTGTCTTCAAACCCCTGCTCAAAAAGGCATCCCTTGACCCGAGAGTCTTGAAAAACTACCGTTCCATCTCTTTGCTTGAGGCTCACCTCAATCGCAATCTCTCCACCTTCATGGAGAGTTCCAACCTTTTTGACATCTCCCAACACGGGTTCCGTGCCGCACACAGCACTAAGTCTGCCCTCACAGTTGTGATTAATAACATCCGCTCTGAGGTTGACAGGGGACACTCTACTCTGCTGGTGTTATTAGATCTCACAGCAGCTTTTGACACCTTGTCCCCGTCAATCCTGATCTCCAGGCTTGAAGGGATTGGGGTAGAGGGCACCGCTCTCAGTCTACTCTCCTCTTTTTTACATCTTAGAGAGCAGAGAGTCAAGATGGGCAATTTCTTCTCTTCCCCTCAGGCAGTGCAATGTGGGGTACCGCAGGGCTCCTCGTTGAGTCCTCTCCTATTCAACATCTATGTTACCCCACTTGCTAAGGTGGTGAGATCTTTTGGATTTGAGGTGCTATCGTATGCCGACGACACCCAGATCATGGTTTCCATCACTCAGTCGACAAGCGATTCAGCCCTCAATTTCGGAGCATGCATGGAGGCAGTTTCTCAGTGGATGGTTCGAAATTCCCTAAAGCTAAATGGGGACAATACGGAGGATATGATTTTCGGAGGAAATCAGGATCTGTGGTCTGAGGATTGGTGGCCGGCCTCCTTGGGAGACTGCCTTCTTCCTACCTTCTCCGCCAGGAACCTCGGAGTACTTATCGACCCGGCCCTATCTTTCGAACCCCAGGTCAACAGGACGGTGTCAACTTGCTTTGCCATCATAAGAACTCTGAGGAAGATTGCCCCGTATTTGTCTCCTGCAGCTCGGAGACAAGTAACAGTTGCCTTGGTCTCATCCAGGCTTGATTATTGTAATGCCCTTTACAGTGGCATTAACAAGAGATCCATCCATCGTCTGCAGATGGCGCCGAATGCGTGCGCCAGGATGGTCTTGAACCTTGCCAGATTGGCCTCGGTAACTCAAGCTAAAAAAGATCTCCATTGGCTCCCGATACACTCCAGGATTTCCTTCAAACTCCTCTGCCTGGCTCATAGAGCTGTATATGGCTCAGGCTCAGAGGGTGTTAGGTCCCTTCTGTGTGTTTACACTCCCAGAAGAACTCTCCACTCAGCCTCCAAGAATCTGATTTCAGTACCTAGATTTGTGAGGGCAAGGTGGGGAGGTAGAGCCAAACTTTGGAACTCCCTTCCTTCTGAACTGTCTAGCCAGTCTGCTCTGGTACTCTTTCGTAAACTTCTGAAGACCTGGCTCTTCTCTCAGGCCTATTAGCTTATCTGCACTTTGAGACTATTTGTATGTCTGTTCTCTGCGCCTTGATGCCCTTCCTGGGCTAAGTTGCACATTACAAATTCCCCTTTCATTTCATTTCATTTAGGTCGCTCCTCCAGTGCTTATCAATCATCAGTCTTCCATGTTATCGCGCTCAGATAGTGGAGAGCCCTGGGCGTCGCCATTTTGAGTGGGGGGTTTTTCCGCCCCTATGTTCTCTAATTCAATCTGTTGCGGGCTGCGCTCGTATTCCCACTCTGGCTGCAATTCAGCATGCCGTATTTTCCAATACGGCCACGGTTATCAGCATTATGGTCACCCGGAAGTCAGCACCTTATCTTCTGAATCCCCGATCCGCGACACATATGCAAGTTAATAAGTACCTCACTCAGTCTCATGTGTATCACGGATACTACCGCTGCTCCTGTACCTCGTATTTTGTGTAAATCATAGCTGCGGTGGCTTGCCGTAGTGTCTGGGGCCCGATTAAGTGTTCTTCTCCGTCCCTCCCGGGCGCCGCCATTTCGCACAATCAGTCCGCTCACGTTAGATTTATACTCTAATCCCACTTACTGCCTTGTTTCTTGGTCCACTAGTGCAATATTCCGCCTCAGGCAGCCTCATATGCCACGAAATGTGTCGCAGCCAAACTCAGTTTTCCCACAGCAGCTTTGTCGGTGGTTCAGCGCTCTTTTTCCTTTTATTGTTCTCTGGGTGCCGCCATCTTGCCTCGTCCCATACCTCCGAGTCTCAGAGCTGAAATCCCAGACTACACGTGCCCCACACATCGTAGCACCTTTCAGTTCCGCAAATCTTGTGCAACATTCATTCCGATTTCGTGTGTTCCCATTTGTCGCCGTCTGTGTGCCTGCTTTCCGCTATTTTTCTCCCGCTTTTGGTACCTGGCCGGCGGAGCTGTCTCAAGAGGCAGCCATTCTGCTGTGCGCCTTCTAGCGTCCCCCCCCCCCCCCCCCCCAGAACATTATCTTTATTAAAATGTGATGGATATATGTCACACCTCTTTTCCTTGTCCAGCCTCCTCACGGTTTCACTTTGACAAACAACACTCCAATTCTCTTTTCTCCACACCCGAGCACCTTTCTTGAAATATAAGAATTATTTGATGATGAAAGAGCAACTGTGCTGCCACATTTAAACTGCATATTCACATTTATAATCAATTGCATTCTTTGCAAATCTCTAACGTGGTATTGTGAATCCAGCTTCAATTTTAATTTCGCTCTTGAGAATTGTTTGCTGTTACTGTGACCATTTCTTTATTGTATCGGAAGGGGAGGTACAGCAGACTCACCCTCATCCATAACCACCAACACAGGCTGGGAAGAGTCTCCTTGGAGCCCCAGTGCACATAGCAGTTTAGCCTATGGCTTCCCCATGGTTATGGAGGGGACTCCTACTGACAACAGGGTCACAAATGAAGGAGAATGTCACAAGGCCCCCCACCCTGTCAAAACATCTAGGTTAGCCACCACAGCTCTCATGTAACCTACAAATGCCTCTATCTTAGGCCAGGCCATGCTGTTTAACATATGCCAGGGTGGGTGCTAATGGGCATAACACCAGATCACACTGTGCACAAGGAGGGTCAAAGCCTCTCACGGTCTCACATTGACAGGTTTCCCAGTCCCACAGGTGTATCCAGATTTGCAAGGCACAGGCACTGGGCAGTCTGAGGGGCAGGTGGGGTGCTGGTAATTTAGCAGTTCTGTTGAGCAGGACAGCGTGGCAAGCGTGGCTGGGCAAAACGTCTCTCAGCGCTCTGATCACAGAGACCAGATAATACCACCTGGGATACTAGTAATGATAGTCTAGCATCACAACCCTGCCATCAGTGATTAGAAACCCGCAGCTCAGTGTGCTTAATGCAAGAGATGGCTCCCCCTCCAGGTTCCGACAAGCACCCAACACCAGAAGCCCAACCTCAGATACTTTCCAGGCCAGTCATCAGAATCTCACCATTACCCACCATCCTGAGGGACATGTGCCCATCCAGCACTATCAACCAAGCACATGGAGGGCAGCAAACTTCGGCTGGGCTCTCCCCCATGTGTAAACCGGAGACAAACAACAAGATTTCTGGCTTGGGCTGTTCATGCTCCCCAGACAGAGTCCACCTTGTGCCCTCCTCACCTCTTCACATGCTTGCTGCTGCAGGGGGCCATCAAGAGGGGAGACGTCCCTGGTGTACAAATGTACCCTGAGTAAGTGTGTCGCTTTTCTAGCACCCAGCCACAAGAGCATGTCCAAGATTCCCCTGCTGTGCTTGGATGGGGCCAGCAGACACAGCTACACACCAGGAGGTCGTACCGCACCCCGTGCGGGCTGCCCGTGTTCTGTGGAGAGTTTGCGCAATGTTCTGTCCAGGTCCAAGCACGCCAAAGCACTATACAGGGTCGGAACTTGGCACCTTACATTAGTCTCGTGGGGATGGGGGCATAGAAAGGGCACACCAGAAGTCTGGTTCAGTTCCCCCAGGCTTTAAAAAAAAAATAAGGGGGGGAAGAGAGGAAAAAGGAACAAGAGGGCTTGTCCTCCAAGTACGAATATGCTACTTACCAGTATGCATCCGTTCTTGGCATGTAGGGCTGCTGACATTCATATCTGTGCATAGATCGCCGCCTAGTGTTGGGTCCGGATGATTGCACATTGTTGTCCTGGAAGAGTCTTCGAAGTATCACGAGATAGGTGGCTCCTCCCCTGGACTACAGTGTGCATGGGCATCGACTCCATCCCCAGATTGTTTTTAGCCATTGTGGCCAAGATGGAGTGAAACTCAGTGAATGATGACCATGCTATGAGTATATATGTGAATACTGCAGCTGCTACAGGCGCCGGGGAGGAGGGCGGGCGATATGAATGTCAGCAGCCCTACATGCCAAGAACAGATGCATACTGGTAAGTAGCATATTCGGTTCGAGGCATGTGGGCTGCTGAATTCATATCTGTGCATAGAATACATAGCAGTCCCTCCATTAGCGGCGGTCGCCCGTGCCAGCTGCAGCAGTTTGGAAAAGTGTCTTGAGAACAGCCTGCCCAACAGCTGCCTGCTGTTTGGAGTGCACATCAACACAGTAATGCTTAGTAAATGTGTGTGTGGTAGACCATGTGGCTGCTCTACATATGTCCTCTAAAGGAATGTTTCCAAGGAATGCCATAGAGGCCCCCAACTTTCTGGTGGAGTGGGCTCTTGGTGGAATGGTAAGAGTGCGTTTTGCTTTTCCATAGCAGATCTGGATACATTTAACGATCCACCTAGCAATACCAGCCTTGGAAATAGGGTTACCTTTGTGGTGTGGAGCAAAGGCGACAAAGAGTTGCTTAGTTTTTCTAAAATCCTTGGTCCTATCAATGTAATACATTAGGGCCCGTTTAACGTCAAGGGTGTGGAGCATCCGCTCCGCCAGTGACTCAGGAATTTGAAAGAAAACAGGTAATTCGATTGTTTGGTTGATGTGAAACTGAGACACAACCTTGGGCAGAAACTTAGGATTAGTGCGGAGCACCACCCTGTTGGAATGAATTTGGATAAATGGCTCTTGGATTGTGAGGGCTTGCAATTCACTAACCCTTCGTAGCGATGTAATTGCTATGAGGAAAGCCACTTTCCATGTCAAGAACTGAATCTCGCAGGAATGCAGTGGTTCAAAGGGAGGACCCATCAGCCTGGTAAGGACCACATTGAGGTTCCACTCAGGAGCTGGTGGAGTCCGTGGCGGAATGACTCGTTTGAGGCCTTCCAAAAAAGCCTTGATGGCAGGCACCCTGAAGAGGGAGAGGTGCTGCCTATTTTGTAGATAAGCGGCCATTGCAGACCGATGAATGCGAATGGAAGCATAGGCCAGATTACACTTGTACAGATGGAAAAGGTAACAGATGATGTTCTGAATAGAAGCATCCAGCGGGTTAATGTTGTGGTCCGCACAATAAATGACAAACCGCTTCCATTTTGCCGCATAGCAGGCTCTAGTAGTGGGCTAACTCGCCTCCCGAATGATGTCCATACAGTCGGGAGGTAAGTGCAGGTAGCCAAACTCTAGGACTTCAGGAGCCAGATCGCCAGGTTGAGCTGTTGCGGATCTGGGTGCTGAATGTCGCCATGGCTCTGCGTCAGAAGGCTGGGTGTGAGATGTAGCCTCTGATGCGGTACCACGGACAGTTCTAGAAACGTGGTGTACCATGGTTGGCGAGCCCACGTTGGAGCAACCAGGATGAGAGTCATCGAGTGCTGCCTGAGTTTGCGTGCCACCAGCGGAATCAGAGGTGCTGGGGGAAAAGCGTATGCAAATTTGCCTGACCAGTTCATCCATATCGCATTGCCCTGCGACTGTGGGTGTGGGAATCTGGCGGCGAAGCTTTGGCATTTTGCGTTCTCCTTTGAGGCAAACAGGTCTATCTCTGGATGACCCCACCTTTGGAAGTACGTTTGGAGTACTGATGGATGTATCTCCCCACTCGTGCATCTGGTGGCTGTGCCTGCTGAGCAGGTTCGCCATCTGATTGTCTTTGCCCGGGAGATGCTCTGCCATGAGGAAGATGTTCCTCTGAATGGCCCACTTCCACATGCTCTGAGCCAGATGAGACAGCTGCGGAGAGTGTGTGCCTCCCTGCTTCTGAATGTAGTACATCGCCGTCATGTTGTCCGTCCGAATCAACACGACCTTGTTGCATAGATGTACTTTGAATGCTTTCAATGCCATGAAGATCGCCATCAGTTCTAGAACATTGATGTGCATCTTCCCCTGTTGCTGCGTCCACAGTCCCTGCACAGTGTATTGGAGTACATGCGCTCCCCATCCCTGGAGAGAAGCGTCCGTTGTCAGGATAATCTCTGGCACAGGCTCCTGGAACGGTCGGCCCTTGCAAAGGTTTCGTGGATTCCACCAATGCAGAGAGTTGTATGCCCGACCGCTCACCAACACTAGGTCTTTCAACTGGTTGTGAGCCTGAGTCCACTGACGTGCTAAGCACTCCTGAAGCGGACGAATATGTAGTCTGGCGTGCGGGACAATGGAGATGCAGGAGGCCATCATGCCTATCAACTGCATGAACACTCTTGCTGGAAGTGAGTGTTGAGGTCTGAATTTTTGGATCAGCGACTGAATGCGGCTGACTCTCACTGAATTTGGCTGGGCTGTGGCCGCCAGAGTGTCTATGGTCGCACCCAGATACTGCCGTATATGGGCGGGCTGGAGGTGGGACTTTGGGTAATTCAGTGAGAATCCCAGATCGTGCAGGAGGTGAATGGTGTGGGACACATGGTCGGCACACTGCTGGGCTGACTTCGCTTGGATGAGCCAGTCGTCCAGATAGGGATAGACGTGGATGTTGTGACGTCGTAGATGTGCCGCCACCGTCGCCAGGCACTTCGTGAATACCCTGGGTGCCGTGGTGACCCCGAAAGGCAAAACCTTGAATTGGTAGTGCTGGTTTTGGATGGTGAACCTGAGGTATTTTCTGTGTGAAGGATGTAGCGGAATGTGGAAGTACGCATCCTTCAGGTCCAAAGTTGCCAGAAAGTCCCCCTGTCGTAGCAGTGGGAGAACTTGCTGCAGTGTTAGCATGTGGAAATGCTCGGACAGGATGTAAAAGTTGAGGAGCCTGAGATCCAGGATGGGCCTGAGGGATCCGTCCTTTTTTGGAATCAGGAAGTACAGGGAGTAAACTCCTGTGCCGCTTTCCTGCATGGGCACGAGCTCTAGTGCCCCTTTTTGCACCATGACTGTGACCTCCTGCTGCAATAAGTGCAAGTGCTCGCCTGACATAGGACGGTACCTTGGGGGTATGTAGGGTGGAGTGGATGTGAGCTCCAGACAATAACCAAATTGGATAAGCTTTCTGACCCACCTGTCCGTGGTGATGGACTTCCACACGGGCAGGAACTGCTTGAGTCTCCTCCTGACCGGTGTTGTGTGGTCGGGGGGCAGTGACAATGCGTCACTGTTTGTTGGCGGTAGAGGACCTGGAGCTGTTGTTGCCACGTCCTCTGCCCTTGGCGCCGTTGCCGCGGTATCCACCTCGACTCTTGTTGGCATAAGTAGTCTGGGTGTTGCCTTTGTAGAACTGCGCGGACTGCGAAAGTTGACCCCTTGAGGTGCCTCTGGTATTGGAGCGACAAAAGGACCCACTCCAAAACTGCTGGGACTGCAAGGCACCCATGGATTTTGCAGTGTCGGTGTCCTTCATTTTCTCAAGGGTGGTATCAACCTCAGGGCCAAACAGGTGATCTGGGTTGACCGTTTGGTTCAAGATGGTGGTTTGAATGTCCGGCTTGAACCCAGATATTCTTAGCCAGGCATGTCTACGAAGCATAACACTAGTGTTAATGGCGCGTGCGGCGGTGTCAGCCGCGTCCAGAGCTCACTTTATGGAAGCGTTGGAGATCAGCTTCCCCTCCTGTATTAGCATCTCAGCCCCTTCCTTATATTGATCGGGTAGGTGTTGCAAAAGGGTCTCTAGGGTATCATAGTGTGCCCTGTCATAGCGCGCCAGGAGCGCCTGCGTGTTTGAGATACGCCATATGTTGGCTGCCTGCGCTGCTACCCTCTTCCCTGAAGCTTCAAAGACCTTCGATTCTCTGTCTTGGGGAGGAGCATCACCCGTAGTCTGCGAGTTGGCCCTCTTCCGGGCATTCGAGACAACCAGGGAGTCCAGAGGCAACTGTCCCCTAATATAAGTTGGATCTGTGGGCGCTGCCTTATACTTCTTGTCGATCCTCGGGTTGATGACTCTCGCCCTGGTGGGCTCTTTGAAGACCTCAGCAGCGTGCTTTAAAACACCCTTCAGCATTGGCAGAGTTTTTACAGTCTTTTCAGAGACAGAAAAGGTGTCAAAGAGGAAGTCTACGTCCACAGGGTCAGCATGCAGCTGGACGTTGTGATTGGCTGCTGCCCGCTCAATGAGGGCATTGAAAGCCGCAGAGTCTTCAGTGGGGGAAGTTTTAGCGGAGAAGAGCTGAGGGTCCTGCCCAGAATGTGGGTCCCCAGGCTCACCACCAGCAGACCAGGGCTCTGCCACATCCTCTGGGTCTGTGTAGCTATATTCATCTTAGTCATCGCCCTCACCAGCGTCCACATCGGAGTGAGTGGGCGAGACTTCGTGAGCTTGTGGTGAAATGGGATCCACCAAGGCTGGAGTACCAGCAGAGTTCATCTTCCGCTTTAGTGGGATCTTGTACGACTCCAATTGGGGCTCCGGGGTGATTTTCCTCTTCAGGAGGGAAAGCCTGCCCGTTTCGGCGTCGATGAAATGTTCTTGACGCTCCTCTTCTGAAAGCTGCCGAGGCCGCGGGCCATGGACCACCATCGATGCCTTCGGCGTCGCAGAGACCTTTTCGGGCACGCCGGCTCCCGGTTTAGCAGCGAAAGCCTTCGGCGCCGTTTTAGGCAGCAAGGTAAAAAGGATCGGCGTGGGCGCCTTCGCCGGTTTCTCCAGAGGCTTGGCCGGCGGAGGGTCCTCCGGCTCGACTGCTGCGGTGCCGTACCTTATGCGCTGCAGGGACTCCGTGACCTTCTTAGTCAACGCGGCAGATGGACGTGCCGGTTCGACGGAGTCCTTAGAGGTCGGTTTCGGAGTGGAGTCCTTCGAGGTCCCCTTCGGAGTCGACACACTTGGCGCAGCCCCCTTGGCTTTGTCGTGTGGAAGCGGGGCAGAGAGGGCCTTTGGGTCGTTGGGCCGCTTCTTCGGGTCGGTAAGAGACCTCTTGGGATCGTCGACCGTCTTCTTGTGATCGAGTCGACCGTTGCCGGCGTCGACTGTCTTCGGCGCCGATGCGGCCGTGTCCGACCCCTTCACTTTCGGCTTAGACGTAGTAGCCTTCGGGTCGGCCATTTTGACGTGGCTCTTCGGCTCGACGGCCATCTTAGGTTTCTTCGGCGCCGAGTCCTCCGAAGTCTTCGATCCGACCAATGCGATGCGCACATTCGGTTTCGATTTTCTGGCGTCGAGACCGTAGATTTCACTTTCGGTTTCTGTTTCACCGGGAGTGAATCGGTACCAATGTCCGTGGCCGGGCCAGCAGGCGGGGCCGAGGAACTCACATCAAGGTCTTGGGTAAGGCCCGAAGGCGATCCCTCAACCTGGGCCTTATTGATCGGAACGGCCCCAGAGTCAGTTTGAGGAAGCTCTTCGTCCGAGCTATCCTCCATGGCCCCAAGGGCCCAGTCGTCGTCTCCTACCTCCTCGACGACTTCACCGAAATCTTCGGCCTCGGCGTCGTAGTCGTCCTCGACCTCCGACGCGGGGTTAGATTCGGAGATGTCCTGGATATCTTCATCCTCTACCACCCCAGCATCGATAATGTCCGTAGGCGCCGGTGCAGATTGCTGGGCCTCCAGGCGCGCAGCTCGACGGAGCTCGAGTGTCTTCTTGGACCGGAATCTCGAACAGGCCATACACTTGGCCTTGTCGTGGTCCGGCGACAGGCACTTGTTGCACACCGGATGGACGTCGATGTGTGGGTACTTCGAGTAACACACCGGACATCTTTTGAAAGGACTTCGGTTTTCCATGATGGTTGATGAGTCTGGAGCGTCGACTAGGCCCTCCGCCCCGAAAGCACGCAGAAGTACAGAGCTCGGCTCGGAGCCGAGGAAAGTTGCGAAGCCGGACGTAAGACAATACCGACGCAAGTCCTAAAAACCTTTTGGTCTCAAAGTTAAGTTAAGTTAATTCTTATTGATTCCGACAAGAGGGAACCAAAGACATCCGAACCCAATGGCAGAAAAAAACAATCTGGGGATGGAGTCGATGCCCATGCGCACTGTAGTCCAGGGGAGGAGCCACCTATCTCGTGATACTTCGAAGACTCTTCCAGGACAGCAATGTGCAATCATCCGGACCCATCACTAGGCGGCGATCTATGCACAGATATGAATTCAGGAGCCCACATGCCTCGAACACTATGTTTCTGTTGAAAAAATGTTTGTTTTCTTTCCACTCTGAGATTTGTTGGAAAAACTGTGGGTCTTCCTTAGATAACCCTTTAAGTAAGGTAAGGTGACGGTGGCAGTGTCCCCGACCCGCTTGCTTCGACCAGGTTGCCTAAATTGCGCTCTATGCTGTGTTTGTATACATCTTTTTAACTTCACTGTATTTGTATTGGCCTGTTTTAAATCTGCACTTGATTTCTGTGCTGGCAGCTATCACGCCAGATTTAACACTAATATAGAGCGTCATCGGGCCGATTCTCCCAACATGATTTAATAGGAGGGGAAGTAGTTTCTCTTCACCTGAGCGCAGCGAGAAGCCTTGGCTCAACTCTTCTTCCTGTCCGCCCGTTCCGACAGGGTAACTAGTACCGTTGTGCGGAGGGCGGGCAGATGAGAGCCAGGCACTTCCGGCAATCACTGGAGCGGGTAGCGCTCTAGTGGTTTTACTTCAGGGGCAATTTAGGCGGAGCATCAGATACGACGAAGCGGCGGTAAGGTGACGGTGGCAGTGTCCCCGACCCTCTTGCTTCGACCAGGTTGCCTAAATTGCGCTCTATGCTGTGTTTGTATACATCTTTATTAACTTCACTGTATTTGTATTGGCCTGTTTTAAATCTGCACTTGCATTCTGTGCTGGCAGCTATCATGCCAGATTTATCACTAATATAGAGCGTCATCGCGCGGATTCTCCCCACCTGATTTAATAGGAGGGAAGTAGTTTCTCTTCTCCTGAGGGCAGCGAGAAGCCTTGGCTCAACTCTCCTTCCTGTCCGCCCCGTTCCGACAGGGTAACTAGTACCGTTGTGCGGAGAGCCGGCAGGTGAGAGCCAGGCACTTCCGGCAATCACTGGAGCGGGTAGCACTCTAGTGGTTTTACTTCAGGGGCTATTAAGCCCTCGCACCCTACCGGGCACCCAGCGGTCACGCGCAGCTGAAGACACGCCGAAGAGCAGCCAAAGAGCTGCCTGTCTGCACCCGTCCGCGACTGGACGGGATTAAGGGCTATGGGCCCGATTCTTTTGGACAAATCATCTGCAGGGACACACTATATCAGGTACTCTGCCCAAACCTTACTTGACTTAAGGACAACTCCACAAATAGGGTGTAATAGAGACTCCTGGCCATGTCCAGAGGGCGCCTTTTCATGCATTAACTGTCATTTTCAAGCATCTTACGTTAGTTCCAAAATCGAGGTTAATAATGCGAATGCAATACCACAAAAAGGGATAACGTGTTTTCTCCGTAGTGTCCGTTCCCTACCCAAACACCAGCTGGAAGTATGGGATCTGGTACATACATTGCTACCAGACTTATGTTTCCTGATCGGAAACTTGGCTAAAACCCCATACCGTTCCTGCTATAGCATTAGGGGTTCCCTTGGGATAAAAGTTTGTAAATTTATATCGCCCAGAGAAAATAAGTGGTGGCTTAGCCATTATGTACAAAGAACATCTGAAGGTTACTATATTGAAACAAAAATACTGCCCACAATTAGAAATAATGATTTTTAAAATTAAAACTGCCACACAAATTTTTTGGAAAGGAGCATTAGTTTATCGCCAACCGGGATCTAGTGTGGGCTTCTCCCTTTCTCTCTCAGAACTTTTAGCTCCATATTTTAAAGCGAAGGAAGATTTTTTTCTACTTGGTGATTTTAATATTCATGCTGACATTCTTGTGCACCCAGAAACTGTATCTCTGCTCGCCGACCTATCCACTCTTGGTTTAGATCTGCAGAATAGTGGACCCACACACATAGGAGGTCACTTCCTGGATTTGCTCTTCTCTAATTGCCCTAAAGTACGGTGTTTACCCACAGTTCAAATAAATTGGTCTGACCACTTTATAGTGGAATTTTCTTTATTAGGAGTTGACAAACCCTCTCAAAAGAACATTCTCCCACCTATTTGGCGCCGACAGTGGCACAAAGTAACGGTAGAGGAATTGCAGAGGGTATGGAAACAGCCTACTCCTACAGAAAAAGATAATGTGGAGTCCGCATTATCAAATTTTAATAACTCTCTCATAGAAGCAATTGATAAACTAGCCCCTCTGAAGCTACATAAACACTACACTACTTCCAAGCAGGAAGCGTGGTATACTGAAGCACCCAGAATAGAGAAGCAGGGATGTAGGAAGATAGAAAAGAAATGGAGGAAAACGCGAACAGAGGAAAGCAAGAAAGCACATCATGAAGCTCAGTCCAATTATTATAAAAATATTAAACTTGCACGAAAGAACAGTCTTGCTCAGCAACTCGCAGAGGCGGGTAATTCCTCTAAGGAATTATATAAAATACTACAGGCGTTTGTAAAACCAGTAGCATGTGAAAGCCCAGATGATTTTTCCCAACTTCTATGTGATGATATTTCTTTGTTTTTTGAAAATAAAATCAATTTGATTCATGAGAAAATTATGAGGGCTTCCAGCCAAAAGAACACTATCTCTATTCCCTCTACTCCGCCTACGCAGAGTGATATTTCACTTATGACATTTCTAGCAGTCAGTGACTTAGATTTACCCTCCCTCATTAGTCACATAAAATCGGGGTCTCCAGATCTCTTGCCCGCTAAAATAGTTGCCTCCCTGAGTATCTTGCTTGGACCTTATATCCAAGAAATAATAAACCACTCTCTCAGGGAAGAACATGTGCCCATGGAGTGGGAAAAAGCGGCGGTGAACCCTATCCGAAAGAACGCGGCACTTCCTTGGACAGACCTTTCAAACTTCCGACCCATCTCCCTCCTGCCTTACCTCAGCAAAATAACCTAGAGACATGTGAACATCCATTTGTCTAAATACATCGAGACAACGGAGGGTCTAGACTTTTCTCAATCTGGGTTTAGGCCCAATCACAGCACCGAATCTGCCCTCCTCTCAGTGACCGATAACATCAGGATGTCACTGGATGGAGGGGTTTCCATGATTCTGGTGCGGTTAGATTTATCCGCTGCCTTCGACACGGTGTCACATGAAATACTTCTCGGTCGTTTGAGGGAGGTGGGTATAGAAGGTGTGGCTCTGTCCTGGTTGGAGAGCTTTCTTTCAGGCCGCTTGTAAGGAGTCAGATTGGGCTCCCATCATTCCATCTTAAGGGAGCTCACCAAGGGAGTGCCACAGGGCTCATGTCTAAGCACCACACGTTTCAATGTGTATGTGGCCCCCTTGGCAGACATTGTAAGAGCACATGGGTTCACCCCAGTGTCGTATGCCGACGACACTCAGCTTTTATTCCCCTTTCAGACCCTCACACCCGCAATACAAAAATCCTTTGCGGAAGGAATGAGGGCCATATCGGACTGGATGGCCTTAAATTGCCTCCAGTGCAATGTAGGCAAGACGGAGGTCATGCTGTTCGGGGAGGCCACGCTACTGTGGTCCCCAGAATGGTGGCCCCCGGATTTGAGACCAGATCCAAGTCCCAAACAGACCGTAAAAAATCTAGGTGTGCAGCTCGATAAGGCACTTCTGTTCAAAGAACATACAAACCAAGTAGCAGGATCCTGTTTCCGTGTCATCGGACTGCTACAACGTGTCTTTCCATTCCTACCTGATAACTATAGGAAAACACTTGTCCAGGCATTGGTAATCAGTAGACTGGACTACTGTAACGGCCTGTTCAACTCGGCCAATGAGGAACAACTACAAAGATTACAAGTGGTCCAGAATACTGTAGCAAGACTTGTTCTCAATGCTCAGCCAAGAACTGCATCACGTCCCTTCCTGGACAAACTTCATTGGTTGCCGGTTAGGCAACGTGTAAAATTTAAAATCTGCTGCACAATACACAAATGCCTGTTTGGCACTGGACCTAAGTACTTGAAAGAAAAATTCAATCCCTACAGTCCCGTGCGCACTCTACGCTCTAGTAGTCAGCAACTGATCCAGGTTCCAAGGATTAGAAAAGCTAGACAGGGAGGCCGAGCTCTCTCCGATAAAGGCCCCATTTTATGGAATGCACTTCCCCCCACTCTGAAACAAATTACCAACCTTCAGTCTTTCAGGAAGACTCTAAAAACATATCTTTTTTTGGCCTCTTAAGATATCACAACACTGATTCCCCCACAGCTCGTGGTCACTGATTAGGGTCTCTGGTAAAAGCGCAAGCGTAGAGAAACCCCTCCGGGGGTCGAGTCCTGCGCTATATAAGAATATAAATAAATAAATATAAATAAACCCTCACACACCAGGGTTTCCCCTTGGTGGCATGCTTCATCACAGGGTTCTTCCGGGTCCGCTACGGAACTGGGTGTGCACTTATTGTTGGTAAAATGTATTTGAATGAAGTTTAAAGGTGTCTGTGGGGGGGCAATTAAAAATACTTTGCTGGGGGCGTGGTCTCACTGCAAATGGAGTGAGTAGCACGCCTCTTGAGGACCGGGCCGCTGCCGGTATCATCAGCAATAATAAGCAGCACAGCGGCTTCAAAGATGCACTGGCTGGGTGCGCTTACCTAGCGGAGAGGTTTTGGCAGTTTTCAAGGGGCTTGGTGAGCACTTGGAGTAGCGGACAGCAGAGAGCCACGCCGCAAGGGAGGAAAGACCCGGCCTCCAGCAAGGTGCCCACCATCTTAGCTGCCCTGGTCCAGCACACGTTACCCCTGGTGGCACCCGGGGCAGACGGAGAGGCCACACAGCTCTTAAGCGGGTGCGATCGTGGCCCGGGGGGAGGCCTGACACCGCCAATTCTCTGCCACACCTGTCGGGGTTCTGTGGTGAGACAAGCTGCAAGGGCCGTCTGCCATTTTGGACATCCTGACCCCGCAAGCCCGCGATGGGGACTCTTGGTGGCGTCAGAGAGAGACCGCTCGACAACGCAGCTTCAGGGAGGCGTAATCACGGCCCAGGGGGCATGGAGCCGCGGGTCTCTCATCCTGCCTGACAGTGCTCTGTTGAGTGGAGGCGGACACCTACGGGCAGGAGCAAGCCCACCATTTTGCTGCTCCGGGGCGCCTCAGGCCTCACCTGAGCCTGGACGGGCGGCTTCCAGTGGTAGAACCAGTGGTACCCCGAGGCTACACAGGTATGAGGCCTGGGTGGGTACCACAGACGCCGATGGGCAGGGAGCATGCAGACAGACTGGGCTATCACCGACCGCCACTTGGGCCTCACTAATCTATATTCTCGGGCCTGAGGTATACCCTGGCGGCAGCCCTACACTGCTCAGGGAGACCCCCTAAGCCCCCCGCACGGACCTACGTGAATCGGCAGATCACAACGACACTGCATCGGACCCGGGCCTGGCTTCCCCGCTGGCCTTTGATACTCCTCCTGGAACCTGCTGGGACCCATCACACGCCTGCTCCCCACCTTGTGTCACCATTGGGGGCATAGCACAGACTGTTGAGGTGCTGCAGGCTTGAGCCATTGCAGGAAAGCGATGTCACCAGCTGCTGCCGCCGAGTGCGCAGCGGAGGTGTTAGACTTCTTGAAGTGCCCCTACGGCACCTTCTCAGCTCTGTGGGGTGGCAAGGTGAACTTGAGAGGACACAGGACATTGGAGCCTGGCCGGGAGTAAAGCGCTGACCGTGTGGGGCCCTCCTGCACCCTGAAGGAGGACTTGTTGACTTTAGGCTTCCACCAGCGGCCCCTACAGAGATCAGGGAAGTTGCTACTCACACAGCCCACTGGGGTGTCACAGAGCTCTCCGTAATATTGCCCCGAGATTACAGGCGTCTCTTTGCATCCCCGCAGATAACAAGCATTGGTGCTGCTGCCGCTGCCACCCTGCCTACTGGTCATCGGATTGAGGTACACGAGGGTCTGCCTTGCCCGTCTGTTGTGTGCTGGAGCGGTTACCGCATTACAACGCAGCTCTACAGCCGCCCCTCTGCACTCTAATACATTCTCCCAGACACCTCCGAGGGCGGTTGGCGCACTGGAAGCCATAGCCTGGTCGCTGCGGACGGGCCCCTACTGGCTCCGTATAAGCGGAGAGGCGACAGTTGAGCTGGGCTGGTCGGCCCCTGCTCGTCTTGCGGCCTGGCTTAGTCCGGACTCTGCATCTACTCGGGGGTCACAGAGGTGGACTACTGAGACACCGAAGGACTGTGCCTGGTCTCCCTCACGATGTGCTCCCTCTAAACGCCTTCAGGTCTCTGGATCTGGGATCACACACATCGCCTGGAACAGACTGCTGCTGGCACAGCGCCACCTCTGCTAGGCGGTCATGACCCACTGGAAGACCGAAAAGAGCCTCTAACAGCCCCTAGGGACAATACGGTCATGACCTTGTGGAACGAACCGGAATCGGTCCTAACGCCGAACACTGCGTCAGCTGCCGGAGGCCCCTCTGAACCGGTCACGCAATCTTTTATGACCTCTTTTATGCACAAACTTAAATCCGAAATAGGGTCTCAGCACAAAGAGGTCAAAGCCTGTGTCAAGGACCTCTGGAGAGATGTGGGGGAGCTGGGAGGGCGGGTACACAACCTCAAGAAGACATTGGATGCAGGTACGGAAGATCAGGAACACCTATGGCAGCGACTGGCCACCCTTGAAGAGCACCATATTGAGCTGCAGATCAAGCAGGAAGACCTGGAAAATAGGGGGCGCCGGAACAACATACGCCTGAGGGGGATTCCGACTGGGGCAGAAGGCTCCGACATGATGACTTTCGTGGCTGACCTGCTCCACGACATCAGGGTAGATGGGGATGCCTCCCAGCCCGCTTTGGACCGTGCGCATCGAGTATCTGGCCCTCCTGGGAGGCCCGGCCTCGGCCCCGACATCTTGGCCCGGGTCCATTTCTTCACTGAGAAGGCTATTCTCAAAGCAGCTAGGGACAAATCAGAGCTCATTTTCAAGGGCACGGCGATCCAACTGTTTTAAGACCTGACCCCCGCAACACTTAGACGCCACAGGGATTTCCAACCCATCATGGACAAACTCCGGGAACTTAACATCCGCTACCAATGGGGGAACCCCTTTGCTCAGCACGGAAACAGCATTACTAGAAGTTTCAGAGACTGTTCGAGAGTGTGTGGATAAGGGCGAGGAGGCCATGTTGGTTCTCCTCGACCTGTCCGCCGCTTTCGATACGGTGTCTCATCAAATACTTTTAGACCGACTGGAGCAGATTGGACTGGGTGGTTCTGCACTGTCATGGATCACTTCTTTTCTCCAGGGCCGATCACAGAGGGTTCTCCTCAGACCTTTTAAATCAGGGTCCAAACCTCTTGCCTGTGGAGTCCCTCAGGGCTCGGCACTGAGTCCTCTGTTCTTTAATGTCTACCTGGCCCCGTTGGCCAAGGTTGTGGAGGCATGCGGAGTCAGAGTGATTTCCTATGCTGATGATACACAGCTGATATTCTCCTTTAGAGATCACTCTGACTCCAGCCTCTCTAGTTTCCGCCACTGTTTGGGAGAAATCTGTTCCTGGATGGCCTCGAACCACCTTCGTCTTAACGCAGATAAGACGGAGGTCCTGTTCTTTAATCAAAAAATGACAATACCCCCCTCACTGTGGTGGCCTACGGTACTCAACCCCCCCCCCCCTATTCCGGTGCACACCGCCCGTAATTTGGGATTCCAGTTTGACGACACACTCTCCTGCAGCCCTCAAATTAATAAAGTCACGGCTGCCTGCTTTGGAAAGCTAAAAATGATGAAAAAAATCTTTCCATTCCTGCCAATGGATGCGCGCAGAACAGTTACCCAGGCTTTAATAACGTCCCATTTGGATTATGCCAACAGTCTTTATGCGGGGGCCCCTTTGTACCAAATTGAACGCCTGCAAGTAGTTCAAAACGCGGCAGCAAGACTGATTGGCAATATCCCTTTCCGACATTCGATCTCCATGTTTCGCAAAAAGCTCCATTGGCTTCCTATAGCCTGTCGGATTAAGTTTAAAATACTCACTCTTGCCTTCCGTGCTCTCAACGGTACCGGTCCAGAATACCTGAGAAAGAGACTGACATTATCCCATTCAGTGAGAGACCTACGTTCCAACAGCCTACGTCTTATGGTTGTGCCACGCTTCCGCCGCACACGAATGGGTGGCAGAGCTTTCGCTGTCCTTGCTGCGAAACACTGGAACGGCCTCCCTCTGGACCTCAGATTTGCTCTATCTGAAGCACTGTTTCGCAGCCGCCTGAAAACATGGCTATTTTCCTCATCTTAGATAGGTTCCCCTTTATCTCTGCTGACAGTCTTTAGCGCCGGGACACCTCCGACGGAGGTAGCTGTGCGCTCTACAAGATTCATAAATAAATAAATAAATAAATATTCCAGTGGGAATCCAAGCGCAGTGTGCTGTAGTCCTATAGGGCGGCGGCCAACTACTTCAGATCCCTGACACTCCTCCGGAAAGTCCTTTGCATATGTCTCCCAAGGCTAGAGTCCTGATGAAACCACAATGGACTAGGGTGCGTCACACAAGACATCCATCCTCCCATGGACGATGCAGCTCTTCCTAAGAAAAACAGGACATAATCCAACATATACGTGGAGTGGTGTGGCTCACTGGTTAGAGGCGGCAGACCCGGGAGCAGAAGTCGGCCGGGACCAGGGTTCAATTCCCAAAGCGGCAGGGTCGTGGACTTTGGTCAGCGGACTCGATAATTCTCGCTTCGGTGCCTACTCTAATTCAGGGGTCCCACTCGGCAACTCTGGGCATCAGCTTGCCTAATCTCCACAACGGCCCCTCCAACGCCGGGGATGCTTGGCTCCACCTTGGGGACTCTCAGCAGGGACCATCCCACAGGGAAAGCCAGGACGGGTTCCCCAGCGTTACACAGCGCCAGCAAACCTCCGGGTAACAGTGCTCTTTACAAGCTCAAACATAATAATAATAGAAGAAGGTAAATCGCCCTCTGGATCTCAAAAATCTGACAACAAATAGCTGGACGCTACACCCGTAGGCTCGCTGGCTGTTTGCTCAACCCTGCCTCCCCCCCACCCCTGGTGGGCCGTTTGCAGATACAAGACTACAACTCCGTCCCCCTCTTAGCCACCCTATAGACACTACTATCCAGTGCCTGAACTATGTTACAACGGCGGCTCCGGACCACGCTCCTGAAGGAAAAGCGTGATCTACAAGAGGATGACCAGCCCCCATTCCTATACCTTGGAGAGTGACATCTCCATGATAGCCTGTGCCATTGTGCCTGGATACTCCCTAGACTGGAATAGACTCTGTTGGCCATTCTTATGCTTGATTTATATTGTTTGCCCTTGTCCCTTTCCTTCTCTCCCCATCCCCTATCCAGGCCCTTCGGACACTATATGGGATCCCCTTTGGACGGCCTGCCCTGCCTCACTCCATTACTCTGCATTGACCATCACAATCCTGGGGTCCCTCAGGCTCTCACTGGGTTTCCGACAACCCGCTCTGTACACTACTCCTAGTCGCCTGCTTGGCACAGCGCTTGCTCTTGGCGCTATGTGACTAGGACCTCTGTGCCCTGCTTGAAGCTCCTCTCCCTTTATGTTAAGGGTCTCAACTCTCGCATCAAGCGGTGCCAAATATGGAGAGATCTCCTATTGCAGAACCCAGACATCATCTACTTGCAGGAAACTCACCTACTCAGGGCTGACGCATCTCGCATGACACACCCACGATTTCCTTTTCAATTCTTGGGATCGACGCCCACTACGACAGCGGGTGTAGCTATCCTCCGTCGGGCGGGTGTTCACCAGGGAGACTCTGGAATAATGCACAGCACAGATGGCAGATTTCTTAAAGTAGTGATATGGGGCAACGTACTCTCACCCTCTGCAACACTTACGCACCGAATCAGGGCCAAGACTCTTTTCTGCGGGAGTTACTATGGGAACATATAGCACACGTGGACTCAGACCTCATACTGGGGGGAGATTTTATTCTGGTATGGGACGCTGGACTCTACCGCAGTGGGGGCTCATTCCATGGGGTGGGTGCCATGTCGGCGCCAATAAAGAGACCATTCACTGCACTAGGTCTTGTGGATATCTGGCGCTAAGACTCCCCTGATATCCGTGAAGATTCCTATTATTCACATGTCCACCGCTCTTACTCACGCATGGACTACCTCTTAGTCTCACATTCCCTGGTATAAAGACACGCTCACTGCATCTATGTCCGATATCTCTATCTCCGAAAACGCATATGTCGAGCTTCTTATTCATGAACGCTTCTCCTGTCCCAAATGACCTACCCGGTTGCAGTCCCCTCCCCCCCACATTCTTAGGGACCCCATAGATACAGGGGAACTTCAATCTGCCACCTCGTCCTACTTTGAGATAAACGATCTCCCGGAAACACCGCTTCCTATTTTTCGGGACGTGTTAAAGGCTACGATTCGCGGAACCCTCACATCCATCGCTATTGCCCGGGCTCGGGAGGCCCACTTGTTTGAAGACAATCTCACACGCGAAATAAAGAGACTCAAGAGATTAGATTAGGAGTGCCCCTTGGTGATACACAAGCGGCGTTTAGCTTTACTTAGGGGCCAGCTCCGGGCACACAGAACCAACAAAGCCGAACACGCACTTCTTGCATTCCAACAGCGGTATTACGATGGAGGGGACAAAATGGGCACCGTCCTGGCGGGCAGCTAAAGCACATATTGCTAAACTAAAGCTAGGAAACGGGTCTTGGGCCATTACAGAAGCAGCCAAACTTAAAGCATTCAAAAATTATTATGCATCCCTTTATCCACGAGACACGCCCGACCCAAATCAGATATTGGCTACCTTGGATGCCTGTGAATGGTCTCCTCTTAGCCCCTACCACTCTCAACTACTTGAAGATCCTATCACTCTTGAGGAGATAAACAGCGCCCTTAAGGATCTCCCACTCGGTAAAACACGGGGCCCAGACGGGCTCCCAGTCTCATTTTACCGTACTTTCTTGCCACAACTTCAATCACACATGCTCCGCCTTGTTGTAAATGTCTCTCGGACCCTAGTATAAATTTCCCGATTCATGCCCTTATAAAGGTATACTTTATCATTTCCTTATATAGGCATAGAAATCATTACCATATTTGGGCTAACCATACAGCCCAAATACGACATGGATACTTCCACTAAGCTCCAAGAATTAACAACGTTTTCTTGGAAAAACCCGCCTTCAGCAGCCGTGGACTTCCCCCTGCTTGAATATTAAGTTATCCTAGAACTCCCGGCGTTTTCCAAGAAATGAGCCTTTGAGTGACGTTATTAAGTCCAAACATGCGTCAAACCGGGAACCTTCAATGTATAAATATGCCTTGATTTGCCTAAACAAACACACGGTGGTTTGGAGCAGATCGACTATCTACTTGCCGAGAAATCCAGCTCCAGTGTTTCCAGGCTACCCTTGCGGGTATCTGGGAAATCGAGTCCTGAGAACGAGATACAAGACCTCCTTCATTCCAGAACCAAAGGTACAGAGCTGATTAGATCTCTTAGAGAAATATTGGAATCAGATACCTGGCAGAGAACTCCTAAAACTTAAACTACTCCTCTTATACTTCCTCCCTGGTACTAGACATAGGTTAGGTACACCGGGGTAGGCGTATTTAGAAATACCAGTTGAATACTTTTAGTCATCCTTTTATCACTGTAGGTATTTTATGTATTTTATACATTTTATGCACTTTATGGCGTAGAAACCATGACATGCTTTTACAGTACTACTTTATCATACTGTTCGTATTATATGCACTGTACTTCATAGTAAGCTTTACTATTGTAGCAGTTCATTTTCAATGCTTGAGAAAGAAGACTGTTCAATAAATACCTTTTTATTGAAAACGCCCGTCTCTCTATTCCTCTTGCACCTCTGGTGAAACTAAGCATGCACGATTGACTGAGTGAAATAGTTATCTATCTACTCTAGAGATTTGATTTCTTATTCTTGGGAAACAAAGTTGTCATGTTTTATGCGGTTGTCAGAAACTAATCCCTTCTTGTTTATTCGAGAAAGTTTCTAGTGACCTCTGAGCTAGCTGGCACTCACAATTAAGTCTAATATAACCTGTAGGGACCTAGTAGACCTCAGTCCTACGTCTAAACTACAGGATATATTATTCTAATGCGCAGAGCCTATTGGGAATATAGGAACTACACTACATGGCGCCCAACGTTTGGTAAGGTGATAATTTAACGCTAGATACTAGAGTAACTCAGTCGTGCTTTTCACACAGACCCCTCTTTCCCGTAAAAACTCCAATAGACGTCTGGAGTGGGTAAAAGGGCATAATATCCGCCAAAACTTAGTAGGACGAGAATCCTATGTGTTGGTTTTCGGTTTATTCAACGTTGAAGGATACAGTGTTCCAAAATATTGTGCACCTAATCTTGGTTTCCTTGGAAACTTGTTCTGCAAAAACTTTCAGTAAATAAAAATGTCAGAGAGGGACGACGAAAGGGAGAGAGCTAGAATTGCAGCTCAAGCGGTGTTAGATGACAACCCTCCAACAAAATGACCCGGATACTATATTCCTCCCGGCAAATATAAGGAAAACCATAACTATAAAACGTATAGAAAATGGGGTATCTTTGGGAGGTGGTAAAGTTATATTTGTGATAGAGGCACATTAATATCGGCAAACAGAGGTATTCTATTCATGGATTACTTTTCCACAAGCAAATCCAGTAACACAGGAGTTCCACTACTACAAAGCAGAGGAACCTCCAGCGGAATACGTTCCTTTCAAGGACGTTGAAATTCCACTAACTTACCAAGAGCATCAGCTCTGGTTTAATGGCGCCCTAAAACCTCAAAATCACATTACCAGGCTCAGTCCACTAGACCAGGAGCTACATGGCCGGTACTAGCCAGCTATACACCACATCCTGACATTGAAGAAATGTCAGATAGAGAACTTTTAGCTCAGCTAAAACAATTAATAAAAATACATAGACAATTGGTTCAATATGTCATGAGGACTTTAACAGTCCAACCAGCAATAAAAATTCCGCAACACACCCCGTACCTGGGGAACACAAACAAAATTACACCACAGACTATACAGTCAGTCATTAGCATGTTACCCGCCAAAAGGGAACAAATTCCGTTTTGGCTAGCACAAAAAATTACACGAATAGAGGCAGTATTTCCCGATAGTACACCTCATGAAAAACACAGAATTCTGACAATCTGTTTACCAATGGGGATTGTACCGCATGTGGAGGACTGGGACACTTGGGGTACAGTCTTTGCTTCAATCTACACAAAAACACACGGTGTATCGTCCATGGCGGTAATACCAGACGTTCTGAGACAAAATCTGAATGAATATGGCCCAGAACCAGCCTTAAATCTAGGTATGGAATAACTGAAAGATTTCAAACAGGTCTCAGCTATATTATTAGCTAACATTAGAGGTGAAGCAGCATCCGTGGCAAACCGCCAGAAGTTAAAAGAAACAGATATAGCAGACCAACCATATGAACTTGCAAGCATTATTGAAAAATCCTATGAAGAACTAGGTAGAGATATTTTGGGTGGAAAACCAGTAAAACCTGAATTAACAGAAAATCCTGAAAAGGTGTTTATTAAAAATAATCTCACTACTCCTAAAAAGAAGTGGGAGAACACTAAACAGACATCTCCTAGAGAGAAAAATGTTCAGTCCAGAGGAAGATCTCCCCAAAGGAGAGTTAGGTCTCCTGAACGGGGAGGTAGGTCTCCCCTCTGAAAAAAGATACAACCTTAGAAATAGGGATACTTTAATAAAACCTGATAGATATCAAGTTAATGATTCACATCCCTCTCGATCTTTTCAGACTTCCTCGCAGAAATCGGAAAGAAGAGGATGATCAGAACACAAAGAAGAACGCGTTAAGTCCAAAGACAAAGAACCTGTTCACCAAAATAAAAAGGCTCAATTTTCGAAAAAGAAGGTAGCAAGCATAAAAGGTCAGACATGCTGAGGATCTTGAGGACACAACTCAAGAACGGGGAATGGGCTCAGACAATGCTAGACAGCGCAGCAGAAGTAACCATAGTTCGCAAGATCCTGAAGGAACATCTGGAGACAGTGGACTTGAATAAATGCATTCAGGTTGGAACTGCAGACACCAGGGTTAGTGTACCCCATAAGTTATATGAAGTAACACTCCGGATGGAGGGGGACAAAACTAGAAAAATAAGAGCACTCTTTTGGGAGAAGCTCTCTAAGGGCTATGACATTCTTCTAGCTGAACAAAACTGGCCACCTGAATTTATCAGGGAGTGCCCACGTGGCGAAGAGATAATTATGCCAGCCTTCTCTAATCACATTCCAATTTATAAAAAATATACATATGCCAGAAAATGGGCAGTAGCCCAAGCTCCAGCATCATATAAAAATCACGCAGGATGGGATGAGGATTCTCCTCACCATAAAATCCAGTTAAAAAACCAGCCCACTGCACAAAGGCAGTACCCAGTTAAGCAAGAAGCTAAAAAACAGGTCAGGGAGATTTTAAATCAACTTGAATACCAAGGGGTGATTGAAACATGCACCTCGTCTATGAACAATCCTTTGCTTCCTGTATTCAAACCAGACAATTCTTATTGTCTAGTATTGGATTACAGACACTTAAACTCTAGTTGCAAAACATTTGCAGTACAAAATTCACACAGTGCAGCACTGATGAATAACATTGTTTGCAAGAAATATAAAACAACATTAGATATTTCAAATTGATAATTCTGTCAAAATATTGCTCCAGAAAGCAGGCATTTGACCGCTTTCTCAATTTTGACGACACAGCGACAATTTTGTCGTCTCCCCCAAGGATTCAAGAATAGCCCAGGGTTATTTTCAGCAAGAGTAACTCCAAACGTACGATGATGAGGCATTATCTTATGTCGATGACATCTATCTTACAGATAACGACTTGGATAAGCACTTAAAAAGAGTGACCACCATATTACTTGGGTTCGCTTCTGAGGGGTATAAATTCAATTTTTAAAAAGCAGGAATTGCCCACCTCAATGTCATATTCTTGGAATAGGAGTTGTCAAGTGAAAGCAAAAGCCTAGCAGCAAACTTTCTAGAGAAATGTGCGCTGCTCCAACCTCTAAAGACGCTGAAAAACTTGCAGTCAATTCTAGGTTTCCTGAATTTTGGAAGAACTTACATTCTGAATTACGCAGAGAGGGTTAAACCTCTCTACAAATTAATTAAACCAACACATTGGACTCAAACACACACAGAAATTTTGCGTTCAGTCAAAACAGACATGTTAGCAAAAACTAAACTAGACACACGCGAAAACGGGCGCAACCTTGTAATCCGAATCATCCCAGGAAGATGCAGATTCACGGACCTAACCTTTAATGAAGGAGAAACGGTACCAATAGCTTACAAATCACACTTGTACACACAAGCAGAAATGAAGTTCACTTCTACAGAGAAAATTCTGACAGCGGTTCAAACTGCTGCAGCAAAAGAGCTCTCGCGCCGGGTAAACGCATAATGATCGTTACACCTGTACCTGCCTTAGAGGCAGTGACAAGAGCAAGCATCCTAATTCTAAAGCTTTACATCTGAGATGGATACAATGGGTTAACTCTCTTGCTGCAAGACATTCAATACCTTTTTGACCCTAGTCTAAAGATACAAGAATTTCTCCAATATGAACACGAATGTCCTCTGCCGACCGAAATTCTTCCTCTTGAACATTGTGGCTGTATAATATATACAGATGGGTCAGCACAACCGGCAATTGGGGGTAAACAAGCCTATAGTGCTGCATGCACGATTGTTAAAGGTCGCTGGCGCGAAGCAAATTTAGACCTATGGTCACAAAAACTCAATCACTCGGAGACTATACAGCTCAGCGAGCTGAACTGCAGGCTTTCAAGATGGCGCTTGAAAATACCGATCGCGAATTTCCCACACTTACAGTGTGCGATTCGCATTACTGCGCTCAATCTTACAATGAGTATCTGCAGAACTGGGTTAAAACGGATTCAAAGACGCTAAAGGTGGCACAATCAAGCATAAGTTGCTTTAGGAACAAGTAGTTCAGAAAGAACTACGAAAGACTCATAAACATACACTGAGTCATCAGCGTGATGGCGTTCACGTTGCAGGGAATTCATTGGCTGATTAAGCCCTGAAGGCAGCTGTGCAAACGGCTTCCGTAGCTGCCATCACCCGGTCAAAAACAAAAATAGACAGCAAAATAATGCAAGCTGTCACTGCTTCAATCAAAGCAGTGGTAAGACACTCCCGAAAGGCTTTCCAGTAAAGTACTTGTATATCACTGATGCAAACAATGTTCCTTTTGCTCAAATCCCTGGAGTGGGGGATAGGGCAATACCAAACATGGAACACAGGTTAGGACTAATCGTTGCAGCACATGAAGGGCTTGCTTCTGCACACGCTGGCGTTTCCGCTATGGTATCATTATTAAAACAGAGATACTGGAGGCCACGCATGAGGAAACAAACTAGAGACTATGTACTGGAATGTGAAATCTGCCAGAAAATGAAAGTTTCTACAGTGAAACGTCCTGCGCAAACACCCCTTCCGATTTCAGATAAACCACTAGCGTGTGTGTATCTGGACCACTGTGGTCCCTTAACACTGGATGGTAACTATAAATATATCATGGTCGCAGTGGATTCTGCGAGTCTTTATCGGCACATACGTAATCGGCACGCTACATTCTGATCAGGGTCCTGCGTTTAGCTCTCGGGCTTACAAAGAGGCCATGGTTAGTTTGGGCGTTGCATTGCGGTATTCTAGTCCCTTCCATCCTGAGGGTAATGCGGTAGTGGACAGAAAAAAAGTGACATAAAACAATCCATAACAGTAAATGTATTAGGTTCGGGTGATGGGTGGGTCAAACATCTAATAAGTGTCCAACGTAGTCTTAACAATCTGCCAAGAAATTCTCTGGGAAGAATCACTCCTTATGAGCTACTATTTGGTACGAGAATGATGATCGAGGATCTCGATTGTCAGACTTCAGTGGTAGAAACAAAACTCTTTGATATCAAAAGATAGTTTGAATGTCTTACAGCACTTGAATGAAATAAGAAGAAGTCTGAGTAACACAACACAAAAGCCAACAGCCACTGAAGATAAACCACCTGTCCCAGTAAGACCTGTCTGGATTTCAGAGATTGGGGATCTAGTCAGGGAAAAGATAGCGGTGAAGAAGGAATTTGGGCCTTCTTACAGAAAAGCGGTACCTGTCTTGAGAATACAAGGAACGAGATCAGTAGTACTACCGCCCCTTGCTGGAAAAAAGGAGAACAGAGTCGTGTCCATCGACCCGGTAAAACCACAACATGTGGCCAATAATAGGTAGTAGGCCAAGTGGACTCCCAAGATGTAGCAGACAGAAATCTTGCTACAATCCAAGAGGTTCAAACTGAAAGACTTATCACCTTTGATAAACCTGCAGTAAGAAAAGAAGGACTATACAATAAAGCAATGGAACTCGTGCCTCTTGAGACCTAAATATCTGTTCGACCAGAAACACCAGTCTACAATGATGTAGCACCTGAATACACTAACATGACAAAGGAGAAATCAGTTCCAGCGATTTCAACAAACCCCAATGCCATTCAAACAATTGACAGAACTGCATCTGGATATTTCATCTCAACTTTGATAACTTTTCCGAGGATCCAAGTGAACCTGAAGATACAACAACAAAGAAAACTCTCAAAGAAAAAACGACAGAACTTTTTCATGAACTTGAAAAAATATATCTGGTTTCACCATGGACTGAATTTTGGATTGGTTTAGGTGCATTTTTCCTCCTGCTCTGGCTAATATTGGTTTTAAGCCTGGGACAAATGATAGATGGAAAATACGGTACAATGGACACAGCAAGTCAGAAAATCAACTTGGTCCTAAAACTGCACAAATCATCACATGTTGAAAAAAGAGAACTGTCATCAGTAAACATCACAGCCGTCCCTATACCAGGTGGTATAGCATGGGATTGAACTGATTAGGATATCTACGGCCCGGTAGAGATGCTAAGGATTCCACATCAGTTCAAGGTTTCTTTGAATGACTTTGAAACACCCAGCACATTCTCTGATGATTGGGACTTTGAGACAATTAATAATATGATGTCAGATTTAGAAATGTCTACGAAATACTGAACATGACTATTTAGAAGGGTCATCAGACTATGAACAAATGTATTGTTTTAATCATTATGGCCATCACTATCTGCACAAACTGCAAGCCCTAGAAATATTTTTATGTATAATCAATGGGAACATTGTCCAACACCACCAAAAGGCAGCTCTAAAACATTTTATGAAAAGTTTCCTTACTTCTCAGGGTTTGATATTACAGATCCAGAAACGTTTTATTTAAAAAATGTTAATAAGACAGGATTGAAAACAATGTTGACCAATACTAAACAAATGTATTCTGAAAACTTTTATGCTAAATTGTCCATATTGGGTTACGACTTCTGGAAAGACAACATCGAGACAAAAACTGTCTGGGGCACAAAAGAATGGCAGGTGCACAGTTTCGAAGCTTTATTCAGAGCCTTCTTTATACCTGAACAAATAATGTTTTTAAATGACACTGTGCAACAAACATCTTGTCTTGGCATAGCAAAAATAAAAGATCTAAATAAACTGTCTATACCAAAGCCCATACCTGAAAATAACAAAACCACAGAAGGGGAGATAGACGTACAATATGTTTTCAAATTGAATAGAACTAGTCCTAATTGGAAAAAATTGTTAATCTGGCCCACAGACACCAATAACTGTCAAGATAGATTCCTGAACAAAACACAGGGTTTCATTCTTAACAGGCCAGATCCAAGATACTCCCAGAGAAAACATACAGGGATAGTAACAACATATAGTGTAGGGAAACTATGCCTTGAATGGCTGAAAACGTCTACACTTCAAGAAATACACAACACTTGGCTTTACTTAAAAAAGCAATGATTTAAGAGATTTCTTATTGGGACCTCGCAAACCACGGCAAAAACGTTTCATATACACCGGTATATATGCTGCGTACAACTAAGCTTGGAAATTAGAAACTGCAGAAAGAATGAGAAATTGATTGTAATAACTTGGAGAAAGCTTTCTCTGTAGTGGAAAATGGGTTAACTACTCTGTCCTCCAGAATATATTCATTGGACAGCATTGTATCCTCTGCAATTGACATAATGGAACAAGACTTGCTAATGTTACAAAATGGCCAGTCTCAATTACGTTCTATAATGCAGCTAGGCTGGACATTGCAAAATCTGCGTTCAGGCTACTTGCCATGGAGGCTTATCAACACAACGTCATTGTTTATTAGGTTTAAACTTACAGATAAACAAATCTCTTTGGCACAAAGAGGAGCAGACTATACGGTGCTGAGCATTAAAAAACTGGAAAGATTACCATTGACAGTTTCTGAGAAACCTGTAATAGAATGGATAATTCATGGCACCATCATGATTCCAGTGACCATTTTCCAATTTCAGTATTGTCTACAGCATATACCAGAAGGCCTGTATGAAAGGTTGGGTAAAGAATACATTAAGTCAACATGGACTTTACCATATACACACAAATGTTGGAATAAGGGGAAAGAAGTATTCCTTATAGGTAAAAATTGTAAAAATTCACTAAGTGGTATACTTCTGTGCCAGGGTATTAATTTACACGGAGCCTGTGATGGTTCTACGAATAACCTTTCATGCCACCTGCACGGTACTCCCTCCACACTGATAGAACCAGTTTTCAGGCAGCTATCCAATGGCAGTTACGTTATGTTGAATGACCACAGCTGCTGTGGAATGGTGCCAGGAAAAGTTTCTGGTTAGTGCGTCGTCCCTGGTCACTTGTTGTATGCAAGTATGGTATCCAACTCGCAAGTCATACAGTAAGACGGCAATATGGCCTTCAATGAATATCTCTTCTATACCAATTGATACTTTAAGCAGACTAAAGTCTATTCTTTTGCAAAAATCTATGATCTGCAAGTTGCAAGGACATCTGCAGAGATACATGCATTATTATCAACAAACTGCTCTGTACATTTCGCAGAAATGTTAAGTCAAATCTTAAAAATGTCTGATACGAGTGGCATCGCACATGTATTTTTTGGACTGTTAGCACCATTTGAAGCAGTCCTCGGCATTTTTCCAAATTTCGTGCACTCTGTGTTCGGCGGCCTGCCTCTCATCTTGGGGACTCGTAGCAGGAATACTATTTTTATTTCTTCTGCTCTGATATGGCAAGTCCAGTAACCGGCGATACCCAGAACCTCATGGAACAAACAGTCTGTGCCCAGAGGTATCGTGAGAGAATAACACAGATTCTCGGCTTGGCTCGTTTAAGAGATCTGAATAATACATGGCTTCTCTCGTTCAGACCAATCTGGCAAGATTGCATCTTACCTGTTCTACGATGCTTGCTTTGCGGAGGGGAATGCGTGTTAGACATTGGTCTTACACTTCCATCAGTCCTGCTATCGGATGTCGACGCCTTGCTAGGTCCGGTAACGACTCATGCATTGTGTTGTCCCCATCGGCTACAAATCCTGATGATGGCATTCATTGAGATCCCACCAGTAAGTCTAACTGAGGGTGAGGTACGAGAAACACCAGGCACACAGGTACCATCTGATATGAACATTGCTAAAGCGGCAACAAGCGCTGACGACAATGCTTCTTATCTATGCACATTTGGTCTGCTAGATCAAGTGGTTCCACTTTCACCTACTTTGGTAGACTATTTCTTTGCCAGCCTAGACGACCTGATGTTATCTCCTGACACCGAGAATAACTTTTGAATCATGCACACCGTGTTCTCTGAACTCTGAAATTCGGCCTTCATTTTTTTAAAACAAAGACTTCTAACATTTGGAACTATTTTTCAAAACAAATTGAATTTTTTCTCTCTTTCCAAAACATTGAACTTTTTGGCACAGACTAATCTGTTTAAGGTAGAACTATTCCTAGAGAACAAGAAATTCAAGTCATTTTTGAAGAATGACTAAAAGAACTATTTGGCCTCGTCCCTATTAATAGAAAGATTGCTATGACATGTTATGTTATGAAATGATCTCAACTTTTCTTCTGTATTTAAGAGACGTTTTCATAAATGTAATCTCATGATTCTTTTCAAATTGCATAAATTAGACTATGGACTGTATGCTTAGAAATTCTTTCCTTAAGTATATTGTGTACTGTAGAAATGCTAAAAATATTTTTTCTGCATACCCAGTTCAAATGCATTTTTACGTATTGGGGTGGGATTGTAAACACTAGCTTTAGATATGTTCAGTGCTTGCTAGGTTAGCTTTATTGAACTTAAAATCGTGGAGTGGGTGTTGTAAATGAATCTCGGACCCTAGTATAAATTTCCCGATTCATGCCCTTATATAGGTATACTTTATCATTTTCTTATATAGGCATAGAAATCATTACCATATTTGGGCTAAACCATACAGCCCAAATAAGGCATGTATACTTCCACCAAGCTCCAAAAATTAACGAAGTTTTCTTGGAAAAATCAGCCTTCAGCAGCCCGGGACTTCCCCCTGCTTGAACATTAAGTTCTCCTAGAACTCCCGGCGTTTGCCAAGAAATGTGCCTTTGAGTGATGTTATTAAGTCCAAAGATGCGTCAAACCCGGCACCTTCAAAGTATAAATATGCCTTGATTTGCCTGAACAAACACACAGTGGTTTGGAGCAGATCGACTATCTACTTGCCTGACGCCCTGCAGCAGCAAGTGCCGAAGGAAGCCAACCCTCCAGCAGACGCACTACAAGACTCTGTCATTTCTCTTGCCGAGAAAACCAGCTCCAGTGTTTTCAGGCTACCCTTGCGGGTATCTGGGAAATCGAGTCCCGAGAACGAGATACAAGACCTCCTTCATTCCAGAACCAAAGGTACTGAGCCGATTAGACCTCTTAGAAAATTATTGGAATCCGATTCCTGAGAGAGAACTCCTAAAACTTAAGCTACTCCTCTTATACTTCCTCCCTCGTACTAGACATAGGTTAGGTACACCGGGGTAGGCGTATTTAGAAGCACCAGTTGAGTACTTTTAGTCATCCTGTTATCACTGTAGGTATTTTATACATTTTATGGCTTAGAAACCATATCATGCCTTTACAGTACTACTTTATAATACTGTTCGTATTATATGCATTGTACTTCATAGTAAGCTTTACTATTGTAGCAGTTCATTTTCAATGCTTGAGAAAGAAGACTGTTCAATAAATACCTTTTTATTGAAAACGCCAGTCTCTCTATTCCTCTTGCACCTCTGGTGAAACTAAGCATGCACGATTGACTGAGTGAAATAGTTATCTATTGTTTCCGCGACTTTAGAGATTTGATTTCTTATTCTTGGGAAACAAAGTTGTCATGTTTTATGCGGTTGTCAGAAACTAATCCCTTCTTGTTTATTCAAGAAAGTTTCTAGTGACCTCTGAGCTAGCTGGCACTCACAATTAAGTCGAATATAACCGGTAGAGACCTAGTAGACATCAGTCCTACGTCTAAGCTACAGGATATATTATTCCAATGCGCAGAGCCTATTGGGAATATAGGAACTACTCTACAGCCTCTAACTCCATTTTAGACGCGAATGGGCCCTCCACGGATATGCCTATGGCTGAAGTTGCCCTAATCCCAAAGCCGGGAAAAGACCTCACACTCTGCTCCTCCTTCCGTCCCATTGCCCTATTAAACACGGATCTTAAACTTTATACTAAAATCCTAGCCAAACGTCTCAGCACGCACCTCCCCGGTCTTATCGAACCGGAACAGGTGAATTTTATCCACCAATGCCAAGGGGCAGACAATGTGCATCGAGTTGCACATCTGGTTGGAAAAGCACGCCATTGGAAGATATCCTTCTGCTTGCTCTCACTTGACGCTGAGAAAGCGTTTGACAGAGTAGATTGGATGTTTCTCCAAGCTGTCCTGCAGAAAATCGGGCTAGGTCCACAGATGAAAGCGAGCATACGGGTCCATGGTCAACTCACGCAACCCATACCCATTTCCATTCTCAGGGGGACCAGACAGGGGTGCCCCTTGTCCCCTTTATTATATGCTTGTGTAGTAGAGCCGCTTGCCATCATAATCCGTCAATAACCTGACATCCACGGTCTTACCCTTGGGGGCATTAATCACAAGATAGCTCTCTTTGCAGACTATCTACTTCTCACATTGTCAAATCCGCGCTGCTCGCTGCCAGCTGTGCCCCCCTGCTCCAATCATATGAGCAAGTCTCAGTACTTAAAATCAACTATGCAAAATCATGGGCTCTCAACATCACGATCCCGGCGGATGAAGTTAGGGCAATGCAAGCTCTTGTACCTTATCAATGGGCAACCAGCTCCATTAGATACCTGGGACTTAACCGGACCCCCGATCTAGACACCTTGTCGCAAGCTAACTGGCAAGAATGTAAAACTGCTGTGTGAGCCAACCTAAGGGCGTGGATGTCTCTGCCATTCTCCTGGCTGTGGCGCCTGAACACAGTCAAAATGTCCATCCTCCCAAAGAGACTCTACCTATTCCAGACCCTGCCCACACCTATCCCAGGACATCAAATCCAGGGCCTCCAAAGCGAACTCGCGTTTATATGGGGAGGAAAGAGGCTGCGTTTCTCCAGCAACATCCTTATGCTACTGCGTGATAGTGGTGGGCTAGCCTGCCCTAATTTGTTGGAGTATTACTGGGCATTGCTTCTATGCTTCATATCGGAGTGGACGGCCTGGGAAAGTGAGAAAGTATGGTTTCATATGGACAGGGCGGTGACCTGTCGCCCTATCTGGAATCACGCGTGGCTCTCTCGTGAGGCACACTCTTTCAGTGCTTACATGGCGGTCCCTAACAGGACTGTGCTTGAGATTTGGGACAAACTGGCCACCCGCAAAGGCCTCACCTCCTTCCAGTCTCCGCATACTTCAATCGCCCAAAACCCCCACTTCCCCCACGCTCTCCGCCCGTCTTACTTCTCAGAATGGATGGAAGGGGGTTGTAGAACGATTCAGGATCTCTTTGTAGGGGACACTGTCAGAACTTCTGACCAATGCAAACAGGACTTCCAGCTTTCGGAGAGGGCAAGATTTCAATACATACAACTTTGTCACTAGATACAGGCGTCCTCCCTATCACAAGCGGCTACACGACCTTTCACCCCATTCGAACGGCTAGCCCATACATTCGATAACTCTAGGGGAGTAATATCTCACACATATCAAGTTCTCCAGCACTCGCAACGCCCCAATACTCTTATCAACAGCGGTGGCAATCAATTCCGGATGCCGATATTGCACCTTTTCAGTGGGAACGTCTCTGGCTCGACATCCCTAAGAACTTCCCTAGCATCCCCCAACAGGAATCTGTCTACAAGGTAATGACACAATGGTACTATATCCCTCAAAGGCTACATAAAATGTTCCCCAACTCATCACCCCTCTGTTGGCACTACGCTACCGCCCTGGGAGATTTCATACACATTTGGTGGTACTGCCCACTCCTGGCCACTTACTGGAAAGAAGTTCTCAGCCATATCAAGCGGGTGCTAGGCTACCCACTACCGGAAAACCCACTCATGATTGTTCTGGGCCTCACGCCGGTGAAGCTACGAGCCATGACTCGCCGTGATCGGCATCTCAGTCTCCACATGCTTGGTGCTGCTAAACAGACCATCGCTCTCTATTGGAAAAAGGCAGCAATGCCTTCGATAAACATATGGTTCACCCGCCTGTGGCTCACAGCGTGCCTACAGCTCCAAGACATCCAATATACGAAACTGTTGAAACCACCGGTGGAATACCTAGGTCGATTGGAGCATGCTGAACTGCAGCCACCGAGATTGAGGGCCCTTAGCCTTTTCAATGATGCCGTTTGTCTCACAAATCCAGACAGTCTCTAGAACCTAACTGGCTCATCAACCTGCGCTGCATCCCTAGACGCTCGCCACAGCCTAGACCCTGTACCACCTGGCACCCTGGTGGCGGTCGCTGCATCTAGCCCCACCCTGCATGCCAGTAGAGACGCCAAGTAGCTTTGCTGCAGCAGCGCCCCCTTTTCGGTGAGTTGATTCCAGTGCAGCATCGCACCTTCACCACCCCTCGCCATATCTTCCACCCCCTTCTATATCCCTCCCCCTCTTCTCCCTTTATTGGTTTTTATTTTTGATATGCTGTTTACAGTTTCACTGGCAGCAGATATATGCAGATTTGGAATGACTCCTGGAGAATGAGCCTTTGGCGAGGTAACGCACAGCCCTGCGCCTTGGCGAATTGATCACGGTCACAGGGTCATAGTGGCTTTGCGACGCCCGCTCAAGAGACATCTGTACGGCAATGCTCTCAGCCAGCATTATAGTCTACTACCATCTGCAATGCCCTTGAACCTAGATAGATAAATCTGTTGGGACGACAATGATATATTTGATGTAGTGGCCACAGACTCCAGATTCGGCCTCTATTGTATCACTGTGTGACGTTTGCCAGTTGTAATACTGAATGCTGCGCAATGGCTTTTCATAAATGCTAATAAACACAAGTTGAAAAAATGAATACTTGGCTTGTAGCAACATTTTCTTCACTAGCACCTCTACCAGTTATGGTTTAAAATATGGGGGAATGTGGGAACTTGGAGGGGACAATGTGCCTCAGCCCCGCTGGTTGACATATTTCTAGCCCTACCCTAAAGCTATTCTTCAGGACCAAGATTGATTGCTCCCTGGTACCACTCTTATATCTCCTCTTAGAAGAAACAAACTTGTGAAAAGATCGATATAATTAATATAGACGGCACCGATTGGTTCTTTATGTCAGGATAAACCTGCATAAAATACTAATTGACTGATTTACAACATGAGACGGTGAGTCACCTTTGCCTCAAGGTTACTCCCTTACTTAAGGGTTCACGCCCACCTGTGTCAGCAACCGGTGCCAATAATCCAGGCTGGAGCCTACATTTCCCAGAGCTGCCGGCCAGTCTGAGGACTCAGAAGCCGCCAGATATCTAATCCAGCCTGGTGCAAGCCGCACTCAACGGACCTGGACACGCCGGGAACAGGTGACACTCGTCTGCCAGGGACAGCCATCTTGGGTTCATGCCTCAGTCAACGATATGTAGTGAGACCCGCTGCTGCCATGTTGAATATGCGAGCCGCCGCTGCTCCGATTCCCGGGGGCCACTAACCGCCTCCAAAGCCGTAAAGGAAACTGTTCAGGGATCCCCACGGTCATCAAATGCAATGTCCTGTGGCCAAATGCGACCCGGGTAGCAGATGGTCCAGGAGAAAAGACGGGCCAGAACAGAGTTAAAGAACTAAACGTTTGCCATGCTTGGCAGCCAAGCCACAACCCCAACTGCAAGCCCATAGTTATCCCAGTCATCTATTTATTAATATCTGTGAACCTGGATCTCTAGGTAGTGGATGGTCGGACAATTCCATTTGAATGAAAACTCAATTTCAAACAGTGGAGTATTGCGAATAATGGCAAATATTTCAGATTTTCTCCAATTAATATTATGCCTGAGAGAGCTTTGAATTTCAAAAGCTCATCTATCGCTGGGGTTAATCTCCGAATTTCACTATCTCGCGTATCACTGAGGGGTAAAAGGGGAGTACGTTGATACTCTCCAATGTGACATTCTAAGGCTCCATCACAATCTCAAAATAAGGGGTCAGTTTCGTCAAGTACCTCTTTTAATAGTGAAAACCTGCAACAGTCTGCTGCTAGCACCAACTCTGGCAGGGCTCGAAAAATCAAAAAAATTGTATTAGTCCTGCAGGACTAGTACCGTAAAAAATGTCCTCGACCTAACTGCAACCTACTTGACCTCCGTCTGTGAAAGTGGAGCCAATGTGACAAGATAACAAGATTTAAAGGCGTCTTTATTGCTCATTAACTTTGTGAGCAATAAAAATGCCTTTAAATCTTGTTATCTGGTCACATTTGCTCTTTTTTCACAGACAGGGGACAAAAGTTGTTTTTTTTCCCACTCGCCAGAAAGGGCGAGTAGGACCTAAAAACTGCTAGACCTTGTTAAATTTAGCTCGACTATGCAAGCGGTCGAGTGGAATTTTCGAGCCATGTCCGGTATTTAAAAGAAGCCTCTTTTGAGCAAAGTAAAAGAAAAAAAAGGGGAAATTCACTGAGAATAGATTTTGCACAACTCAATGTTTTACAAATTTGTCCTGGCTCGGTAAAACTAACAAAAAATGTGTTGCCTCACAAGTAAAAAAATATATTGAAACCAATCAAATAGAACTTTTCCAATCAGAATTCATAACAGGTCACAGCATGGAAATAGCCACTATAAATGTTCTAGATGACGATCTGAAAATGAAGAACAGGGGAAATTCCTGCCTATTGATTCTTCTTGATGTGTCAGCTGAGTTCGACATAGTGTAACACAAAATATTATTAAAGACTCAAATTCAGAAAAGGTATGAAAGCTTCAGTTCCAAACTGGTTCAAGTATTTTTCCAACAATCGTTCTAACCTAGTCAAAGTAGTCTCCAACATTTCCAGATTGGAAAAGATGTCATATGGCTTGCCCCAATATTTAATTCTCCCTCCTATCCTTTTTCACTTGTATAACGAATATCTCGGCTTACTGTTGGAAAAGTCTAACATAAAACTACAACAGCAGATGATACCCAATTCTACCTACAAAAATCTCATCTCAAAAAAATCTCAACATACTAAAAGATGGCCTGTAGTCAGTCTTCAATTGGGCATCTGTGACTTCCTTGAAACTAAACCCCACAAAAAATGAGTCCCAGCATCTTTCACACACATCAACCAACAAAATAGATCCCTTGCTCATCGCTCTGCTTGCCAACTATGGATGTCCACCTTAACCAGCTTTTATGGTCAAGTCCCTAGGACTCCTAATAGACAACAGGCTCATTCTCGAACCTCACAATCACAAATTAGCCCAAACAGCAAAACTCCAACTAAAAAGTATAAAGGATCTTCACTACATTGAAAAACTTAAAACTGAGGCCCAAGCCTTAGTGGTCTCCAAAATTGACAGGGCTACGTCTTACTCTCTGGACTACCAGCAAATAGCCTCCGTCAACTGAAAGAGATTCTCTACTTCACAATACATCCACAAAAAAACAGTTTGATCATTTCTCGCCAAAGTAAAATACCTATACTAGTTGCCACTTGAAGCTCAGATCAAATTCTAAATTGGGTGCATTATCTTTAAAGCACATACAGGCAGACCAAACTGTGCTTTATTTATGAAAGAATAAGTGCAAGTGACCAAGCCTCAGCTCAGAATCCTGCGACCAGTCCTATTAAATGTCAACTGGCTGCGTAGTCTTGAATCAACCTCAAGCCTCTTTAAACCACTGAGACAATCAGTGCCACTTACTCCCTTGATGATGTTTTTCCTATTTACTCTTCCTCCTTCTAACCACTGTGTTTGTTTTTCACTCTTTTGCTCTCAGTCAACATTTGTGGGGGAAAAATAAGTGTGGGTCCAAACATTTGAGTGCCTCTGAGCCCCATCAGCAACCATGTGTCACATTTAGCATCAAGACCAGCTACCTCATGGATCTGTTGAAAAATGTGGGTGGTATCAGAAATTTCCGCAGCAAAGCCCTCCTACTAGAACCATCGAAATTCGAGATATCTACAGCTCAAAGATAATCTTTTTCCTGTGCCGCTCCCATGTTATGGAACTCCTCACCTAACCAATTAAGACTGGTGGCCGAAATCCTCTCCTTCAGGCAGCAACTTTTTTTTATTTCAAACCACTTGTAGGCCAATACTTAGTAGAAGGATTAGTTACTTACCTGTAATCCTAGTTCTCTTCCAGGGGTATCCTCATCAAAGTCATAAGCATTAGAATATTTCCGCCCATGCGCGGGACCCCGGAAACACTATATTATATGTGCCCCACATATATATACACTCATATATGTATATATAAATACACATATATATATATAAACATGCAATAGCAGCCAAATAACATCAGAGCTGAAATATGCTGTGAAGAATTTCCACCATACATAAATTATAAGCATTAGAAACATGAGAAACAACACCAAAGATTGTTTAGAAACTGTTTTAATGCTCAGAAAGCAGTAGAAATTCTCATAACTCAATGGAAGCATAGGAAGCTCCGGGGCTGCATTGCAAACACACAGTCTAAAAAGACTGAAAAGCTAACCTGTAGCTGAATAGCAATAAACTGACACCGTGCCTTTAAGGCATCCCTGACCCCCTGTATCCCATCATGCCCCAGGGGTGACAGTTAGGTCAGTTGTTCTTTTCGGAGACTGAAAAACAAACCCAGTAACAAATAGGTTAACTATATCTCCTTATTAACCGCATCGCTGCTGCAGTGATTTTTGCGGTACGCGGCTTTTTTCGAAAAGCCGCGTTAGATGACGAGCTCGTCATCAGCATTGAAGGGGTTAAAGAGTATCCATTGCACGGGGAGGCGGGAGGGTTGCTTATGACTTTGATGAAGATACCCCTGGAAGAGAACTAGGATTACAGGTAAGTAACTAATCCTTCTCTTCCAGGGGATCCTCATCAATAGTCAGAAGCATTAGAATAGAATAGCGAGCCTCTCCTCTTCCCTGCGGGCAAAGGAATGATAAGACAGTAATCTCATCAACAAGTCTGAGTAGGCTATAGACTACCCAAACAGATTCCTCAAGGAGGCCTGCCCTACTTGAGTATCTGCCCTGGAATCAGATTCGAGACAGTAATGCCTCGTAAAGGTATGAACCGATTTCCAGGTTGCAGCTTTGCATATTTCTGACATTGGAATGTCATGCAAGAAAGCTACCGTAGCGGCTTTCCCTCTAGTGGAACGCGCTTTGGGTGACCCCAACAAAGGCTTGCCTGCAAGCTGATAGGCCAATTTAATGCAAGAGACAATCCATCTTGAGATGGACCTCTTGGCCGCTGGAAAACCTGTCCGCATTGAACCATAGTTCACAAACAGTTGATCCGTTTTCCTAATCCCTTTAGTCATTTCCAAATAGAACTTGAGCACTCTCTTAAGATCTAAGGAGTGAAGTGACCGCTCGGCTGGGGTCGTAGGATTTGTAAAAAACGAAGGGAGGGAATTGGACTGATTTATATGAAAATCAGAAATTACTTTAGGCAAGAAAGTTGAATGAGCCCTTAGGACTACTCTATTGTGATGGAAAACAGTATATGGTTCTTTCGCACAGAGCGCTTGTATCTCGCTTACTCTGCGCGGTGAGGTAATCGCCACCAAAAAGGCCGCCTTCCAAGAGAGATGTTGCAAGGAGGCCTTGTGGATGGGCTCGAAAGGAGGTGACATTAACCTGGATAGAACCAGGTTCAATTCCCATGGAGGAGAAGGGTTTCGAACAGGGGGATACACTTTTTTCAACCCCTAGAGGAAGTCCTTAATCACTGGAACCCGAAAGAAAGAAATCTGATCAGGTGATTTTCTGTATGCTACTATGGCTGACAAATGCACCCTAATAGAAGTGTACTTTAAAGCAGCAGTTGCCAGGGAAAGGAGGTATGGCAAGATGACGTCCTCCTGCCCTTTAGTCGGATCTAAGCGATGATCCCTACACCATAAGTAAAACCTTTTCCACTTGAACGCATAGGACGCTCTCGTGGAAGGCCTCTGAGCCTCCTTTAAAATGTTCATGCATTCGGGAGGCAAGTTCAAATGTCCATATTGCAAGACCTCAGGAGCCATGCTGTTAGGTTCAGAGATGGGAGGTTGGGATGCATTATCCTCCCATTCATCTTGCTCAACAGGTCCGGCCTGCAAGGGAGTCGTCTGTGTGGACACACAGACAGATGTAGAAGGTCCGGGTACCACCACTGCCGCGGCCAATCCGGAGCGATCAGGATCCTTTCCATGTTCGACCTGAGGAGCTTGGAAAATACTCTTGGAATCAGAGCCAGGGGAGGAAACGCGTAAGCGAATGTCCCTGACCAATCCATCAGTAGAGCATTCCCCTGCGTTCCTGGCCGGTGGAACCTGGACGCGAAGGCGTGGAATATGGAGTTTGTCGTCTGCAAACAAGTCTATGGTTGGACGACCCCAGCAACGAAAAAGCTCTTCTACTACTTCGTCGTTTAGCACCGAGTCTGGCTGATTTTCGAAGTGCCTGCTGAGTGCCTCTGCTTTTATGTTCAACTTGCCTGAAAGATGCACTGCCACTACTGTGAGGCCTCGAGAGAGAAGCCAATGCCAGATTGACTGAGCCTCTCGAGAGAGGGGGCGAGATCTTGTGCCTCCTTGTTTGTTCAGATAGAACATGGTGGTCGTATTGTCCGTCTGAACTAGGACTGAGTTGGACTCTATCGCTGGAAAGAAAGCTTTGAGAGCCAGGAATACCGCTCTGAGTTCCAGCATATTGATGTGGTATGTCTGCTCCTGCGCAGACCACTGGCCTTGAATTTGAAGCGGACCCATGTGCGCTCCCCAGCCTTGCAGAGAGGCATCCGTCACTATAGACTGGGGTGGAAGAGGTTGGTGAAACAGTACCCCCACCAGTACATTCTTTCTCCGAGTCCACCATTTGATGGCATCTTTCGTCGCTTGGGAAAGAGTGATACGATCTTCCCTACGCCCTGTCGGTTGGTCCCACTGGTCCTCTAGAGCCTGCTGTAGAGGACGCATTCTCAGCCTGGCGTTTGGGGATGAGAAAAATGCAGGACGCCATGGAACCCAGCAGGGATGCTACTTGTCGGGCTGTTGGAAGCCGAGACTCTAGCAGAATCCCACATTTCTGACTCATGGAAAAAAGTCTCTCCTCCAAAGGAAACGCTTTTCCCACTCTTGTGTCCAGAACGGAGCCTAGGTAGTGGATGGACTGTGTAGGCCGCTGGACTGACTTCTCCAGGTTCACATGGAGGCCGAGCCTGCGCAACTGGTGCAGGCACAGTTGTCGATCGTGCGTTACCTGTACCGGAGATGGGCCTTTTAGGAGCCAGTCGTCCAGGTATGGGTAGATGAAGAGTCCCTTTTTGTGAAGAAAAGCCGCCACCACTGCCATGCATTTGGTGAAGACTCGTGGTGCGGACTTGAGACCGAAGGGTAGCACCTTGTACTGGTAGTGTTTGTTCCCTACGACAAACCTCAAGTACTTGCGATGTTGTTGAGCAATTGGGATGTGAAAGTACGCATCTTGCAGATCCACCGAACACATCCAATCTCCGGCTTGAAGATGTGGGCATATTTGGTGAAGCGCTAACATGCAGAACTTTTCTCTGACGATGACTTTGTTTAAAAGTCGCAGATCGAGTATTGGTCTGAACTTATCCTCCTGATCTTTTTTGGGGACAAGAAAGTATCTGGAGTAAACTTCCTTTCCTCTTGGAGCGGGAGGAACTTCCTCTATCGCTCTTTTTTGCAGTAGGACTTTCACCTCTCTTTGGAGCAAGCTTAGCTGGTGAGGGCAAGAGCTCTTTGGAGGAATGCTCTTCGGAGGCGCACGGAAACGTAGCCTGTATCCATTGCGCAATATATTCAGCACCCACTGATCCTATGTGATGCTGACCCACTCTGCCAGGTGTTGTGAAGCACTTCCTCCCACTGGAGTGGGTAACGGCGCCAGAGGAAGCCACTGCTCAGGCCTTTCCTCCTCTTGTGGTGTTAGAGGATTGTTGGTGACCTCCTCTACCTCTGCCGGGTTTGCCTCGAAACTGGGATTTCCCCTGGTTCTTATTTTGGGACCACTGAGGGGTTTGAACCCTCTGTTGAGCCCCTCTCCCCCTGTTGGTCTTGAAGCGGCGTTTGAATTCTTTTTTTCTTCTCAAAACCCACCGCTTTCACTGTATCTAGTTCCGTCTTCATTCAGGCCATTTCTTCGTCAGCATGTTCCCCGAAGAGAGCGCAACCCGAAAAGAGGAGATTAAGGATGCGATGCTGAACATCCGGCTTCAGACCTGTAAAGCGCAACCAGGCCGACCTCCTAGCACAAACCCCATGTGAATAGGAATGCGCCGCAAGTACAGCACCATCCACAGCCGTGCTTATCATCTGATTTGCCACCAGACATCCTTCTGTCACAGTCTCTTCAAAATCCTGCTGGGATTCCTTTGGCAGTTTGGATTTGAACCTTTGCATGGCGTCCCATAAGGCTCTGTCGTATCGACCCAGAAGCGCAGCCACACTAGAAACCTTAAGAGTGGATGCAGCTGAGTTGCAAACCTTGCGACCCCAGGAGTCTTGAGATTTGCTGTCCTTGTCTGGTGGGGCTGAAGAGGAACCGGCAACTGCGTGCGTCTTCCTCGCCGCTGCACAGTCTGCTGGAGGGTCAGATTTTACAAAAACCAGGTCAGAAGAGGCCGGTTTGTATTTCTTCTGAATGAGGGCTGGCACCGCTCTGATAGCCGCTGGAGTTTGGAAAACCTCTTTGACAGGATCCATAATCCCCGGGACTAAAGGCAGCAGTGGACGGGAGATAGCTTTTTTGTGTAAAGTCTCAAAAATGACTGTTGTTGAAACCTGAGGGACAGACATTTCAATGTTCAGTTTCAGTGCTCCTCTTTGCAGAACATCCAGATACGTGCCAATGTCATCCACTGGGGAGGATCTGGACGTGGGACTGTCCGTCAACGTAGGGGAGTAGTCCCTCTTGGAAGACCTGGTAGAAAAGGTAGATGAAGTAGACGGAGTTCGTCGACGTCTACGGTGAGCACTGTGCCTCCTCTCCCGCGATCTTTTTGAACGCTCCTCCCGTCTAGAAGAGCGAGATCTTATCCGATCTTCTGAACGAGGTCTTCTTCTGGGAGATCGGGACCTTCTGGGAGATCTGGTTGGTGTTCTCACAGGTGATTTGCGCCTGGGAGGACTACGCTTGTCCATCTCCTCTACCAGATTCTGAAGAGGAGACCTGTGTTGTGGGCTGGCATATTCTTGCATACGTTTGGCAGCCCCAGAATCTCTCCAATGGTCCAAAGACTTGTACCATCTAGGTGATAGTCTGACTTGCTCAGCCGAAGGATCTGGCCGACGCTCAGGAGATCTGCGCACAGGACTTCTGGACTTAGAAGATGCAGTTGAGGAGCCAGAGGACCGTGAAGTGGAATGACGGGAAGCTGACCGTTACCATGATCACAACTGAATGCCTCGAGGTCGAGCGTTCTTCCCTCGCCGCCGAACGCCTTCAGGGAGTCGGCGGGTCAAACAATCTCGACTTTGAATGTCTATATGAGGATCTATGGTCTCTCGACGTCGAGCGGCGATGACCAGCCGTCAACGGAGTTCTCTATCTCGATGTCGAACGGCAAAGACCGGCCGTCGACGGAGCTCTCTGTCTCGACGTCGAACGGCGATGCCCGGCCGTCGACGGAGCCCTATCTCTCGACGTCGAACGACTATGTCCAGTCGTCGACGGAGGCTCCTCTCTTGACGTCGAACGACAATGTCCAGTCGTCGACGGAGCTCTCTGCCTCGACGTCGAACGGCGATGACCGGCCGTCGACGGAGTTCTGTCTCGACGTCGAACGGCAATGACCAGCCGTCGACGGAGTCTTCTGTCTCAACGTCTAGTGCCTGTGCGACGACGGCGGAGGGGTATTGGACACCCTCGATGGCGAGCATCGACGAGACACTGACGGAGATTGCGTCCTCGACGCCGATCGATGAGTTACTGTCGACGGCGGAGGGGTCTTGGTCCTCGACGCCGAACGCCGCTTCTTGGACGGCGGCGGAGGGGTCACACTTCTCGACGCCGGTCGTCGCCTGGATGATGACGGCGGAGGAGTGACCTCCCTCGACGCCGACCGTCGCCCAGTTGACGGCGGCGGAGTCACATCTCTCAACGCCGATAGTCACCCGGTTGATGACGGCGGAGGGGATCTCGACGACGGAATTGGATCCTTCGACGTCGTCGACGTACCTGTTCTTCTTTTCGACGGCGAGCCCGCCGTTGACGGCCTTTTTGATGCCAAATGATCCACCGTTGGTTCTTTCCTCAGCGCCAAGCCGGACGCTGAGGCTGAAGGGATGGAAGACTTGTGTTTTGAAGATGTTTTAGTCTTCTTGGAACACTTCTTCCCCGGAGACCTTCCTCTGGATGACCTATGAGCCAGGCCATAGATGCGAATTCTCTCCCTGTCTTTGAGAGTTATTCCTGACAGGTGCTCGCAGTGAGGACAGGTGCCTGGATCATGTTCTTCAGGCAGACACAGGATACAAACATCGTGGTTGTCTGATTTTGCTTTCTTGTTACCACAAGGACACTTATCAAACTGACTTAAAAAGGCAGTTCCTTACTTGACAAGATGAAAAATGTCAAAGTAAGTGAAAAAAGTTGTTCAAAGAGAGTAATTTTCTGTCAGAAAACAGAAATTAGTGGAGCTGTGTAACCAGGATCCTTCCTGAAGGACCCGGAAAGAACAACTGACCTGTCACCCCTGGGGCATGATGCGATACAGGGGGTATGGGGTGCCATAAAGGCACGGTGTCAGTTTATTGCTATTCAGCTACAGGTTAGCTTTTCAGTCTTTTTAGACTGTGTGTTTGCAATGCAGCCTGGGAGCTTCCTATGCTTCCAGTGAGTTATGAGAATTTCTACTGCTTTCTGAGCATTAAAACGGTTTCTAAACAATCTTTGGTGTTGTTTCTCATGTTTCTAATGCTTATTATTCATGTATGGTGGAAATTCTTCACAGCATATTTCAGCTCTGATGTTATTTGGCTGCTATTGCATGTTTTTTATATATATATATTTATATGTGTATTTATATATATATAGGAGTATATATATGTGGGGCACGTATAATATAGTGTTTCCGGGGTCCCGCGCATGGGCGGGAATATTCTAATGCTTATGACTATTGATGAGGATCCCCTGGAAGAGAACTACCCTTTCCCTGTTATTTTCTTCACCCTCACCCAGTCGATGCATCAACCAACCTCTTTAATGTTCATCACAGTGCTATCAATTGGATACTGTCCCCAGAACCTCCAATCCCCTACTCAGGTTTCATGATTCTCATTTTGATTAAACTGATATTACATGTATACATATGACATGTAATATATAACTATTGTTGTAATGTAGAGAGCTCTAATACCACTCAGTGAAGAAGCAGGATAGGAAAACACTGTAAATAAATAAAACTGTTACTAGTGGGACGAACTTGGATACTTGTGCATCATTTCACACCCCATACAAGGGTGCTAACAGCTCTGACTCAGTGGCTCACTCACAGCCTCATGGCTGGAAAAGCGAATCTTGCTCTTTCAAAGATGTAATGTTTTGTGGGGTAGAACATGGCACATTTTATATTGTCAGGACAATGGGTTGGGGACTTGCACAGCGATTAATCTGATTCTGATCAAAAGTGAACTCTGTGGCGTGCAAACGGGTTAGAGCGCTGTCTGTACCTCCCAGCGTACGTATGAACTAATACACAGCTCCTCCCATTGGGAAAGAGACACCCTGTTGCACAGCTTTAAATTTTGACAAAAAAGTCTTTTCCATTAATCATTGTAATTAATTCCTCCTCATATTGGGGTTCCAAAAAATATTTAATGTTTCATCTGAAATTCCACAAAACTAAAGTTCCAATTGTATGTTCAACAACATCATAATCCAGTATGCATCCTTCCCCAATGCATTTCGGGCTGATTTGAAAGCCCTTCCTCAGGGGACAACTCTACAAAAAAGGAATGAATCTCCATGTCACTATGCATGTCAAATTCAGTATCTACACATTGTCATCAAATAACATTCAATTCATGCCATTGACTTAATATCTGTGAATGGTAGCTAAACAATCACACCACCCATGAGGTGTCAAGTATGCATGGTAAATATCTGGTCATGCACTGGGTCGCCCGGTAAGATTATATCAAGGATGTGCCCATTTTAAAAAAACAAAGTGAGAAAGAGCGGTCAACATGCTTCTAGTGCAAACCTCATGCCCCAGTCACCGACTTGTGCAACTAAACCGATTCATTAATTAAAAAAGGTGCCGACGTGAGAACGATACTCACGGACTGTTTTAACGAGCTGCCGCGCGGTATCTGCAAAATGACAGAACAGCGCGTGTTACCAAAAATACCTCGCTCGTGTGCTCCTGTTACTAACGCGTTCTCCGAAACGGAGTACTCACTTGGTGATGTCGGTGAAAACACGCATAGTAGTCTCAAGCTCGGGAACCCCAGGAGTGATCTCAGGTGATGAAGTTTTAACCGGTTCGTGTTTACATGCCGAAAGTGAAAACGGACTATAAAGTGAAAAAACGGGCTGGAAACGTGGCGGCCATGTTGAGTGAGTGTCATGCAATGCAAATGAAAACGAAAAATGTAAACCGAGCAGAATAAACAATTACAGTACATGTATAAGGCAGATATGGATTAGTTACTTACCTGTAATCCTAGTTCTCTTCCAGGGGTATCCTCATCAAAGTCATAAGCATTAGAATATTCCCGCCCATGCGCGGGACCCCGGAAACAATATATTATATGTGCCCCACATATACATATACATATATATATAAATATATATATATAACAATAAGCAATTGCAGCCAAATAAAACAGTAGAGCTGGAATATGCTGTGAAGAATTTCCACCATACATGTGTATTAGCATTAGAAACATGATAAACAACACCAATGCTTGTTTAGAAACTGTTTTAATGCTTAGAAAACAGCAGAAATTCTTATAAGACACTGTAAGCATATACAGCTCCCAGGCTGCATTGCAAATACCCAGTCTAAAAAGACTGAAAAGCTAACCCTGTGGCTGCATGTACCAAAACTGACGCTGTGCCTTTAAGGCACCTCTGCCCCTAGCTTCCCATCATGCCTCAGGGGTTACAGTTAGGTCAGTTGTTCTTTTCGGAGACTGAAAACAACACCATGGTAATAACAGGTTAAAACATCTCCTACTTAATAAACAAAGTCCTTTGCCCGGGGAGGCGGGAGGGTTGCTTATGACTTTGATGAGGATACCCCTGGAAGAGAACTAGGATTACAGGTAAGTAACTAATCCTTCTCTTCCAGGGGATCCTCATCAATAGTCATAAGCATTAGAATAGAGTAGCGAGCCTCACCTCATCCCTGCGGGCAAAGGAATCAACAGGTAACATTCACATTCGTAGGCCCAAAAATAGGCCTTATTCTACCCAAATAGGTTTCTCAAGGAGGCTTGCCCTACTTGAGAATCCGCTCTGGAATCAGACTCTAGGCAATAATGCCTTGTAAAGGTATGGACTGATTTCCATGTCGCAGCCTTGCAAATTTCTGACATGGGAATGTCATGTAAAAATGCTGTTGTGGCTGCCTTCCCTCTAGTGGAATGAGCTTTGGGTGATTGTAACAAAGGTTTGCCAGCCAGCTGGTATGCTAGTTTGATACATGAGACAATCCATCTGGAGATGGACCTCTTGGCTGCTGCAAACCCGGTCCTCATTGACCCATAATTGACAAAGAGTTGGTCTGTCTTTCTGGTGCCCTTTGTTCTTTCTAGGTAAAACTTTAGCACCCGTTTAAGATCTAACGAGTGCAACGACCTCTCAGCTGGGGTCGATGGGTTAGGAAAGAACGAAGGAAGGGTAATCGTTTGGTTGATATGAAAATCCGACACCACTTTTGGAAGGAAAGAAGGGTGAGCCCTCATTACCACTCTGTTGTGGTGAAACACCGTGTAGGGTTCCTTGGTGCAGAGTGCTTGAATCTCGCTAACCCTGCGAGCAGAGGTTATTGCCACCAAGAAGGCCGCCTTCCAAGTGAGATGCTGCAAGGAGGCCTTGTGTATAGGTTCAAACGGTGCAGACATCAGCCTGGAGAGAACCAGGTTCAACTCCCAGGGAGGAGAAGGATTTCTCACAGGGGGATAGACCTTCTTCAATCCCTGAAGGAAATCCTTAACCACTGGGACCTGAAAAAACGATGTTTGTGTAGGTGATTTTCTGTACGCTACTATGGCAGATAGGTGAACCCTGATAGAAGCGTATTTCAACCCTGATGTCGCTAAGTAAAGGAGGTAAGGGAGGACTACCTCTTCTTGTCCTGTGGTGGGATCAAAGCCATGGTCCCTACACCAAATGACAAATCTCTTCCACTTGAATGCATAAGACGCCCTAGTGGAAGGCCTCTTTGCCTCTTTTAAAATATTCATACATTCTGGAGGCAGATTTAAGTGTCCGTATTGCAAGACCTCAGGAGCCATGCAGTCAGGTTCAGTGACGGGAGGTTGGGATGCAGGATCCTCCCGTTCATTTTGCTCAACAGGTCTGGTCTGCATGGCAGACGTCTGTGTGGACACAGCGACAGATGTAATAGGTCTGGATACCACCATTGTCGCGGCCAATCCGGAGCAACTAGGATCATGTCCATGCTCGATCTGATGAGCTTGGCCACCACCTTCGGAATCAGAGCCAGAGGAGGAAACGCATAGGCGAACATTCCTGTCCACTCCAGCAGGAGAGCGTTCCCTTGCGTCCCTGGTCGGTGGAACCTGGACGCGAAGGCGTGGCATTTGGCGTTTTCGTCGTCCGCGAATAAATCTATGTCTGGACGGCCCCAGCAACGGAAGAGATCTTCGACTACTTCGTCGTTTAGCACCCAGTCTGGCTGATCTTCGAAGTGCCTGCTGAGTGCGTCCGCCTTTGTGTTTAGCTCGCCTGGAAGGTGTACTGCCACCACCGACAGTCCCCGAGCCAGAAGCCAGTGCCATATGGCTTGGGCCTCCTGAGACAGAGGGCGAGACCGTGTTCCTCCCTGCTTGTTCAGATAGAACATTGTTGTAGTGTTGTCCGTCTGAACCAAGATCTTGTCCGTTGTGATTGCTGGAAGGAACGCTTTGAGCGCCAGATGAACTGCTCGAAGTTCCAGCATGTTGATATGGTATGTCTGAAGGTTGGTCGACCAGCGACCCTGAATCTGAAGACGACCCATGTGAGCACCCCAACCTTCCAGAGATGCGTCCGTTACCACAGACATCGAAGGAAGCGGCTGCTGAAACGGGACTCCCTGCAAGACATTCCGAGGGCGAGTCCACCACTGTATTGAGGACAGTGCTGCTTGAGATAAGATGATTCGATCCTCCCAATCTCCAGTCGCTTGGTCCCACTGGTCTTCCACAGACTCTTGAAGAGGACGCATCCTCAACCTGGCGTTTGGAATTAGGAAGATGCAGGACGCCATGGAGCCCAGTAGAGACGCTACTTCTCGCACCTTTGGACGAGGAAACTGAAGTAACTTTCTGCATTTCTGCCCCATGGAAGACAGTCTCTCCTGCGAAGGAAACGCTCTTCCTAAATTTGTGTCTAGGACTGCTCCCAGATAGTGGATGGTGCGGATTTCAGACCGAACGGAAGTACTTTGTACTGGTAATGCTTGTTCCCTACCAGAAACCTCAAGTACTTCCGATGACCTGGTGTGATAGGAATGTGGAAGTACGCGTCCTGTAAATCCACCGAACACATCCAATCTCCACTTTGTAGATGAGGACATATCTGATGAAGTGCCAGCATGCGAAACTTCTCTTTGACCACCACTTTGTTGAGGGTCCGAAGATCTAGAATCGGTCTGAACTTGTCCTCTTGGTCTCTTTTGGGGACTAGAAAATACTTTGAGTACACTCCTCTCCCCCTTTGGGATGGGGGTACCTCTTCGATTGCGTTTTTCTGTAAGAGGACGCTCACCTCCCTTTTGAGGAGGTTTAGATGGTACGAGCGAGTCTTTTTTGGAGGAATCGGTTGTGGTCTCTTCCGGAAACGTAGCGCATATCCATTGCGCAGTATATTCAGCACCCACTGATCTTTTGTGATGCTGACCCACTCTTCCAGGTGTTGCGAAGCACTTCCTCCCACTGGAGTGGGTAACGGCGCCAGAGGAAGCCACTGCTCAGGCCTTGCCTCCTCTGGGCGTGGCAGAGGACTGATGATGTCCGCCTCTGCCTCTGCCCGATTTTCCTCCTCTGTATTGTGTCTTCCCTTGTGGCTTGTTCTGAGACCATTGAGGGGTTTGAACCCTCTGTTGGCCTCCCCGGTTCTTGTTGGTCTTGAAGCGTCGTTTGAACGGCTCTTTCTTCTTTTCCAGACCAACCGCCTTCACCGTGTCCAATTCGGTTTTCATGCGGGTCATTTCCTGATCGGCATGCTCCCCAAAGAGTGAAGATCCTGAGAAGGGCAGATTGAGGATGCGTTGCTGGGCATCTGGTTTGAGACCCGTCAACCGCAACCAAGAAGATCTTCTCGCGCAAACCCCATGCGAGTAGGCATGTCCTGCTAGGAGTGCGTTATCTGCGGATGAACTGATCATTTGGTTTGCCACCAAACAGCCCTCCGTCACTGTTTCGTCAAAGTCCTTCTGGTCCTCCTTGGGCAATTTCTCTTTGAATCGTTCCATGGAGTCCCACAGTGCTCTATCATATCTGCCGAGAAGTGCTGAGGCACTAGAGACTTTCAGTGATGAAGCTGCTGTGCTGCACACTCTGCGTCCCCAAGAATCTTGGGTCTTGCTGTCCTTGTCAGGAGGAACTGAAGAAGAGGGTGCGACTGCGTGATTCTTCCTAGCTGAGGCTACGATAACAGAGTCCGCCGCAGGCTCCCCTTTAACAAAGATTGGATCCGAGTCGGCCGGCCTATACTTTTTCTGGATACGTGCCGGAACCGCCCTGATTGCCGCTGGCGTGAGGAAGACCTCCTTGATTGGGTCCATTATCCCTGGAACCAATGGGAGCAAAGGCCTTGAATATGATTTGTGCCGAAGGGTCTCAAAAATTACAGTAGTGGAAACTTCTGGAACAGCCATTTCTATTTGAAGTTTTTGAGCGCCCCTTTGAAGAACGTCCAGGTATGTGTTGACGTCGTCAAGCGGGGAAGCTCTGGAGTGAGGGCTGTCTGCCAGCGTTGGGGAGTAATCCCCTTTAGAAGATCTTGAAGAAGATGAGGAGGAGGTTGATGGTGTTCTCCTTCTTCTGTGGTGAGATTTTTCCTTCCTCACTGGCGATCTTCTCGGTCGGTCTTCCCTTCGAGGAGAACGTGATTCTCTCCGACGCTCCCTTCGTGGAGATCTCGACCTCTCAGTTCGTTTCTCCCTTCTCGGCGTTTGAGATCTGGGATGCTCTCTCCGTGGTGATCGGGAGACCCTGGGGGTATGCGACCTTTCCGATCTCCTCTCCCGAGAGCGTGATTGGTGCCTGATAGGACTCTGTTTGTCTGCCTCTTCTATCAGTCTCTGAAGGGGTGACCTGTGGTGTGGGCTTACATATCTGTGCAGCCTCTCCGTCGCCCCAGAATCCTTCCACGTGTGCAAAGGAGCATACCATCTTGGCGAGAGTGTTATCTTTCGCTGGGGCAACGGACTTCTACTCCTGGAAGTGGACCTCGATGAGCTAGAGGCCCTTGAGGAGGAATGGTGAGAAGCCGATTGGGTCACCAAAATAGTTGAAGGCACTGAAGGGGATTTTCGTCTCACCGGTGTTGGCGGACGTCTTAGAAGTCTTTCCCTTGACGTTGGACGCCTCTGCGGCGTCGACGGGGTGATAATCTTCGACGTCGAACGCCTCGATGATGACCCGTGTTCTCGCGACGTCGACCTGTGATGTCGAGCCGCTGACGGTGTCTTTTCCCTCGACGTCGAACGGCGTCGTCCCGCCTTCGACGGAGGTCTCGACGTCGAACGGCGGTGCCCTGCCGTTAACGGAGGTCTCGACGTCGAGCGGCGTTGCCCTGCCGTCGACGGAGGTCTCGACGTCGAACGGCGTTGCCCTGCCGTCGACGGAGGTCTCGACGTCGACCGACGTTGGTCTGTCGGCGACGGAGATGGCCTTCGACGTCCTGTCGTCGACGAAGCCCTCGATGTCGACCTGGCATGTGGCGACGGCGGAGGATCGGACATCCTCGACGTCGAGCGCCGACACGTCTTCGACGGTGATCCCTTCCTCGACGACGATCGTCCGAGGGGGCTCTTGTTCCTCGACGCCGAGCGCCTCCGTGGAGACTTCGGCGGAGGTGTCACACTCTTCGAAGCCTGTCGACGTTGAGACGACGGCGAGTGTATTCTGTCTCTCGACGCCGACCGTCGCCTGGTTGACGGCGGCGGAGTTGACTTACGTCTTGACGTCGATCTTCTCGTCGACGGAGATCTCGTGGCTTCTCTCGACGCCGATCGTCGCCTAGTTGACGACGGCGGAGCTTTCTTCGTCGTCGGTGATTTTCTTTTCGACGACGATTTCCTCGTCGACGCCGGTCCCGACGTCGACGGAGCTTTATCTTTCGATTTTTCCATCAGATGTTGTTTTTTCAGCGCCGAGCCCGGCGCTGAGGTCGATGGACGCTCTGACTTGCCTTTGGAGGGAGTTCTGGGTCTCTTTGAACTCTTCCTCTCTGTAGATCTTCCCCTCATGGATCTTTGGGCCAAACCATAGAGCCTGTTCCTCTCCCTGTCTTTTAAAGTTCTGTCAGACAGGTTTTGACAATGAGAACAGTCCTTTGGATCGTGATCTTCTGGCAAGCATAAAATACAGACCTCATGAGAGTCCGTTTTTGCCTTCTTGTGGCCACAAGAAGGGCAATCATCGAATAATGAAGGCATCCTGACAGGAAAACCTCACAAAAATTCGACTGCTAAGCAGTTATTTACTTGACCCTGATGTAAAAAGTCAAAGTAAATCAAAAAAAATGTTCTTTAGAAGCTTTTCTGACTGAAAAAGGCAGAAAAACTGTGGAGCTGTGTATCCAGGGTCCTTCCTGAAGGAGCCGGAAAGAACAACTGACCTAACTGTAACCCCTGAGGCATGATGGGAAGCTAGGGGCAGAGGTGCCTTAAAGGCACAGCGTCAGTTTTGGTACATGCAGCCACAGGGTTAGCTTTTCAGTCTTTTTAGACTGGGTATTTGCAATGCAGCCTGGGAGCTGTATAGGCTTACAGTGTCTTATAAGAATTTCTGCTGTTTTCTAAGCATTAAAACAGTTTCTAAACAAGCATTGGTGTTGTTTATCATGTTTCTAATGCTAATACACATGTATGGTGGAAATTCTTCACAGCATATTCCAGCTCTACTGTTTTATTTGGCTGCAATTGCTTATTGTTATATATATATATTTATATATATATGTATATGTATATGTATATGTGGGGCACATATAATATATTGTTTCCGGGGTCCCGCGCATGGGCGGGAATATTCTAATGCTTATGACTATTGATGAGGATCCCCTGGAAGAGAACCATTAAGTCTGGAAAAATACATAAATGACTGAATATTAAAGATTACAGATAGCACAAAAACTCCATCCGATCATTAAGACCGTGTGGCTGCATCGATGCCATATAGCGAATCCAAAAGTTCTCTCTTTTGAGCAATGTTTGTTTGTTGTTATGAGTGGGAGTGATTAGTTCAAGTATCACATATTTCAGTTGAGCTATGGAGTGTTTTTGTTCAACGAAGTGTGCAGCAACTGTAGATTTCATGTTGCCTGTTCTTATATTGCTCTTATGTTCAAGTAATCGAACCCTGATCTTCCTTTCTGTGTGTCCAATGTAGCATTTGCCACAAGGGCACTTGAGCATGTAGATGAGATTGCTTGAATTACAGGTGGCATTTACTCTTAGTTTTACAGGATGACCCTTCATCGGGTGGCTGATGGTATTTCCTGGAATACAATTATTACAATTACTGCAATTGTAACAGGGACGTAAACCTCTGAATGTAGTTGGTTCGCTGTCTATCATGGATTTCTTCAACATCTCTTTCAGGTTGCGACCCCTGGTGTACGCAAACATCGGTGGTTGGTCAAAAATACCTCGAAAGTCCGGTTCAAAACTCAGTAATGACCAGTGTTTGCGAATGATCTTTTGGTAGCTATTGCTCAGGATACTGTATTTTGAAACCACCACCATTCTGGTGTTCACTGGCTTCACTGCGGTTTGTAACAGTTCTTCCCGTTTCATGTCTCCAACTTGGTTGACTGCTGTGTCTAAGGTTTGTTGCGGGTACCCCCGATTCCTAAATCTTTCCACCATATTGTTAACTTCCTGTTGGCAAGTGTTTTCCGAGGATACTATGCGTTTCACTCGCATCAGTTGGGACAACGGTAAGTTGCGTTTCAACCCTGGTCTATGGAAACTTTGGTAGTGCAACAGTGAGTTCCTGTCTGTTAATTTCCGAAAGATCGTTGTGTTCCAATTCCTATTCTCACATTGTATTTCCACATCCAGAAAGTGTATGAGTGTTCTGTCCATGTTCCAAGTGAATTTAATTCGCTCGTTGATGCCATTCCATGACGTCAAAAATTCTGTCAATTCCAACTCTGTTCCTTTCCAAAGGATGAAAATATCATCTATAAACCTCAAGTAGATTTTTCCATGCTTGAGCCATATGTCCTGATTGAGAATGTACGTTTCTTCAAACGCTTTCATCACAATGTTCGCGTAGGACGGCGCGGCACAATTTCCCATGGCGGTCCCATTCAATTGGTGAAACCACTGATTGAACACCGTGAAATAACTGTGAAAAAGTGTAAAAATCATCAATTCCATCAACAGTGTTTTCATATCTGGATCCAGATCGGAATTTGCCAACTCTTGTTCAATCGCCGTTATACCCATATCATGCGGTATGGATGTGTAAAGTGAACAGACGTCCACAGTACACATAAGTAAATCCTCATCTTTAGACGTTTTGGTCGCTTCCTCCAGTTTCAAGAGGAAATCTGTTGTGTCTTTAATGTGTGATCTGGTGTTCAGCACAAAGGGTTGGAGATATCTATCCAAAAACTTGCCTGTATGCTCATGTATAGATCCTTTGGTGGAAACTATCGGTCTGAACGGTGGTCTAGTCGGATGCTTGTGCATCTTGGGCAACATATACAGGGTCGGTGGTTTGGGGTTCTCAGGTGTGAGGTAACGTCGTGTCCGGTCATTGATGGTTCCCTTTTCGAACGCAACTTTAATGATTTCCAATAGTATCTCCATAAATTCATTGGTTGGGTCAGCCCCCAATGGGGCGTAGGTGTTGATGTCGTTAGTGTGAGCTAATACTTCTTCTTGATAAAACTTAGCGTCCATGATGACTAGCGCGCCACCTTTGTCAGCTGTCTGACACACTATGGAAGAGTTGTTAGCAATCTTTGATAATATGTTCCTTTCGGTTCTTGTCAAATTCTCACGTCTGGTTTTAGTTTGAAATGGCATTTTCGATAGGTCGCTTTTCACCATGCTTTCAAAAATGTCAATAATTTTGTGACTCACTGGAGCCATAAATGTACTGCGTGGTCGAAGCCCTCTTAACATATCATCTTCAGTGTCTGATGTGGTCACTATATTCTCAAAGTAATGGCGAAGCCTGATGTTACGAACTAATTTGAATGTGCTCACCTCGAGCTCAAGTGTATTGGTTTTGGTTGTAGGTACAAATGTCTGTCCTTTTTGTAGTACTCGTAGTTCTTCCTGTGTTAATGTCGTGGATGAGATGTTGATCACCAGGTTGTCCTTAGTATTCACCTCCGACGATAAGGTTTCTTGACTTTGGGTTGTTCTTTTGTTACCTCTGCGGGTTTTTCCCCTCCTGGATCGGTGATTTGATTTTGACCCTCCTCTAAAAAATGAACCGTGGATGTAGAAGTGCCCGGTTGTTGTTCGGTGGGTGTCACCTCCGTTGCGACCCTCGTGGTTTTAGTTGTTCTGTTGTCACCATCTGAAGACGATGTCTCATTTTCTGAATAAGGGTTATAAGCACGATTAGGGTGTCGGCGGGCGTACACTTCTGCCCAAGTGTACACCTCGCCGAGCTTATAATCAATGGTGTCCCTCTTATACTTGCGTAGCTTGCGTTCCTGGGTTTCGCGTGTGTGTTTCTCCAATTGTGCGTTCACATCTTCCAATAAGGTAGCCAATTCCGTGGGGTCCATGGCCTCGTCCAGTTCCGCCCTGATGGTTTTAATGTCTTTGGTCAGTTCTTCCAGAGATTTGGATAGTTCCTTCACTAGCAACAAGATCAAATCCAACGAACATTTGTTGAGGATAGCGAACCACCGCTCAACAAACTTCGCATTATTCTTGCATAAAAGAGGTTTCAGAGGTACCCGTAGGCCCCTCGGGATCCGCTGGGCGCGATGGTACCGCACCAGTGTGGATGCATGTAATTTCTGGTTACATTCCTTTTTTTAGTAAGTAGAGTAGCTGTTTTAGGTTACTTTCCGGGCTGCGCGTGCTGGCAGCCGCTATGACCTCTTCCTGGATCATGTCATAGATTTTATCTGCATCCCCCGCCGTGAAGGCGAAGGTGTCCGCTTTTAAATCCGTCATACTGGTTATACTTTCGTAATTCATGTTTGAGCCCAGTCGCGTGCCAAGTCCTTGGACAGAAATAATTCGATCAGGACAATGGGTTGGGGACTTGCACAGCGATTAATCTGATTCTGATCAAAAGTGAACTCTGTGGCGTGCAAACGGGTTAGAGCGCTGTCTGTACCTCCCAGCGTACGTATGAACTAATACACAGCTCCTCCCATTGGGAAAGAGACACCCTGTTGCACAGCTTTAAATTTTGACAAAAAAGTCTTTTCCATTAATCATTGTAATTAATTCCTCCTCATATTGGGGTTCCAAAAAATATTTAATGTTTCATCTGAAATTCCACAAAACTAAAGTTCCAATTGTATGTTCAACAACATCATAATCCAGTATGCATCCTTCCCCAATGCATTTCGGGCTGATTTGAAAGCCCTTCCTCAGGGGACAACTCTACAAAAAAGGAATGAATCTCCATGTCACTATGCATGTCAAATTCAGTATCTACACATTGTCATCAAATAACATTCAATTCATGCCATTGACTTAATATCTGTGAATGGTAGCTAAACAATCACACCACCCATGAGGTGTCAAGTATGCATGGTAAATATCTGGTCATGCACTGGGTCGCCCGGTAAGATTATATCAAGGATGTGCCCATTTTAAAAAAACAAAGTGAGAAAGAGCGGTCAACATGCTTCTAGTGCAAACCTCATGCCCCAGTCACCGACTTGTGCAACTAAACCGATTCATTAATTAAAAAAGGTGCCGACGTGAGAACGATACTCACGGACTGTTTTAACGAGCTGCCGCGCGGTATCTGCAAAATGACAGAACAGCGCGTGTTACCAAAAATACCTCGCTCGTGTGCTCCTGTTACTAACGCGTTCTCCGAAACGGAGTACTCACTTGGTGATGTCGGTGAAAACACGCATAGTAGTCTCAAGCTCGGGAACCCCAGGAGTGATCTCGGGTGATGAAGTTTTAACCGGTTCGTGTTTACATGCCGAAAGTGAAAACGGACTATAAAGTGAAAAAACGGGCTGGAAACGTGGCGGCCATGTTGAGTGAGTGTCATGCAATGCAAATGAAAACGAAAAATGTAAACCGAGCAGAATAAACAATTACAGTACATGTATAAGGCAGATATCCATTAAGTCTGGAAAAATACATAAATGACTGAATATTAAAGATTACAGATAGCACAAAAACTCCATCCGATCATTAAGACCGTGTGGCTGCACATCTCTCAACGCCGATAGTCACCCGGTTGATGACGGCGGAGGGGATCTCGACGACGGAATTGGATCCTTCGACGTCGTCGACGTACCTGTTCTTCTTTTCGACGGCGAGCCCGCCGTTGACGGCCTTTTTGATGCCAAATGATCCACCGTTGGTTCTTTCCTCAGCGCCAAGCCGGACGCTGAGGCTGAAGGGATGGAAGACTTGTGTTTTGAAGATGTTTTAGTCTTCTTGGAACACTTCTTCCCCGGAGACCTTCCTCTGGATGACCTATGAGCCAGGCCATAGATGCGAATTCTCTCCCTGTCTTTGAGAGTTATTCCTGACAGGTGCTCGCAGTGAGGACAGGTGCCTGGATCATGTTCTTCAGGCAGACACAGGATACAAACATCGTGGTTGTCTGATTTTGCTTTCTTGTTACCACAAGGACACTTATCAAACTGACTTAAAAAGGCAGTTCCTTACTTGACAAGATGAAAAATGTCAAAGTAAGTGAAAAAAGTTGTTCAAAGAGAGTAATTTTCTGTCAGAAAACAGAAATTAGTGGAGCTGTGTAACCAGGATCCTTCCTGAAGGACCCGGAAAGAACAACTGACCTGTCACCCCTGGGGCATGATGCGATACAGGGGGTATGGGGTGCCTTAAAGGCACGGTGTCAGTTTATTGCTATTCAGCTACAGGTTAGCTTTTCAGTCTTTTTAGACTGTGTGTTTGCAATGCAGCCTGGGAGCTTCCTATGCTTCCAGTGAGTTATGAGAATTTCTACTGCTTTCTGAGCATTAAAACGGTTTCTAAACAATCTTTGGTGTTGTTTCTCATGTTTCTAATGCTTATTATTCATGTATGGTGGAAATTCTTCACAGCATATTTCAGCTCTGATGTTATTTGGCTGCTATTGCATGTTTTTTATATATATATATTTATATGTGTATTTATATATATATAGGAGTATATATATGTGGGGCACGTATAATATAGTGTTTCCGGGGTCCCGCGCATGGGCGGGAATATTCTAATGCTTATGACTATTGATGAGGATCCCCTGGAAGAGAACTACCCTTTCCCTGTTATTTTCTTCACCCTCACCCAGTCGATGCATCAACCAACCTCTTTAATGTTCATCACAGTGCTATCAATTGGATACTGTCCCCAGAACCTCCAATCCCCTACTCAGGTTTCATGATTCTCATTTTGATTAAACTGATATTACATGTATACATACGACATGTAATATATAACTATTGTTGTAATGTAGAGAGCTCTAATACCACTCAGTGAAGAAGCAGGATAGGAAAACACTGTAAATAAATAAAACTGTTACTAGTGGGACGAACTTGGATACTTGTGCATCATTTCACACCCCATACAAGGGTGCTAACAGCTCTGACTCAGTGGCTCACTCACAGCCTCATGGCTGGAAAAGCGAATCTTGCTCTTTCAAAGATGTAATGTTTTGTGGGGTAGAACATGGCACATTTTATATTGTGTAGAGGGGTTCTCCACTTACTGAAAGGATTTGTTTGGCATGTGTACAGCCAACACAAATTCATGCTAGATGCAAGTCTTAGAACCCTGGTTGCAAAGGTCAGGAAATTTTCTGACAAAGTGCAAGAAGTCATGTTACAATACAATCCACGCCCTCGCGGAGATGCGTCTTGGAGACTGGTTAGGGATCAGACAGTGCAGGATCTATGTACACTTTTCCCACTCTACTTGTAGGACACCACCGCGCCGCACGGCCACCAGCTGCTGCGTGTGCCCCCTCCGCCTTACTGCCTCGCTGTCCGGCTGCCGCCGCGTGACCACGCCCCCTCCTTCGAGCGGCGTGGTCCGTGAGCGCTCCTGGGCGCCGCTTCTCCCCCTGTGCCCTGCTGTCAGTATTGTTAGCCTTAGTTAGAATTGTATTTTTGTATTATTTTTGTACCATTGTCATTTTTGTTTAGATTGCTGTAATTGTTTTTTCGTCCCTCGGTATCCCTCCCCGCTTCCCGCCACCGCCGCTAACCCCGCCCCTTTTGCCTTCTGTACCCTCCCCGCTCCCGCCTCCCAGCTGCTTCGCCCCCGCGCACTTCGCCATATATGGCGACCGTGCGAACGCGCAGCGGTCACGCGCAGCGGGCGCGCCGATTGTGCGCCGAAGGCGCGCCAAAGGCAAGCCCGTCTGCGCCCGTCCGCGACCGGACCGCGCCCAGCGCCAGGACCCCTGGCCCACGAGGACCCCGACCGACCCGCCTAACGTACACCGCCGCCTACCTCAGCGCACTCAACGCCGGTCGACACCCAGGATGCTACCAAGCCACACCACGACGCACCCACGGACCCCTCAGCTGCCACGCCTGCAAGTTCACCTGCATCCGGACCTGCCTCGCACCAGCACCCGCCAAGTCGAACATCAGCAGCACCCACCTCAAGTGCATCCTGCTCAACACCCGCTCCGTCCACAGGCACGCCATCGAACTCTGGAACCTCCTCGACACCACAGCCCCTGACGCTGCCTTCCTCACGGAGACCTGGATGAACGCCTCTTCAGCTCCTGACATCGCCATCGCCATCCCAGAGGGCTACAAGATCACCCGGAGGGATCGCACCGCCAATCAGATGGGAGGAGGCATCGCCATCATCCACAGGAACACCATCCGTATCACGACCAGCACCGACAACACCCTGACCACCGCCGAACACCTGCACTTCCAGATCCACACCGACCCGAAGACCACCCTCAGAGGCACCCTGATCTACCAACCTCCGGGACCACGCACCCAATTCAGCGAGGACATCGCCGACTAAGTCAGCCCGCTTGCCCTCCCCTCCGCTGACTACATCCTCCTGGGGGACCTCAACTTCCACCTGGAGAACAACAACGACCGCAACACCAGCACCCTGCTCGCCAACCTCGCCAACCTTGGACTCAAGCAACTGGTGTCCACCCCCACCCACCTCGCCGGACACACACTCGACGCAGTCTTCTCATCCAGCACAGACATCGCCTTCAGCCACGCCACAGAGCTTCAATGGACGGACCACAGCTGCGTCCACTTCACTTTCAAAAGAACGACGACCCACCACCACCAACAACAGGCTGCCCGCAGAAGCTGGAACAAGATTACAGCCGACCAACTCGCCACCTCCCTGAGCCAGCACCCTCCTGCCAGCTCAGCGAACCCCAGCCAGGCCGCCGACAACCTCACGAAGTGGATCAGCAACTGCGCGGACGAGCTCGCCCCGCTGAGGACCCCGCCAAGCAGACAAGAAACAAGAAAGCCCCATGGTTCACCGACGAACTCAAGAGCTCCAAGAAGAACTGCCGAGCCCTCGAGAAAATCTGGAGAAGGGAACCAACACCGGACAACATGACCACCTTCAAGCTTGCCACCCGGAAGCACCACCAGCTGATCCGCGCCGCCAAGAAAACTGCATTCAAGGACCGGCTGGACAACAACGCACACAACTGCAAGGAACTCTTCAACATCGTGAAAGAGCTATCCAACCCCAGCGCAGGAAACAACGACATCACCCCATCGCAAGACCTCTGCAACTCCCTCGCCTCATACTTCCACAACAAGATCGCGGACATACACAACAGCTTCAACAACCAACCAACGCACACCACGACCGAACCACCACCCCCCACCACCACCCTCCGCGCCTGGACTCCGATCAGCATCGAAGACACCGTCCGCACGATGAACTCCATCCACTCCGGATCACCGACCGACCCCTCCCCTCACCACGTCTTCAACAAGGCCGACGATGTCATCGCACCCCACCTGCGAGACATCATCAACACATCCTTCGACACCGCCACCTTCCCTGAGAGCTGGAAGCACGCCGAACTCAGCGCTCTACTCAAGAAACCCACAGCGGACCCCACCGAACTCAAGAATTACCGCCCCATCTTGCTCCTCCCGTTTCCAGCCAAAGTCATCGAGAAGACCGTCAACAAGCAGCTGGCCGCCTTCCTTGAGACGAATGGATCCCTCGACCCCTCACAGTCTGGCTTCCGAGCCAACCACAGCACCGAGACCGCCCTCATTGCCGCCACCGATGACATCCGAGCCTTGATGGACAACGGAGAAACAGCGGCCCTCATCCTCCTAGACCTCTCCGCGGCATTCGACACTGTCTGCCACCGCACCCTAGTACAGCGCCTCAGCAACGTCGGAATCCAGGAGAAGGCTCTGGAATGGATCATCTCCTTCCTCGACGGAAGAACACAGAGAGTCCGCCTACCACCGTACAAGTCAGAGGCCACCGAAGTCATCTGCGGCGTCCCTCAAGGATCCTCACTGAGCCCCACCCTCTTCAACGTCTACATGATCCCCCTCGCGGCCATCGCACGCCAACACAACCTCAGCATAATCTCCTACGCCGACGACACTCAGCTGATCCTCTCCCTGACCAACGACCCCGCCGCCGCCAGAGCCAACCTGCACGAAGGGATGAAAGAGGTAGCCGAGTGGATGACGACCAGCCGCCTGAAACTGAACTCAGACAAGACGGAGGTCCTCATCCTGGGCTCTTCACCCTCCGCCTGGGACGACTCCTGGTGGCCTCCCGCCCTGGGCACCTCACCCAAACCGACAGACCACGCACGCAACCTGGGCTTCATCCTGGACTCCTCCCTCTCCATGACCAGGCAAGTCAACAACGTCTCCTCGGCGTGCTTCAACATCCTACGCATGCTACGAAAGATCTTCTGGTGGATCCCCACCGAGACCAGGAAGACCGTCACCCAGGCCCTCGTCACCAGTCGACTGGACTACGGCAACGCCCTCTACGCCGGCACCACCGCCAAGCTCCAGAAGAGACTCCAGCGGATCCAGAACGCCTCAGCCAGACTCATCTCCGACATCCCACGAACCAGCCACATCTCCGGACATCTGAGAGACCTGCATTGGCTCCCCGTCAACAAAAGAATCACCTTCCGCCTCCTCACCCACGCACACAAAGCCCTACACGACCAAGGCCCGAGCTACCTCAACAACCGAATCAACTTCTACGCTCCCCAACGCCACCTCCGATCAGCCAACCACGCCCTCGCCGCCGTCCCCCGCATCCGAAGAGCGACTACAGGAGGAAGGTCCTTCTCCTACCTGGCCGCCAAGACCTGGAACTCCCTCCCGACGGACCTGCGCCTGACCCAAGACCACCTCTCCTTCAGGAAGAAGCTGAAGACCTGGCTGTTCGAGCAGTAGCGGCACCCCCCTCCCCCCAGCGCCTTGAGACCCTACGGGTAAGTAGTGCGCTCTATAAATGTCTTTGATTGATTGATTGACTCTACAACAATGACCAAATAAAATGCTTTTTCAAATAATTCTATCAACTCTTCAACAATAATAGCACCAGTGGTTTCAGCAATAGAAAGATGAACAGATTCTTCTGGAAAGAGAAGCATCCTAGAACAATGGTTCTTAACCTGTGGTCAGGGGAACCCAGTGTTCCATGAGGCCTACTCAGGGGGACCGCTACTGCTTAGAACATTTAATAATATTACCAGATTGAATGAAACTGATTGGGTGAGAATATCCCCGACAGTTAATATTTCACATATTACTGTTTCGGAATAAAGCATGCAAAATGCATAAAAACTGCTACAACAAGACGGAAGATGAACTTATCCTTCGCAATGAGGGATTACTGGAAGCTGTGGACAAAAGACGAAGAGCAGTAAAAAAGGCAGTGGGTACCTCTAGGGAAGAAACTCCTCAGGTTGGCTGCTAGCCACTCGGAACCCCTTAATTGGAGTTAAGATATTGGGGGCCCCTCCGCGTCCATAGAACCCCTGCAGAGGCCAAAGGGACCAACTGCTGTTAAAGACAAAGGAAAAAGGAGAAGCTTGATACAGGGGATACCTTTTAGGCTTAGATGGGCCTTTCTGGCATGGGACAAAAACCCATATAATAAATATGTGATGGGCTATCACCAAGCTGCTTTAGCAACCAGTTGACCTTAAAAACCTTTACCCAGGAAACCGCAAACTAAAGATAGTGACTGATTGAGACTATTCTTCCCAAGCGTACTCTGATCAGGATAGAGGAAGGCCATAGCGGTCAAATGTAAAGCACAAGAAAATTAGCTCTGATGATTTGAGCGATTAGGAAGCAGTAAGGACCTACCCATGCTGGTCCAGAAGCCATGTATTACCCTTGTTCATTGGAATAGGACCAGTGGAGAAGTTCACTCAAGTAGCAGGGTGTCTGGGGAACCCTCTAGAAAAGGAGGTGTGGGCCCACTTAGAACAGAGTGTTCACGACCCACAATGGATGGAAGGTGTGAATGATCTTGATAAAGAATGGCAGGAAGGCTAGCTTCCTTGCAAAATTTGTTTAGGAGCTAAAGAAAGGAACTGATCAGTCCTGGCGACAAAGCTGTTGACAGTCTCAAGTAACTAACCAAAATCCAATACATGGCCAAGTAAGTCAGCTAATCAGATTTCCTTATATCCAGTAAGACAAATTTCGCTTCAGCAGATTTTTTCCACCTCAACAGGAGAGAGCAGAATTACAGAGACAGAAGGTCCTTCATGGAGGCCAACAACTCAAATGGAAACAGTGTCAAGCCTTACCCTATCTTTTAACGTAAAAATAAGGGGAAGGTTTCCACAGAGTTCTAGGATTCCCCAAGGTTATGGGGACGACAGAGACCCATAACCTTTTCAGAAGTGGAGCCTCTTCTGTTACACCTATAATGTGTAGCACTAGACGGGAAAGCAACCTGTTATAACTTGCCCTTTAAAGGTGATGCCTCTGTGAGAATGTTATGTGCATCATCAGAACCTTGTGAGGGACCTGGCAACAGCAGAGTGGCGATAACCCAGCTGGCTGTTGGTGGTGTTTGAGTGGAAAAGATAGGAACAGTGGTGGGATTGATTTGAGAGTGAAGAGATACCAAGAGAAGTATAAACAAAGGTGTGATGCCAAGATGGGCGTGCACAATTGTGAATGGAAGGTTGGTGACATGGTGTATGTAAAGAAAGCTCTGTGGTCTTCAAAAGAAGAAACAACATTTCTAGTTCCCAAACGGATTGTCAGGGTTATGAGGAATGGTGTGGTGTGTTAAATGAGGAAATCCACGAAAAGCCAGTAGTTTTGGAGGTCGTAGTTTATTTCCATAAATACTCCACCCATCGCATGAAGCATCCGACCAGTAGAAAGCCCAACTGTGACTGCTGCAACGTTAGAACTCTCCACAGAACGGACCCACCATGCGTGAGCCATCACATTTGAAACAACACAAAGGTTGAAAATGAAGCGCATGAAATGCGCGAGGAACAAAGAACATAGAATAAACATCACGCGGAGCACCGCGCGATGTACACTAAACACTTACCACTACATTGTGTTAAGTGATGGTGGTGATGTTTGGAGTATGTCTCGACTGTCCAGATGCAGTGAGGCTGTGGGTCCTAGTGGTGGGGAAAATGGTAATGATGAGGGTCAGACAGAATAATTGTGTTGTGATAAAAGAGCGAGGAGACCACCCTTGCATTTTCATGATTACATTTTAGAGTGATTGTTTAGTTTCCTTATTCTCCCTTGCTTTGTGACTTTCTGAGCTGCAATTTGTATTTTGATGTTTTCTTTTGTCTCTTCTCGATTACTTTTTCTTATTTTTTTCTTTCTTCTTTATGGATATGTTGAAGGGTAAAAGGTCTTGTAACTTGCCATTTAACTGTGATGCACCTGTGAGAATGTTAGGTGCATCACCAGGACGTTGCGGGGGACTTGGCAACAGCAGAATGGCAATAGCCCAGCTGACAGTTGGTGGTGTCCTCCGGTGGGTGTGAATAAACACTTTAGTTTTATTACAACCATGGGCTCCATGGCCCAACCTCAAGGTTTCATAAGCAATCCCAGGACAAGCAGAATTCACAATGCAGTTAACTATTCCTTGTGCATCATTGATGTGGGTAGAGAAACTGGCCACCCACTGGTCTACTATATATTATCTTGACACAAGCTGGATCTCACAGAGCTAATTTGTTTTTGTTTCACTTTGGTAACTTCACTCTGACTTTACATAACCCATGGAACTGTTATCTGGTAAAAATGTGCTCAGATACTAGAGTCTTGTTTACGCTATATGAATGCTTATAAAATGAATAAATAATTCTATTCGTAGTGGAAGTAGTAACACAAAGGATAGAGACCAGCAGGAAATCTCAGACGGTGGGATGCTGGTCTTTCAACATTTCAAGATAGACAGTATATATTAAGTAAGATCTTTGCATTTGAAATGTAACAAAACTTACCTTCCAAGCATTGTATGTACCAGATGGATCTGTCTGATACAGCCTTGGCACACCATCATAATCAAAGCCCATGATTAATGCAGATATACCAAAGGGTCTACGTCCATTGCTTTGAGTGTACCGCTGCAAAAGATTGACAAAAAGAGAACAATGTGAGGATAGCCAAACACTGAAGAAAAAAGTTGCATACCGGTAACGAATATGCTACTTACCAGTATGCATCTGTTCTTGGCATTTAGGGCTGCTGACATTCATATCTGTGCATAGATCGCCGCCTAGTGTTGGGTCCGGATGATTGCACATTGTTGTCCTGGAAGAGTCTTCGAAGTATCACGAGATAGGTGGCTCCTCCCCTGGACTACAGTGCGCATGGGCATCGACTCCATCCCCAGATGGTTTTTAGCCATTGCGGCCAAGATGGAGTGAAACTCAGTGAATGATGACCAAGCTAGAAGTATATGTGAATCCTGCAGCTGCTACAGGCGCCGGGGAGGAGGGCGGGCGATATGAATGTCAGCAGCCCTACATGCCAAGAACAGATGCATACTGGTAAGTAGCATATTCGGTTCGAGGCATGTGGGCTGCTGAATTCATATCTGTGCATAGAATACATAGCAGTCCCTCCATTAACGGCGGCCGCCCGTGCCAGCTGCAGCAGTTTGGAAAAGTGTTTTTAGAACAGCCTGCCCTACAGTTGCCTGCTCTTTGGAGTGCACATCAACACAATAATGCTTTGTAAACGTGTGTGTGGTAGACCATGTGGCTGCTCTACATATGTCTTCCAAAGGAATATTTCCAAGGAAAGCCATGGAGGCCCCCAACTTTCTGGTGGAGTGGGCCCTTGGTGGAACGGTGAGAGTACACTTGGCTCTCAGATAGCAGATCTGAATACATTTAACAATCCACCTAGCTATACCAGCCTTGGAAATGGGGTTACCTTTGTGTTGTGGCGCAAAGGCAACAAAGAGTTGTTTAGTCTTTCTAAAATCCTTGGTCCTATCGATGTAATACATCAGGGCCCTTTTGACGTCAAGGGTGTGGAGCATTCTCTCCGCCAACGACTCAGGATTTGTGAAAGAAAACAGGCAACTCAATAGTCTGGTTAATATGGAATTGAGACACTACCTTAGGAAGGAATTTAGGGTTAGTGCGAAGCACTACCCTGTTGGAATGAATTTGAATAAATGGCTCTTGGATACTTAGGGCTTGGAGCAGTGATATAATTGCTACAAGGAAAGCCACTTTCCACGTCAAGAATTGAATCTCGCAGGAATGCAGCGGTTCAAAGGGAGGACCCATCAGCCGGGTGAGGACCACATTGAGGTTCCACTCCGGAGCTGGTGGAGTCCGCGGAGGGATGACTCTTGAGTCCTTCCAGAAAGGCTTTAATGGCAGGCACCCTATAGAGTGAGAGGTGCTGCCTGTTCTGGAGATAAGCGGCTATTGCGGATAGGTGTATGCGAATGGAAGCATAGGCCAGATTACATTTGTACAGATGGAAAAGATAACAAATGATGTTATGAATAGATGCATCTAGCGGGTTAATGTTGTGGGTTGCACAATAAATGACAAACAGCTTCCACTTTGCCGCATAGCATGCTCTTGTGGTGGGCTTCCTCGCCTCCCGGATGATGTCCATACAGTCGGGAGGCAAGTTCAGGTAGCCAAACTCTAAGACCTCAGGAGCAAGATCGCCAGGTTGAGCTGTTGCGGATCTGGTTGCTGAATGTCGCCATGGCTCTGCGTCAGAAGGCTGGGTGTGAGGCGTAGCCTTTGATGCAGTACCACGGACAGTTCCAGAAACGTGGTGTACCATGGTTGGCGAGCCCACGTTGGAGCAACCAGGATGAGAGTCATCGAGTGCTGCCTGAGCTTGCGTGCCACCAGCGGTATCAGAGGTGCTGGGGGAAAAAGCGTACGCAAATTTGCCTTACCAGTTCATCCATATCGCATTGCCCTGCGACTGTGGGTATGGGAACCTGGCGGCGAAGCTTTGGCATTTTGCGTTCTCCCTTGTGGCGCACAGGTCTATCTCTGGATGACCATACATTTGGAAGTACGTTTGGAGTACTGATGGATGTATCTCCCACTCGTGCATTTGGTGGCTGTACCTGCTGAGCAGGTCCGCCATCTGATTGTCCTTGCCCGGGAGGTGTTCTGCCATGAGGAAGATGTTCCTCTGAATGGCCCACTTCCACATGCTTTGAGCCAGATGAGACAGCTGTGGAGAGTGTGTTCCTCCCTGCTTTTGAACGTAGTACATGGCCGTCAGGTTGTCCGTCCGGATCAACACGACCTAGTTGCACAGATGTACTTTGAAGGCTTTGAGTGCCATGAAGATAGCCATCAGTTCCAGAACATTGATGTGCATCTTCTTTTGCTGCGGTGTCCATAGTCCCTGCACAGTGTAATGGAGTACATGAGCTCCCCATCCCTGGAGAGAAGCGTCCGTTGTCAGGATGATCTGTGGCACAGGCTCTTCGAGGGTCGTCCCTTGCAAAGGTTTTGTGGATTCCACCAATGCAGAGAGTTGTACGCCCGACCGCTCACCAACTCTAGGTCTTTCAACTGCCCGTGAGCCTGAGTCCACTGACGTGCTAAGCACTCCTGAAGCGGACGCATATGTAGTCTCACGTGCGGCACTATGGAGATGCAGGAGGCCATCATGCCTATCAACTGCATGAACACTCTTGCTGGAAGCGAGTGTTGAGGTCTGAACTTCTGTATCAGCGACTGAATGCTGCTGACCCTCACTGAATTTGGCTGTGCTGTGGCTGCCCGAGTGTTTATGGTCGCACCCAGATACTGCCGTATGTGGGCGGGTTGGAGGTGGGATTTTGGGTAATTCAGTGAGAATCCCAGATCGTGCAGGAGGTGAATGGTGTGGGACATGTGGGCGGCACACTGCTGGGCTGACTTCGCCTGGGCGAGCCAGTCGTCCAGATAAGGGTAGACATGGATGTTCTGTCTCCTGAGGTGCGCCGCCACTGTCGCCAGGCACTTTGTGAACACCCTGGGTGCCGTGGTGACTCCGAAAGGCAAAACCTTGAACTGGTAGTGCTGGTTTTGCATGGTGAACCGGAGGTACTTCCTGTGGGAAGGGTGCAGTGGATTGTGAAAATACGCATCCTTTAGGTCTAAAGTCGCGAGAAAATCCCCCTGACTGAGCAACGGGAGCACTTGCTGCAGGGTCAGCATATGGAAGTGCTCCGACAGGATGTATTGGTTGAGTGGCTTGAAGTCCAGGATGGGCCTGAGGGACCCGTCTTTCTTTGGTATTAAGAAGTACAGGGAGTAGACCCCTGTGCCTCTTTCCTGCACTGGCACGAGCTCGATTGCCCCTTTTTGCAGCATGACGATGACCTCCTGCTGCAATAAGTGCAAATGCTCGGCCGACATAGGACGGTGTCTTGGGGGTATGTTGGGTGGAGTGGATGTTAAACTCCAGACAATAACCGTATTGTACAAGCTTTCTGACCCACCTGTCTGTGGTGAAGGACTTCCAGACTGGCAGGAACTGCTGGAGTCTCCCCCCGACCGGTGTTGTGTGGTCGGGGGGCAGTGACAAGGCGTCACTGTTTGTTGGTGGCAGAGGATCTGGAGCTGTTGTTTCTGCGACCTCTACTCTTGGCGCTATTACCACGATATCCACCTCGGCTCTTGTTGGTGTCTGTGGATTGAGTGTTGGCCTTGTAGTACTGTGTGGACTGGGAGAGCTGGCCTCTGGAAACGCCTCTAGTGCTGGAGCGACGAAAAGACCAACCCCGAAACTGCTGGGACTGTAAGGCACCCATGGATTTAGCAGTTTCCGTGTCCTTCTTAATTTTTTTCTAGGGTGGTGTCAACCTCCGGGCCAAACAGGTGATCTGGATTCACTGTTTGATTAAGGATGGTGGTTTGGATTTCTGGCTTAAATCCAGAGATTCTCAGCCAGGCGTGTCGACGTAGCATAACACTAGTGTTCACAGCTCTGGCAGCGGTATCAGCCGCGTCCAGAGCGCACTTAATCAAAGCGTTAGAGATTAGCTTCCCTTCCTGAATAAGCATCTCAGCCGCCTCCTTGTATTCATCAGGCAGGTGCTGCAACAGGGTCTCCAGTGTGTCATAGTGTGCCCTGTCATACCGCGCCAGAAGCGCTTGTGTATTTGAAATGTGCCAGATGTTGGCTGCCTGTGCTACTACCCTCTTCTCCGATGCCTCAAAGACCTTGGATTCTTTGTCTGGGGGAGGAGCATCACCCGTAGTCTGAGAATTAGCCCTCTTCCGGGCATTCGAGACGACAAGGGAGTCTAGAGGCAACTGTCCTTTGATGTAGGTAGGATCAGTAGGCGCTGACTTGTATTTCTTCTCAATCCTAGGGTTTATCACCCTCGCCCTGGTAGGTTCTTTTAAGATCTCGCCAGCATGTTTTAGAACACCTTTCAGCATAGGCAGAGTCTTGACAGTTCTTTCTGAGACTGAGAAGGTATCAAAAAGGAAGTCGACATCAACAGGGTCAGAATGGAGCTGGACGTTGTAATTGTTAGGTGCCCGTTCGATGAGGGCATCAAAAGCTGCAGAGTCTTCTGTAGGAGACGTTTTTGCAGAAGATAGTTGAGGGTCTTGTCCCGCTTGAGGGTCATCTGGGTCAGCACCAGCGGCCCAGGGTTCGTTGGTATCCTCAGGGTCTGTATCGACAGGATAACTAAACTCATCCTCATTATCACCCTCCCCAGCGTCCACATCAGAGTAAGTGGGTGAAACATCATGAGTCTGTGGAGAGAGTGGTTCCACCAAGACGGGAGCGAAAGCAGAGTCCTTTTTCTTGAGAGGGATCTTGTAGGACTCCATTGGACGTTCTGGGGCGATTTTCCGCTTGTGGAGGGAAAGCCTGCCTGTTTCGGCATCAATGAAGTGTTCCTGATGCTCGTCCACTGAAGGTCGTCGAGGCTGTGGACTGGGGGCCACCGTTGAGGACTTTGGCGCCGGGGAAACCTTCTCGGGAACGCCGGCGACCGCCTTAGGAGCGAAAGCCTTCGGCGCCGTCTTCGGCGGCAACGTAAAATGGATGGGCGTGGACGCCTTATGCGGTTTCTCGACCGGTTTTGGAGACTGAGGATCCTTCGGTCCGACCGATAAGGACTTGTCCCTGATGCGTTGTAGGGAGTCCGTAACCTTCTTGGTGAACGAGGCGGATGGGCGCGCCGGTTCGACGGAATCCTTCGAGGCCTCACATGGAGTCGACTCTCGGGGTGCACTGCTCTTGGCCCTGTCCTGTTGACGCGGAGTCACGAGAACCTTCGGGTCACTCAGTCCTTTTTTAGGGTCACCGAGAGCTTTCTTCGGGTCGGCGAGGCCCTTACTGGTGTCGACCGTCTCCGGCGCCGAGGCGCTCGGCTCGACCACCTTGACTTTAGTCTTCGGCGCGGCAGACTTAGTCTCGACGCCCTTGACTTGAGCCTTCGGCTCAACAGCACCCTTCGGCTTCTTCGGCGCCGAGGGCTCCGAGGCCTTGGAGCCGACCAAAGCGATGCGCACTTTCGGTTTCGAGGACGGCACCTGCGCAGTGTCTTGTGTCGAGACCGTAGGTTTCACTTTCGGTTTCGATTTGCCAGGGTGCGGCTCAACAGCAATGTCCGTCGCCGAGCCCGAAGGCGAGCCGTAGAACCCATTGTAAGATCTTGGGTAAGGCCCGATGGCGATCCCTCGACCTGAGCCTTATGAATTGGCACGGCCCCAGAGTCAGTTTGAGGAAGCTCTTCGTCCGAGCTATCCTCCATGGCCCCGAGGGCCCCGTCGTCGTCTCCTACCTCGTCGACGACTTCTTCGTCCTCGAACATCTCTGCATCCGCATAGTAGTCGTAGTCGACGTCCGGCGCGGGGTTGGACTCACTAATGTCCTGGATAGATTCTTCCTAGACATCCCCTGCATCGAAGATGTCCACAGGCGCCGGCGCAGAATGCTGGGCCTCCTGGCGCGCAGCTCGTCGAAGCTTAAGCGTCTTCTTGGACCGGAAGCGTGAACAAGCCATACACTTGGCTTCATCGTGGTCCGGCGACAGACACTTGTTGCACACCGGGTGGACGTCGATGTGGGGATACTTCGAGTTGCAGACTGGACATTTCTTAAATGGACTACGGTCCATGATGAACGGTCGATAGGGTCTGAAGCGTCGACTGGGCCTTCCGCGTCGAAAGCACGCGGGTGTAGGGAATCCAGCTCGAGGCCGAGCTGGAAGAACTAAGACCGAACGCAAGACTATACCGACTTATTAGGCTAAAGACCTTTTTGTCTTAAGAAAGTTTTCTATCGATTCCGACAAGAGGGAATTCAAAGACATCCAAACCCAATGGCGGAAAAAAACAATCTGGGGATGGAGTCAATGCCCATGCGCACTGTAGTCCAGGGGAGGAGCCACCTATCTCGTGATACTTCGAAGACTCTTCCAGGACAACAATGTGCAATCATCCGGACCCAACACTAGGCGGCGATCTATGCACAGATTTGATTTCAGCAGCCCACATGCCTCGAACCTGTAGTTCCAAAAGTGGTATCTTTTATAGACTCACATCCCTGGTGTCGTAGTTTGGAGTCCCACAGTAACATCACAATAGTAGTTCTTTGTTAAACTAGCAATTAGACTGGAACAAAGACTGTTTAGTAGCCTAGTCGCATCATATAAAAGAACCTAACTTCAATCAATTTGAAGAACGCACTTTGAGAAGCCATTATCCTTCAAGTTTCATTTAGCACTGTAAAAGAATAATACAGGTACAATAGCCCTTAATGGGGAGGAGGGGCGATGATCACAAGTGAATCTATGAAAGATGCCATTTTGGAAAACTACAGAGCCCCTGTAAGGAACTTTTTACTTCTCTAGAATTTGATCTTTCATAGATTCACATGCTTGCTTCAGAATAGCAAACAGTCATATTATATAGTACAACCACATGCAATTGATGGATAGGTAATTCAAAGGGGATCATCTTGATTTTGAAAAATGGCAAAGAACAGCTTATCCAACCGCAGCACCTCTCTGTGGTGTGGACTCCAAATAATGCCAAGTAAATGTGTGCCTGTTCTGTCAAGTAGCTACATGGCAAATGATTGCGAACGATACTTCAGTGAACTCCTTTGCCCCCTATGGACCTCCCGGCATTTGTTGCTTTACTGAGTTCTATTTAATCTGGCTCTCTCCAGATCCCTTCCCTCCAGGCTACAACAGCAAATTGAGCCCCTACCTTTTCCACACCATAATTACGTTTCTGAACGCCTCATAATTGGAGGGAATAGTTCCCAAAACCGGGAAACATGCAATGATAATGCCCTTTTTGAAGAAACTCAATCTTGTTCTTTTCAATAGGGCTAAATTTTGTTCGATCTCTATTCTGCCTCTATTTGCTAAAATCTTGGAAAAGCATGTAAACCAACAACTTTCTGGTTTTGTAGAAGCCAACAGTCTTCTCCACCCTTATCACTGGTTTCAGAGCCAGGTAAAGCACGGAGTCCACCATGCTTGGTGTCACGGAGCATCTCAGGTTTCAACTGGACAGCGGCGGCACTGATCTTATTAGATCTTAGCACAGTATTTGATACGGTCTTGCACCAGCTACTTCTGCAAAGGCTAAAGGACATAGGCATTCAAGGTCTGTTCCTGACTTGGTTACACTCGTTCTTACAATACCACTCTTTCCAGGTCTTCTCTAAAATGCATACCACAAATTCCTTTAAATTATCCCTTGAGGTACCGCAAGGATCAGCTTTAAGTTCGACCCTGTTCAACATTTATGTGCGTTGCTTGATTGATTTACTGGACAGCAGCTGTCTTACTTTCTTTTCATATGCTGATGATACTCAGATCGTGGTCTTTTTTTCCCACTGATGACTGTATTCCGATACTCTTAATTCCTGCCTCATAAAGGTGGCAACCTGGATGAACAAGAACTCTCTCAAGCTCAACAGAACCAAATCTGAAATTCTCCTGGTGGGTATTCAACCTTCTCTCTGTGGTCCCCATTATTGCACGGATGCCTTGGGAGATGCCATCTCTCCCGTTTCAGTAGTCAAGAATCTGGGTTTTTAATTAGATGACAAACTTCTGATAAATTACTAAATCACCAAGGTAGACTCTGTAGGGGAGTAGGGTCTGCAATCCTATGGTCACCCCCGATTTTTGCTTTTTGCTTCACTGGTTTACGACTTTCCCTGGCTGTGGGCCTGCTAATCAGACCCACAGCCTAGCTGTTCTCTCTCTAAATTGACAAGCATGTACCTTAGGTGCATTTGCCAATTGGAACTGGGCACCTTATCAGTCCCTGTACAGTGTACTATAGGTACCCAGGGCATAGGTGTACCCAGGGCCTACTAGGGGCTGAATCATGTATTATGCCACCCCTGGCTGGCCATCTAAACAGACTCAACTGGCTGCACGACAGCTGGGGCAAGGCGGTGTAATCACCCTTTGATTTAGATATAGTATCCCTATATCTAACCCTAAAATGGACACATGTATTCCTATCAGTCACTCCTATGGCAGGCCTAATCAATCCTAAGGCAGAGTGCTTGGAATTATGTGAGATGGTGCTCTGGCATGAGCTGAGCCCGTTTGCAGCTTGCGGAACCAAGTCCTAATAGCTGTTCCATGATAACGCTATACCATATACTCTTAAGTGCATTATGAACCTCGCGGTCAAATGCTAACTTTGATATAGCATTATCAAAACATGTCGAGTAAGGTGTCATACGAATTGGAATACTACCCCCTAGCCAATTCTGGCGACGGGGTAGCATTCCACCCTTCTAGAGGGACACGACATGTATGTAACTGTGAACCCCGGTTAAAATTAACTCAAGCCTCAGCATCACAAAATGGATGCTGCTACCACAGACACAAGTCTGACCTCCTGCTGCTGGGAGTCCTTCCAGCGAGGGAGGCTCGGACAAAGGGTTTCCTGCCTTGGGAAGTGCTAGTACCACCCCAGACAGGATTTTGTGAATTAGGTAGGCCAGGGCTGAAAGGAATGAGACATGCCTGGGGCACACAAGGTGTCCCTGTGCATATACCGGTCTAAACCAGTTCCTGGGGCACTCCAGTCCCAGAGCTGGCGCAAGACCGGACAAAGGAAAGGGGATGTAACCACCCCCCTTCCTGGTCCCACCCAGAGGAGGGACCTAGTCGTAGTGCAGCCCCCTTTAGCTGAATAAAGGTAGGAGCTGGTCCCATTTCAGATTAGATTACTCTTGCCAACTTCTACGAAGAACTCTTGACCTTCTCCCTCCTGAAACCATCAGAAGACTGAAGAATCTCCCCTATGGTCAGGGAGTGACCATCATGCTTAGCAGGCACCATCAAGCTCCTGTGCGGTTTGCTGCAAAGTCCTTCCATCCCGGAATCCGACGACCCAGCTCGACAAGACCCGGACCTCCAGACCTCTCTGACCTCTACCCACATCCACAGCACAGCTGAGACCCGTGGGTGCGACGAGCAACGTGGAGACGGCCATCTTGAGAAACCTGCACAGCGCTTCCAGCACGACCGCCGAGGGATCCTCGAGTGAGTGCATTGGGGTCTGAGAAGCCCCACACATACGCAGCTCCTGCACCAAAGACCAGCCCCCCAGCATCCACGAGATCTGCGTGGGGCCCTTTTGCCTGGTTGCTGCTCTTCCTGTTGTCTGGCCACTAGCCGGCCGGCCTGTGACCTCTGAGACGACGACCCGAAGATTTCACCACTGCTGGTCTGGTCCCCCAGACTGGCCCTTGCTTCCTTGTAAAGGAGAAGCACCCCGGACCCTCCTGGTCCGCACCAGACGCCATCTTTGTTCCACCGCGTGGCTTGCATTAGCCAAGGCCTGTTGTCCAGATCGACGATCCGACACCGCCGACAGCAGCAGACTACGTGGGACAGCTCGTGCCTCCAGCCTGGCCGTGAAGAACAGCTCCTGGTCCGCGCAGCTACAGAGAGAAGCGACTCTTCTTCCACCTGAACGCGGCGACAGCATCTGGCTCCCTCCTGGTTCCAGCACCGTCACTGGCTAGTGACCGAGACTCTGTCCCCTTCCCTTTCAGGACTTCTTCCTAGTTCCATCCTTGGAACCACCGGACTCCTCCATCTGGCTGACTGCCAGCAACTCCTTGTTTCAGGCATCACCGGGGACAACGCAGCAAACCCGACGCAACTTCAGCCCTATGCACCCGCAGCCTGTGGGTTAGGTAACTAAAGCTTCTAGGTGCTGAAGTCTGTGTACACTTTCCTAGTGTCCAGGTCCACTGTTTTCCCTCCATCCAGCCGGGTTCGTCCGGAAACCGTAACTTTCTAAACTGTAGTATCCATAGACGTTGGTACGCATCCCGCGTGAGTTTCCACTCTGCACGCTAGTCCCGTGGCCCTCCTGCTCCTTACTTACCTAGTTTGTAGCGTAGTCCCAGCGATCCTCCAGCCTTTGGATCTCCTTACAGTACTTTCCTTCCTCGCATTCCATTGTTTTGATTATATGGTTTGTCGTGCCCCTAAGGCGCACTTGTAAATATTGTGCGAACTCGTATTTCCTTTTTAGTATTGTCATGTGCTTAGCCCTCTGACCTCAAAGAGTTCAGAGGTGTATGTTAGTTAATAAATATCTGTTTATTTTCATAACAACCTGTGTGGTGTCCTTTCACTTGGTATTCAAAGGGTTATATGTGGTAAAACAGCTGGCTTCACATGCCATTCAGAGTTTAGCCTAAAGACTGCTTTTGTCCACGCTACTAGGATAGCTGGTCTATAAGGTTGACTTACAACCAATCACCATAAGGGATGTTTGGACTGATACAAGGTGATCACTAGAACTAGTGAGCATCATATATCAGGCCAACTTCTCACAGACTCCACCTGCTTTGGCGTCCTTACATGATTAAGAAAATTACTCTGTATGCTTCCTTTTTCTGCCCAAAGGTTGGTAATTCAGACCGTAATCATCTCTAAGCTGGTTTATGGGAATGTTCTCGATTTAGGATCCCTGAAGGCTCCTATCAGATACATTCAAATAGCCCAGAATGCGGAGGTTTGGCTGTTTCAGCTCTCCAAGCACTCTGGTGTCTCCAATCTCCTACATGAACTCCACTGGCTCCCGTTGAGAAGAGTACAATTTAAAGCCCTTTGCTTTTTGCACAGGGCTACGTTGAATATGTGCCCACTCTATCTCTGATCCTTGGTGTGCTCTTACTGCCCCAGACGATAATTTCATACGGGCAATCTGAATCTTTCGGTAGTCCCCAGATTCAGGAGGGACAAACAAGGTGGGAAGTCTTTCTCCTATCTAGGTCCCAAACTATAGGATCATTTACTTGTCTCTTTGAAAGTGTGCAAATCTTTTGTTGGTTTTCGTAAACTCTTAAAAACCTGGCTTTTCTAAGCGAACTCTTGGCCCTGCCCTGTGTCTGCCTAGCACTGGGAAATCCTATTCGGGTAGCTCTGAACTTTAAAAACTTTAAAAATAAAAATATTAACAACATGGTTGGTATCTGGATCCACCTCTAAAAGGGTTCTAGGTCCTTCCTCTAGCCATCCAAGAGGGCTGGGTTTGATGCATGTTTAAAGACACTGAAGATTGTGCGATGTCAGGGTCGGTCTTAATGGCCTTGAGGGATTCATCAACATGCTTACCAAATAAAGACTCCCCATCCTATGGCTGATCTAGAATTTAACTTTGTATTTCTAGTCAAAACAACATTGATTCAAACTACCCTTGCCTTGCTTCTCGTGTTATAGCAATGTTTAAAAGTAACCCTAGAAGCAGGGACTTCGGACACCTTTTCATAGAATATATACAGGATGATTATCATCATAGTCCTCATAATTTGAGTCCTGATAATTCAGATTGAGTTGCTGGCTAGTGCTGTATTCTGGCAACATTTCTTCGTCAAACTTCAGGTTCAAAGAGGCGTTGTAGAGAATTTGGAGACACCTAACTGGGAGACGTGTGCTCCGGTATTTGAGGAGTTAGAGCACCTCTCTCTGAAATTAGTAGGAGTTTAGCTTCTTTTGGGTAATAAGAGAGGATGTTTGCCTCTTTGTCAACAACAAAGTCGTTGATGAGACAGTGGTCAATTAAGTAATCATCGTCAATGGCAAGGAACACCAAGAAGGCCTTTATGATAAATGTTGACAGTTCAGACTGTCAATTAAACTTTGACACGTCATGCCTTCTCGAAAAAAGGCATCATGGTTGATGTTCCTGACAACGGAGGCCTCAGACGATGCATCTTTGTCGAGCACCTGAGGAGTTTTTAGTCTTGCTGACAGTGGTTCAAACGCTGGCTTGGATCTAGTTTTCCCATTGAAAATGTTCTTCTCAGCAGGACTTTCCTCTTGTTTTCTTATTAACCTGGTTTGGAAAATCAATTTCGTGGCAGATCATTTTTTTTCCCCTCAGACATTAAAGATTCATAATGTCTCCTGTCACAATGTGCCCACCTACGATGTTTCTTAAGCTTTTTTGTGGCGTCGCCTGATTTCTCTTCAGAAAATTGTGCTTCCTTAGATTTCACTAGCTGTAGACCCTTTAAAAAAAAGTGATGGATGGAATTCTTGAATTAATCTCAGCCACTGGTAATTACTCAGGTCACATCCCAGCCCATTCATTTTTTGCACACCATGCCACCAAAGTTCAGACCCATCTATATGCAAATCAGTCTTTTTTTTTTTGTTGTATATCTTTTTATTAACTTTGCTCAGTGACTCATCAAATACACAACAATGACTCGCTTCCTATATGTCCTGGAAAACACGCCGGCGATGGTCCCAATATCGTTCTTCCGTCAAGTGTCGGCACAATTGTCAGGCCTACTGTGGGGAGGCAAGCCGGCCAGGGTGGCACATTTGAAATTGATTAGAGACTGGTACAGCGGGGGGGATAGCGTTCCCGAACCTTGAATTGTACTATTGGGCAGCTCACCTTAAGGTGATCAACCAGTGGATTCATGGTGCACAAGATGACCCGGCCTACCTGGCGGATAGGCGCCAACTGGGCACGAACACCCTCCTGGCCCCGCTCTACAACAAGGGAATGGTGACGAAGCTGGAAGGCCCTACCAAACACACTGTGTCTATATGGCATAAAGCTCAGAGGCGGCTTGCTTGGGAGGGAGTGATTACCAAACTCACACCACTATGGGATGCCAAGGCCCTCGGTAATCTGCGCAGCTGTAAAGGGTTTGACCAATGGGATAACATCGGAATCTCCACGGTAGGCGATCTATGGACGAGAGATGGCGTGCTCTCCTTTGCGACCCTAAGGGAGCAGTACGATCTTGGAGTGACTGAAACATACAGATATGTACAAATTAGGCACGCACTCATGTCTGTGTTAGAGCCAGGTGTGACGGTCCCGGAGTCTGCTCCGTTAGAGGACCGACTGCTTACGGACTATATGGAGGCAAGTGCTACCTCCCTCACCTATCGTAAACTGCTGAACAACTTACCGGATCCACTGGAGAAGCTGAAAGAACATTGGGAGGATGAGATCGGGGACCTGGATGAGGCGGACTGGAATGCGGCATTGGCGTCGCCCAGGGAGGCGGGTATATCCACCCGATTTAGACTGGTCCAATTTAAAGTATTACATAGGGTTTACTACACCCGCACGACACTACACAAAATCCACAGGGCGGAACACCCGTACTGCCTAAGAAATTGTGGGGAGGAGGGTACGCTGTTCCATACATTGTGGGCCTGTCCTAATATACAAGATTACTGGAGGCGTGAAACACGCACAGTCAGTCAGACCTTACAGAACTCGTTCACACCTGACCCTAGGGTTTGCCTACTGAATGTGTGGGGCCCGACCGACCTGACACCGCATGGGAAACGATGGGTGATCATTGGTAGGATGCTGGCAAAGCGAGATATAGCAAAGAATTGGGGGGCGCTGGAGACCCCGACCCTGGCTCAGTGGTGCAGGAACATGGACGTGCTTATGTTGACAGAGAGGGCGATTTACCAACAAAGGCTTAATCCACGTAAATGGAACAAAATATGGTCACCTTGGAACACATAGAGGGGGGATATTTGTGAGCCTCTGCCTGAAGATGAAGATGGGGACAGCTCAGGGGAGGACGAGGATATGGAGTAGTGGGGGGGAGCAATGGGAAAGGGCATTAGACGCAGCGGAATGCACAGGGCCCTATGAACTGAAAATGCAGGCAGGCTTGTTTTTGCTATTGAATATGTACAATGCCTTGTGATGCTTCTATTCACGCAAATGCTGTATTTGATTTATGACACGGATCGTATATCTTGACCCTTATAGTTGTGAGTTAAGAGTTTGGGAGAAAAACAAAAATTTGAAAAGTTGCTCTACTGATTGAATGCAGCTGAATGTTGAAGCTGCAATGACGAATGAATAACCGTTGATGTTTACTGTGAGAAGTTGGCCCGATATGCAACGTTCGCTATTCTAGCGACCGCTATGTATCGTTCCAACGACCCTTATGGTGTTTGGTTGTAAGTCAACCTATAGACCAGCTATCCTAGTAGCGTGGATACGAGCAGTCTAAGGCTAAAGACTCGGGAGGGCGTGTTAAGCCAGCTGTTATACCACATATACCCCTTGAACACCAAGTGAAAGGACACCACACAAGTGTTATGAAAATAAACAGTTATTTATTAAGAATCACAACAGCCCTGTTCTCTTTATGAGGACAGGGTACTAAGCACAAACCAAATCTCTTAGGAAAATACTTCAAGTGCACAATTAAAACAAGTGTCCGAGGACACGGAAAGTTTAAGGTCTTGGGCGGACCCGATAAGGCAAGTCGGAAGCGAGGGACTCGGGACCCTAGAGTAAAGAGGCTATGCAGGCACCGAAATGCCGAGTTACCTAGCCACGAGGGCTGCGGCTGCACAAGTCTTACAGGCGTCGGGGTTTTCGCTGACGAGCCAGGAGCCGGAAGAAAAGGAGTTGCTGGCCGGCGACCAGTGATGAATAGTTCGTAGAGATCCAAGCCTGGATCAGAGATTGATGATACCTGAAAGCAGAGGGGACCAAGTTCGTACTACTAGCCAGTAGTCAGAGGGTACCAGGAAGGCACCGGTTGGCCGTCACCTCGGCCAGGTGAGTGGGCGACGCGAGGCTCTGCAGTCTCACGGACCAGGAGGCGTTGTCGGCGACCACGGTGGAGGTGCGAGCTGTCCCACGAAGGATGATGCTGTCGGCGTCGCTGGGCCCAGGATGGGGCAACAAGCCTTGGCAGATCTCAGGGCCACGTGGTGGGCCTAAGATGGCGTCTTGAGTGGACCAGGAGGGTCCGGGGTGCTTCTCGAAAAGATGGAAGCAAGGGCCGGTCTGGAGCAACCAGACCAGCAGTGTTGATTGTCGGATGTCGTCACAGAAGGGCACAAGCCAGCGGCTAGTGACCAGACAACGTGCTGAGCAGCGAGCAGAAGGGCCCCACGCAGATCGTGGAGATGCTGGGAGACTGCACTTCGGTGCTGGAGCGGCTCAGGGTCGGGGCTTCTCGGACCCCAGAGCACTCACCAGAGAATTGCTTCGATGGTCGTGCTGGTTAAGAGCGTGCAGGTTCTGATGATGGCCGGTCCCTCGAGGTCTCGTCGCACCCACAGATCACAGCTGAGCTGATGACGTGGGTAGAGGTCAGAGGTGCCAGGGAGCCGGTTCTCGTCGAGCTGGGCCGTCGGATTCCTTGAGGAAGGACTTACAGCAAACCGCAGAGTTCTTAGATGGTGCCCGCTGATGCGGGGTGACTACTCCTTAGTCACAAGGGAGAAATCTTGAGAAGAGTCTTGAATGTCCTTTCGTAGAAAGTAGTTCTTGATTCAAAGATGATCTAATTTGGAAGGGTCCCCGCTCCGGCCTTTATTCTAAAGAAAGGGGTGGGTACATGACTAGGTCCTGCCCTAAGGGTGGGACCAGGAAGGGGGGTAGTTACACCCCTCTCCCCTGCCGGACTTTCCCCAGGCCAGGGCTGGTGCCCCTGGAACTGGTTCTAACCGGCAGATGCGTAGTGAGCACCGGGGTGCCACTCCGCAGTCACCTTCTCGCAAAAGCCCTACCTACCCAGAATACACAAACCCTGTCTGGGACGGTGCGAACACCGCCCTCGACAGGAAACCCTTTGTCCAAGCTCTCCTCGCTGGAAGGACTCCCAGCAGCAGGAGGTCAGACTCGTGTCTGTGGTGGCAGCATCCATTTTGTGGAGCTGAGGCTTTAGTTACCTTTAACCGGGGTTCACAGTTACGTACATGTCGTGTCCCTCTAGAAGGGCGGAACGCTAACCTCGTCGCCAGAATTGGTGAGGGGGCAGCATCCCGATTCGTATGACACCTTACTCGACATGCCTTGATAACGCGACACCGAAGTTACCGCTGTGGTACGCGTTATCATGGAACAGCCATTGGATCTTGACTCCGCAAGCTGTAACCGGGCTCGGCTCGGGCCAGAACCTAGTTCACACGAGCCCACGCACTCTGCCTTCAGGATTGTCAAGGCCTGCCATAGGAGTGACTGATAGGAACTCGGGTGTCCATTGTATGGTTAGATATAGAGCTACTATACCTAAAGCAAAGGGTGAGTACACGACTTTGCCCCAGCTGTCATGCAGCCAGTTGTGTCAAATTTAGGAGGCCAGCCAGGGGTGGCATAATACATGCTGCAGCCCCTGGCGGCCCTGGGTACACCTATGCCCTGCGTTACGGGGTCTGATAAGGTGGCCCAGTACCAATTGGTAAATGCACCTAGGGTACATATCTTAATTTAGAAAGAGAACAGCCAGGCTGTGGGTCTGATTGGCAGGCCCACAGCCAGAGAAAGTCGTAAACCAGTGAAACAAAAGCAAAAAATCTGGGTGATCATAGGATTGCAGACCCTACTCTCCTACATGACCCCCCCCCCAAACGTCGGAACAATAAGCTAACCTTGACCAGGTGAGTCTTCTTGTTCTAAGTGGAAATATCTGGAGAGCCCATCGGCATTGCCATGATCAGTACCAGGTCTATGTTCCACTGTAAAGTCCATCCCCTGTAGGGAAATGGACCACCTAAGCAGTTTGGGGTTTTCACCCTTCATCTGATTTAGCCATAAGAGGGGCTTATGGTCGGTCTGAATCTTGAAGTGAGTGCCAAACAAGTATGGCCTCAGCTTCTTCAGGGCCCAAACCACAGCAAAGGCCTCCCTCTCAATAGCTGACCAATTCTTCTCTCTAGGGGTCAGCCTTCTGCTTATAAAAGCAATGGGCTGGTCTTGACCATCAAAATTCAGTTGAGAAAGAACAGCTCCCACACCCAACTCAGAAGCATCTGTTTGGACAATGAATGGTTTGGAGTAGTCCGGACTCTTAAGGATAGGCGCCGTGCACATGGCCTGCTTTAGGTCATCGAATGCTTTTTGACAGCTCGCTGTCCACTGAACCTTCTTTGGCATTTTCTTGCTTGTCAGTTCGTTTAATGGTGTCACGATGGAACCATAGTTCCTGACAAACTTCCGGTAGTATCCAGTCAGGCCCAAGAAAGCTCGAACCTGAGTCTGGGTGGTTGGAGGAGCCCCGTCCCTGATGGACTGTATTTTGCTCTCCAGTGGCTGAACCTGGCCTCCACCTACAAGGTGGCCCAGGTATACAACCTGTGTCTGCCCTATCTGGCACTTGGTGGCCTTGATAGTGAGGCCTGCTGCTTTCAGAGCCTCTAACGCTTTCCGCAGGTGGACCAGGTGATCCTCCCAGGTGGAGCTAAAGACAGCAATATCGTCAAGATACGCCGCACAGAAGTCATCCAGCCCAGTAAGGACTTGATTCACCAACCTTTGGAAGGTGGCAGGTGCATTCTTCAGACCAAAGGGCATCACCACGAACTGATAATGCCCACCAGGGGTTGAAAATGCAGTTTTAGGCTTGGCGTCCTCAGCTAACCTGATCTGCCAATACCCAGCTGTCAGGTCAAACGTACTTAAGTAGTTGGCCGAAGCCAATCTATCGATAAGCTCGTCTGCCCTTGGTATTGGGTGGGCGTCAGTCTTAGTGACTGCATTGAGACCCCTGTAGTCTACGCAAAACCTCATCTCTCTCTTACCACCCTGGGTGTGAGGTTTCGGCACTAGAACTACAGGACTAGCCCAAGGGCTATCCGAGGGTTCAATGACTCCCAGCTCCAACATTTTCTGCACTTCACTCTTGATGCAGTCTCTAACGTGATCAGGCTGCCGGTAGATTTTACTCTTGACGGGCAAGCTGTCACCAGTGTCAACCTCATGGGTGCACCAATCGGTCTGACTGGGTGTTAGAGAGAACATATGTCTGAAAGACTGAAGAACCTGTTTACAGTCTTTCTGTTGATGTTCGGAGAGGCTGCCACAAAAGACAACACCATCGACCGATCCATCGTCAGGATTCTGAGTGAGCAGGTCGGGGAGAGGGTCACTCTCCTCTTCCTGTCCCTCATCTAGGGCCATGAGCAAACTCATGTCCTTCCTGTCGACATATGCCTTGAGCCTGTTGACATGAAGCACCCTGTGGGGGCTCCGGGGAGTTCCCAGGACGACCAGGTAGGTGACCTCTCCCTTTTTCTCCAGGATGGTGTAGGGCCCGGACCATTTGTCCTTGAGTGCTGCTGGGGCCACTGGCTCCAACACCCACACCTTCTGTCCGGGCTGGTAAACAGTCAAGACAGCCTTTTGGTCATGCCAAGTTTTTTGGAGTTCTTGGCTGGCCTTAAGGTTTTCAGATGCCTTCTCCATGTATTCAGCCATCCGCGAGCGGAGGCCAAGCACATAGTCCACTATGTTGGCGGCAGGCTTTTTGAGAGGTCTCTCCCATCCTTCCTTCACCAAACATAGGGGTCCTCTCACAGGATGCCCGTACAAAAGTTCAAAAGGGCTGTAGCCAACCCCCTTCTGTGGGACTTCTCTGTAAGCGAATAAAAGGCAGGGGATCAGGACGTCCCATCTACGCCGAAGCTTTTCAGGTAGTCCATGAATCATCCCTTTAAGGGTCCTGTTGAATCTCTCAACAAGCCCATTGCATTGTGGATGATAGGGTGTAGTGAACTTGTAGTTGACACCACATTCCTTCCACATAGCAGTTAAGTAGCTCGACATAAAGTTTGCACCTCTGTCGGAGACGACCTCCTTAGGGAAGCCCACTCTGGAGAATACTCCAACTAGGGCCCTTGCCACAACAGGTGCTGTAGTGGTCCTAAGGGGAATAGCTTCAGGATACCTGGTGGCATGATCCACTACCACCAGTATAAACTTGTGCCCTGATGCTGTTGGTGGTTCCATGGGACCGACGATGTCAATCCCCACCCGTTCAAAGGGCACCCCCACCACAAGCATTGGTATAAGGGGGGCCTTTGTCGCGCCACCTGACTTACCACTGGCTTGGCAAGTGACACAGGAGCGGCAAAACTCCTTGGTATCTTCGTTCATATGAGGCCAGTGAAAGTGTGAGACAAGCCTGTCCCACGTTTTCGTCTGGCCTAAGTGACCTGCTAAGGGAATCTCATGGGCCAAGGTAAGTAGGAAACCACGCTGAGACAAGGGTACAACCAGCCTCCTGGTCATGCCAGGCTTGGGGTCTCTTGACTCAGTGTACAGGAGTCCATCTTCCCAGTATACCTTGTGGGTACCTGTGGCGTTCCCAGCAGCCTCAGCAGCAGCCTGCTGTCTGAGGGGTTCAAGAGAAGGGCAGTCTAACTGGTCCTTCCCCAGGTCTTCCCTTGAGGGTCCCCCTGAACCCAAGAATTCAACTTGATCAAGTTCGAACTCCCTAGGCTCAGTTTCCCTCAATTCCTGTAGGTCAGCCTCCTCTGAGACTTGATCCACGACCTGGGGCAAGGGGGAAGGCGCAGCCTTAACCCTACCGCTCTTTTTCTTGGGAGGTGTCTGGTCCGTTGTTCCAGGATCCAGCACCTGTTCAGTGGGGCATTTCCTGACCTGTGACCTGGTCACAGCGAACACATGTGCTGGCAAGCCTAACATTTCCATGTGAGTCCGGTGCTCCACTTCTGACCATTGTGATGACTCCAAATCATTGCCCAACAAACAATCCACTGGGAGGTCTGGACTAACTACAACCTTCTTTTGGCCAGTTACCCCTCTCCAGGAGAAAGCTACAATTGCCATACTGTGATTGGTAGTGACATTGCTTGCATTGGTCGCCAGGAATTCTGTACCTGGCATGATCTGTCCAGGGTCCACAAAGTTAGGTGTCACCATGGTGACACTGGCACAAGTGTCCCTATAGGCCTGAGCCATTTTTCCATTTATGAAAGGCGTCTGTCTGTATTTGCCCAAAGTATTGGGACTTACGTCAGGGGACAGATCCACATCCCCTGTACTGACAAGGACAGCCTGAGTGAGTGTGCCAACTAAGTTGTCACGCCCCTCAGAACCCAGGGTTAACCCTACTAAACCCTTGGGAGGCGCACTACCACTGCTGGCTGTACTAGGGGGCACAGGTGCCTTAGGGGCTGCAGTGGCAGGAGTCTGCCCTCCTCCTTTCTTGGTGCACTCACTAAACCAGTGAGATTTACTTTTGCAGTACTGGCACCATCTTTTGGATTGGCCTTCTTTCTTCTTTTGGGGAGCCTGACCCCCACCCTCTTTGGGTTGTTGGGGACCTGTCGAAGACTTCTGGTCATTTTGTTCCCCCTTAGAATCTTTACCCTTCTGGTCTGCTTTCTTCTGACCACCTTGATTCTGGCCCTGGTTCTGTTTAACTCTTGTACGAACCCATCTGTCTGCCTTCTTTCCCAATTCTTGGGGAGAGGTCAGATCCGAGTCGACAAGATGCTGATGCAACAACTGGTTCTGACAATTGTTTAAAATTTGTTCTCTCATCATCAAATTATACAATCCTTCGTAATCCGTAACCTTACTGCCCAGCAACCAGCCCTCAAAAGCCTTAGTGGCACAATCGACAAAGTCAGACCAATCTTGAGACTGCGTTTTCTGGGTATCCCGGAACAGCACCCTGTACTGCTCAGTGGTTAGGCCAAACCCTTCAACGAGTGTATTCTTCAAGACGTGGTAATTATTAGCATCCTCTACCCTTGTGGTGAGGAGCTTGTCTCTTCCTTTACCTTCAAAGGAGAGCCACAAGATAGCTGCCCACTGACTCTGGGGAACACCTTGCACCGTGCAGGCCCTCTCCAAAGCAGTAATCCATTTGTGGATGTCGTCCCCTTGTTTAAAGGGGGGCACTATCTTACCAAGGTGTTTCGTATCAAAACTCCTTTCCCTATTGCTAGGTATAATGCTGCCACCAGTGGGGACTGCCCCACTTAACTGTTGCTCTCTAGCAAAGGCAAGCCTCTCTTTGGCCAGGGCAAGTTCTTCCCTTTCAATCCTCAGATTAGCTGCCCTTTCTTTAGCTTCGTATACTCTCCTCTGAGGGGACGTCATCCCTCTTTGAGAAGAGTTGTGAGAGCCATTCGTTTGAAGGGATCTGCCAGAGTCTCTTGACAGAGATCTGGCTCGTCCATTCCCAATGTTAAGCTGACCTGATAGTGGCCCCAGGGGTCCCCCAGTACCACTGTCATGTTTGCTTAAGTTGGACCTGCTTAGTCTAACGACTTCTACCTGTCCCTTATTTGCCTCATCCCCAGAGGGAGCCTCATCCTCATCATCCTCCACATCTTCGTTCTCAGTTGCGAGGTGGATGAGGTCAGGATCGTCTCTGGTTCCCTCGAGGGGAGGCATGTCTCCTTCTGGATTAGAAGAGCTGGGAAGGGTCTCAGCTTTTCTGGCATCATAAGTCTCCAAGAGACCAATCAGAAAGGACGTTGTGGGGTTAGACCCCTGCTTGATCTTCCTGGAGTGACACACTTGTCTTAACTCCTTGAAGCTCAGCACAGTATATCTTGAAGGGATGACCTGTGGAGGGTCAACTGACACAAGGGGAGACTCAGAGTTTCCTCCTTTGTCCGACATACTGTTTCTAGTGTGGTGTAAGTGATGCACCTACCTACACTAGGTGTTTGCCTACTGATCCCTTGCTAAGAGTTGCAGCCAAGGTGTGCTAAGCCTTGAGGAGCTACAACAGCTGGTTCAGTAGAACTCAGAGTATTCTAAGCTTTAGTTATATGTACTAACAGTACTTATGTGATCTTTCAACAAGATATTCTTAGGATACGTGTGGTAAAACAACAGCAAGCTCAAATCCCAACCGCTGCTCACCAATGTGAGAAGTTGGCCTGATATGCAACGTTCGCTATTCTAGCGACCGCTATGTATCGTTCCAACGACCCTTATGGTGTTTGGTTGTAAGTCAACCTATAGACCAGCTATCCTAGTAGCGTGGATACGAGCAGTCTAAGGCTAAAGACTCGAGAGGGCGTGTTAAGCCAGCTGTTATACCACATATACCCCTTGAACACCAAGTGAAAGGACACCACACAAGTGTTATGAAAATAAACAGTTATTTATTAAGAATCACAACAGCCCTGTTCTCTTTATGAGGACAGGGTACTAAGCACAAACCAAATCTCTTAGGAAAATACTTCAAGTGCACAATTAAAACAAGTGTCCGAGGACACGGAAAGTTTAAGGTCTCGGGCGGACCCGATAAGGCAAGTCGGAAGCGAGGGACTCGGGACCCTAGAGTAA